>NC_138163.1:17324080-18645080 GCF_964165515.1 Mesoplodon bidens
GGGTCTCATTCAAGTTGGGCCTATTTGCAAGTTACAGAACAAAAAAAAAGCTTTGTAAATGAGGAGTGTTGCCTCCAGAATCTAAACATGTCGAAAACATGTTGGGCTTGTTTTAACAATGTGGGTCCTAAGAAGACTAAAAGCTGTTTCTTGACACTGTCAGGACTGGAGCAGCCCTCAACTTACTAAATAATTTTCAGGAGCTTAACTGAAGTGGTGGGGCCCTGTACTATGGGTCTCATGTGAATCTCCTCAAAGGAGGATGTCATTAGTGTGATGTCATAACTGTGTACCCGAAAAAAGTTAGAGCTGGTTAAAATATTGCCTGTGAAGACTATGTGAAATGGCAGGCGTGGAGACTGAGCCCATTGAGTACCCAGGTGAAGGTGTATTGTGTCCCTTTAAAGGTGAAGGTTAACTGCAGCTGAGAGGTTGTTGAACTAGGCACTGAATAGAACATGCTAGCCAAATACTTTGCTCTAACTGCAAAGTATTTACCAATTACTTATTTACTATTGGGTGGAATCAGTCATTTCAATAGGTGGGGCCATGACGCCAAGGGTACGAATTCACACTGAGGCACCGGTCCTGTTTTGCCGGGTTTAAGAACAAGTAAAACTTGGCTGTTAAATGCAGCAGAAGTGGGGATAACCACACCTTCTCTAAATAGGTCTTATATAATGGGTTTCAATCTGTGAAAACCGTGCTTTCATTTAGATTGAACCTTTTCTTAAACACTGAGGTGAAAGGTATTATTTTAACTAGGGGGAAAGGTCCATAGGGTCCCATAGTTTTCAAGCTGATTATAAGGGCCAGAGACTTAACTTGATTACTTATTGGGTCAGGTTCTCCACGTGCACTAGAGGATATTTTAGGGTAATGGATGTCTTGGCTATGGAAAAGTTAGGCACGGAAATAATTTGGATGGTTCAGGGTAGGCATATCTGTTTCTATTTTATGTTCACCTACTCCCTGGCTGGGAGTGGATGAACATAAAGTGTGGCCAGATGTGGGCCAGAAGGGGAAGGGGAATTAATGAGGCTTCAAAACTGTCCATTGTCAAACATCAAAAGTGGAATCAGATTATGACACACACTGCCACCACCCATACAGCACCCCTCTCCCCATCTGGGACCTCCCAAACACACACGGAAACACCAAGTCCATTTCCTCCTCACCAGCAGGATAAAGTGTTCAGGAAGAAATCTGTCTTCAGAGCTCAGTCCTCACCCAGTCCTTATTCCCGGTGTCTGGCTAACTATGGACTGGCTGGTCTGGGCCCCAAACTGGCAGGATACTACCTCCCTCCCTTCTCACACGGCTGCCCCTTCCTGCCTTCCTTCAGTCCCCATCACCGAAGAACAGACAGAGATACACACACATCTTTCTACAACAGCTTGCACATCAATAGCTGAGGGCTTTTTTATTTGGTCTCTACACGGGTGACCATGTCTCCAGTGCTTTCTCTGGAGAGACAACAGAGACAGCAAGGTCTCAGTCACCTGATAGACACAGGGCAGCACTTTATGAACTGCTGGAAGAGCCCTCTGGGACGTTTTCATCCTCCTCTGGCTCTTCAGTCATTGTTGTACTCCGCCAGTAATAGAATGCTAGCATCTTTGACTTCTTCTGTGTAGAACCTCTTCCCGAATTCTGACGATGGACTGATTTTCTTAACTCGACCACCTCCTGAATCTGGTCGGAAAACAAAGTGATACAGAAAGATATTGATTTGGGGAAAGAGGATGGGAAGGAGAACTTTGAGAGAATGGGTGTGGATTGAGAAGGGGTTTGTGCCAGGGAAGGGCTGGTTAAGTCTTGGGTGGGGGATGAAGAGGAGGCACGTGAGTCGGGTAATCTGACCTCTTCCATCTTAGAGCCCTGGAGTGGAGAATTCACCCTCTCCCTTCTGCGTTGGCCCCCCGGTGTTTGTTGCTCTGACCTCTCGGTGTTTGTCCGTGCATCACGGTTAGGCTCCTGGGGGACTGTAGTTTCCTCTGCCATGTGAGTAGCAACAGTGTGCTCTACTCCAAGGCTCCTGGCCTCTCTATATATACCCTGCCAGGACAATGAACAGCCACACCCATCAGCTTTGATTGGTCAGCCAATGGTAGCGCTGGGGTGGCTGTGACATCACAAAGCACTACCCTTGAAGATACGTGGGGGGAGGGGAGGGGTGCAGAGGAGTCTACGTGCTCTGGTTAGAGAAAGGGAGTGCTTCCTCAACACCCAGTAAAGAGCCTTCCCAAATTGACCTTCCACTCTTCCTCATCTTCTCTGGTTCAATCCTTGTGGTGCACATGTTAGGGAGAAGGTGTTCCCTCCAAACCATTCCACATGGCCACCCCCATTCAGTGTTTAATTCTGTTGTCTCCCAGATCTCATCACCTGGTCTTGTGTGGTTTTTAAAAACTTTTTATTTTAGAACAGTTTTAGGTTTACAGAGTAATTGTGAAGATCATATTCATACACTCCACAACAAATTTCCCTTCTTAACATTGTACATTAGTATGGTACAATTGTTCAACTTAGTGAACCAACACTGAAACAGTATTATTAACTAAAGTCTGTACTTCATCAGAATTCCTTTTTTTTTAAATGTTGAGCCTACTTTTAATTAATTTATTTTTATTTTTGGCTGTGTTGGGTCTTCGTTTCTGTGTGTGGGCTTTCCCTAGTTGTGGCAAGCAGGGGCCACTCTTCATCGTGATGGGCGGGCCTCTCACTGTCGCGGCCTCTTTTGTTGCGGAGCACAGGCTCCAGATGCGCAGGCTCAGCGGCTGTGGCTCACGGGCCTTGTTGCTCTGCGGCATATGGGATCTTCCCAGATCAGGGCTCGAACCCGTGTCCCCTGCATCATCAGGCAGATTCTCAACCTCTGTGCCACCGTGGAAGCCCCAGATTGCCTTATTTTTTACCTAATATTCTTCTTCTGTCCCAGGATCCCAACCAAGATTCTACATTCAATTTAGTCATTCCTTGTTATAACTTCTTAGGCTCCTCTTGGCTTTGACAGTTTTTTAGACTTCTTGTTTTTGAAGACTTTGACAGTTTGGGGTCTTGTGTTTTGTCTTTTACATTAGGTCTGCAGATGTTATTGCTCTTATAGGTAAAAGTTTTTATAACTTTCTTCTTCCAGAGAACCTCAAATCAAGTCAGTACCATCAGTGTTATAGACTTCCCCGTGGCAATGGTTGAACTAATTTCTTGGCTTTGTCACAGAGGTGACACAAATGTTTTTCTCTAGAGGTCTGTGGATCAGGATCATTTTTATTTATGACAGAGGCACAGGGGCAGCAGCAGAAGCGTTTTGTAAGGTACTAGTGAGTCATTTACTTTTAGAAGTATGACCTCAGCATCCCACATAGTTAACGGCTCTTCCTCCACACGAGTGACCATCCAATGGACCTGTATATTGAACAGACTGTCAGTCTTTCTCCTGAGCTCTATATAGAAAGGGGGCCAACATGTGGTTGAGACACAACCAGTGTTCACAAGGTAAGAGTCATTTATTTGAGGTTAGTATCAGTCGCACCTTAGTTTGGAATTGAAACACGTGATTCAACCTGAGAATCACAAATAGGTCCAGGTTGAGACACAGGATTCAGGACTGCTTTAAGGAAGGTCCCAATCCAATAATCCTTTCACTATATGCCAAGTGGCTAAACTGACTTATGTTGGTCAAAGCTTTAGCAGACACTCAGTAGGACTAACAAATGCAGCACAAAGAAGCAAGTTCAAAGCACAAGCTAGCCAGCAGGCAGTAGCCCAAGTGCCTGTTCACCAGCATAGAGCAGAGCCAGTTAGAAAGCCAAAGCAAGAGAAGAAAGACCCCTGGTGGTAAGGGATAGCACCTTGATGTCCTGCTCACAGGACCAGTTGTTGTAATCACACCACAGAGACAGGATGGACCCTTCAACCCAAATTCGGTTTGGATGTCGAGACTGATAACACATACACCTAGAGAGTATGAAAAACCTTACTACATAAGGAGGCTTTCTGGGGAGAGCAGGGCAGGCTCTCAAGCAGGTTCAAGAATGGCTTGAGAGAGCAGAAGAAGGAGACTGGCTTGGCTTTTATGGTGGTGAGGGGATGACGCTGGAGTGTTCCCACACACAGGTCAGGTTTTGCACAGCCTGAACTTCCTCCTGGCCCACAGAAGAGAGAGTACCTGAGCTTTCTTATCCGATCTAGGGAAGCAGGGGAAGAGGCAGTGGTAGGGCTCTTTTATAGAATAATGTTGTGTAAATGCAAGGTGTTTAGCACAGTTTAGAATTCTCATAACCATTATAACCACACTTATATTGTTTTCAGTTAAACTACGTTTCACTAGGTTAGTATTTCCCAAATTATGGTCCTTTAAATATTATTTAAGGTGGCTTAGAATTATCTTGGTTCATCACAGAGAAACTGTGTAGAAAGAGAAAAGACTGCTAGCCTCAGGAGGTCTGACACACTGGTCACAAAAGAGCAGACTTCATTGTACTATCTGCTGAATTATGAGGGGTTTCTAACATGTTTCCCATCCTGGGTGACTACTGTAGCAACCAAAGACTGTAATAATAATTACAGAAACTAACATTTATTGACTACTAACTCTATGTAGGAATTATGCTAAATACCCATATACATATTTAATCCTCGTCACAACCCTATTGAGATAAGTGGCAAAAGAGTGGTTTCTGTCATTTCTGCCAGGACATCTCCATTCCAATTGCAGAAGCAGAAAAGAGCATATAGGAGGGCACATGGGAATATTTATGGGCCAGGCTCAAAAGGGGTATGCATTACTCCTGCTCACATTTCCTTGGGAAAAACTCACATAGCCACATATAACTACAAGAGAAAATGAGAAATGTAGTCTACCTGGTAGAAGAGGAGAACTTAAATGTTGGAGATAAGCTAGCAATCTCTGTCTCCACCATCTTGTTCATCACTCTCCCCAGTATTTACAGTAGAGCCTGGCACATAGTAGGTGGCCATGAATATTTCTGTTGAATGAATGGGTTTCAACGTTTTTGGTCAGTTATGGGGATCAAAAGCATATAGAATTTGGTTAAGCAATGGTTTCCTAGATATGACACAAAAAGCACAAGCAACAAAGAAAGAGTAAATTGGACTATATCAAAATTTTAAAATGTTTTCTTCTGCAAAAAAATACCATGAAGAAAGCAAAAAGGCACACCAAAGAGAGATCCTGGCAAATCATATATTTAATAAAAGTGTAGTATCCAGAATACAGAAAGAACTCTTACAACTCAACAACAAAAATACAAACAACCCAACTGAAAATCAGGTAAAGGACTTAAATAGACATTGTGCTAATGAAGATATACAAATAGCCAACAAACATATGAAAATATGCTCAATACCATTAGTCGTGAGGGAAATGCAAATCAAAACCACGATGAGATGCTACTTCAAACCCACTAGGAAGGCTATAACTTTTTTAAAAAGAAAATAACAGGTATTGACAAGGATGTAGAGAAAGTGAAACCCTCATACACGTCTGGTGGGAACATAAAATGATACAGGTTCTGTGGAAAACATTTTGGCAGTTACTCAACAAGTTAAACATAGACTTGCCATATTACCCAGTATCTCTACTCCTAGGTATATAATGAAAAGAGTTGAAAAGGAGGGAACAACAGCAACAACAACAACAAAAAAAAACAGGTGAATTGAGCAACACAAAAGCAAAGGGCAGATAATGTTTCAAGAAGTAAAAAATGGTCAACTTTATTAAATACTTTTACAGGTAATATAGGGACAGACAAATGACGATTGAACTTGTTAGTAGAGAGGTCATTGGTACATTTGATAAGAAGGAAATTGAAAGAGTGGAAAATATTTTAATATAAACCTGGATGTGTATTAAGGAGAAAATGTGAGATCAGAAAGTGAGGGGCGGATAGACAATTTCTTTTGCGAGTTTTGGTGCTAAGGGGAGGAGAAATATGGGACTATAGCTGGAGGGGGATTTGGTATTAAGAGAGTGTATTTTTAAGAGGGTAGATTCTAGAATGCATCTAGCCAATATAAATGACTGAATGAAACTGACGACATAAAAATCCAAAGGGATAATTGCAGAAGAAAAAATATTGAGAAAGCAAGAGGGGTATTCAGAGCACTAGTAGATGGGATCGGTAGCAAATGTGGAAATCTTGGCTTTCCATGAGAATGAGTAATATTTACAGATTCTACAGTGGAGAAGGAAATGATTATGGTATGATTACAAATGCAGGTAAGATGGTAGATTTGGTGGGGAAGATATAAAAGAATTTTCTCTTGACTCTTCAGTTTTCTCAGTGAAGGATGAGAAAAGGGCATAAAATAACAAGAGTGAGGGTAGGGTTTTGAGAAATTGAGGGGAAGATAAAGTATTGGATATTCATTTTGTATAATGGAAATGGGTGTATAATATGGAAGGATTGATCATTTAAGATATGTGGTCAAGAATTTAAGGTGAGATCAGTTAGCTTTGTCTTGTAAATTTCTACAGCAACATTCATCACTTGTATATAGGAACAAAGCAGGTAGATAGCTAAATTTAACAAGGGTTGTGGTTGTGCCAGGGAAGTAGTAGGGTGGGAAAGTGAGTAGGGAGATGAAGGTTGATGAAAGTAAGTGATACTAATGATAAATTGGTAAGCAATGAGGAAATGCGAAAAGAGAGATGTGGCTGATGCTGAAAAGTAGTAGAATTCACAGATTGGAGTTCAAAATTGAAGAATTTTTAGAGTTGGGTGTGTGTAGGTGTGTATACCTGCACGTGAGGGAGGTATTTTGCTAGGAAGGATAATCAGTTGTAGCCCAAGAGATGTATGTTATAAAATCAGGATTTCAGAGCTGCTGTAATTTTTGAGAATGTCAATGTCTAGTTCATGAGCATTAGAGTGAGTGGCTTAAGTATGATGGAAGAAAAATACCATTGGAATTGAGGGCATGAAAGGTTTGCAAAGCCAAAAATGCTGGATGAATATCCACATAGATGACAGATGTTGAAGTTGCCAAGATGGTGGCAGTACTAAAAGTGGAGAAGAAGACTCAGGAAAGTGTCTAATGAATGAAGGTAAAGAAATAGATGGCGTAGCACATGATATTATCTAATAGCAAGAACTACAAATGAGCTCTGAATTTTGAAAGAGAAAGGAGCAGAAATGGTTTGAAAGTGACAGTGAGTCGACTCCTTGGGGTATGTGAGGAAAACTAACGTTTGCTCAAGAGGACTGCAGGGGAAGTGATTTCCTCAAGGCACAGCCATATTCCAGTCATAAAACAGAGATTAAGGGAACACGGAGAGAACAACTTGAAGCTACTGGGGAGTTTCTTAATGATAGACTATGAGTTACAGAGGGCAGGAAAGAAGCGCTCATGAAGTTGGGGAGAGGGTTGGGTCCAATTCCGTCAAGTGCAGAGCAATACGTGAATAAGGGTCTAGTTAATGATGGATAATCTGCAGGGTGGTGACTTAAGTAAAAGTGATAAGACAAGATGGACCTTGTGACTGCACGGCAGATTGGGAGGTGAGTAAAGCCCTCCAGACTACAGATTGCTTAATCTAGGCTGACCTAGAACTAAGAAGAATCCAGAAACACCACTGAAACCTGTTTCTTCTAAATATCATGTATCCTGTATGATGATCCAGCATTTCAAAGATAGACTAGTAAGGACATCTAAGAGGGTAGGCTTGAAAGGAAACTAGTGTGTTTGCTCAAGAGTGTGAGTGTGTATGAAAAATATCAACAGCAAATTCTAATGTCAGAGGGTTGCTACTATAGGCTTATGGAGCCATGCACTATTCTTGGACAACCCAAGGTGCCTGCACAGATGTGGCCCAGATGCAAGCACCAACACTTACTGGGCACCTGCAAAGCCAAAGCTGGGGAAGATGGAAGGCCAAGTGGAAGTGGTATTTTCCCAAGACAGGAATGTATTTACTTAGGCTTCCTAAATGGCAGGTGGACAAAAAATGGAAGAAAGGAAATTAAGCTTCTTTTTGCCTAACATCTCTCCTCAGGAGGAAGTACTTGGAGTTGTATTTCCTACGTAAATTCCCCTGCTAAAACTCCAGGGAGCTCATCAGTGGGCAGATGTTCCCACCTAAGTATGGTTACCAGCAAACATTTATTCAAAATCATGGCTGCATCTGGCTCACATTAGAAGGGTTCTCTTTGTCATTGTCTTTTAAAAGAACAATTCCCCATGCTTATAAATCCAGACTCAGAACATCAATTCAACCAACCTCAGGAGCCCTGTGGCTACACCTTCCTGCTGGGAATCAGCATGGTCCCCAGAGAATCAATTTGAGGAGTATTACCAAAGTGTTTTCATTTTCAGTGTTTATCCACTGGAATGTCTACGAGTGAAGAATAGACAGGGCAATACAATCCTAAGATTCAATTTCTTTCATCAAATACAAACTGTGTATATGAGCATCAAGGCAAGAGGATGGAGGACTTTAACTGAAATTCCAATAGATATCTAAGTGCATATACTGGAACCATCCCATGCTAGCATTGTGAGTTAGGATAGGTACTTAACCACTCTGAGCCAGTTTTCTGATCTCTAAAAAAAAAAATAGAAGGATAATATCTCATACAGCTGTTGCAAAGATCAACTCAAATAATTCATGTACAGAATATAGCACAACAACCTACAGAATGGGAGAAAATATTTGTAAATCGTGTATCTGATAAGGGATTTTTATTCAGAATATATAAAGAACTCTTACATGCCTGTGATAAGAAGGTAAATAACCCAACTTTTAAAATGGTCAGAAGATCTAAATAGACATTTCTGCAAGGAAGATATACAAATGGCCAGCAAGCACATTAGAGACGCTTGACATCATTATTCATCAGGAAAACACAAATGAAAACCACAGAAAGATACCATTTCATACCCATTCGGATGGCTAGAATCCAAAAGTCAGATAATCATAACTGTTGGTGGGGATTTAGAGAAATCAAAACCATCATACACTGTTAGTGAGAATGTAAAATGGTATACCTGCTTTGGAAAAGTTTGGTAGTTTCTCAGAGGGTGAAACAGTGTTACTGTATGACCCACTTGTAGGTATATTCCCAAGATAAATGCAAATATATGTCCATACAAAAACTTGTACATAAATATTCATAGCAGCAATATTCATAATACCCAAAGATGGAAACAACCCAATGGCCCATCAACTGACCAGTGGACAAACAAAATGTGGCAAATCCATACAACAGAATACTATTCAGACATCAAAAGGAATGAAGAACTAATATATGCTACAATATGGCTGAACCTTAAAAACATTATGCTAAGTGAAAGAAGTCAGTCACAAAAGACCACATATTATGTGATTCTATTCATATGAAATGCTCAGAACAGGCAAATCTATAGATACAAAATAGATCAATAATTGCTTAAGGCTGAGGCAGAAGTTGTTGGGAGCATAGGGGATTCACAGCTACAAGATACGAGGGTTTCTTTTTGAGGTGTTGAAAACGTTCTAAAATAGACTGGAGGGAACTTCAAGACGTCGGAAGAGTAAGACGTGGAGATCACCTTCCTCCCCACAGAAGCATCAGAAATACATCTACACGTGGAACTGCTCCTATAGAACATCCACTGAACGCTGGCAGAAGACCTCAGACCTCCCAAAAGGCAAGAAACTCCCCACGTAGCTGGGTAGGGAAAAAGAAAAAAAAGAAAAAGCAGAGACAAAAGAATAGGAACGGGACCTGCACCAGTGGGAGGGAGCCTGAAGGAGGAAAGGTTTCCACACACTAGAAGCCCCTTCACTGGCGGAGACTACAGGTGGCGGACGGGGGCAGCTTCGGAGCCACGGAGGAGAGCGCAGCAACAGGGGTGCGGAGGGCAAAGCGGAGAGGTTCAAGCACGGAGGATCGGTGCCGACCAGTACTCACCAGGCCGCGAGGCTTCTCTGCTCACCTGCCGGGACGGGTGGGGGCTGGGAGCTGAGGCTTGGGCTTCGGTCTGAGCGCAGGCAGAGGACTGGCAGTGTGAACACAGCCTGAAGGGGTTAGTATGCCACGTCTAGCCAGGAGGGAGTCCAGGAAAAGTCTGGAGCTGCCGCAAAGGCAAGAGACTTTTTCTTCCCTCTGTGATTCCTGGTGCACGAGCAGAGGGGATTCAGAGCGCCGCCTAAAGGAGCTCCAGCGATGGACGCGAGGCGCAGCTAGGAGCGCAGACACCAGAGATGGGCATGAGATGCTAAGGCTGCTGCTGCCGCCACCAAGAACCCTGTGTGCGAGCACAGGTCACTATCCACACCTCCCTTCAGGGAGCCTGTGCAGCCCGCCACTGCCAGTGTCCCGTGATCCAGGGACGACTTCCCCGGGAGAACGCACGGCGTGCCTCGGGCTGGTGCAACGTCACGCCGGCCTCTGTCACTGCAGGCTCACCCTGCCTCCGTAACCCTCCCTCCCCCCGGCCTGAGCGAGCCAGAGCCCCCAAAGCAGCGGCTCCTATAACCCCATCCTGTCTGAGCAAAGAACAGACGCTCTCAGGAGACCTACATGCAGAGGCGGGGTCAAATCCAAAGCTGAACCCCGGGAGCTGTGCGAACAAAGAAGAGAAAGGGAAATCTCGCCCAGCAGCCTCAGGAGCAGCGGATTAAATCTCCAAAATCAACTTGATGTACCCGGCATCGGTGGAACACCTGAATAGACAACGAATCATCCCAAATGGAGGAGGTGGACTTTGGGAGCAACGCTATTTATACATTTTTTCCCTTTTTCTCTTTTTGTGAGTGTGTATGCGTATGCTTCTGTGTGTGATTTTGTCTGTATAGTTTGGCACTTACCGTTTGTCCTAGGGTACTGTCTGTCCGTTTTTTGTTTTTTTTTAGTATAGTTTTCAGCGCTTGATATCATTGGTGAATTGGTTTCTTCGTCTGGTTTTTGTCTTCTTTCTCGTTTTTTTAATTACTGAAAAAATTTTAATAAAAAATTTTTGTTCTTTATTTTAATAACTCTTTAATAATTTAATTTAATTTAATTCTACATTTATATTTATTTATTTATTTATTTATTTCTCCCTTTTATTCTGAGCCGTGTGCGTGACAGACTCTTGGTGCTCCAGCCAAGCATCAGGGCTGTTCCTCTGACGTGGCAGAGGCAAGTTCAGGATATTGGTCCACCACAGACCTCCCAGCTCCACGTAATATCAAACGGTGAAAATCTCCCAGAGATCTCCATCTCAACACCAAGACCCAGCTCCACTAAATGACCAGCAAGCTGCGGTACTGGATACCTTATGCCAAACAACTACCAAGAAAGGAACACAACTCCACCCAATAGCAGAGAGGCTGCCTAAAATCATAGTAAGGTCACAGACACCCCAAAACACACCACCAGACTTGGACCTGCCTACCAACAAGAAAAGATCCAGCCTCATTGACCAGAACACTGGCACTAGTCCCCTCCACCAGGAAGCCTACACAACCCACTGAACCAACCTTAGCCACTGGGGACAGACACCAAAAACAACGGGAACTACGAACCTGCAGCCTGTGAAAAGGAGACCCCAAACAGAGTAAGATAAGCAAAATGAAAAGACAGAAAAACACACAGCAGATGAAGGAGCAAGGTAAAAACGCACCAGACCTAACAAATGAAGAGGAAATAGGCAGTCTACCTGAAAAAGTATTCAGAATAATGATAGTAAAGATGATCCAAAATCTTGGAAATAGAATGGAGAAAATACAAGAAAAGTTTCACAAGGACATAGAAGAACTAAAGAGCGAACAAACAATCATGAACAACACAATAAATGAAATTACATATCCTCTAGAAGGGATCAATAGCAGAATAAATGAGGCAGAAGAACGGATAAGTGACCTGGAAGATAAAATAGTGGGAATAACTACTGGAGAGCAGAATAAAGAAAAAAGGATGAAAAGAATTGAGGACAGTCTCAGAGACCTCTGGGACACGATTAAACGTACCAACATTCAAATTATAGGGGTTCCCAAAGAAAAAGAGAAAAAGAAAGGGACTGAGAAAATATTTGAAGAGATTATAGTTGAAAACTTCCCTAATATGGGAAACGGAATAGTTAATCAAGTCCAGGAAGCACAGAGAGTCCCATACAGGATAAATCCAAGGAGAAACACGCCAAGACACATAGTAGTCAAACTATCAAAAAGTAAATACAAAGAAAAAATATTAAAAGCAGCAATGGAAAAACAACAAATAACATAGAAGGGAATCCCCATAAGGTTAACAACTGATCTTTGAGCAGAAATTCTGCAAACCAGAAGGGAGGGGCAGGACATATTTAACGTGAAGAAAGGGAAAAACCTACAACCAAGATTACTCTACCCAGCAAGGATCTCATTCAGATTTGACAGAGAAATTAAAACCTTTACAGACAAGCAAAAGCTAAGAGAATTCAGCAGAACCAAACCAGCTTTACAGCAAATGCTAAACCAACTTCTCCAGGCAGGAAACACAAGAGAAGGAAAAGACTTACAATAACAAATGCAAAAGAATTAAGAAAATGGTAATAGGAGCATACATATCGATAATTACCTTAAATGTAAATGGATTAAATGCTCCCACCAAAAGACACAGACTGGCTGAATGGATACAAAAACAAGACCCGTATATATGCTGTCAACAAGAGACCCACTTCAGACCTAGGGAAACATACAGACTGTAAGTGAGGGGGTGGGAAAAGATATTCCATGCAAATGAAAATCAAAAGAAAGCTGGAGTAGCAATTCTCATATCAGACAAAATAGACTTTAAAATAATGACTTACAAGGGACAAAGCAGGACACTACATAATGATCAAGGGATCGATCCAAGAAGAAGATATAACACTTGTAAATATTTATGCACCCAACATAGGAGCACCTCAATACATAAGACAAATACTAACAGCCATAAAAGGGGAAATCGACAGTAACACAATCATAGTAGGCGACTTTAACACCGCACTTTCAACAATGGACAGATCATCCAAAATGAAAACTGATAAGGAAACACAAGCTTTAAATGATACATTAAACAAGATGGACTTAATTGATATTTATAGGACGTTCCATCGAAAAACGTCCAGAGATAAACCCATGTACACATGGTCACCTTATCTTGATAAAGGAGGCTAGAATATACAATGGAAGAAAGACAGCCTCTTCAATAAGTGGTGCTGGGAAAACTGGACAGCTACATGGAAAAGAATGAAATTAGAACACTCCCTAATGCCATACACAAAAATAAACTCAAAATGGATTAAAGACCTTAATGTAAGGCCAGACACACTAAAACTCTTAGAGGAAATAAAAGAAGAACACTCTTTTGAGATAAATCACAGTAAGATCTTGTTTGACCCACCTCCTAAAGAAATGGAAACAAAACTAAAAATAAACAAATGGGACCGAGTGAAACTTAAAAGCTTTTGCACAGCAAAGGAAACCATAAACAAGATGAAAAGACAACCCTCAGAATGGGAGAAAATATTTGCAAACGAAGCAACTGACAAAGGATTAGTCTCCAAAATTTACAAGCAGCTCATGCAGCTCAATATCAAAAAAACCAACCACCCAATCCAAAAATGGGCAGAAGACCTAAATAGACATTTTTCCAAAGAAGATACACAGATTGCCAACAAACACATGAAAGAATGCTCAACGTCGTTAATCATTAGAGAAATGCAAATCAAAACTACAATGCGGTATCATCTCACACCGGTCAGAATGGCCATCATCAAAAAATCTACAAACAATAAATGGACAACCTGGAAGAAATGGACAAATTCTTAGAGAAGGTGTGGAGAAAAGGGAACCCTCATACACTGTTGGTGGGAATGTAAATTGATACAGTCACTAAGGAGAACAGTATAGAGGTTCCCCAAAAAACTAAAAATAGAACTACCATATGACCCAGCAATCCCACTATGGGGCATATATCCTGAGAAAACCATAATTCAAAAAGAGTCATGTACCACAATGTACATTGAAGCTCTATTTACAATAGCCAGGACTTGGAAGGAACCTAAGTGTCCATCAACAGATGAATGGATAAAGAAGATGTGGCACACGTATACAATGGACTATTACTCAGCCATAAAAAGGAACGAAACTGAGTTATTTGTAGTGAGGTGGATGGACCCAGAGTCTGTCATACAGAGTGAAGTAAGTCAGAAAGAGAAAAACAAATACCGTATGCTAACACATATATATGGAATCTTTAAAAAAAAATGGTCATGAGGAACCTAGGGGCAAGACGGGAAAAAAGACGCAGACCTGGGATTCCCTCGTGGCGTACTGGTTGAGAATCCGCCTGCCGATGCAGGGGACACAGGTTCGTGCCCCGATCTGGGAGGATCCCACATGCCGCGGAGCGGCTGGGCCCGTGAGCCATGGCCACTGAGCCTGCGCGTCCGGAACCTGTGCTCCACAACGGGAGAGGCCACAACAGTGAGAGGCCCGCGTACCGAAAAAAAAAAAAAATGTCGCATACCTACTAGAGAATGGACTTGAGGACACGGGGAGGGGGAAGGGTAAGCTGGGACAAAGTGAGAGAGTGGCATGGACATATATACACTACCAAATGTAAAACAGATAGCTAGTGGGAAGCAGCCACATAGCACAGGGAGATCAGCTCAGTGCTTTTTGACCACCTAGAGGGGTGGGATAGGGAGGGTGGGAGGGAGGGAGACGCAAGAGGGAGGGGATATGGGTATATACGTATATGTATAGCTGATTCACTTTGTTATAGAGCAGAAACTAATACACCATTGTAAAGCAATCATACTCCAGTAAAGATGTTAAAAAAAAAGTGTGTTTGTTCAAAATAAATAAATAAATAACTTTCCTAACTGCTTAGGAAAGTTATTTCTCCTTCCTATGAAATGAAAAATGATCTATAAGGGCACTTAGTATTGACTATAAATTCCAGTTCTGTCAGTGATGGTATCTGGCGCATGAGGGGCACCCAAGTTAGGGAGCTTTTGGTTAATTTCCCTGGGCCATATAGAGCAAAGTGTTCTCTCAAATACTCTCTGAAAATTCGGAGCCTCAAATATGTTTGCCACCTTCCCCCAAGTCATCACATTTATTAACACCCTTGTCTTATTTTTCTAGAAGCAGGAGCTTCTAGCAGATCTTTTCCCTTTGTGAAAGGATGTATTTCTGTGTGAGGTGGATCTAGGCCACCTTAGTCTGTCCTCTAATGTTCACCTCAGTAGCACTCTACCTGGTTGATAATATCTTTGAGGCCAACTACCTGTAATGTTTTTCTTTTTGTTTTCTTTTTTTTTTACCTTAGGAGCAATGTATAATAAAAACTCCATTAAAGATGCAAAACCAAAGTGAGCCATGAAGCAAGACACGATGGGGCCTATCAGCATTCCTAAGCGTGTTCAAGGCGAAAGCATTTCAGAGGGAGTTAAACAACAGTCATTATAGCTATCTTTGTTGACCTCTGACTCTATATGCCATTCACTCTGTTTGACATACATTAATTCTCATAAAACTTCTGTCATGTTGACATTATTATCTCCCTTTTACAAATGGGGAAAGAGGTTCACATAAATTAAATGACTGTCTCAGGGCAACAGCTAGTAAGTTTCAGGGCTGGATTTGTATCCAAAATAAAGTGGGCTTTTTTTGGTTTTTTGACTCTATTTTCTTCTTAGTAGTACTGCATACATTTATTATTTATATGTATTAAAAAGGATAAAATAAGTTTGGACTCCTCTCTCACACAACATGAAGTTCTGTATGATCTAAAGATAAAAATGTTGAAGTAAAATATATATATTATGGAAAACGTATGCATAATCTAGGAGTCAAGAAAAATTTCTGTGCAAGCTGGAAAACCTAGACACTCTAGAGAAATGACTGACATATTTGAGTGCTTAAAACTTAAAATGTAATCATATGGCAAACGTAAAGGTAAATAAAACCAGAAGACAAATAATAGAGGAACATATATTTGTAAGACACACGACAGATTAAGGGTTCAATATCCAACATATAAAAAATTTCCCACACATTAATAAGAAAAGACAAACACCCTAATTGAAAGTGGTTAAAAAGGGTAAAAAGGGCTGTTCAAGGAGGCAGAAAACCCCTTGCCAATAAACAAGTGAAATTACTCAACTTTACTAGCAATCTGGCGTATTGAAATTTAATTAACAAGGAAATATCACTTTAAGACCATTAAACATGTTATCACACATTGCTGGAGTGTTGTGGAGGTTAATATGTTATCTCATACATTTGCCGAGGGAAATGTGCAGTATATTAAAGCCATTTGGAAGTCAATCTGGCAACCCCTATTAGAATTAAGAATTTACATATACTTTAACTTAGCAATTCCATTTCCGGGGCCTTCTTCCATAGAAGATAAAAGCACGGGTATATAACAGTGAATATGAACAAGATAAATTTTACGTATATATTCAGATTAATTGCAACGTTTTTCCTAGTAGCCAAAAAACTGGAATCAACTTGAATGTCCTCAGTAGAGGAATGGTTTAATAAGTTGTCTTTCACTCAAACCATTGCATTTTACATAACTAGTTTAAAAAGTGTGTTAAGTCTATACCAGACGATGTGGAAAACATTTCTCTGAAATGTTTCTAAGTGAGAAAAACTACGTGCAGTAAAGAGTAAAATAGTGCCCCTATATGTTTTTATGCATACATATGTATGTTACCTTATTTATGAACATAGACAAAGATATGCAAAGATTCACACCAGGCTTTTAACACTGCTTATCCAGTGGAGGAGTGGCTAATGAAGTGTAAAAATCCTATAGATGTACAGGCTTTCTCAATATTTATGTATATGTATGAATATATATATATATATATATAATTCTCAACATTTATATATAATTGCTTTATGTAAATGCACATGTTAATTACATATGTGTAAAGCCATGTACAAAGAGATAGTTGCTGAAAGTGTGCATATCATAGAGAGTGTTTTGATTTTTTAGTGTTTAGGGTTCTTTTTTTTTAACTTTCTTTCTTGTACTTTGAGTTTTTCAAAATAAAAATTTTACATGATTTTAAGTTTAACATTTTCTAAAGCCAACATTATAGAGCAGGTTAAGGAAATGATCCAGTATCTACAGAATGATTTGATTGTTCAGTCCTCCAGCAGTTCATCAAACTACATTGAGCAGCAACCGTGACATTGTGTCAGGTGTGTTAAAGTGGTTGGGATTACAGAGATGAATGAAATATGCTCCTTCTTGTTGTATATTACAACAAGACAAACATATAAATGAACCATTCTAATAGAGTATGGCTATTGCTTTAATATAAGAATTTGTAGGACCATAGGGGCAATGAACTCTGCAGGCATTGGTGGTAGAGAGGCTTCAGAGGGAAAGAACCATTTGAGCTTAGCCTTAAAGACTGAGGATGCTTTCATCACTCACCAGCCTTAGGTGGGGAAGGGAAAGCAATCCCTTCAAAGAGGAAGGAATCAACATCTAGTCCTATTTCATTCATCAAGAATGTGGAGGAGGAAGTAAACCGTTTATTATTTATAGTCTCAAATGATGGTAATGTGTGGAAGATGGGCAAATGGAACAAGAGACTTTGGAAGAGTCCTGATCAGGAACTAATAAAATGAGAACCTGCTTTGAAACATGCAAGCAGGTTTTTCTGAGGGAAGAAGAACTCTAAGCTGCGTTTAATGAAAGGAAGCAACTGTCAAAGCAATCTGACTAAGTTCAGTACATTAGGTTTGCAGTTGGGGAAGAAATATGGGTTGCTGTTCATTTAGGACCTGTGGAAGAGGTTGGAGAAAAGGGGATAGGTATTCAAGCAATGATTCATTAGGTAGAAAGAAGAGAATGTTAGAAATCAGACACTACTGCCACTTACTGAATAAATTCATCATAAGCCATATACAGACACATTATAAAGTATCTAAAGGTACCAGAATGCTTGACCATTGAGGTAAGGTGCCCCAAAATACTGTGTCTTCAAGGAAAACACAAGGGTTCAGTACTCATGGGTTAGCAGCAGTTAACATAAGACACACTAGCTTTTGGGGAGTGGGGGAGAAAGAAGCAAGGATTATGCATGTATGTATTTATATCATAGATGATAACAACAGAAGCCATTTAATCAAATGCTTATTATTGGCCTAATATAATGTCAGGTGTTTTACATAAATTACCTCATTTAATCCCAGCATGGCTCTAAGATCTAGATACATGTTACTATCATTCCCTTTTTACAGATGAGGAAACTAAGTCTTACAGGAGTTAAAAAACGTACTCAAGGTCAAATAGCTTTTAGGTGGTGAAGCTGTAAATTGAGATCGGACTTTAAATCCTATGCTCCCAACTGCTCAACTAGACACTAAGTTATATTGCCCCTGCTAAACCCTAGTCCCAGCCATCATCATATCACACCTGTATTGTCCCAACAGCCTGTCACCCCTCTGGTCCTACACAGTTCACAACATCCAGTGAACTTTCTAAAACATACATCAGACGACATCACTTTCCTTTATCAAACCATCCAGTGGCCCTCCACTGCACGTAAGATAAAATCCAAGTTCTTACCCTGCAGGTCCCTATGTGACCACTTCTCTGCCAGCCTCTCCAGTCTCGGTCATCAATCACCGCTCTGCCCCTCTCTGACTGCACTCCAGTCACTCAGCCTTCTGCTCTTCCTCAACACACTGTTCTCGTTCTGGCCTCAAGGCATTGCTACTTGCTAGTCTACCTAAAATGCTCTTCTTCAAAGTCTTCACACAGCTGACTCGACCTCATTATTCAGATCTTGATTCAAATATCAGCTCCTTAGAGAAGGTTCCCCACACCAACAACAAGAATGACCCCTTTGCCCATGAAAACAGAAGTTACTTGAGGACAGGAACTATTGATTTCATGTTCATCACTCTGATTCCAGAACCAAGAGTAATATCTGACACCTACTAGGCACTCAGGACATATTTGTTTCCTGAAATACTGGTATCTTTTTTAAAGTGTCATACTCATATGCCTATGAGTATATCTACATATATATATATATATATATATTTATGGATATGTGAGCTTGTTGTCACCTCACAGAAGTGGAATGTACATCCCTCACCCAAAATTTGGTTTGAATGTCAAGACTAATGATGCCACACATATACCAAGAAGGTATGAAAAGGATTATTACTCACATAATGAGTTATGCATCAAAAATGCAGTTAGACCAAAAAAAGAAAAAAGAAAAAACTGGTAACTGTGAAGTGTTGGGTAATTAGATGGTTGTGATTCTTTCATTCTATAGATATAGGTATAGATATAGAAATAATTGAAACATCAAGTTCTACACCTTAAGTATATACAATATTTATTTATCCATTATACCTCAATAAAACTGAAAAAATGGGATCAGTCTCAATGACAACTTACCCATGGTGTTTGTCTCATAACTAATACATTGCGTGGTTTATTTAATTTAATTTGGACTTGTTTATGTAAGCCATTATGGCACCTGCAGCATGAGACCAATAAGAAAGGTGAACGTTCCATTGAATATCTAGTACTATCAAGAGCTAGTACTATATATTCTGAGAAGTGAAATGAGTGCCTTAGTCTCTCTATCAATGTGCAGAACTTCAAAGAAGGTAAAGAGTGCTATGGTGAGACATTGTATTGTGGCTTTAATATGTGCAGAAGATGTGTGACCTTGATTTATATTTTGGATATCCATGAGGCTAGAGATTCTATGAGTTCTTTACCCCAAATGAGGCAACCTTGGAGAAGGAATTGTTTTCATTGGCCAGAACAGATGGTCAGACCGCTGGCAGTGGCCCAAAGATCTATAAAAATGTGAAGATGAGGCCAATTGTTGGCTAAGACATGGCCAAGTGCTAAGATAACTGGCTAAAGTTTGGCCAACTGAGCTGATCCTGTGTCCTGTCCTTTATCAGGAACATTCTGATTAAGAGATGAAAAGCAGCAAGAGTCAAGCAAGATCCATTAAGTGTGACAGTGGCAATGCCATTGGTTAAGTGAATGAACCCCCTTTGGTATTCACTGTGTTGAGCCTAAGGGGCTCCCCAGATATCCAAGTGTTCTAAGAGATGACCTCCTCTAGCACTGTGGCATCCGGCAAGGGACCCAGCACAGGGGACGTTACCCTCTTCTGAAAGTAGGGTATGCAGAGAGCCCAGGTTCAGCTCCATCCTGTAGCAAGGAGGCCTCACTAGCTGTGCTGGGCTTGCAGGGTGCTGTTTCCATGATCAAAGGCCTAACGGGCAGCTGTATACTGAGGGTCACAGGTTCAGGACCTGAGATAGTCTATATTTCCAGGAAAGTCCAGAATGCACTCACCAATTTCTACACTAATGGCATACAGCATTGGGCCAAGGAAGGTAGTTCCTTGTATCAGAAGCCCATGCAACTAACGGCCATCACTGATGGTAGAGGGACTCCAAGATATATGAGAGAAGGTTGCTAAAGCTCCCACAGTGAAGGAATCCCAGGGGGCCGTAACAGGAATGCCTGTTCTATGGCCATTCAGGCAGATTCTAGTATCTTTTTACAGGGGGTCTCATTCAAGTTGGGCCTATTTGCAAGTTACAGAACAAAAAAAAAAGCTTTGTAAATGAGGAGTGTTGCCTCCAGAATCTAAACATGTCGAAAACATGTTGGGCTTGTTTTAACAATGTGGGTCCTAAGAAGACTAAAAGCTGTTTCTTGACACTGTCAGGACTGGAGCAGCCCTCAACTTACTAAATAATTTTCAGGAGCTTAACTGAAGTGGTGGGGCCCTGTACTATGGGTCTCATGTGAATCTCCTCAAAGGAGGATGTCATTAGTGTGATGTCATAACTGTGTACCCGAAAAAAGTTAGAGCTGGTTAAAATATTGCCTGTGAAGACTATGTGAGATGGCAGGCGTGGAGACTGAGCCCATTGAGTACCCAGGTGAAGGTGTATTGTGTCCCTTTAAAGGTGAAGGTTAACTGCAGCTGAGAGGTTGTTGAACTAGGCACTGAATAGAACATGCTAGCCAAATACTTTGCTCTAACTGCAAAGTATTTACCAGTTACTTATTTATTATTGGGTGGAATCAGTCATTTCAATAGGTGGGGCCATGATGCCAAGGGTATGAATTCACACTGAGGCACCGGTCCTGTTTTGCCGGGTTTAAGAACAAGTAAAACTTGGCTGTTAAATGCAGCAGAAGTGGGGATAACCACACCTTCTCTAACTAGGTCTTATATAATGGGTTTCAATCTGTGAAAACCGTGCTTTCATTTAGATTGAACCTTTTCTTAAACACTGAGGTGAAAGGTATTATTTTAACTAGGGGGAAAGGTCCATAGGGTCCCATAGTTTTCAAGCTGATTATAAGGGCCAGAGACTTAACTTGATTACTTATTGGGTCAGGTTCTCCACGTGCACTAGAGGATATTTTAGGGTAATGGATGTCTTGGCTATGGAAAAGTTAGGCACGGAAATAATTTGGATGGTTCAGGTTAGGCATATCTGTTTCTATTTTATGTTCACCTACTCCCTGGCTGGGAGTGGATGAACATAAAGTGTGGCCAGATGTGGGCCAGAAGGGGAAGGGGAATTAATGAGGCTTCAAAACTGTCCATTGTCAAACATCAAAAGTGGAATCAGATTATGACACACACTGCCACCACCCATACAGCACCCCTCTCCCCATCTGGGACCTCCCAAACACACACGGAAACACCAAGTCCATTTCCTCCTCACCAGCAGGATAAAGTGTTCAGGAAGAAATGTGTCTTCAGAGCTCAGTCCTCACCCAGTCCTTATTCCCGGTGTCTGGCTAAATATGGACTGGCTGGTCTGGGCCCCAAACTGGCAGGATACTACCTCCCTCCCTTCTCACACGCCTGCCCCTTCCTGCCTTCCTTCAGTCCCCATCACCGAAGAACAGACAGAGATACACACACATCTTTCTACAACAGCTTGTACATCAATAGCTGAGGGCTTTTTTATTTGGTCTCTACACAGGTGACCATGTCTCCAGTGCTTTCTCTGGAGAGACAACAGAGACAGCAAGGTCTCAGTCACCTGATAGACCCAGGGCAGCACTTTATGAACTGCTGGAAGAGCCCTCTGGGACGTTTTCATCCTCCTCTGGCTCTTTAGTCATTGTTGTACTCCGCCAGTAATAGAATGCTAGCATCTTTGACTTCTTCTGTGTAGAACCTCTTCCCGAATTCTGACGATGGACTGATTTTCTTAACTCGACCACCTCCTGAATCTGGTCGGAAAACAAAGTGATACAGAAAGATATTGATTTGGGGAAAGAGGATGGGAAGGAGAACTTTGAGAGAATGGGTGTGGATTGAGAAGGGGTTTGTGCCAGGGAAGGGCTGGTTAAGTCTTGGGTGGGGGATGAAGAGGAGGCACGTGAGTCGGGTAATCTGACCTCTTCCATCTTATAGCCCTGGAGTGGAGAATTCACCCTCTCCCTTCTGCGTTGGCCCCCCGGTGTTTGTTGCTCTGACCTCTCGGTGTTTGTCCGTGCATCACGGTTAGGCTCCTGGGGGACTGTAGTTTCCTCTGCCATGTCAGTAGCAACAGTGTGCTCTACTCCAAGGCTCCTGGCCTCTCTATATATACCCTGCCAGGACAATGAAGAGCCACACCCATCAGCTTTGATTGGACAGCCAATGGTAGCGCTGGGGTGGCTGTGACATCACAAAGCACTACCCTTGAAGATACGTGGGGGGAGGGGAGGGGTGCAGAGGAGTCTAGGTGCTCTGGTTAGAGAAAGGGAGTGCTTCCTCAACACCCAGTAAAGAGCCTTACCAAATTGACCTTCCACTCTTCCTCATCTTCTCTGGTTCAATCCTTGTGGTGCACATGTTAGGGAGAAGGTGTTCCCTCCAAACCATTCCACATGGCCACCCCCATTCAGTGTTTAATTCTGTTGTCTCCCAGATCTCATCACCTGGTATTGTGTGGTTTTTAAAAACTTTTTATTTTAGAACAGTTTTAGGTTTACAGAGTAATTGTGAAGATCATATTCATACACTCCACAACAAATTTCCCTTCTTAACATTGTACATTAGTATGGTACAATTGTTCAACTTAGTGAACCAACCCTGAAACAGTATTATTAACTAAAGTCTGTACTTCATCAGAATTCCTTTTTTTTTTAAATGTTGAGCCTTCTTTTAATTAATTTATTTTTATTTTTGGCTGTGTTGGGTCTTCGTTTCTGTGTGTGGGCTTTCCCTAGTTGTGGCAAGCAGGGGCCACTCGTCATCGTGATGGGCGGGCCTCTCACTGTCGCGGCCTCTCTTGTTGCGGAGCACAGGCTCCTGATGCGCAGGCTCAGCGGCTGTGGCTCACGGGCCTAGTTGCTCTGCGGCATGTGGGATCTTCCCAGATCAGGGCTCGAACCCGTGTCCCCTGCATCATCAGGCAAATTCTCAACCTCTGTGCCACCGTGGAAGCCCCAGATTGCCTTATTTTTTACCTAATATTCTTCTTCTGTCCCAGGATCCCAACCAAGATTCTACATTCAATTTAGTCATTCCTTGTTATAACTTCTTAGGCTCCTCTTGGCTTTGACAGTTTTTTAGACTTCTTGTTTTTGAAGACTTTGACAGTTTGGGGTCTTGTGTTGTGTCTTTTACATTAGGTCTGCAGATGTTATAGCTCTTATAGGTAAAAGTTTTTATAAGTTTCTTCTTCCAGAGAACCTCAAATCAAGTCAGTACCATCAGTGTTATGGACTTCCCCGTGGCAATGGTTGAACTAATCTCTTGGCTTTGTCACAGAGGTGACACAAATGTTTTTCTCTAGAGGTCTGAGGATCAGGATCATTTTTATTTATGACAGAGGCACAGGGGCAGCAGCAGAAGCATTTTGTAAGGTACTAGTGAGTCATTTACTTTTAGAAGTATGACCTCAGCATCCCACATAGTTAACGGCTCTTCCTCCACACGAGTGACCATCCAATGGACCTGTATATTGAACAGACTGTCAGTCTTTCTCCTGAGCTCTATATAGAAAGGGGGCCAACATGTGTTTGAGACACAACCAGTGTTCACAAGGTAAGAGTCATTTCTTTGAGGTTAGTATCAGTCGCACCTTAGTTTGGAATTGAAACACGTGATTCAACCTGAGAATCACAAATAGGTCCAGGTTGAGACACAGGATTCAGGACTGCTTTAAGGAAGGTCCCAATCCAAGAATCCTTTCACTATATGCCAAGTGGCTAAACTGACTTATGTTGGTCAAAGCTTTAGCAGACACTCAGTAGGACTAACAAATGCAGCACAAAGAAGCAAGTTCAAAGCACAAGCTAGCCAGCAGGCAGTAGCCCAAGTGCCTGTTCACCAGCATAGAGCAGAGCCAGTTAGAAAGCCAAAGCAAGAGAAGAAAGACCCCCGGTGGTAAGGGATAGCACCTTGATGTCCTGCTCACAGGACCAGTTGTTGGAATCACACCACAGAGACAGGATGGACCCTTCAACCCAAATTCGGTTTGGATGTCGAGACTGATAACACATACACCTAGAGAGTATGAAAAACCTTACTACATAAGGAGGCTTTCTGGGGAGAGCAGGGCAGGCTCTCAAGCAGGTTCAAGAATGGCTTGAGAGAGCAGAAGAAGGAGACTAGCTTGGCTTTTATGGTGGTGAGGGGATGACGCTGGAGTGTTCCCACACACAGGTCAGGTTTTGCACAGCCTGAACTTCCTCCTGGCCCACAGAAGAGAGAGTACCTGAGCTTTCTTATCCGATCTAGGGAAGCAGGGGAAGAGGCAGTGGTAGGGCTCTTTTATAGAATAATGTTGTGTAAATGCAAGGTGTTTAGCACAGTTTAGAATTCTCATAACCATTATAACCACACTCATATTGTTTTCAGTTAAACTACGTTTCAGTAGGTTAGTATTTCCCAAATTATGGTCCTTTAAATATTATTTAAGGTGGCTTAGAATTATCTTGGTTTATCACAGAGAAACTGTGTAGAAAGAGAAAAGACTGCTAGCCTCAGGAGGTCTGACACACTGGTCACAAAAGAGCAGACTTCATTGTACTATCTGCTGAATTATGAGGGGTTTCTAACATGTTTCCCATCCTGGGTGACTACTGTAGCACCCAAAGACTGTAATAATAATTACCGAAACTAACATTTATTGACTACTAACTCTATGTAGGAATTATGCTAAATACCCATATACATATTTAATCCTCATCACAACCCTATTGAGATAAGTGGCAAAAGATTGGTTTCTGTCATTTCTGCCAGGACATCTCCATTCCAATTGCAGAAGCAGAAAAGAGCATATAGGAGGGCACATGGGAATATTTATGGGCCAGGCTCAAAAGGGGTATGCATTACTCCTGCTCACATTTCCTTGGGAAAAACTCACATAGCCACATCTAACTACAAGAGAAAATGAGAAATGTAGTCTACCTGGTAGAAGAGGAGAACTTAAATGTTGGAGATAAGCTAGCAATCTCTGTCTCCACCATCTTGTTCATCACTCTCCCCAGTATTTACAGTAGAGCCTGGCACATAGTAGGTGGCCATGAATATTTCTGTTGAATGAATGGGTTTCAACTTTTTTGGTCAGTTATGGGGATCAAAAGCATATAGAACTTGGTTAAGCAATGGTTTCCTAGATATGACACAAAAAGCACAAGCAACAAAGAAAGAGTAAATTGGACTATATCAAAATTTTAAAATGTTTTCTTCTGCAAAAAAATACCATGAAGAAAGCAAAAAGGCACACCAAAGAGAGATCCTGGCAAATCATATATTTAATAAAAGTGTAGTATCCAGAATACAGAAAGAACTCTTACAACTCAACAACAAAAATACAAACAACCCAACTGAAAATCAGGTAAAGGACTTAAATAGACATTGTGCTAATGAAGATATACAAATAGCCAACAAACATATGAAAATATGCTCAATACCATTAGTCGTTAGGGAAATGCAAATCAAAACCACGATGAGATGCCACTTCAAACCCACTAGGAAGGCTATAACTTTTTAAAAAAGAAAATAACAAGTATTGACAAGGATGTAGAGAAAGTGAAACACTCATACACGTCTGGTGGGAACATAAAATGATACAGGTTCTGTGGAAAACATTTTGGCAGTTACTCAACAAGTTAAACATACACTTGCCATAATACGCAGTAACTCTACTCCTAGGTATATAATGAAAAGAGTTGAAACGGAGGGAACAACAGCAACAACAACAACAAAAAAAAAAACAGGTGAATTGAGCAACACAAAAGCAAAGGGCAGATAATGTTTCAAGAAGTAAAATATGGTCAACTTTATTAAATACTTTTACAGGTAATATAGGGACAGACAAATGACGATTGAACTTGTTAGTAGAGAGGTCATTGGTACATTTGATAAGAAGGAAATTGAAAGAGTGGAAAATATTTTAATATAAACCTGGATGTGTATTAAGGAGAAAATGTGAGATCAGAAAGTGAGGGGCGGATAGACAATTTCTTTTGCGAGTTTTGGTGCTAAGGGGAGGAGAAATATGGGACTATAGCTGGAGGGGGATTTGGTATTAAGAGAGTGTATTTTTAAGAGGGTAGATTCTAGAATGCATCTAGCCAATATAAATGACTGAATGAAACTGACGACATAAAAATCCAAAGGGATAATTGCAGAAGAGAAAATATTGAGAAAGCAAGAGGGGTATTCAGAGCACTAGTAGATGGGATCGGTAGCAAATGTGGAAATCTTGGCTTTCCATGAGAATGAGTAATATTTATAGATTCTACAGTGGAGAAGGAAACGATTATGGTATGATTACAAATGCAGGTAAGATGGTAGATTTGGTGGGGAAATATAAAAGAATTTTCTCTTGACTCTTCAGTTTTCTCAGTGAAGGATGAGATAAGGGCATAAAATAACAAGAGTGAGGGTAGGGTTTTGAGAAATTAAGGGGAAGATAAAGTATTGGATATTCATTTTGTGTAATGGAAATGGGTGTATAATATGGAAGGATTGATCATTTAAGATATGTGGTCAAGAATTTAAGGTGTGATCAGTTAGGTTTGTCTTGTAATTTTCTACAGCAACATCCATCACTTGTATATAGGAACAAAGCAGGTAGATAGCTAAATTTAACAAGGGTTGTGGTTTTGCCAGGGAAGTACTAGGGTGGGAAAGTGAGTAGGGAGATGAAGGTTGATGAAAGTAAGTGATACTCATGATAAATTGTAAGCAATGAGGAAATGCGAAAAGAGAAATGTGGCTGATGCTGAAAAGTAGTAAAATTCACAGATTGGAGTTCAAAATTGAAGAATTTTTAGAGTTGGGTGTGTGAAGGTGTGTATACCTGCACGTGAGGGAGGTATTTTGCTAGGAAGGATAATCAGTTGTAGCCCAAGAGATGTATGTTATAAAATCAGGATTTCAGAGTTGCTGTAATTTTTGAGAATGTCAATGTCTAGTGCATGAGCATTAGAGTGAGTGGCTTAAGTATGATGGAAGAAAAATACCATTGGAATTGAGGGCATGAAAGTTTTGCAAAGCCAAAAATGCTGGAAGAATATCCACATAGATGACAGATGTTGAAGTTGCCAAGATGGTGGCAGTACTAAAAGTGGAGAAGAAGACTCAGGAAAGTGTCTAATGAATGAAGGTAAAGAAATAGATGGCGTAGCACATGATATTATCTAATAGCAAGAACTACAAATGAGCTCTGAATTTTGAAAGAGAAAGGAGCAGAAATAGTTTGAAAGTGACAGTGAGTCGACTCCTTGGGGTATGTGAGGAAAACTAACGTTTGCTCAAGAGGACTGCAGGGGAAGTGATTTCCTCAAGGCACAGCCATATTCCAGTCATAAAACAGAGATTAAGGGAACACGGAGAGAACAACTTGAAGCTACTGGGGAGTTTCTTAATGATAGACTATGAGTTACAGAGGGCAGGAAAGAAGCGCTCATGAAGTTGGGGAGAGGGTTGGGTCCAATTCCGTCAAGTGCAGAGCAATACGTGAATAAGGGTCTAGTTAATGATGGATAATCTGCAGGGTGGTGACTTAAGTAAAAGTGATAAGACAAGATGGACCTTGTGACTGCACGGCAGATTGGGAGGTGAGTAAAGCCCTCCAGACTACAGATTGCTTAATCTAGGCTGACCTAGAACTAAGAAGAATCCAGAAACACCACTGAAACCTGTTTCCTCTAAATATCATGTATCCTGTATGATGATCCAGCATTTCAAAGATAGACTAGTAAGGACATCTAAGAGGGTAGGCTTGAAAGGAAACTAGTGTGTTTGCTCAAGAGTGTGAGTGTGTATGAAAAATATCAACAGCAAATTCTAATGTCAGAGGGTTGCTACTATAGGCTTATGGAGCCATGCACTATTCTTGGACAACCCAAGGTGCCTGCACAGATGTGGCCCAGATGCAAGCACCAACACTTACTGGGCACCTGCAAAGCCAAAGCTGGGGAAGATGGAAGGCCAAGTGGAAGTGGTATTTTCCCAAGACAGGAATGTATTTACTTAGGCTTCCTAAATGGCAGGTGGACAAAAAATGGAAGAAAGGAAATTAAGCTTCTTTTTGCCTAACATCTCTCCTCAGGAGGAAGTACTTGGAGTTGTATTTCCTACGTAAATTCACCTGCTAAAACTCCAGGGAGCTCATCAGTGGGCAGATGTTCCCACCTAAGTATGGTTACCAGCAAACATTTATTCAAAATCATGGCTGCATCTGGCTCACATTAGAAGGGTTCTCTTTGTCATTGTCTTTTAAAAGAACAATTCCCCATGCTTATAAATCCAGACTCAGAACATCAATTCAACCAACCTCAGGAGCCCTGTGGCTACACCTTCCTGCTGGGAATCAGCATGGTCCCCAGACAATCAATTTCAGGAGTATTACCAAAGTGTTTTCATTTTCAGTGTTTATCCACTGGAATGTCTACGAGTGAAGAATAGACAGGGCAATACAATCCTAAGATTCAATTTCTTTCATCAAATACAAACTGTGTATAAGAGCATCAAGGCAAGAGGATGGAGGACTTTAACTGAAATTCCAATAGATATCTAAGTGCAAATCCTGGAACCATCCCATGCTAGCATTGTGAGTTAGGATAGGTACTTAACCACTCTGAGCCTGTTTTCTGATCCCTAAAAAAAAATAGAAGGATAATATTTCATACAGCTGTTGCAAAGATCAACTCAAATAATTCATGTACAGAATATAGCACAACAACCTACAGAATGGGAGAAAATATTTGTAAATCGTGTATCTGATAAGGGATTTTTATTCAGAATATATAAAGAACTCTTACATGCCAGTGATAAGAAGGTAAACAACCCAACTTTTAAAATGGTCAGAAGATCTAAATAGACATTTCTGCAAGGAAGATATACAAATGGCCAGCAAGAACATTAGAGACGCTTGACATCATTATTCATCAGGAAAACACAAATGAAAACCACAGAAAGATAACATTTCATACCCATGCGGATGGCTAGAATCCAAAAGTCAGATAATCATAACTGTTGGTGGGGATTTAGAGAAATCAGAACCATCATACACTGTTAGTGAGAATGTAAAATGGTATACCTGCTTTGGAAAAGTTTGGTAGTTTCTCAGAGGGTGAAACAGTGTTACTGTATGACCCATTTGTAGGTATATTCCCAAGATAAATGCAAATATATGTCCATACAAAAACTTGTACATAAATATTCATAGCAGCAATATTCATAATACCCAAAGATGGAAACAACCCAAATGCCCATCAACTGACCAGTGGACAAACAAAATGTGGCAAATCCATACAACAGAATACTATTCAGACATCAAAAGGAATGAAGAACTAATATATGCTACAATATGGCTGAACCTTAAAAACATTATGCTAAGTGAAAGAAGTCAGTCACAAAAGACCACATATTATGTGATTCTATTCATATGAAATGCTCAGAACAGGCAAATCTATAGATTCAAAATAGATCAATAATTGCTTAAGGCTGAGGCAGAAGTTGTTGGGAGCATAGGGGATTCACAGCTACAAGATACGAGGGTTTCTTTTTGAGGTGTTGAAAACGTTCTAAAATAGACTGGAGGGAACTTCAAGACATCGGAAGAGTAAGACGTGGAGATCACCTTCCTCCCCACAGAAGCATCAGAAATACATCTACACGTGGAACTGCTCCTATAGAACACCCACTGAACGCTGGCAGAAGACCTCAGACCTCCCAAAAGGCAAGAAACTCCCCACGTAGCTGGGTAGGGCAAAAGAAAAAAAGAAAAAGTAGAGACAAAAGAATAGGAACGGGACCTGCACCAGTGGGAGGGAGCCTGAAGGAGGAAAGGTTTCCACACACTAGAAGCCCCTTCACTGGCGGAGACTACAGGTGGCGGACGGGGGCAGCTTCGGAGCCACGGAGGAGAGTGCAGCAACAGGGGTGCAGAGGGCAAAGCGGAGAGGTTCAAGCACGGAGGATCGGTGCCGACCAGTACTCACCAGCCCGCGAGGCTTGTCTGCTCACCTGCCGGGACGGGTGGGGGCTGGGAGCTGAGGCTTGGGCTTCGGTCTGAGCGCAGGCAGAGGACTGGCAGTGTGAACACAGCCTGAAGGGGTTAGTACGCCACGTCTAGCCAGGAGGGAGTCCAGGAAAAGTCTGGAGCTGCCGCAAAGGCAAGAGACTTTTTCTTCCTTCTGTGATTCCTGGTGCACGAGCAGAGGGGATTCAGAGCGCCGCCTAAAGGAGCTCCAGAGATGGACGCAAGGCGCAGCTAGGAGCGCAGACCCTAGAGGTGGGCATGAGATGCTAAGGCTGCTGCTGCCGCCACCAAGAACCCTGTGTGCGAGCACAGGTCACTATCCACACCTCCCTTCAGGGAGCCTGTGCAGCCCGCCACTGCCAGTGTCCCGTGATCCAGGGACGACTTCCCCGGGAGAACGCACGGCGTGCCTCGGGCTGGTGCAACGTCACGCCGGCCTCTGTCACTGCAGGCTCACCCTGCCTCCGTACCCCTCCCTCCCCCCGGCCTGAGCGAGCCAGAGCCCCCAAAGCAGCGGCTCCTATAACCCCGTCCTGTCTGAGCGAAGAACAGACGCTCTCAGGAGACCTACATGCAGAGGCGGCGTCAAATCCAAAGCTGAATCCCGGGAGCTGTGCGAACAAAGAAGAGAAAGGGAAATCTCGCCCAGCAGCCTCAGGAGCAGCGGATTAAATCTCCACAATCAACTTGATGTACCCGGCATCGGTGGAACACCTGAATAGACAACGAATCATCCCAAATGGAGGAGGTGGACTTTGGGAGCAACGCTATTTATACATTTTTAACCTTTTTCTCTTTTTGTGAGTGTGTATGCGTATGCTTCTGTGTGTGATTTTGTCTGTATAGTTTGGCACTTACCGTTTGTTCTAGGGTTCTGTCTGTCCGTTTTTTGTTTTTTTTTAGTATAGTTTTCAGCGCTTGATATCACTGGTGAATTGGTTTCTTCGTCTGGTTTTTCTCTTCTTTCTCGTTTTTTTAATTACTTAAAAAATTTTAATAAAAAATTTTTGTTCTTTATTTTAATAACTCTTTAATAATTTAATTTAATTTAATTTTACATTTTTATTTAATTATTTATTTATTTATTTCTCCTTTTTATTCTGAGCCGTGTGCGTGACACACTCTTGGTGCTCCAGCCAAGCATCAGGGCTGTTCCTCTGACGTGGCAGAGGCAAGTTCAGGATATTGGTCCACCACAGACCTCCCAGCTCCACGTAATATCAAACGGTGAAAATCTCCCAGAGATCTCCATCTCAACACCAAGACCCAGCTCCACTAAATGACCAGCAAGCTACGGTGCTGGATACCTTATGCCAAACAACTACCAAGAAAGGAACACAACTCCACCCAATAGCAGAGAGGCTGCCTAAAATCATAGTAAGGTCACAGACACCCAAAAACACACCACCAGACTTGGACGTGCCTACCAAAAAGAAAAGATCCAGCCTCATTGACCAGAACACAGGCACTAGTCCCCTCAACCAGGAAGCCTACACAACCCACTGAACCAACCTTAGCCACTGGGGACAGACACCAAAAACAACGGGAACTACGAACCTGCAGCCTGTGAAAAGGAGACCCCAAACACAGTAAGATAAGCAAAATGAAAAGACAGAAAAACACACAGCAGATGAAGGAGCAAGGTAAAAACGCACCAGACCTAACAAATGAAGAGGAAATAGGCAGTCTACCTGAAAAAGTATTCAGAATAATGATAGTAAAGATGATCCAAAATCTTGGAAATAGAATGGAGAAAATACAAGAAAAGTTTCACAAGGACCTAGAAGAACTAAAGAGCAAACAAACAATCATGAACAACACAATAAATGAAATTACATATCCTCTAGAAGGGATCAATAGCAGAATAAATGAGGCAGAAGAACGGATAAGTGACCTGGAAGATAAAATAGTGGGAATAACTACTGGAGAGCAGAATAAAGAAAAAAAGAATGAAAAGAATTGAGGACAGTCTCAGAGACCTCTGGGACACGATTAAACGTACCAACATTCAAATTATAGGGGTTCCCAAAGAAAAAGAGAAAAAGAAAGGGACTGAGAAAATATTTGAAGAGATTATAGTTGAAAACTTCCCTAATATGGGAAAGGGAATAGTTAATCAAGTCCAGGAAGCACAGAGAGTCCCATACAGGATAAATCCAAGGAGAAACACGCCAAGACACATAGTAGTCAAACTATCAAAAAGTAAATACAAAGAAAAAATATTAAAAGCAGCAATGGAAAAACAACAAATAACATAGAAGGGAATCCCCATAAGGTTAACAACTGATCTTTGAGCAGAAATTCTGCAAACCAGAAGGGAGGGGCAGGACATATTTAACGTGATGAAAGGGAAAAACCTACAACCAAGATTACTCTACCCAGCAAGGATCTCATTCAGATTTGACAGAGAAATTAAAACATTTACAGACAAGCAAAAGCTAAGAGAATTCAGCAGAACCAAACCAGCTTTACAGCAAATGCTAAACCAACTTCTCCAGGCAGGAAACACAAGAGAAGGAAAAGACTTACAATAACAAATGCAAAACAATTAAGAATATGGTAATAGGAGCATACATATCAATAATTACCTTAAATGGAAATGGATTAAATGCTCCCACCAAAAGACACAGACTGGCTGAATGGATACAAAAACAAGACCCGTATATATGCTGTCAACAAGAGACCCACTTCAGACCTAGGGAAACATACAGACTGAAAGTGAGGGGATGGAAAAAGATATTCCATGCAAATGAAAATCAAAAGAAAGCTGGAGTAGCAATTCTCATATCAGACAAAATAGACTTTAAAATAATGACTTACAAGGGACAAAGCAGGACACTACATAATGATCAAGGGATCGATCCAAGAAGAAGATATAACACTTGTAAATATTTATGCACCCAACATAGGAGCACCTCAATACATAAGACAAATACTAACAGCCATAAAAGGGGAAATCGACAGTAACACAATCATAGTAGGCAACTTTAACACCCCACTTTCAACAATGGACAGATCATCCAAAATGAAAAAAAAATAAGGAAACACAACTTTAAATGATACATTAAACAAGATGGACTTAATTGATATTTATAGGACATTCCATCCAAAAACGTCCAGAGATAAACCCATGTACACATGGTCACCTTATCTTGATAAAGGAGGCTAGAGTATACAATGGAGGAAAGACAGCCTCTTCAATAAGTGGTGCTGGGAAAACTGGACAGCTACATGGAAAAGAATGAAATTAGAACACTCCCTAATGCCATACACAAAAATAAACTCAAAATGGATTAAAGACCTTAATGTAAGGCCAGACACACTAAAACTCTTAGAGGAAATAAAAGAAGAACACTCTTTTGAGATAAATCACAGTAAGATCTTGTTTGACCCACCTCCTAAAGAAATGGAAACAAAACTAAAAATACACAAATGGGACCGAGTGAAACTTAAAAGCTTTTGCACAGCAAAGGAAACCATAAACAAGATGAAAAGACAACCCTCAGAATGGGAGAAAATATTTGCAAACGAAGCAACTGACAAAGGATTAGTCTCCAAAATTTACAAGCAGCTCATGCAGCTCAATATCAAAAACACAAACCACCCAATCCAAAAATGGGCAGAAGACCTAAATAGACATTTTTCCAAAGAAGATACACAGATTGCCAAGAAACACATGAAAGAATGCTCAACGTCGTTAATCATTAGAGAAATGCAAATCAAAACTACAATGCGGTATCATCTCACACCGGTCAGAATGGCCATCATCAAAAAATCTACAAACAATAAATGGACAACCTGGAAGAAATGGACAAATTCTTAGAGAAGGTGTGGAGAAAAGGGAACCCTCATACACTGTTGATGGGAATGTAAATTGATACAGTCACTAAGGTGAATAGTATGGAGGTTCACTAAAAAACTAAAAATAGAACTACCATACGACCCAGCAATCCCACTATGGGGCATATATCCTGAGAAAACCATAATTCAAAAAGAGTCATGTACCACAATGTTCATTGCAGCTCTATTTACAGTAGCCAGGGCTTGGAAGGAACCTAAGTGTCCATCAACAGATGAATGGATAAAGAAGATGTGGCACATGTATACAATGGAATATTACTCAGCCATAAAAAGGAACGAAACTGAGTTATTTGTAGTGAGGTGGATGGACCCAGAGTCTGTCATACAGAGTGAAGTAAGTCAGAAAGAGAAAAACAAATACCGTATCCTAACACATATATATGGAATCTTTAAAAAAATATGGTCATGAGGAACCTAGGGGCAAGACGGGAAAAAAGACGCAGACCTGGGCTTCCCTGGTGGTGTACTGGTTGAGAATCCGCCTGCCGATGCAGGGGACACGGGTTCGTGCCCCGGTCTGGGAGGATCCCACATGCCACGGAGAGGCTGGGCCCGTGAGCCATGGCCACTGAGCCTGCGCGTCCGGAACCTGTGCTCCACAACTGGAGAGGTCACAACAGTGAGTGGCCCGCGTACCGAAAAAAAAAAAAAATGTCGCAGACCTACTAGAGAATGGACTTGAGGACACGGGGAGGGGGAAGGGTAAGCTGGGACAAAGTGAGAGAGTGGCATGGACATATATACACTACCAAATGTAAAACAGATAGCTAGTGGGAAGCAGCCACATAACACAGGGAGATCAGCTCAGTGCTTTTTGACCACCTAGAGGGGTGGGATAGGGAGGGTGGGAGGGAGGGAGATGCAAGAGGGAGGGGATATGGGTATATACGTATATGTATAGCTGATTCACTTTGTTATAGAGCAGAAACTAATACACCATTGTAAAGCAATCATACTCCAGTAAAGATGTTAAAAAAAAAGTGTGTTTGTTCAAAATAAATAAATAAATAACTTTCCTAACTGCTTAGGAAAGTTATTTCTCCTTCCTATGAAATGAAAAATGATGTATAAGGGCACTTAGTATTGACTATAAATTCCAGTTCTGTCAGTGATGGTATCTGGCGCATGAGGGGCACCCAAGTTAGGGAGCTTTTGGTTAATTTCCCTGGGCCATATAGAGCAAAGTGTTCTCTCAAATACTCTCTGGAAATTCGGAGCCTCAAATATGTTTGCCACCTTCCCACAAGTCATCATATTTATTAACATCCTTGTCTTATTTTTCTAGAAGCAGGAGTTTCTAGCAGATCTTTTCCCTTTGTGAAAGGATGTATTTCTCTGTGAGGTGGATCTAGGCCGCCTTAGTCTGTCCTCTAATGTTCACCTCACAGGCACTTTACCTGGTTGATAATATCTTTGAGGCCAACTTCCTGTAATGTTTTTCTTTTTCTTTTCTCTTTTTTACCTTAGGAGCACTGTATAATAAAAACTCCATTAAAGATGCAAAACCAAAGTGAGCCATGAAGCAAGACACGATGGGGCCTATCAGCATTCCTAAGCGTGTTCAAGGCGAAAGCATTTCAGAGGGAGTTAAACAACAGTCATTATAGCTATCTTTGTTGACCTCTGAATCTATATGCCAGTCACTGTGTTTGACATACATTAATTCTCATAAAACTTCTGTCATGTTGACATTATTATCTCCCTTTTACAAACGGGGAAAGAGGATCACATAAATTAAATGACTTTCTCAGGGCAACAGCTAGTAAGTTTCAGGGCTGGATTTGTATCCAAAATAAAGTGGGCTTTGTTTGGTTTTTTGACTCTCTTTTCTTCTTAGTAGTACTGCATACATTTATTATTTATATGTATTAAAAGGGATAAAATAAGTTTGGACTCCTCTCTCACACAACATGAAGTTCTGTATGATCTAAAGATAAAAATGTTGAAGTAAAATATATATATTATGGAAAACGTATGCATAATCTAGGAGTCAAGAAAAATTTCTGTGCAAGCTGGAAAACCTAGACACTCTAGAGAAATGACTGACATATTTGAGTGCTTAAAACTTAAAATGTAATCATATGGCAAACGTAAAGGTAAATAAAACCAGAAGACAAATAATAGAGGAACATATATTTGTAAGACACATGACAGATAAAGGGTTCAATATCCAACATATAAAAAATTTCCCACACATTAATAAGAAAAGACAAACACCCTAATTGAAAGTGGTTAAAAAGGGTAAAAAGGGCTGTTCAAGGAGGCAGAAAACCCCCTTGCCAATAAACAAGTGAAATTACTCAACTTTACTAGCAATCAGGCGTATTGAAATTAAATTAACAAGGAAATATCACTTTAAGACCATTAAACATGTTATCACACATTGCTGGAGTTTTGTGGAGGTTAATATGTTATCTCATACATTTGCCGAGGGAAATGTGCAGTATATTAAAGCCATTTGGAAGTCAATCTGGCAACCCCTATTAAAATTAAGAATTTACATAAACTTTAACTAAGCAATTCCATTTCCGGGGCCTTCTTCCATAGAAGATAAAAGCACGGGTATATAACAGTGAATATGAACAAGATAAATTTTACGTATATATTGAGATTAATTGCAACGTTTTTTCTAGTAGCCAAAAAACTGGAATCAACTTGAATGTCCTCAATAGAGGAATGGTTTAATAAGTTGTCTTTCACTCAAACCATTGCATTTTACATAACTAGTTTAAAAAGTGTGTTAAGTCTATACCATTCGATGTGGAAAACATTTCTCTGAAATGTTTCTACGTGAGAAAAACTACGTGCAGTAAAGAGTAAAATAGTGCCCCTATATGTTTTTATGCATACATATGTATGTTACCTTATTTATGAACATAGACAAAGATATGCAAAGATTCACACCAGGCTTTTAACACTGCTTATCCAGTGGAGGAGTGGCTAATGAAGTGTAAAAATCCTATAGATGTACAGGCTTTCTCAATATTTATGTATATGTATGAATATATATATATATAATTCTCAACATTTATATATAATTGCTTTATGTAAATGCACATGTAAATTACATATGTGTAAAGCCATGTACAAAGAGATAGTTGCTGAAAGTGTGCATATCATAGAGAGTGTTTTGAGTTTTTAGTGTTTAGGGTTCTTTTTTTTTAACTTTCTTTCTTGTACTTTGAGTTTTTCAAAATAAAAATTTTACATGATTTTAAGTTTAACATTTTCTAAAGCAAACATTATAGAGCAGGTTAAGGAAATGACCCAGTATCTACAGAATGATTTGATTGTTCAGTCCTCCAGCAGTTCATCAAACTACATTGAGCAGCAACCGTGACATTGTGTCAGGAGTGTTAAAGTGGTTGGGATTACAGAGATGAATGAAATATGCTCCTTCTTGTTGTATATTACAACAAGACAAACATATAAATGAACCATTCTAATACAATACGGCTATTGCTTTAATATAAGAATTTGTAGGACCATAGGGGCAATGAACTCTGCAGGCATTGGTGGTAGAGAGGCTTCAGAGGGAAAGAACCATTTGAGCTTAGCCTTAAAGACTGAGGATGCTTTCATCACTCACCAGCCTTAGGTGGGGAAGGGAAAGCAATCCCTTCAAAGAGGAAGGAATCAACATCTAGTCCTATTTCATTCATCAAGAATGTGGAGGAGGAAGTAAACAGTTTATTATTTATAGTCTCAAATGATGGTAATGTGTGGAAGATGGGCAAATGGAACAAGAGACTTTGGAAGAGTCCTGATCAGGAACTAATAAAATGAGAACCTGCTTTGAAACATGCAAGCAGGTTTTTCTGAGGGAAGAAGAACTCTAAGCTGCGTTTAATGAAAGGAAGCAACTGTCAAAGGAATCTGACTAAGTTCAGTACATTAGGTTTGCAGTTGGGGAAGAAATATGGGTTGCTGTTCATTTAGGACCTGTGGAAGAGGTTGGAGAAAAGGGGATAGGTATTCAAGCAATGATTCATTAGGTAGAAAGAAGAGAATGTTAGAAATCAGACACTACTGCCACTTACTGAATAAATTCATCATAAGCCATATACAGACACATTATAAAGTATCTAAAGGTACCAGAATGCTTGACCATTGAGGTAAGGTGCCCCAAAATACTGTGTCTTCAAGGAAAATACAAGGGTTCAGTACTCATGGGTTAGCAGCAGTTAACATAAGACACACTAGCTTTTCGGGAGTGGGGGAGAAAGAAGCAAGGATTATGCATGTATGTATTTATATCATAGATGATAACAACAGAAGCCATTTAATCAAATGCTTATTATTGGCCTAATATAATGTCAGGTGTTTTACATAAATTACCTCATTTAATCCCAGCATGGCTCTAAGATCTAGATACATGTTCCTATCATTCCCTTTTTACAGATGAGGAAACTAAGTCTTACAGGAGTTAAAAAACGTACTCAAGGTCAAATAGCTTTTAGGTGGTGAAGCTGTACATTGAGATCGGACTTTAAATCCTATGCTCCCAACTGCTCAACTAGACACTAAGTTATATTCCCCCTGCTAAACCCTAGTCCCAGCCATCATCATATCACACCTGTATTGTCCCAACAGCCTGTCACCCCTCTGGTCCTACACAGTTCACAACATCCAGTGAACTTTCTAAAACATACATCAGACGACATCACTTTCCTTTATCAAACCATCCAGTGGCCCTCCACTGCACGTAAGATAAAATCCAAGTTCTTACCCTGCAGGTCCCTATGTGACCACTTCTCTGCCAGCCTCTCCAGTCTCGGTCATCAATCTCCGCTCTGCCCCTCTCTGACTGCACTCCAGTCACTCACCCTTCTGCTCTTCCTCAACACACTCTTCTCGTTCTGGCCTCACGGCATTGCTACTTGCTAGTCTACCTAAAATGCTCTTCTTCAAAGTCTTCACACAGCTGACTCGACCTCATTATTCAGATCTTGATTCAAATATCAGCTCCTTAGAGAAGGTTCCCCACACCAACAACAAGAACGACCCCTTTGCCCATGAAAACAGAAGTTACTTGAGGACAGGAACTATTGATTTCATGTTCTTCACTCTAATTCCAGAACCAAGAGTAATATCTGACACCTACTAGGCACTCAGGACATATTTCTTTCCTGAAATACTGGTATCTTTTTTAAAGTGTCATACTCATATGCCTATGAGTATATCTACATATATATATATATATATATATGTATATATATATATATATTTATGGATATGTGAGCTTGTTGTCACCTCACAGAAGTGGAATGTACATCCCTCACCCAAAATTTGGTTTGAATGTCAAGACTAATGATGCCACACATATACCAAGAAGGTATGAAAAGGATTATTACTCACATAATGAGTTATGCATCAAAAATGCAGTTAGACCAAAAAAAGAAAAAAGAAAAAACTGGTAACTGTGAAGTGTTGGGTAATTAGATGGTTGTGATTCTTTCATTCTATAGATATAGGAATAGATATAGAAATAATCTAAACTTCAAGTTCTACACCTTAAGTATATACAATTTTTATTTATCCATTATACCTCAATAAAACTGAAAAAATGGGATCAGTCTCAATGACAACTTACCCATGGTGTTTGTCTGATAACTAAAACATTGCGTGGTTTATTTAATTTAATTTGGACTTGTTTATGTAAGCCATTATGGCACCTGCAGCATGAGACCAATAAGAAAGGTGAACGTTCCATTGAATATCTAGTACTATCAAGAGCTAGTACTATATATTCTGAGAAGTGAAATGAGTGCCTTAGTCTCTCTATCAATGTGCAGAACTTCAAAGAAGGTAAAGAGTGCTATGGTGAGACATTGTATTGTGGCTTTAATATGTGCAGAAGATGTGTGCCCTTGATTTATATTTTGGGTATCCGTGAGGCAAGAGATTCTATGAGTTCTTTACCCCAAATGAGGCAACCTTGGAGAAGGAATTGTTTGCATTGGCCAGAACAGATGGTCAGACCGCTGGCAGTGGCCCAAAGATCTATAAAAATGTGAAGATGAGGCCAATTGTTGGCTAAGACATGGCCAAGTGCTCAGATAACTGGCTAAAGTTTGGCCAACTGAGCTGATCCTGTGTCCTGTCCTTTATCAGGAACATTCTGATGAAGAGATGAAAAGCAGCAAGAGTCAAGCAAGCTCCATTAAGTGTGACAGTGGCAATGCCATTGGTTAAGTGAATGAACCCCCTTTGGTATTCACTGTGTTGAGCCAAAGGGGCTCCCCAGGTATCCAAGTGTTCTAAGAGATGACCTCCTCTAGCACTGTGGCATCCGGCAAGGGACCCAGCACAGGGGACGTTACCCTCTCCTGAAAGTAGGGTATGCAGAGAGCCCAGGTTCAGCTCCATCCTGTAGCAAGGAGGCTTCACTAGCTGTGCTGGGCTTGCAGGGTGCTGTTTCCATGATCAAAGGCCTAACGGGCAGCTGTATACTGAGGGTCACAGGTTCAGGACCTGAGATAGTCTATATTTCCAGGAAAGTCCAGTATGTACCCACCAATTGCTACACTAATGGCATACAGCATTGGGCCAAGGAAGGTAGTTCCTTGTATCAGAAGCCCATGCAACTAACGGCCATCACTGATGGTAGAGGGACTCCAAGATATATGAGAGAAGGTTGCTAAAGCTCCCACAGTGAAGGAACCCCGGGGGTCCGTAACAGGAATGCCTGTTCTATGGCCATTCAGGCAGATTCTAGTATCTTTTTACAGGGGGTCTCATTCAAGTTGGGCCTATTTGCAAGTTACAGAACAAAAAAAAAGCTTTGTAAATGAGGAGTGTTGCCCCCAGAATCTAAACATGTCGAAAACATGTTGGGCTTGTTTTAACAATGTGGGTCCTAAGAAGACTAAAAGCTGTTTCTTGACACTGTCAGGACTGGAGCAGCCCTCAACTTACTAAATAATTTTCAGGAGCTTAACTGAAGTGGTGGGGCCCTGTACTATGGGTCTCATGTGAATCTCCTCAAAGGAGGATGTCATTAGTGTGATGTCATAACTGTGTACCCGAAAAAAGTTAGAGCTGGTTAAAATATTGCCTGTGAAGACTATGTGAGATGGCAGGCGTGGAGACTGAGCCCATTGAGTACCCAGGTGAAGGTGTATTGTGTCCCTTTAAAGGTGAAGGTTAACTGCAGCTGAGAGGTTGTTGAACTAGGCACTGAATAGAACATGCTAGCCAAATACTTTGCTCTAACTGCAAAGTATTTACCAGTTACTTATTTATTATTGGGTGGAATCAGTCATTTCTATAGGTGGGGCCATGACGCCAAGGGTACGAATTCACACTGAGGCACCGGTCGTGTTTTGCCTGGTTTAAGAACAAGTAAAACTTGGCTGTTAAATGCAGCAGAAGTGGAGATAACCACACCTTCTCTAAATAGGTCTTATATAATGGGTTTCAATCTGTGAAAACCGTGCTTTTATTTAGATTGAACCTTTTCTTAAACACTGAGGTGAAAGGTATTATTTTAACTAGGGGGAAAGGTCCATAGGGTCCCATAGTTTTCAAGCTGATTATAAGGGCCAGAGACTTAACTTGATTACTTATTGGGTCAGGTTCTCCACGTGCACTAGAGGATATTTTAGGGTAATGGATTTCTTGGCTATGGAAAAGTTAGGCACGGAAATAATTTGGATGGTTCAGGTTAGGCATATCTGTTTCTATTTTATGTTCACCTACTCCCTGGCTGGGAGTGGATGAACATAAAGTGTGGCCAGATGTGGGCCAGAAGGGGAAGGGGAATTAATGAGGCTTCAAAACTGTCCATTGTCAAACATCAAAAGTGGAATCAGATTATGACACACACTGCCACCACCCATACAGCACCCCTCTCCCCATCTGGGACCTCCCAAACACACACGGAAACACCAAGTCCATTTCCTCCTCACCAGCAGGATAAAGTGTTCAGGAAGAAATCTGTCTTCAGAGCTCAGTCCTCAACCAGTCCTTATTCCCGGTGTCTGGCTAAATATGGACTGTCTGGTCTGGGCCCCAAACTGGCAGGATACTACCTCCCTCCCTTCTCACACGGCTGCCCCTTCCTGCCTTCCTTCAGTCCCCATCACCGAAGAACAGACAGAGATACACACACATCTTTCTACAACAGCTTGTACATCAATAGCTGAGGGCTTTTTTATTTGGTCTCTACACAGGTGACCATGTCTCCAGTGCTTTCTCTGGAGAGACAACAGAGACAGCAAGGTCTCAGTCACCTGATAGACCCAGGGCAGCACTTTATGAACTGCTGGAAGAGCCCTCTGGGACGTTTTCATCCTCCTCTGGCTCTTTAGTCATTGTTGTACTCCGCCAGTAATAGAATGCTAGCATGTTTGGCTTCTTCTGTGTAGAACCTCTTCCCGAATTCTGACGACGGACTGATTTTCTTAAGTCGACCACCTCCTGAATCTGGTCGGAAAACAAAGTGATACAGAAAGATATTGATTTGGGGAAAGAGGATGGGAAGGAGAACTTTGAGAGAATGGGTGTGGATTGAGAAGGGGTTTGTGCCAGGGAAGGGCTGGGTAAGTCTTGGGTGGGGGATGAAGAAGAGGCACGTGAGTCGGGTAATCTGACCTCTTCCATCTTATAGCCCTGGAGTGGAGAATTCACCCTCTCCCTTCTGCGTTGGCCCCCCGGTGTTTGTTGCTCTGACCTCTCGGTGTTTCTCCGTGCATCACGGTTAGGCTCCTGGGGGACTGTAGTTTCCTCTGCCATGTCAGTAGCAACAGTGTGCTCTACTCCAAGGCTCCTGGCCTCTCTCTATATACCCTGCCAGGACAATGAAGAGCCACACCCATCAGCTTTGATTGGTCAGACAATGGTAGCGCTGGGGTGGCTGTGACATCACAAAGCACTACCCTTGAAGATACGTGGGGGGAGGGGAGGGGTGCAGAGGAGTCTACGTGCTCTGGTTAGAGAAAGGGAGTGCTTCCTCAACACCCAGTAAAGAGCCTTCCCAAATTGACTTTCCACTCTTCCTCATCTTCTCTGGTTCAATCCTTGTGGTGCACATGTTAGGGAGAAGGTGTTCCCTCCAAACCATTCCACATGGCCTCCCCCATTCAGTGTTTAATTCTGTTGTCTCCCAGATCTCATCACCTGGTATTGTGTGGTTTTTAAAAACTTTTTATTTTAGAACAGTTTTAGGTTTACAGAGTAATTGTGAAGATCATATTCATACACTCCACAACAAATTTCTCTTCTTAACATTGTACATTAGTATGGTACAATTGTTCAACTTAGTGAACCAACACTGAAACAGTATTATTAACTAAAGTCTGTACTTCATCAGAATTCCTTTTTTTTTAAATGTTGAGCCTTCTTTTAATTAATTTATTTTTATTTTTAGGCTGTGTTGGGTCTTCGTTTCTGTGTGTGGGCTTTCCCTAGTTGTGGCAAGCAGGGGCCACTTGTCATCGTGATGGGCGGGCCTCTCACTGTCGCGGCCTCTCTTGTTGCGGAGCACAGGCTCCAGATGCGCAGGCTCAGCGGCTGTGGCTCACGGGCCTAGTTGCTGTGCGGCATGTGGGATCTTCCCACATCAGGGCTCGAACCCGTGTCCCCTGCATCATCAGGCAGATTCTCAACCTCTGTGCCACCGTGGAAGCCCCAGATTGCCTTATTTTTTACCTAATATTCTTCTTCTGTCCCAGGATCCCAACCAAGATTCTACATTCAATTTAGTCATTCCATGTTATAACTTCTTAGGCTCCTCTTGGCTGTGACAGTTTTTTAGACTTCTTGTTTTTGAAGACTTTGACAGTTTGGGGTCTTGTGTTTTGTCTTTTACATTAGGTCTGCAGATGTTATTGCTCTTATAGGTAAAAGTTTTTATAAGTTTCTTCTTCCAGAGAACCTCAAATCAAGTCAGTACCATCAGTGTTATGGACTTCCCCGTGGCAATGGTTGAACTAATCTCTTGGCTTTGTCACAGAGGTGACACAAATGTTTTTCTCTAGAGGTCTGAGGATCAGGATCATTTTTATTTATGACAGAGGCACAGGGGCAGCAGCAGAAGCATTTTGTAAGGTACTAGTGAGTCATTTACTTTTAGAAGTATGACCTCAGCATCCCACATAGTTAACGGCTCTTCCTCCACACGAGTGACCATCCAATGGACCTGTATATTGAACAGACTGTCAGTCTTTCTCCTGAGCTCTATATAGAAAGGGGGCCAACATGTGGTTGAGACACAACCAGTGTTCACAAGGTAAGAGTCATTTCTTTGAGGTTAGTATCAGTCGCACCTTAGTTTGGAATTGAAACACGTGATTCAACCTGAGAATCACAAATAAGTCCAGGTTGAGACACAGGATTCAGGACTGCTTTAAGGAAGGTCCCAATCCAAGAATCCTTTCACTATATGCCAAGTGGCTCAACTGACTTATGTTGGTCAAAGCTTTAGCAGACACTCAGTAGGACTAACAAATGCAGCACAAAGAAGCAAGTTCAAAGCACAAGCTAGCCAGCAGGCAGTAGCCCAAGTGCCTGTTCACCAGCATAGAGCAGAGCCAGTTAGAAAGCCAAAGCAAGAGAAGAAAGACACCCGGTGGTAAGGGATAGCACCTTGATGTCCTGCTCACAGGACCAGTTGTTGGAATCACACCACAGAGACAGGATGGACCCTTCAACCCAAATTCGGTTTGGATGTCGAGACTGATAACACATACACCTAGAGAGTATGAAAAACCTTACTACATAAGGAGGCTTTCTGGGGAGAGCAGGGCAGGCTCTCAAGCAGGTTCAAGAATGGCTTGAGAGAGCAGAAGAAGGAGACTGGCTTGGCTTTTATGGTCGTGAGGGGATGACGCTGGAGTGTTCCCACACACAGGTCAGGTTTTGCACAGCCTGAACTTCCTCCTGGCCCACAGAAGAGAGAGTACCTGAGCTTTCTTATCCGATCTAGGGAAGCAGGGGAAGAGGCAGTGGTAGGGCTCTTTTATAGAATAATGTTGTGTAAATGCAAGGTGTTTAGCACAGTTTAGAATTCTCATAACCATTATAACCACACTTATATTGTTTTCAGTTAAACTACGTTTCACTAGATTAGTATTTCCCAAATTATGGTCCTTTAAATATTATTTAAGGTGGCTTAGAATAATCTTGGTTCATCACAGAGAAACTGTGTAGAAAGAGAAAAGACTGGTAGCCTCAGGAGGTCTGACACACTGGTCACAAAAGAGCAGACTTCATTGTACTATCTGCTGAATTATGAGGGGTTTCTAACATGTTTCCCATCCTGGGTGACTACTGTAGCACCCAAAGACTGTAATAATAATTACCGAAACTAACATTTATTGACTACTAACTCTATGTAGGAATTATGCTAAATACCCATATACATATTTAATCCTCATCACAACCCTATTGAGATAAGTGGCAAAAGAGTGGTTTCTGTCATTTCTGCCAGGACATCTCCATTCCAATTGCAGAAGCAGAAAAGAGCATATAGGAGGGCACATGGGAATATTTATGGGCCAGGCTCAAAAGGGGTATGCATTACTCCTGCTCACATTTCCTTGGGAAAAACTCACATGGCCACATCTAACTACAAGAGAAAATGAGAAATGTAGTCTACCTGGTAGAAGAGGAGAACTTAAATGTTGGAGATAAGCTAGCAATCTCTGTCTCCACCATCTTGTTCATCACTCTCCCCAGTATTTACAGTAGAGCCTGTCACATAGTAGGTGGCCATGAATATTTCTGTTGAATGAATGGGTTTCAACTTTTTTGGTCAGTTATGGGGATCAAAAGCATATAGAACTTGGTTAAGCAATGGTGTCCTAGATATGACACAAAAAGCACAAGCAACAAAGAAAGAGTAAATTGGACTATATCAAAATCTTAAAATGTTTTCTTCTGCAAAAAAATACCATGAAGAAAGCAAAAAGGCACACCAAAGAGAGATCCTGGCAAATCATATATTTAATAAAAGTGTAGTATCCAGAATACAGAAAGAACTCTTACAACTCAACAACAAAAATACAAACAACCCAACTGAAAATCAGGTAAAGGACTTAAATAGACATTGTGCTAATGAAGATATACAAATAGCCAACAAACATATGAAAATATGCTCAATACCATTAGTCGTTAGGGAAATGCAAATCAAAACCACGATGTGATGCCACTTCAAACCCACTAGGAAGGCTATAACTTTTTTAAAAAGAAAATAACAGGTATTGACAAGGATGTAGAGAAAGTGAAACACTCATACACGTCTGGTGGGAACATAAAATGATACAGGTTCTGTGGAAAACATTTTGGCAGTTACTCAACAAGTTAAACATAGACTTGCCATATTACCCAGTAACTCTACTCCTAGGTATATAATGAAAAGAGTTGAAAAGGAGGGAACAACAGCAACAACAACAACAACAAAAAAAAACAGGTGAATTGAGCAACACTAAAGCAAAGGGTAGATAATATTTCAAGAAGTAAAAAATGGTCAACTTTATTATATACTTTTACAGGTAATATAGGGACAGACAAATGACGATTGAACTTGTTAGTAGAGAGGTCATTGGTAAATTTGATAAGAAGGAAATTGAAAGAGTGGAAAATATTTTAATATAAACCTGGATGTGTATTAAGGAGAAAATGTGAGATCAGAAAGTGAGGGGCGGATAGACAATTTCTTTTGCGAGTTTTGGTGCTAAGGGGAGGAGAAATATGGGACTATAGCTGGAGGGGGATTTGGTATTAAGAGAGTGTATTTTTAAGAGGGTAGATTCTAGAATGCATCTAGCCAATATAAATGACTGAATGAAACTGACGACATAAAAATCCAAAGGGATAATTTCAGAAGAAAAAATATTGAGAAAGCAAGAGGGGTATTCAGAGCACTAGTAGATGGGATCGGTAGCAAATGTGGAAATCATGGCTTTCCATGAGAATGAGTAATATTTAGAGATTCTACAGTGGAGAAGGAAACGATTATGGTATGATTACAAATGCAGTTAAGATGGTAGATTTGGTGGGGAAGATATAAAAGAATTTTCTCTTGACTCTTCAGTTTTCTCAGTGAAGGATGAGATAAGGGCATAAAATAACAAGAGTGAGGGTAGGGTTTTGAGAAATTGAGGGGAAGATAAAGTATTGGATATTCATTTTGTATAATGGAAATGGGTGTATAATATGGAAGGATTGATCATTTAAGATATGTGGTCAAGAATTTAAGGTGAGATCAGTTAGCTTTGTCTTGTAAAGTTCTACAGCAACATCCATCACTTGTATATAGGAACAAAGCAGGTAGATAGCTAAATTTAACAAGGGTTGTGGTTTTGCCAGGGAAGTACTAGGGTGGGAAAGTGAGTAGAGAGATGAAGGTTGATGAAAGTAAGTGATACTCATGATAAATTGGTAAGCAATGAGGAAATGCGAAAAGAGAAATGTGGCTGATGCTGAAAAGTAGTAGAATTCACAGATTGGAGTTCAAAATTGAAGAATTTTTAGAGTTGGGTGTGTGTAGGTGTGTATACCTGCACGTGAGGGAGGTATTTTGCTAGGAAGGATAATCAGTTGTAGCCCAAGTGATGTATGTTATAAAAGCAGGATTTCAGAGTTGCTGTAATTTTTGAGAATGTCAATGTCTAGTGCATGAGCATTAGAGTGAGTGGCTTAAGTATGATGGAAGAAAAATACCATTGGAATTGAGGGCATGAAAGGTTTGCAAAGCCAAAACTGCTGGATGAATATCCACATAGATGACAGATGTTGAAGTTGCCAAGATGGTGGCAGTACTAAAAGTGGAGAAGAAGACTCAGGAAAGTGTCTAATGAATGAAGGTAAAGAAATAGATGGCGTAGCACATGATATCATCTAATAGCAAGAACTACAAATGAGCTCTGAATTTTGAAAGAGAAAGGAGCAGAAATGGTTTGAAAGTGACAGTGAGTCGACTCCTTGGGGTATGTGAGGAAAACTAACGTTTGCTCAAGAGGACTGCAGGGGAAGTGATTTCCTCAAGGCACAGCCATATTCCAGTCATAAAACAGAGATTAAGGGAACACGGAGAGAACAACTTGAAGCTACTGGGGAGTTTCTTAATGATAGACTATGAGTTACAGAGGGCAGGAAAGAAGCGCTCATGAAGTTGGGGAGAGGGTTGGGTCCAATTCCGTCAAGTGCAGAGCAATACGTGAATAAGGGTCTAGTTAATGATGGATAATCTGCAGGGTGGTGACTTAAGTAAAAGTGATAAGACAAGATGGACCTTGTGACTGCACGGCAGATTGGGAGGTGAGTAAAGCCCTCCAGACTACAGATTGCTTAATCTAGGCTGACCTAGAACTAAGAAGAATCCAGAAACACCACTGAAACCTGTTTCCTCTAAATATCATGTATCCTGTATGATGATCCAGCATTTCAAAGATAGACTAGTAAGGACATCTAAGAGGGTAGGCTTGAAAGGAAACTAGTGTGTTTGCTCAAGAGTGTGAGTGTGTATGAAAAATATCAACAGCAAATTCTAATGTCAGAGGGTTGCTACTATAGGCTTATGGAGCCATGCACTATTCTTGGACAACCCAAGGTGCCTGCACAGATGTGGCCCAGATGCAAGCACCAACACTTACTGGGCACCTGCAAAGCCAAAGCTGGGGAAGATGGAAGGCCAAGTGGAAGTGGTATTTTCCCAAGACAGGAATGTATTTACTTAGGCTTCCTAAATGGCAGGTGGACAAAAAATGGAAGAAAGGAAATTAAGCTTCTTTTTGCCTAACATCTCTCCTCAGGAGGAAGTACTTGGAGTTGTATTTCCTACGTAAATTCCCCTGCTAAAACTCCAGGGAGCTCATCAGTGGGCAGATGTTCCCACCTAAGTATGGTTACCAGCAAACATTTATTCAAAATCATGGCTGCATCTGGCTCACATTAGAAGGGTTCTCTTTGTCATTGTCTTTTAAAAGAACAATTCCCCATGCTTATAAATCCAGACTCAGAACATCAATTCAACCAACCTCAGGAGCCCTGTGGCTACACCTTCCTGCTGGGAATCAGCATGGTCCCCAGACAATCAATTTCAGGAGTATTACCAAAGTGTTTTCATTTTCAGTGTTTATCCACTGGAATGTCTACGAGTGAAGAATAGACAGGGCAATACAATCCTAAGATTCAATTTCTTTCATCAAATACAAACTGTGTATATGAGCATCAAGGCAAGAGGATGGAGGACTTTAACTGAAATTCCAATAGATATCTAAGTGCAAATCCTGGAACCATCCCATGCTAGCATTGTGAGTTAGGATAGGTACTTAACCACTCTGAGCCTGTTTTCTGATCTCTAAAAAAAAAATAGAAGGATAATATCTCATACAGCTGTTGCAAAGATCAACTCAAATAATTCATGTACAGAATATAGCACAACAACCTACAGAATGGGAGAAAATATTTGTAAATCGTGTATCTGATAAGGGATTTTTATTCAGAATATATAAAGAACTCTTACATGCCTGTGATAAGAAGGTAAATAACCCAACTTTTAAAATGGGCAGAAGATCTAAATAGACATTTCTGCAAGGAAGATATACAAATGGCCAGCAAGCACATTAGAGACGCTTGACATCATTATTCATCAGGACAACACAAATGAATACCACAGAAAGATACCATTTCATACCCATGCGGATGGCTAGAATCCAAAAGTCAGATAATCATAACTGTTGGTGGGGATTTAGAGAAATCAGAACCATCATACACTGTTAGTGAGAATGTAAAATGGTATACCTGCTTTGGAAAAGTTTGGTAGTTTCTCAGAGGGTGAAACAGTGTTACTGTATGACCCACTTGTAGGTATATTCCCAAGATAAATGCAAATATATGTCCATACAAAAACTTGTACATAAATATTCATAGCAGCAATATTCATAATACCCAAAGATGGAAACAACCCAAATGCCCAACAACTGACCAGTGGACAAACAAAATGTGGCAAATCCATACAACAGAATACTATTCAGACATCAAAAGGAATGAAGAACTAATATATGCTACAATATGGCTGAACCTTAAAAACATTATGCTAAGTGAAAGAAGTCAGTCACAAAAGACCACATATTATGTGATTCTATTCATATGAAATGCTCAGAACAGGCAAATCTATAGATACAAAATAGATCAATAATTGCTTAAGGCTGAGGCAGAAGTTGTTGGGAGCATACGGGATTCACAGCTACAAGATACGAGGGTTTCTTTTTGAGGTGTTGAAAACGTTCTAAAATAGACTGGAGGGAACTTCAAGACGTCGGAAGAGTAAGACGTGGAGATCACCTTCCTCCCCACAGAAGCATCAGAAATACATCTACACGTGGAACTGCTCCTATAGAACACCCACTGAACGCTGGCAGAAGACCTCAGACCTCCCAAAAGGCAAGAAACTCCCCACGTAGCTGGGTAGGGCAAAAGAAAAAAAGAAAAAGCAGAGACAAAAGAATAGGAACGGGACCTGCACCAGTGGGAGGGAGCCTAATGGAGGAAAGGTTTCCACACACTAGAAGCCCCTTCACTGGCGGAGACAACAGGTGGCGGACGGGGGCAGCTTCGGAGCGATGGAGGAGAGCGCAGCAACAGGGGTGCGGAGGGCAAAGCGGAGAGATTCCCGCACGGAGGATCGGTGCCGACCAGTACTCACCAGCCCGAGAGTCTTGTCTGCTCACCTGCCGGGATGGGTGGGGGCTACGAGCTGAGGCTTGGGCTTCGGTCTGAGCACAGGGAGAGGACTGGCAGTGTGAACACAGCCTGAAGGGGTTAGTACGCCACGTCTAGCCAGGAGGGAGTCCAGGAAAAGTCTGGAGCTGCCGCAAAGGCAAGAGACTTTTTCTTCCCTCTGTGTTTCCTGGTGCACGAGCAGAGGGGATTCAGAGCGCCGCCTAAAGGAGCTCCAGAGACGGGCGCGAGGCGCGGCTAGGAGCGCAGACCCCAGAGATGGGCATGAGATGCTAAGGCTGCTGCTGCCGCCACCAAGAAGCCTGTGTGCGAGAACAGGTCACTATCCACACCTCCCTTCAGGGAGCCTGTGCAGCCCGCCACTGCCAGTGTCCCGTGATCCAGGGACGACTTCCCCGGGAGAACGCACGGCGTGCCTCGGGCTGGTGCAACGTCACGACGGCCTCTGTCACTGCAGGCTCACCCTGCCTCCGTACCCCACCCTCCCCACGGCCTGAGCGAGCCAGAGCCCCCAAAGCAGCGGCTCCTATAACCCCATCCTGTCTGAGCGAAGAACAGACGCTCTCAGGAGACCTACACGCTGAGGCGGGTTCAAATCCAAAGCTGAACCCCGGGAGCTGTGCAAACAAAGAAGAGAAAGGGAAATCTCGCCCAGCAGCCTCAGGAGCAGAGGATTAAATCTCCACAATCAACTTGATGTACCCTGCATTGGTGGAACACCAGAATAGACAACGAATCATCCCAAATGGAGGAGGTGGACTTTGGGAGCAACGCTATTTATACATTTTTTCCCTTTTTCTCTTTTTGTGAGTGTGTATGCGTATGCTTCGGTGTGTGATTTTGTCTGTATAGTTAGTTTGGCACTTACCGTTTGTCCTAGGGTTCTGTCTGTCCATTTTTTGTCTTTTTTTAGTATAGTTTTCAGCGCTTGTTATCATTGGTGAATTTGTTTCTTCGTCTGGTTTTTCTCTTCTTTCTCGTTTTTTTAATTACTTAAAAAATTTTAATAATAAATTTTTGTTCTTTATTTTAATAACTCTTTAATAATTTAATTTAATTTAATTTTACATTTTTCTTTCTTTCTTTCTTTCTTTCTTTCTTTCTTTCTTTCTTTCTTTCTTTCTTTCTCCCTTTTATTCTGAGCCGTGTGCGTGACAGACTCTTGGTGTTCCAGCCAAGCGTCAGGGCTGTTCCTCTGATGTGGCAGAGGCAAGTTCAGGATATTGGTCCACCACAGAACTCCCAGCTCCACGTAATATCAAACAGTGAAAATCTCCCAGAGATCTCCATCTCAACACCAAGACCCAGCTCCACTAAATGACCAGCAAGCTACGGTGCTGGATACCTTATGCCAAACAACTACCAAGAAAGGAACACAACTCCACCCATTAGCAGAGAGGCTGCCTAAAATCATAGTAAGGTCACAGACACACCAAAACACACCACCAGACTTGGACCTGCCTACCAAAAAGATAAGATCCAGCCTCATTGACCAGAACACAGGCACTGGTCCCCTCCACCAGGAAGCCTACACAACCCACTGAACCAACCTTAGCCACTGGGGACAGACACCAAAAACAACGGGAACTACGAACCTGCAGCCTGTGAAAAGGAGACACCAAACACAGTAATATAAGCAAAATGAAAAGACAGAAAAACACACAGCAGATGAAGGAGCAAGGTAAAAACGCACCAGACCTAACAAATGAAGAGGAAATAGGCAGTCTACCTGAAAAAGTATTCAGAATAATGATAGTAAAGATGATCCAAAATCTTGGAAATAGAATGGAGAAAATACAAGAAAAGTTTAACAAGGACCTAGAAGAACTAAAGAGCAAACAAACAATCATGAACAACACAATAAATGAAATTACATATCCTCTAGAAGGGATCAATAGCAGAATAAATGAGGCAGAAGAACAGATAAGTGACCTGGAAGATAAAATAGTGGGAATAACTACTGGAGAGCAGAATAAAGAAAAAAGAATGAAAAGAATTGAGGACAGTCTCAGAGACCTCTGGGACACGATTAAACGTACCAACATTCAAATTATAGGGGTTCCCAAAGAAAAAGAGAAAAAGAAAGGGACTGAGAAAATATTTGAAGAGATTATAGTTGAAAACTTCCCTAATATGGGAAAGGGAATAGTTAATCAAGTCCAGGAAGCACAGAGAGTCCCATACAGGATAAATCCAAGGAGAAACACGCCAAGACACATAGTAGTCAAACTATCAAAAAGTAAATACAAAGAAAAAATATTAAAAGCAGCAATGGAAAAACAACAAATAACATAGAAGGGAATCCCCATAAGGTTAACAACTGATCTTTGAGCAGAAATTCTGCAAACCAGAAGGGAGGGGCAGGACATATTTAACGTGATGAAAGGGAAAAACCTACAACCAAGATTACTCTACCCAGCAAGGATCTCATTCAGATTTGACAGAGAAATTAAAACCTTTACAGACAAGCAAAAGCTAAGAGAATTCAGCAGAACCAAACCAGCTTTACAGCAAATGCTAAACCAACTTCTCCAGGCAGGAAACACAAGAGAAGGAAAAGACTTACAATAACAAATGCAAAACAATTAAGAAAATGGTAATAGGAGCATACATATCGATAATTACCTTAAATGTAAATGCATTAAATGCTCCCACCAAAAGACACAGACTGGCTGAATGGATACAAAAACAAGACCCGTATATATGCTGTCAACAAGAGACCCACTTCAGACCTAGGGAAACATACAGACTGAAAGTGAGGGGATGGAAAAAGATATTCCATGCAAATGAAAATCAAAAGAAAGCTGGAGTAGCAATTCTCATATCAGACAAAATAGACTTTAAAATAATGACTTACAAGGGACAAAGCAGGACACTACATAATGATCAAGGGATCGATCCAAGAAGAAGATATAACACTTGTAAATATTTATGCACCCAACATAGGAGCACCTCAATACATAAGACAAATACTAACAGCCATAAAAGGGGAAATCGACAGTAACACAATCATAGTAGGCGACTTTAACACCCCACTCTCAACAATGGACATATCATCCAAAATGAAAAAAAAAAAAAGGAAACACAAGCTTTAAATGATACATTAAACAAGATGGACTTAATTGATATTTATAGGACATTCCATCCAAAAACGTCCAGAGATAAACCCATGTACACATGGTCACCTTATCTTGATAAAGGAGGCTAGAGTATACAATGGAGGAAAGACAGCCTCTTCAATAAGTGGTGCTGGGAAAAGTGGACAGCTACATGGAAAAGAATGAAATTAGAACACTCCCTAATGCCATACACAAAAATAAACTCAAAATGGATTAAAGACCTTAATGTAAGGCCAGACACACTAAAACTCTTAGAGGAAATAAAAGAAGAACACTCTTTTGAGATAAATCACAGTAAGATCTTGTTTGACCCACCTCCTAAAGAAATGGAAACAAAACTAAAAATAAACAAATGGGACCGAGTGAAACTTAAAAGCTTTTGCACAGCAAAGGAAACCATAAACAAGATGAAAAGACAACCCTCAGAACGGGAGAAAATATTTGCAAACGAAGCAACTGACAGAGGATTAGTCTCCAAAATTTACAAGCAGCTCATGCAGCTCAATATCAAAAACTCAAACCACCCAATCCAAAAATGGGCAGAAGACCTAAATAGACATTTTTCCAAAGAAGATACACAGATTGCCAACAAACACATGAAAGAATGCTCAATGTCGTTAATCATTAGAGAAATGCAAATCAAAACTACAATGCGGTATCATCTCACACCGGTCAGAATGGCCATCATCAAAAAATCTACAAACAATAAATGGACAACCTTGAAGAAATGGACAAATTCTTAGAGAAGGTGTGGAGAAAAGGGACCCCTCATACACTGTTGGTGGGAATGTAAATTGATACATTCACTAAGGAGAACAGTTTGGAGGTTCCCTAAAAAACTAAAAATAGAACTACCATATGACCCAACAATCCCACTATGGTGCATATATCCTGAGAAAACCATAATTCAAAAAGAGTCATGTACCACAATGTTCATTGCAGCTCTATTTACAATAGCCAGGACTTGGAAGGAACCTAAGTGTCCATCAACAGATGAATGGATAAAGAAGATGTGGCACATGTATACAATGGACTATTACTGAGCCATAAAAAGGAACGAAACTGGGTTATTTGTAGTGAGGTGGATGGACCCAGAGTCTGTCATACAGAGTGCAGTAAGTCAGAAAGAGAAAAACAAATACCGTATGCTAACACATATATATGGAATCTTTAAAAAAAAATGGTCATGCGGAACCTAGGGGCAAGACGGGAAAAATGACGCAGACCTGGGCTTCCCTGGTGGCATACTGGTTGAGAATCCGCCTGCCGATGCAGGGGACACGGGTTCGTGCCCCGGGCTGGGAGGATCCCACATGCCGCGGAGCGGCTGGGCCCGTGAGCCATGGGCACTGAGCCTGCGCGTCCGGAACCTGTGCTCCACAACGGGAGAGGCCACACCAGTGAGAGGCCCGCGTACCGAAAAAAAAAAAAAAGTCGCAGACCTACTAGAGAATGGACTTGAGGACACGGGGAGGGGGAAGGGTAAGCTGGGACAAAGTGAGAGAGTGGCATGGACATATATACACTACCAAATGTAAAACAGATAGCTAGTGGGAAGCAGCCACATAGCACAGGGAGATCAGCTCAGTGCTTTTTGACCACCTAGAGGGGAGGGATAGGGAGGGTGGGAGGGAGGGAGTCGCAAGAGGGAGGGGATATGGGTATATACGTATATGTATAGCTGATTCACTTTGTTATAGAGCAGAAACTAATACACCATTGTAAAGCAATCATACTCCAGTAAAGATGTTAAAAAAAAAGTGTGTTTGTTCAAAATAAATAAATAAATAACTTTCCTAACTGCTTAGGAAAGTTATTTCTCCTTCCTATGAAATGAAAAATGATCTAGAAGGGCACTTAGTATTGACTATAAATTCCAGTTCTGTCAGTGATGGTATCTGGCGCATGAGGGACACCCAAGTTAGGGAGCTTTTGGTTAATTTCCATGGGCCATATAGAGCAAAGTGTTCTCTCAAATACTCTCTGGAAATTAGGAGCCTCAAATATGTTTGCCACCTTTCCCCAAGTCATCACATTTATTAACATCCTTGTCTTATTTTTCTAGAAGCAGGAGCTTCTAGCAGATCTTTTCCCTTTGTGAAAGGATGTATTTCTGTGTGAGGTGGATCTAGGCCGCCTTATTCTGTCCTCTAATGTTCACCTCAGTAGCACTTTACCTGGTTGATAATATCTTTGTGGCCAACTTCCTGTAATGTTTTTCTTTTTCTTTTCTTTTTTTTACCTTAGGAGCACTGTATAATAAAAACTCCATTAAAGATGCAAAACCAAAGTGAGCCATGAAGCAAGACACGATGGGGCCTATCAGCATTCCTAAGCGTGTTCAAGGCGAAAGCATTTCAGAGGGAGTTAAACAACAGTCATTATAGCTATCTTTGTTGACCTCTGACTCTATATGCCAGTCACTGTGTTTGACATACATTAATTCTCATAAAACTTCTGTCATGTTGACATTATTATCTCCCTTTTACAAATGGGGAAAGAGGTTCACATAAATTAAATGACTTTCTCAGGGCAACAGCTAGTAAGTTTCAGGGCTGGATTTGTATCCAAAATAAAGTGGGCTTTGTTTGGTTTTTTGACTCTATTTTCTTCTTAGTAGTACTGCATACATTTATTATTTATATGTATTAAAAATAATAAAATAAGTTTGGACTCCTCTCTCACACAACATGAAGTTCTGTATGATCTAAATATAAAAATGTTGAAGTAAAATATATATATTATGGAAAACGTATGTATAATCTAGGAGTCAAGAAAAATTTCTGTGCAAGCTGGAAAACCTAGACACTCTGGAGAAATGACTGACATATTTGAGTGCTTAAAACTTAAAATGTAATCATATGGCAAACGTAAAGGTAAATAAAACCAGAAGACAATTAATAGAGGAACATATATTTGTAAGACACACAACAGATAAAGGGTTCAATATCCAACATATAAAAAATTTCCTACACATTAATAAGAAAAGACACACACCCTAATTGAAAGTGGTTAAAAAGGGTAAAAAGGGCTGTTCAAGGAGGCAGAAAACCCCCTTGCCAATAAACAAGTGAAATTACTCACCTTTACTAGCAATCAGGCATATTGAAATTAAATTAACAAAGAAATATCACTTTAAGACCATTAAACATGTTATCACACATTGCTGGAGTGTTGTGGAGGTTAATATGTTATCTCATACATTTGCCGAGGGAAATGTGCAGTATATTAAAGCCATTTGGAAGTCAATCTGGCAACCCCTATTAAAATTAAGAATTTACATAAACTTTAACTTAGCAATTCCATTTCCGGGGCCTTCTTCCATAGAAGATAAAAGAACGGGTATATAACAGTGAATATGAACAAAATAAATTTTACGTATATATTCAGATTAATTGCAACGTTTTTCCTAGTAGCCAAAAAACTGGAATCAACTTGAATGTCCTCAATAGAGGAATGGTTTAATAAGTTGTCTTTCACTCAAACCATTGCATTTTACATAACTAGTTTAAAAAGTGTGTTAAGTCTATACCAGACGATGAGGAAATAATTTCTCTGAAATGTTTCTAAGTGAGAAAAACTACGTGCAGTAACGAGTAAAATAGTACCCCTATATGTTTTTATGCATACATATGTATGTTACCTTATTTAGGAACATAGACAAAGATATGCAAAGATTCACACCAGGCTTTTAACACTGCTTATCCAGTGGAGGAGTGGCTAATGAAGTGTAAAAATCCTATAGATGTACAGGCTTTCTCAATATTTATGTATATGTATGAATATATATATATATATATATATATATAATTCTCAACATTTATATATAATTGCTTTATGTAAATGCACATGTAAATTACATATGTGTAAAGCCATGTACAAAGAGATAGTTGCTGAAAGTGTGCATATCATAGAGAGTGTTTTGAGTTTTTAGTGTTTAGGGTTTTTTTTTTTAACTTTCTTTCTTGTACTTTGAGTTTTTCAAAATAAAAATTTTACATGATTTTAAGTTTAACATTTTCTAAAGCAAACATTATAGAGCAGGTTAAGGAAATGACCCAGTATCTACAGAATGATTTGATTGTTCAGTCCTCCAGCAGTTCATCAAACTACATTGAGCAGCAACCGTGACATTGTGTCAGGTGTGTTAAGTGGTTGGGATTACAGAGATGAATGAAATAGGCTCCTTCTTGTTGTATATTACAACAAGACAAACATATAAATGAACCATTCTAATACAATATGGCTATTGCTTTAATATAAGAATTTGTAGGACCATAGGGGCAATGAACTCTGCAGGCATTGGTGGTAGAGAGGCTTCAGAGGGAAAGAACCATTTGAGCTTAGCCTTAAAGACTGAGGATGCTTTCATCACTCACCAGCCTTAGGTGGGGAAGGGAAAGCAATCCCTTCAAAGAGGAAGGAATCAACATCTAGTCCTATTTCATTCATCAAGAATGTGGAGGAGGAAGTAAACAGTTTATTATTTATAGTCTCAAATGATGGTAATGTGTGGAAGATGGGCAAATGGAACAAGAGACTTTGGAAGAGTCCTGATCAGGAACTAATAAAATGAGAACCTGCTTTGAAACATGCAAGCAGGTTTTTCTGAGGGAAGAAGAACTCTAAGCTGCGTTTAATGAAAGGAAGCAACTGTCAAAGCAATCTGACTAAGTTCAGTACATTAGGTTTGCAGTTGAGGAAGAAATATAGGTTGCTGTTCATTTAGGACCTGTGGAGGAGGTTGGAGAAAAGGGGATAGGTATTCAAGCAATGATTCATTAGGTAGAAAGAAGAGAATGTTAGAAATCAGACACTACTGCCACTTACTGAATAAATTCATCATAAGCCATATACAGACACATTATAAAGTATCTCAAGGTACCAGAATGCTTGACCATTGAGGTAAGGTGCCCCAAAATACTGTGTCTTCAAGGAAAACACAAGGGTTCAGTACTCATTGGTTAGCAGCAGTTAACATAAGACACACTAGCTTTTGGGGAGTGGGGGAGAAAGAAGCAAGGATTATGCATGTATGTATTTATATCATAGATGATAACAACAGAAGCCATTTAATCAAATGCTTATTATTGGCCTAATATAATGTCAGGTGTTTTACATAAATTACCTCATTTAATCCCAGCATGGCTCTAAGATCTAGATACATGTTCCTATCATTCCCTTTTTACAGATGAGGAAACGAAGTCTTACAGGAGTTAAAAAACGTACTCAAGGTCAAATAGCTTTTAGGTGGTGAAGCTGTACATTGAGATCGGACTTTAAATCCTATGCTCCCAACTGCTCAACTAGACACTAAGTTATATTCCCCCTGCTAAACCCTAGTCCCAGCCATCATCATATCACACCTGTATTGTCCCAACAGCCTGTCACCCCTCTGGTCCTACACAGTTCACAACATCCAGTGAACTTTCTAAAACATACATCAGACGACATCACTTTCCTTTATCAAACCATCCAGTGGCCCTCCACTGCACGTAAGATAAAATCCAAGTTCTTACCCTGCAGGTCCCTATGTGACCACTTCTCTGCCAGCCTCTCCAGTCTCGGTCATCAATCTCCGCTCTGCCCCTCTCTGACTGCACTCCAGTCACTCACCCTTCTGCTCTTCCTCAACACACTGTTCTCGTTCTGGCCTCACGGCATTGCTACTTGCTAGTCTACCTAAAATGCTCTTCTTCAAAGTCTTCACACAGCTGACTCGACCTCATTATTCAGATCTTGATTCAAATATCAGCTCCTTAGAGAAGGTTCCCCACACCAACAACAAGAACGACCCCTTTGCCCATGAAAACAGAAGTTACTTGAGGACAGGAACTATTGATTTCATGTTCTTCACTCTAATTCCAGAACCAAGAGTAATATCTGACACCTACTAGGCACTCAGGACATATTTCTTTCCTGAAATACTGGTATCTTTTTTAAAGTGTCATACTCATATGCCTATGAGTATATCTACATATATATATATATATATATATATATATATATATATATATATATATATATATATATATATATATATATATATATATATATTATGGATATGTGAGCTTCTTGTCACCTCACAGAAGTGGAATGTACATCCCTCACCCAAAATTTGGTTTGAATATCAAGACTAATGATGCCACACATATACCAAGAAGGTATGAAAAGGATTATTACTCACATAATGAGTTATGCATCAAAAATGCAGTTAGACCAAAAAAAGAAAAAAGAAAAAACTGGTAACTGTGAAGTGTTGGGTAATTAGATGGTTGTGATTCTTTCATTCTATAGATATAGGAATAGATATAGAAATAATCGAAACATCAAGTTCTACACCTTAAGTATATACAATTTTTATTTATCCATTATACCTCAATAAAACTGAAAAAATGGGATCAGTCTCAATGACAAATTACCCATGGTGTTTGTCTGATAACTAAAACATTGCGTGGTTTATTTAATTTAATTTGGACTTGTTTATGTAAGCCATTATGGCACCTGCAGCATGAGACCAATAAGAAAGGTGAACGTTCCATTGAATATCTAGTACTATCAAGAGCTAGTACTATATATTCTGAGAAGTGAAATGAGTGTCTTAGTCTCTCTATCAATGTGCAGAACTTCAAAGAAGGTAAAGAGTGCTATGGTGAGACATTGTATTGTGGCTTTAATATGTGCAGAAGATGTGTGACCTTGATTTATATTTTGGGTATCCGTGAGGCAAGAGATTCTATGAGTTCTTTACCCCAAATGAGGCAACCTTGGAGAAGGAATTGTTTGCATTGGCCAGAACAGATGGTCAGACCGCTGGCAGTGGCCCAAAGATCTATAAAAATGTGAAGATGAGGCCAATTGTTGGCTAAGACATGGCCAAGTGCTCAGATAACTGGCTAAAGTTTGGCCAACTGAGCTGATCCTGTGTCCTGTCCTTTATCAGGAACATTCTGATGAAGAGATGAAAAGCAGCAAGAGTCAAGCAAGCTCCATTAAGTGTGACAGTGGCAATGCCATTGGTTAAGTGAATGAACCCCCTTTGGTATTCACTGTGTTGAGCCTAAGGGGCTCCCCAGGTATCCAAGTGTTCTAAGAGATGAACTCCTCTAGCACTGTGGCATCCGGCAAGGGACCCAGCACAGGGGACGTTACCCTCTCCTGAAAGTAGGGTATGCAGTGAGCCCAGGTTCAGCTCCATCCTGTAGCAAGGAGGCCTCACTAGCTGTGCTGGCCTTGCAGGGTGCTGTTTCCATGATCAAAGGCCTAACGGGCAGCTGTATACTGAGGGTCACAGGTTCAGGACCTGAGATCGTCTATATTTCCAGGAAAGTCCAGTATGCACCCACCAATTGCTACACTAATGGCATACAGCATTGGGCCAAGGAAGGTAGTTCCTTGTATCAGAAGCCCATGCAACTAACGGCCATCACTGATGGTAGAGGGACTACAAGATATATGAGAGAAGGTTGCTAAAGCTCTCACAGTGAAGGAATCCCGGGGGGCCGTAACAGGAATGCCTGTTCTATGGCCATTCAGGCAGATTCTAGTATCTTTTTACAGGGGGTCTCATTCAAGTTGGGCCTATTTGCAAGTTACAGAACAAAAAAAAAGCTTTGTAAATGAGGAGTGTTTCCTCCAGAATCTAAACATGTCGAAAACATGTTGGGCTAGTTTTTACAATGTGGGTCCTAAGAAGACTAAAAGCAGTTTCTTGACACTGTCAGGACTGGAGCAGCCCTCAACTTACTAAATAATTTTCAGGAGCTTAACTGAAGTGGTGGGGCCCTGTACTATGTGTCTCATGTGAATCTCCTCAAAGGAGGATGTCATTAGTGTGATGTCATAACTGTGTACCCGAAAAAAGTTAGAGCTGGTTAAAATATTGCCTGTGAAGACTATGTGAGATGGCAGGCGTGGAGACTGAGCCCATTGAGTACCCAGGTGAAGGTGTATTGTGTCTCTTTAAAGGTGAAGGTTAACTGCAGCTGAGATGTTGTTGAACTAGGCACTGAATAGAACATGCTAGCCAAATACTTTGCTCTAACTGCAAAGTATTTACCAGTTACTTATTTATTATTGGGTGGAATCAGTCTCTTCAATAGGTGGGGCCATGACGCCGAGGGTACGAATTCACACTGAGGCACCGGTCCTGTTTTGCCGGGTTTAAGAACAAGTAAAACTTGGCTGTTAAATGCAGCAGAAGTGGGGATAACCACACCTTCTCTAAATAGGTCTTATATAATGGGTTTCAATCTGTGAAAACCGTGCTTTCATTTTGATTGAACCTTTTCTTAAACACTGAGATGAAAGGTATTATTTTAACTAGGGGGAAAGGTCCATAGGGTCCCATAGTTTTTAAGCTGATTATAAGGGCCAGAGACTTAACTTGATTACTTATTGGGTCAGGTTCTCCACGTGCACTAGAGGATATTTTAGGGTAATGGATGTCTTGGCTATGGAAAAGTTAGGCACGGAAAGAATTCGGATGGTTCAGGTTAGGCATATCTGTTTCTATTTTATGTTCACCTACTCCCTGGCTGGGAGTGGATGAACATAAAGTGTGGCCAGATGTGGGCCAGAAGGGGAATGGGGAATTAATGAGGCTTCAAAACTGTCCATTGTCAAATATCAAAAGTGGAATCAGATTATGACACACACTGTCACCACCCATACAGCACCCCTCTCCCCATCTGGGACCTCCCAAACACACACGGAAACACCAAGTCCATTTCCTCCTCACCAGCAGGATAAAGTGTTCATGAAGAAATCTGTCTTCAGAGCTCAGTCCTCACCCAGTCCTTATTCCCGGTGTCTGGCTAACTATGGACTGGCTGGTCTGGGCCCCAAACTGGCAGGATACTACCTCCCTCCCTTCTCACACGCCTGCCCCTTCCTGCCTTCCTTCAGTCCCCATCACCGAAGAACAGACAGAGATACACACACATCTTTCTACAACAGCTTGTACATCAATAGCTGAGGGCTTTTTTATTTGGTCTCTACACAGGTGACCATGTCTCCAGTGCTTTCTCTGGAGAGACAACAGAGACAGCAAGGTCTCAGTCACCTGATAGACCCAGGGCAGCACTTTATGAACTGCTGGAAGAGCCCTCTGGGACGTTTTCATCCTCCTCTGGCTCTTTAGTCATTGTTGTACTCCGCCAGTAATAGAATGCTAGCATCTTTGACTTCTTCTGTGTAGAACCTCTTCCCAAATTCTGACGACGGACTGATTTTGTTAACTCGACCACCTCCTGAATCTGGTCGGAAAACAAAGTGATACAGAAAGATATTGATTTGGGGAAAGAGGATGGGAAGGAGAACTTTGAGAGAATGGGTGTGGATTGAGAAGGGGTTTGGCCAGGGAAGGGCTGGGTAAGTCTTGGGTGGGGGATGAAGAGGAGGCACATGAGTCGGGTAATCTGACCTCCTCCATCTTATAGCCCTGGAGTGGAGAATTCATCCTCTCCCTTCTGTGTTTGCCCCCCGGTGTTTGTTGCTCTGACCTCTCGGTGTTTGTCCGTGCATCACGGTTAGGCTCCTGGGGGACTGTAGTTTCCTCTGCCATGTCAGTAGGAACAGTGTGCTCTACTCCAAGGCTCCTGGCCTCTCTATATATACCCTGCCAGGACAATGAAGAGCCACACCCATCAGCTTTGATTGGTCAGCCAATGGTAGCGCTGGGGTGGCTGTGACATCACAAAGCACTACCCTTGAAGATACGTGGGGGGAGGGGAGGGGTGCAGAGGAGTCTAGGTGCTCTGGTTAGAGAAAGGGAGTGCTTCCTCAACACCCAGTAAAGAGCCTTCCCAAATTGACCTTCCACTCTTCCTCATCTTCTCTGGTTCAATCCTTGTGGTGCACATGTTAGGGAGAAGGTGTTCCCTCCAAACCATTCCACATGGCCAACCCCATTCGGTGTTTAATTCTGTTGTCTCCCAGATCTCATCACCTGGTATTGTGTGGTTTTTAAAAACTTTTTATTTTAGAACAGTTTTAGGTTTACAGAGTAATTGTGAAGATCATATTCATACACTCAACAACAAATTCCCTTCTTAATATTGTACATTAGTATGGTACAATTGTTCAACTTAGTGAACCAACACTGCAACAGTATTATTAACTAAAGTCTGTACTTCATCACAATTCCTTTCTTTTTTAAATGTTGAGCCTTCTTTTAATTAATTTATTTTTATATTTGGCTGTGTTGGGTCTTCGTTTCTGTGCGTGGGCTTTCCCTAGTTGTGGCAAGCAGGGGCCACTCTTCATCGTGATGGGCGGGCCTCTCACTGTCGCGGCCTCTCTTGTTGCGGAGCACAGGCTCCAGATGCGCAGGCTCAGCGGCTGTGGCTCACGGGCCTAGTGGCTCTGCGGCATGTGGGATCTTCCCAGATCAGTGCTCGAACCCATGTCCCCTGCATCAGCAGGTAGATTCTCAACCACTGTGCCACCGTGGAAGCCCCAGATTGCCTTATTTTGTACCTAATATTCTTCTTCTGTCCCAGGATCCCAACCAAGATTCTACATTAAATTTAGTCATTCCATGTTATAACTTCATAGGCTCCTCTTGGCTCTGACAGTTTTTTAGACTTCTTGTTTTTGAAGACTTTGACAGTTTGGGGTCTTGTGTTTTGTCTTTTACATTAGGTCTGCAGATGTTATTGCTCTTATAGGTAAAAGTTTTTATAAGTTTCTTCTTCCAGAGAGCCTCAAATCATGTCAGTACCATCAGTGTTATGGACTTCCCCGTGGCAATGGTTGAACTAATCTCTTGGCTTTGTCACAGAGGTGACACAAATGTTTTTCTCTAGAGGTCTGAGGATCAGGATCATTTTTATATATGACAGAGGCACAGGGGCAGCAGCAGAAGCATTTTGTAAGGTACTAGTGAGTCATTTACTTTTAGAAGTATGACCTCAGCATCCCACATAGTTAACGGCTCTTCCTGCACACGAGTGACCATCCAATGGACCTGTATATTGAACAGACTGTCAGTCTTTCCCCTGAGCTCTATATAGAAAGGGGGCCAACATGTGGTTGAGACACATCCCGTGTTCACAAGGTAAGAGTCATTTCTTTGAGGTTAGTATCAGTCACACCTTATTTTGCAATTGAAACACGTGATTCAACCTGAGAATCACAAATAGGTCCAGGTTGAGACACAGGATTCAGGACTGCTTTAAGGAAGGTCCCATTTCAATAATCCTTTCACTATATGCCATGTGGCTCAACTGACTTATGTTGGTCAAAGCTTTAGCAGACACGCAGTAGGACTAACAAATGCAGCACAAAGAAGCAAGTTCAAAGCACAAGCTAGCCAGCAGGCAGTAGCCCAAGTGCCTGTTCACCAGCATAGAGCAGAGCCAGTTAGAAAGCCAAAGAAAGAGAAGAAAGACCCCCGGTGGTAAGGGATAGCACCTTGATGACCTGCTCACTGGACCAGTTGTTGTAATCACACCACAGAGACAGGATGGACCCTTCAACCCAAATTCGGTTTGGATGTCGAGACTGATAACACATACACCTAGAGAGTATGAAAAACCTTACTACATAAGGAGGCTTTCTGGGGAGAGCAGGGCAGGCTCTCAAGCAGGTTCAAGAATGGCTTGAGAGAGCAGAAGAAGGAGACTGGCTTGGCTTTTATGGTGGTGAGGGGATGACGCTGGAGTGTTCCCACACACAGGTCAGGTTTTGCAAAGCCTGAACTTCCTCCTGGCCCACAGAAGAGAGAGTACCTGAGCTTTCTTATCCGATCTAGGGAAGCAGGGGAAGAGGCAGTGGTAGGGCTCTTTTATAGAATAATGTTGTGTAAATGCAAGGTGTTTAGCACAGTTTAGAATTCTCATAACCATTATAACCACACTTATATTGTTTTCAGTTAAACTACGTTTCACTAGATTAGTATTTCCCAAATTATGGTCCTTTAAATATTATTTAAGGTGGCTTAGAATTATCTTGGTTCATCACAGAGAAACTGTGTAGAAAGAGAAAAGACTGCTAGCCTCAGGAGGTCTGACACACTGGTCACAAAAGAGCAGACTTCATTGTACTATCTGCTGAATTATGAGGGGTTTCTAACATGTTTCCCATCCTGGGTGACTACTGTAGCACCCAAAGGCTGTAATAATAGTTACCGAAACTAACATTTATTGACTACTAACTCTATGTAGGAATTATGCTAAATACCCATATACATATTTAATCCTCGTCACAACCCTATTGAGATACGTGGCAAAAGAGTGGTTTCTGTCATTTCTGCCAGGACATCTCCATTCCAATTGCAGAAGCAGAAAAGAGCATATAGGAGGGCACATGGGAATATTTATGGGCCAGGCTCAAAAGGGGTATGCATTACTCCTGCTCACATTTCCTTGGGAAAAACTCACATACCCACATCTAACTACAAGAGAAAATGAGAAATGTAGTCTAGCTGGTAGAAGAGGAGGACTTAAATGTTGGAGATAAGCTAGCAATCTCTGTCTCCACCATCTTGTTCATCACTCTCCCCAGTATTTACAGTAGAGCCTGGCACATAGTAGGTGGCCATGAATATTTCTGTTGAATGAATGGGTTTCAACTTTTTTGGTCAGTTATGAGGATCAAAAGCATATAGAATTTGGTTAAGCAATGGTTTCCTAGATATGAGACAAAAAGCACAAGCAACAAAGAAAGAGTAAATTGGACTATATCAAAATTTTAAAATGTTTTCTTCTGCAAAAAAATACCATGAAGAAAGCAAAAAGGCACACCAAAGAGAGATCCTGGCAAATCATATATTTAATAAAAGTGTAGTATCCAGAATACAGAAAGAACTCTTACAACTCAACAACAAAAATACAAACAACCCAACTGAAAATCAGGAAAAGGACTTAAATATACATTGTACTAATGAAGATATACAAATAGCCAACAAACATATGAAAATATGCTCAATACCATTAGTCGTTAGGGATATGCAAATCAAAACCACGATGAGATGCCACTTCAAACACACTAGGAAGGCTATAACTTTTTAAAGAAGAAAATAACAAGTATTGACAAGGATGTAGAGAAATTGAAACACTCATACACGTCTGGAGGGAACATAAAATGATACAGCCTCTGTGGAAAACATTTTGGCAGTTACTCAACAAGTTAAACATAGACTTGCCATATTACCCAGTAACTCTACTCCTAGGTATATAATGAAAAGAGTTGAAAAGGAGGGAACAACATCATCAACAACAACAACAAAAAAAAAAACAGGTGAATTGAGCAACACAAAAGCAAAGGGCAGATAACGTTTCAAGAAGTAAAAAATGGACAACTTTATTAAATAATTTTACAGGTAATATAGGGACAGACAAATGACGATTGAACTTGTTAGTAGAGAGGTCATTGGTAAATTTGATAAGAAGGAAATTGAAAGAGTGGAAAATATTTTAATATAAACCTGGATGTGTATTAAGGAGAAAATGTGAGATCAGAAAGTGAGGGGCGGATAGACAATTTCTTTTGCGAGTTTTGGTGCTAAGGGGAGGAGAAATATGGGACTATAGCTGGAGGGGATTTGGCATTAAGAGAGTGTATTTTTAAGAGGGTAGATTCTAGAATGCATCCAGCCAATATAAATGACTGAATGAAATTGATGACATAAAAATCCAAAGGGATAATTGCAGAAGAAAAAATATTGAGAAAGCAAGAGGGGTATTCAGAGCACTAGTAGATGGGATCGGTAGCAAATGTGGAAATCTTGGCTTTCCATGAGAATGAGTAATATTTATAGATTCTACAGTGGAGAAGGAAACAATTATGATATGATTAAAAATGCAGGTAAGATGGTAGATTTGGTGGGGAAGATATAAAAGAATTTTCTCTTAACTCTTCAGTTTTCTCAGTGAAGGATGAGATAAGGGCATAAAGTAACAAGAGTGAGGGTAGGGTTTTGAGAAATTGAGGGGAAGATAAAGTATTGGATATTCATTTTGTATAATGGAAATGGGTGTATAATATGGAAGGATTGATAATTTAAGATATGTGGTCAAGAATTTAAGGTGAGATCAGTTAGCTTTGTCTTGTAAATTTCTACAGCAACATCCATCACTTGTATATAGGAACAAAGCAGGTAGATAGCTAAATTTAACAAGGGTTGTGGTTTTGCCAGGGAATTACTAGGGTGGGAAAGTGAGTAGGGAGATGAAGGTTGATGAAAGTAAGTGATACTCATGATAAATTGGTAAGCAATGAGGAAATGCGAAAAGAGAAATGTGGCTGATGCTGAAAAGTAGTAGAATTCACAGATTGGAGTTCAAAATTGAAGAATTTTTAGAGTTGGGTGTGTGTAGGTGTGTATACCTGCACGTGAGGGAGGTATTTTGCTAGGAAGGATAATCAGTTGTAGCCCAAGAGATGTATGTTATAAAATCAGGATTTCAGAGTTGCTGTAATTTTTGAGAATGTCAATGTCTAGTGCATGAGCATTAGAGTGAGTGGCTTAAGTATGATGGAAGAAAAATACCATTGGAATTGAGGGCATGAAAGGTTTGCAAAGCCAAAAGTGCTGGATTAATATCCACATAGATGACAGATGTTGAAGTTGCCAAGATGGTGGCAGTACTAAAAGTGGAGAAGAAGACTCAGGAAAGTGTCTAATGAATGAAGGTAAAGAAATAGATGGCGTAGCACATGATATTATCTAATAGCAAGAACTACAAATGAGCTCTGAATTTTTAAAGAGAAAGGAGCAGAAATGGTTTGAAAGTGACAGTGAGTCGACTCCTTGGGGTATGTGAGGAAAACTAACGTTTGCTCAAGAGGACTGCAGGGGAAGTGATTTCCTCAAGGCACAGCCATATTCCAGTCATAAAACAGAGATTAAGGGAACACGGAGAGAACAACTTGAAGCTACTGGGGAGTTTCTTAATGATAGACTATGAGTTACAGAGGGCAGGAAAGAAGCGCTCATGAAGTTGGGGAGAGGGTTGGGTCCAATTCCGTCAAGTGCAGAGCAATACGTGAATAAGGGTCTAGTTAATGATGGATAATCTGCAGGGTGGTGACTTAAGTAAAAGTGATAAGACAAGATGGACCTTGTGACTGCACGGCAGATTGGGAGGTGAGTAAAGCCCTCCAGACTACAGATTGCTTAATCTAGGCTGACCTAGAACTAAGAAGAATCCAGAAACACCACTGAAACCTGTTTCCTCTAAATATCATGTATCCTGTATGATGATCCAGCATTGCAAAGATAGACTAGTAAGGACATCTAAGAGGGTAGGCTTGAAAGGAAACTAGTGTGTTTGCTCAAGAGTGTGAGTGTGTATGAAAAATATCAACAGCAAATTCTAATGTCAGAGGGTTGCTACTATAGGCTTATGGAGCCATGCACTATTCTTGGACAACCCAAGGTGCCTGCACAGATGTGGCCCAGATGCAAGCACCAACACTTACTGGGCACCTGCAAAGCCAAAGCTGGGGAAGATGGAAGGCCAAGTGGAAGTGGTATTTTCCCAAGACAGGAATGTATTTATATGGCTTCCTAAAGGGCAGGTGGACAAAAAATGGAAGAAAGGAAATTAAGCTTCTTTTTGCCTAACATCTCTCCTCAGGAGGAAGTACTTGGAGTTGTATTTCCTACGTAAATTCACCTGCTAAAACTCCAGGGAGCTCATCAGTGGGCAGATGTTCCCACCTAAGTATGGTTACCAGCAAATATTTAATCAAAATCATGGCTGCATCTGGCTCACATTAGAAGGGTTCTCTTTGTCACTGTCTTTTAAAAGAACAATTCCCCATGCTTATAAATCCAGACTCAGAACATCAATTCAACCAACCTCAGGAGCCCTGAGGCTACACCTTCCTGCTGGGAATCAGCATGGTCCCCAGAGAATCAATTTGAGGATTATTACCAAAGTGTTTTCATTTTCAGTGTTTATCCACTGGAATGTCTATGAGTGAAGAATAGACAGGGCAATACAATCCTAAGATTCAATTTCTTTCATCAAATACAAACTGTGTATATGAGCATCAAGGCAAGAGGATGGAGGACTTTAACTGAAATTCCAATAGATATCTAAGTGCAAATCCTGGAACCATCCCATGCTAGCATTGTGAGTTAGGATAGGTACTTAACCACTCTGTGCCTGTTTTCTAATCTCTAAAAAAAAAAAAAATAGAAGGATAATATCTCATACAGCTGTTGCAAAGATCAACTCAAATAATTCATGTACAGAATATAGCACAACAACCTACAGAATGGGAGAAAATATTTGTAAATCGTGTATCTGATAAGGGATTTTTATTCAGAATATATAAAGAACTCTTACATGCCTGTGATAAGAAGGTAAATAACCAAACTTTTAAAATGGGCAGAAGATCTAAAGAGACATTTCTGCATGGAAGATATACAAATGGCCAGCAAGCACATTAGAGACGCTTGACATCATTATTCATCAGGAAAACACAAATGAAAACCACAGAAAGATACCATTTCATACCCATTCGGATGGCTAGAATCCAAAAGTCAGATAATCATAACTGTTGGTGGGGATTTAGAGAAATCAGAACCATCATACACTGTTAGTGAGAATGTAAAATGGTATACCTGCTTTGGAAAAGTTTGGTAGTTTCTCAGAGGGTGAAACAGTGTTACTGTATGACCCACTTGTAGATATATTCCCAAGATAAATGCAAATATATGTCCATACAAAAACTTGTACATAAATATTCATAGCAGAAATATTCATAATACCCAAAGATGGAAACAACGCAAATGCCCATCAACTGACCAGTGGACAAACAAAATGTGGCAAATCCATACAACAGAATACTATTCAGACATCAAAAGGAATGAAGAACTAATATATGCTACAATATGGCTGAACCTTAAAAACATTATGCTAAGTGAAAGAAGTCAGTCAAAAAAGACCACATATTATGTGATTCTATTCATATGAAATGCTCAGAACAGGCAAATCTATAGATACAAAATAGATCAATAATTGCTTAAGGCTGAGGCAGAAGTTGTTGGGAGCATAGGGGATTAACAGCTACAAGATACAAGGGTTTCATTTTGAGGTGTTGAAAACGTTCTTAAATAGACTGGAGGGAACTTCAAGACGTCAGAAGAGTAAGACGTGGAGATCACCTTCCTCCCCACAGAAGCATCAGCAATACATCTACACGTGGAACTGCTCCTATAGAACACCCACTGAACGCTGGCAGAAGACCTCAGTCCTCCCAAAAGGCAAGAAACACCCCACGTAGCTGGGTAGGGCAAAAGAAAAAAAAAAAAGCAGAGACAAAAGAATAGGAACGGGACCTGCACCAGTGGGAGGGAGCCTGAAGGAGGAAAGGTTTCCACACACTAGAAGCCCCTTCACTGGCGGAGACTACAGGTGGCGGACGGGGGCAGCTTCGGAGCCACGGAGGAGAGAGCAGCAACAGGGGTGCGGAGGGCAAAGCGGAGAGATTCCCGCACGGAGGATCGGTGCCAACCAGTACTCACCAGCCCGAGAGGCTTGTCTGCTCACCTGCCGGGACGGGTGGGGGCTGGGAGCTGAGGCTTGGGCTTCAGTCTGAGCGCAGGGAGAGGACTGGCAGTGTGAACACAGCCTGAAGGGGGTAGTACGCCACGTCTAGCCAGGAGGGAGTCCAGGAAAAGTCTGGAGCTGCCGCAAAGGCAAGAGACTTTTTCTTCCCTCTGTGTTTCCTGGTGCACGAACAGAGGGGATTCAGAGCGCCGCCTAAAGGAGCTCCAGAGACGGGCGCGAGGCGCGGCTATGATCGCTGACCACAGAGATGGGCATGAGATGCTAAGGCTGCTGCTGCCGCCACCAAGAAACCTGTGTGTGAGCACAGGTCACTATCCACACCTCCCTTCAGGGAGCCTGTGCAGCCCGCCACTGCCAGTGTCCCGTGATCCAGGGACGACTTCCCCGGGAGAACGCACGGCGTGCCTCGGGCTGGTGCAACGTCACGCCGGCCTCTGTCACTGCAGGCTCACCCTGCCTCCATACCCCTCCCTCCCCCCGGCCTGAGTGAGCCAGAGCCCCCAAAGCAGCGGCTCCTATAACCCCGTCCTGTCTGAGCAAAGAACAGACGCGCTCAGGAGACCTACACGCAGAGGCGGGGTCAAATCCAAAGCTGAGCCCCGGGAGCTGTGCGAACAAAGAAGAGAAAGGGAAATCTCGCCCAGCACCCTCAGGAGGAGCGGATTAAATCTCCACAATCAACTTGATGTACCCTGCATCGGTGGAACACCTGAATAGACAACGAATCATCCCAAATGGAGGAGGTGGACATTGGGAGCAACGCTATTTATACATTTTTTTCCCTTTTTCTCTTTTTCTGAGTGTGTATGCGTATGCTTCTGTGTGTGATTTTGTCTGTATAGTTTGGCACTTACCGTTTGTCCTAGGCTTCTGTCTGTCCGTTTTTTGTTTTTTTTTTAGTATAGTTTTCAGCGATTGTTATCATTGGTGAATTTGTTTCTTCGTCTGGTTTTTCTCTTCTTTCTCGTTTTTTTAATTACTGAAAAAATTTTAAAAATAAATTTTTGTTCTTTATTTTAATAACTTTTTAATAATTTAATTTAATTTAATTTTACATTTTTCTTTCTTTCTTTCTTTCTTTCTTTCTTTCTTTCTTTCTTTCTTTCTTTCATTCTTTCTTTCTTTCTTTCTCCCTTTTACTCTGAGCCGTGTGCGTGACAGACTCTTGGTGCTCCAGCCACGCGTCAGGGCTGTTCCTCTGATGTGGCAGAGGCAAGTTCAAGATATTGGTCCACCACAGACCTCCCAGCTCCACGTAATATCAAACGGTGAAAATCCCCCAGAGATCTCCATCTCAACACCAAGACCCAGCTCAACTAAATGACCAGCAAGCTACGGTGCTGGATACCTTATGCCAAACAACTACCAAGAAAGGAACACAACACCACCCATTAGCAGAGAGGCTGCCTAAAATCATAGTAAGGTCACAGACACCCCAAAACACACCACCAGACATGGACCTGCCTACCAAAAAGAAAAGATCCAGCCTCATTGACCAGAACACAGGCACTAGTCCCCTCCACCAGGAAGCCTACACAACCCACTGAACCAACCTTAGCCACTGGGGACACACACCAAAAACAACGGGAACTACGAACCTGCAGCCTGTGAAAAGGAGACACCAAACACAGTAAGATAAGCAAAATGAAAAGACAGAAAAACACACAGCAGATGAAGGAGCAAGGTAAAAACGCACCAGACCTAACAAATGAAGAGCAAGTAGGCAGTCTACCTGAAAAAGAATTCAGAATAATGATAGTAAAGATGATCCAAAATCTTGGAAATAGAATGGAGAAAATACAAGAAAACTTTCACAAGGACCTAGGAGAACTAAAGAGCAAACAAACAATCATGAACAACACAATAAATGAAATTACACATTCTCTAGAAGGGATCAATAGCAGAATAAATGAGGCAGAAGAACGGATAAGTGACCTGGAAGATAAAATAGTGGGAATAACTACTGGAGAGCAGAATAAAGAAAAAAGAATGAAAAGAATAGAGGACAGTCTCAGAGACCTCTGGGACACGATTAAACGTACCAACATTCAAATTATAGGGGTTCCCAAAGAAAAAGAGAAAAAGAAAGGGACTGAGAAAATATTTGAAGAGATTATAGTTGAAAACTTCCCTAATATGGGAAAGGGAATAGTTAATCAAGTCCAGGAAGCACAGAGAGTCCCATACAGGATAAATCCAAGGAGAAACACGCCAAGACACATAGTAGTCAAACTATCAAAAAGTAAATACAAAGAAAAAATATTAAAAGCAGCAAGGGAAAAACAACAAATAACATAGAAGGGAATCCCCATAAGGTTAACAGCTGATCTTTGAGCAGAAATTCTGCAAACCAGAAGGGAGGGGCAGGACATATTTAACGTGATGAAAGGGAAAGACCTACAACCAAGATTACTCTACCCAGCAAGGATCTCATTCAGATTTGACAGAGAAATTAAAACCTTTACAGACAAGCAAAAGCTAAGAGAATTCAGCAGAACCAAACCAGCTTTACAGCAAATGCTAAACCAACTTCTCCAGGCAGGAAACACAAGAGAAGGAAAAGACTTACAATAACAAATGCAAAACAATTAAGAAAATGGTAATAGGAGCATACCTATCGATAATTACCTTAAATGTAAATGGATTAAATGCTCCCACCAAAAGACACAGACTGGCTGAATGGATACAAAAACAAGACCCGTATATATGCTGTCAAAAAGAGACCCACTTCAGACCTAGGGAAACATACAGACTGAAAGTGAGGGGGTGGAAAAAGATATTCCATGCAAATGAAAATCAAAAGAAAGCTGGAGTAGCAATTCTCATATCAGACAAAATAGACTTTAAAATAATGACTTACAAGGGACAAAGCAGGACACTACATAATGATCAAGGGATCGATCGAAGGAGAAGATATAACACTTGTAAATATTTATGCACCCAACATAGGAGCAACTCAATACATAAGACAAATACTAACAGCCATAAAAGGGGAAATCGACAGTAACACAATCATAGTAGGCGACTTTAACACCCCACTTTCAACAATGGACAGATCATCCAAAATGAAAAATAATAAGGAAACACAAGCTTTAAATGATACATTAAACAAGATGGACTTAATTGATATTTATAGGACATTCCATCCAAAAACATCCAGAGATAAACCCATGTACACATGGTCACCTTATCTTGATAAAGGTGGCTAGAGTATACAATGGAGGAAAGACAGCCTCTTCAATAAGTGGTGCTGGGAAAACTGGACAGCTACATGGAAAAGAATGAAATTAGAACACTCCCTAATGCCATACACAAAAATAAACTCAAAATGGATTAAAGACCTTAATGTAAGGCCAGACACACTAAAACTCTTAGAGGAAATAAAAGAAGAACACTCTTTTGAGATAAATCACTGTAAGATCTTGTTTGACCCACCTCCTAAAGAAATGGAAACAAAACTAAAAATAAACAAATGGGACCGAGTGAAACTTAAAAGCTTTTGCACAGCAAAGGAAACCATAAACAAGATGAAAAGACAACCCTCAGAATGGGAGAAAATATTTGCAAACGAAGCAACTGACAAAGGATTAGTCTCCAAAATTTACAAGCAGCTCATGCAGCTCAATATCAAAAACACAAACCACCCAATCCAAAAATGGGCAGAAGACCTAAATAGACATTTTTCCAAAGAAGATACACAGATTGCCAAGAAACACATGAAAGAATGCTCAACGTCGTTAATCATTAGAGAAATGCAAATCAAAACTACAATGCAGTATCATCTCACACCGGTCAGAATGGCCATCATCAAAAAATCTACAAACAATAAATGGACAACCTGGAAGAAATGGACAAATTCTTATAGAAGGTGTGGAGAAAAGGGAACCCTCATACACTGTTGGTGGGAATGTAAATTGATACATTCACTAAGGAGAACAGTATGGAGGTTCCCTAAAAAACTAAAAATAGAACTACCATATGACCCAGCAAACCCACTATGGGGCATATATCCTGAGAAAACCATAATTCAAAAAGAGTCATGTACCACAATGTTCATTGCAGCTCTATTTACAATAGCCAGGACTTGGAAGGAACCTAAGTGTCCATCAACAGATGAATGGATAAAGAAGATGTGGCACATGTATACAATGGAATATTACTCAGCCATAAAAAGGAACGAAACTGAGTTATTTGTAGTGAGGTGGATGGACCCAGAGTCTGTCATACAGAGTGAAGTAAGTCAGAAAGAGAAAAACTAATACCGTATGCTAACACATATATATGGAATCTTTAAAAAAAAAATGGTCATGAGGAACCTAGGGGCAAGACGGGAAAAAAGACGCAGACCTGGGCTTCCCTGGAGGCATACTGGTTGAGAATCCGCCTGCCGATGCAGGGGACACGGGCTCGTGCCCCGGTCTGGGAGGATCCCACATGCCGCGGAGCGGCTGGGCCCGTGAGCCATGGCCACTGAGCCTGCGCGTCCGGAACCTGTGCTCCACAACGGGAGAGGCCACAACAGTGAGAGGCCCGTGTACCGAAAAAAAAAAAAAAAAAAGTCGCAGACCTACTAGAGAATGGACTTGAGGACACGGGGAGGGGGAAGGGTAAGCTGGGACAAAGTCAGAGAGTGGCATGGACATATATACACTACCAAATGTAAAACAGATAGCTAGTGGGAAGCAGCCACATAGATCAGGGAGATAAGCTCAGTGCTTTTTGACCACCTAGAGGGGTGGGATATGGAGCGTGGGAGGGAGGGAGACGCAAGAGGGAGGGGATATGGGTATATACGTATATGTATAGCTGATTCACTTTGTTATAGAGCAGAAACTAATACACCATTGTAAAGCAATCATACTCCAGTAAAGATGTTAAAAAAAAAAGGGTGTTTGTTCAAAATAAATAAATAAATAACTTTCCTAACTGCTTAGGAAAGTTATTTCTCCTTCCTATGAAATGAAAAATGATCTATAAGGGCACTTAGTATTGACTATAGGTTCCAGTTCTGTCAGTGATGGTATCTGGCGCATGAGGGGCACCCAAGTTAGGGAGCTTTTGGTTAATTTCCCTGGGCCATATAGAGCAAAGTGTTCTCTCAAATACTCTCTGGAAATTCGGAGCCTCAAATATGTTTGCCACCTTCCCCCAAATCATCACATTTATTAACATCCTTGTCTTATTTTTCTAGAAGCAGGAGATTCTAGCAGATCTTTTCCCTTTGTGAAAGGATGTATTTCTGTGTGAGGTGGATCTAGGCCACCTTAGTCTGTCCTCTAATGTTCACCTCAGTAGCACTCTACCTGGTTGATAATATCTTTGAGGCCAACTTCCTGTAATGTTTTTCTTTTTCTTTTCTTTTTTTTTTAACTAAGGAGCACTGTATAATAAAAACTCCATTAAAGATGCAAAACCAAAGTGAGCCATGAAGCAAGACACGATGGGGCCTATCAGCATTCCTAAGCGTGTTCAAGGCGAAAGAATTTCAGAGGGAGTTAAACAACAGTCATTATAGCTATCTTTGTTGACCTCTGACTCTATATGCCAGTCACTGTGTTTGACATACATTAATTCTCATAAAACATCTGTCATGTTGACATTATTATCTCCCTTTTACAAATGGGGAATGAGGTTCACATAAATTAAATGACTTTCTCAGGGCAACAGCTAGTAAGTTTCAGGGCTGGATTTGTATCCAAAATAAAGTGGGCTTTGTTTGGTTTTTTTGACTGTATTTTCTTCTTAGTAGTACTACATACATTTATTATTTATATGTATTAAAAAGGATAAAATAAGTTTGGACTCCTCTCTAACACAACATGAAGTTCTGTATGATCTAAAGATAAAAATGTTGAAGTAAAATATATATATTATGGAAAACGTATGTATAATCTAGGAGTCAAGAAAAATTTCTGTGCAAGCTGGAAAAACTAGACACTCTGGAGAAATGACTGACATATTTGAGTGCTTAAAACTTAAAATGTAATCATATGGCAAACATAAAGGTAAATAAAACCAGAAGACAAATAATAGAGGAACATATATTTGTAAGACACACGACAGATAAAGGGTTCAATATCCAACATATAAAAAATTTCCTACACATTAATAAGAAAAGACAAACACCCTAGTTGAAAGTGGTTAAAAAGGGTAAAAAGGGCTGTTCAAGGAGGCAGAAAACCTCCTTGCCAATAAACAAGTGAAATTACTCAACTTTACTAGCAATCAGGCATATTGAAATTAAATTAATAAGGAAATATCACTTTAAGACCATTAAACATGTTATCACACATTGCTGGAGTGTTGTGGAGGTTAATATGTTATCTCATACATTTGCCGAGGGAAATGTGCAGTATATTAAAGCCATTTGGAAGTCAATCTGGCAACCCCTATTAAAATTAAGAATTTACATAAACTTTAACTTAGCAATTCCATTTCCGGGGCCTTCTTCCATAGAAGATAAAAGCACGGGTATATAACAGTGAATATGAACAAGATACATTTTACGTATATATTCAGATTAATTGCAACGTTTTTTGTAGTAGCCAAAAAACTGGAATCAACTTGAATGTCCTCAATAGAGGAATGGTTTAATAAGTTGTCTTTCACTCAAACCATTGCATTTTACAAAACTAGTTTAAAAAGTGTGTTAAGTCTATACCAGACGATGTGGAAAACATTTCTCTGAAATGTTTCTAAGTGAGAAAAACTACGTGCAGTAAAGAGTAAAATAGTGCCCCTATATGTTTTTATGCATACATATGTATGTTACCTTATTTATGAACATAGACAAAGATATGCAAAGATTCACACCAGGCTTTTAACACTGCTTATCCAGTGGAGGAGTGGCTAATGAAGTGTAAAAATCCTATAGATGTACAGGCTTTCTCAATATTTATGTATATGTATGAATATATATATATATATATATAATTCTCAACATTTATATATAATTGCTTTATGTAAATGCACATGTAAATTACATATGTGTAAAGCCATGTACAAAGAGATAGTTGCTGAAAGTGTGCATATCATAGAGAGTGTTTTGAGTTTTTAGTGTTTAGGGTTCTGTTTTTTTAACTTTCTTTCTTGTACTTTGAGTTTTTCAAAATAAAAATTTTACATGATTTTAAATTTAACATTTTCTAAAGCCAACATTATAGAGCAGGTTAAGGAAATGATCCAGTATCTACAGAATGATTTGATTGTTCAGTCCTCCAGCAGTTCATCAAACTACATTGAGCAGCAACCGTGACATTGTGTCAGGTGTGTTAAAGTGGTTGGGATTACAGAGATGAATGAAATATGCTCCTTCTTGTTGTATATTACAACAAGACAAACATATAAATGAACCATTCTAATACAATATGGCTATTGCTTTAATATAAGAATTTGTAGGACCATAGGGCAATGAACTCTGCCGGCATTGGTGGTAGAGAGGCTTCAGAGGAAAAGAACCCTTTGAGCTTAGCCTTAAAGACTGAGGATGCTTTCATCACTCACCAGCCTTAGGTGGGGAAGGGAAAGCAATCCCTTCAAAGAGGAAGGAATCAACATCTAGTCCTATTTCATTCATCAAGAATGTGGAGGAGGAAGTAAACAGTTTATTATTTATAGTCTCAAATGATGGTAATGTGTGGAAGATGGGCAAATGGAACAAGAGACTTTGGAAGAGTCCTGATCAGGAACTAATAAAATGAGAACCTGCTTTGAAACATGCAAGCAGGTTTTTCTGAGGGAAGAAGAACTCTAAGCTGCGTTTAATGAAAGGAAGCAACTGTCAAAGCAATCTGACTAAGTTCAGTACATTAGGTTTGCAGTTGGGGAAGAAATATGGGTTGCTGTTCATTTAGGACCTGTGGAAGAGGTTGGAGAAAAGGGGATAGGTATTCAAGCAATGATTCATTAGGTAGAAAGAAGAGAATGTTAGAAATCAGACACTACTGCCACTTACTGAATAAATTCATCATAAGCCATATACAGACACATTATAAAGTATCTCAAGGTACCAGAATGCTTGACCATTGAGGTAAGGTGCCCCAAAATACTGTGTCTTCAAGGAAAACACAAGGGTTCAGTACTCATGGGTTAGCAGCAGTTAACATAAGACACACTAGCTTTTGGGGAGTGGGGGAGAAAGAAGCAAGGATTATGCATGTATGTATTTATATCATAGATGATAACAACAGAAGCCATTTAATCAAATGCTTATTATTGGCCTAATATAATGTCAGGTGTTTTACATAAATTACCTCATTTAATCCCAGCATGGCTCTAAGATCTAGATACATGTTACTATCATTCCCTTTTTACAGATGAGGAAACTAAGTCTTACAGGAGTTAAACAACGTACTCAAGGTCAAATAGCTTTTAGGTGGTGAAGCTGTAAATTGAGATCGGATTTTAAATCCTATGCTCACAACTGCTCAACTAGACACTAAGTTATATTCCCCCTGCTAAACCCTAGTCCCAGCCATCATCATATCACACCTGTATTGTCCCAACAGCCTGTCACCCCTCTGGTCCTACACAGTTCACAACATCCAGTGAACTTTCTAAAACATACATCAGATGACATCACTTTCCTTTATCAATCCATCCAGTGGCCCTCCACTGCACGTAAGATAAAATCCAAGTTCTTACCCTGCAGGTCCCTATGTGACCACTTCTCTGCCAGCCTCTCCAGTCTCGGTCATCAATCTCCGCTCTGCCCCTCTCTGACTGCACTCCAGTCACTCACCCTTCTGCTCTTCCTCAACACACTGTTCTCGTTTTGGCCTCACGGCATTGCTACTTGCTAGTCTACCTAAAATGCTCTTCTTCAAAGTCTTCACACAGCTGACTCGACCTCATTATTCAGATCTTGATTCAAATATCAGCTCCTTAGAGAAGGTTCCCCACACCAACAACAAGAACGACCCCTTTGCCCATGAAAACAGAAGTTACTTGAGGACAGGAACTATTGATTTCATGTTCTTCACTCTAATTCCAGAACCAAGAGTAATATCTGACACCTACTAGGCACTCAGGACATATTTCTTTCCTGAAATACTGGTATCTTTTTTAAAGTGTCATACTCATATGCCTATGAGTATATCTACATATATATATATATATATATATTTATGGATATGTGAGCTTGTTGTCACCTCACAGAAGTGGAATGTACATCCCTCACCCAAAATTTGGTTTGAATGTCAAGACTAATGATGCCACACATATACCAAGAAGGTATGAAAAGGATTATTACTCACATAATCAGTTATGCATCAAAAATGCAGTTAGACCAAAAAAAGAAAAAAGAAAAAACTGGTAACTGTGAAGTGATGGGTAATTAGATGGTTGTGATTCTTTCATTCCATAGATATAGGTATAGATATAGAAATAATTGAAACATCAAGTTCTACACCTTAAGTATATACAATTTTTATTTATCCATTATACCTCAATAAAACTGAAAAAATGGGATCAGTCTCAATGACAACTTACCCATGGTGTTTGTCTGATAACTAAAACATTGCGTGGTTTATTTAATTTAATTTGGACTTGTTTATGGAAGCCATTATGGCACCTGCAGCATGAGACCAATAAGAAAGGTGAACGTTCCATTGAATATCTAGTACTATCAAGAGCTAGTACTATATATTCTGAGAAGTGAAATGAGTGCCTTAGTCTCTCTATCAATGTGCAGAACTTCAAAGAAGGTAAAGAGTGCTATGGTGAGACATTGTATTGTGGCTTTAATATGTGCAGAAAATGTGTGACCTTGATTTATATTTTGGGTATCCGTGAGGCAAGAGATTCTATGAGTTCTTTACCCCAAATGAGGCAACCTTGGAGAAGGAATTGTTTTCATTGGCCAAAACAGATGGTCAGACCGCTGGCAGTGGCCCAAAGATCTATGAAAATGTGAAGATGAGGCCAATTGTTGGCTAAGACATGGCCAAGTGCTCAGATAACTGGCTAAAGTTTGGCCAACTGAGCTGATCCTGTGTCCTGTCCTTTATCAGGAACATTCTGATGAAGAGATGAAAAGCAGCAAGAGTCAAGCAAGCTCCATTAAGTGTGACAGTGGCAATGCCATTGGTTAAGTGAATGAACCCCCTTTGGTATTCACTGTGTTGAGCCTAAGGGGCTCCCCAGGTATCCAAGTGTTCTAAGAGATGACCTCCTCTAGCACTGTGGCATCCGGCAAGGGACCCAGCACAGGGGACGTTACCCTCTCCTGAAAGTAGGGTATGCAGAGAGCCCAGGTTCAGCTCCATCCTGTAGCAAGGAGGCCTCACTAGCTGTGCTGGGCTTGCAGGGTGCTGTTTCCATGATCAAAGGCCTAACGGGCAGCTGTATACTGAGGGTCAGAGGTTCAGGACCTGAGATAGTCTATATTTCCAGGAAAGTCCAGTATGTACCCACCAATTGCTACACTAATGGCATACAGCATTGGGCCAAGGAAGGTAGTTCCTTGTATCAGAAGCCCATGCAACTAACGGCCATCACTGATGGTAGAGGGACTCCGAGATATATGAGAGAAGGTTGCTAAAGCTCCCACAGTGAAGGAATCCCGGGGGGCCGTAACAGGAATGCCTGATCTATGGCCATTCAGGCAGATTCTAGTATATTTTTACAGGGGGTCTCATTCAAGTTGGGCCTATATGCAAGTTACAGAACAAAAAAAAAAGCTTTGTAAATGAGGAGTGTTGCCTCCAGAATCTAAACATGTCGAAAACATGTTGGGCTTGTTTTAACAATGTGGGTCCTAAGAAGACTAAAAGCTGTTTCTTGACACTGTCAGGACTGGAGCAGCCCTCAACTTACTAAATAATTTTCATGAGCTTAACTGAAGTGGTGGGGCCCTGTACTATGTGTCTCATGTGAATCTCCTCAAAGGAGGATGTCATTAGTGTGATGTCATAACTTTGTACCCGAAAAAAGTTAGAGCTGGTTAAAATATTGCCTGTGAAGACTACGTGAGATGGCAGGCGTGGAGACTGAGCCCATTGAGTACCCAGGTGAAGGTGTATTGTGTCCCTTTAAAGGTGAAGGTTAACTGCAGCTGAGAGGTTGTTGAACTAGGCAGTGAATAGAACATGCTAGCCAAATACTTTGCTCTAACTGCAAAGTATTTACCAGTTACTTATTTATCATTGGGTGGAATCAGTCATTTCAATAGGTGGGGCCATGACGCCCAGGGTACGAATTCACACAGAGGCACCGGTCCTGTTTTGCCGGGTTTAAGAACAAGTAAAACTTGGCTGTTAAATGCAGCAGAAGTGGGGATAACCACACCTTCTCTAAATAGGTCTTATATAATGGGTTTCAATCTGTGAAAACCGTGCTTTCATTTAGATTGAACCTTTTCTTAAACACTGAGGTGAAAGGTATTATTTTAACTTGGGGGAAAGGTCCATAGGGTCCCATAGTTTTCAAGCTGATTATAAGGGCCAGAGACTTAACTTGATTACTTATTGGGTCAGGTTCTCCACGTGCACTAGAGGATATTTCAGGGTAATGGATGTCTTGGCTATGGAAAAGTTAGGCACGGAAATAATTCGGATGGTTCAGGTTAGGCATATCTGTTTCTATTTTATGTTCACCTACTCCCTGGCTGGGAGTGGATGAACATAAAGTGTGGCCAGATGTGGGCCAGAAGGGGAAGGGGAATTAATGAGGCTTCAAAACTGTCCATTGTCAAACATCAAAAGTGGAATCAGATGATGACACACACTGCCACCACCCATACAGCACCCCTCTCCCCATCTGGGACCTCCCAAACACACACGGAAACACCAAGTCCATTTCCTCCTCACCAGCAGGATAAAGTGTTCAGGAAGAAATCTGTCTTCAGAGCTCAGTCCTCACCCAGTCCTTATTCCCGGTGTCTGGCTAACTATGGACTGGCTGGTCTGGGCCCCAAACTGGCAGGATACTACCTCCCTCCCTTCTCACACGCCTGCCCCTTCCTGCCTTCCTTCAGTCCCCATCACCGAAGAACAGACAGAGATACACACACATCTTTCTACAACAGCTTGTACATCAATAGCTGAGGGCTTTTTTATTTGGTCTCTACACAGGTGACCATGTCTCCAGTGCTTTCTCTGGAGAGACAACAGAGACAGCAAGGTCTCAGTCACCTGATAGACCCAGGGCAGCACTTTATGAACTGCTGGAAGAGCCCTCTGGGACGTTTTCATCCTCCTCTGAATTTTTAGTCATTGTTGTACTCCGCCAGTAATAGAATGCTAGCATCTTTGACTTCTTCTGTGTAGAACCTCTTCCCGAATTCTGACGACGGACTGATTTTGTTAACTCGACCACCTCCTGAATCTGGTCGGAAAACAAAGTGATACAGAAAGATATTGATTTGGGGAAAGAGGATGGGAAGGAGAACTTTGAGAGAATGGGTGTGGATTGAGAAAGGGTTTGTGCCAGGGAAGGGCTGGGTAAGTCTTGGGTGGGGGATGAAGAGGAGGCACGTGAGTCGGGTAATCTGACCTCCTCCATCTTAGAGCCCTGGAGTGGAGAATTCATCCTCTCCCTTCTGCGTTGGCCCCCCGGTGTTTGTTGCTCTGACCTCTCGGTGTTTGTCCGTGCATCACGGTTAGGCACCTGGGGGACTGTAGTTTCCTCTGCCATGTCAGTAGTAACAGTGTGCTCTACTCCAAGGCTCCTGGCCTCTCTATATATACCCTGCCAGGACAATGAAGAGCCACACCCATCAGCTTTGATTGGTCAGCCAATGGTAGCGCTGGGGTGGCTGTGACATCACAAAGCACTACCCTTGAAGATACGTGGGGGGAGGGGAGGGGTGCAGAGGAGTCTACGTGCTCTGGTTAGAGAAAGGGAGTGCTTCCTCAACACCCAGTAAAGAGCCTTCCCAAATTGACCTTCCACTCTTCCTCATCTTCTCTGGTTCAATCCTTGTGGTGCACATGTTAGGGAGAAGGTGTTCCCTCCAAACCATTCCACATGGCCACCCCCATTCAGTGTTTAATTCTGTTGTCTCCCATATCTCATCACCTGGTATTGTGTGGTTTTTAAAACTTTTTATTTTAGAACAGTTTTAGGTTTACAGAGTAATTGTGAAGATCATATTCATACACTCCACAACAAATTTCCCTTCTTAACATTGTACATTAGTATGGTACAATTGTTCAACTTAGTGAACCAACACTGAAACAGTATTATTAACTAAAGTCTGTACTTCATCAGAATTCCATTTTTTTTTAAATGTTGAGCCTTCTTTTAATTAATTTATTTTTATTTATGGCTGTGTTGGGTCTTCGTTTCTGTGCGTGGGCTTTCCCTAGCTGTGGCAAGCAGGGGCCACTCTTCATCGTGATGGGCGGGCCTCTCACTGTCGCGGCCTCTCTTGTTGCGGAGCACAGGCTCCAGATGCGCAGTCTCAGCGGCTGTGGCTCACGGGCCTAGTTGCTCTGCGGCATGTGGGATCTTCCCAGATCAGGGCTCGAACCCATGTCCCCTGCATCAGCAGGTAGATTCTCAACTACTGTGCCACCGTGGAAGCCCCAGATTGCCTTATTTTTTACCTAATATTCTTCTTCTGTCCCAGGATCCCAACCAAGATTCTACATTAAATTTAGTCATTCCATGTTATAACTTCTTTGGCTCCTCTTGGCTGTGACAGTTTTTTAGACTTCTTGTTTTTGAAGACTTTGACAGTTTGGGGTCTTGTGTTTTGTCTTTTACATTAGGTCTGCAGATGTTATTGCTCTTATAGGTAAAAGTTTTTATAAGTTTCCTCTTCCAGAGAACCTCAAATCAAGTCAGTACCATCAGTGTTATGGACTTCCCCGTGGCAATGGTTGAACTAATCTCTTGGCTTTGTCACAGAGGTGACACAAATGTTTTTCTCTAGAGGTCTGAGGATCAGGATCATTTTTATTTATGACAGAGGCACAGGGGCAGCAGCAGAAGCATTTTGTAAGGTACTAGTGAGTCATTTACTTTTAGAAGTATGACCTCAGCATCCCACATAGTTAACGGCTCTTCCTCCACACGAGTGACCATCCAATGGACCTGTATATTGAACAGACTGTCAGTCTTTCTCCTGAGCTCTATATAGAAAGGGGGCCAACATGTGGTTGAGACACAACCAGTGTTCACAAGGTAACAGTCATTTCTTTGAGGTTAGTATCAGTCGCAACTTAATTTGGAATTGAAACACGTGATTCAACCTGAGAATCACAAATAGGTCCAGGTTGAGACACAGGATTCAGGACTGCTTTAAGGAAGGTCCCAATCCAAGAATCCTTTCACTATATGCCAAGTGGCTAAACTGACTTATGTTGGTCAAAGCTTTAGCAGAAACTCAGTAGGACTAACAAATGCAGCACAAAGAAGCATGTTCAAAGCACAAGCTAGCCAGCAGGCAGTAGCCCAAGTGCCTGTTCACCAGCATAGAGCAGAGCCAGTTAGAAAGCCAAAGCAAGAGAAGAAAGACCCCCAGTGGTAAGGGATAGCACTTGATGTCCTGCTCACAGGACCAGTTGTTGTAATCACACCACAGAGACAGGATGGACCCTTCAACCCAAATTCGGTTTAGATGTCGAGACTGATAACACATACACCTAGAGAGTATGAAAAACCTTACTACATAAGGAGGCTTTCTGGGGAGAGCAGGGCAGGCTCTCAAGCAGGTTCAAGAATGGCTTGAGAGAGCAGAAGAAGGAGACTGGCTTGGCTTTTATGGTGGTGAGGGGATGACGCTGGAGTGTTCCCACACACAGGTCAGGTTTTGCAAAGCCTGAACTTCCTCCTGGCCCACAGAAGAGAGAGTACCTGAGCTTTCTTATCCGATCTAGGGAAGCAGGGGAAGAGGCAGTGGTAGGGCTCTTTTATAGAATAATGTTGTGTAAATGCAAGGTGTTTAGCACAGTTTAGAATTCTCATAACCATTATAACCACACTTATATTGTTTTCAGTTAAACTACGTTTCACTAGATTAGTATTTCCCAAATTATGGTCCTTTAAATATTATTTAAGGTGGCTTAGAATTATCTTGGTTCATCACAGAGAAACTGTGTAGAAAGAGAAAAGACTGCTAGCCTCAGGAGGTCTGACACACTGGTCACAAAAGAGCAGACTTCATTGTACTATCTGCTGAATTATGAGGGGTTTCTAACATGTTTCCCATCCTGGGTGACTACTGTAGCACCCAAAGACTGTAATAATAATTACCGAAACTAACATTTATTGACTACTAACTCTATGTAGGAATTATGCTAAATACCCATATACATATTTAATCCTCATCACAACCCTATTGAGATAAGTGGCAAAAGAGTGGTTTCTGTCATTTCTGCCAGGACATCTCCATTGCAATTGCAGAAGCAGAAAAGAGCATATAGGAGGGCACATGGGAATATTTATGGGCCAGGCTCAAAAGGGGTATGCATTACTCCTGCTCACATTTCCTTGGGAAAAACTCACATAGCCACATCTAACTACAAGAGAAAATGAGAAATGTAGTCTAACGGTAGAAGAGGAGAACTTAAATGTTGGAGATAAGCTAGCAATCTCTGTCTCCACCATCTTGTTCTTCACTCTCCCCAGTATTTACAGTAGAGCCTGGCACATAGTAGGTGGCCATGAATATTTCTGTTGAATGAATGGGTTTCAACATTTTTGGTCAGTTATGGGGATCAAAAGCATATAGAACTTGGTTAAGCAATGGTTTCCTAGATATGAGACAAAAAGCACAAGCAACAAAGAAAGAGTAAATTGGACTATATCAAAATTTTAAAATGTTTTCTTCTGCAAAAAAATACCATGAAGAAAGCAAAAAGGCACACCAAAGAGAGATCCTGGCAAATCATATATTTAATAAAAGTGTAGTATCCAGAATACAGAAAGAACTCTTACAACTCAACAACAAAAATGCAAACAACCCAACTGAAAATCAGGTAAAGGACTTAAATAGACATTGTGCTAATGAAGATATACAAATAGCCAACAAACATATGAAAATATGCTCAATACCATTAGTCGTTAGGGAAATGCAAATCAAAACCACGATGAGATGCCACTTCAAACCCACTAGGAAGGCTATAACTTTTTTAAAAAGAAAATAACAAGTATTGACAAGGATGTAGAGAAAGTGAAACACTCATACACGTCTGGTGGGAACATAAAATGATACAGGTTCTGTGGAAAACATTTTGGCAGTTACTCAACAAGTTAAACATACACTTGCCATATTACCCAGTAACTCTACTCCTAGGTATATAATGAAAAGAGTTGAAAAGGAGGGAACAACATCATCAACAACAACAACAACAAAAAAAACAGGTGAATTGAGCAACACAAAAGCAAAGGGCAGATAATGTTTCAAGAAGTAAAAAATGGTCAACTTTATTAAATACTTTTACAGGTAATATAGGGACAGACAAATGACGATTGAACTTGTTAGTAGAGAGGTCATTGGTACATTTGATAAGAAGGAAATTGAAAGAGTGGAAAATATTTTAATATAAACCTGGATGTGTATTAAGGAGAAAATTTGAGATCAGAAAGTGAGGGGCGGATAGACAATTTCTTTAGCGAGTTTTGGTGCTAAGGGGAGGAGAAATATGGGACTATAGCTGGAGGGGGATTTGGTATTAAGAGAGTGTATTTTTAAGAGGGTAGATTCTAGAATGCATCTAGCCAATATAAATGACTGAATGAACCTGACGACATAAAAATCCAAAGGGACAATTGCAGAAGAAAAAATATTGAGAAAGCAAGAGGGGTATTCAGAGCACTAGTAGATGGGATCGGTAGCAAATGTGGAAATCTTGGCTTTCCATGAGAATGAGTAATATTTATAGATTCTACAGTGGAGAAGGAAACGATTATGGTATGATTACAAATGCAGGTAAGATGGTAGATTTGGTGGGGAAATATAAAAGTATTTTCTCTTGACTCTTCAGTTTTCTCAGTGAAGGATGAGATAAGGGCATAAAATAACAAGAGTGAGGGTAGGGTTTTGAGAAATTGAGGGGAAGATAAAGTATTGGATATTCATTTTGTGTAATGGAAATGGGTGTATAATATGGAAGGATTGATCATTTAAGATATGCGGTCAAGAATTTAAGGTGTGATCAGTTAGCTTTGTCTTGTAAATTTCTACAGCAACATCCATCACTTGTATATAGGAACAAAGCAGGTAGATAGCTAAATTTAACAAGGGTTGTGGTTTTGCCAGGGAAGTACTAGGGTGGGAAAGTGAGTAGGGAGATGAAGGTTGATGAAAGTAAGTGATACTCATGATAAATTGGTAAGCAATGAGGAAATGAGAAAAGAGAAATGTGGCTGATGCTGAAAAGTAGTAGAATTCACAGATTGGAGTTCAAAATTGAAGAATATTTAGAGTTGGGTGTGTGAAGGTGTGTATACCTGCACGTGAGGGAGGTATTTTGCTAGGAAGGATAATCAGTTGTAGCCCAAGAGATGTATGTTATAAAATCAGGATTTCAGAGTTGCTGTAATTTTTGAGAATGTCAATTTCTAGTGCATGAGCATTAGAGTGAGTGGCTTAAGTATGATGGAAGAAAAATACCATTGGAATTGAGGGCATGAAAGGTTTGCAAAGCCAAAAATGCTGGATGAATATCCACATAGATGACAGATGTTGAAGTTGCCAAGATGGTGGCAGTACTAAAAGTGGAGAAGAAGACTCAGGAAAGTGTCTAATGAATGAAGGTAAAGAAATAGATGGCGTAGCACATGATATTATCTAATAGCAAGAACTACAAATGAGCTCTGAATTTTGAAAGAGAAAGGAGCAGAAATGGTTTGAAAGTGACAGTGAGTCGACTCCTTGGGGTATGTGAGGAAAACTAACGTTTGCTCAAGAGGACTGCAGGGGAAGTGATTTCCTCAAGGCACAGCCATATTCCAGTCATAAAACAGAGATTAAGGGAACACGGAGAGAACAACTTGAAGCTACTGGGGAGTTTCTTAATGATAGACTATGAGTTACAGAGGGCAGGAAAGAAGCGCTCATGAAGTTGGGGAGAGGGTTGGGTCCAATTCCGTCAAGTGCAGAGCAATACGTGAATAAGGGTCTAGTTAATGATGGATAATCTGCAGGGTGGTGACTTAAGTAAAAGTGATAAGACAAGATGGACCTTGTGACTGCACGGCAGATTGGGAGGTGAGTAAAGCCCTCCAGACTACAGATTGCTTAATCTAGGCTGACCTAGAACTAAGAAGAATCCAGAAACACCACTGAATCCTGTTTCCTCTAAATATCATGTATCCTGTATGATGATCCAGCATTTCAAAGATAGACTAGTAAGGACATCTAAGAGGGTAGGCTTGAAAGGAAACTAGTGTGTTTGCTCAAGAGTGTGAGTGTGTATGAAAAATATCAACAGCAAATTCTAATGTCAGAGGGTTGCTACTATAGGCTTATGGAGCCATGCACTATTCTTGGACAACCCAAGGTGCCTGCACAGATGTGGCCCAGATGCAAGCACCAACACTTACTGGGCACCTGCAAAGCCAAAGCTGGGGAAGATGGAAGGCCAAGTGGAAGTGGTATTTTCCCAAGACAGAAATGTATTTACTTAGGCTTCCTAAATGGCAGGTGGACAAAAAATGGAAGAAAGGAAATTAAGCTTCTTTTTGCCTAACATCTCTCCTCAGGAGGAAGTACTTGGAGTTGTATTTCCTACGTAAATTCCCCTGCTAAAACTCCAGGGAGCTCATCAGTGGGCAGATGTTCCCACCTAAGTATGGTTACCAGCAAACATTTATTCAAAATCATGGCTGCATCTGGCTCACATTAGAAGGGTTCTCTTTGTCATTGTCTTTTAAAAGAACAATTCCCCATGCTTATAAATCCAGACTCAGAACATCAATTCAACCAACCTCAGGAGCCCTGTGGCTACACCTTCCTGCTGGGAATCAGCATGGTCCCCAGACAATCAATTTCAGGAGTATTACCAAAGTGTTTTCATTTTCAGTGTTTATCCACTGGAATGTCTACGAGTGAAGAATAGACAGGGCAATACAATCCTAAGATTCAATTTCTTTCATCAAATACAAACTGTGTATATGAGCATCAAGGCAAGAGGATGGAGGACTTTAACTGAAATTCCAATAGATATCTAAGTGCAAATCCTGGAACCATCCCATGCTAGCATTGTGAGTTAGGATAGGTACTTAACCACTCTGAGCCTGTTTTCTGATCTCTAAAAAAAAAATAGAAGGATAATATCTCATACAGCTTTTGCAAAGATCAACTCAAATAATTCATGTACAGAATATAGCACAACAACCTACAGAATGGGAGAAAATATTTGTAAATCGTGTATCAGATAAGGGATTTTTATTCAGAATATATAAAGAACTCTTACATGCCTGTGATAAGAAGGTAAATAACCCAACTTTTAAAATGGGCAGAAGATCTAAATAGACATTTCTGCAAGGAAGATATACAAATGGCCAGCAAGCACATTAGAGACGCTTGACATCATTATTCATCAGGAAAACACAAATGAACACCACAGAAAGATACCATTTCATACCCATGCGGATGGCTAGAATCCAAAAGTCAGATAATCATAACTGTTGGTGGGGATTTAGAGAAATCAGAACCATCATACACTGTTAGTGAGAATGTAAAATGGTATACCTGCTTTGGAAAAGTTTGGTAGTTTCTCAGAGGGTGAAACAGTGTTACTGTATGACCCACTTGTAGGTATATTCCCAAGATAAATGCAAATATATGTCCATACAAAAACTTGTACATAAATATTCATAGCAGCAATATTCATAATACCCAAAGATGGAAACAACCCAAATGCCCATCAACTGACCAGTGGACAAACAAAATGTGGCAAATCCATACAACAGAATACTATTCAGACATCAAAAGGAATGAAGAACTAATATATGCTACAATATGGCTGAACCTTAAAAACATTATGCTAAGTGAAAGAAGTCAGTCACAAAAGAACACATATTATTTGATTCTATTCATATGAAATGCTCAGAACAGGCAAATCTATAGATACAAAATAGATCAATAATTGCTTAAGGCTGAGGCAGAAGTTGTTGGGACCATAGGGTATACACAGCTACAAGATACGAGGGTTTCTTTTTGAGGTGTTGAAAACGTTCTAAAATAGACTGGAGGGAACTTCAAGACGTCGGAAGAGTAAGACGTGGAGATCACCATCCTCCCCCCAGAAGCATCAGAAATACATCTACACGTGGAACTGCTCCTATAGAACACCCACTGAACGCTGGCAGAAGACCTCAGACCCCCCAAAAGGCAAGAAACTCCCCACGTAGCTGGGTAGGGCAAAAGAAAAAAAGAAAAAGCAGAGACAAAAGAATAGGAACGGGACCTGCACCAGTGGGAGGGAGCCTGAAGGAGGAAAGCTTTCCACACACTAGAAGCCCCTTCACTGGCGGAGACTACAGGTGGCGGACGGGGGCAGCTTCGGAGCCACGGAGGAGAGCGCAGCTACAGGGGTGCGGAGGGCAAAGCGGAGAGATTCCCGCATGGAGGATCGGTGCCGACCAGTACTCACCAGCCCGAGAGGCTTTTCTGCTCACCTGACGGGACGGGTGGGGGCTGGGAGCTGAGGCTTGGGCTTCGGTCTGAGCGCAGGGAGAGGCCTGGCAGTGTGAACACAGCCTGAAGGGGTTAGTACGCCACGTCTAGCCAGGAGGGAATCCAGGAAAAGTCTGGAGCTGCCGGAAAGGCAAGAGACTTTTTCTTCCCTCTGTGTTTCCTGGTGCACGAGCAGAGGGGATTCAGAGCGCCGCCTAAAGGAGCTCCAGAGACGGGCGCGAGGCGCGGCTAGGAGCGCAGACCCCAGAGATGGGCATGAGATGCTAAGGCTCCTGCTGCCGCCACCAAGAAGCCTGTGTGCGAGCACAGGTCACTATCCACACCTCCCTTCAGGGAGCCTGTGCTGCCCGCCACTGCCAGTGTCCCGTGATCCAGGGACGACTTCCCCGGGAGAACGCACGGCGTGCCTCGGGCTGGTGCAACGTCACGCCGGCCTCTGTCACTGCAGGCTCACCCTGCCTCCGTACCCCTCCCTCCCCACGGCCTGAGTGAGCCAGAGCCCCCAAAGCAGCGGCTCCTATAACCCCGTCCTGTCTGAGCAAAGAACAGACGCTCTCAGGAGACCTACACGCAGAGGCGGGGTCAAATCCAAAGCTGAACCCCGGGAGCTGTGCGAACAAAGAAGAGAAAGGGAAATCTCGCCCAGCAGCCTTAGGAGCAGCGGATTAAATCTCCACAATCAACTTGATGTACCCTACATCGGTGGAACACCTGAATAGACAACGAATCATCCCAAATGGAGGAGGTGGACTTTGGGAGCAACGCTATTTATACATTTTTTCCCTTTTTCTCTTTTTGTGAGTGTGTATGCATATGTTTCTGTGTGTGATTTTGTCTGTATAGTTTGGCACTTACCGTTTGTCCTAGGGTTCTGTCTGTCCGTTTTTTGTTTTTTTTTTAGTATAGTTTTCAGCGCTTGTTATCATTGGTGAATGTGTTTCTTCGTCTGGTTTTTCTCTACTTTCTCGTTTTTTTAATGACTTAAAAAATTTTAATAATAAATTTTTGTTCTTTATTTTAATAACTCTTAAATAATTTAATTTAATTTAATTTTACATTTTTCTTTCTTTCTTTCTTTCTTTCTTTCTTTCTTTCTTTCTTTCTTTCTTTCTTTCTTTCTTTCTTTCTCCCTTTTACTGTGAGCCGTGTGCTTGACAGACTCTTGGTGCTCCAGCCAAGCGTCAGGGCTGTTCCTCTGATGTGTCAGAGGCAAGTTCAGGATATTGGTCCACCACAGACCTCCCAGCTCCACGTAATATCAAACGGTGAAAATCTCCCAGAGATCTCCATCTCAACACCAAGACCAAGCTCCACTAAATGACCAGCAAGCTACGGTGCTGGATACCTTATGCCAAACAACAACCAAGAAAGGAACACAACTCCACCCTTTAGCAGAGAGGCTGCCTAAAATCATAGTAAGGTCACAGACACCCCAAAACACAACGCCAGACATGGACCTGCCTACCAATAAGAAAACATCCAGCCTCATTGACCAGAACACAGGCACTAGTCCCCTCCACCAGGAAGCCTACACAACCCACTGAACCAACCTTAGCCACTGGGGACAGACAGCAAAAACAACGGGAACTACGAACCTGCAGCCTGTGAAAAGGAGACCCCAAACACAGTAAGATAAGCAAAATGGAAAGACAGAAAAACACACAGCAGATGAAGGAGCAAGGTAAAAACGCACCAGACCTAACAAATGAAGAGGAAATAGGCAGTCTACCTGAAAAAGAATTCAGAATAATGATAGTAAAGATGATCCAAAATCTTGGAAATAGAATGGAGAAAATACAAGAAAAGTTTCACAAGGACCTAGGAGAACTAAAGAGCAAACAAACAATCATGAACAACACAATAAATGAAATTACACATTCTCTAGAAGGGATCAATAGCAGAATAAATGAGGCAGAAGAACGGATAAGTGACCTGGAAGATAAAATAGTGGGAATAACTACTGGAGAGCAGAATAAAGAAAAAAGAATGAAAAGAATTGAGGACAGTCTCAGAGACCTCTGGGACACGATTAAACGTACCAACATTCAAATTATAGGGGTTCCCAAAGAAAAAGAGAAAAAGAAAGGGACTGAGAAAATATTTGAAGAGATTATAGTTGAAAACTTCCCTAATATGGGAAAGGGAATAGTTAATCAAGTCCAGGAAGCACAGAGAGTCCCATACAGGATAAATCCAAGGAGAAACACGCCAAGACACATAGTAGTCAAACTATCAAAAAGTAAATACAAAGAAAAAATATTAAAAGCAGCAAGGGAAAAACAACAAATAACATAGAAGGGAATCCCCATAAGGTTAACAACTGATCTTTGAGCAGAAATTCTGCAAACCAGAAGGGAGGGGCAGGACATATTTAACGTGATGAAAGGGAAAAACCTACAACCAAGATTACTCTACCCAGCAAGGATCTCATTCAGATTTGACAGAGAAATTAAAACCTTTACAGACAAGCAAAAGCTAAGAGAATTCAGCAGAACCAAACCAGCTTTACAGCAAAAGCTAAAGCAACTTCTCCAGGCAGGAAACACAAGAGAAGGAAAAGACTTACAATAACAAATGCAAAACAATTAAGAAAATGTTAATAGGAGCATACATATCGATAATTACCTTAAATGTAAATGGATTAAATGCTCCCACCAAAAGACACAGACTGGCTGAATGGATACAAAAACAAGACCCGTATATATGCTGTCAACAAGAGACCCACTTCAGACCTAGGGAAACATACAGACTGAAAGTGAGGGGATGGAAAAAGATATTCCATGCAAATGAAAATCAAAAGAAAGCTGGAGTAGCAATTCTCATATCAGACAAAATAGACTTTAAAATAATGACTTACAAGGGACAAAGCAGGACACTACATAATGATCAAGGGATCGATCCAAGAAGAAGATATAACACTTGTAAATATTTATGCACCCAACATAGGAGCACCTCAATACATAAGACAAATACTAACAGCCATAAAAGGGGAAATCGACAGTAACACAATCATAGTAGGCAACTTTAACACCCCACTTTCAACAATGGACAGATCATCCAAAATGAAAAATAATAAGGAAACACAAGCTTTAAATGATACATTAAACAAGATGGACTTAATTGATATTTATAGGACGTTCCATCCAAAAACGTCCAGAGATAAACCCATGTACACATGGTCACCTTATCTTGATAAAGGAGGCTAGAGTATACAATGGAGGAAAGACAGCCTCTTCAATAAGTGGTGCTGGGAAAACTGGACAGCTACATGGAAAAGAATGAAATTAGAACACTCCCTAATGCCATACACAAAAATATACTCAAAATGGATTAAAGACCTTAATGTAAGGCCAGACACACTAAAACTCTTAGAGGAAATAAAAGAAGAACACTCTTTTGAGATAAATCACAGTAAGATCTTGTTTGACCCACCTCCTAAAGAAATGGAAACAAAACTAAAAATACACAAATGGGACTGAGTGAAACTTAAAAGCTTTTGCACAGCAAAGGAAACCATAAACAAGATGAAAAGACAACCCTCAGAATGGGAGAAAATATTTGCAAACGAAGCAACTGACAAAGGATTAGTCTCCAAAATGTACAAGCAGCTCATGCAGCTCAATATCAAAAAAACAAACCACCCAATCCAAAAATGGGCAGAAGACCTAAATAGACATTTTTCCAAAGAAGATACACAGATTGCCAACAAACACATGAAAGAATGCTCAACGTCATTAATCATTAGAGAAATGCAAATCAAAACTACAATGCGGTATCATCTCACACCAGTCAGAATGGCCATCATCAAAAAATCTACAAACAATAAATGGACAACCTGGAAGAAATGGACAAATTCTTAGAGAAGGTGTGGAGAAAAGGGAACCCTCATACACTGTTGGTGGGAATGTAAATTGATACATTCACTAAGGAGAACAGTATGGAGGTTCCCTAAAAAACTAAAAATAGAACTACCATATGACCCAGCAATCCCACTATGGGGCATATATCCTGAGAAAACCATAATTCAAAAAGAGTCATGTACCACAATGTTCATTGCAGCTCTATTTACAATAGCCAGGACTTGGAAGGAACCTAAGTGTCCATCAACAGATGAATGGATAAAGAAGATGTGGCACATGTATACAATGGACTATTACTCAGCTATAAAAAGGAACGAAACTGAGTTATTTGTAGTGAGGTGGATGGACCCAGAGTCTGTCATACAGAGTGAAGTAAGTCAGAAAGAGAAAAACAAATACCGTATGCTAACACATATATATGGAATCTTTAAAAAAAAATGGTCATGAGGAACCTAGGGGCAAGACGGGAAAAAAGACACAGACCTGGGCTTCCCTGGTGGCATACTGGTTGAGAATCCGCCTGCCGATGCAGGGGACACGGGTTCGTGCCCAGGTTTGGGAGGATCACACATGCCGCGGAGCGGCTGGGCCCGTGAGCCATGGCCACTGAGCCTGCGCGTCCAGAACCTGTGCTCCACAACGGGAGAGGCCACAACAGTGAGAGGCCCGCGTACCGAAAAAAAAAAAAAAAAAAAGTCGCAGACCTACTAGAGAATGGACTTGAGGACACGGGAAGGGGGAAGGGTAAGCTGGGACAAAGTGAGAGAGTGGCATGGACATATATACACTACCAAATGTAAAACAGATAGCTAGTGGGAAGCAGCCACATAGCACAGGGAGATCAGCTCAGTGCTTTTTGAGCACCTAGAGGGGTGGGATAGGGAGGGTGGGAGGGAGGGAGGCACAAGAGGGAGGGGATATGGGTATATACGTATATGTATAGCTGATTCACTTTGTTATAGAGCAGAAACTAATACACCATTGTAAAGCAATCATACTCCAGTAAAGATGTTAAAAAAAAAAGTGTGTTTGTTCAAAATAAATAAATAAATAACTTTCCTAACTGCTTAGGAAAGTTATTTCGCCTTCCTATGAAATGAAAAATGATCTATAAGGGCACTTAGTATTGACTATAAATTCCAGTTCTGACAGTGATGGTATCTGGCGCATGAGGGGCACCCAAGTTAGGGAGCTTTTGGTTAATTTCCCTGGGCCATATAGAGCAAAGTGTTCTCTCAAATACTCTCTCGAAATTCGGAGCCTCAAATATGTTTGCCACCTTCCCCAAGTCATCATATTTATTAACATCCTTGTCTTATTTTTCTAGAAGCAGGAGTTTCTAGCAGATCTTTTCCCTTTGTGAAAGGATGTATTTCTGTGTGAGGTGGATCTAGGCCGCCTTAGTCTGTCCTCTAATGTTCACCTCAGTAGCACTTTACCTGGTTGATAATATCTTTGAGGCCAACTTCCTGTAATGTTTTTCTTTTTCTATTCTTTTTTTTACCTTAGGAGCACTGTATAATAAAAACTCCATTAAAGATGCAAAACCAAAGTGAGCCATGAAGCAAGACACGATGGGGCCTATCAGCATTCCTAAGCGTGTTCAAGGCGAAAGCATTTCAGAGGGAGTTAAACAACAGTCATTATAGCTATCTTTGTTGACCTCTGAATCTATATGCCAGTCACTGTGTTTGACATACATTAATTCTCATAAAACTTCTGTCATGTTGACATTATTATCTCCCTTTTACAAATGGGGAAAGAGGTTCACATAAATTAAATGACTTTCTCAGGGCAACAGCTAGTAAGTTTCAGGGCTGGATTTGTATCCAAAATAAAGTGGGCTTTGTTTGGTAATTTGACTCTATTTTCTTCTTAGTAGTACGGCATACATTTATTATTTATATGTATTAAAAAGGATAAAATAAGTTTGGACTCTTCTCTCACACAAAATGAAGTTCTGTATGATCTAAAGATAAAAATGTTGAAGTAAAATATATATATTATGGAAAACGTATGCATAATCTAGGAGTCAAGAAAAATTTCTGTGCAAGCTGGAAAACCTAGACACTCTAGAGAAATGACTGACATATTTGAGTGCTTAAAACTTAAAATGTAATCATATGGCAAACGTAAAGGTAAATAAAACCAGAAGACAAATAATACAGGAACATATATTTGTAAGACACATGACAGATAAAGGGTTCAATATCCAACATATAAAAAATTTCCCACACATTAATAAGAAAAGACAAACACCCTAATTGAAAGTGGTTAAAAAGGGTAAAAAGGGCTGTTCAAGGAGGCAGAAAACACCCTTGCCAATAAACAAGTGAAATTACTCAACTTTACTAGCAATCAGGCGTATTGAAATTAAATTAACAAGGAAATATCACTTTAAAACCATTAAACATGTTATCACACATTGCTGGAGTTTTGTGGAGGTTAATATGTTATCTCATACATTTGCCGAGGGAAATGTGCAGTATATTAAAGCCATTTGGAAGTCAATCTGGCAACCCCTATTAAAATTAAGAATTTACATAAACTTTAACTTAGCAATTCCATTTCCGGGGCCTTCTTCCATAGAAGATAAAAGCACGGGTATATAACAGTGAATATGAACAAAATAAATTTTACGTATATATTCAGATTAATTGCAACGTTTTTTCTAGTAGCCAAAAAACTGGAATCAACTTGAATTTCCTCAATAGAGGAATGGTTTAATAAGTTGTCTTTCACTCAAACCATTGCATTTTACATAACTAGTTTAAAAAGTGTGTTAAGTCTATACCAGACGATGTGGAAAACATTTCTCTGAAATGTTTCTAAGTGAGAAAAACTACGTGCAGTAACGAGTAAAATAGTGCCCCTATATGTTTTTATGCATACATATGTATGTTACCTTATTTATGAACATAGACAAAGATATGCAAAGATTCACACCAGGCTTTTAACACTGCTTATCCAGTCGAGGAGTGGCTAATGAAGTGTAAAAATCCTATAGATGTACAGGCTTTCTCAATATTTATGTATATGTATGTATATATATATATATATATAATTCTCAACATTTATATATAATTGCTTTATGTAAATGCACATGTAAATTACATATGTGTAAAGCCATGTACAAAGAGATAGTTGCTGAAAGTGTGCATATCATAGAGAGTGTTTTGAGTTTTTAGTGTTTAGGGTTCTTTTTTTTTAACTTTCTTTCTTGTACTTTGAGTTTTTCAAAATAAAAATTTTACATGATTTTAAGTTTAACATTTTCTAAAGCAAACATTATAGAGCAGGTTAAGGAAATGATCCAGTATCTACAGAATGATTTGATTGTTCAGTCCTCCAGCAGTTCATCAAACTACATTGAGCAGCAACCGTGACATTGTGTCAGGTGTGTTAAAGTGGTTGGGATTACAGAGATGAATGAAATATGCTCCTTCTTGTTGTATATTACAACAAGACAAACATATAAATGAACTATTCTAATACAATATGGCTATTGCTTTAATATAAGAATTTGTAGGACCATAGGGGCAATGAACTCTGCAGGCATTGGTGGTAGAGAGGCTTCAGAGGGAAAGAACCATTTGAGCTTAGCCTTAAAGACTGAGGATGCTTTCATCACTCACCAGCCTTAGGTGGGGAAGGGAAAGCAATCCCTTCAAAGAGGAAGGAATCAACATCTAGTCCTATTTCATTCATCAAGAATGTGGAGGAGGAAGTAAACAGTTTATTATTTATAGTCTCAAATGATGGTAATGTGTGGAAGATGGGCAAATGGAACAAGAGACTTTGGAAGAGTCCTGATCAGGAACTAATAAAATGAGAACCTGCTTTGAAACATGCAAGAAGGTTTTTCTGAGGGAAGAAGAACTCTAAGCTGCGTTTAATGAAAGGAAGCAACTGTCAAAGCAATCTGACTAAGTTCAGTACATTAGGTTTGCAGTTGGGGAAGAAATATGGGTTGCTGTTCATTTAGGACCTGTGGAAGAGGTTGGAGAAAAGGGGATAGGTATTCAAGCAATGATTCATTAGGTAGAAAGAAGAGAATGTTAGAAATCAGACACTACTGCCACTTACTGAATAAATTCATCATAAACCATATACAGACACATTATAAAGTATCTAAAGGAACCAGAATGCTTGACCATTGAGGTAAGGTGCCCCAAAATACTGTGTCTTCAAGGAAAACACAAGGGTTCAGTACTCATGGGTTAGCAGCAGTTAACATAAGACACACTAGCTTTTGGGGAGTGGGGGAGAAAGAAGCAAGGATTATGCATGTATGTATTTATATCATAGATGATAACAACAGAAGCCATTTAATCAAATGCTTATTATTGGCCTAATATAATGTCAGGTGTTTTACATAAATTACCTCAATTAATCCCAGCATGGCTCTAAGATCTAGATACATGTTACTATCATTCCCTTTTTACAGATGAGGAATCTAAGTCTTACAGGAGTTAAAAAACGTACTCAAGGTCAAATAGCTTTTAGGTGGTGAAGCTGTAAATTGAGATCGGACTTTAAATCCTATGCTCCCAACTGCTCAACTAGACACTAAGTTATATTCCCCCTGCTAAACCCTAGTCCCAGCCATCATCATATCACACCTGTATTGTCCCAGCAGCCTGTCACCCCTCTGGTCCTACACAGTTCACAACATCCAGTGAACTTTCTAAAACATACATCAGACGACATCACTTTCCTTTACCAAACCATCCAGTGGCCCTCCACTGCACGTAAGATAAAATCCAAGTTCTTACCCTGCAACTCCCTATGTGACCACTTCTCTGCCAGCCTCTCCAGTCTCGGTCATCAATCTCCGCTCTGCCCCTCTCTGACTGCACTCCAGTCACTCACCCTTCTGCTCTTCCTCAACGCACTGTTCTCGTTCTGGCCTCACGGCATTGCTACTTGCTAGTCTACCTAAAATGCTCTTCTTCAAAGTCTTCACACAGCTGACTCGACCTCATTATTCAGATCTTGATTCAAATATCAGCTCCTTAGAGAAGGTTCCCCACACCAACAACAAGAACGAACCCTTTGCCCATGAAAACAGAAGTTACTTGAGGACAGGAACTATTGATTTCATGTTCTTCACTCTAATTCCAGAACCAAGAGTAATATCTGACACCTACTAGGCACTCAGGATATATTTGTTTCCTGAAATACTGGTATCTTTTTTAAAGTGTCATACTCATATGCCTATGAGTATATCTACATATATATATATATATTTATGGATATGTGAGCTTGTTGTCACCTCACAGAAGTGGAATGTACATCCCTCACCCAAAATTTGGTTTGAATGTCAAGACTAATGATGCCACACATATACCAAGAAGGTATGAAAAGTATTATTAATCACATAATGAGTTATGCATCAAAAATGCAGTTAGACCAAAAAAAGAAAAAAGAAAAAACTGGTAACTGTGAAGTGATGGGTAATTAGATGGTTGTGATTCTTTCATTCTATAGATATAGGAATAGATATAGAAATAATCGAAACATCAAGTTCTACACCTTAAGTATATACAATTTTTATTTATCCATTATACCTCAATAAAACTGAAAAAATGGGATCAGTCTCAATGACAACTTACCCATGGTGTTTGTCTGATAACTAAAACATTGCGTGGTTTATTTAATTTAATTTGGACTTGTTTATGTAAGCCATTATGGCACCTGCAGCATGAGACCAATAAGAAAGTTGAACGTTCCATTGAATACCTAGTACTATCAAGAGCTAGTACTATATATTCTGAGAAGTGAAATGAGTGCCTTAGTCTCTCTATCAATGTGCAGAACTTCAAAGAAGGTAAAGAGTGCTATGGTGAGACACTGTATTGTGGCTTTAATATGTGCAGGAGATGTGTGACCTTGATTTATATTTTGGGTATCCGTGAGGCAAGAGATTCTATGAGTTCTTTACCCCAAATGAGGCAACCTTGGAGAAGGAATTGTTTTCATTGGCCAGAACAGATGGTCAGACCGCTGGCAGTGGCCCAAAGATCTATAAAAATGTGAAGATGAGGCCAATTGTTGGCTAAGACATGGCCAAGTGCTCAGATAACTGGCTAAAGTTTGGCCAACTGAGCTGATCCTGTGTCCTGTCCTTTATCAGGAACATTCTGATGAAGAGATGAAAAGCAGCAAGAGTCAAGCAAGCTCCATTAAGTGTGACAGTGGCAATGCCATTGGTTAAGTGAATGAACCCCCTTTGGTATTCACTGTGTTGAGCCTAAGGGGCTCCCCAGGTATCCAAGTGTTCTAAGAGATGACCTCCTCTAGCACTGTGGCATCCGGCAAGGGACCCAGCACAGGGGACGTTACCCTCTCCTGAAAGTAGGGTATGCAGAGAGCCCAGGTTCAGCTCCATCCTGTAGCAAGGAGGCCTCACTAGCTGTGCTGGGCTTGCAGGGTGCTGTTTCCATGATCAAAGGCCTAACGGGCAGCTGTATACTGAGGGACACAAGTTCAGGACGTGAGATAGTCTTTATTTCCAGGAAAGTCCAGTATGTACCCACCAATTGCTACACTAATGGCATACAGCATTGGGCCAAGGAAGGTAGTTCCTTGTATCAGAAGCCCATGCAACTAACGGCCATCAGTGATGGTAGAGGGACTCCAAGATATATGAGAGAAGGTTGCTAAAGCTCCCACAGTGAAGGAATCCCGGAGGGCCGTAACAGGAATGCCTGTTCTTTGGCCATTCAGGCAGATTCTAGTATCTTTTTACAGGGGGTCTCATTCAAGTTGGGCGTATTTGCAAGTTACAGAACAAAAAAAAATGCTTTGTAAATGAGGAGTGTTGCCTCCAGAATCTAAACATGTCGAAAACATGTTGGGCTTGTTTTAACAATGTGGGTCCTAAGAAGACTAAAAGCTGTTTCTTGACACTGTCAGGACTGGAGCAGCCCTCAACTTACTAAATAATTTTCAGGAGCTTAACTGAAGTGGTGGGGCCCTGTACTATGTGTCTCATGTGAATCTCCTCAAAGGAGGATGTCATTAGTGTGATGTCATAACTGTGTACCCGAAAAAAGTTAGAGCTGGTTAAAATATTGCCTGTGAAGACTATGTGAGATGGCAGGCGTGGAGACTGAGCCCATTGAGTACCCAGGTGAAGGTGTATTGTGTCCCTTTAAAGGTGAAGGTTAACTGCAGCTGAGAGGTTGTTGAACTAGGCACTGAATAGAACATGCTAGCCAAATACTTTGCTCTAACTGCAAAGTATTTACTAGTTACTTATTTATTATTGGGTGGAATCAGTCATTTCAATAGGTGGGGCCATGACGCCAAGGGTACGAATTCACACTGAGGCACCGGTCCTGTTTTCCCGGGTTTAAGAACAAGTAAAACTTGGCTGTTAAATGCAGCAGAAGTGGGGATAACCACACCTTCTCTAAATAGGTCTTATATAATGGGTTTCAATCTGTGAAAACCGTGCTTTCATTTAGATTGAACCTTTTCTTAAACATTGAGGTGAAAGGTATTATTTTAACTAGGGGGAAAGGTCCATAGGGTCCCATAGTTTTCAAGCTGATTATAAGGGCCAGAGACTTAACTTGATTACTTATTGGGTCAGGTTCTCCACATGCACTAGAGGATATTTTAGGGTAATGGATGTCTTGGCTATGGAAAAGTTAGGCACGGAAATAATTTGGATGGTTCAGGTTAGGCATATCTGTTTCTATTTTATGTTCACCTACTCCCTGGCTGGGAGTGGATGAACATAAAGTGTGGCCAGATGTGGGCCAGAAGGGGAAGGGGAATTAATGAGGCTTCAAAACTGTCCATTGTCAAACATCAAAAGTGGAATCAGATTATGACACACACTGCCACCACCCATACAGCACCCCTCTCCCCATCTGGGACCTCCCAAACACACACGGAAACACCAAGTCCATTTCCTCCTCACCAGCAGGATAAAGTGTTCAGGAAGAAATCTGTCTTCAGAGCTCAGTCCTCACCCAGTCCTTATTCCCGGTGTCTGGCTAACTATGGACTGGCTGGTCTGGGCCCCAAACTGGCAGGATACTACCTCCCTCCCTTCTCACACGCCTGCCCCTTCCTGCCTTCCTTCAGTCCCCATCACCGAAGAACAGACAGAGATACACACACATCTTTCTACAACAGCTTGTACATCAATAGCTGAGGGCTTTTTTATTTGGTCTCTACCCAGGTGACCATGTCTCCAGTGCTTTCTCTGGAGAGACAACAGAGACAGCAAGGTCTCAGTCACCTGATAGACCTAGGGCAGCACTTTATGAACTGCTGGAAGAGCCCTCTGGGACGTTTTCATCCTCCTCTGGCTCTTTAGTCATTGTTGTACTCCGCCAGTAATAGAATGCTAGCATCTTTGACTTCTTCTGTGTAGAACCTCTTCCCGAATTCTGACGACGGACTGATTTTGTTAACTCGACCACCTCCTGAAACTGGTCGGAAAACAAAGTGATACAGAAAGATATTGATTTGGGGAAAGAGGATGGGAAGGAGAACTTTGAGAGAATGGGTGTGGATTGAGAAGGGGTTTGTGCCAGGGAAGGGCTGGGTAAGTCTTGGGTGGGGGATGAAGAGGAGGCACGTGAGTCGGGTAATCTGACCTCTTCCATCTTATAGCCCTGGAGTGGAGAATTCACCCTCTCCCTTCTGCGTTGGCCCCCCGGTGTTTGTTGCTCTGACCTCTCGGTGTTTGTCCGTGCATCACTGTTAGGCTCCTGGGGGACTGTAGTTTCCTCTGCCATGTGAGTAGCAACAGTGTGCTCTACTCCAAGGCTCCTGGCCTCTCTATATATACCCTGCCAGGACAATGAAGAGCCACACCCATCAGCTTTGATTGGTCAGCCAATGGTAGCGCTGGGGTGGCTGTGACATCACAAAGCACTACCCTTGAAGATACGTGGGGGGAGGGGAGGGGTGCAGAGGAGTCTACGTGCTCTGGTTAGAGAAAGGGAGTGCTTCCTCAACACCCAGTAAAGAGCCTTCCCAAATTGACCTTCCACTCTTCCTCATCTTCTCTGGTTCAATCCTTGTGGTGCACATGTTAGGGAGAAGGTGTTCCCTCCAAACCATTCCACATGGCCTCCCCCATTCAGTATTAAATTCTGTTGTCTCCCAGATCTCATCACCTGGTATTGTGTGGTTTTTAAAAACTTTTTATTTTAGAACAGTTTTATGTTTACAGAGTAATTGTGAAGATCATATTCATACACTCCACAACAAATTTCCCTTCTTAACATTGTACATTAGTATGGTACCATTGTTCAACTTAGTGAACCAACACTGAAACAGTATTATTAACTAAATTCTGTACTTCATCAGAATTCCTTTTTTTTTAAATGTTGAGCCTTCTTTTAATTAATTTATTTTTATTTTTGCCTGTGTTGGGTCTTCGTTTCTGTGTGTGGGCTTTCCCTAGATGTGGCAAGCAGGGGCCACTCTTCATCGTGATGGGCGGGCCTCTCACTGTCGCGGCCTCTCTTGTTGCGGAGCACAGGCTCCAGATGCGCAGGCTCAGCGGCTGTGGCTCACGGGCCTAGTTGCTCTGCGGCATATGGGATCTTCCCAGATCAGGGCTCGAACCCGTGTCCCCTGCATCATCAGGCAGATTCTCAACCTCTGTGCCACCGTGGAAGCCCCAGATTGCCTTATTTTTTACCTAATATTCTTCTTCTGTCCCAGGATCCCAACCAAGATTCTACATTCAATTTAGTCATTCCTTGTTATAACTTCTTAGGCTCCTCTTGGCTGTGACAGTTTTATAGACTTCTTGTTTTTGAAGACTTTGACAGTTTGGGGTCTTGTGTTTTGTCTTTTACATTAGGTCTGCAGATGTTATTGCTCTTATAGGTAAAAGTTTTTATAAGTTTCTTCTTCCAGAGAACCTCAAATCAAGTCAGTACCATCAGTGTTATGGACTTCCCCGTGGCAATGGTTGAACTAATCGCTTGGCTTTGTCACAGAGGTGACACAAATGTTTTTCTCTAGAGGTCTGAGGATCAGGATCATTTTTATTTATGACAGAGGCACAGGGGCAGCAGCAGAAGCATTTTGTAAGGTACTAGTGAGTCATTTACTTTTAGAAGTATGACCTCAGCATCCCACATAGTTAACGGCTCTTCCTCCACACGAGTGACCATCCAATGGACCTGTATATTGAACAGACTGTCAGTCTTTCTCCTGAGCTCTATATAGAAAGGGGGCCAACATGTGGTTGAGACACAACCAGTGTTCACAAGGTAAGAGTCATTTCTTTGAGGTTAGTATCAGTCGCACCTTAGTTTGGAATTGAAACACGTGATTCAACCTGAGAATCACAAATAGGTCCAGGTTGAGACACAGGATTCAGGACTGCTTTAAGGAAGGTCCCAATCCAATAATCCTTTCACTATATGCCAAGTGGCTAAACTGACTTATGTTGGTCAAAGCTTTAGCAGACACTCAGTAGGACTAACAAATGCAGCACAAAGAAGCAAGTTCAAAGCACAAGCTAGCCAGCAGGCAGTAGCCCAAGTGCCTGTTCACCAGCATAGAACAGAGCCAGTTAGAAAGCCAAAGCAAGAGAAGAAAGACCCCCGGTGGTAAGGGATAGCACCTTGATGTCCTGCTCACAGGACCAGTTGTTGGAATCACACCACAGAGACAGGATGGACCCTTCAACCCAAATTCGGTTTGGATGTCGAGACTGATAACACATACACCTAGAGAGTATGAAAAACCTTACTACATAAGGAGGCTTTCTGGGGAGAGCAGGGCAGGCTCTCAAGCAGGTTCAAGAATGGCTTGAGAGAGCAGAAGAAGGAGACTGGCTTGGCTTTTATGGTGGTGAGGGGATGACGCTGGAGTGTTCCCACACACAGGTCAGGTTTTGCACAGCCTGAACTTCCTCCTGGCCCACAGAAGAGAGAGTACCTGAGCTTTCTTATCCGATCTAGGGAAGCAGGGGAAGAGGCAGTGGTAGGGCTCTTTTATAGAATAATGTTGTGTAAATGCAAGGTGTTTAGCACAGTTTAGAATTCTCATAACCATTATAACCACACTTATATTGTTTTCAGTTAAACTACGTTTCACTAGATTAGTATTTCCCAAATTATGGTCCTTTAAATATTATTTAAGGTGGCTTAGAATTATCTTGGTTCATCACAGAGAAACTGTGTAGAAAGAGAAAAGACTGCTAGCCTCAGGAGGTCTGACACACTGGTCACAAAAGAGCAGACTTCATTGTACTATCTGCTGAATTATGAGGGGTTTCTAACATGTTTCCCATCCTGGGTGACTACTGTAGCACCCAAAGACTGTAATAATAATTACCGAAACTAACATTTATTGACTACTAACTCTATGTAGGAATTATGCTAAATACCCATATACATATTTAATCCTCATCACAACCCTATTGAGATAAGTGGCAAAAGAGTGGTTTCTGTCATTTCTGCCAGGACATCTCCATTGTAATTGCAGAAGCAGAAAAGAGCATATAGGAGGGCACATGGGAATATTTATGGGCCAGGCTCAAAAGGGGTATGCATTACTCCTGCTCACATTTCCTTGGGAAAAACTCACATAGCCACATCTAACTACAAGAGAAAATGAGAAATGTAGTCTACCTGGTAGAAGAGGAGAACTTAAATGTTGGAGATAAGCTAGCAATCTCTGTCTCCACGATCTTGTTCATCACTCTCCCCAGTATTTACAGTAGAGCCTGGCACATAGTAGGTGGCCATGAATATTTCTGTTGAATGAATGGGTTTCAACTTTTTTGGTCAGTTATGGGGATCAAAAGCATATAGAACTTGGTTAAGCAATGGTGTCCTAGATATGACACAAAAAGCACAAGCAACAAAGAAAGAGTAAATTGGACTATATCAAAATTTTAAAATGTTTTCTTCTGCAAAAAAATACCATGAAGAAAGCAAAAAGGCACACCAAAGAGAGATCCTGGCAAATCATATATTTAATAAAAGTGTAGTATCCAGAATACAGAAAGATCTCTTAGAACTCAACAACAAAAATACAAACAACCCAACTGAAAATCAGGTAAAGGACTTAAATAGACATTGTGCTAATGAAGATATACAAATAGCCAACAAACATATGAAAATATGCTCAATACCATTAGTCGTTAGGGAAATGCAAATCAAAACCACGATGTGATGCCACTTCAAACCCACTAGGAAGGCTATAACTTTTTTAAAAAGAAAATAACACGTATTGACAAGGATGTAGAGAAAGTGAAACACTCATACACGTCTGGTGGGAACATAAAATGATACAGGTTCTGTGGAAAACATTTTGGCAGTTACTCAACAAGTTAAACATAGACTTGCCATATTACCCAGTAACTCTACTCCTAGGTATATAATGAAAAGAGTTGAAAAGGAGGGAACAACAGCAACAACAACAACAAAAAAAAAACAGGTGAATAGAGCAACACTAAAGCAAAGGGCAGATAATATTTCAAGAAGTAAAAAATGGTCAACTTTATTAAATACTTTTACAGGTAATATAGGGACAGACAAATGACGATTGAACTTGTTAGTAGAGAGGTCATTGGTAAATTTGATAAGAAGGAAATTGAAAGAGTGGAAAATATTTTAATATAAACCTGGATGTGTATTAAGGAGAAAATGTGAGATCAGAAAGTGAGGGGCGGATAGACAATTTCTTTTGCGAGTTTTGGTGCTAAGGGGAGGAGAAATATGGGACTATAGCTGGAGGGGGATTTGGTATTAAGAGAGTGTATTTTTAAGAGGGTAGATTCTAGAATGCATCTAGCCAATATAAATGACTGAATGAAACTGACGACATAAAAATCCAAAGGGATAATTTCAGAAGAAAAAATATTGAGAAAGCAAGAGGGGTATTCAGAGCACTAGTAGATGGGATCGGTAGCAAATGTGGAAATCATGGCTTTCCATGAGAATGAGTAATATTTAGAGATTCTACAGTGGAGAAGGAAACGATTATGGTATGATTACAAATGCAGTTAAGATGGTAGATTTGGTGGGGAAGATATAAAAGAATTTTCTCTTGACTCTTCAGTTTTCTCAGTGAAGGATGAGATAAGGGCATAAAATAACAAGAGTGAGGGTAGGGTTTTGAGAAATTGAGGGGAAGATAAAGTATTGGATATTCATTTTGTATAATGGAAATGGGTGTATAATATGGAAGGATTGATCATTTAAGATATGTGGTCAAGAATTTAAGGTGAGATCAGTTAGCTTTGTCTTGTAAAGTTCTACAGCAACATCCATCACTTGTATATAGGAACAAAGCAGGTAGATAGCTAAATTTAACAAGGGTTGTGGTTTTGCCAGGGAAGTACTAGGGTGGGAAAGTGAGTAGAGAGATGAAGGTTGATGAAAGTAAGTGATACTCATGATAAATTGGTAAGCAATGAGGAAATGCGAAAAGAGAAATGTGGCTGATGCTGAAAAGTAGTAGAATTCACAGATTGGAGTTCAAAATTGAAGAATTTTTAGAGTTGGGTGTGTGTAGGTGTGTATACCTGCACGTGAGGGAGGTATTTTGCTAGGAAGGATAATCAGTTGTAGCCCAAATGATGTATGTTATAAAATCAGGATTTCAGAGTTGCTGTAATTTTTGAGAATGTCAATGTCTAGTGCATGAGCATTAGAGTGAGTGGCTTAAGTATGATGGAAGAAAAATACCATTGGAATTGAGGGCATGAAAGGTTTGCAAAGCCAAAAATGCTGGATGAATATCCACATAGATGACAGATGTTGAAGTTGCCAAGATGGTGGCAGTACTAAAAGTGGAGAAGAAGACTCAGGAAAGTGTCTAATGAATGAAGGTAAAGAAATAGATGGCGTGGGCCTCCCTGGTGGCGCAGTGGTTGAGAGTCCGCCTGCGGATGCAGGGGATACGGGTTCGTGCCCCGGTCTGGGAGGATCCCATATGCCGCGGAGCGGCTGGGCCCGTGAGCCATGGCCACTGGGCCTGCGCGTCCGGAGCCTGTGCTCCGCAACGGGAGAGGCCACGACAGTGAGAGGCCCGCATACCGCAAAAAAAAAGAAAAAAAAAAAAAAAAAAAAGAAATAGATGGCGTAGCACATGATATTATCTAATAGCAAGAACTACAAATGAGCTCTGAATTTTGAAAGAGAAAGGAGCAGAAATGGTTTGAAAGTGACAGTGAGTCGACTCCTTGGGGTATGTGAGGAAAACTAACGTTTGCTCAAGAGGACTGCAGGGGAAGTGATTTCCTCAAGGCACAGCCATATTCCAGTCATAAAACAGAGATTAAGGGAACACGGAGAGAACAACTTGAAGCTACTGGGGAGTTTCTTAATGATAGACTATGAGTTACAGAGGGCAGGAAAGAAGCGCTCATGAAGTTGGGGAGAGGGTTGGGTCCAATTCCGTCAAGTGCAGAGCAATACGTGAATAAGGGTCTAGTTAATGATGGATAATCTGCAGGGTGGTGACTTAAGTAAAAGTGATAAGACAAGATGGACCTTGTGACTGCACGGCAGATTGGAAGGTGAGTAAAGCCCTCCAGACTACAGATTGCTTAATCTAGGCTGACCTAGAACGAAGAAGAATCCAGAAACACCACTGAAACCTGTTTCCTCTAAATATCATGTATCCTGTATGATGATCCAGCATTTCAAAGATAGACTAGTAAGGACATCTAAGGGGGTAGGCTTGAAAGGAAACTAGTGTGTTTGCTCAAGAGTGTGAGTGTGTATGAAAAATATCAACAGCAAATTCTAATGTCAGAGGGTTGCTACTATAGGCTTATGGAGCCATGCACTATTCTTGGACAACCCAAGGTGCCTGCACAGATGTGGCCCAGATGCAAGCACCAACACTTACTGGGCACCTGCAAAGCCAAAGCTGGGGAAGATGGAAGTCCAAGTGGAAGTGGTATTTTCCCAAGACAGGAATGTATTTACTTAGGCTTCCTAAATGGCAGGTGGACAAAAAATGGAAGAAAGGAAATTAAGCTTCTTTTTGCCTAACATCTCTCCTCAGGAGGAAGTACTTGGAGTTGTATTTCCTACGTAAATTCACCTGCTAAAACTCCAGGGAGCTCATCAGTGGGCAGATGTTCCCACCTAAGTATTGTTACCAGCAAACATTTATTCAAAATCATGGCTGCATCTGGCTCACATTAGAAGGGTTCTCTTTGTCATTGTCTTTTAAAAGAACAATTCCCCATGCTTATAAATCCAGACTCAGAACATCAATTCAACCAACCTCAGGAGCCCTGTGGCTACACCTTCCTGCTGGGAATCAGCATGGTCCCCAGACAATCAATTTCAGGAGTATTACCAAAGTGTTTTCATTTTCAGTGTTTATCCACTGGAATGTCTACGAGTGAAGAATAGACACGGCAATACAATCCTAAGATTCAATTTCTTTCATCAAATACAAACTGTGTATATGAGCATCAAGGCAAGAGGATGGAGGACTTTAACTGAAATTCCAATAGATATCTAAGTGCAAATCCTGGAACCATCCCATGCTAGCATTGTGAGTTAGGATAGGTACTTAACCACTCTGAGCCTGTTTTCTGATCTCTAAAAAAAAAATAGAAGGATAATATCTCATACAGCTGTTGCAAAGATCTACTCAAATAATTCATGTACAGAATATAGCACAACAACCTACAGAATGGGAGAAAATATTTGTAAATCGTGTATCTGATAAGGGATTTTTATTCAGAATATATAAAGAACTCTTACATGCCTGTGATAAGAAGGTAAATAACCCAACTTTTAAAATGGGCAGAAGATCTAAATAGACATTTCTGCAAGGAAGATATACAAATGGCCAGCAAGCACATTAGAGACGCTTGACATCATTATTCATCAGGACAACACAAATGAATACCACAGAAAGATTCCATTTCATACCCATGCGGATGGCTAGAATCCAAAAGTCAGATAATCATAACTGTTGGTGGGGATTTAGAGAAATCAGAACCATCATACACTGTTAGTGAGAATGTAAAATGGTATACCTGCTTTGGAAAAGTTTGGTAGTTTCTCAGAGGGTGAAACAGTGTTACTGTATGACCCACTTGTAGGTATATTCCCAAGATAAATGCAAATATATGTCCATACAAAAACTTGTACATAAATATTCATAGCAGCAATATTCATAATACCCAAAGATGGAAACAACCCAAATGCCCAACAACTGACCAGTGGACAAACAAAATGTGGCAAATCCATACAACAGAATACTATTCAGACATCAAAAGGAATGAAGAACTAATATATGCTACAATATGGCTGAACCTTAAAAACATTATGCTAAGTGAAAGAAGTCAGTCACAAAAGACCACATATTATGTGATTCTATTCATATGAAATGCTCAGAACAGGCAAATCTATAGATACAAAATAGATCAATAATTGCTTAAGGCTGAGGCAGAAGTTGTTGGGAGCATACGGGATTCACAGCTACAAGATACGAGGGTTTCTTTTTGAGGTGTTGAAAACGTTCTAAAATAGACTGGAGGGAACTTCAAGACGTCGGAAGAGTAAGACGTGGAGATCACCTTCCTCCCCACAGAAGCATCAGAAATACATCTACACGTGGAACTGCTCCTATAGAACACCCACTGAACGCTGGCAGAAGACCTCAGACCTCCCAAAAGGCAAGAAACTCCCCACGTAGCTGGGTAGGGCAAAAGAAAAAAAGAAAAAGCAGAGACAAAAGAATAGGAACGGGACCTGCACCAGTGGGAGGGAGCCTAAAGGAGGAAAGTTTTCCACACACTAGAAGCCCCTTCACTGGCGGAGACAACAGGTGGCGGACGGGGGCAGCTTCGGAGCGATGGAGGAGAGTGCAGCAACAGGGGTGCGGAGGGCAAAGCGGAGAGATTCCCGCACGGAGGATCGGTGCCGACCAGTACTCACCAGCCCGAGAGGCTTGTCTGCTCACCTGCCGGGATGGGTGGGGGCTACGAGCTGAGGCTTGGGCTTCGGTCTGAGCACAGGGAGAGGACTGGCAGTGTGAACACAGCCTGAAGGGGTTAGTACGCCACGTCTAGCCAGGAGGGAGTCCAGGAAAAGTCTGGAGCTGCCGCAAAGGCAAGAGACTTTTTCTTCCCTCTGTGTTTCCTGGTGCACGAGCAGAGGGGATTCAGAGCGCCGCCTAAAGGAGCTCCAGAGACGGGCGTGAGGCGCGGCTAGGAGCGCAGACCCCAGAGATGGGCATGAGATGCTAAGGCTGCTGCTGCCGCCACCAAGAAGCCTGTGTGCGAGAACAGGTCACTATCCACACCTCCCTTCAGGGAGCCTGTGCAGCCCGCCACTGCCAGTGTCCCGTGATCCAGGGACGACTTCCCCGGGAGAACGCACGGCGTGCCTCGGGCTGGTGCAACGTCACGACGGCCTCTGTCACTGCAGGCTCACCCTGCCTCCGTACCCCACCCTCCCCACGGCCTGAGCGAGCCAGAGCCCCCAAAGCAGCGGCTCCTATAACCCCATCCTGTCTGAGCGAAGAACAGACGCTCTCAGGAGACCTACACGCAGAGGCGGGTTCAAATCCAAAGCTGAACCCCGGGAGCTGTGCAAACAAAGAAGAGAAAGGGAAATCTCGCCCAGCAGCCTCAGGAGCAGAGGATTAAATCTCCACAATCAACTTGATGTACCCTGCATCGGTGGAACACCAGAATAGACAACGAATCATCCCAAATGGAGGAGGTGGATTTTGGGAGCAACGCTATTTATACATTTTTTCCCTTTTTCTCTTTTTGTGAGTGTGTATGCGTATGATTCGGTGTGTGATTTTGTCTGTATAGTTAGTTTGGCACTTACCGTTTGTCCTAGGGTTCTGTCTGTCCATTTTTTGTCTTTTTTTAGTATAGTTTTCAGCGCTTGTTATCATTGGTGAATTTGTTTCTTCATCTGGTTTTTCTCTTCTTTCTCGTTTTTTTAATTACTTAAAAAATTTTAATAATAAATTTTTGTTCTTTATTTTAATAACTCTTTAATAATTTAATTTAATTTAATTTTATATTTTTCTTTCTTTCTTTCTTTCTTTCTTTCTTTCTTTCTTTCTTTCTTTCTCCCTTTTATTCTGAGCCGTGTGCGTGACAGACTCTTGGTGTTCCAGCCAAGCGTCAGGGCTTTTCCTCTGATGTGGCAGAGGCAAGTTCAGGATATTGGTCCACCACAGACCTCCCAGCTCCACGTAATATCAAACAGTGAAAATCTCCCAGAGATCTCCATCTCAACACCAAGACCCAGCTCCACTAAATGACCAGCAAGCTATGGTGCTGGATACCTTATGCCAAACAACTACCAAGAAAGGAAAACAACTCCACCTATTAGCAGAGAGGCTGCATAAAATCATAGTAAGGTCACAGACACCCCAAAACACACCACCAGACTTGGACCTGCCTACCAATAAGATAAGATCCAGCCTCATTGACAAGAACACAGGCACTGGTCCCCTCCACCAGGAAGCCTACACAACCCACTGAACCAACCTTAGCCACTGGGGACAGACACCAAAAACAACGGGACTACGAACCTGCAGCCTGTGAAAAGGAGACACCAAACACAGTAATATAAGCAAAATGAAAAGACAGAAAAACACACAGCAGATGAAGGAGCAAGGTAAAAACGCACCAGACCTAACAAATGAAGAGGAAATAGGCAGTCTACCTGAAAAAGTATTCAGAATAATGATAGTAAAGATGATCCAAAATCTTGGAAATAGAATGGAGAAAATACAAGAAAAGTTTAACAAGGACCTAGAAGAACTAAAGAGCAAACAAACAATCATGAACAACACAATAAATGAAATTACATATCCTCTAGAAGGGATCAATAGCAGAATAAATGAGGCAGAAGAACGGATAAGTGACCTGGAAGATAAAATAGTGGGAATAACTACTGGAGAGCAGAATAAAGAAAAAAGAATGAAAAGAATTGAGGACAGTCTCAGAGACCTCTGGGACACGATTAAACGTACCAACATTCAAATTATAGGGGTTCCCAAAGAAAAAGAGAAAAAGAAAGGGACTGAGAAAATATTTGAAGAGATTATAGTTGAAAACTTCCCTAATATGGGAAAGGGAATAGTTAATCAAGTCCAGGAAGCACAGAGAGTCCCATACAGGATAAATCCAAGGAGAAACACGCCAAGACACATAGTAGTCAAACTATCAAAAAGTAAATACAAAGAAAAAATATTAAAAGCAGCAATGGAAAAACAACAAATAACATAGAAGGGAATCCCCATAAGGTTAACAACTGATCTTTGAGCAGAAATTCTGCAAACCAGAAGGGAGGGGCAGGACATATTTAACGTGATGAAAGGGAAAAACCTACAACCAAGATTACTCTACCCAGCAAGGATCTCATTCAGATTTGACAGAGAAATTAAAACCTTTACAGACAAGAAAAAGCTAAGAGAATTCAGCAGAACCAAACCAGCTTTACAGCAAATGCTAAACCAACTTCTCCAGGCAGGAAACACAAGAGAAGGAAAAGACTTACAATAACAAATGCAAAACAATTAAGAAAATGGTAATAGGAGCATACATATCGATAATTACCTTAAATGTAAATGGATTAAATGCTCCCACCAAAAGACACAGACTGGCTGAATGGATACAAAAACAAGACCCGTATATATGCTGTCAACAAGAGACCCACTTCAGACCTAGGGAAACATACAGACTGAAAGTGAGGGGATGGAAAAAGATATTCCATGCAAATGAAAATCAAAAGAAAGCTGGAGTAGCAATTCTCATATCAGACAAAATAGACTTTAAAATAATGACTTACAAGGGACAAAGCAGGACACTACATAATGATCAAGGGATCGATCCAAGAAGAAGATATAACACTTGTAAATATTTATGCACCCAACATAGGAGCACCTCAATACATAAGACAAATACTAACAGCCATAAAAGGGGAAATCGACAGTAACACAATCATAGTAGGCGACTTTAACACCCCACTTTCAACAATGGACAGATCATCCAAAATGAAAAAAAAATAAGGAAACACAAGCTTTAAATGATACATTAAACAAGATGGACTTAATTGATATTTATAGGACGTTCCATCCAAAAACGTCCAGAGATAAACCCATGTACACATGGTCACCTTATCTTGATAAAGTAGGCTAGAGTATACAATGGAGGAAAGACAGCCTCTTTAATAAGTGTTGCTGGGAAAACTGTACAGCTACATGGAAAAGAATGAAATTAGAACACTCCCTAATGCCATACAAAAAAATAAACTCAAAATGGATTAAAGACCTTAATGTAAGGCCAGAAACACTAAAACTCTTAGAGGAAATAAAAGAAGAACACTCTTTTGAGATAAATCACAGTAAGATCTTGTTTGACCCACCTCCTAAAGAAATGGAAACAAAACTAAAAATAAACAAATGGGACCGAGTGAAACTTAAAAGCTTTTGCACAGCAAAGGAAACCATACACAAGATGAAAAGACACCCCTCAGAATGGGAGAAAATATTTGCAAACGAAGCAACTGACAAAGGATTAGTCTCCAAAATTTACAAGGAGCTCATGCAGCTCAATATCAAAAAAACAAACCACCCAATCCAAAAATGGGCAGAAGACCTAAATAGACATTTTTCCAAAGAGATACACAAACTGCCAACAAACACATGAAAGAATGCTCAACGTCGTTAATCATTAGAGAAATGCAAATCAAAACTACAATGCGGTATCATCTCACACCGGTCAGAATGGCCATCATCAAAAAATCTACAAACAATAAATGGACAACCTGGAAGAAATGGACAAATTCTTAGAGAAGGTGTGGAGAAAAGGGAACCCTCATACACTGTTGGTGGGAATGTAAATTGATACCGTCACTAAGGAGAACAGTATGGAGGTTCCCTAAAAAACTAAAAATAGAACTACCATATGACCCAGCAATCCCACTATGGGGCATATATCCTGAGAAAACCATAATTCAAAAATAGTCATGTACCACAATGTTCATTGCAGCTCTATTTACAATAGCCAGGACTTGGAAGGAACCTAAGTGTCCATCAACAGATGAATGGATAAAGAAGATGGGGCACATGTATACAATGGAATATTACTCAGCCATAAAAAGGAACGAAACTGAGTTATTTGTAGTGAGGTGGATGGACCCAGAGTCTGTCATACAGAGTGAAGTAAGTCAGAAAGAGAAAAACTAATACCGTATGCTAACACATATATATGGAATCTTTAAAAAAAATGGTCATGAGGAACCTAGGGGCAAGACGGGAAAAAAGACACAGACCTGGGCTTCCCTGGTGGTGTACTGCTTGAGAATCCGCCTGTCGATGCAGGGGACACGGGTTCGTGCCCCGGTCTGGGAGGATCCCACATGCCACGGAGAGGCTGGGCCCGTGAGCCATGGCCACTGAGCCTGCGCGTCTCGAACCTGTGCTCCACAACGGGAGAGGCCACAACAGTGAGAAGCCCGTGTACCGAAAAAAAATAAAAAATGTCGCAGACCTACTAGAGAATGGACTTGAGGACATGGGGAGGGGGAAGGGTAAGCTGGGACAAAGTGAGAGAGTGGCATGGACATATATACACTACCAAATGTAAAACAGATAGCTAGTGGGAAGCAGCCCCATAGCACAGAGAGATCAGCTCAGTGCTTTTTGACCACCTAGAGGGGTGGGATAGGGAGGGTGGGAGGGAGGGAGACGCAAGAGGGTGGGCATAAGGGTATATACGTATATGTATAGCTGATTCACTTTGTTATAGAGCAGAAACTAATAGACCATTGTAAAGCAATCATACTCCAGTAAAGATGTTAAAAAAAAATGTGTGTTTGTTCAAAAAAAATAAATAAATAAATATCTTTCCTAACTCCTTAGGAAAGTTATTTCTCCTTCCTATGAAATGAAAAATGATCTATAAGGGCACTTAGTATTGACTATAAATTCCAGTTCTGTCAGTGATGGTATCTGGCGCATGAGGGGCACCCAAGTTAGGGAGCTTTTGGTTAATTTCCCTGGGCCATATAGAGCAAAGTGTTCTCTCAAATTCTCTCTGGAAATTCGGAGCCTCAAATATGTTTGCCACCTTCCCCCAAGTCATCACATTTATTAACATCCTTGTCTCATTTTTCTAGAAGCAGGAGCTTCTAGCAGATCTTTTCCCTTTGTGAAAGGATGTATTTCTGTGTGAGGTGGATCTAGGCCACCTTAGTCTGTCCTCTAATGTTCACTCAGTAGCACTCTACCTGGTTGATAATATGTTTGAGGACAACTTCCTGCAATGTTTTTCTTTTTCTTTTCTTTTTTTTTACCTTAGGAGCACTGTATAATAAAAACTCCATTAAAGATGCAAAACCAAAGTGAGCCATGAAGCAAGACACGATGGGGCCTATCAGCATTCCTAAGCGTGTTCAAGGTGAAAGCATTTCAGAGGGAGTTAAACAACAGTCATTATAGCTATCTTTGTTGACCTCTGACTCTATATGCCAGTCACTGTGTTTGACATACATTAATTCTCATAAAACTTCTGTCATGTTGACTTTACTATCTCCCTTTTACAAATGGGGAAAGAGGTTCACATAAATTAAATGACTTTCTCAGGGCAACAGCTAGTAAGTTTCAGGGCTGGATTTGTATCCAAAATAAAGTGGGATTTTTTGGTTTTTTGACTCTATTTTCTTCTTATTAGTACTGCATACATTTATTATTTATATGTATTAAAAAGGATAAAATAAGTTTGGACTCCTCTCTCACACAACATGAAGTTCTGTATGATCTAAAGATAAAAATGTTGAAGTAAAATATATATATTATGGAAAACGTATGTATAATCTAGGAGTCAAGAAAAATTTCTGTGCAAGCTGGAAAACCTAGACACTCTAGAGAAATGACTGACATATTTGAGTGCTTAAAACTTAAAATGTAATCATATGGCAAACGTAAAGGTAAATAAAACCAGAAGACAAATAATAGAGGAACATATATTTGTAAGACACACGACAGATAAAGGGTTCAATATCCAACATATAAAAAATTTCCTACACATTAATAAGAAAAGACAAACACACTAATTGAAAGTGGTTAAAAAGGGTAAAAAGGGCTGTTCAAGGAGGCAGAAAACCCCCTTGCCAATAAACAAGTGAAATTACTCAACTTTACTAGCAATCAGGCATATTGAAATTAAATTAACAAAGAAATATCACTTTAAGACCATTAAACATGTTATCACACATTGCTGGAGTGTTGTGGAGGTTAATATGTTATCTCATACATTTGCCGAGGGAAATGTGCAGTATATTAAAGCCATTTGGAAGTCAATCTGGCAACCCCTATTAAAATTAAGAATTTACAAAAACTTTAACTTAGCAATTCCATTTCCGGGGCCTTCTTCCATAGAAGATAAAAGCACGGGTATATAACAGTGAATATGAACAAAATAAATTATACGTATATATTCAGATTAATTGCAACGTTTTTTCTAGTAGCCAAAAAACTGGAATCAACTTGAATGTCCTCAATAGAGGAATGGTTTAATAAGTTGTCTTTCACTCAAACCATTGCATTTCACATAACTAGTTTAAAAAGTGTGTTAAGTCTATACCAGACGATGTGGAAAACATTTCTCTGAAATGTTTCTAAGTGAGAAAAACTACGTGCAGTAAAGAGTAAAATAGTGCCCCTATATGTTTTTATGCATACATATGTATGTTACCTTATTTATGAACATAGACAAAGATATGCAAAGATTCACACCAGGCTTTTAACACTGCTTATCCAGTGGAGGAGTGGCTAATGAAGTGTAAAAATCCTATAGATGTACAGGCTTTCTCAATATTTATGTATATGTATGAATATATATATACATATATAATTCTCAACATTTATATATAATTGCTTTATGTAAATGCACATGTAAATTACATATGTGTAAAGCCATGTACAAAGAGATAGTTGCTGAAAGTGTGCATATCATAGAGAGTGTTTTGAGTTTTTAGTGTTTAGGGTTCTTTTTTTTTAACTTTCTTTCTTGTACTTTGAGTTTTTCAAAATAAAAATTTTACATGATTTTAAGTTTAACATTTTCTAAAGCAAACATTATAGAGCAGGTTAAGGAAATGACCCAGTATCTACAGAATGATTTGATTGTTCAGTCCTCCAGCAGTTCATCAAACTACATTGAGCAGCAACCGTGACATTGTGTCAGGTGTGTTAAAGTGGTTGGGATTACAGAGATGAATGAAATATGCTTCTTCTTGTTGTATATTACAACAAGACAAACATATAAATGAACGATTCTAATACAATATGGCTATTGCTTTAATATAAGAATTTGTAGGACCATAGGGGCAATGAACTCTGCAGGCATTGGTGGTAGAGAGGCTTCAGAGGGAAAGAACCATTTGAGCTTAGCCTTAAAGACTGAGGATGCTTTCATCACTCACCAGCCTTAGGTGGGGAAGGGAAAGCAATCCCTTCAAAGAGGAAGGAATCAACATCTAGTCCTATTTCATTCATCAAGAATGTGGAGGAGGAAGTAAACAGTTTATTATTTATAGTCTCAAATGATGGTAATATGTGGAAGATGGGCAAATGGAACAAGAGACTTTGGAAGAGTCCTGATCAGGAACTAATAAAATGAGAACCTGCTTTGAAACATGCAAGCAGGTTTTTCTGAGGGAAGAAGAACTCTAAGCTGCGTTTAATGAAAGGAAGCAACTGTCAAAGCAATCTGACTAAGTTCAGTACATTAGGTTTGCAGTTGGGGAAGAAATATGGGTTGCTGTTCATTTAGGACCTGTGGAAGAGGTTGGAGAAAAGGGGATAGGTATTCAAGCAATGATTCATTAGGTAGAAAGAAGAGAATGTTAGAAATCAGACACTACTGCCACTTACTGAATAAATTCATCATAAGCCATATACAGACACATTATAAAGTATCTCAAGGTACCAGAATGCTTGACCATTGAGGTAAGGTGCCCCAAAATACTGTGTCTTCAAGGAAAACACAAGGGTTCAGTACTCATGGGTTAGCAGCAGTTAACATAAGACACACTAGCTTTTGGGGAGTGGGGGAGAAAGAAGCAAGGATTATGCATGTATGTATTAATATCATAGATGATAACAACAGAAGCCATTTAATCAAATGCTTATTATTGGCCTAATATAATGTCAGGTGTTTTACATAAATTACCTCATTTAATCCCAGCATGGCTCTAAGATCTAGATACATGTTACTATCATTCCCTTTTTACAGATGAGGAAACTAAGTCTTACAGGAGTTAAAAAACGTACTCAAGGTCAAATAGCTTTTAGGTGGTGAAGCTGTAAATTGAGATCGGACTTTAAATCCTATGCTCCCAACTGCTCAACTAGACACTAAGTTATATTCCCCCTGCTAAACCCTAGTCCCAGCCATCATCATATCACACCTGTATTGTCCCAACAGCCTGTCAGCCCTCTGGTCCTACACAGTTCATAACATCCAGTGAACTTTCTAAAACATACATCAGACGACATCACTATCCTTTATCAAACCATCCAGTGGCCCTCCACTGCACGTAAGATAAAATCCAAGTTCTTACCCTGCAGGTCCCTATGTGACCACTTCTCTGCCAGCCTCTCCAGTCTCGGTCATCAATCACCGCTCTGCCCCTCTCTGACTGCACTCCAGTCACTCACCCTTCTGCTCTTCCTCAACACACTGTTCTCGTTCTGGCCTCACGGCATTGCTACTTGCTAGTCTACCTAAAATGCTCTTCTTCAAAGTCTTCAAACAGCTGACTCGACCTCATTATTCAGATCTTGATTCAAATATCAGCTCCTTAGAGAAGGTTCCCCACAACAACAACAAGAACGACCCCTTTGCCCATGAAAACAGAAGTTACTTGAGGACAGGAACTATTGATTTCATGTTCTTCACTCTAATTCCAGAACCAAGAGTAATATCTGACACCTACTAGGCACTCAGGATATATGTGTTTCCTGAAATACTGGTATCTTTTTTAAAGTGTCATACTCATATGCCTATGAGTATATCTACATATATATATATATATATTTATGGATATGTGAGCTTGTTGTCACCTCACAGAAGTGGAATGTACATCCCTCACCCAAAATTTGGTTTGAATGTCAAGACTAATGATGCCACACATATACCAAGAAGGTATGAAAAGGATTATTACTCACATAATGAGTTATGCATCAAAAATGCAGTTAGACCAAAAAAAGAAAAAAGAAAAAACTGGTAACTGTGAAGTGTTGGGTAATTAGATGGTTGTGATTCTTTCATTCTATAGATATAGGTATAGATATAGAAATAATTGAAACATCAAGTTCTACACCTTAAGTATATACAATATTTATTTATCCATTATACCTCAATAAAACTGAAAAAATGGGATCAGTCTCAATGACAACTTACCCATGGTGTTTGTCTGATAACTAAAACATTGCGTGGTTTATTTAATTTAATTTGGACTTGTTTATGTAAGCCATTATGGCACCTGCAGCATGAGACCAATAAGAAAGGTGAACGTTCCATTGAATATCTAGTACTATCAAGAGCTAGTACTATATATTCTGAGAAGTGAAATGAGTGCCTTAGTCTCTCTATCAATGTGCAGAACTTCAAAGAAGGTAAAGAGTGCTATGGTGAGACATTGTATTGTGGCTTTAATATGTGCAGAAGATGTGTGACCTTGATTTATATTTTGGGTATCCGTGAGGCAAGAGATTCTATGAGTTCTTTACCCCAAATGAGGCAACCTTGGAGAAGGAATTGTTTTCATTGGCCAGAACAGATGGTCAGACCGCTGGCAGTGGCCCAAAGATCTATAAAAATGTGAAGATGAGGCCAATTGTTGGCTAAGACATGGCCAAGTGCTAAGATAACTGGCTACAGTTTGGCCAACTGAGCTGATCCTGTGTCCTGTCCTTTATCAGGAACATTCTGATGAAGAGATGAAAAGCAGCAAGAGTCAAGCAAGCTCCATTAAGTGTGACAGTGGCAATGCCATTGGTTAAGTGAATGAACCCCCTTTGGTATTCACTGTGTTGAGCCTAAGGGGCTCCCCAGGTATCCAAGTGTTCTAAGAGATGACCTCCTCTAGCACTGTGGCATCCGGCAAGGGACCCAGCACAGGGGACGTTACCCTCTCCTGAAAGTAGGGTATGCAGAGAGCCCAGGTTCAGCTCCATCCTGTAGCAAGGAGGCCTCACTAGCTCTGCTGGGCTTGCAGGATGCTGTTTCCATGATCAAAGGCCTAACGGGCAGCTGTATACTGAGGGTCACAGGTTCAGGACCTGAGATAGTCTATATTTCCAGGAAAGTCCAGTATGCACCCACCAATTGCTACACTAATGGCATACAGCATTGGGCCAAGGAAGGTAGTTCCTTGTATCAGAAGCCCATGCAACTAACGGCCATCACTGATGGTAGAGGGACTCCAAGATATATGAGAGAAGGTTGCTAAAGCTCCCACAGTGAAGGAATCCCGGGGGGCCGTAACAGGAATGCCTGTTCTATGGCCATTCAGGCAGATTCTAGTATCTTTTTACAGGGGGTCTCATTCAAGTTGGGCCTATTTGCAAGTTACAGAACAAAAAAAAAGCTTTGTAAATGAGGAGTGTTGCCTCCAGAATCTAAACATGTCGAAAACATGTTGGGCTTGTTTTAACAATGTGGGTCCTAAGAAGACTAAAAGCTGTTTCTTGACACTGTCAGGACTGGAGCAGCCCTCAACTTACTAAATAATTTTCAGGAGCTTAACTGAAGTGGTGGGGCCCTGTACTATGTGTCTCATGTGAATCTCCTCAAAGGAGGATGTCATTAGTGTGATGTCATAACTGTGTACCCGAAAAAAGTTAGAGCTGGTTAAAATATTGCCTGTGAAGACTATGTGAGATGGCAGGCGTGGAGACTGAGCCCATTGAGTACCCAGGTGAAGGTGTATTGTGTCCCTTTAAAGGTGAAGGTTAACTGCAGCTGAGAGGTTGTTGAACTAGGCACTGAATAGAACATGCTAGCCAAATACTTTGCTCTAACTGCAAAGTATTTACCAGTTACTTATTTATTATTGGGTGGAATCAGTCATTTCAATAGGTGGGGCCATGACGCCAAGGGTACGAATTCACACTGAGGCACCGGTCCTGTTTTGCCGGGTTTAAGAACAAGTAAAACTTGGCTGTTAAATGCAGCAGAAGTGGGGATAACCACACCTTCTCTAAATAGGTCTTATATAATGGGTTTCAATCTGTGAAAACCGTGCTTTCATTTAGATTGAACCTTTTCTTAAACACTGAGGTGAAAGGTATTATTTTAACTAGGGGGAAAGGTCCATAGGGTCCCATAGTTTTCAAGCTGATTACAAGGGCCAGAGACTTAACTTGATTACTTATTGGGTCAGGTTCTCCACGTGCACTAGAGGATATTTTAGGGTAATGGATGTCTTGGCTATGGAAAAGTTAGGCACGGAAAGAATTCGGATGGTTCAGGTTAGGCATATCTGTTTCTATTTTATGTTCACCTACTCCCTGGCTGGGAGTGGATGAACATAAAGTGTGGCCAGATGTGGGCCAGAAGGGGAAGGGGAATTAATGAGGCTTCAAAACTGTCCATTGTCAAACATCAAAAATGGAATCAGATGATGACACACACTGCCACCACCCATACAGCACCCCTCTCCCCATCTGGGACCTCCCGAACACACACGGAAACACCAAGTCCATTTCCTCCTCACCAGCAGGATAAAGTGTTCAGGAAGAAATCTGTCTTCAGAGCTCAGTCCTCACCCAGTCCTTATTCCCGGTGTCTGGCTAACTATGGACTGGCTGGTCTGGGCCCCAAACTGGCAGGATACTACCTCCCTCCCTTCTCACACGCCTGCCCCTTCCTGCCTTCCTTCAGTCCCCATCACCGAAGAACAGACAGAGATACACACACATCTTTCTACAACAGCTTGTACATCAATAGCTGAGGGCTTTTTTATTTGGTCTCTACACAGGTGACCATGTCTCCAGTGCTTTCTCTGGAGAGACAACAGAGACAGCAAGGTCTCAGTCACCTGATAGACCCAGGGCAGCACTTTATGAACTGCTGGAAGAGCCCTCTGGGACGTTTTCATCCTCCTCTGGCTCTTTAGTCATTGTTGTACTCCGCCAGTAATAGAATGCTAGCATCTTTGACTTCTTCTGTGTAGAACCTCTTCCCGAATTCTGACGACGGACTGATTTTCTTAACTCGACCACCTCCTGAATCTGGTCGGAAAACAAAGTGATACAGAAAGATATTGATTTGGGGAAAGAGGATGGGAAGGAGAACTTTGAGAGAATGGGTGTGGATTGAGAAGGGGTTTGTGCCAGGGAAGGGCTGGGTAAGTCTTGGGTGGGGGATGAAGTGGAGGCACGTGAGTCGGGTAATCTGACCTCTTCCATCTTATAGCCCTGGAGTGGAGAATTCACCCTCTCCCTTCTGCGTTGGCCCCCCGGTGTTTGTTGCTCTGACATCTCGGTGTTTGTCCGTGCATCACGGTTAGGCTCCTGGGGGACTGTAGTTTCCTATGCCATGTCAGTAGCAACAGTGTGCTCTACTCCAAGGCTCCTGGCCTCTCTATATATACCCTGCCAGGACAATGAAGAGCCACACCCATCAGCTTTGATTGTTCAGCCAATGGTAGCGCTGGGGTGGCTGTGACATCACAAAGCACTACCCTTGAAGATACGTGGGGGGAGGGGAGGGGTGCAGAGGAGTCTACGTGCTCTGGGTAGAGAAAGGGAGTGCTTCCTCAACACCCAGTAAAGAGCCTTCCCAAATTGACCTTCCACTCTTCCTCATCTTCTCTGGTTCAATCCTTGTGGTGCACAGGTTAGGGAGAAGGTGTTCCCTCCAAACCATTCCACATGGCCACCCCCATTCAGTGTTTAATTCTGTTGTCTCCCAGATCTCATCACCTGGTATTGTGTGGTTTTTAAAAACTTTTTATTTTAGAACAGTTTTATGTTTACAGAGTAATTGTGAAGATCATATTCATACACTCCACAACAAATTTCCCTTCTTAACATTGTACATTAGTATGGTACAATTGTTCAACTTAGTGAACCAACACTGAAACAGTATTATTAACTAAAGTCTGTACTTCATCAGAATTCCTTTTTTTTTAAATGTTGAGCCTTCTTTTAATTAATTTATTTTTATTTTTGGCTGTGTTGGGTCTTCGTTTCTGTGTGTGGGCTTTCCCTAGATGTGGCAAGCAGGGGCCACTCTTCATCGTGATGGGCGGGCCTCTCACTGTCGCGGCCTCTCTTGTTGCGGAGCACAGGCTCCAGATGCGCAGGCTCAGCGGCTGTGGCTCACGGGCCTAGTTGCTCTGCGGCATATGGGATCTTCCCAGATCAGGGCTCGAACCCGTGTCCCCTGCATCATCAGGCAGATTCTCAACCTCTGTGCCACCGTGGAAGCCCCAGATTGCCTTATTTTTTACCTAATATTCTTCTTCTGTCCCAGGATCCCAACCAAGATTCTACATTCAATTTAGTCATTCCTTGTTGTAACTTCTTAGGCTCCTCTTGGCTCTGACAGTTTTTTAGACTTCTTGTTTTTGAAGACTTTGACAGTTTGGGGTCTTGTGTTTTGTCTTTTACATTAGGTCTGCAGATGTTATTGCTCTTATAGGTAAAAGTTTTTATAAGTTTCTTCTTCCAGAGAACCTCAAATCAAGTCAGTACCATCAGTGTTATGGACTTCCCCGTGGCAATGGTTGAACTAATCTCTTGGCTTTGTCACAGAGGTGACACAAATGTTTTTCTCTAGAGGTCTGAGGATCAGGATCATTTTTATTTATGACAGAGGCACAGGGGCAGCAGCAGAAGCATTTTGTAAGGTACTAGTGAGTCATTTACTTTTAGAAGTATGACCTCAGCATCCCACATAGTTAACGGCTCTTCCTCCACACGAGTGACTATCCAATGGACCTGTATATTGAACAGACTGTCAGTCTTTCTCCTGAGCTCTATATAGAAAGGGGGCCAACATGTGGTTGAGACACAACCAGTGTTCACAAGGTAAGAGTCATTTCTTTGAGGTTAGTAACAGTCGCACCTTAGTTTGGAATTGAAACACGTGATTCAACCTGAGAATCACAAATAGGTCCAGGTTGAGACACAGGATTCAGGACTGCTTTAAGGAAGGTCCCAATCCAAGAATCCTTTCACTATATGCCAAGTGGCTAAACTGACTTATGTTGGTCAAAGCTTTAGCAGACACTCAGTAGGACTAACAAATGCAGCACAAAGAAGCAAGTTCAAAGCACAAGCTAGCCAGCAGGCAGTAGCCCAAGTGCCTGTTCACCAGCATAGAGCAGAGCCAGTTAGAAAGCCAAAGCAAGAGAAGAAAGACCCCCGGTGGTAAGGGATAGCACCTTGATGTCCTGCTCACAGGACCAGTTGTTGTAATCACACCACAGAGACAGGATGGACCCTTCAACCCAAATTCGGTTTGGATGTCGAGACTGATAACACAGACACCTAGAGAGTATGAAAAACCTTACTACATAAGGAGGCTTTCTGGGGAGAGCAGGGCAGGCTCTCAAGCAGGTTCAAGAATGGCTTGAGAGAGCAGAAGAAGGAGACTGGCTTGGCTTTTATGGTGGTGAGGGGATGACGCTGGAGTGTTCCCACACACAGGTCAGGTTTTGCACAGCCTGAACTTCCTCCTGGCCCACAGAAGAGAGAGTACCTGAGCTTTCTTATCCGATCTAGGGAAGCAGGGGAAGAGGCAGTGGTAGGGCTCTTTTATAGAATAATGTTGTGTAAATGCAAGGTGTTTAGCACAGTTTAGAATTCTCATAACCATTATAACCACACTTATATTGTTTTCAGTTAAACTACGTTTCACTAGATTAGTATTTCCCAAATTATGGTCCTTTAAATATTATTTAAGGTGGCTTAGAATTATCTTGGTTCATCACAGAGAAACTGTGTAGAAAGAGAAAAGACTGCTAGCCTCAGGAGGTCTGACACACTGGTCACAAAAGAGCAGACTTCATTGTACTATCTGCTGAATTATGAGGGGTTTCTAACATGTTTCCCATCCTGGGTGACTACTGTAGCACCCAAAGACTGCAATAATAATTACAGAAACTAACATTTATTGACTACTAACTCTATGTAGGTATTATGCTAAATACCCATATACATATTTAATCCTCGTCACAACCCTATTGAGATATGTGGCAAAAGAGTGGTTTCTGTCATTTCTGCCAGGACATCTCCATTCCAATTGCAGAAGCAGAAAAGAGCATATAGGAGGGCACATGGGAATATTTATGGGGCAGGCTCAAAAGGGGTATGCATTACTCCTGCTCACATTTCCTTGGGAAAAACTCACATAGCCACATCTAACTACAAGAGAAAATGAGAAATGTAGTCTACCTGGTAGAAGAGGAGAACTTAAATGTTGGAGATAAGCTAGCAATCTCTGTCTCCACCATCTTGTTCATCACTCTCCCCAGTATTTACAGTAGAGCCTGGCACATAGTAGGTGGCCATGAATATTTCTGTTGAATGAATGGGTTTCAACGTTTTTGGTCAGTTATGGGGATCAAAAGCATATAGAAGTTGGTTAAGCAATGGTTTCCTAGATATGACACAAAAAGCACCAGCAACAAAGAAAGAATAAATTGGACTATATCAAAATTTTAAAATGATTTCTTCTGCAAAAAAATACCATGAAGAAAGCAAAAAGGCACACCAAAGAGAGATCCTGACAAATCATATATTTAATAAAAGTGTAGTATCCAGAATACAGAAAGAACTCTTACAACTCAACAACAAAAATACAAACAACCCTACTGAAAATCAGGTAAAGGACTTAAATAGACATTGTGCTAATGAAGATATACAAATAGCCAACAAACATATGAAAATATGCTCAATACCATTAGTCGTTAGGGAAATGCAAATCAAAACCACGATGAGATGCCACTTCAAACCCACTAGGAAGGCTATAACTTTTTTAAAAAGAAAATAACAAGTATTGACAAGGATGTAGAGAAAGTGAAACACTCATACACGTCTGGTGGGAACATAAAATGATACAGGTTCTGTGGAAAACATTTTGGCAGTTACTCAACAAGTTAAACATAGACTTGCCATATTACCCAGTAACTCTACTCCTAGGTATATAATGAAAAGAGTTGAAAAGGAGGGAACAACAGAAACAACAACAACAAAAAAGAACAGGTGAATTGAGCAACACAAAAGCAAAGGGCAGATAATGTTTCAAGAAGTAAAAAATGGTCAACTTTATTAAATACTTTTACAGGTAATATAGGGACAGACAAATGACGATTGAACTTGTTAGTAGAGAGGTCATTGGTATATTTGATAAGAAGGAAATTGAAAGAGTGGAAAATATTTTACTATAAACCTGGATGTGTATTAAGGAGAAAATGTGAGATCAGAAAGTGAGGGGCGGATAGACAATTTCTTTTGCGAGTTTTGGTGCTAAGGGGAGGAGAAATATGGGACTATAGCTGGAGGGGGATTTGGTATTAAGAGAGTGTATTTTTAAGAGGGTAGATTCTAGAATGCATCTAGCCAATATAAATGACTGAATGAAACTGACGACATAAAAATCCAAAGGGATAATTGCAGAAGAAAAAATATTGAGAAAGCAAGAGGGGTATTCAGAGCACTAGTAAATGGGATCGGTAGCAAATGTGGAAATCTTGGCTTTCCATGAGAATGAGTAATATTTACAGATTCTACAGTGGAGAAGGAAATGATTATGGTATGATTACAAATGCAGGTAAGATGTTAGATTTGGTGGGGAAGATATAAAAGAATTTTCTCTTGACTCTTCAGTTTTCTCAGTGAAGGATGAGCTAAGGGCATAAAATAACAAGAGTGAGGGTAGGGTTTTGAGAAATTGAGGGGAAGATAAAGTATTGGATATTCATTTTGTATAATGGAAATGGGTGTATAATATGGAAGTATTGATCATTTAAGATATGTGGTCAAGAATTTAAGGTGAGATCAGTTAGCTTTGTCTTGTAAAGTTCTACAGCAACATCCATCACTTGTATATAGGAACAAAGCAGGTAGATAGCTAAATTTAACAAGGGTTGTGGTTTTGCCAGGGAAGTACTATGGTGGGAAAGTGAGTAGGGAGATGAAGGTTGATGAAAGTAAGTGATACTAATGATAAATTGGTAAGCAATGAGGAAATGCGAAAAGAGAAATGTGGCTGATGCTGAAAAGTAGTAGAATTCACAGATTGGAGTTCAAAATTGAAGAAATTTTAGAGTTGGGTGTGTGAAGGTGTGTATACCTGCACGTGAGGGAGGTATTTTGCTAGGAAGGATAATCAGTTGTAGCCCAAGAGATGTATGTTATAAAATCAGGATTTCAGAGTTGCTGTAATTTTTGAGAATGTCAATGTCTAGTGCATGAGCATTAGAGTGAGTGGCTTAAGTATGATGGAAGAAAAATACCATTGGAATTGAGGGCATGAAAGGTTTGCAAAGCCAAAAATGCTGGATGAATATCCACATAGATGACAGATGTTGAAGTTGCCAAGATGGTGGCAGTACTAAAAGTGGAGAAGAAGACTCAGGAAAGTGTCTAATGAATGAAGGTAAAGAAATAGATGGCGTAGCACATGATATTATCTAATAGCAAGAACTACAAATGAGCTCTGAATTTTGAAAGAGAAAGGAGCAGAAATGGTTTGAAAGTGACAGTGAGTCGACTCCTTGTGGTATGTGAGGAAAACTAACGTTTGCTCAAGAGGACTGCAGGGGAAGTGATTTCCTCAAGGCACAGCCATATTCCAGTCATAAAACAGAGATTAAGGGAACACGGAGAGAACAACTTGAAGCTACTGGGGAGTTTCTTAATGATAGACTATGAGTTACAGAGGGCAGGAAAAAAGCGCTCATGAAGTTGGGGAGAGGGTTGGGTCCAATTCCGTCAAGTGCAGAGCAATACGTGAATAAGGGTCTAGTTAATGATGGATAATCTGCAGGGTGGTGACTTAAGTAAAAGTGATAAGACAAGATGGACCTTGTGACTGCACGGCAGATTGGGAGGTGAGTAAAGCCCTCCAGACTACAGATTGCTTAATCTAGGCTGACCTAGAACTAAGAAGAATCCAGAAACACCACTGAAACCTGTTTCCTCTAAATATCATGTATCCTGTATGATGATCCAGCATTGCAAAGATAGACTAGTAAGGATATCTAAGAGGGTAGGCTTGAAAGGAAACTAGTGTGTTTGCTCAAGAGTGTGAGTGTGTATGAAAAATATCAACAGCAAATTCTAATGTCAGAGGGTTGCTACTATAGGCTTATGGAGCCATGCACTATTCTTGGACAACCCAAGGTGCCTGCACAGATGTGGCCCAGATGCAAGCACCAACACTTACTGGGCACCTGCAAAGCCAAAGCTGGGGAAGATGGAAGGCCAAGTGGAAGTGGTATTTTCCCAAGACAGGAATGTATTTACTTAGGCTTCCTAAATGGCAGGTGGACAAAAAATGGAAGAAAGGAAATTAAGCTTCTTTTTGCCTAACATCTCTCCTCAGGAGGAAGTACTTGGAGTTGTATTTCCTATGTAAATTCACCTGCTAAAACTCCAGGGAGCTCATCAGTGGGCAGATGTTCCCACCTAAGTATGGTTACCAGCAAACATTTATTCAAAATCATGGCTGCATCTGGCTCACATTAGAAGGGTTCTCTTTGTCATTGTCTTTTAAAAGAACAATTCCCCATGCTTATAAATCCAGACTCAGAACATCAATTCAACCAACCTCAGGAGCCCTGTGGCTACACCTTCCTGCTGGGAATCAGCATGGTCCCCAGACAATCAATTTCAGGAGTATTACCAAAGTGTTTTCATTTTCAGTGTTTATCCACTGGAATGTCTACGAGTGAAGAATAGACAGGGCAATACAATCCTAAGATTCAATTTCTTTCATCAAATACAAACTGTGTATATGAGCATCAAGGCAAGAGGATGGAGGACTTTAACTGAAATTCCAATTGATATCTAAGTGCAAATCCTGGAACCATCCCATGCTAGCATTGTGAGTTAGGATAGGTACTTAACCACTCTGAGCCTGTTTTCTGATCTCTATAAAAAAATAGTAGGATAATATCTCATACAGCTGTTGCAAAGATCAACTCAAATAATTCATGTACAGAATATAGCACAACAACCTACAGAATGGGAGAAAATATTTGTAAATCGTGTATCTGATAAGGGATTTTTATTCAGAATATATAAAGAACTCTTACATGCCTGTGATAAGAAGGTAAATAACCCAACTTTTAAACTGGGCAGAAGATCTAAATAGACATTTCTGCAAGGAAGATATACAAATGGCCAGCAAGCACATTAGAGACGCTTGACATCATTATTCATCAGGAAAACACAAATGAAAACCACAGAAAGATACCATTTCATACCCATTCGGATGGCTAGAATCCAAAAGTCAGATAATCATAACTGTTGGTGGGGATTTAGAGAAATCAAAACAATCATACACTGTTAGTGAGAATGTAAAATGGTATACCTGCTTTGGAAAAGTTTGGTAGTTTCTCAAAGGGTGAAACAGTGTTACTGTATGACCCACTTGTAGGTATATTCCCAAGATAAATGCAAATATATGTCCATACAAAAACTTGTACATAAATATTCATAGCAGCAATATTCATAATACCCAAAGATGGAAACAACCCAAATGCCCATCAACTGACCAGTGGACAAACAAAATGTGGCAAATCCATACAACAGAATACTATTCAGACATCAAAAGGAATGAAGAACTAATATATGCTACAATATGGCTGAACCTTAAAAACATTATGCTAAGTGAAAGAAGTCAGTCACAAAAGACCACATATTATGTGATTCTATTCATATGAAATGCTCAGAACAGGCAAATCTATAGCTACAAAATAGATCAATAATTGCTTAAGGCTGAGGCAGAAGTTGTTGGGAGCATAGGGGATTCACAGCTACAAGATACGAGGGTTTCTTTTTGAGGTGTTGAAAACGTTCTAAAATAGACTAGAGGGTACTTCAAGACGTCGGAAGAGTAAGACGTGGAGATCACCTTCCTCCCCACAGAAGCATCAGAAATACATCTACACGTGGAACTGCTCCTATAGAACACCCACTGAACGCTGGCAGAAGACCTCAGACCTCCCAAAAGGCAAGAAACTCCCCACGTAGCTGGGTAGGGCAAAAGAAAAAAAGAAAAAGCAGAGACAAAAGAATAGGAACGGGACCTGCACCAGTGGGAGGGAGCCTGAAGGAGGAAAGGTTTCCACACACTAGAAGCCCCTTCACTGGCGGAGACTACAGGTGGCGGACGGGGGCCGCTTCGGAGCCACGGAGGAGAGCGCAGCAACAGGGGTGCGGAGGGCAAAGCGGTGAGATTCCCGCACGGAGGATCGGTGCCGACCAGTACTCACCAGCCCGAGAGGCTTGTCTGCTCACCTGCCGGGACGGGTGGGGGCTGGGAGCTGAGGCTTGGGCTTCGGTCTGAGCGCAGGGAGAGGACTGGCAGTGTGAACACAGCCTGAAGGGGTTAGTACGCCACGTCTAGCCAGGAGGGAGTCCAGGAAAAGTCTGGAGCTGCCGCAAAGGCAAGAGACTTTTTCTTCCCTCTGTGTTTCCTGGTGCACAAGCAGAGGGGATTCAGAGTGCCGCCTAAAGGAGCTCCAGAGACGGGCGCGAGGCGTGGCTAGGAGCGCAGACCCCAGAGATGGGCATGAGATGCTAAGGCTGCTGCTGCCGCCACCAAGAAGCCTGTGTGCGAGCACAGGTCACTATCCAGAACTCCCTTCAGGGAGCCTGTGCAGCCCGCCATTGCCAGTGTCCCGTGATCCAGGGACGACATCCCCGGGAGAACGCACGGCGTGCCTCGGGCTGGTGCAACGTCACGCCGGCCTCTGTCACTGCAGGCTCACCCTGCCTCCGTACCCCTCCCTCCCCCCGGCCTGAGTGAGCCAGAGCCCCCAAAGCAGCGGGTCCTATAACCCCGTCCTGTCTGAGCAAAGAACAGACGCTCTCAGGAGACCTACACGCAGAGGCGGTGTCAAATCCAAAGCTGAACCCCGGGAGCTGTGCGAACAAAGAAGAGAAAGGGAAATCTCGCCCAGCAGCCTCAGGAGCAGCGGATTAAATCTCCACAATCAACTTGATGTACCCTGCATCGGTGGAACACCTGAATAGACAACGAATCATCCCAAATGGAGGAGGTGGACTTTGGGAGCAACGCTATTTATACATTTTTTCCCTTTTTCTCTTTTTGTGAGTGTGTATGCGTATGATTCTGTGTGTGATTTTGCCTGTATAGTTTGGCAGTTACCGTTTGTCCTAGGGTTCTGTCTGTCCGTTTTTTGTTTTTTTTTTAGTATAGTTTTCAGCGCTTGTTATAATTGGTGAATTTGTTTCTTCGTCTGGTTTTTCTCTTCTTTCTCGTTTTTTTAATTACTTAAAAAATTTTAATAATAAATTTTTGTTCTTTATTTTAATAACTTTTTAATAATTTAGTTTAATTTAATTTTACATTTTTCTTTCTTTCTTTCTTTCTTTCTTTCTTTCTTTCTTTCCTTCTTTCTCCCTTTTATTCTGAGCCGTGTGCGTGACAGACTCTTGGTGCTCCAGCCAAGCGTCAGGGCTATTCCTCTGATGTGGCAGAGGCAAGTTCAGGATATTGGTCCACCACAGACCTCCCAGCTCGACGTAATATCAAACGGTGAAAATCTCCCGGAGATCTCCATCTCAACACTAAGACCCAGCTCCACTAAATGACCAGCAAGCTACGGTCCTGGATACCTTATACCAAACATCTACCAAGAAAGGAACCCAACACTACCCATTAGCAGAGAGGCTGCCTAAAATCATAGTAAGGTCACAGACACCCCAAAACACACCACCAGACTTGGACCTGCCTACCAAAAAGAAAATATCCAGCCTCATTGACCAGAACACAGGCACTAGTCCCCTCCACCAGGAAGCCTACACAACCCACTGAACCAACCTTAGCCACTGGGGACAGACACCAAAAACAACGGGAACTACGAACCTGCAGCCTGTGAAAAGGAGTCCCCAAACACAGTAAGATAAGCAAAATGGAAAGACAGAAAAACAAACAGCAGATGAAGGAGCAAGGTAAAAACGCACCAGACCTAACAAATGAAGAGGAAATAGGCAGTCTACCTGAAAAAGTATTCAGAATAATGATAGTAAAGATGATCCAAAATCTTGGAAATAGAATGGAGAAAATACAAGAAAAGTTTCACAAGGACCTAGAAGAACTAAAGAGCAAACAAACAATCATGAACAACACAATAAATGAAATTACACATTCTCTAAAAGGGATCAATAGCAGAATAAATGAGGCAGAAGAACGGATAAGTGACCTGGAAGATAAAATATTGGAAATAACTACTGGAGAGCAGAATAAAGAATAAAGAATGAAAAGAATTGAGGACAGTCTCAGAGACCTCTGGGACACGATTAAACGTACCAACATTCAAATTATAGGGGTTCCCAAAGAAAAAGAGAAAAAGAAAGGGACTGAGAAAATATTTGAAGAGATTATAGTTGAAAACTTCCCTAATATGGGAAAGGGAATAGTTAATCAAGTCCAGGAAGCACAGAGAGTCCCATACAGGATAAATCCAAGGAGAAACACGCCAAGACACATAGTAGTCAAACTATCAAAAAGTAAATACAAAGAAAAAATATTAAAAGCAGCAAGGGAAAAACAACAAATAACATAGAAGGGAATCCCCATAAGGTTAACAGCTGATCTTTGAGCAGAAATTCTGCAAACCAGAAGGGAGGGGCAGGACATATTTAACGTGATGAAAGGGAAAACCCTACAACCAAGATTACTCTACCCAGCAAGGATCTCATTCAGATTTGACAGAGAAATTAAAACCTTTACAGACAAGCAAAAGCTAAGAGAATTCAGCAGAACCAAACCAGCTTTACAGCAAATGCTAAACCAACTTCTCCAGGCAGGAAACACAAGAGAAGGAAAAGACTTACAATAACAAATGCAAAACAATTAAGAAAATGGTAATAGGAACATACATATCGATAATTACCTTAAATGTAAATGTATTAAATGCTCCCACCGAAAGACACAGATTGGCTGAATGGATACAAAAACAAGACCCGTATATATGCTGTCAACAAGAGACCCACTTCAGACCTAGGGAAACATACAGACTGAAAGTGAGAGGGTGGAAAAAGATATTCCATGCAAATGAAAATCAAAAGAAAGCTGGAGTAGCAATTCTCATACCAGACAAAATAGACTTTAAAATAATGACTTACAAGGGACAAAGCAGGACACTACATAATGATCAAGGGATCGATCCATGAAGAAGATATAACACTTGTAAATATTTATGCACCCAACATAGGAGCACCTCAATACATAAGACAAATACTAACAGCCATAAAAGGGGAAATCGACAGTAACACAATCATAGTAGGCGACTTTAACACCCCACTTTCAACAATGAACAGATCATCCAAAATGAAAACTAATAAGGAAACACAAGCTTTAAATGATACATTAAACAAGATGGACTTAATTGATATTTATAGGACGTTCCATCCAAAAACGTCCAGAGATAAACCCATGTACACATGGTCACCTTATCTTGATAAAGGAGGCTAGAGTATACAATGGAGGAAAGAGCCTCTTCAATAAGTGGTGCTGGGAAAACTGGACAGCTACATGGAAAAGAATGAAATTAGAACACTCCCTAATGCCATACACAAAAATAAACTCAAAATGGATTAAAGACCTTAATGTAAGGCCAGACACACTAAAACTCTTAGAGGAAATAAAAGAAGAACACTCTTTTGAGATAAATCACAGTAAGATCTTGTTTGACCCACCTCCTAAAGAAATGGAAACAAAACTAAAAATAAACAAATGGGACCAAGTGAAACTTAAAAGCTTTTGCACAGCAAAGGAAAGCATAAACAAGATGAAAAGACAACCCTCAGAATGGGAGAAAATATTTGCAAACGAAGCAACTGACAAAGGATTAGTCTCCAAAATTTACAAGCAGCTCATGCAGCTCAATATCAAAAACACAAACCACCCAATCCAAAAATGGGCAGAAGACCTAAATAGACATTTTTCCAAAGAAGATACACAGATTGCCAACAAACACATGAAAGAATGCTCAACGTCGTTAATCATTAGAGAAATGCAAATCAAAACTACAATGCGGTATCATCTCACACCGGTCAGAATGGCCATCATCAAAAAATCTACAAACAATAAATGGACAAACTGGAAGAAATGGACAAATTCTTAGAGAAGGTGTGGAGAAAAGGGAACCCTCATACACTGTTGGTGGGAATGTAAATTGATAGAGTCACTAAGGAGAACAGTATGGAGGTTCCCTAAAAAACTAAAAATAGAACTACCATATGACCCAGCAATCCCACTATGGGGCATATATCCTGAGAAAACCATAATTCAAAAAGAGTCATATACCACAATGTTCATTGCAGCTCTATTTACAATAGCCAGGACTTGGTAGCAACCTAAGTGTCCATCAACAGATGAATGGATAAAGAAGATGTGGCACATGTATACAATGGACTATTACTCAGCCATAAAAAGGAACGAAACTGAGTTATTTGTAGTGAGGTGAATGGACCCAGAGTCTGTCATACAGAGTGCAGTAAGTCAGAAAGAGAAAAACAAATACGGTATGCTAACACATATATATGGAATCTTTTAAAAAAATTGGTCATGAGGAACCTAGGGGCAAGACGGGAAAATAGACGCAGACCTGGGCTTCCCTGGTGGCATACTGGTTGAGAATCCGCCTGCCGATGCAGGGAACACGGGTTCGTGCCCCTTTCTGGGAGGATCCCACATGCCGCGGAGCGGCTGGGCCCGTGAACCATGGCCGCTGAGCCTGCGCGTCCGGAACCTGTGCTCCACAACGGGAGAGGCCACAACAGTGAGAGGCCCGCGTACGGAAAAAAAAAAAAAAAGTCGCAGACCTACTAGAGAATGGACTTGAGGACACGGGCAGTGGGAAGGGTAAGCTGGGACAAAGTGAGAGAGTGTCATGGACATATATACACTACCAAATGTAAAACAGATAGCTAGTGGGAAGCAGCCCCATAGCACAGGGAGATCAGCTCAGTGCTTTTTGACCACCTAGAGGGGTGGGATAGGGAGGGTGGGAGGGAGGGAGACGCAAGAGGGAGGGGATATGGGTATATACGTATATGTATAGCTGATTCACTTTCTTATAGAGCAGAAACTAATACACCATTGTAAAGCAATCATACTCCAGTAAAGATGTTAAAAAAAAAGTGTGTTTGTTCAAAATAAATAAATAAATAACTTTCCTAACTGCTTAGGAAAGTTATTTCTCCTTCCTATGAAATGAAAAATGATCTATAAGGGCACTTAGTATTGACTATAAATTCCAGTTCTGTCAGTGATGGTATCTGGCGCATGAGGGACACCCAAGTTAGGGAGCTTTTGGTTAATTTCCCTGGGCCATATAGAGCAAAGTGTTCTCTCAAATACTCTCTGGAAATTCGGAGCCTCAAATATGTTTGCCACCTTCCCCCAAGTCATCACATTTATTAACATCCTTGTCTTATTTTTCTAGAAGCAGGAGTTTCTAGCAGATCTTTTCCCTTTGTGAAAGGATGTATTTCTGTGTGAGGTGGATCTAGGCCGCCTTAGTCTGTCCTCTAATGTTCACCTCAGTAGCACTCTACCTGGTTGATAATATCTTTGAGGCCAACTTCCTGTAATGTTTTTCTTTTTCTTTACTTTTTTTTTACCTTAGGAGCACTGTATAATAAAAACTCCATTAAAAATGCAAAATCAATGTGAGCCATGAAGCAAGACACGATGGGGCCTATCAGCATTCCTAAGCGTGTTCAAGGTGAAAGCATTTCAGAGGGCGTTAAACAACAGTCATTATAGCTATCTTTGTTGACCTCTGACTCTATATGCCAGTCACTGTGTTTGACATACATTAATTCTCATAAAACTTCTGTCATGTTGACATTATTATCTCCCTTTTACAAATGGGGAAAGAGGTTCACATAAATTAAATGACTTTCTCAGGGCAATAGCTAGTAAGTTTCAGGGCTGGATTTGTATCCAAAATAAAGTGGGCTTTGTTTGGTTTTTTGACTCTATTTTCTTCTTAGTAGTACTGCATACATTTATTATTTATATGTATTAAAAAGGATAAAATAAGTTTGGACTCCTCTCTCACACAACATGAAGTTCTGTATGATCTAAAGATAAAAATGTTGAAGTAAAATATATATATTATGGAAAACGTATGTATAATCTAGGAGTCAAGTAAAATTTCTGTGCAAGCTGGAAAACCTAGACATTCTGGAGAAATGACTGACATATTTGAGTGCTTAAAACTTAAAATGTAATCATATGGCAAACGTAAAGGTAAATAAAACCAGAAGACAAATAATAGAGGAACATATATTTGTAAGACACACAACAGATAAAGGGTTCAATATCCAACATATAAAAAATTTCCTACACATTAATAAGAAAAGACAAACACCCTAATTGAAAGTGGTTAAAAAGGGTAAAAAAGGGCTGTTCAAGGAGGCAGAAAACCCCCTTGCCAATAAACAAGTGAAATTACTCAACTTTACTAGCAATCAGGCATATTGAAATTAAATTAACAAGGAAATATCACTTTAAGACCATTAAACATGTTATCACACATTGCTGGAGTGTTGTGGAGGTTAATATGTTATCTCATACATTTGCCGAGGGAAATGTGCAGTATATTAAAGCCATTTGGAAGTCAATCTGGCAACCCCTATTAAAATTAAGAATTTACATAAACTTTAACTTAGCAATTCCATTTCCGGGGCCTTCTTCCATAGAAGATAAAAGCACGGGTATATAACAGTGAATATGAACAAGATAAATTTTACGTATATATTCAGATTAATTGCAACGTTTTTTCTAGTAGCCAAAAAACTGGAATCAACTTGAATGTCCTCAATAGAGGAATGGTTTAATAAGTTGTCTTTCACTCAAACCATTGCATTTTACATAACTAGTTTAAAAAGTGTGTTAAGTCTATACCAGACGATGTGGAAAACATTTCTCTGAAATGTTTCTAAGTGAGAAAAACTACGTGCAGTAAAGAGTAAAATAGTGCCCCTATATGTTTTTATGCATACATATGTATGTTACCTTATTTATGAACATAGACAAAGATATGCAACGATTCACACCAGGCTTTTAACACTGCTTATCCAGTGGAGGAGTGGCTAATGAAGTGTAAAAATCCTATAGATGTACAGGCTTTCTCAATATTTATGTATATATATGAATATATATATATATATATATATATATAATTCTCAACATTTATATATAATTGCTTTATGTAAATGCACATGTAAATTACATATGTGTAAAGCCATGTACAAAGAGATAGTTGCTGAAAGTGTGCATATCATAGAGAGTGTTTTGAGTTTTTAGTGTTTAGGGTTCTTTTTTTTTTAACTTTCTTTCTTGTACTTTGAGTTTTTCAAAATAAAAATTTTACATGATTTTAAGTTTAACATTTTCTAAAGCAAACATTATAGAGCAGGTTAAGGAAATGACCCAGTATCTACAGAATGATTTGATTGTTCAGTCCTCCAGCAGTTCATCAAACTACATTGAGCAGCAACCGTGACATTGTGTCAGGTGTGTTAAAGTGGTTGGGATTACAGAGGTGAATGAAATATGCTCCTTCTTGTTGTATATTACAACAAGACAAACATATAAATGAACCATTCTAATACAATATGGCTATTGCTTTAATATAAGAATTTGTAGGACCATAGGGGCAATGAACTCTGCAGGCATTGGTGGTAGAGAGGCTTCAGAGGGAAAGAACCATTTGAGCTTAGCCTTAAAGACTGAGGATGCTTTCATCACTCACCAGCCTTAGGTGGGGAAGGGAAAGCAATCCCTTCAAAGAGGAAGGAATCAACATCTAGTCCTATTTCATTCATCAAGAATGTGGAGGAGGAAGTAAAGAGTTTATTATTTATAGTCTCAAATGATGGTAATGTGTGGAAGATGGGCAAATGGAACAAGAGACTTTGGAAGAGTCCTGATCAGGAACTAATAAAATGAGAACCTGCTTTGAAACATGCAAGCAGGTTTTTCTGAGGGAAGAAGAACTCTAAGCTGCGTTTAATGAAAGGAAGCAACTGTCAAAGCAATCTGACTAAGTTCAGTACATTAGGTTTGCAGTTGGGGAAGAAATATGGGTTGCTGTTCATTTAGGACCTGTGGAAGAGGTTGGAGAAAAGGGGATAGGTATTCAAGCAATGATTCATTAGGTAGAAAGAAGAGAATGTTAGAAATCAGACACTACTGCCACTTACTGAATAAATTCATCATAAGCCATATACAGACACATTATAAAGTATCTCAAGGTACCAGAATGCTTGACCATTGACGTAAGGTGCCCTAAAATGCTGTGTCTTCAAGGAAAACACAAGGGTTCAGTACTCATGGGTTAGCAGCAGTTAACATAAGACACACTAGCTTTTGGGGAGTGGGGGAGAAAGAAGCAAGGATTATGCATGTATGTATTTATATCATAGATGATAACAACAGAAGCCATTTAATCAAATGCTTATTATTGGCCTAATATAATGTCAGGTGTTTTACATAAATTACCTCATTTAATCCCAGCATGGCTCTAAGATCTAGATACATGTTCCTATCATTCCCTTTTTACAGATGAGGAAACTAAGTCTTACAGGAGTTAAAAAACGTACTCAAGGTCAAATAGCTTTTAGGTGGTGAAGCTGTAAATTGCGATCGGACTTTAAATTTTATGCTCCCAACTGCTCAACAAGACACTTAGTTATATTCCCCCTGCTAAACCCTAGTCCCAGCCATCATCATATCACACCGGTATTGTCCCAACAGCCTGTCACCCCTCTGGTCCTACACAGTTCACAACATCCAGTGAACTTTCTAAAACATACATCAGACGACATCACTTTCCTTTATCAAACCATCCAGTGGCCCTCCACTGCACGTAAGATAAAATCCAAGTTCTTACCCTGCAACTCCCTATGTGACCACTTCTCTGCCAGCCTCTCCAGTCTCGGTCATCAATCTCCGCTCTGCCCCTCTCTGACTGCACTGCAGTCACTCACCCTTCTGCTCTTCCTCAACACACTGTTCTCGTTCTGGCCTCACGGCATTGCTACTTGCTAGTCTACCTAAAATGCTCTTCTTCAAAGTCTTCACACAGCTGACTCGACCTCATTATTCAGATCTTGATTCAAATATCAGCTCCTTAGAGAAGGTTCCCCACACCAAGAACAAGAACGACCCCTTTGCCCATGAAAACAGAAGTTACTTGAGGACAGGAACTATTGATTTCATGTTCTTCACTCTAATTCCAGAACCAAGAGTAATATCTGACACGTACTAGGCACTCAGGACATATTTCTTTCCTGAAATACTGGTATCTTTTTTAAAGTGTCATACTCACATGCCTATGAGTATATCTACATATATATATATTTATGGATATGTGAGCTTGTTGTCACCTCACAGAAGTGGAATGTACATCCCTCACCCAAAATTTGGTTTGAATGTCAAGACTAATGATGCCACACATATACCAAGAAGGTATGAAGAGGACTATTACTCACATAATGAGTTATGCATCAAAAAGGCAGTTAGACCAAAAAAAGAAGAAAGAAAAAACTGGTAACTGTGAAGTGTTGGGTAATTAGATGGTTGTGATTCTTTCATTCTATAGATATAGGTATAGAGATAGAAATAATCGAAACATCAAGTTCTACACCTTAAGTATATACAATTTTTATTTATCCATTATACCTCAATAAAACTGAAAAAATGGGATCAGTCTCAATGACAACTTACCCATGGTGTTTGTCTGATAACTAAAACATTGCGTGCTTTATTTAATTTAATTTGGACTTGTTTATGTAAGCCATTATGGCACCTGCAGCATGAGACCAATAAGAAAGGTGAACGTTCCATTGAATATCTAGTACTATCAAGAGCTAGTACTATATATTCTGAGAAGTGAAATGAGTGCCTTAGTCTCTCTATCAATGTGCAGAACTTCAAAGAAGGTAAAGAGTGCTATGGTGAGACATTGTATTGTGGCTTTAATATGTGCAGAAGATGTGTGACCTTGATTTATATTTTGGGTATCCGTGAGGCAAGAGATTCTATGAGTTCTTTACCCCAAATGAGGCAACCTTGGAGAAGGAATTGTTTTCATTGGCCAGAACAGATGGTCAGACCGCTGGCAGTGGCCCAAAGATCTATAAAAATGTGAAGATGAGGCCAATTGTTGGCTAAGACATGGCCAAGTGCTAAGATAACTGGCTAAAGTTTGGCCAACTGAGCTGATCCTGTGTCCTGTCCTTTATCAGGAACATTCTGATGAAGAGATGAAAAGCAGCAAGAGTCAAGCAAGCTCCATTAAGTGTGACAGTGGCAATGCCATTGGTTAAGTGAATGAACCCCCTTTGGTATTCACTGTGTTGAGCCTAAGGGGCTCCCCAGGTATCCAAGTGTTCTAAGAGATGACCTCCTCTAGCACTGTGGCATCCGGCAAGGGACCCAGCACAGGGGACGTTACCCTCTCCTGAAAGTAGGGTATGCAGAGAGCCCAGGTTCAGCTCCATCCTGTAGCAAGGAGGCCTCACTAGCTGTGCTGGGCTTGCAGGGTGCTGTTTCCATGATCAAAGGCCTAACGGGCAGCTGTATACTGAGGGTCACAGGTTCAGGACCTGAGATAGTCTATATTTCCAGGAAAGTCCAGTATGCACCCACCAATTGCTACACTAATGGCATACAGCATTGGGCCAAGGAAGGTAGTTCCTTGTATCAGAAGCCCATGCAACTAACGGCCATCACTGATGGTAGAGGGACTCCAAGATATATGAGAGAAGGTTGCTAAAGCTCCCACAGTGAAGGAATCCCAGGGGGCCGTAACAGGAATGCCTGTTCTATGGCCACTCAGGCAGATTCTAGTATCATTTTACAGGGGGTCTCATTCAAGTTGGGCCTATTTGCAAGTTACAGAACAAAAAAAAAGCTTTGTAAATGAGGAGTGTTGCCTCCAGAATCTAAACATGTCGAAAACATGTTGGGCTTGTTTTAACAATGTGGGTCCTAAGAAGACTAAAAGCTGTTTCTTGACACTGTCAGGACTGGAGCAGCCCTCAACTTACTAAATAATTTTCAGGAGCTTAACTGAAGTGGTGGGGCCCTGTACTATGTGTCTCATGTGAATCTCCTCAAAGGAGGATGTCATTAGTGTGATGTCATAACTGTGTACCCGAAAAAAGTTAGAGCTGGTTAAAATATTGCCTGTGAAGACTATGTGAGATGGCAGGTGTGGAGACTGAGCCCATTGAGTACCCAGGTGAAGGTGTATTGTGTCCCTTTAAAGGTGAAGGTTAACTGCAGCTGAGAGGTTGTTGAACTAGGCACTGAATAGAACATGCTAGCCAAATACTTTGCTCTAACTGCAAAGTATTTACCAGTTACTTATTTATTATTGGGTGGAATCAGTCCTTTCAATAGGTGGGGCCAAGACGCCAAGGGTACGAATTCACACTGAGGCACCGGTCCTGTTTTGCCGGGTTTAAGAACAAGTAAAACTTGGCTGTTAAATGCAGCAGAAGTGGGGATAACCACACCTTCTCTAAATAGGTCTTATATAATGGGTTTCAATCTGTGAAAACCGTGCTTTCATTTAGATTGAACCTTTTCTTAAACACTGAGGTGAAAGGTATTATTTTAACTAGGGGGAAAGGTCCATAGGGTCCCATAGTTTTCAAGCTGATTATAAGGGCCAGAGACTTAACTTGATTACTTATTGGGTCAGGTTCTCCACGTGCACTAGAGGATATTTTAGGGTAATGGATGTCTTGGCTATGGAAAAGTTAGGCACGGAAATAATTCGGATGGTTCGGGTTAGGCATATCTGTTTCTATTTTATGTTCACCTACTCCCTGGCTGGGAGTGGATGAACATAAAGTGTGGCCAGATGTGGGCCAGAAGGGGAAGGGGAATTAATGAGGCTTCAAAACTGTCCATTGTCAAACATCAAAAGTGGAATCAGATTATGACACACACTGCCACCACCCATACAGCACCCCTCTCCCCATCTGGGACCTCCCAAACACACACGGAAACACCAAGTCCATTTCCTCCTCAGCAGCAGGATAAAGTGTTCAGGAAGAAATCTGTCTTCAGAGCTCAGTCCTCACCCAGTCCTTATTCCCGGTGTCTGGCTAACTATGGACTGGCTGGTCTGGGCCCCAAACTGGCAGGATACTACCTCCCTCCCTTCTCACACGCCTGCCCCTTCCTGCCTTCCTTCAGTCCCCATCACCGAAGAACAGACAGAGATACACACACATCTTTCTACAACAGCTTGTACATCAATAGCTGAGGGCTTTTTTATTTGGTCTCTACACAGGTGACCATGTCTCCAGTGCTTTCTCTGGAGAGACAACAGAGACAGCAAGGTCTCAGTCACCTGATAGACCCAGGGCAGCACTTTATGAAGTGCTGGAAGAGCCCTCTGGGACGTTTTCATCCTCCTCTGGCTCTTTAGTCATTGTTGTACTCCGCCAGTAATAGAATGCTAGCATCTTTGACTTCTTCTGTGTAGAACCTCTTCCCGAATTCTGACGATGGACTGATTTTCTTAACTCGACCACCTCCTGAATCTGGTCGGAAAACAAAGTGATACAGAAAGATATTGATTTGGGGAAAGAGGATGGGAAGGAGAACTTTGAGAGAATGGGTGTGGATTGAGAAGGGGTTTGTGCCAGGGAAGGGCTGGGTAAGTCTTGGGTGGGGGATGAAGAGGTGGCACGTGAGTCGGGTAATCTGACCTCCTCCATCTTAGAGCCCTGGAGTGGAGAATTCATCCTCTCCCTTCTGCGTTGGCCCCCCGGTGTTTGTTGCTCTGACCTCTCGGTGTTTGTCCGTGCATCACGGTTAGGATCCTGGGGGACTGTAGTTTCCTCTGCCATTTCAGTAGCAACAGTGTGCTCTACTCCAAGGCTCCTGGCCTCTCTATATATACCCTGCCAGGACAATGAAGAGCCACACCCATCAGCTTTGATGGGTCAGCCAATGGTAGCGCTGGGGTGGCTGTGACATCACAAAGCACTACCCTTGAAGATACGTGGGGGGAGGGGAGGGGTGCAGAGGAGTCTAGGTGCTCTGGTTAGAGAAAGGGAGTGCTTCCTCAACACCCAGTAAAGAGCCTTCCCAAATTGACCTTCCACTCTTCCTCATCTTCTCTGGTTCAATCCTTGTGGTGCACAGGTTAGGGAGAAGGTGTTCCCTCCAAACCATTCCACATGGCCACCCCCATTCAGTGTTTAATTCTGTTGTCTCCCAGATCTCATCACCTGGTATTGTGTGGTTTTTAAAAACTTTTTATTTTAGAACAGTTTTAGGTTTACAGAGTAATTGTGAAGATCATATTCATACACTCCACAACAAATTTCCCTTCTTAACATTGTACATTAGTATGGTACAATTGTTCAACTTAGTGAACCAACACTGAAACAGTATTATTAACTAAAGTCTGTACTTCATCAGAATTCCTTTTTTTTTTAAAATGTTGAGCCTTCTTTTAATTAATTTATTTTTATTTTTGGCTGTGTTGGGTCTTCGTTTCTGTGCGTGGGCTTTCCGTAGTTGTGGCAAGCAGGGGCCACTCTTTATCATGATGGGCGGGCCTCTCACTGTCACGGCCTCTCTTGTTGCGGAGCACAGGCTCCAGATGTGCAGGCTCAGCGGCTGTGGCTCACGGGCCTAGTTGCTCTGCGGCATGTGGGATCTTCCCAGATCAGGGCTCGAACCCATGTCCCCTGCATCAGCAGGTAGATTCTCAACCACTGTGCCACCGTAGAAGCCCCAGATTGCCTTATTTTTTACCTAATGTTCTTCTTCTGTCCCAGGATCCCAACCAAGATTCTACATTAAATTTAGTCATTCCATGTTATAACTTCTTAGGCTCCTCTTGGCTCTGACAGTTTTTAGACTTCTTGTTTTTGAAGACTTTGACAGTTTGGGGTCTTGTGTTTTGTCTTTTACATTAGGTCTGCAGATGTTATTGCTCTTATAGGTAAAAGTTTTTATAAGTTTCTTCTTCCAGAGAACCTCAAATCAAGTCAGTACCATCAGTGTTATGGACTTCCCCGTGGCAATGGTTGAACTAATCTCTTGGCTTTGTCACAGAGGTGACACAAATGTTTCTCTCTAGAGGTCTGAGGATCAGGATCATTTTTATTTATGACAGAGGCACAGGGGCAGCAGCAGAAGCATTTTGTAAGGTACTAGTGAGTCATTTACTTTTAGAAGTATGACCTCAGCATCCCACATAGTTAACGGCTCTTCCTCCACACGAGTGACCATCCAATGGACCTGTATATTGAACAGACTGTCAGTCTTTCTCCTGAGCTCTATATAGAAAGGGGGCCAACATGTGGTTGAGACACAACCAGTGTTCACATGGTAAGAGTCATTTATTTGAGGTTACTATCAGTCGCAACTTAGTTTGGAATTGAAACACGTGATTCAACCTGAGAATCACAAATAGGTCCAGGTTGAGACACAGGATTCAGGACTGCTTTAAGGAAGGTCCCAATCCAAGAATCCTTTCACTATATGCCAAGTGGCTAAACTGACTTATGTTGGTCAAAGCTTTAGCAGACACTCAGTAGGACTAACAAATGCAGCACAAAGAAGCAAGTTCAAAGCACAAGTTAGCCAGCAGGCAGTAGCCCAAGTGCCTGTTCACCAGCATAGAGCAGAGCCAGTTAGAAAGCCAAAGCAAGAGAAGAAAGACCCCCGGTGGTAAGGGATAGCACCTTGATGTCCTGCTCACAGGACCAGTTGTTGGAATCACACCACAGAGACAGGATGGACCCTTCAACCCAAATTCGGTTTGGATGTCGAGACTGATAACACATACACCTAGAGAGTATGAAAAACCTTACTACATAAGGAGGCTTTCTGGGGAGAGCATGGCAGGCTCTCAAGCAGGTTCAAGAATGGCTTGAGAGAGCAGAAGAAGGAGACTGGCTTGGCTTTTATGGTGGTGAGGGGATGACGCTGGAGTGTTCCCACACACAGGTCAGGTTTTGCACAGCCTGAACTTCCTCCTGGCCCACAGAAGAGAGAGTACCTGAGCTTTCTTATCCGATCTAGGGAAGCAGGGGAAGAGGCAGTGGTAGGGCTCTTTTATAGAATAATGTTGTGTAAATGCAAGGTGTTTAGCACAGTTTAGAATTCTCATAACCATTATAACCACACTCATATTGTTTTCAGTTAAACTACGTTTCAGTAGGTTAGTATTTCCCAAATTATGGTCCTTTAAATATTATTTAAGGTGACTTAGAATTATCTTGGTTCATCACAGAGAAACTGTGTAGAAAGAGAAAAGACTGCTAGCCTCAGGAGGTCTGACACACTGGTCACAAAAGAGCAGACTTCATTGTACTATCTGCTGAATTATGAGGGGTTTCTAACATGTTTCCCATCGTGGGTGACTACTGTAGCACCCAAAGACTGTAATAATAATTACCGAAACTATCATTTATTGACTACTAACTCTATGTAGGAATTATGCTAAATACCCATATACATATTTAATCCTCATCACAACCCTATTGAGATAAGTGGCAAAAGAGTGGTTTCTGTCATTTCTGCCAGGACATCTCCATTCCAATTGCAGAAGCAGAAAAGAGCATATAGGAGGGCACATGGGAATATTTATGGGCCAGGCTCAAAAGGGGTATGCATTACTCCTGCTCACATTTCCTTGGGAAAAACTCACATAGCCACATCTAACTACAAGAGAAAATGAGAAATGTAGTCTACCTGGTAGAAGAGGAGAACTTAAATGTTGGAGATAAGCTAGCAATCTCTGTCTCCACCATCTTGTTCATCACTCTCCCCAGTATTTACAGTAGAGCCTGGCACATAGTAGGTGGCCATGAATATTTCTGTTGAATGAATGGGTTTCAACTTTTTTGGTCAGTTATGGGGATCAAAAGCATATAGAACTTGGTTAAGAAATGGTTTCCTAGATATGACACAGAAAGCACAAGCAACAAAGAAAGAGTAAATTGGACTATATCAAAATTTTAAAATGTTTTCTTCTGCAAAAAAATACCATGAAGAAAGCAAAAAGGCACACCAAAGAGAGATGCTGGCAAATCATATATTTAATAAAAGTGTAGTATCCAGAATACAGAAAGAACTCTTACAACTCAACAACAAAAATACAAACAACCCAACTGAAAATCAGGTAAAGGACTTAAATAGACATTGTGCTAATGAAGATATACAAATAGCCAACAAACATATGAAAATATGCTCAATACCATTAGTCGTTAGGGAAATGCAAATCAAAACCACGATGAGATGCCACTTCAAACCCACTAGGAAGGCTATAACTTTTTTAAAAAGAAAATAACAAGTATTGACAAGGATGTAGAGAAAGTGAAACACTCATACACGTCTGGTGGGAACATAAAATGATACAGGTTCTGTGGAAAACATTTTGGCAGTTACTCAACAAGTTAAACATACACTTGCCATATTACCCAGTAACTCTACTCCTAGGTATATAATGAAAAGAGTTGAAACGGAGGGAACAACAGCAACAACAACAACAAAAAAAAACAAGGTGAATTGAGCAACACAAAAGCAAAGGGCAGATAATGTTTCAAGAAGTAAAAAATGGTCAACTTTATTAAATACTTTTACAGGTAATATAGGGACAGACAAATGACGATTGAACTTGTTAGTAGAGAGGTCATTGGTACATTTGATAAGAAGGAAATTGAAAGAGTGGAAAATATTTTAATATAAACCTGGATGTGTATTAAGGAGAAAATGTGAGATCAGAAAGTGAGGGGCGGATAGACAATTTCTTTTGCGAGTTTTGGTGCTAAGGGGAGGAGAAATATGGGACTATAGCTGGAGGGGGATTTGGTATTAAGAGAGTGTATTTTTAAGAGGGTAGATTCTAGAATGCATCTAGCCAATATAAATGACTGAATGAAACTGACGACATAAAAATCCAAAGGGATAATTGCAGAAGAGAAAATATTGAGAAAGCAAGAGGGGTATTCAGAGCACTAGTAGATGGGATCGGTAGCAAATGTGGAAATCTTGGCTTTCCATGAGAATGAGTAATATTTATAGATTCTACAGTGGAGAAGGAAACGATTATGGTATGATTACAAATGCAGGTAAGATGGTAGATTTGGTGGGGAAATATAAAAGAATTTTCTCTTGACTCTTCAGTTTTCTCAGTGAAGGATGAGATAAGGGCATAAAATAACAAGAGTGAGGGTAGGGTTTTGAGAAATTGAGGGGAAGATAAAGTATTGGATATTCATTTTGTGTAATGGAAATGGGTGTATAATATGGAAGGATTGATCATTTAAGATATGTGGTCAAGAATTTAAGGTGTGATCAGTTAGCTTTGTCTTGTAAATTTCTACAGCAACATCCATCACTTGTATATAGGAACAAAGCAGGTAGATAGCTAAATTTAACAAGGGTTGTGGTTTTGCCAGGGAAGTACTAGGGTGGGAAAGTGAGTAGGGAGATGAAGGTTGATGAAAGTAAGTGATACTCATGATAAATTGGTAAGCAATGAGGAAATGCGAAAAGAGAAATGTGGCTGATGCTGAAAAGTAGTAAAATTCACAGATTGGATTTCAAAATTGAAGAATTTTTAGAGTTGGGTGTGTGAAGGTGTGTATACTTGCACGTGAGGGAGGTATTTTGCTAGGAAGGATAATCAGTTGTAGCCCAAGAGATGTATGTTATAAAATCAGGATTTCAGAGTTGCTGTAATTTTTGAGAATGTCAATGTCTAGTGCATGAGCATTAGAGTGAGTGGCTTAAGTATGATGGAAGAAAAATACCATTGGAATGAGGGCATGAAAGTTTTGCAAAGCCAAAAATGCTGGAAGAATATCCACATAGATGACAGATGTTGAAGTTGCCAAGATGGTGGCAGTACTAAAAGTGGAGAAGAAGACTCAGGAAAGTGTCTAATGAATGAAGGTAAAGAAATAGATGGCGTAGCACATGATATTATCTAATAGCAAGAACTACAAATGAGCTCTGAATTTTGAAAGAGAAAGGAGCAGAAATGGTTTGAAAGTGACAGTGAGTCGACTCCTTGGGGTATGTGAGGAAAACTAACGTTTGCTCAAGAGGACTGCAGGGGAAGTGATTTCCTGAAGGCACAGCCATATTCCAGTCATAAAACAGAGATTAATGGAACACGGAGAGAACAACTTGAAGCTACTGGGGAGTTTCTTAATGATAGACTATGAGTTACAGAGGGCAGGAAAGAAGCGCTCATGAAGTTGGGGAGAGGGTTGGGTCCAATTCCGTCAAGTGCAGAGCAGTACGTGAATAAGGGTCTAGTTAATGATGGATAATCTGCAGGGTGGTGACTTAAGTAAAAGTGATAAGACAAGATGGACCTTGTGACTGCACAGCAGATTGGGAGGTGAGTAAAGCCCTCCAGACTACAGATTGCTTAATCTAGGCTGACCTAGAACTAAGAAGAATCCAGAAACACCACTGAAACCTGTTTCCTCTAAATATCATGTATTCTGTATGATGATCCAGCATTTCAAAGATAGACTAGTAAGGACATCTAAGAGGGTAGGCTTGAAAGGAAACTAGTGTGTTTGCTCAAGAGTGTGAGTGTGTATGAAAAATATCAACAGCAAATTCTAATGTCAGAGGGTTGCTACTATAGGCTTATGGAGCCATGCACTATTCTTGGACAACCCAAGGTGCCTGCACAGATGTGGCCCAGATGCAAGCACCAACACTTACTGGGCACCTGCAAAGCCAAAGCTGGGGAAGATGGAAGGCCAAGTGGAAGTGGTATTTTCCCAAGACAGGAATGTATTTACTTAGGCTTCCTAAATGGCAGGTGGACAAAAAATGGAAGAAAGGAAATTAAGCTTCTTTTTGCCTAACATCTCTCCTCAGGAGGAAGTACTTGGAGTTGTATTTCCTACGTAAATTCACCTGCTAAAACTCCAGGGAGCTCATCAGTGGGCAGATGTTCCCACCTAAGTATGGTTACCAGCAAACATTTATTCAAAATCATGGCTGCATCTGGCTCACATTAGAAGGGTTCTCTTTGTCATTGTCTTTTAAAAGAACAATTCCCCATGCTTATAAATCCAGACTCAGAACATCAATTCAACCAACCTCAGGAGCCCTGTGGCTACACCTTCCTGCTGGGAATGAGCATGGTCCCCAGACAATCAATTTCAGGCGTATTACCAAAGTGTTTTCATTTTCAGTGTTTATCCACTGGAATGTCTACGAGTGAAGAATAGACAGGGCAATACAATCCTAAGATTCAATTTCTTTCATCAAATACAAACTGTGTATAAGAGCATCAAGGCAAGAGGATGGAGGACTTTAACTGAAATTCCAATAGATATCTAAGTGCAAATCCTGGAACCATCCCATGATAGCATTGTGAGTTAGGATAGGTACTTAACCACTCTGAGCCTGTTTTCTGATCCCTAAAAAAAAATAGAAGGATAATATTTCATACAGCTGTTGCAAAGATCAACTCAAATAATTCATGTACAGAATATAGCACAACAACCTACAGAATGGGAGAAAATATTTGTAAATCGTGTATCTGATAACGGATTTTTATTCAGAATATATAAAGAACTCTTACATGCCAGTGATAAGAAGGTAAATAACCCAACTTTTAAAATGGGCAGAAGATCTAAATAGACATTTCTGCAAGGAAGATATACAAATGGCCAGCAAGCACATTAGAGACGCTTGACATCATTATTCATCAGGAAAACACAAATGAAAACCACAGAAAGATACCATTTCATATCCATGCGGATGGCTAGAATCCAAAAGTCAGATAATCATAACTGTTGGTGGGGATTTAGAGAAAGCAGAACCATCATACACTGTTAGTGAGAATGTAAAATGGTATACCTGCTTTGGAAAAGTTTGGTAGTTTCTCAGAGGGTGAAACAGTGTTACTGTATGACCCATTTGTAGGTATATTCCCAAGATAAAGGCAAATATATGTCCATACAAACACTTGTACATAAATATTCATAGCAGCAATATTCATAATTCCCAAAGATGGAAACTACACAAATGCCCATTAACTGACCAGTGGACAAACAAAATGAGGCAAATCCATACAACAGAATACTATTCAGACATCAAAAGGAATGAAGAACTAATATATGCTACAATATGGCTGAACCTTAAAAACATTATGCTAAGTGAAAGAAGTCAGTCACAAAAGACCACATATTATGTGATTCTATTCATATGAAATGCTCAGAACAGGCAAATCTATAGATACAAAATAGATCAATAATTGCTTAAGGCTGAGGCAGAAGTTGTTGGGAGCATAGGGGATTCACAGCTACAAGATACGAGGGTTTCTTTTTGAGGTGTTGAAAACGTTCTAAAATAGACTGGAGGGAACTTCAAGACATCGGAAGAGTAAGACGTGGAGATCACCTTCCTCCCCACAGAAGCATCAGAAATACATCTACACGTGGAACTGCTCCTATAGAACACCCACTGAACGCTGGTAGAAGACCTCAGACCTCCCAAAAGGCAAGAAACTCCCCACGTAGCTGGGTAGGGCAAAAGAAAAAAACAAAAAGTAGAGACAAAAGAATAGGAACGGGACCTGCACCAGTGGGAGGGAGCCTGAAGGAGGAAAGGTTTCCACACACTAGAAGCCCCTTCACTGGCGGAGACTACAGGTGGCGGACGGGGGCAGCTTCGGAGCCACGGAGGGGAGTGCAGCAACAGGGGTGCGGAGGGCAAAGCGGAGAGGTTCAAGCACGGAGGATCGGTGCCGACCAGTACTCACCAGCCCGCGAGGCTTGTCTGCTCACCTGCCGGGACGGGTGGTGTTGGGAGCTGAGGCTTGGGCTTCGGTCTGAGCGCAGGCAGAGGACTGGCAGTGTGAACACAGCCTGAAGGGGTTAGTACGCCACGTCTAGCCAGGAGGGAGTCCAGGAAAAGTCTGGAGCTGCCGCAAAGGCAAGAGACTTTTTCTTCCTTCTGTGATTCCTGGTGCACGAGCAGAGGGGATTCAGAGCGCCGCCTAAAGGAGCTCCAGAGATGGACGCGAGGCGCAGCTAGGAGCGCAGACCCCAGAGATGGGCATGAGATGCTAAGGCTGCTGCTGCCGCCACCAAGAAGCCTGTGTGCGAGCACAGGTCACTATCCACAGCTCCCTTCAGGGAGCCTGTGCAGCCCGCCACTGCCAGTGTCCCGTGATCCAGGGACGACTTCCCCGGGAGAACGCACGGCGTGCCTCGGGCTGGTGCAACGTCACGCCGGCCTCTGTCACTGCAGGCTCACCCTGCCTCCGTACCCCTCCCTCCCCCCGGCCTGAGCGAGCCAGAGCCCCCAAAGCAGCGGCTCCTATAACCCCATCCTGTCTGAGCGAAGAACAGACGCTCTCAGGAGACCTACACGCAGAGGCGGGGTCAAATCCAAAGCTGAACCCCGGGAGCTGTGCGAACAAAGAAGAGAAAGGGAAATCTCGCCCAGCAGCCTCAGGAGCAGCAGATTAAATCTCCACAATCAACTTGATGTACCCGGCATCTGTGGAACACCTGAATAGGCAACGAATCATCCCAAAGGGAGGAGGTGGACTTTGGGTGCAACGCTATTTATACATTTTTTCCCTTTTTCTCTTTTTGTGAGTGTGTATGCGTATGCTTCTGTGTGTGATTTTGTCTGTATAGTTTGGCACTTACCGTTTGTTCTAGGGTTCTGTCTGTCCGTTTTTTGGTTTTTTTTAGTATAGTTTTCAGCGCTTGATATCATTGGTGAATTGGTTTCTTCTTCTGGTTTTTCTCTTCTTTCTCGTTTTTTTAATTACTTAAAAAATTTTAATAAAAAATTTTTGTTCTTTATTTTAATAACTAATAATTTTATTTAATTTAATTTTACATTTTTATTTATTTATTTATTTATTTATTTCTCCCTTTTATTCTGAGCCGTGTGCGTGACAGACTCTTGGTGCTCCAGCCAAGCATCAGGGCTGTTCCTCTGACGTGGCAGAGGCAAGTTCAGGATATTGGTCCACCACAGACCTCCCAGCTCCACGTAATATCAAACGGTGAAAATCTCCCAGAGATCTCCATCTCAACACCAAGACCCAGCTCCACTAAATGACCAGCAAGCTACGGTGCTGGATACCTTATGCCAAACAACTACCAAGAAAGGAAGACAACTCCACCCATTAGCAGAGAGGCTGCCTAAAGTCATAGTAATGTCACAGACACCCCAAAACACACCACCAGACATGGACCTGCCTACCAAAAAGAAAAGATCCAGCCTCATTGACCAGAACACAGGCACTAGTCCCCTCCACCAGGAAGCCTACACAACCCACTGAACCAACCTTAGCCACTGGGGACAGACACCAAAAACAACGGGAACTACGAACCTGCAGCCTGTGAAAAGGAGACCCCAAACACAGTAAATAAGCAAAATGAAAAGACAGAAAAACACACAGCAGATGAAGGAGCAAGGTAAAAACGCACCAGATCTAACAAATGAAGAGGAAATAGGCAGTCTACCTGAAAAAGAATTCAGAATAATGATAGTAAAGATGATCCAAAATCTTTGAAATAGAATGGAGAAAATACAAGAAAAGTTTCACAAGGACCTAGAAGAACTAAAGATCAAACAAACAATCATGAACAACACAATAAATGAAATTACATATCCTCTAGAAGGGATCAATAGCAGAATAAATGAGGCAGAAGAACGGATAAGTGACCTGGAAGATAAAATAGTGGGAATAACTACTGGAGAGCAGAATAAAGAAAAAAGAATGAAAAGAATTGAGGACAGTCTCAGAGACCTCTGGGACACGATTAAACGTACCAACATTCAAATTATAGGGGTTCCCAAAGAAAAAGAGAAAAAGAAAGGGACTGAGAAAATATTTGAAGAGATTATAGTTGAAAACTTCCCTAATATGGGAAAGGGAATAGTTAATCAAGTCCAGGAAGCACAGAGAGTCCCATACAGGATAAATCCAAGGAGAAACACGCCAAGACACATAATAGTCAAACTATCAAAAAGTAAATACAAAGAAAAAATATTAAAAGCAGCAAGGGAAAAACAACAAATAACATAGAAGGGAATCCCCATAAGGTTAACAACTGATCTTTGAGCAGAAATTCTGCAAACCAGAAGGGAGGGGCAGGACATATTTAACGTGATGAAAGGGAAAAACCTACAACCAAGATTACTCTACCCAGCAAGGATCTCATTCAGATTTGACAGAGAAATTAAAACCTTTACAGACAAGCAAAAGCTAAGAGAATTCAGCAGAACCAAACCAGCTTTACAGCAAATGCTAAACCAACTTCTCCAGGCAGGAAACACAAGAGAAGGAAAAGACTTACAATAACAAATGCAAAACAATTAAGAAAATGGTAATAGGAGCATACATATCGATAATTACCTTAAATGTAAATGGATTAAATGCTACCACCAAAAGACACAGACTGGCTGAATGGATACAAAAACAAGACCCGTATATATGCTGTCAACAAGAGACCCACTTCAGACCTAGGGAAACATACAGACTGAAAGTGAGGGGATGGAAAAAGATATTCCATGCAAATGAAAATCAAAAGAAAGCTGGAGTAGCAATTCTCATATCAGACAAAATAGACTTTAAAATAATGACTTACAAGGGACAAAGCAGGACACTACATAATGATCAAGGGATCGATCCAAGAAGAAGATATAACACTTGTAAATATTTATGCACCCAACATAGGAGCACCTCAATACATAAGACAAATACTAACAGCCATAAAAGGGGAAATCGACAGTAACACAATCATAGTAGGCGACTTTAACACCCCACTTTCAACAATGGACAGATCATCCAAAATGAAAAAAAATAAGGAAACACAAGCTTTAAATGATACATTAAACAAGATGGACTTAATTGATATTTATAGGACATTCCATCCAAAAACGTTCAGAGATAAATCCATGTACACATGGTCACCTTATCTTGATAAAGGAGGCTAGAGTATACAATGGAGGAAAGACAGCCTCTTCAATAAGTGGTGCTGGGAAAACTGGACAGCTACATGGAAAAGAATGAAATTAGAACACTCCCTAATGCCATACACAAAAATAAACTCAAAATGGATTAAAGACCTTAATGTAAGGCAAGACACACTAAAACTCTTAGAGGAAATAAAAGAAGAACACTCTTTTGAGATAAATCACAGTAAGATCTTGTTTGACCCACCTCCTAAAGAAATGGAAACAAAACTAAAAATAAACAAATGGGACCGAGTGAAACTTAAAAGCTGTTGCACAGCAAAGGAAACCATAAACAAGATGAAAAGACAACCCTCAGAATGGGAGAAAATATTTGCAAACGAAGCAACTGACAAAGGATTAGTCTCCAAAATTTACAAGCAGCTCATGCAGCTCAATATCAAAAACACAAACCACCCAATCCAAAAATGGGCAGAAGACCTAAATAGACATTTTTCCAAAGAAGATACACAGATTGCCAACAAACACATGAAAGAATGCTCAACGTCGTTAATCATTAGAGAAATGCAAATCAAAACTACAATGCGGTATCATCTCACACCGGTCAGAATGGCCATCATCAAAAAATCTACAAACAATAAATGGACAACCTGGAAGAAATGGACAAATTCTTAGAGAAGGTGTGGAGAAAAGGGAACCCTCATACACTGTTGGTGGGAATGTAAATTGATACAGTCACTAAGGAGAACAGTATGGAGGTTCCCTAAAAAACTAAAAATTGAACTACCATATGACACAGCAATCGCACTATGGGGCATATATCCTGAGAAAACCATAATTCAAAAAGAGTCATGTACCGCAATGTGCATTGCAGCTCTATTTACAGTAGCCAGGACTTGGAAGGAACGTAAGTGTCCATCAACAGATGAATGGATAAAGAAGATGTGGCACATGTATACAATGGACTATTACTCAGTCATAAAAAAGAACGAAACTGAGTTATTTGTAGTGAGGTGGATGGACCCAGAGTCTGTCATACAGAGTGAAGTAAGTCAGAAAGAGAAAAACAAATACCGTATGCTAACACATATATATGGAATCTTTAAAAAAAAATGGTCATGAGGAACCTAGGGGCAAGACGGGAAAAAAGACGCAGACCTGGGCTTCCCTGGTGGCATACTGGTTGAGAATCCGCCTGCCGATGCAGGGGACACGGGTTCGTGCCCCGGTCTGGGAGGATCCCACATGCCGCGGAGCGGCTGGGCCCGTGAGCCATGGCGACTGAGCCTGCGCGTCCAGAACCTGTGCTCCACAACGGGAGAGGCCACAACAGTGAGAGGCCAGCGTACTGAAAAAAAAAAAAAAAAAAGTCGCAGACCTACTAGAGAATGGACTTGAGGACACGGGGAGGGGGAAGGGTAAGCTGGGACAAAGTGAGAGAGTGGCATGGACATATATACACTACCAAATGTAAAACAGATAGCTAGTGGGAAGCAGCCACATAGCACAGGGAGATCAGCTCAGTGCTTTTTGACCACCTAGAGGGGTGGGATAGGGAGGGTGGGAGGGAGGGAGACACAAGAGGGAGGGGATATGGGTATATACGTATATGTATAGCTGATTCACTTTGTTATAGAGCAGAAACTAATACACCATTGTAAAGCAATCATACTCCAGTAAAGATGTTAAAAAAAAAAGTGTGTTTGTTCAAAATAAATAAATAAATAACTTTCCTAACTGCTTAGGAAAGTTATTTCGCCTTCCTATGAAATGAAGAATTATCTATAAGGGCACTTAGTATTGACTATAAATTCCAGTTCTGACAGTGATGGTATCTGGCGCATGAGGGGCACCCAAGTTAGGGAGCTTTTGGTTAATTTCCCTGGGCCATATAGAGCAAAGTGTTCTCTCAAATAGTCTCTGGAAATTCGGAGCCTCAAATATATTTGCCACCTTCCCCCAAGTCATCACATTTATTAACATCCTTGTCTTATTTTTCTAGAAGCAGGAGCTTCTAGCAGATCTTTTCCCTTTGTGAAAGGATGTATTTCTGTGTGAGGTGGATCTAGGCCACCTTAGTCTCTCCTCTAATGTTCACCTCAGTAGCACTCTACCTGGTTGATAATATCTTTGGGGCCAACTTCCTGTAATGTTTTTCTTTTTCTTTTCTTTTTTTTTTAACTTAGGAGCACTGTATAATAAAAACTCCATTAAAGATGCAAAACCAAAGTGAGCCATGAAGCAAGACACGATGGGGGCTATCAGCATTCCTACGCGTGTTCAAGGCGAAAGCATTTCAGAGGGAGTTAAACAACAGTCATTATAGCTATCTTTGTTGACCTCTGACTCTATATGCCAGTCACTGTGTTTGACATACATTAATTCTCATAAAACTTCTGTCATGTTGACATTATTATCTCCCTTTTACAAATGGGGAAAGAGGTTCACATAAATTAAATGACTTTCTCAGGGCAACAGCTAGTAAGTTTCAGGGCTGGATTTGTATCCAAAATAAAGTGGGCTTTGTTTGGTTTTTTGACTCTATTTTCTTCTTAGTAGTACTGCATACATTTATTATTTATATGTATTAAAAAGGATAAAATAAGTTTGGACTCCTCTCTCACACAACATGACGTTCTGTATGATCTAAAGATAAAAATGTTGAAGTAAAATATATATATTATGGAAAACGTATGTATAATCTAGGAGTCAAGAAAAATTTCTGTGCAAGCTGGAAAACCTAGTCACTTTGGAGAAATGACTGACATATTTGAGTGCTTAAAACTTAAAATGTAATCATATGGCAAACGTAAATGTAAATAAAACCAGAAGACAAATAATAGAGGAACATATATTTGTAAGACACACGACAGATAAAGGGTTCAATATCCAACATATAAAAAATTTCCTACACATTAATAAGAAAAGACAAACACCCTAATTGAAAGTGGTTAAAAAGGGTAAAAAGGGCTGTTCAAGGAGGCAGAAAACCCCCTTGCCAATAAACAAGTGAAATTACTCAACTTTACTAGCAATCAGGCATATTGAAATTAAATTAACAAGGAAATTTCACTTTAAGACCATTAAACATGTTATCACACATTGCTGGAGTGTTGTGGAGGTTAATATGTTATCTCATACATTTGCCGAGGGAAATGTGCAGTATATTAAAGCCATTTGGAAGTCAATCTGGCAACCCCTATTAAAATTAAGAATTTACATAAACTTTAACTTAGCAATTCCATTTCCGGGGCCTTCTTCCATAGAAGATAAAAGCACGGGTATATAACAGTGAATATGAACAAGATAAATTTTACGTATATATTCAGATTAATTGCAACGTTTTTCCTAGTAGCCAAAAAACTGGAATCAACTTGAATGTCCTCAATAGAGGAATGGTTTAATAAGTTGTCTTTCACTCAAACCATTGCATTTTACATAACTAGTTTAAAAAGTGTGTTAAGTCTATACCAGACGATGTGGAAAACATTTCTCTGAAATGTTTCTAAGTGAGAAAAACTACGTGCAGTAAAGAGTAAAATAGTGCCCCTATATGTTTTTATGCATACATATGTATGTTACCTTATTTATGAACATAGACAAAGATATGCAAAGATTCACACCAGGCTTTTAACACTGCTTATCCAGTGGAGGAGTGGCTAATGAAGTGTAAAAATCCTATAGATGTACAGGCTTTCTCAATATTTATGTATATGTATGAATATATATATATAATTCTCAACATTTATATATAATTGCTTTATGTAAATGCACATGTAAATTACATATGTGTAAAGCCATGTACAAAGAGATAGTTGCTGAAAGTGTGCATATCATAGAGAGTGTTTTGAGTTTTTAGTGTTTAGGGTTCTTTTTTTTTAACTTTCTTTCTTGTACTTTGAGTTTTTCAAAATAAAAATTTTACATGATTTTAAGTTTAACATTTTCTAAAGCAAACATTATAGAGCAGGTTAAGGAAATGATCCAGTATCTACAGAATGATTTGATTGTTCAGTCCTCCAGCAGTTCATCAAACTACATTGAGCAGCAACCGTGACATTGTGTCAGGTGTGTTAAAGTGGTTGGGATTACAGAGATGAATGAAATATGCTCCTTCTTGTTGTATATTACAACAAGACAAACATATAAATTAACCATTCTAATACAATATGGCTATTGCTTTAATATAAGAATTTGTAGGACCATAGGGGCAATGAACTCTGCAGGCATTGGTGGTAGAGAGGCTTCAGAGGGAAAGAACCATTTGAGCTTAGCCTTAAAGACTGAGGATGCTTTCATCACTCACCAGCCTTAGGTGGGGAAGGGAAAGCAATCCCTTCAAAGAGGAAGGAATCAACATCTAGTCCTATTTCATTCATCAAGAATGTGGAGGAGGAAGTAAACAGTTTATTATTTATAGTCTCAAATGATAGTAATGTGTGGAAGATGGGCAAATGGAACAAGAGACTTTGGAAGAGTCCTGATCAGGAACTAATAAAATGAGAACCTGCTTTGAAACATGCAAGCAGGTTTTTCTGAGGGAAGAAGAACTCTAAGCTGCGTTTAATGAAAGGAAGCAACTGTCAAAGCAATCTGACTAAGTTCAGTACATTAGGTTTGCAGTTGGGGAAGAAATATGGGTTGCTGTTCATTTAGGACCTGTGGAAGAGGTTGGAGAAAAGGGGATAGGTATTCAAGCAATGATTCATTAGGTAGAAAGAAGAGAATGTTAGAAATCAGACACTACTGCCACTTACTGAATAAATTCATCATAAGCCATATACAGACACATTATAAAGTATCTCAAGGTACCAGAATGCTTGACCATTGAGGTAAGGTGCCCCAAAATACTGTGTCTTCAAGGAAAACACAAGGGTTCAGTACTCATGGGTTAGCAGCAGTTAACTAAAGACACACTAGCTTTTGGGGAGTGGGGGAGAAAGAAGCAAGGATTATGCATGTATGTATTTATATCATAGATGATAACAACAGAAGCCATTTAATCAAATGCTTATTATTGGCCTAATATAATGTCAGGTGTTTTACATAAATTACCTCATTTAATCCCAGCATGGCTCTAAGATCTAGATACATGTTCCTATCATTCCCTTTTTACAGATGAGGAAACTAAGTCTTACAGGAGTTAAAAAACGTACTCAAGGTCATATAGCTTTTAGGTGGTGAAGCTGTAAATTGAGATCAGACTTTAAATCCTATGCTCCCAACTGCTCAACTAGACACTAAGTTATATTCCCCCTGCTAAACCCTAGTCCCAGCCATCATCATATCACACCTGTATTGTCCCAACAGCCTGTCACCCCTCTGGTCCTACACAGTTCACAACATCCAGTGAACTTTCTAAAACATACATCAGATGACATCACTTTCCTTTATCAAACCATCCAGTGGCCCTCCACTGCACGTAAGATAAAATCCAAGTTCTTACCCTGCAGGTCCCTATGTGACCACTTCTCTGCCAGCCTCTCCAGTCTCGGTCATCAATCTCCGCTCTGCCCCTCTCTGACTGCACTCCAGTCACTCACCCTTCTGCTCTTCCTCAACACACTCTTCTCGTTCTGGCCTCACGGCATTGCTACTTGCTAGTCTACCTAAAATGCTCTTCTTCAAAGTCTTCACACAGCTGACTCGACCTCATTATTCAGATCTTGATTCAAATATCAGCTCCTTAGAGAAGGTTCCCCACACCAACAACAAGAACGACCCCTTTGCCCATGAAAACAGAAGTTACTTGAGGACAGGAACTATTGATTTCATGTTCTTCACTCTAATTCCAGAACCAAGAGTAATATCTGACACCTACTAGGCACTCAGGACATATTTCTTTCCTGAAATACTGGTATCTTTTTTAAAGTGTCATACTCATATGCCTATGAGTATATCTACATATATATATATATATATATTTATGGATATGTGAGCTTGTTGTCACCTCACAGAAGTGGAATGTTCATCCCTCACCCAAAATTTGGTTTGAACGTCAAGATTAAAGATGCCACACATATACCAAGAAGGTATGAAAAGGATTATTACTCACATAATGAGTTATGCATCAAAAATGCAGTTAGACCAAAAAAAGAAAAAAGAAAAAACTGCTAACTGTGAAGTGTTGGGTAATTAGATGGTTGTGATTCTTTCATTCTATAGATATAGGAATAGATATAGAAATAATCTAAACTTCAAGTTCTACACCTTAAGTATATACAATTTTTATTTATCCATTATACCTCAATAAAACTGAAAAAATGGGATCACTCTCAATGACAACTTACCCATGGTGTTTGTCTGATAACTAAAACATAGCGTGGTTTATTTAATTTAATTTGGACTTGTTTATTTAAGCCATTATGTCACCTGCAGCATGAGACCAATAAGAAAGGTGAACGTTCCATTGAATATCTAGTACTATCAAGAGCTAGTACTATATATTCTGAGAAGTGAAATGAGTGCCTTAGTCTCTCTATCAATGTGCAGAACTTCAAAGAAGGTAAAGAGTGCTATGGTGAGACATTGTATTGTGGCTTTAATATGTGCAGAAGATGTGTGACCTTGATTTATATTTTGGGTATCCGTGAGGCAAGAGATTCTATGAGTTCTTTACCCCAAATGAGGCAACCTTGGAGAAGGAATTGTTTGCATTGGGCAGAAGAGATGATCAGACCGCTGGCAGTGGCCCAAACATCTATAAAAATGCGAAGATGAGGCCAATTGTTGGCTAAGACATGGCCAAGTGCTCAGATAACTGGCTAAAGTTTGGCCAACTGAGCTGATCCTGTGTCCTGTCCTTTATCAGGAACATTCTGATAAAGAGATGAAAAGCAGCAAGAGTCAAGCAAGCTCCATTAAGTGTGACAGTGGCAATGCCATTGGTTAAGTGAATGAACCCCCTTTGGTATTCACTGTGTTGAGCCTAAGGGGCTCCCCAGGTATCCAAGTGTTCTAAGAGATGACCTCCTCTAGCACTGTGGCATCCGGCAAGGGACCCAGCACAGGGGACGTTACCCTCTCCTGAAAGTAGGGTATGCAGAGAGCCCAGGTTCAGCTCCATCCTGTAGCAAGGAGGCCTCACTAGCTGTGCTGGGCTTGCAGGGTGCTGTTTCCATGAACAAAGGCCCCACGGGCAGCTGTATACTGAGGGTCACAGGTTCAGGACCTGAGATAGTCTATATTTCCAGGAAAGTCCAGTATGTACCCACCAATTGCTACACTAATGGCATACAGCATTGGGCCAAGGAAGATAGTTCCTTGTATCAGAAGCCCATGCAACTAACGGCCATCACTGATGGTAGAGGGACTCCATGATATATGAGAGAAGGTTGCTAAAGCTCCCACAGTGAAGGAATCCCAGGGGGCCATAACAGGAATGCCTGTTCTATGGCCATTCAGGCAGATTCTAGTATCTTTTTACAGGGGGTCTCATTCAAGTTGGGCCTATTTGCAAGTTACAGAACAAAAAAAAAAGCTTTGTAAATGAGGAGTGTTGCCTCCAGAATCTAAACATGTCGAAAACATGTTGGGCTTGTTTTAACAATGAGGGTCCTAAGAAGACTAAAAGCTGTTTCTTGACACTGTCAGGACTGGAGCAGCCCTCAACTTACTAAATAATTTTCAGGAGCTTAACTGAAGTGGTGGGGCCCTGTACTATGTGTCTCATGTGAATCTCCTCAAAGGAGGATGTCATTAGTGTGATGTCATAACTTTGTACCCGAAAAAAGTTAGAGCTGGTTAAAATATTGCCTGTGAAGACTATGTGAGATGGCAGGCGTGGAGACTGAGCCCATTGAGTACCCAGGTGAAGGTGTATTGTGTCCCTTTAAAGGTGAAGGTTAACTGCAGCTGAGAGGTTGTTGAACTAGGCACTGAATAGAACATGCTAGCCAAATACTTTGCTCTAACTGCAAAGTATTTACCAGTTACTTATTTATTATTGGGTGGAATCAGTCATTTCAATAGGTGGGGCCATGACGCCAAGGGTACGAATTCACACTGAGGCACCGGTCCTGTTTTGCCGGGTTTAAGAACAAGTAAAACTTGGCTGTTAAATGCAGCAGAAGTGGGGATAACCACACCTTCTCTAACTAGGTCTTATATAATGGGTTTCAATCTGTGAAAACCGTGCTTTCATTTAGATTGAACCTTTTCTTAAACACTGAGGTGAAAGGTATTATTTTAACTAGGGGGAAAGGTCCATAGGGTCCCATAGTTTTCAAGCTGATTATAAGGGCCAGAGACTTAACTTGATTACTTATTGGGTCAGGTTCTCCACGTGCACTAGAGGATATTTTAGGGTAATTGATGTCTTGGCTATGGAAAAGTTAGGCACGGAAATAATTCGGATGGTTCAGGTTAGGCATATCTGTTTCTATTTTATGTTCACCTACTCCCTGGCTGGGAGTGGATGAACATAAAGTGTGGCCAGATGTGGGCCAGAAGCGGAAGGGGAATTAATGAGGCTTCAAAACTGTCCATTGTCAAACATCAAAAGTGGAATCAGATTATGACACACACTGCCACCACCCATACAGCACCCCTCTCCCCATCTGGGACCTCCCAAACACACACGGAAACACCAAGTCCATTTCCTCCTCACCAGCAGGATAAAGTTTTCAGGAAGAAATCTGTCTTCAGAGCTCAGTACTCACCCAGTCCTTATTCCCGGTGTCTGGCTAAATATGGACTGGGTGGTCTGGGCCCCAAACTGGCAGGATACTACCTCCCTCCCTTCTCACACGCCTGCCCCTTCCTGCCTTCCTTCAGTCCCCATCACCGAAGAACAGACAGAGATACACACACATCTTTCTACAACAGCTTGTACATCAATAGCTGAGGGCTTTTTTATTTGGTCTCTACACAGGTGACCATGTCTCCAGTGCTTTCTCTGGAGAGACAACAGAGACAGCAAGGTCTCAGTCACCTGATAGACCCAGGGCAGCACTTTATGAACTGCTGGAAGAGCCCTCTGGGACGTTTTCATCCTCCTCTGGCTCTTTAGTCATTGTTGTACTCCGCCAGTAATAGAATGCTAGCATCTTTGACTTCTTCTGTGTAGAACCTCTTCCCGAATTCAGATGACGGACTGATTTTCTTAACTCGACCACCTCCTGAATCTGGTCGGAAAACAAAGTGATACAGAAAGATATTGATTTGGGGAAAGAGGATGGGAAGGAGAACTTTGAGAGAATGGGTGTGGATTGAGAAGGGGTTTGTGCCAGGGAAGGGCTGGGTAAGTCTTGGGTGGGGGATGAAGAGGAGGCACGTGAGTCGGGTAATCTGACCTCTTCCATCTTATAGCCCTGGAGTGGAGAATTCACCCTCTCCCTTCTGCGTTGGCCCCCCGGTGTTTGTTGCTCTGACCTCAAGGTGTTTGTCCGTGCATCACGGTTAGGCTCCTGGGGGACTGTAGTTTCCTCTGCCATGTCAGTAGCAACAGTGTGCTCTACTCCAAGGCTCCTGGCCTCTTTATATATACCCTGCCAGGACAATGAAGAGCCACACCCATCAGCTTTGATTGGTCAGCCAATGGTAGCGCTGGGGTGGCTGTGACATCACAAAGCACTACCCTTGAAGATACGTGGGGGGAGGGGAGGGGTGCAGAGGAGTCTAGGTGCTCTGGTTAGAGAAAGGGAGTGCTTCCTCAACACCCAGTAAAGAGCCTTCCCAAATTGACCTTTCACTCTTCCTCATCTTCTCTGGTTCAATCCTTGTGGTGCACATGTTAGGGAGAAGGTGTCCCCTCCAAACCATTCCACATGGCCACCCCCATTCATTGTTTAATTCTGTTGTCTCCCAGATCTCATCACCTGGTATTGTGTGGTTTTTAAAAACTTTTTATTTTAGAACAGTTTTAGGTTTACAGAGTAATTGTGAAGATCATATTCATACACTCCACAACAAATTTCCCTTCATAACATTGTACATTAGTATGGTACAATTGTTCAACTTAGTGAACCAACACTGAAACAGTATTATTAACTAAAGTCTGTACTTCATCAGAATTCCTTTTTTTTTAAATGTTGAGCCTTCTTTTAATTAATTTATTTTTATTTTTGGCTGTGTTGGGTCTTCGTTTCTGTGTGTGGGCTTTCCCTAGTTGTGGCAAGCAGGGGCCACTCTTCATCGGGATGCGCGGGCCTCTCACTGTCGCGGCCTCTCTTGTTGCGGAGCACAGGCTCCAGATGCGCAGGCTCAGCGGCTGTGGCTCACGGGCCTAGTTGCTCTGCGGCATATGGGATCTTCCCAGATCAGGGCTCGAACCCGTGTCCCCTGCATCATCAGGCAGATTCTCAACCTCTGTGCCACCGTGGAAGCCCCAGATTGCCTTATTTTTTACCTAATATTCTTCTTCTGTCCCAGGATCCCAGCCAAGATTCTACATTCAATTTAGTCATTCCATGTTATAACTTCTTAGGCTCCTCTTGGCTGTGACAGTTTTTTAGACTTCTTGTTTTTGAAGACTTTGACAGTTTGGGGTCTTGTGTTTTGTCTTTTACATTAGGTCTGCAGATGTTATTGCTCTTATAGGTAAAAGCTTTTATAAGTTTCTTCTTCCAGAGAACCTCAAATCAAGTCAGTACCATCAGTTTTATGGACTTCCCCGTGGCAATGGTTGAACTAATCTCTTGGCTTTGTCACAGAGGTGACACAAATGTTTTTCTCTAGAGGTCTGAGGATCAGGATCATTTTTATTTATGACAGAGGCACAGGGGCAGCAGCAGAAGCATTTTGTAAGGTACTAGTGAGTCATTTACTTTTAGAAGTATGACCTCAGCATCCCACATAGTTAACGGCTCTTCCTCCACACGAGTGACCATCCAATGGACCTGTATATTGAACAGACTGTCAGTCTTTCTCCTGAGCTCTATATAGAAAGGGGGCCAACATGTGGTTGAGACACAACCAGTGTTCACAAGGTAAGAGTCATTTCTTTGAGGTTAGTATCAGTCGCAACTTAGTTTGGAATTGAAACACGTGATTCAACCTGAGAATCACAAATAGGTCCAGGTTGAGACACAGGATTCAGGACTGCTTTAAGGAAGGTCCCAATCCAATAATCCTTTCACTATATGCCAAGTGGGTAAACTGACTTATGTTGGTCAAAGCTTTAGCAGAAACTCAGTAGGACTAACAAATGCAGCACAAAGAAGCATGTTCAAAGCACAAGCTAGCCAGCAGGCAGTAGCCCAAGTGCCTGTTCACCAGCATAGAGCAGAGCCAGTTAGAAAGCCAAAGCAAGAGAAGAAAGACCCCCGGTGGTAAGGGATAGCACTTGATGTCCTGCTCACAGGACCAGTTGTTGTAATCACACCACAGAGACAGGATGGACCCTTCAAACCAAATTCGGTTTAGATGTCGAGACTGATAACACATACACCTAGAGAGTATGAAAAACCTTACTACATAAGGAGGCTTTCTGGGGAGAGCAGGGCAGGCTCTCAAGCAGGTTCAAGAATGGCTTGAGAGAGCAGAAGAAGGAGACTGGCTTGGCTTTTATGGTGGTGAGGGGATGACGCTGGAGTGCTCCCACACACAGGTCAGGTTTTGCAAAGCCTGAACTTCCTCCTGGCCCACAGAAGAGAGAGTACCTGAGCTTTCTTATCCGATCTAGGGAAGCAGGGGAAGAGGCAGTGGTAGGGCTCTTTTATAGAATAATGTTGTGTAAATGCAAGGTGTTTAGCACAGTTTAGAATTCTCATAACCATTATAACCACACTTATATTGTTTTCAGTTAAACTACGTTTCACTAGATTCGTATTTCCCAAATTATGGTCCTTTAAATATTATTTAAGGTGGCTTAGAATTATCTTGGTTCATCACAGAGAAACTGTGTAGAAAGAGAAAAGACTGCTAGCCTCAGGAGGTCTGACACACTGGTCACAAAAGAGCAGACTTCATTGTACTATCTGCTGAATTATGAGGGGTTTCTAACATGTTTCCCATCCTGGGTGACTACTGTAGCACCCAAAGACTGTAATAATAATTACAGAAACTAACATTTATTGACTACTAACTCTATGTAGGAATTATGCTAAATATCCATATACATATTTAATCCTCATCACAACCCTATTGAGATAAGTGGCAAAAGAGTGGTTTCTGTCATTTCTGCCAGGACATCTCCATTCCAATTGCAGAAGCAGAAAAGAGCATATAGGAGGGCACATGGGAATATTTATGGGCCAGGCTCAAAAGGGGTATGCATTACTCCTGCTCACATTTCCTTGGGAAAAACTCACATAGCCACATCTAACTACAAGAGAAAATGAGAAATGTAGTCTACCTGGTAGAAGAGGAGAACTTAAATGTTGGAGATTAGCTAGCAATCTCTGTCTCCACCATCTTGTTCTTCACTCTCCCCAGTATTTACAGTAGAGCCTGGCACATAGTAGGTGGCCATGAATATTTCTGTTGAATGAATGGGTTTCAACATTTTTGGTCAGTTATGGGGATCAAAAGCATATAGAACTTGGTTAAGCAATGGTTTCCTAGATATGACACAAAAAGCACAAGCAACAAAGAAAGAGTAAATTGGACTATATCAAAATTTTAAAATGTTTTCTTCTGCAAAAAAATACCATGAAGAAAACAAAAAGGCACACCAAAGAGAGATCCTGGCAAATCATATATTTAATAAAAGTGTAGTATCCAGAATACAGAAAGAACCCTTACAACTCAACAACAAAAATACAAACAACCCAACTGAAAATCAGGTAAAGGACTTAAATAGACATTGTGCTAATGAAGATATACAAATAGCCAACAAACATATGAAAATATGCTCAATACCATTAGTCGTTAGGGAAATGCAAATCAAAACCACGATGAGATGCCACTTCAAACCCACTAGGAAGGCTATAACTTTTTTAAAAAGAAAATAACAAGTATTGACAAGGATGTAGAGAAAGTGAAACACTCATACACGTCTGGTGGGAACATAAAATGATACAGGTTCTGTGGAAAACATTTTGGCAGTTACTCAACAAGTTAAACATACACTTGCCATATTACCCAGTAACTCTACTCCTAGGTATATAATGAAAAGAGTTGAAAAGGAGGGAACAACAGCAACAACAACAACAACAAAAAAACAGGTGAATTGAGCAGCACATAAGCAAAGGGCAGATAATGTTTCAAGAAGTAAAAAATGGTCAACTTTATTAAATACTTTTACAGGTAATATAGGGACAGACAAATGACGATTGAACTTGTTAGTAGAGAGGTCATTGGTAAGTTTGATAAGAAGGAAATTGAAAGAGTGGAAAATATTTTAATATAAACCTGGATGTGTATTAAGGAGAAAATGTGAGATCAGAAAGTGAGGGGCGGATAGACAATTTCTTTTGCGAGTTTTGGTGCTAAGGGGAGGAGAAATATGGGACTATAGCTGGAGGGGGATTTGGTATTAAGAGAGTGTATTTTTAAGAGGGTAGATTCTAGAATGCATCTAGCCAATATAAATGACTGAATGAAACTGACGACATAAAAATCCAAAGGGATAATTGCAGAAGAAAAAATATTGAGAAAGCAAGAGGGGTATTCAGAGCACTAGTAGATGGGATCGGTAGCAAATGTGGAAATCTTGGCTTTCCATGAGAATGAGTAATATTTATAGATTCTACAGTGGAGAAGGAAACGATTATGGTATGATTACAAATGCAGGTAAGATGGTAGATTTGGTGGGGAAATATAAAAGAATTTTCTCTTGACTCTTCAGTTTTCTCAGTGAAGGAAGAGATAAGGGCATAAAATAACAAGAGTGAGGGTAGGGTTTTGCGAAATTGAGGGGAAGATAAAGTATTGGATATTCATTTTGTGTAATGGAAATGGGTGTATAATATGGAAGGATTGATCATTTAAGATATGTGGTCAAGAATTTAAGGTGTGATCAGTTAGCTTTGTCTTGTAAATTTCTACAGCAACATCCATCACTTGTATATAGGAACAAAGCAGGTAGATAGCTAAATTTAACAAGGGTTGTGGTTTTGCCAGGGAAGTACTAGGGTGGGAAAGTGAGTAGGGAGATGAAGGTTGATGAAAGTAAGTGATACTCATGATAAATTGGTAAGCAATGAGGAAATGCGAAAAGAGAAATGTGGCTGATGCTGAAAAGTAGTAGAATTCACAGATTGGAGTTCAAAATTGAAGAATATTTAGAGTTGGGTGTGTGAAGGTGTGTATACCTGCACGTGAGGGAGGTATTTTGCTAGGAAGGATAATCAGTTGTAGCCCAAGAGATGTATGTTATAAAATCAAGATTTCAGAGTTGCTGTAATTTTTGAGAATGTCAATGTCTAGTGCATGAGCATTAGAGTGAGTGGCTTAAGTATGATGGAAGAAAAATACCATTGGAATTGAGGGCATGAAATGTTTGCAAAGCCAAAAATGCTGGATGAATATCCACATAGATGACAGATGTTGAAGTTGCCAAGAGGGTGGCAGTACTAAAAGTGGAGAAGAAGACTCAGGAAAGTGTCTAATGAATGAAGGTAAAGAAATAGATGGCGTTGCACATGATATTATCTAATAGCAAGAACTACAAATGAGCTCTGAATTTTGAAAGAGAAAGGAGCAGAAATGGTTTGAAAGTGACAGTGAGTCGACTCCTTGGGGTATGTGAGGAAAACTAACGTTTGCTCAAGAGGACTGCAGGGGAAGTGATTTCCTCAAGGCACAGCCATATTCCAGTCATAAAACAGAGATTAAGGGAACACGGAGAGAACAACTTGAAGCTACTGGGGAGTTTCTTAATGATAGACTATGAGTTACAGAGGGCAGGAAATAAGCGCTCATGAAGTTGGGGAGAGGGTTGGGTCCAATTCCGTCAAGTGCAGAGCAATACGTGAATAAGGGTCTAGTTAATGATGGATAATCTGCAGGGTGGTGACTTAAGTAAAAGTGATAAGACAAGATGGACCTTGTGACTGCACGGCAGATTGGGAGGTGAGTAAAGCCCTCCAGACTACAGATTGCTTAATCTAGGCTGACCTAGAACTAAGAAGAATCCAGAAACACCACTGAAACCTGTTTCCTCTAAATATCATGTATCCTGTATGATGATCCAGCATTGCAAAGATAGACTAGTAAGGACATCTAAGAGGGTAGGCTTGAAAGGAAACTAGTGTGTTTGCTCAAGAGTGTGAGTGTGTATGAAAAATATCAACAGCAAATTCTAATGTCAGAGGGTTACTACTATAGGCTTATGGAGCCATGCACTATTCTTGGACAACCCAAGGTGCCTGCACAGATGTGGCCCAGATGCAAGCACCAACACTTACTGGGCACCTGCAAAGCCAAAGCTGGGGAAGATGGAAGGCCAAGTGGAAGTGGTATTTTCCCAAGACAGGAATGTATTTACTTAGGCTTCCTAAATGGCAGGTGGACAAAAAATGGAAGAAAGGAAATTAAGCTTCTTTTTGCCTAACATCTCTCCTCAGGAGGAAGTACTTGGAGTTGTATTTCCTACGTAAATTCCCCTGCTAAAACTCCAGGGAGCTCATCAGTGGGCAGATGTTCCCACCTAAGTATGGTTACCAGCAAACATTTATTCAAAATCATGGCTGCATCTGGCTCACATTAGAAGGGTTCTCTTTGTCATTGTCTTTTAAAAGAACAATTCCCCATGCTTATAAATCCAGACTCAGAACATCAATTCAACCAACCTCAGGAGCCCTGTGGCTACACCTTCCTGCTGGGAATCAGCATGGTCCCCAGAGAATCAATTTGAGGAGTATTACCAAAGTGTTTTCATTTTCAGTGTTTATACACTGGAATGTCTACGAGTGAAGAATAGACAGGGCAATACAATCCTAAGATTCAATTTCTTTCATCAAATACAAACTGTGTATATGAGCATCAAGGCAAGAGGATGGAGGACTTTAACTGAAATTCCAATAGATATCTAAGTGCAAATCCTGGAACCATCCCATGCTAGCATTGTGAGTTAGGATAGGTACTTAACCACTCTGAGCCTGTTTTCTGATCTCTAAAAAAAAATAGAAGGATAATATCTCATACAGCTGTTGCAAAGATCAACTCAAATAATTCATGTACAGAATATAGCACAACAACCTACAGAATGGGAGAAAATATTTGTAAATCGTGTATCTGATAAGGGATTTTTATTCAGAATATATAAAGAACACTTACATGCCTGTGATAAGATGGTAAATAACCCAACTTTTAAAATGGGCAGAAGATCTAAATAGACATTTCTGCAAGGAAGATATACAAATGGCCAGCAAGCACATTAGAGACGCTTGACATCATTATTCATCAGGAAAACACAAATGAATACCACAGAAAGATACCATTTCATACCCATGCGGATGGCTAGAATCCAAAAGTCAGATAATCATAACTGTTGGTGGGGATTTAGAGAAATCAGAAACATCATACACTGTTAGTGAGAATGTAAAATGGTATACCTGCTTTGGAAAAGTTTGGTAGTTTCTCAGAGGGTGAAACAGTGTTACTGTATGACCCACTTGTAGGTATATTCCCAAGATAAATGCAAATATATGTCCATACAAAAACTTGTACATAAATATTCATAGCAGCAATATTCATAATACCCAAAGATGGAAACAACACAAATGCCCAACAACTGACCAGTGGACAAACAAAATGTGGCAAATCCATACAACAGAATACTATTCAGACATCAAAAGGAATGAAGAACTAATATATGCTACAATATGGCTGAACCTTAAAAACATTATGCTAAGTGAAAGAAGTCAGTCACAAAAGACCACATATTATGTGATTCTATTCATATGAAATGCTCAGAACAGGCAAATCTGTAGATACAAAATAGATCAATAATTGCTTAAGGCTGAGGCAGAAGTTGTTGGGAGCATACGGGATTCACTGCTACAAGATACGAGGGTTTCTTTTTGAGGTGTTGAAAACGTTCTAAAATAGACTGGAGGGAACTTCAAGACGTCGGAAGAGTAAGACGTGGAGATCACCTTCCTCCCCACAGAAGCATCAGAAATACATCTACACGTGGAACTGCTCCTATAGAACACCCACTGAACACTGGCAGAAGACCTCAGACCTCCCAAAAGGCAAGAAACTCCCCACGTAGCTGGGTAGGGCAAAAGAAAAAAAAGAAAAAGCAGAGACAAAAGAATAGGAACGGGGGCCTCCCTGGTGGCGCAGTGGTTGAGAGTCCGCCTGCCGATGCAGGGGATACGGGTTCGTGCCCCGGTCTGGGAGGATCCCATATGCCGCGGAGCGGCTGGGCCCGTGAGCCATGGCCGCTGCGCCTGCGCATCCGGAGCCTGTGCTCCGCAACGGGAGAGGCCACAAGAGTGAGAGGCCCGCATACCGCAAAAAGAAAAAAAAAAAAAAAAAAAAAAAAAAAGAATAGGAACGGGACCTGCACCAGTGGGAGGGAGCCTGAAGGAGGAAAGGTTTCCACACACTAGAAGCCCCTTCACTGGCGGAGACTACAGGTGGCGGACGGGGGCAGCTTCGGAGCCATGGAGGAGAGCGCAGCAACAAGGGTGCGGAGGGCAAAGCGGAGAGATTCCCGCACGGAGGATCGGTGCCGACCAGTACTCACCAGCCCGAGAGGCTTGTCTGCTCAACTGCCGGGATGGGTGGGGGCTGGGAGCTAAGGCTTGGGCTTTGGTCTGAGCGCAGGGAGAGGACTGGCAGTGTGAACACAGCCTGAAGGGGTTAGTACGCCACGTCTAGCCAGGAGGGAGTCCAGGAAAAGTCTGGAGCTGCCGCAAAGGCAAGAGACTTTTTCTTCCCTCTGTGTTTCCTGGTGCACGAGCAGAGGGGATTCAGAGCGCCGCCTAAAGGAGCTCCAGAGACAGGCGCGAGGCGCGGCTAGGAGCGCAGACCCCAGAGATGGGCATGGGCTGCTAAGGCTGCTGCTGCCGCCACCAAGAAGCCTGTGTGTGAGAACAGGTCACTATCCACACCTCCCTTCAGGGAGCCTGTGCAGCCCGCCACTGCCAGTGTCCCGTGATCCAGGGACGACTTCCCCGGGAGAACGCATGGCGTGCCTCGGGCTGGTGCAACGTCACGCCGGCCTCTGTCACTGCAGGCTCACCCTGCCTCCGTACCCCACCCTCCCCCCGGCCTGAGCGAGCCAGAGCCCCCAAAGCAGCGGCTCCTATAACCCCATCCTGTCTGAGCGAAAAACAGACGCTCTCAGGAGACCTACACGCAGAGGCGGGTTCAAATCCAAAGCTGAACCCCGGGAGCTGTGCAAGCAAAGAAGAGAAAGGGAAATCTCGCCCAGCAGCCTCAGGAGCAGCGGATTAAATCTCCACAATCAACTTGATGTACCCTGAATCGGTGGAACACCAGAATAGACAACGAATCATCCCAAATGGAGGAGGTGGACTTTGGGAGCAACGCTATTTATACATTTTTTCCCTTTTTCTCTTTTTTTGAGTGTGTATGCGTATGCTTCGGTGTGTGATTTTGTCTGTATAGTTAGTTTGGCACTTACCGTTTGTCCTAGGGTTCTGTCTGTCCATTTTTTGTTGTTTTTTAGTATAGTTTTCAGCGCTTGTTATCATTGGTGAATTTTTTTCTTCGTCTGGTTTTTCTCTTCTTTCTCGTTTTTTTAATTACTTAAAAAATTTTAATAATAAATTTTTGTTCTTTATTTTAATAACTCTTTAATAATTTAATTTAATTTAATTTTACATTTTTCTTTCTTTCTTTCTTTCTTTCTTTCTTTCTTTCTTTCTTTCTTTCTTTCTTTCTCCCTTTTATTCTGAGCCGTGTGCGTGACAGACTCTTCGTGCTCCAGCCAAGCGTCAGGGCTGTTCCTCTGATGTGGCAGAGGCAAGTTCAGGATATTGGTCCACCACAGACCTCCCAGCTCCACGTAATATCAAACAGTGAAAATCTCCCAGAGATCTCCATCTCAACACCAAGACCCAGCTCCACTAAATGACCAGCAAGTTACGGTGCTGGATACCTTATGCCAAACAACTACCAAGAAAGGAACACAACTCCACCCATTAGCAGAGAGGCTGCCTAAAATCATAGTAAGGTCACAGACACCCCAAAACACACCACCAGACTTGGACCTGCCTACCAAAAAGATAAGATCCAGCCTCATTGACCAGAACACAGGCACTGGTCCCCTCCACCAGGAAGCCTACACAACCCACTGAACCAACCTTAGCCACTGGGGACAGACACCAAAAACAACGGGAACTACGAACCTGCAGCCTGTGAAAAGGAGACACCAAACACAGTAATATAAGCAAAATGAAAAGACAGAAAAACACACAGCAGATGAAGGAGCAAGGTAAAAACGCACCAGACCTAACAAATGAAGAGGAAATAGGCAGTCTACCTGAAAAAGTATTCAGAATAATGATAGTAAAGATGATCCAAAATCTTGGAAATAGAATGGAGAAAATACAAGAAAAGTTTAACAAGGACCTAGAAGAACTAAAGAGCAAACAAACAATCATGAACAACACAATAAATGAAATTACATATCCTCTAGAAAGGATCAATAGCAGAATAAATGAGGCAGAAGATCGGATAAGTGACCTGGAAGATAAAATAGTGGGAATAACTACTGGAGAGCAGAATAAAGAAAAAAGAATGAAAAGAATTGAGGACAGTCTCAGAGACCTCTGGGACACGATTAAACGTACCAACATTCAAATTATAGGGGTTCCCAAAGAAAAAGAGAAAAAGAAAGGGACTGAGAAAATATTTGAAGAGATTATAGTTGAAAACTTCCCTAATATGGGAAAGGGAATAGTTAATCAAGTCCAGGAAGCACAGAGAGTCCCATACAGGATAAATACAAGAAGAAACACGCCAAGAAACATAGTAGTCAAACTATCAAAAAGTAAATACAAAGAAAAAATATTAAAAGCAGCAATGGAAAAACAACAAATAACATAGAAGGGAATCCCCATTAGGTTAACAACTGATCTTTGAGCAGAAATTCTGCAAACCAGAAGGGAGGGGCAGGACATATTTAACGTGATGAAAGGGAAAAACCTACAACCAAGATTACTCTACCCAGCAAGGATCTCATTCAGATTTGACAGAGAAATTAAAACCTTTACAGACAAGCAAAAGCTAAGAGAATTCAGCAGAACCAAACCAGCTTTACAGCAAATGCTAAACCAACTTCTCCAGGCAGGAAACACAAGAGAAGGAAAAGAATTACAATAACAAATGCAAAACAATTAAGAAAATGGTAATAGGAGCATACATATCGATAATTACCTTAAATGTAAATGGATTAAATGCTCCCACCAAAAGACACAGACTGGCTGAATGGATACAAAAACAAGACCCGTATATATGCTGTCAACAAGAGACCCACTTCAGACCTAGGGAAACATACAGACTGAAAGTGAGGGGATGGAAAAAGATATTCCATCCAAATGAAAATCAAAAGAAAGTTGGAGTAGCAATTCTCATATCAGACAAAATAGACTTTAAAATAATGACTTACAAGGGACAAAGCAGGACACTACATAATGATCAAGGGATCGATCCAAGAAGAAGATATAACACTTGTAAATATTTATGCACCCAACATAGGAGCACCTCAATACATAAGACAAATACTAACAGCCATAAAAGGGGAAATCGACAGTAAGACAATCATAGTAGGCGACTTTAACACCCCACTTTCAACAATGGACAGATCATCCAAAATGAAAAAAAAATAAGGAAACACAAGCTTTAAATGATACATTAAACAAGATGGACTTAATTGATATTTATAGGACGTTCCATCCAAAAACGTCCAGAGATAAACCCATGTACACATGGTCACCTTATCTTGATAAAGTAGGCTAGAGTATACAATGGAGGAAAGACAGCCTCTTTAATAAGTGGTGCTGGGAAAACTGTACAGCTACATGGAAAAGAATGAAATTAGAACACTCCCTAATGCCATACAAAAAAATAAACTCAAAATGGATTAAAGACCTTAATGTAAGGCAAGACACACTAAAACTCTTAGAGGAAATAAAAGAAGAACACTCTTTTGAGATAAATCACAGTAAGATCTTGTTTGACCCACCTCCTAAAGAAATGGAAACAAAACTAAAAATAAACAAATGGGACCGAGAGAAACTTAAAAGCTTTTGCACAGCAAAGGAAACCATACACAAGATGAAAAGACACCCCTCCGAATGGGAGAAAATATTTGCAAACGAAGCAACTGACAAAGGATTAGTCTCCAAAATTTACAAGGAGCTCATGCAGTTCAATATCAAAAAAACAAACCACCCAATCCAAAAATGGGCAGAAGACCTAAATAGACATTATTCCAAAGAGATACACAAATTGCCAACAAACACATGAAAGAATGCTCAACGTCGTTAATCATTAGAGAAATGCAAATCAAAACTACAATGCGGTATCATCTCACACCGGTCAGAATGGCCATCATCAAAAAATCTACAAACAATAAATGGACAACCTGGAAGAAATGGACAAATTCTTAGAGAAGGTGTGGAGAAAAGGGAACCCTCATACACTGTTGGTGGGAATGTAAATTGATAAAGTCACTAAGGAGAACAGTATGGAGGTTCCCTAAAAAACTAAAAATAGAACTACCATATGACCCAGCAATCCCACTATGGGGCATATATCCTGAGAAAACCATAATTCAAAAAGAGTCATGTACCACAATGTTCACTGCAGCTCTATTTACAATAGCCAGGACTTGGAAGGAACCTAAGTGTCCATCAACAGATGAATGGATAAAGAAGATGTGGCACATGTATACAATGGACTATTAGTGAGCCATAAAAAGGAACGAAACTGAGTTATTTGTAGTGAGGTGGATGGACCCAGAGTCTGTCATACAGAGTGAAGTAAGTCAGAAAGAGAAAAACAAATACCGTATGCTAACACATATATATGGAATCTTTAAAAAAAATGGTCATGAGGAACCTAGGGGCAAGACGGGAAAAAAGACGCAGACCTGGGCTTCCCTGGTGGCATACTGGTTGAGAATCTGCCTGCCGATGCAGGGGACACGGTTTCGTGCCCCGGTCTGTGAGGATCCCACATGCCGCGGAGCGGCTGGGCCCGTGAGGCATGGCCACTGAGCCTGCGCGTCCGGAACCTGTGCTCCACAACGGGAGAGGCCACAACAGTGAGAGGCCCGCGTCCCGAAAAAAAAAAAAAAAAGTCGCAGACCTACTAGAGAATGGACTTGAGGACACGGGGAGGGGGAAGGGTAAGCTGGGACAAAGTGAGAGAGTGGCATGGACATATATACACTACCAAATGTAAAACAGATAGCTAGTGGGAAGCAGCCACATAGCACAGGGAGATCAGCTCAGTGCTTTTTGACCACCTAGAGGTGTGGGATAGGGAGGGTGGGAGGGAGGGAAACGCAAGAGGGAGGGGATATGGGTATATACGTATATGTATAGCTGATTCACTTTGTTATAGAGCAGAAACTAATACACCATTGTAAAGCAATCATACTCCAGTAAAGATGTTAAAAAAAAAAAGTGTGTTTGTTCAAAATAAATAAATAAATAACTTTCCTAACTGCTTAGGAAAGTTATTTCTCCTTCCTATGAAATGAAAAATGATCTATAAGGGCACTTAGTATTGACTATAAATTCCAGTTCTGTCAGTGATGGTATCTGGTGCATGAGGGACACCCAAGTTAGGGAGCTTTTGGTTAATTTCCCTGGGCCATATAGAGCAAAGTGTTCTCTCAAATACTCTCTGGAAATTCGGAGCCTCAAATATGTTTGCCACCTTCCCCCAAGTCATCACACTTATTAACATCCTTGTCTTATTTTTCTAGAAGCAGGAGCTTCTAGCGGATCTTTTCCCTTTGTGAAAGGATGTATTTCTGTGTGAGGTGGATCTAGGCCGCCTTAGTATGTCCTCTAATGTTCACCTCAGTAGCACTCTACCTGGTTGATAATATCTTTGAGGCCAACTTCCTGTAATGTTTTTCTTTTTGTTTTCTTTTTTTTTTACCTTAGGAGCACGTTATAATAAAAACTCCATTAAAGATGCAAAATCAAAGTGAGCCATGAAGCAAGACACGATGGGGCCTATCAGCATTCCTAAGCGTGTTCAAGGTGAAAGCATTTCAGAGGGAGTTAAACAACAGTCATTATAGCTATCTTTGTTGACCTCTGACTCTATATGCCAGTCACTGTGATTGACATACATTAATTCTCATAAAACTTCTGTCATGTTGACATTATTATCTCCCTTTTACAAATGGGGAAAGAGGTTCACATAAATTAAATGACTTTCTCAGGGCAACAGCTAGTAAGTTTCAGGGCTGCCTTTGTATCCAAAATAAAGAGGGCTTTGTTTGGTTTTTTGACTCTATTTTCTTCTTAGTAGTACTGCATACATTTATTATTTATATGTATTAAAAAGGATAAAATAAGTTTGGACTCCTCTCTAACACAACATGAAGTTCTTATGATCTAAAGATAAAAATGTTGAAGTAAAATATATATATTATGGAAAACGTATGTATAATCTAGGAGTCAAGAAAAATTTCTGTGCAAGCTGGAAAACCTTGACACTCTGGAGAAATGACTGACATATTTGAGTGCTTAAAACTTAAAATGTAATCATATGGCAAACGTAAAGGTAAATAAAACCAGAAGACAATTAATAGAGGAACATATATTTGTAAGACACACAACAGATAAAGGGTTCAATATCCAACATATAAAAAATTTCCTTCACATTAATAAGAAAAGACAAACACGTAATTGAAAGTGGTTAAAAAGGGTAAAAAGGGCTGTTCAAGGAGGCAGAAAAACCCCTTGCCAATAAACAAGTGAAATTACTCAACTTTACTAGCAATCAGCTATATTGAAATTAAATTAACAAGGAAATATCACTTTAAGACCATTAAACATGTTATCACACATTGCTGGAGTGTTGTGGAGGTTAATATGTTATCTCATACATTTGCCGAGGGAAATGTGCAGTATATTAAAGCCATTTGGAAGTCAATCTGGCAACCCCTATTAAAATTAAGAATTTACATAAACTTTAACTTAGCAATTCCATTTCCGGGGCCTTCTTCCATAGAAGATAAAAGCACGGGAATATAACAGTGAATATGTACAAAATAAATTTTACATATATATTCAGATTAATTGCAACGTTTTTCCTAGTAGCCAAAAAACTGGAATCAACTTGAATGTCCTCAATAGAGGAATGGTTTAATAAGTTGTCTTTCACCCAAACCATTGCATTTTACATAACTAGTTTAAAAAGGGTGTTAAGTCTATACCAGACGATGTGGAAAACATTTCTCTGAAATGTTTCTAAGTGAGAAAAACTACGTGCAGTAAAGAGTAAAATAGTGCCCCTATATGTTTTTATGCATACATATGTATGTTACCTTATTTATGAACATAGACAAACATATGCAAAGATTCACACCAGGCTTTAACACTGCTTATCCAGTGGAGGAGTGGCTAATGAAGTGTAAAAATCCTATAGATGTACAGGCTTTCTCAATATTTATGTATATGTATAAATATATATATATATATATATATATATATATATATATATATAATTCTCAACATTTATATATAATTGCTTTATGTAAATGCACATGTAAATTACATATGTGTAAAGCCATGTACAAAGAGATAGTTGCTGAAAGTGTGCATATCATAGAGAGTGTTTTGAGTTTTTAGTGTTTAGGGTTCTTTTTTTTTAACTTTCTTTCTTGTACTTTGAGTTTTTCAAAATAAAAATTTTACATGATTTTAAGTTTAACATTTTCTAAAGCAAACATTATAGAGCAGGTTAAGGAAATGATCCAGTATCTACAGAATGATTTGATTGTTCAGTCCTCCAGCAGTTCATCAAACTACATTGAGCAGCAACCGTGACATTGTGTCAGGTGTGTTAAAGTGGTTGGGATTACAGAGATGAATGAAATATGCTCCTTCTTTTTGTATATTACAACAAGACAAACATATAAATGAACCATTCTAATACAATATGGCTATTGCTTTAATATAAGAATTTGTAGGACCATAGGGGCAATGAACTCTGCAGGCATTGGTGGTAGAGAGGCTTCAGAGGGAAAGAACCATTTGAGCTTAGCCTTAAAGACTGAGGATGCTTTCATCACTCACCAGCCTTAGGTGGGGAAGGGAAAGCAATCCCTTCAAAGAGGAAGGAATCAACATCTAGTCCTATTTCATTCATCAAGAATGTGGAGGAGGAAGTAAACAGTTTATTATTTATAGTCTCAAATGATGGTAATGTGTGGAAGATGGGCAAATGGAACAAGAGACTTTGGAAGAGTCCTGATCAGGAACTAATAAAATGAGAACCTGCTTTGAAACATGCAAGCAGGTTTTTCTGAGGGAAGAAGAACTCTAAGCTGCGTTTAATGAAAGGAAGCAACTGTCAAAGCAATCTGACTAAGTTCAGTACATTAGGTTTGCAGTTGAGGAAGAAATATGGGTTGCTGTTCATTTAGGACCTGTGGAAGAGGTTGGAGAAAAGGGGATAGGTATTCAAGCAATGATTCATTAGGTAGAAAGAAGAGAATGTTAGAAATCAGACACTACTGCCACTTACTGAATAAATTCATCATAATCCATATACAGACACATTATAAAGTATCTCAAGGTACCAGAATGCTTGACCATTGAGGTAAGGTGCCCCAAAATACTGTGTCTTCAAGGAAAACACAAGGGTTCAGTACTCATGGGTTAGCAGCAGTTAACATAAGACACACTAGCTTTTGGGGAGTGGGGGAGAAAGAAGCAAGGATTATGCATGTATGTATTTATATCATAGATGATAACAACAGAAGCCATTTAATCAAATGCTTATTATTGGCCTAATATAATGTCAGGTGTTTTACATAAATTACCTCATTTAATCCCAGCATGGCTCTAAGATCTAGATACATGTTACTATCATTCCCTTTTTACAGATGAGGAAACTAAGTCTTACAGGAGTTAAAAAACGTACTCAAGGTCAAATAGCTTTTAGGTGGTGAAGCTGTAAATTGAGATCGGACTTTAAATCCTATGCTCCCAACTGCTCAACTAGACACTAAGTTATATTCCCCCTGCTAAACCCTAGTCCCAGCCATCATCATATCACACCTGTATTGTCCCAACAGCCTGTCACCCCTCTGGTCCTACACAGTTCACAACATCCAGTGAACTTTCTAAAACATACATCAGACGACATCACTTTCCTTTATCAAACCATCCAGTGGCCCTCCACTGCACGTAAGATAAAATCCAAGTTCTTACCCTGCAGGTCCCTATGTGACCACTTCTCTGCCAGCCTCTCCAGTCTCGGTCATCAATCTCCGCTCTGCCCCTCTCTGACTGCACTCCAGTCACTCACCCTTCTGCTCTTCCTCAACACACTCTTCTCGTTCTGGCCTCACGGCATTGCTACTTGCTAGTCTACCTAAAATGCTCTTCTTCAAAGTCTTCACACAGCTGACTCGACCTCATTATTCAGATCTTGATTCAAATATCAGCTCCTTAGAGAAGGTTCCCCACACCAACAACAAGAACGACCCCTTTGCCCATGAAAACAGAAGTTACTTGAGGACAGGAACTATTGATTTCATGTTCTTCACTCTAATTCCAGAACCAAGAGTAATATCTGACACCTACTAGGCACTCAGGACATATTTCTTTCCTGAAATACTGGTATCTTTTTTAAAGTGTCATACTCATATGCCTATGAGTATATCTACATATATATATATATATATATTTATGGATATGTGAGCTTGTTGTCACCTCACAGAAGTGGAATGTTCATCCCTCACCCAAAATTTGGTTTGAACGTCAAGATTAAAGATGCCACACATATACCAAGAAGGTATGAAAAGGATTATTACTCACATAATGAGTTATGCATCAAAAATGCAGTTAGACCAAAAAAAGAAAAAAGAAAAAACTGCTAACTGTGAAGTGTTGGGTAATTAGATGGTTGTGATTCTTTCATTCTATAGATATAGGAATAGATATAGAAATAATCTAAACTTCAAGTTCTACACCTTAAGTATATACAATTTTTATTTATCCATTATACCTCAATAAAACTGAAAAAATGGGATCACTCTCAATGACAACTTACCCATGGTGTTTGTCTGATAACTAAAACATAGCGTGGTTTATTTAATTTAATTTGGACTTGTTTATTTAAGCCATTATGTCACCTGCAGCATGAGACCAATAAGAAAGGTGAACGTTCCATTGAATATCTAGTACTATCAAGAGCTAGTACTATATATTCTGAGAAGTGAAATGAGTGCCTTAGTCTCTCTATCAATGTGCAGAACTTCAAAGAAGGTAAAGAGTGCTATGGTGAGACATTGTATTGTGGCTTTAATATGTGCAGAAGATGTGTGACCTTGATTTATATTTTGGGTATCCGTGAGGCAAGAGATTCTATGAGTTCTTTACCCCAAATGAGGCAACCTTGGAGAAGGAATTGTTTGCATTGGGCAGAAGAGATGATCAGACCGCTGGCAGTGGCCCAAACATCTATAAAAATGCGAAGATGAGGCCAATTGTTGGCTAAGACATGGCCAAGTGCTCAGATAACTGGCTAAAGTTTGGCCAACTGAGCTGATCCTGTGTCCTGTCCTTTATCAGGAACATTCTGATAAAGAGATGAAAAGCAGCAAGAGTCAAGCAAGCTCCATTAAGTGTGACAGTGGCAATGCCATTGGTTAAGTGAATGAACCCCCTTTGGTATTCACTGTGTTGAGCCTAAGGGGCTCCCCAGGTATCCAAGTGTTCTAAGAGATGACCTCCTCTAGCACTGTGGCATCCGGCAAGGGACCCAGCACAGGGGACGTTACCCTCTCCTGAAAGTAGGGTATGCAGAGAGCCCAGGTTCAGCTCCATCCTGTAGCAAGGAGGCCTCACTAGCTGTGCTGGGCTTGCAGGGTGCTGTTTCCATGATCAAAGGCCCCACGGGCAGCTGTATACTGAGGGTCACAGGTTCAGGACCTGAGATAGTCTATATTTCCAGGAAAGTCCAGTATGTACCCACCAATTGCTACACTAATGGCATACAGCATTGGGCCAAGGAAGATAGTTCCTTGTATCAGAAGCCCATGCAACTAACGGCCATCACTGATGGTAGAGGGACTCCATGATATATGAGAGAAGGTTGCTAAAGCTCCCACAGTGAAGGAATCCCAGGGGGCCATAACAGGAATGCCTGTTCTATGGCCATTCAGGCAGATTCTAGTATCTTTTTACAGGGGGTCTCATTCAAGTTGGGCCTATTTGCAAGTTACAGAACAAAAAAAAAAGCTTTGTAAATGAGGAGTGTTGCCTCCAGAATCTAAACATGTCGAAAACATGTTGGGCTTGTTTTAACAATGAGGGTCCTAAGAAGACTAAAAGCTGTTTCTTGACACTGTCAGGACTGGAGCAGCCCTCAACTTACTAAATAATTTTCAGGAGCTTAACTGAAGTGGTGGGGCCCTGTACTATGTGTCTCATGTGAATCTCCTCAAAGGAGGATGTCATTAGTGTGATGTCATAACTTTGTACCCGAAAAAAGTTAGAGCTGGTTAAAATATTGCCTGTGAAGACTATGTGAGATGGCAGGCGTGGAGACTGAGCCCATTGAGTACCCAGGTGAAGGTGTATTGTGTCCCTTTAAAGGTGAAGGTTAACTGCAGCTGAGAGGTTGTTGAACTAGGCACTGAATAGAACATGCTAGCCAAATACTTTGCTCTAACTGCAAAGTATTTACCAGTTACTTATTTATTATTGGGTGGAATCAGTCATTTCAATAGGTGGGGCCATGACGCCAAGGGTACGAATTCACACTGAGGCACCGGTCCTGTTTTGCCGGGTTTAAGAACAAGTAAAACTTGGCTGTTAAATGCAGCAGAAGTGGGGATAACCACACCTTCTCTAACTAGGTCTTATATAATGGGTTTCAATCTGTGAAAACCGTGCTTTCATTTAGATTGAACCTTTTCTTAAACACTGAGGTGAAAGGTATTATTTTAACTAGGGGGAAAGGTCCATAGGGTCCCATAGTTTTCAAGCTGATTATAAGGGCCAGAGACTTAACTTGATTACTTATTGGGTCAGGTTCTCCACGTGCACTAGAGGATATTTTAGGGTAATTGATGTCTTGGCTATGGAAAAGTTAGGCACGGAAATAATTCGGATGGTTCAGGTTAGGCATATCTGTTTCTATTTTATGTTCACCTACTCCCTGGCTGGGAGTGGATGAACATAAAGTGTGGCCAGATGTGGGCCAGAAGCGGAAGGGGAATTAATGAGGCTTCAAAACTGTCCATTGTCAAACATCAAAAGTGGAATCAGATTATGACACACACTGCCACCACCCATACAGCACCCCTCTCCCCATCTGGGACCTCCCAAACACACACGGAAACACCAAGTCCATTTCCTCCTCACCAGCAGGATAAAGTTTTCAGGAAGAAATCTGTCTTCAGAGCTCAGTACTCACCCAGTCCTTATTCCCGGTGTCTGGCTAAATATGGACTGGGTGGTCTGGGCCCCAAACTGGCAGGATACTACCTCCCTCCCTTCTCACACGCCTGCCCCTTCCTGCCTTCCTTCAGTCCCCATCACCGAAGAACAGACAGAGATACACACACATCTTTCTACAGCAGCTTGTACATCAATAGCTGAGGGCTTTTTTATTTGGTCTCTACACAGGTGACCATGTCTCCAGTGCTTTCTCTGGAGAGACAACAGAGACAGCAAGGTCTCAGTCACCTGATAGACCCAGGGCAGCACTTTATGAACTGCTGGAAGAGCCCTCTGGGACGTTTTCATCCTCCTCTGGCTCTTTAGTCATTGTTGTACTCCGCCAGTAATAGAATGCTAGCATCTTTGACTTCTTCTGTGTAGAACCTCTTCCCGAATTCAGATGACGGACTGATTTTCTTAACTCGACCACCTCCTGAATCTGGTCGGAAAACAAAGTGATACAGAAAGATATTGATTTGGGGAAAGAGGATGGGAAGGAGAACTTTGAGAGAATGGGTGTGGATTGAGAAGGGGTTTGTGCCAGGGAAGGGCTGGGTAAGTCTTGGGTGGGGGATGAAGAGGAGGCACGTGAGTCGGGTAATCTGACCTCTTCCATCTTATAGCCCTGGAGTGGAGAATTCACCCTCTCCCTTCTGCGTTGGCCCCCCGGTGTTTGTTGCTCTGACCTCAAGGTGTTTGTCCGTGCATCACGGTTAGGCTCCTGGGGGACTGTAGTTTCCTCTGCCATGTCAGTAGCAACAGTGTGCTCTACTCCAAGGCTCCTGGCCTCTTTATATATACCCTGCCAGGACAATGAAGAGCCACACCCATCAGCTTTGATTGGTCAGCCAATGGTAGCGCTGGGGTGGCTGTGACATCACAAAGCACTACCCTTGAAGATACGTGGGGGGAGGGGAGGGGTGCAGAGGAGTCTAGGTGCTCTGGTTAGAGAAAGGGAGTGCTTCCTCAACACCCAGTAAAGAGCCTTCCCAAATTGACCTTTCACTCTTCCTCATCTTCTCTGGTTCAATCCTTGTGGTGCACATGTTAGGGAGAAGGTGTCCCCTCCAAACCATTCCACATGGCCACCCCCATTCATTGTTTAATTCTGTTGTCTCCCAGATCTCATCACCTGGTATTGTGTGGTTTTTAAAAACTTTTTATTTTAGAACAGTTTTAGGTTTACAGAGTAATTGTGAAGATCATATTCATACACTCCACAACAAATTTCCCTTCATAACATTGTACATTAGTATGGTACAATTGTTCAACTTAGTGAACCAACACTGAAACAGTATTATTAACTAAAGTCTGTACTTCATCAGAATTCCTTTTTTTTTAAATGTTGAGCCTTCTTTTAATTAATTTATTTTTATTTTTGGCTGTGTTGGGTCTTCGTTTCTGTGTGTGGGCTTTCCCTAGTTGTGGCAAGCAGGGGCCACTCTTCATCGGGATGCGCGGGCCTCTCACTGTCGCGGCCTCTCTTGTTGCGGAGCACAGGCTCCAGATGCGCAGGCTCAGCGGCTGTGGCTCACGGGCCTAGTTGCTCTGCGGCATATGGGATCTTCCCAGATCAGGGCTCGAACCCGTGTCCCCTGCATCATCAGGCAGATTCTCAACCTCTTTGCCACCGTGGAAGCCCCAGATTGCCTTATTTTTTACCTAATATTCTTCTTCTGTCCCAGGATCCCAACCAAGATTCTACATTCAATTTAGTCATTCCTTGTTATAACTTCTTAGGCTCCTCTTGGCTGTGACAGTTTTTTAGACTTCTTGTTTTTGAAGACTTTGACAGTTTGGGGTCTTGTGTTTTGTCTTTTACATTAGGTCTGCAGATGTTATTGCTCTTATAGGTAAAAGCTTTTATAAGTTTCTTCTTCCAGAGAACCTCAAATCAAGTCAGTACCATCAGTTTTATGGACTTCCCCGTGGCAATGGTTGAACTAATCTCTTGGCTTTGTCACAGAGGTGACACAAATGTTTTTCTCTAGAGGTCTGAGGATCAGGATCATTTTTATTTATGACAGAGGCACAGGGGCAGCAGCAGAAGCATTTTGTAAGGTACTAGTGAGTCATTTACTTTTAGAAGTATGACCTCAGCATCCCACATAGTTAACGGCTCTTCCTCCACACGAGTGACCATCCAATGGACCTGTATATTGAACAGACTGTCAGTCTTTCTCCTGAGCTCTATATAGAAAGGGGGCCAACATGTGGTTGAGACACAACCAGTGTTCACAAGGTAAGAGTCATTTCTTTGAGGTTAGTATCAGTCGCAACTTAGTTTGGAATTGAAACACGTGATTCAACCTGAGAATCACAAATAGGTCCAGGTTGAGACACAGGATTCAGGACTGCTTTAAGGAAGGTCCCAATCCAATAATCCTTTCACTATATGCCAAGTGGGTAAACTGACTTATGTTGGTCAAAGCTTTAGCAGAAACTCAGTAGGACTAACAAATGCAGCACAAAGAAGCATGTTCAAAGCACAAGCTAGCCAGCAGGCAGTAGCCCAAGTGCCTGTTCACCAGCATAGAGCAGAGCCAGTTAGAAAGCCAAAGCAAGAGAAGAAAGACCCCCGGTGGTAAGGGATAGCACTTGATGTCCTGCTCACAGGACCAGTTGTTGTAATCACACCACAGAGACAGGATGGACCCTTCAAACCAAATTCGGTTTAGATGTCGAGACTGATAACACATACACCTAGAGAGTATGAAAAACCTTACTACATAAGGAGGCTTTCTGGGGAGAGCAGGGCAGGCTCTCAAGCAGGTTCAAGAATGGCTTGAGAGAGCAGAAGAAGGAGACTGGCTTGGCTTTTATGGTGGTGAGGGGATGACGCTGGAGTGCTCCCACACACAGGTCAGGTTTTGCAAAGCCTGAACTTCCTCCTGGCCCACAGAAGAGAGAGTACCTGAGCTTTCTTATCCGATCTAGGGAAGCAGGGGAAGAGGCAGTGGTAGGGCTCTTTTATAGAATAATGTTGTGTAAATGCAAGGTGTTTAGCACAGTTTAGAATTCTCATAACCATTATAACCACACTTATATTGTTTTCAGTTAAACTACGTTTCACTAGATTCGTATTTCCCAAATTATGGTCCTTTAAATATTATTTAAGGTGGCTTAGAATTATCTTGGTTCATCACAGAGAAACTGTGTAGAAAGAGAAAAGACTGCTAGCCTCAGGAGGTCTGACACACTGGTCACAAAAGAGCAGACTTCATTGTACTATCTGCTGAATTATGAGGGGTTTCTAACATGTTTCCCATCCTGGGTGACTACTGTAGCACCCAAAGACTGTAATAATAATTACAGAAACTAACATTTATTGACTACTAACTCTATGTAGGAATTATGCTAAATATCCATATACATATTTAATCCTCATCACAACCCTATTGAGATAAGTGGCAAAAGAGTGGTTTCTGTCATTTCTGCCAGGACATCTCCATTCCAATTGCAGAAGCAGAAAAGAGCATATAGGAGGGCACATGGGAATATTTATGGGCCAGGCTCAAAAGGGGTATGCATTACTCCTGCTCACATTTCCTTGGGAAAAACTCACATAGCCACATCTAACTACAAGAGAAAATGAGAAATGTAGTCTACCTGGTAGAAGAGGAGAACTTAAATGTTGGAGATTAGCTAGCAATCTCTGTCTCCACCATCTTGTTCTTCACTCTCCCCAGTATTTACAGTAGAGCCTGGCACATAGTAGGTGGCCATGAATATTTCTGTTGAATGAATGGGTTTCAACATTTTTGGTCAGTTATGGGGATCAAAAGCATATAGAACTTGGTTAAGCAATGGTTTCCTAGATATGACACAAAAAGCACAAGCAACAAAGAAAGAGTAAATTGGACTATATCAAAATTTTAAAATGTTTTCTTCTGCAAAAAAATACCATGAAGAAAACAAAAAGGCACACCAAAGAGAGATCCTGGCAAATCATATATTTAATAAAAGTGTAGTATCCAGAATACAGAAAGAACCCTTACAACTCAACAACAAAAATACAAACAACCCAACTGAAAATCAGGTAAAGGACTTAAATAGACATTGTGCTAATGAAGATATACAAATAGCCAACAAACATATGAAAATATGCTCAATACCATTAGTCGTTAGGGAAATGCAAATCAAAACCACGATGAGATGCCACTTCAAACCCACTAGGAAGGCTATAACTTTTTTAAAAAGAAAATAACAAGTATTGACAAGGATGTAGAGAAAGTGAAACACTCATACACGTCTGGTGGGAACATAAAATGATACAGGTTCTGTGGAAAACATTTTGGCAGTTACTCAACAAGTTAAACATACACTTGCCATATTACCCAGTAACTCTACTCCTAGGTATATAATGAAAAGAGTTGAAAAGGAGGGAACAACAGCAACAACAACAACAACAAAAAAACAGGTGAATTGAGCAGCACATAAGCAAAGGGCAGATAATGTTTCAAGAAGTAAAAAATGGTCAACTTTATTAAATACTTTTACAGGTAATATAGGGACAGACAAATGACGATTGAACTTGTTAGTAGAGAGGTCATTGGTAAGTTTGATAAGAAGGAAATTGAAAGAGTGGAAAATATTTTAATATAAACCTGGATGTGTATTAAGGAGAAAATGTGAGATCAGAAAGTGAGGGGCGGATAGACAATTTCTTTTGCGAGTTTTGGTGCTAAGGGGAGGAGAAATATGGGACTATAGCTGGAGGGGGATTTGGTATTAAGAGAGTGTATTTTTAAGAGGGTAGATTCTAGAATGCATCTAGCCAATATAAATGACTGAATGAAACTGACGACATAAAAATCCAAAGGGATAATTGCAGAAGAAAAAATATTGAGAAAGCAAGAGGGGTATTCAGAGCACTAGTAGATGGGATCGGTAGCAAATGTGGAAATCTTGGCTTTCCATGAGAATGAGTAATATTTATAGATTCTACAGTGGAGAAGGAAACGATTATGGTATGATTACAAATGCAGGTAAGATGGTAGATTTGGTGGGGAAATATAAAAGAATTTTCTCTTGACTCTTCAGTTTTCTCAGTGAAGGAAGAGATAAGGGCATAAAATAACAAGAGTGAGGGTAGGGTTTTGCGAAATTGAGGGGAAGATAAAGTATTGGATATTCATTTTGTGTAATGGAAATGGGTGTATAATATGGAAGGATTGATCATTTAAGATATGTGGTCAAGAATTTAAGGTGTGATCAGTTAGCTTTGTCTTGTAAATTTCTACAGCAACATCCATCACTTGTATATAGGAACAAAGCAGGTAGATAGCTAAATTTAACAAGGGTTGTGGTTTTGCCAGGGAAGTACTAGGGTGGGAAAGTGAGTAGGGAGATGAAGGTTGATGAAAGTAAGTGATACTCATGATAAATTGGTAAGCAATGAGGATATGCGAAAAGAGAAATGTGGCTGATGCTGAAAAGTAGTAGAATTCACAGATTGGAGTTCAAAATTGAAGAATATTTAGAGTTGGGTGTGTGAAGGTGTGTATACCTGCACGTGAGGGAGGTATTTTGCTAGGAAGGATAATCAGTTGTAGCCCAAGAGATGTATGTTATAAAATCAAGATTTCAGAGTTGCTGTAATTTTTGAGAATGTCAATGTCTAGTGCATGAGCATTAGAGTGAGTGGCTTAAGTATGATGGAAGAAAAATACCATTGGAATTGAGGGCATGAAATGTTTGCAAAGCCAAAAATGCTGGATGAATATCCACATAGATGACAGATGTTGAAGTTGCCAAGAGGGTGGCAGTACTAAAAGTGGAGAAGAAGACTCAGGAAAGTGTCTAATGAATGAAGGTAAAGAAATAGATGGCGTTGCACATGATATTATCTAATAGCAAGAACTACAAATGAGCTCTGAATTTTGAAAGAGAAAGGAGCAGAAATGGTTTGAAAGTGACAGTGAGTCGACTCCTTGGGGTATGTGAGGAAAACTAACGTTTGCTCAAGAGGACTGCAGGGGAAGTGATTTCCTCAAGGCACAGCCATATTCCAGTCATAAAACAGAGATTAAGGGAACACGGAGAGAACAACTTGAAGCTACTGGGGAGTTTCTTAATGATAGACTATGAGTTACAGAGGGCAGGAAATAAGCGCTCATGAAGTTGGGGAGAGGGTTGGGTCCAATTCCGTCAAGTGCAGAGCAATACGTGAATAAGGGTCTAGTTAATGATGGATAATCTGCAGGGTGGTGACTTAAGTAAAAGTGATAAGACAAGATGGACCTTGTGACTGCACGGCAGATTGGGAGGTGAGTAAAGCCCTCCAGACTACAGATTGCTTAATCTAGGCTGACCTAGAACTAAGAAGAATCCAGAAACACCACTGAAACCTGTTTCCTCTAAATATCATGTATCCTGTATGATGATCCAGCATTGCAAAGATAGACTAGTAAGGACATCTAAGAGGGTAGGCTTGAAAGGAAACTAGTGTGTTTGCTCAAGAGTGTGAGTGTGTATGAAAAATATCAACAGCAAATTCTAATGTCAGAGGGTTACTACTATAGGCTTATGGAGCCATGCACTATTCTTGGACAACCCAAGGTGCCTGCACAGATGTGGCCCAGATGCAAGCACCAACACTTACTGGGCACCTGCAAAGCCAAAGCTGGGGAAGATGGAAGGCCAAGTGGAAGTGGTATTTTCCCAAGACAGGAATGTATTTACTTAGGCTTCCTAAATGGCAGGTGGACAAAAAATGGAAGAAAGGAAATTAAGCTTCTTTTTGCCTAACATCTCTCCTCAGGAGGAAGTACTTGGAGTTGTATTTCCTACGTAAATTCCCCTGCTAAAACTCCAGGGAGCTCATCAGTGGGCAGATGTTCCCACCTAAGTATGGTTACCAGCAAACATTTATTCAAAATCATGGCTGCATCTGGCTCACATTAGAAGGGTTCTCTTTGTCATTGTCTTTTAAAAGAACAATTCCCCATGCTTATAAATCCAGACTCAGAACATCAATTCAACCAACCTCAGGAGCCCTGTGGCTACACCTTCCTGCTGGGAATCAGCATGGTCCCCAGAGAATCAATTTGAGGAGTATTACCAAAGTGTTTTCATTTTCAGTGTTTATACACTGGAATGTCTACGAGTGAAGAATAGACAGGGCAATACAATCCTAAGATTCAATTTCTTTCATCAAATACAAACTGTGTATATGAGCATCAAGGCAAGAGGATGGAGGACTTTAACTGAAATTCCAATAGATATCTAAGTGCAAATCCTGGAACCATCCCATGCTAGCATTGTGAGTTAGGATAGGTACTTAACCACTCTGAGCCTGTTTTCTGATCTCTAAAAAAAAATAGAAGGATAATATCTCATACAGCTGTTGCAAAGATCAACTCAAATAATTCATGTACAGAATATAGCACAACAACCTACAGAATGGGAGAAAATATTTGTAAATCGTGTATCTGATAAGGGATTTTTATTCAGAATATATAAAGAACACTTACATGCCTGTGATAAGATGGTAAATAACCCAACTTTTAAAATGGGCAGAAGATCTAAATAGACATTTCTGCAAGGAAGATATACAAATGGCCAGCAAGCACATTAGAGACGCTTGACATCATTATTCATCAGGAAAACACAAATGAATACCACAGAAAGATACCATTTCATACCCATGCGGATGGCTAGAATCCAAAAGTCAGATAATCATAACTGTTGGTGGGGATTTAGAGAAATCAGAAACATCATACACTGTTAGTGAGAATGTAAAATGGTATACCTGCTTTGGAAAAGTTTGGTAGTTTCTCAGAGGGTGAAACAGTGTTACTGTATGACCCACTTGTAGGTATATTCCCAAGATAAATGCAAATATATGTCCATACAAAAACTTGTACATAAATATTCATAGCAGCAATATTCATAATACCCAAAGATGGAAACAACACAAATGCCCAACAACTGACCAGTGGACAAACAAAATGTGGCAAATCCATACAACAGAATACTATTCAGACATCAAAAGGAATGAAGAACTAATATATGCTACAATATGGCTGAACCTTAAAAACATTATGCTAAGTGAAAGAAGTCAGTCACAAAAGACCACATATTATGTGATTCTATTCATATGAAATGCTCAGAACAGGCAAATCTGTAGATACAAAATAGATCAATAATTGCTTAAGGCTGAGGCAGAAGTTGTTGGGAGCATACGGGATTCACTGCTACAAGATACGAGGGTTTCTTTTTGAGGTGTTGAAAACGTTCTAAAATAGACTGGAGGGAACTTCAAGACGTCGGAAGAGTAAGACGTGGAGATCACCTTCCTCCCCACAGAAGCATCAGAAATACATCTACACGTGGAACTGCTCCTATAGAACACCCACTGAACACTGGCAGAAGACCTCAGACCTCCCAAAAGGCAAGAAACTCCCCACGTAGCTGGGTAGGGCAAAAGAAAAAAAAGAAAAAGCAGAGACAAAAGAATAGGAACGGGGGCCTCCCTGGTGGCGCAGTGGTTGAGAGTCCGCCTGCCGATGCAGGGGATACGGGTTCGTGCCCCGGTCTGGGAGGATCCCATATGCCGCGGAGCGGCTGGGCCCGTGAGCCATGGCCGCTGCGCCTGCGCATCCGGAGCCTGTGCTCCGCAACGGGAGAGGCCACAAGAGTGAGAGGCCCGCATACCGCAAAAAGAAAAAAAAAAAAAAAAAAAAAAAAAAAGAATAGGAACGGGACCTGCACCAGTGGGAGGGAGCCTGAAGGAGGAAAGGTTTCCACACACTAGAAGCCCCTTCACTGGCGGAGACTACAGGTGGCGGACGGGGGCAGCTTCGGAGCCATGGAGGAGAGCGCAGCAACAAGGGTGCGGAGGGCAAAGCGGAGAGATTCCCGCACGGAGGATCGGTGCCGACCAGTACTCACCAGCCCGAGAGGCTTGTCTGCTCACCTGCCGGGATGGGTGGGGGCTGGGAGCTAAGGCTTGGGCTTTGGTCTGAGCGCAGGGAGAGGACTGGCAGTGTGAACACAGCCTGAAGGGGTTAGTACGCCACGTCTAGCCAGGAGGGAGTCCAGGAAAAGTCTGGAGCTGCCGCAAAGGCAAGAGACTTTTTCTTCCCTCTGTGTTTCCTGGTGCACGAGCAGAGGGGATTCAGAGCGCCGCCTAAAGGAGCTCCAGAGACAGGCGCGAGGCGCGGCTAGGAGCGCAGACCCCAGAGATGGGCATGGGCTGCTAAGGCTGCTGCTGCCGCCACCAAGAAGCCTGTGTGTGAGAACAGGTCACTATCCACACCTCCCTTCAGGGAGCCTGTGCAGCCCGCCACTGCCAGTGTCCCGTGATCCAGGGACGACTTCCCCCGGAGAACGCATGGCGTGCCTCGGGCTGGTGCAACGTCACGCCGGCCTCTGTCACTGCAGGCTCACCCTGCCTCCGTACCCCACCCTCCCCCCGGCCTGAGCGAGCCAGAGCCCCCAAAGCAGCGGCTCCTATAACCCCATCCTGTCTGAGCGAAAAACAGACGCTCTCAGGAGACCTACACGCAGAGGCGGGTTCAAATCCAAAGCTGAACCCCGGGAGCTGTGCAAGCAAAGAAGAGAAAGGGAAATCTCGCCCAGCAGCCTCAGGAGCAGCGGATTAAATCTCCACAATCAACTTGATGTACCCTGAATCGGTGGAACACCAGAATAGACAACGAATCATCCCAAATGGAGGAGGTGGACTTTGGGAGCAACGCTATTTATACATTTTTTCCCTTTTTCTCTTTTTTTGAGTGTGTATGCGTATGCTTCGGTGTGTGATTTTGTCTGTATAGTTAGTTTGGCACTTACCGTTTGTCCTAGGGTTCTGTCTGTCCATTTTTTGTTGTTTTTTAGTATAGTTTTCAGCGCTTGTTATCATTGGTGAATTTTTTTCTTCGTCTGGTTTTTCTCTTCTTTCTCGTTTTTTTAATTACTTAAAAAATTTTAATAATAAATTTTTGTTCTTTATTTTAATAACTCTTTAATAATTTAATTTAATTTAATTTTACATTTTTCTTTCTTTCTTTCTTTCTTTCTTTCTTTCTTTCTTTCTTTCTTTCTTTCTTTCTCCCTTTTATTCTGAGCCGTGTGCGTGACAGACTCTTCGTGCTCCAGCCAAGCGTCAGGGCTGTTCCTCTGATGTGGCAGAGGCAAGTTCAGGATATTGGTCCACCACAGACCTCCCAGCTCCACGTAATATCAAACAGTGAAAATCTCCCAGAGATCTCCATCTCAACACCAAGACCCAGCTCCACTAAATGACCAGCAAGTTACGGTGCTGGATACCTTATGCCAAACAACTACCAAGAAAGGAACACAACTCCACCCATTAGCAGAGAGGCTGCCTAAAATCATAGTAAGGTCACAGACACCCCAAAACACACCACCAGACTTGGACCTGCCTACCAAAAAGATAAGATCCAGCCTCATTGACCAGAACACAGGCACTGGTCCCCTCCACCAGGAAGCCTACACAACCCACTGAACCAACCTTAGCCACTGGGGACAGACACCAAAAACAACGGGAACTACGAACCTGCAGCCTGTGAAAAGGAGACACCAAACACAGTAATATAAGCAAAATGAAAAGACAGAAAAACACACAGCAGATGAAGGAGCAAGGTAAAAACGCACCAGACCTAACAAATGAAGAGGAAATAGGCAGTCTACCTGAAAAAGTATTCAGAATAATGATAGTAAAGATGATCCAAAATCTTGGAAATAGAATGGAGAAAATACAAGAAAAGTTTAACAAGGACCTAGAAGAACTAAAGAGCAAACAAACAATCATGAACAACACAATAAATGAAATTACATATCCTCTAGAAAGGATCAATAGCAGAATAAATGAGGCAGAAGATCGGATAAGTGACCTGGAAGATAAAATAGTGGGAATAACTACTGGAGAGCAGAATAAAGAAAAAAGAATGAAAAGAATTGAGGACAGTCTCAGAGACCTCTGGGACACGATTAAACGTACCAACATTCAAATTATAGGGGTTCCCAAAGAAAAAGAGAAAAAGAAAGGGACTGAGAAAATATTTGAAGAGATTATAGTTGAAAACTTCCCTAATATGGGAAAGGGAATAGTTAATCAAGTCCAGGAAGCACAGAGAGTCCCATACAGGATAAATACAAGAAGAAACACGCCAAGAAACATAGTAGTCAAACTATCAAAAAGTAAATACAAAGAAAAAATATTAAAAGCAGCAATGGAAAAACAACAAATAACATAGAAGGGAATCCCCATTAGGTTAACAACTGATCTTTGAGCAGAAATTCTGCAAACCAGAAGGGAGGGGCAGGACATATTTAACGTGATGAAAGGGAAAAACCTACAACCAAGATTACTCTACCCAGCAAGGATCTCATTCAGATTTGACAGAGAAATTAAAACCTTTACAGACAAGCAAAAGCTAAGAGAATTCAGCAGAACCAAACCAGCTTTACAGCAAATGCTAAACCAACTTCTCCAGGCAGGAAACACAAGAGAAGGAAAAGAATTACAATAACAAATGCAAAACAATTAAGAAAATGGTAATAGGAGCATACATATCGATAATTACCTTAAATGTAAATGGATTAAATGCTCCCACCAAAAGACACAGACTGGCTGAATGGATACAAAAACAAGACCCGTATATATGCTGTCAACAAGAGACCCACTTCAGACCTAGGGAAACATACAGACTGAAAGTGAGGGGATGGAAAAAGATATTCCATCCAAATGAAAATCAAAAGAAAGTTGGAGTAGCAATTCTCATATCAGACAAAATAGACTTTAAAATAATGACTTACAAGGGACAAAGCAGGACACTACATAATGATCAAGGGATCGATCCAAGAAGAAGATATAACACTTGTAAATATTTATGCACCCAACATAGGAGCACCTCAATACATAAGACAAATACTAACAGCCATAAAAGGGGAAATCGACAGTAAGACAATCATAGTAGGCGACTTTAACACCCCACTTTCAACAATGGACAGATCATCCAAAATGAAAAAAAAATAAGGAAACACAAGCTTTAAATGATACATTAAACAAGATGGACTTAATTGATATTTATAGGACGTTCCATCCAAAAACGTCCAGAGATAAACCCATGTACACATGGTCACCTTATCTTGATAAAGTAGGCTAGAGTATACAATGGAGGAAAGACAGCCTCTTTAATAAGTGGTGCTGGGAAAACTGTACAGCTACATGGAAAAGAATGAAATTAGAACACTCCCTAATGCCATACAAAAAAATAAACTCAAAATGGATTAAAGACCTTAATGTAAGGCAAGACACACTAAAACTCTTAGAGGAAATAAAAGAAGAACACTCTTTTGAGATAAATCACAGTAAGATCTTGTTTGACCCACCTCCTAAAGAAATGGAAACAAAACTAAAAATAAACAAATGGGACCGAGAGAAACTTAAAAGCTTTTGCACAGCAAAGGAAACCATACACAAGATGAAAAGACACCCCTCCGAATGGGAGAAAATATTTGCAAACGAAGCAACTGACAAAGGATTAGTCTCCAAAATTTACAAGGAGCTCATGCAGTTCAATATCAAAAAAACAAACCACCCAATCCAAAAATGGGCAGAAGACCTAAATAGACATTATTCCAAAGAGATACACAAATTGCCAACAAACACATGAAAGAATGCTCAACGTCGTTAATCATTAGAGAAATGCAAATCAAAACTACAATGCGGTATCATCTCACACCGGTCAGAATGGCCATCATCAAAAAATCTACAAACAATAAATGGACAACCTGGAAGAAATGGACAAATTCATAGAGAAGGTGTGGAGAAAAGGGAACCCTCATACACTGTTGGTGGGAATGTAAATTGATAAAGTCACTAAGGAGAACAGTATGGAGGTTCCCTAAAAAACTAAAAATAGAACTACCATATGACCCAGCAATCCCACTATGGGGCATATATCCTGAGAAAACCATAATTCAAAAAGAGTCATGTACCACAATGTTCACTGCAGCTCTATTTACAATAGCCAGGACTTGGAAGGAACCTAAGTGTCCATCAACAGATGAATGGATAAAGAAGATGTGGCACATGTATACAATGGACTATTAGTGAGCCATAAAAAGGAACGAAACTGAGTTATTTGTAGTGAGGTGGATGGACCCAGAGTCTGTCATACAGAGTGAAGTAAGTCAGAAAGAGAAAAACAAATACCGTATGCTAACACATATATATGGAATCTTTAAAAAAAATGGTCATGAGGAACCTAGGGGCAAGACGGGAAAAAAGACGCAGACCTGGGCTTCCCTGGTGGCATACTGGTTGAGAATCTGCCTGCCGATGCAGGGGACACGGTTTCGTGCCCCGGTCTGTGAGGATCCCACATGCCGCGGAGCGGCTGGGCCCGTGAGGCATGGCCACTGAGCCTGCGCGTCCGGAACCTGTGCTCCACAACGGGAGAGGCCACAACAGTGAGAGGCCCGCGTCCCGAAAAAAAAAAAAAAAAGTCGCAGACCTACTAGAGAATGGACTTGAGGACACGGGGAGGGGGAAGGGTAAGCTGGGACAAAGTGAGAGAGTGGCATGGACATATATACACTACCAAATGTAAAACAGATAGCTAGTGGGAAGCAGCCACATAGCACAGGGAGATCAGCTCAGTGCTTTTTGACCACCTAGAGGTGTGGGATAGGGAGGGTGGGAGGGAGGGAAACGCAAGAGGGAGGGGATATGGGTATATACGTATATGTATAGCTGATTCACTTTGTTATAGAGCAGAAACTAATACACCATTGTAAAGCAATCATACTCCAGTAAAGATGTTAAAAAAAAAAAGTGTGTTTGTTCAAAATAAATAAATAAATAACTTTCCTAACTGCTTAGGAAAGTTATTTCTCCTTCCTATGAAATGAAAAATGATCTATAAGGGCACTTAGTATTGACTATAAATTCCAGTTCTGTCAGTGATGGTATCTGGTGCATGAGGGACACCCAAGTTAGGGAGCTTTTGGTTAATTTCCCTGGGCCATATAGAGCAAAGTGTTCTCTCAAATACTCTCTGGAAATTCGGAGCCTCAAATATGTTTGCCACCTTCCCCCAAGTCATCACACTTATTAACATCCTTGTCTTATTTTTCTAGAAGCAGGAGCTTCTAGCGGATCTTTTCCCTTTGTGAAAGGATGTATTTCTGTGTGAGGTGGATCTAGGCCGCCTTAGTATGTCCTCTAATGTTCACCTCAGTAGCACTCTACCTGGTTGATAATATCTTTGAGGCCAACTTCCTGTAATGTTTTTCTTTTTGTTTTCTTTTTTTTTACCTTAGGAGCACGTTATAATAAAAACTCCATTAAAGATGCAAAATCAAAGTGAGCCATGAAGCAAGACACGATGGGGCCTATCAGCATTCCTAAGCGTGTTCAAGGTGAAAGCATTTCAGAGGGAGTTAAACAACAGTCATTATAGCTATCTTTGTTGACCTCTGACTCTATATGCCAGTCACTGTGATTGACATACATTAATTCTCATAAAACTTCTGTCATGTTGACATTATTATCTCCCTTTTACAAATGGGGAAAGAGGTTCACATAAATTAAATGACTTTCTCAGGGCAACAGCTAGTAAGTTTCAGGGCTGCCTTTGTATCCAAAATAAAGAGGGCTTTGTTTGGTTTTTTGACTCTATTTTCTTCTTAGTAGTACTGCATACATTTATTATTTATATGTATTAAAAAGGATAAAATAAGTTTGGACTCCTCTCTAACACAACATGAAGTTCTTATGATCTAAAGATAAAAATGTTGAAGTAAAATATATATATTATGGAAAACGTATGTATAATCTAGGAGTCAAGAAAAATTTCTGTGCAAGCTGGAAAACCTTGACACTCTGGAGAAATGACTGACATATTTGAGTGCTTAAAACTTAAAATGTAATCATATGGCAAACGTAAAGGTAAATAAAACCAGAAGACAATTAATAGAGGAACATATATTTGTAAGACACACAACAGATAAAGGGTTCAATATCCAACATATAAAAAATTTCCTTCACATTAATAAGAAAAGACAAACACGTAATTGAAAGTGGTTAAAAAGGGTAAAAAGGGCTGTTCAAGGAGGCAGAAAAACCCCTTGCCAATAAACAAGTGAAATTACTCAACTTTACTAGCAATCAGCTATATTGAAATTAAATTAACAAGGAAATATCACTTTAAGACCATTAAACATGTTATCACACATTGCTGGAGTGTTGTGGAGGTTAATATGTTATCTCATACATTTGCCGAGGGAAATGTGCAGTATATTAAAGCCATTTGGAAGTCAATCTGGCAACCCCTATTAAAATTAAGAATTTACATAAACTTTAACTTAGCAATTCCATTTCCGGGGCCTTCTTCCATAGAAGATAAAAGCACGGGAATATAACAGTGAATATGTACAAAATAAATTTTACATATATATTCAGATTAATTGCAACGTTTTTCCTAGTAGCCAAAAAACTGGAATCAACTTGAATGTCCTCAATAGAGGAATGGTTTAATAAGTTGTCTTTCACCCAAACCATTGCATTTTACATAACTAGTTTAAAAAGGGTGTTAAGTCTATACCAGACGATGTGGAAAACATTTCTCTGAAATGTTTCTAAGTGAGAAAAACTACGTGCAGTAAAGAGTAAAATAGTGCCCCTATATGTTTTTATGCATACATATGTATGTTACCTTATTTATGAACATAGACAAACATATGCAAAGATTCACACCAGGCTTTAACACTGCTTATCCAGTGGAGGAGTGGCTAATGAAGTGTAAAAATCCTATAGATGTACAGGCTTTCTCAATATTTATGTATATGTATAAATATATATATATATATATATATATATATATATATAATTCTCAACATTTATATATAATTGCTTTATGTAAATGCACATGTAAATTACATATGTGTAAAGCCATGTACAAAGAGATAGTTGCTGAAAGTGTGCATATCATAGAGAGTGTTTTGAGTTTTTAGTGTTTAGGGTTCTTTTTTTTTAACTTTCTTTCTTGTACTTTGAGTTTTTCAAAATAAAAATTTTACATGATTTTAAGTTTAACATTTTCTAAAGCAAACATTATAGAGCAGGTTAAGGAAATGATCCAGTATCTACAGAATGATTTGATTGTTCAGTCCTCCAGCAGTTCATCAAACTACATTGAGCAGCAACCGTGACATTGTGTCAGGTGTGTTAAAGTGGTTGGGATTACAGAGATGAATGAAATATGCTCCTTCTTTTTGTATATTACAACAAGACAAACATATAAATGAACCATTCTAATACAATATGGCTATTGCTTTAATATAAGAATTTGTAGGACCATAGGGGCAATGAACTCTGCAGGCATTGGTGGTAGAGAGGCTTCAGAGGGAAAGAACCATTTGAGCTTAGCCTTAAAGACTGAGGATGCTTTCATCACTCACCAGCCTTAGGTGGGGAAGGGAAAGCAATCCCTTCAAAGAGGAAGGAATCAACATCTAGTCCTATTTCATTCATCAAGAATGTGGAGGAGGAAGTAAACAGTTTATTATTTATAGTCTCAAATGATGGTAATGTGTGGAAGATGGGCAAATGGAACAAGAGACTTTGGAAGAGTCCTGATCAGGAACTAATAAAATGAGAACCTGCTTTGAAACATGCAAGCAGGTTTTTCTGAGGGAAGAAGAACTCTAAGCTGCGTTTAATGAAAGGAAGCAACTGTCAAAGCAATCTGACTAAGTTCAGTACATTAGGTTTGCAGTTGAGGAAGAAATATGGGTTGCTGTTCATTTAGGACCTGTGGAAGAGGTTGGAGAAAAGGGGATAGGTATTCAAGCAATGATTCATTAGGTAGAAAGAAGAGAATGTTAGAAATCAGACACTACTGCCACTTACTGAATAAATTCATCATAATCCATATACAGACACATTATAAAGTATCTCAAGGTACCAGAATGCTTGACCATTGAGGTAAGGTGCCCCAAAATACTGTGTCTTCAAGGAAAACACAAGGGTTCAGTACTCATGGGTTAGCAGCAGTTAACATAAGACACACTAGCTTTTGGGGAGTGGGGGAGAAAGAAGCAAGGATTATGCATGTATGTATTTATATCATAGATGATAACAACAGAAGCCATTTAATCAAATGCTTATTATTGGCCTAATATAATGTCAGGTGTTTTACATAAATTACCTCATTTAATCCCAGCATGGCTCTAAGATCTAGATACATGTTACTATCATTCCCTTTTTACAGATGAGGAAACTAAGTCTTACAGGAGTTAAAAAACGTACTCAAGGTCAAATAGCTTTTAGGTGGTGAAGCTGTAAATTGAGATCGGACTTTAAATCCTATGCTCCCAACTGCTCAACTAGACACTAAGTTATATTCCCCCTGCTAAACCCTAGTCCCAGCCATCATCATATCACACCTGTATTGTCCCAACAGCCTGTCACCCCTCTGGTCCTACACAGTTCACAACATCCAGTGAACTTTCTAAAACATACATCAGACGACATCACTTTCCTTTATCAAACCATCCAGTGGCCCTCCACTGCACGTAAGATAAAATCCAAGTTCTTACCCTGCAGGTCCCTATGTGACCACTTCTCTGCCAGCCTCTCCAGTCTCGGTCATCAATCTCCGCTCTGCCCCTCTCTGACTGCACTCCAGTCACTCACCCTTCTGCTCTTCCTCAACACACTCTTCTCGTTCTGGCCTCACGGCATTGCTACTTGCTAGTCTACCTAAAATGCTCTTCTTCAAAGTCTTCACACAGCTGACTCGACCTCATTATTCAGATCTTGATTCAAATATCAGCTCCTTAGAGAAGGTTCCCCACACCAACAACAAGAACGACCCCTTTGCCCATGAAAACAGAAGTTACTTGAGGACAGGAACTATTGATTTCATGTTCTTCACTCTAATTCCAGAACCAAGAGTAATATCTGACACCTACTAGGCACTCAGGACATATTTCTTTCCTGAAATACTGGTATCTTTTTTAAAGTGTCATACTCATATGCCTATGAGTATATCTACATATATATATATATATATATATTTATGGATATGTGAGCTTGTTGTCACCTCACAGAAGTGGAATGTACATCCCTCACCCAAAATTTGGTTTGAATGTCAAGACTAACGATGCCACACGCATACCAAGAAGGTATGAAAAGGATTATTACTCACATAATGAGTTATGCATCAAAAATGCAGTTACACCAAAAAAAGAAAAAAGAAGAAACTGGTAACTGTTAAGTGTTGGGTAATTAGATGGTTGTGATTCTTTCATTCTATAGATATAGGAATAGATATAGAAATAATCGAAACATCAAGTTCTACACCTTAAGTATATACAATTTTTATTTATCCATTATACCTCACTAAAACTGAAAAAATGGGATCAGTCTCAATGACAACTTACCCATGGTGTTTGTCTGATAACTAAAACATTGCGTGGTTTATTTAATTTAATTTGGACTTGTTTATGTAAGCCATTATGGCACCTGCAGCATGAGACCAATAAGAAAGGTGAACGTTCCATTGAATATCTAGTACTATCAAGAGCTAGTACTATATATTCTGAGAAGTGAAATGGGTGCCTTAGTCTCTCTATCAATGTGCAGAACTTCAAAGAAGGTAAAGAGTGCTATGGTGAGACATTGTATTGTGGCTTTAATATGTGCAGAAGATGTGTGACCTTGATTTATATTTTGGGTATCCGTGAGGCAAGAGATTCTATGAGTTCTTTACCCCAAATGAGGCAACCTTGGAGAAGGAATTGTTTTCATTGGCCAGAACAGATGGTCAGACCGCTGGCAGTGGCCCAAAGATCTATAAAAATGTGAAGATGAGGCCAATTGTTGGCTAAGACATGGCCAAGTGCTAAGAAAACTGGCTAAAATTTGGCCAGCTGAGCTGATGCTGTGTCCTGTCCTTTATCAGGAACATTCTGATTAAGAGATGAAAAGAAGCAAGAGTCAAGCAAGCTCCATTAAGTGTGACAGTGGCAATGCCATTGGTTAAGTGAATGAACCCCCTTTGGTATTCACTGTGTTGAGCCTAAGGGGCTCCCCAGGTATCCAAGTGTTCTAAGAGATGACCTCCTCTAGCACTGTGGCATCCGGCAAGGGACCCAGCACAGGGGACGTTACCCTCTCCTGAAAGTAGGGTATGCAGAGAGCCCAGGTTCAGCTCCATCCTGTAGCAAGGAGGCCTCACTAGCTCTGCTGGGCTTGCAGGGTGCTGTTTCCATGATCAAAGGCCTTACGGGCAGCTGTATACTGAGGGTCACAGGTTCAGGACCTGAGATAGTCTATATTTCCAGGAAAGTCCAGTATGCACCCACCAATTGCTACACTAATGGCATACAGCATTGGGCCAAGGAAGGTAGTTCCTTGTATCAGAAGCCCATGCAACTAACGGCCATCACTGATGGTAGAGGGACTCCAAGATATATGAGAGAAGGTTGCTAAAGCTCCCACAGTGAAGGAATCCCGGGGGGCCGTAACAGGAATGCCTGTTCTATGGCCATTCAGGCAGATTCTAGTATCTTTTTACAGGGGGTCTCATTCAAGTTGGGCCTATTTGCAAGTTACAGAACAAAAAAAAAGCTTTGTAAATGAGGAGTGTTGCCTCCAGAATCTAAACATGTCGAAAACATGTTGGGCTTGTTTTAACAATGTGGGTCCTAAGAAGACTAAAAGCTGTTTCTTGACACTGTCAGGACTGGAGCAGCCCTCAACTTACTAAATAATTTTCAGGAGCTTAACTGAAGTGGTGGGGCCCTGTACTATGGGTCTCATGTGAATCTCCTAAAAGGAGGATGTCATTAGTGTGATGTCATAACTGTGTACCCGAAAAAAGTTAGAGCTGGTTAAAATATTGCCTGTGAAGACTATGTGAGATGGCAGGCGTGGAGACTGAGCCCATTGAGTACCCAGGTGAAGGTGTATTGTGTCCCTTTAAAGGTGAAGCTTAAATGCAGCTGAGAGGTTGTTGAACTAGGCACTGATAGAACATGCTAGCCAAATACTTTGCTCTAACTGCAAAGTATTTACCAGTTACTTATCTATTATTGGGTGGAATCAGTCATTTCAATAGGTGGGGCCATGACGCCAAGGGTACGAATTCACACTGAGGCACCGGTCCTGTTTTGCCGGGTTTAAGAACAAGTAAAACTTGGCTGTTAAATGCAGCAGAAGTGGGGATAACCACACCTTCTCTAAATAGGTCTTATATAATGGGTTTCAATCTGCGAAAACCGTGCTTTCATTTAGATTGAACCTTTGCTTAAACACTGAGGTGAAAGGTATTATTTTAACTAGGGGGAAAGGTCCATAGGCTCCCATAGTTTTCAAGCTGATTATAAGGGCCAGAGACTTAACTTGATTACTTATTGGGTCAGGTTCTCCACGTGCACTAGAGGATATTTTAGGGTAATGGATGTCTTGGCTATGGAAAAGTTAGGCACGGAAATAATTCGGATGGTTCAGGTTAGGCATATCTGTTTCTATTTTATGTTCACCTACTCCCTGGCTGGGAGTGGATGAACATAAAGTGTGGCCAGATGTGGGCCAGAAGGGGAAGGGGAATTAATGAGGCTTCAAAACTGTCCATTGTCAAACATCAAAAGTGGAATCAGATTATGACACACACTGCCACCACCCATACAGCACCCCTCTCCCCATCTGGGACCTCCCAAACACACACGGAAACACCAAGTCCATTTCCTCCTCACCAGCAGGATAAAGTGTTCAGGAAGAAATCTGTCTTCAGAGCTCAGTCCTCACCCAGTCCTTATTCCCGGTGTCTGGCTAACTATGGACTGTCTGGTCTGGGCCCCAAACTGGCAGGATACTACCTCCCTCCCTTCTCACACGCCTGCCCCTTCCTGCCTTCCTTCAGTCCCCATCACCGAAGAACAGACAGAGATACACACACATCTTTCTACAACAGCTTGTACATCAATAGCTGAGGGCTTTTTTATTTCGTCTCTACACAGGTGACCATGTCTCCAGTGCTTTCTCTGGAGAGACAACAGAGACAGCAAGGTCTCAGTCACCTGATAGACCCAGGGCAGCACTTTATGAACTGCTGGAAGAGCCCTCTGGGACGTTTTCATCCTCCTCTGGCTCTTTAGACATTGTTGTACTCCGCCAGTAATAGAATGCTAGCATCTTTGACTTCTTCTGTGTAGAACCTCTTCCCGAATTCTGACGATGGACTGATTTTCTTAACTCGACCACCTCCTGAATCTGGTCGGAAAACAAAGTGATACAGAAAGATATTGATTTGGGGAAAGAGGATGGGAAGGAGAACTTTGAGAGAATGGGTGTGGATTGAGAAGGGGTTTGTGCCAGGGAAGGGCTGGGTAAGTCTTGGGTGGGGGATGAAGTGGAGGCACGTGAGTCGGGTAATCTGACCTCTTCCATCTTATAGCCCTGGAGTGGAGAATTCACCCTCTCCCTTCTGCGTTGGCCCCCCGGTGTTTGTTGCTCTGACCTCTCGGTGTTTGTCCGTGCATCACGGTTAGGCTCCTGGGGGACTGTAGTTTCCTCTGCCATGTGAGTAGCAACAGTGTGCTCTACTCCAAGGCTCCTGGCCTCTCTATATATACCCTGCCAGGACAATGAAGAGCCACACCCATCAGCTTTGATTGGTCAGCCAATGGTAGCGCTGGGGTGGCTGTGACATCACAAAGCACTACCCTTGAAGATACGTGGGGGGAGGGGAGGGGTGCAGAGGAGTCTACGTGCTCTGGTTAGAGAAAGGGAGTGCTTCCTCAACACCCAGTAAAGAGCCTTCCCAAATTGACCTTCCACTCTTCCTCTTCTTCTCTGGTTCAATCCTTGTGGTGCACATGTTAGGGAGAAGGTGTTCCCTCCAAACCATTCCACATGGCCACCCCCATTCAGTGTTTAATTCTGTTGTCTCCCAGATCTCATCACCTGGTATTGTGTGGTTTTTAAAAACTTTTTATTTTAGAACAGTTTTAGGTTTACAGAGTAATTGTGAAGATCATATTCATACACTCCACAACAAATTTCCCTTCTTAACATTGTACATTAGTATGGTACAATTGTTCAACTTAGTGAACCAACACTGAAACAGTATTATTAACTAAAGTCTGTACTTCATCAGAATTCCTTTTTTTTAAAATGTTGAGCCTTCTTTTAATTAATTAATTTTTATTTTTGGCTGTGTTGGGTCTTCGTTTCTGTGTGTGGGCTTTCCCTAGTTGTGGCAAGCAGGGGCCACTCTTCATCGTGATGGGCGGGCCTCTCACTGTCGCAGCCTCTCTTGTTGCGGAGCACAGGCTCCAGATGCGCAGGCTCAGCGGCTGTGGCTCACAGGACTAGTTGCTCTGCGGCATGTGGGATCTTCCCAGATCAGGGCTCGAAACCGTGTCCCCTGCATCATCAGGCAGATTCTCAACCTCTGTGCCACCGTGGAAGCCCCAGATTGCCTTATTTTTTACCTAATATTCTTCTTCTGTCCCAGGATCCCAACCAAGATTCTACATTCAATTTAGTCATTCCTTGTTATAATTTCTTAGGCTCCTCTTGGCTGTGACAGTTTTTTAGACTTCTTGTTTTTGAAGACTTTGACAGTTTGGGATCTTGTGTTTTGTCTTTTACATTAGGTCTGCAGATGTTATTGCTCTTATAGGTAAAAGTTTTTATAAGTTTCTTCTTCCAGAGAACCTCAAATCAAGTCAGTACCATCAGTGTTATGGACTTCCCCGTGGCAATGGTTGAACTAATCTCTTGGCTTTGTCACAGAGGTGACACAAATGTTTTTCTCTAGAGGTCTGAGGATCAGGATCATTTTTATTTATGACAGAGGCACAGGGGCAGCAGCAGAAGCATTTTGTAAGGTACTAGTGAGTCATTTACTTTTAGAAGTATGACCTCAGCATCCCACATAGTTAACGGCTCTTCCTCCACACGAGTGACCATCCAATGGACCTGTATATTGAACAGACTGTCAGTCTTTCTCCTGAGCTCTATATAGAAAGGGGGCCAACATGTGGTTGAGACACAACCAGTGTTCACAAGGTAAGAGTCATTTCTTTGAGGTTAGTATCAGTCGCACCTTATTTTGGAATTGAAACACGTGATTCAACCTGAGAATCTCAAATAGGTCCTGTTTGAGACACAGGATTCAGGACTGCTTTAAGGAAGGTCCCAATCCAATAATCCTTTCACTATATGCCAAGTGGCGAAACTGACTTATGTTGGTCAAAGCTTTAGCAGACACTCAGTAGGACTAACAAATGCAGCACAAAGAAGCAAGTTCAAAGCACAAGCTAGCCAGCAGGCAGTAGCCCAAGTGCCTGTTCACCAGCATAGAGCAGAGCCAGTTAGAAAGCCAAAGCAAGAGAAGAAAGACCCCCGGTGGTAAGGGATAGCACCTTGATGTCCTGCTCACAGGACCAGTTGTTGTAATCACACCACAGAGACAGGATGGACCCTTCAACCCAAATTCGGTTTGGATGTCGAGACTGATAAAACATACACCTAGAGAGTATGAAAAACCTTACTACATAAGGAGGCTTTCTGGGGAGAGCAGGGCAGGCTCTCAAGCAGGTTCAAGAATGGCTTGAGAGAGCAGAAGAAGGAGACTGGCTTGGCATTTATGGTGGTGAGGGGATGACGCTGGAGTGTTCCCACACACAGGTCAGGTTTTGCACAGCCTGAACTTCCTCCTGGCCCACAGAAGAGAGAGTACCTGAGCTTTCTTATCCGATCTAGGGAAGCAGGGGAAGAGGCAGTGGTAGGGCTCTTTTATAGAATAATGTTGTGTAAATGCAAGGTGTTTAGCACAGTTTAGAATTCTCATAACCATTATAACCACACTTATATTGTTTTCAGTTAAACTACGTTTCACTAGATTAGTATTTCCCTAATTATGGTCCTTTAAATATTATTTAAGGTGGCTTAGAATTATCTTGGTTCATCACAGAGAAACTGTGTAGAAAGAGAAAAGACTGCTAGCCTCAGGAGGTCTGACACACTGGTCACAAAAGAGCAGACTTCATTGTACTATCTGCTGAATTATGAGGGGTTTCTAACATGTTTCCCATCCTGGGTGACTACTGTAGCACCCAAAGACTGTAATAATAATTACCGAAACTAACATTTATTGACTACTAACTCTATGTAGGAATTATGCTAAATACCCATATACATATTTAATCCTCGTCACAACCCTATTGAGATAAGTGGCAAAAGAGTGGTTTCTGTCATTTCTGCCAGGACATCTCCATTCCAATTGCAGAAGCAGAAAAGAGCATATAGGAGGGCACATGGGAATATTTATGGGCCAGGCTCAAAAGGGGTATGCATTACTCCTGCTCACATTTCCTTGGGAAAAACTCACATAGCCACATCTAACTACAAGAGAAAATGAGAAATGTAGTCTACCTGGTAGAAGAGAAGAACTTAAATGTTGGAGATAAGCTAACAATCTCTGTCTCCACCATCTTGTTCATCACTCTCCCCAGTATTTACAGTACAGCCTGGCACATAGTAGGTGGCCATGAATATTTCTGTTGAATGAATGGGTTTCAACTTTTTTGGTCAGTTATGGGGATCAAAAGCATATAGAACTTGGTTAAGCAATGGTTTCCTAGATATGACACAAAAAGCACAAGCAACAAAGAAAGAGTAAATTGGACTATATCAAAATTTTAAAATGTTTTCTTCCTCAAAAAAATACCATGAAGAAAGAAAAAAGGCACACCAAAGAGAGATCCTGGCAAATCATATATTTAATAAAAGTGTAGTATCCAGAATACAGAAAGAACTCTTACAACTCAACAACAAAAATACAAACAACCCAACTGAAAATCAGGTAAAGGACTTAAATAGACATTGTGCTAATGAAGATATACAAATAGCCAACAAACATATGAAAATATGCTCAATACCATTAGTCGTTAGGGAAATGCAAATCAAAACCACGATGAGATGCCACTTCAAACCCACTAGGAAGGCTATAACTTTTTTAAAAAGAAAATAACAAGTATTGACAAGGATGTAGAGAAAGTGAAACACTCATACACGTCTGGTGGGAACATAAAATGATACAGGTTCTGTGGAAAACATTTTGGCAGTTACTCAACAAGTTAAACATACACTTGCCATATTACCCAGTAACTCTACTCCTAGGTATATAATGAAAAGAGTTGAAAAGGAGGGAACAACAGCAACAACAACAACAAAAAAAAACAGGTGAATTGAGCAACACAAAAGCAAAGGGCAGATAATGTTTCAAGAAGTAAAAAATGGTCAACTTTATTAAATAATTTTACAGGTAATATAGGGACAGACAAATGACGATTGAACTTGTTAGTAGAGAGGTCATTGGTACATTTGATAAGAAGGAAATTGAAAGAGTGGAAAATATTTTAATATAAACCTGGATGTGTATTAAGGAGAAAATGTGAGATCAGAAAGTGAGGGGCGGATAGACAATTTCTTTTGCGAGTTTTGGTGCTAAGGGGAGGAGAAATATGGGACTATAGCTGGAGGGGGATTTGGTATTAAGAGAGTGTATTTTTAAGAGGGTAGATTCTAGAATGCATCTAGCCAATATAAATGACTGAATGAAACTGACGACATAAAAATCCAAAGGGATAATTGCAGAAGAAAAAATATTGAGAAAGCAAGAGGGGTATTCAGAGCACTAGTAGATGGGATCGGTAGAAAATGTGGAAATCTTGGCTTTCCATGAGAATGAGTAATATTTATAGATTCTACAGTGGAGAAGGAAACGATTATGGTATGATTACAAATGCAGGTAAGATGGTAGATTTGGTGGGGAAATATAAAAGAATTTTCTCTTGACTCTTCAGTTTTCTCAGTGAAGGATGAGATAAGGGCATAAAATAACAAGAGTGAGGGTAGGGTTTTGAGAAATTGAGGGGAAGATAAAGTATTGGATATTCATTTTGTATAATGGAAATGGGTGTATAATATGGAAGGATTGATCATTTAAGATATGTGGTCAAGAATTTAAGGTGAGATCAGTTAGCTTTGCCTTGTAAATTTCTACAGCAACATCCATCACTCGTATATAGGAACAAAGCAGGTAGATAGCTAAATTTAACAAGGGTTGTGGTTTTGCCAGGGAAATACTAGGGTGGGAAAGTGAGTAGGGAGATGACGGTTGATGAAATTAAGTGATACTCATGATAAATTGGTAAGCAATGAGGAAATGCGAAAAGAGAAATGTGGCTGATGCTGAAAAGTAGTAGAATTCACAGATTGGAGTTCAAAATTGAAGAATTTTTAGAGTTGGGTGTGTGTAGGTGTGTATACCTGCACGTGAGGGAGGTATTTTCCTAGGAAGGATAATCAGTTGTAGCCCAAGAGATGTATGTTATAAAATCAAGATTTCAGAGTTGCTGTAATTTTTGAGAATGTCAATGTCTAGTGCATGAGCATTAGAGTGAGTGGCTTAAGTATGATGGAAGAAAAATACCATTGGAATTGAGGGCATGAAAGGTTTGCAAAGCCAAAAATGCTGGATGAATATCCACATAGATGACAGATGTTGAAGTTGCCAAGATGGTGGCAGTACTAAAAGTGGAGAAGAAGACTCAGGAAAGTGTCTAATGAATGAAGGTAAAGAAATAGATGGCGTAGCACATGATATTATCTAATAGCAAGAACTACAAATGAGCTCTGAATTTTGAAAGAGAAAGGAGCAGAAATGGTTTGAAAGTGACAGTGAGTCGACTCCTTGGGGTATGTGAGGAAAACTAACGTTTGCTCAAGAGGACTGCAGGGGAAGTGATTTCCTCAAGGCACAGCCATATTCCAGTCATAAAACAGAGATTAAGGGAACACGGAGAGAAGAACTTGAAGCTACTGGGGAGTTTCTTAATGATAGACTATGAGTTACAGAGGGCAGGAAAGAAGCGCTCATGAAGTTGGGGAGAGGGTTGGGTCCAATTCCGTCAAGTGCAGAGCAATACGTGAATAAGGGTCTAGTTCATGATGGATAATCTGCAGGGTGGTGACTTAAGTAAAAGTGATAAGACAAGATGGACCTTGTGACTGCACGGCAGATTGGGAGGTGAGTAAAGCCCTCCAGACTACAGATTGCTTAATCTAGGCTGACCTAGAACTAAGAAGAATCCAGAAACACCCCTGAAACCTGTTTCCTCTAAATATCATGTATCCTGTATGATGATCCAGCATTTCAAAGATAGACTAGTAAGGACATCTAAGAGGGTAGGCTTGAAAGGAAACTAGTGTGTTTGCTCAAGAGTGTGAGTGTGTATGAAAAATATCAACAGCAAATTCTAATGTCAGAGGGTTGCTACTATAGGCTTATGGAGCCATGCACTATTCTTGGACAACCCAAGGTGCCTGCACAGATGTGGCCCAGATGCAAGCACCAACACTTACTGGGCACCTGCAAAGCCAAAGCTGGGGAAGATGGAAGGCCAAGTGGAAGTGGTATTTTCCCAAGACAGGAATGTATTTACTTAGGCTTCCTAAATGGCAGGTGGACAAAAAATGGAAGAAAGGAAATTAAGCTTCTTTTTGCCTAACATCTCTCCTCAGGAGGAAGTACTTGGAGTTGTATTTCCTACGTAAATTCCCCTGCTAAAACTCCAGGGAGCTCATCAGTGGGCAGATGTTCCCACCTAAGTATGGTTACCAGCAAACATTTATTCAAAATCATGGCTGCATCTGGCTCACATTAGAAGGGTTCTCTTTGTCATTGTCTTTTAAAAGAACAATTCCCCATGCTTATAAATCCAGACTCAGAACATCAATTCAACCAACCTCAGGAGCCCTGTGGCTACACCTTCCTGCTGGGAATCAGCATGGTCCCCAGAGAATCAATTTGAGGAGTATTGCCAAAGTGTTTTCATTTTCAGTGTTTATCCACTGGAATGTCTACGAGTGAAGAATAGACAGGGCAATACAATCCTAAGATTCAATTTCTTTCATCAAATACAAACTGTGTATATGAGCATCAAGGCAAGAGGATGGAGGACTTTAACTGAAATTCCAATAGATATCTAAGTGCAAATCCTGGAACCATCCCATGCTAGCATTGTGAGTTAGGATAGGTACTTAACCACTCTGAGCCTGTTTTCTGATCTCTAAAAAAAAAATAGAAGGATAATATCTCATACAGCTGTTGCAAAGATCAACTCAAATAATTCATGTACAGAATATAGCACAACAACCTACAGAATGGGAGAAAATATTTGTAAATCGTGTATCTGATAAGGGATTTTTATTCAGAATATATAAAGAACTCTTACATGCCTGTGATAAGAAGGTAAATAACCCAACTTTTAAAATGGGCAGAAGATCTAAATAGACATTTCTGCAAGGAAGATATACAAATGGCCAGCAAGCACATTAGAGACGCTTGACATCATTATTCATCAGGAAAACACAAATGAAAACCACAGAAAGATACCATTTCATACCCATTCGGATGGCTAGAATCCAAAAGTCAGATAATCATAACTGTTGGTGGGGATTTAGAGAAATCAGAACCATCATACACTGTTAGTGAGAATGTAAAATGGTATACCTGCTTTGGAAAAGTTTGGTAGTTTCTCAGAGGGTGAAACAGTGTTACTGTATGACCCACTTGTAGGTATATTCCCAAGATAAATGCAAATATATGTCCATACAAAAACTTGTACATAAATATTCATAGAAGCAATATTCATAATACCCAAAGATGGAAACAACCCAAATGCCCATCAACTGACCAGTGGACAAACAAAATGTGGCAAATCCATACAACAGAATACTATTCAGACATCAAAAGGAATGAAGAACTAATATATGCTACAATATGGCTGAACCTTAAAAACATTATGCTAAGTGAAAGAAGTCAGTCACAAAAGACCACATATTATGTGATTCTATTCATATGAAATGCTCAGAACAGGCAAATCTATAGATACAAAATAGATCAATAATTGCTTAAGGCTGAGGCAGAAGTTGTTGGGAGCATAGGGGATTCACAGCTACAAGATACGAGGGTTTCTTTTTGAGGTGTTGAAAACGTTCTAAAATAGACTGGAGGGAACTTCAAGACGTCGGAAGAGTAAGACGTGGAGATCACCTTCCTCCCCACAGAAGCATCAGAAATACATCTACACGTGGAACTGCTCCTCTAGAACACCCACTGAACGCTGCCAGAAGACCTCAGACCTCCCAAAAGGCAAGAAACTCCCCACGTAGCTGGGTAGGGCAAAAGAAAAAAAGAAAAAGCAGAGACAAAAGAATAGGAACGGGACCTGCACCAGTGGGAGGGAGCCTGAAGGAGGAAAGGTTTCCACACACTAGAAGCCCCTTCACTGGCGGAGACTACAGGTGGCGGACGGGGGCAGCTTCGGAGCCACGGAGGAGAGTGCAGCAACAGGGGTGCGGAGGGCAAAGCGGAGAGGTTCAAGCACGGAGGATCGGTGCCGACCAGTACTCACCAGCCCGCGAGGCTTGTCTGCTCACCTGCCGGGACGTGTGGGGGCTGGGAGCTGAGGCTTGGGCTTCGGTCTGAGCGCAGGGAGAGGACTGGCAGTGTGAACACAGCCTGAAGGGGTTAGTACGCCACGTCTAGCCAGGAGGGAGTCCAGGAAAAGTCTGGAGCTGCCGCAAAGGCAAGAGACTTTTTCTTCCCTCTGTGTTTCCTGGTGCACGAGCAGAGGGGATTCAGAGCGCCGCCTAAAGGAGCTCCAGACACGGGCGTGAGGCGCGGCTAGGAGCACAGACCCCAGAGATGGGCATGAGATGCTAAGGCTGCTGCTGCCGCCACCAAGAAGCCTGTGTGCGAGCACAGGTCACTATCCACACCTCCCTTCAGGGAGCCTGTGCAGCCCGACACTGCCAGTGTCCCGTGATCCAGGGACGACTTCCCCGGGAGAACGCACGGTGTGCCTCGGGCTGGTGCAACGTCACGCCGGCCTCTGTCACTGCAGGCTCACCCTGCCTCCGTACCCCTCCCTCCCCCGGCCTGAGAGAGCCAGAACCCACAAAGCAGCGGCTCCGATAAACCCGTCCTCTCTGAGCGAATAACAGACGCTCTCAAGAGACCTACACGCAGAGGCGGGGTCAAATCCAAAGCTGAACCCCGGGAGCTGTGCGAACAAAGAAGAGAAAGGGAAATCTCGCCCAGCAGCCTCAGGAGCAGTGGATTAAATCTCCACAATCAACTTGATGTACCCGGCATCGGTGGAACACCTGAATAGACAACGAATCTTCCCAAATGGAGGAGGTGGACTTTGGGAGCAACGCTATTTATACATTTTTTCCTTTTTCTCTTTTTGTGAGTGTGTATGCGTATGCTTCGGTGTGTGATTTTGTCTGTATAGTTTGGCACTTACCGTTTGTCCTAGGGTTCTGTCTGTCCGTTTTTTGTTTGTTTTTTTAGTATAGTTTTCAGCGCTTGTTATCATTGGTGAATTTGTTTCTTCGTCTAGTTTTTCTCCTTTCTCGTTTTTTTAATTACTTAAAAATTTTAATAATAAATTTTTGTTCTTTATTTTAATAACTCTTTAATAATTTAATTTAATTTAATTTTACATTTTTCTTTCTTTCTTTCTTTCTTTCTTTCTTTATTTATTTATTTATTTCTCCCTTTTATTCTGAGCCGTGTGCGTGACAGACTCTTGGTGCTCCAGCCAAGCATCAGGGCTGTTCCTCTGACGTGGCAGAGGCAAGTTCACGATATTGGTCCACCACAGACCTCCCAGCTCCACGTAATATCAAACGGTGAAAATCTCCCAGAGATCTCCATCTCAACACCAAGACCCAGCTCCACTAAGTGACCAGCAAGCTACGGTGCTGGATACCTTATGCCAAACAACTACCAAGAAAGGAACACAACTCCACCCATTAGCAGAGAGGCTGCCTAAAATCATAGTAAGGTCACAGACACCCCAAAACACACCACCAGACTTGGACCTGCCTACCAAAAAGAAAAGATCCAGCCTCATTGACCAGAACACAGGCACTAGTCCCCTCCACCAGGAAGCCTACACAACCCACTGAACCAACCTTAGCCACTGGGGACAGACACCAAAAACAACGGGAACTACGAACCTGCAGCCTGTGAAAAGGAGACCCCAAACACAGTAAGATAAGCAAAATGAAAAGACAGAAAAACACACAGCAGATGAAGGAGCAAGGTAAAAACACAACAGACCTAACAAGTGAAGAGGAAATAGGCAGTATACCTGAAAAAGTATTCAGAATAATGATAGTAAAGATGATCCAAAATCTTTGAAATAGAATGGAGAAAATACAAGAAAAGTTTCACAAGGACCTAGAAGAACTAAAGAGCAAACAAACAATCATGAACAACACAATAAATGAAATTACATATCCTCTAGAAGGGATCAATAGCAGAATAAATGAAGCAGAAGAACGGATAAGTGACCTGGAAGATAAAATAGTGGGAATAACTACTGGAGAGCAGAATAAAGAAAAAAGAATGAAAAGAATTGAGGACAGTCTCAGAGACCTCTGGGACACGATTAAATGTACCAACATTCAAATTATAGGGGTTCCCAAAGAAAAAGAGAAAAAGAAAGGGACTGAGAAAATATTTGAAGAGATTATAGTTGAAAACTTCCCTAATATGGGAAAGGGAATAGTTAATCAAGTCCAGGAAGCACAGAGAGTCCCATACAGGATAAATCCAAGGAGAAACACGCCAAGACACATAGTAGTCAAACTATCAAAAAGTAAATACAAAGAAAAAATATTAAAAGCAGCAATGGAAAAACAACAAATAACATAGAAGGGAATCCCCATAAGGTTAACAACTGATCTTTGAGCAGAAATTCTGCAAACCAGAAGGGAGGGGCAGGACATATTTAACGTGATGAAAGGGAAAACCTACAACCAAGATTACTCTACCCAGCAAGGATCTCATTCAGATTTGACAGAGAAATTAAAACCTTTACAGACAAGCAAAAGCTAAGAGAATTCAGCAGAACCAAACTAGCTTTACAGCAAATGCTAAACCAACTTCTCCAGGCAGGAAACACAAGAGAAGGAAAAGACTTACAATAACAAATGCAAAACAATTAAGAAAATGGTAATAGGAGCATACATATCGATAATTACCTTAAATGTAAATGGATTAAATGCTCCCACCAACAGACACAGACTGGCTGAATGGATACAAAAACAAGACCCGTATATATGCTGTCAACAAGAGACCCACTTCAGACCTAGGGAAACATACAGACTGAAAGTGAGGGGATGGAAAACGATGTTCCATGCAAATGAAAATCAAAAGAAAGCTGGAGTAGAAATTCTCATATCAGACAAAATAGACTTTAAAATAATGACTTACAAGGGACAAAGCAGGACACTACATAATGATCAAGGGATCGATCCAAGAAGAAGATTTAACACTTGTAAATATTTATGCACCCAACATAGGAGCACCTCAATACATAAGACAAATACTAACAGCCATAAAAGGGGAAATCGACAGTAACACAATCATAGTAGGCGACTTTAACACCCCACTTTCAACAATGGACAGATCATCCAAAATGAAATAAAATAAGGAAACACAAGCTTTAAATGATACATTAAACAAGATGGACTTAATTGATATTTATAGGACATTCCATCCAAAAACGTCCAGAGATAAACCCATGTACACATGGTCACCTTATCTTGATAAAGGAGGCTAGAGTATACAATGGAGGAAAGACAGGCTCTTCAATAAGTGGTACTGGGAAAACAGGACAGCTACATGGAAAAGAATGAAATTAGAACACTCCCTAATGCCATACACAAAAATAAACTCAAAATGGATTAAAGACCTTAATGTAAGGCCAGACACACTAAAACTCTTAGAGGAAATAAAAGAAGAACAGTCTTTTGAGATAAATCACAGTAAGATCTTGTTTGACCCACCTCCTAAAGAAATGGAAACAAAACTAAAAATAAACAAATGGGACCGAGTGAAACTTAAAAGCTTTTGCACAGCAAAGGAAACCATAAACAAGATGAAAAGACAACCCTCAGAATGGGAGAAAATATTTGCAAACGAAGCAACTGACAAAGGATTAGTCTCCAAAATTTACAAGCAGCTCATGCAGCTCAATATCAAAAACACAAACCACCCAATCCAAAAATGGGCAGAAGACCTAAATAGACATTTTTCCAAAGAAGATACACAGATTGCTAACAAACACATGAAAGAATGCTCAACGTCGTTAATCATTAGAGAAATGCAAATCAAAACTACAATGCGGTATCATCTCACACCGGTCAGAATGGCCATCATCAAAAAATCTACAAACAATAAATGGACAACCTGGAAGAAATGGACAAATTCTTAGAGAAGGTGTGGAGAAAAGGGAACCCTCATACACTGTTGGTGGGAATGTAAATTGATACATTCACTAAGGAGAACAGTATGGAGGTTCCCTAAAAAACTAAAAATAGAACTACCATATGACCCAGCAATCCCACTATGGGGCATATATCCTGAGAAAACCATAATTCAAAAAGAGTCATGTACCACAAAGTTCATTGCAGCTCTATTTACAATAGCCAGGACTTGGAAGGAACCTAAGTGTCCATCAACAGATGAATGGATAAAGAAGATGTGGCACATGTATACAATGGAATATTACTCAGCCATAAAAAGGAAAGAAACTGAGTTATTTGTAGTGAGGTGGATGGACCCAGAGTCTGTCATACAGAGTGAAGTAAGTCAGATAGAGAAAAACAAATACCGTATGCTAACACATATATATGGAATCTTTAAAAAAAAATGGTCATGAGGAACCAAGGGGCAAGACGGGAAAAAAGACGCAGACCTGGGATTCCCTGGTGGCCTACTGGTTGAGAATCCGCCTGCCGATGCAGGGGACACGGGTTCGTGCCCCGGTCTGGGAGGATCCCACATGCCGCGGAGCGGCTGGGCCCGTGAGCCATGGCCACTGAGCCTGCGCGTCCGGAACCTGTGCTCCACAACGGGAGAGGCCACAACAGTGAGAGGCCCGCGTACCGAAAAAAAAAAAAAAAAGTCGCAGACCTACTAGTGAATGGACTTGAGGACACGGGGAGGGGGAAGGGTAAGCAGGGACAAAGTGAGAGAGTGGCATGGACATATTTACACTACCAAATGTAAAACAGATAGCTAGTGGGAAGCAGCCACATAGCACAGGGAGATCAGCTCAGTGCTTTTTGACCACCTAGAGGGGTGGGATAGGGAGGGTGGGAGGGAGGGAGACGCAAGAGGGGGGTGATATGGGTATATACGTATATATATAGCTGATTCACTTTGTTATAGAGCAAAAACTAATACACCATTGTAAAGCAATCATACTCCAGTAAAGATGTTAAAAAAAAAAAGTGTGTTTGTTCAAAATAAATAAATAAATAACTTTCCTAACTGCTTAGGAAAGTTATTTCTCCTTCCTATGAAATGAAAAATGATCTCTAAGGGCACTTAGTATTGAGTATAAATTCCAGTTCTGTCAGTGATGGTATCTGGCGCATGAGGGACACCCAAGTTAGGGAGCTTTTGGTTAATTTCCCTGGGCCATATAGAGCAAAGTGTTCTCTCAAATACTCTCTGGAAATTCGGAGCCTCAAATATGTTTGCCACCTTCCCCCAAGTCATCACATTTATTAGCATCCTTGTCTTATTTTTCTAGAAGCAGGAGCTTCTAGCAGATCTTTTCCCTTTGTGAAAGGATGTATTTCTGTGTGAGGTGGATCTAGGCCACCTTAGTCTGTCCTCTAATGTTCACCTCTGTAGCACTCTACCTGGTTGATAATATCTTTGAGGCCAACTTCCTGTAATGTTTTTCTTTTTCTTTTCTTTTTTTTTACCTTAGGAGCACTGTATAATAAAAATTCCATTAAAGATGCAAAATCAAAGTGAGCCATGAAGCAAGACACGATGGGGCCTATCAGGATTCCTAAGCGTGTTCAAGGCGAAAGCATTTCAGAAGGAGTTAAACAACAGTCATTATAGCTATCTTTGTTGACCTCTGACTCTATATGCCAGTCACTGTTTTTGACATACATTAATTCTCATAAAACTTCTGTCATGTTGACATTATTATCTCTCTTTTACAAATGGGGAAAGAGGTTCACATATATTAAATGACTTTCTCAGGGCAACAGCTAGTAAGTTTCAGGGCTGGATTTGTATCCAAAATAAAGTGGGCTTTGTTTGGTTTTTTGACTCTATTTTCTTCTTAGTAGTACTGCATACATTTATTATTTATATGTATTAAAAAGGATAAAATAAGTTTGGACTCCTCTCTCACACAACATGAAGTTCTGTATGATCTAAAGATAAAAATGTTGAAGTAAAATATATATATTATGGAAAACGTATGTATAATCTAGGAGTCAAGAAAAATTTCTGTGCAAGTTGGAAAACTTAGACACTCTGGAGAAATGACTGACATATTTGAGTGCTTAAAACTTAAAATGTAATCATATGGCAAACGTAAAGGCAAAGTAAACCAGAAGACAAATAATAGAGGAACATATATTTGTAAGACACACGACAGATAAAGGGTTCAATATCCAACATATAAAAATTTCCTACACATTAATAAGAAAAGACAAACACCGTAATTGAAAGTGGTTAAAAAGGGTAAAAAGGGCTGTTCAAGGAGGCAGAAAACCCCCTTGCCAATAAACAAGTGAAATTACTCAACTTTACTAGCAATCAGGCATATTGAAATTAAATTAACAAGGAAATATCACTTTAAGACCATTAAACATGTTATCACACATTGCTGGAGTGTTGTGGAGGTTAATATATTATCTCATACATTTGCCGAGGGAAATGTGCAGTATATTAAAGCCATTTGGAAGTCAATCTGGCAACCCCTATTAAAATTAAGAATTTACATAAACTTTAACTTAGCAATTCCATTTCCGGGGCCTTCTTCCATAGAAGATAAAAGCACGGGTATATAACAGTGAATATGAACAAGATACATTTTACATATATATTCAGATTAATTGCAACGTTTTTTCTAGTAGCCAAAAAACTGGAATCAACTTGAATGTCCTCAATAGAGGAATGGTTTAATAAGTTGTCTTTCACTCAAACCATTGCATTTTACATAACTAGTTTAAAAAGTGTGTTAAGTCTATACCAGACGATGTGGAAAACATTTCTCTGAAATGTTTCTAAGTGAGAAAAACTACGTGCAGTAAAGAGTAAAATAGTGCCCCTATATGTTTTTATGCATACATATGTATGTTACCTTATTTATGAACATAGACAAAGATATGCAAGGATTCACACCAGGCTTTTAACACTGCTTATCCAGTGGAGGAGTGGCTAATGAAGTGTAAAAATCCTATAGATGTACAGGCTTTCTCAATATTTATGTATATGTATGAATATATATATATATAATTCTCAACATTTATATATAATTGCTTTATGTAAATGCACATGTAAATTACATATGTGTAAAGCCATGTACAAAGAGATAGTTGCTGAAAGTGTGCATATCATAGAGAGTGTTTGGAGTTTTTAGTGTTTAGGGTTCTTTTTTTTTAACTTTCTTTCTTGTACTTTGAGTTTTTCAAAATAAAAATTTTACATGATTTTAAGTTTAAAATTTTCTAAAGCAAACATTAGAGAGCAGGTTAAGGAAATGACCCAGTATCTACAGAATGATTTGATTGTTCAGTCCTCCAGCAGTTCATCAAACTACATTGAGCAGCAACCGTGACATTGTGTCAGGTGTGTTAAAGTGGTTGGGATTACAGAGATGAATGAAATATGCTCCTTCTTGTTGTATATTACAACAAGACAAACATATAAATGAACCATTCTAATACAATATGGCTATTGCTTTAATATAAGAATTTGTAGGACCATAGGGGCAATGAACTCTGCAGGCATTGGTGGTAGAGAGGCTTCAGAGGGAAAGAACCATTTGAGCTTAGCCTTAAAGACTGAGGATGCTTTCATCACTCACCAGCCTTAGGTGGGGAAGGGAAAGCAATCCCTTCAAAGAGGAAGGAATCAACATCTAGTCCTATTTCATTCATCAAGAATGTGGAGGAGGAAGTAAACAGTTTATTATTTATAGTCTCAAATGATGGTAATGTGTGGAAGATGGGCAAATGGAACAAGAGACTTTGGAAGAGTCCTGATCAGGAACTAATAAAATGAGAACCTGCTTTGAAACATGCAAGCAGGTTTTTCTGAGGGAAGAAGAACTCTAAGCTGCGTTTAATGAAAGGAAGCAACTGTCAAAGCAATCAGACTAAGTTCAGTACATTAGGTTTGCAGTTGAGGAAGAAATATGGGTTGCTGTTCATTTAGGACCTGTGGAAGAGGTTGGAGAAAAGGGGATAGGTATTCAAGCAATGATTCATTAGGTAGAAAGAAGAGAATGTTAGAAATCAGACACTACTGCCACTTACTGAATAAATTCATCATAAGCCATATACAGACACATTATAAAGTATCTCAAGGTACCAGAATGCTTGACCATTGAGGTAAGGTGCCACAAAATACTGTGTCTTCAAGGAAAACACAAGGGTTCAGTACTCATGGGTTAGCAGCAGTTAACATAAGACACACTAGCTTTTGGGGAGTGGGGGAGAAAGAAGCAAGGATTATGCATGTATGTATTTATATCATAGATGATAACAACAGAAGCCATTTAATCAAATGCTTATTATTGGCCTAATATAATGTCAGGTGTTTTACATAAATTACCTCATTTAATCCCAGCATGGCTCTAAGATCTAGATACATGTTACTATCATTCCCTTTTTACAGATGAGGAAACTAAGTCTTACAGGAGTTAAAAAACGTACTCAAGGTCAAATAGCTTTTAGGTGGTGAAGCTGTAAATTGAGATCGGACTTTAAATCCTATGCTCCCAACTGCTCAACTAGACACTAAGTTATATTCCCCCTGCTAAACCCTAGTCCCAGCCATCATCATATCACACCTGTATTGTCCCAACAGCCTGTCACCCCTCTGGTCCTACACAGTTCACAACATCCAGTGAACTTTCTAAAACATACATCAGACGACATCACTTTCCTTTATCAAACCATCCAGTGGCCCTCCACTGCACGTAAGATAAAATCCAAGTTCTTACCCTGCAGGTCCCTATGTGACCACTTCTCTGCCAGCCTCTCCAGTCTCGGTCATCAATCTCCGCTCTGCCCCTCTCTGACTGCACTCCAGTCACTCACCCTTCTGCTCTTCCTCAACACACTCTTCTCGTTCTGGCCTCACGGCATTGCTACTTGCTAGTCTACCTAAAATGCTCTTCTTCAAAGTCTTCACACAGCTGACTCGACCTCATTATTCAGATCTTGATTCAAATATCAGCTCCTTAGAGAAGGTTTCCCACACCAACAACAAGAACGACCCCTTTGCCCATGAAAACAGAAGTTACTTGAGGACAGGAACTATTGATTTCATGTTCTTCACTCTAATTCCAGAACCAAGAGTAATATCTGACACCTACTAGGCACTCAGGACATATTTCTTTCCTGAAATACTTGTATCTTTTTTAAAGTGTCATACTCATATGCCTATGAGTATATCTACATATATATATATATATGTATATATATATATATATTTATGGATATGTGAGCTTGTTGTCACCTCACAGAAGTGGAATGTACATCCCTCACCCAAAATTTGGTTTGAATGTCAAGACTAATGATGCCACACGTATACCAAGAAGGTATGAAAAGGATTATTACTCACATAATGAGTTATGCATCAAAAATGCAGTTAGACCAAAAAAAGAAAAAAGAAAAAACTGGTAACTGTGAAGTGTTGGGTAATTAGATGGTTGTGATTCTTTCATTCTATAGATATAGGAATAGATATAGAAATAATCTAAACTTCAAGTTCTACACCTTAAGTATATACAATTTTTATTTATCCATTATACCTCAATAAAACTGAAAAAATGGGATCAGTCTCAATGACAACTTACCCATGGTGTTTGTCTGATAACTAAAACATTGCGTGGTTTATTTAATTTAATTTGGACTTGTTTATGTAAGCCATTATGGCACCTGCAGCATGAGACCAATAAGAAAGGTGAACGTTCCATTGAATATCTAGTACTATCAAGAGCTAGTACTATATATTCTGAGAAGTGAAATGAGTGCCTTAGTCTCTCTATCAATGTGCAGAACTTCAAAGAAGGTAAAGAGTGCTATGGTGAGACATTGTATTGTGGCTTTAATATGTGCAGAAGATGTGTGCCCTTGATTTATATTTTGGGTATCCGTGAGGCAAGAGATTCTATGAGTTCTTTACCCCAAATGAGGCAACCTTGGAGAAGGAATTGTTTTCCTTGGCCAGAACAGATGGTCAGACCGCTGGCAGTGGCCCAAAGATCTATAAAAATGTGAAGATGAGGCCAATTGTTGGCTAAGACATGGCCAAGTGCTAAGATAACTGGCTAAAGTTTGGCCAACTGAGCTGATCCTGTGTCCTGTCCTTTATCAGGAACATTCTGATGAAGAGATGAAAAGCAGCAAGAGTCAAGCAAGCTCCATTAAGTGTGACAGTGGCAATGCCATTGGTTAAGTGAATGAACCCCCTTTGGTATTCACTGTGTTGAGCCTAAGGGGCTCCCCAGGTATCCAAGTGTTCTAAGAGATGACCTCCTCTAGCACTGTGGCATCCGGCAAGGGACCCAGCACAGGGGACGTTACCCTCTCCTGAAAGTAGGGTATGCAGAGAGCCCAGGTTCAGCTCCATCCTGTAGCAAGGAGGCCTCACTAGCTGTGCTGGGCTTGCAGGGTGCTGTTTCCATGATCAAAGGCCTAACGGGCAGCTGTATACTGAGGGTCACAGGTTCAGGACCTGAGATAGTCTATATTTCCAGGAAAGTCCAGTATGTACCCACCAATTGCTACACTAATGGCATACAGCATTGGGCCAAGGAAGGTAGTTCCTTGTATCAGAAGCCCATGCAACTAACGGCCATCACTGATGGTAGAGGGACTCCAAGATATATGAGAGAAGGTTGCTAAAGCTCCCACAGTGAAGGAATCCCGGGGGTACGTAACAGGAATGCCTGTTCTATGGCCATTCAGGCAGATTCTAGTATCTTTTTACAGGGGGTCTCATTCAAGTTGGGCCTATTTGCAAGTTACAGAACAAAAAAAAAGCTTTGTAAATGAGGAGTGTTGCCTCCAGAATCTAAACATGTCGAAAACATGTTGGGCTTGTTTTAACAATGTGGGTCCTAAGAAGACTAAAAGCTGTTTCTTGACACTGTCAGGACTGGAGCAGCCCTCAACTTACTAAATAATTTTCAGGAGCTTAACTGAAGTGGTGGGGCCCTGTACTATGGGTCTCATGTGAATCTCCTCAAAGGAGGATGTCATTAGTGTGATGTCATAACTGTGTACCCGAAAAAAGTTAGAGCTGGTTAAAATATTGCCTGTGAAGACTATGTGAGATGGCAGGCGTGGAGACTGAGCCCATTGAGTACCCAGGTGAAGGTGTACTGTGTCCATTTAAAGGTGAAGGTTAACTGCAGCTGAGAGGTTGTTGAACTAGGCACTGAATAGAACATGCTAGCCAAATACTTTGCTCTAACTGCAAAGTATTTACCAGTTACTTATTTATTATTGGGTGGAATCAGTCATTTCTATAGGTGGGGCCATGACGCCAAGGGTACGAATTCACACTGAGGCACCGGTCCTGTTTTGCCGGGTTTAAGAACAAGTAAAACTTGGCTGTTAAATGCAGCAGAAGTGGGGATAACCACACCTCTTCTAAATAGGTCTTATATAATGGGTTTCAATCTGTGAAAACCGTGCTTTCATTTAGATTGAACCTTTTCTTAAACACTGAGGTGAAAGGTATTATTTTAACTAGGGGGAAAGGTCCATAGGGTCCCATAGTTTTCAAGCTGATTATAAGGGCCAGAGACTTAACTTGTTTACTTATTGGGTCAGGTTCTCCACGTGCACTAGAGGATATTTTAGGGTAATGGATGTCTTGGCTATGGAAAAGTTAGGCACGGAAATAATTTGGATGGTTCGGGTTAGGCATATCTGTTTCTATTTTATGTTCACCTACTCCCTGGCTGGGAGTGGATGAACATAAAGTGTGGCCAGATGTGGGCCAGAAGGGGAAGGGGAATTAATGAGGCTTCAAAACTGTCAATTGTCAAACATCAAAAGTGGAATCAGATTATGACACACACTGCCACCACCCATACAGCACCCCTCTCCCCATCTGGGACCTCCCAAACACACACGGAAACACCAACTCCATTTCCTCCTCACCAGCAGGATAAAGTGTTCAGGAAGAAATCTGTCTTCAGAGCTCAGTCCTCACCCAGTCCTTATTCCCGGTGTCTGGCTAACTATGGACTGTCTGGTCTGGGCCCCAAACTGGCAGGATACTACCTCCCTCCCTTCTCACACGGCTGCCCCTTCCTGCCTTCCTTCAGTCCCCATCACCAAAGAACAGACAGAGATACACACACATCTTTCTACAACAGCTTGTACATCAATAGCTGAGGGCTTTTTTATTTGGTCTCTACACAGGTGACCATGTCTCCAGTGCTTTCTCTGGAGAGACAACAGAGACAGCAAGGTCTCAGTCACCTGATAGACCCAGGGCAGCACTTTATGAACTGCTGGAAGAGCCCTCTGGGACGTTTTCATCCTCCTCTGGCTCTTTAGTCATTGTTGTACTCCGCCAGTAATAGAATGCTAGCATGTTTGACTTCTTCTGTGTAGAACCTCTTCCCGAATTCTGACGACGGACTGATTTTCTTAACTCGACCACCTCCTGAATCTGGTCGGAAAACAAAGTGATACAGAAAGATATTGATTTGGGGAAAGGGGATGGGAAGGAGAACTTTGAGAGAATGGGTGTGGATTGAGAAGGGGTTTGTGCCAGGGAAGGGCTGGGTAAGTCTTGGGTGGGGGATGAAGAGGAGGCACGTGAGTCGGGTAATCTGACCTCTTCCATCTTATAGCCCTGGAGTGGAGAATTCACCCTCTCCCTTCTGCGTTGGCCCCCCGGTGTTTGTTGCTCTGACCTCTCGGTGTTTGTCCGTGCATCACGGTTAGGCTCCTGGGGGACTGTAGTTTCCTCTGCCATGTCAGTAGCAACAGTGTGCTCTACTCCAAGGCTCCTGGCCTCTCTATATATACCCTGCCAGGACAATGAAGAGCCACACCCATCAGCTTTGATTGGTCAGCCAATGGTAGCGCTGGGGTGGCTGTGACATCACAAAGCACTACCCTTGAAGATACGTGGGGGGAGGGGAGGGGTGCAGAGGAGTCTAGGTGCTCTGGTTAGAGAAAGGGAGTGCTTCCTCAACACCCAGTAAAGAGCCTTCCCAAATTGACCTTCCACTCTTCCTCATCTTCTCTGGTTCAATCCTTATGGTGCACATGTTAGAGAGAAGGTGTTCCCTCCAAACCATTCCACATGGCCACCCCCATTCATTGTTTAATTCTGTTGTCTCCCAGATCTCATCACCTGGTATTGTGTGGTTTTTAAAAACTTTTTATTTTAGAACAGTTTTAGGTTTACAGAGTAATTGTGAAGATCATATTCATACACTCCACAACAAATTTCCCTTCTTAACATTGTACATTAGTATGGTACAATTGTTCAACTTAGTGAACCAACACTGAAACAGTATTATTAACTAAAGTCTGTACTTCATCAGAATTCCTTTTTTTTAAAATGTTGAGCCTTCTTTTAATTAATTTATTTTTATTTTTGGCTGTGTTGGGTCTTCGTTTCTGTGTGTGGGCTTTCCCTAGTTGTGGCAAGCAGGGGCCACTCTTCATCGTGATGGGCGGGCCTCTCACTGTCGCGGCCTCTCTTGTTGCGGAGCACAGGCTCCAGATGCGTAGGCTCAGCGGCTGTGGCTCACGGGCCTAGTTGCTCTGCGGCATATGGCATCTTCCCAGATAAGGGTTCGAACCCGTGTCCCCTGCATCATCAGGCAGATTCTCAACCTCTGTGCCACCGTGGAAGCCCCAGATTGCCTTATTTTTTACCTAATATTCTTCTTCTGTCCCAGGATCCCAACCAAGATTCTACATTCAATTTAGTCATTCCATGTTATAACTTCTTAGGCTCTTCTTGGCTGTGACAGTTTTTTAGACTTCTTGTTTTTGAAGACTTTGACAGTTTGGGGTCTTGTGTTTTGTCTTTTACATTAGGTCTGCAGATGTTATTGCTCTTATAGGTAAAAGTTTTTATAAGTTTCCTCTTCCAGAGAACCTCAAATCAAGTCAGTACCATCAGTGTTATGGACTTCCCCGTGGCAATGGTTGAACTAATCTCTTGGCTTTGTCACAGAGGTGACACAAATGTTTTTCTCTAGAGGTCTGAGGATCAGGATCATTTTTATTTATGACAGAGGCACAGGGGCAGCAGCAGAAGCATTTTGTAAGGTACTAGTGAGTCATTTACTTTTAGAAGTATGACCTCAGCATCCCACATAGTTAACGGCTCTTCCTCCACACGAGTGACCATCCAATGGACCTGTATATTGAACAGGCTGTCAGTCTTTCTCCTGAGCTCTATATAGAAAGGGGGCCAACATGTGGTTGAGACACAACCAGTGTTCACAAGGTAAGAGTCATTTCTTTGAGGTTAATATCAGTCGCACCTTAGTTTGGAATTGAAACACGTGATTCAACCTGAGAATCACAAATAGGTCCAGGTTGAGACACAGGATTCAGGACTGCTTTAAGGAAGGTCCCAATCCAATAATCCTTTCACTATATGCCAAGTGGCTAAACTGACTTATGTTGGTCAAAGCTTTAGCAGACACTCAGTAGGATTAACAAATGCAGCACAAAGAAGCAAGTTCAAAGCACAAGCTAGCCAGCAGTCAGTAGCACAAGTGCCTGTTCACCAGCATAGAGCAGAGCCAGTTAGAAAGCCAAAGCAAGAGAAGAAAGACCCCCGGTGGTAAGGGATAGCACCTTGATGTCCTGCTCACAGGACCAGTTGATGTAATCACACCACAGAGACAGAATGGACCCTTCAACCCAAATTCGGTTTGGATGTCGAGACTGATAACACATACACCTATAGAGTATGAAAAACCTTACTACATAAGGAGGCTTTCTGGGGAGAGCAGGGCAGGCTCTCAAGCAGGTTCAAGAATGGCTTAAGAGAGCAGAAGAAGGAGACTGGCTTGGCTTTTATGGTGGTGAGGGGATGACGCTGGAGTGTTCCCACACACAGGTCAGGTTTTGCACAACCTGAACTTCCTCCTGGCCCACAGAAGAGAGAGTACCTGAGCTTTCTTATCCGATCTAGGGAAGCAGGGGAAGAGGCAGTGGTAGGGCTCTTTTATAGAATAATGTTGTGTAAATGCAAGGTGTTTAGCACAGTTTAGAATTCTCATAACCATTATAACCACACTTATATTGTTTTCAGTTAAACTACGTTTCACTAGATTCATATTTCCCAAATTATGGTCCTTTAAATATTATTTAAGGTGGCTTAGAATTATCTTGGTTCATCACAGAGAAACTGTGTAGAAAGAGAAAAGACTGCTAGCCTCAGGAGGTCTGACACACTGGTCACAAAAGAGCAGACTTCATTGTACTATCTGCTGAATTATGAGGGGTTTCTAACATGTTTCCAATCCTGGGTGACTACTGTAGCACCCAAAGACTGTAATAATAATTACCGAAACTAACATTTATTGACTACTAACTCTATGTAGGAATTATGCTAAATACCCATATACATATTTAATCCTCGTCACAACCCTATTGAGATAAGTGGCAAAAGAGTGGTTTCTGAAATTTCTGCCAGGACATCTCCATTCCAATTGCAGAAGCAGAAAAGAGCATATAGGAGGGCACATGGGAATATTTATGGGCCAGGCTCAAAAGGGGTATGCATTACTCCTGCTCACATTTCCTTGGGAAAAACTCACATGGCCACATCTAACGACAAGAGAAAATGAGAAATGTAGTCTACCTGGTAGAAGAGGAGAACTTAAATGTTGGAGATAAGCTAGCAATCTCTGTCTCAACCATCTTGCTCATCACTCTCCCCAGTATTTACAGTAGAGCCTGGCACATAGTAGGTGGCCATGAATATTTCTGTTGAATGAATGGGTTTCAACTTTTTTGGTCAGTTATGGGGATCAAAAGCATATAGAACTTGGTTAAGCAATGGTTTCCTAGATATGACACAAAAAGCACAAGCAACAAAGAAAGAGTAAATTGGACTATATCAAAATTTAAAAATGTTTTCTTCTGCAAAAAAATACCTTGAAGAAAGCAAAAAGGCACACGAAAGAGAGATCCTGGCAAATCATATATTTTATAAAAGTGTAGTATCCAGAATACAGAAAGAACTCTTACAACTCAACAACAAAAATACAAACAACCCAACTGAAAATCAGGTAAAGGACTTAAAGAGACATTGTGCTAATGAAGATATACAAATAGCCAACAAACATATGAAAATATGCTGAATACCATTAGTCGTTAGGGAAATCCAAATCAAAACCACGATGAGATGCCACTTCATACCCACTAGGAAGGCTATAACTTTTTTTAAAAGAAAATAACATGTATTGACAAGGATGTAGAGAAATTGAAACACTCATACACGTCTGGTGGGAACATAAAATGATACAGCCTCTGTGGAAAACATTTTGGCAGTTACTCAACAAGTTAAACATACACTTGCCATATTACCCAGTAACTCTACTCCTAGGTATATAATGAAAAGATTTGAAAAGGAGGGAACAACAGCAACAAAAACAAAAAAAAAACAGGTGAATTGAGCAACACAAAAGCAAAGGGCAGATAACGTTTCAAGAAGTAAAAACTGGACAACTTTATTGAATACTTTTACAGGTAATATAGGGACAGACAAATGACGATTGAACTTGTTAGTAGAGAGGTCATTGGTAAATTTGATAAGAAGGAAATTGAAAGAGTGGAAAATATTTTAATATAAACCTGGATGTGTATTAAGGAGGAAATGTGAGATCAGAAAGTGAGGGGCGGATAGACAATTTCTTTAGCGAGTTTTGGTGCTAAGGGGAGGAGAAATATGGGACTATAGCTGGAGGGGGATTTGGTATTAAGAGAGTGTATTTTTAAGAGGGTAGATTCTAGAATGCATCTAGCCAATATAAATGACTGAATGAAACTGACGACATAAAAATCCAAAGGGATAATTGCAGAAGAAAAAATATTGAGAAAGCAAGAGGGTTATTCAGAGCACTAGTAGATGGGATCGGTAGCAAATGTGGAAATCTTGGCTTTCCATGAGAATGAGTAATATTTATAGATTCTACAGTGGAGAAGGAAACGATTATGGTATGATTACAAATGCAGGTAAGATGGTAGATTTGGTGGGGAAGATATAAAAGAATTTTCTCTTGACTCTTCAGTTTTCTCAGTGAAGGAAGAGATAAGGGCATAAAATAACAAGCGTGAGGGTAGGGTTTTGAGAAATTGAGGGGAATATAAAGTATTGGATATTCATTTTGTATAATGGAAATGGGTGTATAATATGGAAGGATTGATCATTTAAGATATGTGGTCAAGAATTTAAGGTGAGATCAGTTAGCTTTGTCTTGTAAATTTCTACAGCAACATCCATCACTCGTATATAGGAACAAAGCAGGTAGATAGCTAAATTTAACAAGGGTTGTGGTTTTGCCAGGGAAATACTAGGGTGGGAAAGTGAGTAGGGAGATGAAGGTTGATGAAAGTAAGTGATACTCATGATAAATTGGTAAGCAATGAGGAAATGCGAAAAGAGAAATGTGGCTGATGCTGAAAAGTAGTAGAATTCACAGATTGGAGTTCAAAATTGAAGAATTTTTAGAGTTGGGTGTGTGAAGGTGTGTATACCTGCACGTGAGGGAGGTATTTTGCTAGGAAGGATAATCAGTTGTAGCCCAAGAGATGTATGTTATAAAATCAGGATTTCAGAGTTGCTGTAATTTTTGAGAATGTCAATGTCTAGTTCATGAGCATTAGAGAGAGTGGCTTAAGTATGATGGAAGAAAAATACCATTGGAATTGAGGGCATGAAAGGTTTGCAAAGCCAAAAATGCTGGATGAATATCCACATAGATGACAGATGTTGAAGTTGCCAAGATGGTGGCAGTACTAAAAGTGGAGAAGAAGACTCAGGAAAGTGTCTAATGAATGAAGGTAAAGAAATAGATGGTGTAGCACATGATATTATCTAATAGCAAGAACTACAAATGAGCTCTGAATTTTGAAAGAGAAAGGATCAGAAATGGTTTGAAAGTGACAGTGAGTCGACTCATTGTGGTATGTGAGGATAACTAACGTTTGCTCAAGAGGACTGCAGGGGAAGTGATTTCCTCAAGGCACAGCCATATTCCAGTCATAAAACAGAGATTAAGGGAACACGGAGAGAACAACTTGAAGCTACTGGGGAGTTTCTTAATGATAGACTATGAGTTACAGAGGGCAGGAAAGAAGCGCTCATGAAGTTGGGGAGAGGGTTGGGTCCAATTCCGTCAAGTGCAGAGCAATACGTGAATAAGAGTCTAGTTAATGATGGATAATCTGCAGGGTGGTGACTTAAGTAAAAGTGATAAGACAAGATGGACCTTGTGACTGCACGGCAGATTGGGAGGTGAGTAAAGCCCTCCAGACTACAGATTGCTTAATCTAGGCTGACCTAGAACTAAGAAGAATCCAGAAACACCACTGAAACCTGTTTCCTCTAAATATCATGTATCCTGTATGATGATCCAGCATTGCAAAGATAGACTAGTAAGGACATCTAAGAGGGTAGGCTTGAAAGGAAACTAGTGTGTTTGCTCAAGAGTGTGAGTGTGTATGAAAAATATCAACAGCAAATTCTAATGTCAGAGGGTTGCTACTATAGGCTTATGGAGCCATGCACTATTCTTGGACAACCCAAGGTGCCTGCACAGATGTGGCCCAGATGCAAGCACCAACACTTACTGGGCACCTGCAAAGCCAAAGCTGGGGAAGATGGAAGGCCAAGTGGAAGTGGTATTTTCCCAAGACAGGAATCTATTTACTTAGGCTTCCTAAATGGCAGGTGGACAAAAATGGAAGAAAGGAAATTAAACTTCTTTTTGCCTAACATCTCTCCTCAGGAGGAAGTACTTGGAGTTGTTTTTCCTACGTAAATTCACCTGCTAAAACTCCAGGGAGCTCATCAGTGGGCAGATGTTCCCACCTAAGTATGGTTACCAGCAAACATTTATTCAAAATCATGGCTGCATCTGGCTCACATTAGAAGGGTTCTCTGTGTCATTGTCTTTTAAAAGAACAATTCCCCATGCTTATAAATCCAGACTCAGAACGTCAATTCAACCATCCTCAGGAGCCCTGTGGCTACACCTTCCTGCTGGGAATCAGCATGGTCCCCAGAGAATCAATTTGAGGAGTATTACCAAAGTGTTTTCATTTTCAGTGTTTATCCACTGGAATGTCTACGAGTGAAGAATAGACAGTGCAATACAATCCTAAGATTCAATTTCTTTCATCAAATACAAACTGTGTATATGAGCATCAAGGCAAGAGGATGGAGGACTTTAACTGAAATTCCAATAGATATCTAAGTGCAAATCCTGGAACCATCCCATGCTAGCATTGTGAGTTAGGATAGGTACTTAACCACTCTGAGCCTGTTTTTTGATCTCTAAAAAAAAAAAAAAAAAATAGAAGGATAAAATCTCATACAGCTGTTGCAAAGATCAACTCAAATAATTCATGTACAGAATATAGCACAACAACCTACAGAATGGGAGAAAATATTTGTAAATCGTGTATCTGATAAGGGATTTTTATTCAGAATATATAAAGAACTCTTACATGCCTGTGATAAGAAGGTAAATAACCCAACTTTTAAAATGGGCAGAAGATCTAAATAGACATTTCTGCAAGGAAGATATACAAATGGCCAGCAAGCACATTAGAGACGCTTGACATCATTATTCATCAGGAAAACACAAATGAAAACCACAGAAAGATACCATTTCATACCCATTCGGATGGCTAGAATCCAAAAGTCAGATAATCATAACTGTTTGTGGGGATTTAGAGAAATCAGAACCATAAATACACTGTTAGTGAGAATGTAAAATGGTATACCTGCTTTGGAAAAGTTTGGTAGTTTCTCAGAGGGTGAAACAGTGTTACTGTATGACCCACTTGTAGGTATATTCCCAAGATAAATGCAAATATATGTCCATACAAAAACTTGTACATAAATATTCATAGCAGCAATATTCATAATACCCAAAGATGGAAACAACCCAAATGCCCATCAACTGACCAGAGGACAAACAAAATGTGGCAAATCCATACAACAGAATACTATTCAGACATCAAAAGGAATGAAGAACTAATATATGCTACAATATGGCTGAACCTTAAAAACATTATGCTAAGTGAAAGAAGTCAGTCACAAAAGACCACATATTATGTGATTCTATTCATATGAAATGCTCAGAACAGGCAAATCTATAGATACAAAATAGATCAATAATTGCTTAAGGCTGAGGCAGAAGTTGTTGGGCGCATAGGGGATTAACAGCTACAAGATACGAGGGTTTCTTTTTGAGGTGTTGAAAACGTTCTAAAATAGACTGGAGGGAACTTCAAGACGTCGGAAGAGTAAGACGTGGAGATCACCTTCCTCCCCACAGAAGCATCAGAAATACATCTACACGTGGAACTGCTCCTATAGAAAACCCACTGAACGCTGGCAGAAGACCTCAGACCTCCCAAAAGGCAAGAAACTCCCCACGTAGCTGGGTAGGGCAAAAGAAAAAAAGAAAAAGCAGAGACAAAAGAATAGGAACGGGAACTGCACCAGTGGGAGGGAGCCTGAAGGAGGAAAGGTTTCCACACACTAGAAGCCCCTTCACTGGCGGAGACTACAGGTGGCGGACGGGGGCAGCTTTGGAGCCACGGAGGAGAGCGCAGCAACAGGGGTGTTGAGGGCAAAGCGGAGAGATTCCCGCACGGAGGATCGGTGCCGACCAGTACTCACCAGCCCGAGAGGCTTGTCTGCTCACCTGCCGGGACGGGTGGGGGCTGGGAGCTGAGGCTTGGGTTTCGGTCTGAGCTCAGGGAGAGGACTGGCAGTGTGAACACAGCCTGAAGGGGTTAGTACGCCACGTGTAGCCAGGAGGGAGTCCAGGAAAAGTCTGGAACTGCCGCAAAGGCAAGAGACTTTTTCTTCCCTCTGTGATTCCTGGTGCACGAGCAGAGGGGATTCAGAGCGCCGCCTAAAGGAGCTCCAGAGATGGGCACGAGCCATGGCTAGGAGCGCAGACCCCAGAGATGGGCATGAGATGCTAAGGCTGCTGCTGCCGCCACTAAGAAGCCTGTGTGCGAGCTCAGGTCACTATCCACACCTCCCTTCAGGGAGCCTGTGCAGCCCGCCACTGCCAGTGTCCCGTGATCCAGGGACGACTTCCCCGGGAGAACGCACGGCGTGCCTCGGGCTGGTGCAACGTCACGCCGGCCTCTGTCACTGCAGGCTCACCCTGCCTCCGTACCCCTCCCTCCCCCCGGCCTAAGTGAGCCAGAGCCCCCAAAGCAGCGGCTCCTATAACCCCATCCTGTCTGAGCGAAGAACAGACGCTCTCAGGAGACCTACACGCAGAGGCGGTGTCAAATCCAAAGCTGAACCCCGGGAGCTGTGTGAACAAAGAAGAGAAAGGGAAATCTCGCCCAGCAGCCTCAGGAGCAGCGGATTAAATCTCCACAATCAACTTGATGTACCCTGCATCGGTGGAACACCTGAATAGACAACGAATCATCCCAAATGGAGGAGGTGGACTTTGGGAGCAACGCTATTTATACATTTTTTCCCTTTTTCTCTTTTTGTGAGTGTGTATGCGTATGCTTCTGTGTGTGATTTTGTCTGTATAGTTGGGCACTTACCGTTTGTCCTAGGGTTCTGTCTGTCCGTTTTTTGTTTTTTTTTTTAGTATAGTTTTCAGCGCTTGTTATCATTGGTTAATTGGTTTCTTCGTCTGGTTTTTCTCTTCTTTCTCGTTTTTTTAATTACTTAAAAATTTAATAATAATTTTTGTTCTTTATTTTAATAACTTTTTAATAATTTAATTTAATTTAATTTTACATTTTTCTTTCTTTCTTTCTTTCTTTCTTTCTTTCTTCCTTTTACTCTGAGCCGTGTGCGTGACAGACTCTTGGTGCTCCAGCCAAGCGTCAGGGCTGTTCCTCTGATGTGGCAGAGGCAAGTTCAGGATATTGGTCCACCACAGACCTCCCAGCTCCACGTAATATCAAACGGTGAAAATCTCCCAGAGATCTCCATCTCAACACCAAGACCCAGCTCCACTAAATGACCAGCAATCTACGGTGCTGTATACCTTATGCCAAACAACTACCAAGAAAGGAACACAACTCCACCCATTAGCAGAGAGGCTGCCTAAAATCATAGTAAGGTCACAGACACCCCAAAACACACCACCAGACATGGACCTGCCTACCAAAAATAAAAGATCCAGCCTCATTGACCGGAACACAGGCACTAGTCCCCTCCACCAGGAAGCCTACACAACCCACTGAACCAACCTTAGCCACTGGGGACAGACACCAAAAACAACGGGATCTACGAACCTGCAGCCTGTGAAAAGGAGACCCCAAACACAGTAAGATAAGCAAAATGAAAAGACAGAAAAACACACAGCAGATGAAGGAGCAAGGTAAAAACGCACCAGACCTAACAAATGAAGAGCAAATAGGCAGTCTACCTGAAAAAGAATTCAGAATAATGATAGTAAAGATGATCCAAAATCTTGGAAATAGAATGGGGAAAATACAAGAAAAGTTTCACAAGGACCTAGGAGAACAAAAGAGCAAACAAACAATCATGAACAACACAATAAATGAAATTACACATTCTCTAGAAGGGATCAATAGCAGAATAAATGAGGCAGAAGAACGGATAAGTGACCTGGAAGATATAATCGTGGGAATAACTACTGGAGAGCAGAATAAAGAAAAAAGAATGAAAAGAATTGAGGACAGTCTCAGAGACCTCTCGGACACGATTAAACGTACCAACATTCAAATTATAGGGGTTCCCAAAGAAAAAGAGAAAAAGAAAGGGACTGAGAAAATATTTGAAGAGATTATAGTTGAAAACTTCCCTAATATGGGAAAGGGAATAGTTAATCAAGTCCAGGAAGCACAGAGAATCCCATACAGGATAAATCCAAGGAGAAACACGCCAAGACACATAGTAGTCAAACTATCAAAAAGTAAATACAAAGAAAAAATATTAAAAGCAGCAAGGGAAAAACAACAAATAACATAGAAGGGAATCCCCATAAGGTTAACAGCTGATCTTTGAGCAGAAATTCTGCAAACCAGAAGGGATGGGCAGGACATATTTAACGTGATGAAAGGGAAAGACCTACAACCAAGATTACTCTACCCAGCAAGGATCTCATTCAGATTTGACAGAGAAATTAAAACCTTTACAGACAAGCAAAAGCTAAGAGAATTCAGCAGAACCAAACCAGCTTTACAGCAAATGCTAAACCAACTTCTCCAGGCAGGAAACACAAGAGAAGGAAAAGACTTACAATAACAAATGCAAAACAATTAAGAAAATGGTAATAGGAGCATACATATCGATAATTACCTTAAATGTAAATGGATTAAATGCTCCCACCAAAAGACACAGACTGGCTGAATTGATACAAAAACAAGACCCGTATATATGCTGTCAACAAGAGACCCACTTCAGACCTAGGGAAACATACAGACTGAAAGTGAGGGGGTGGAAAAAGATATTCCATGCAAATGAAAATCAAAAGAAAGCTGGAGTAGCAGTTCTCATATCAGACAAAATAGACTTTAAAATAATGACTTACAAGGGACAAAGCAGGACACTACATAATGATCAAGGGATCGATCCAAGAAGAAGATATAACACTTGTAAATGTGTATGCACCCAACATAGGAGCACCTCAATACATAAGACAAATACTAACAGCCATAAAAGGGGAAATCGACAGTAACACAATCATAGTAGGCGAATTTAACACCCCACTTTCAACAATGGACAGATCATCCAAAATGAAAAAAAATAAGGAAACACAAGCTTTAAATGATACATTAAACAAGATGGACTTAATTGATATTTATAGGACGTTCCATCCAAAAACGTCCAGAGATAAACCCATGTACACATGGTCACCTTATCTTGATAAAGGAGGCTAGAGTATACAATGGAGGAAAGACAGCCTCTTCAATAAGTGGTGCTGGGAAAACTGGACAGCTACATGGAAAAGAATGAAATTAGAACACTCCCTAATGCCATACACAAAAATAAACTCAAAATGGATTAAAGACCTTAATGTAAGGCCAGACACACTAAAACTCTTAGAGGAAATAAAAGAAGAACACTCTTTTGAGATAAATCACAGTAAGATCTTTTTTGACCCACCTCCTAAAGAAATGGAAACAAAACTAAAAATAAACAAATGGGACCGAATGAAACTTAAAAGCTTTTGCACAGCAAAGGAAACCATAAACAAGATGAAACGACAACCCACAGAATGGGAGAAAATATTTGCAAACGAAGCAACTGACAAAGGATTAGTCTCCAAAATTTACAAGCAGCTCATGCAGCTCAATATCAAAAAAACAAACCACCCAATCCAAAAATGGGCAGAAGACCTAAATAGACATTTTTCCAAAGAAGATAGACAGATTGCCAACAGACACATGAAATAATGCTCAACGTCGTTAATCATTAGAGAAATGCAAATCAAAACTACAATGCGGTATCATCTCACACCGGTCAGAATGGCCATCATCAAAAAATCTACAAACAATAAATGGACAACCTGGAAGAAATGGACAAATTCTTAGAGAAGGTGTGGAGAAAATGGAACCCTCATACACTGTTGGTGGGAATGTAAATTGATACATTCACTAAGGAGAACAGTATGGAGGTTCCCTAAAAAACTAAAAATAGAACTACCATATGACCCAGCAATCCCACTATGGGGCATATATCCTGAGAAAACCATAATTCAAAAAGAGTCATGTACCACAATGTTCATTGCAGCTCTATTTACAATAGCCAGGACTTGGAAGGAACCTAAGTGTCCATCAACAGATGAATGGATAATGAAGATGTGGCACATGTATACAATGGACTATTACTCAGCCATAAAAAGGAACGAAACTGAGTTATTTGTAGTGAGGAGGATGGACCCAGAGTCTGTCATACAGAGTGCAGTAAGTCAGAAAGAGAAAAACAAATACCGTATGCTAACACATATATATGGAATCTTTAAAAAAAAATGGTCATGAGGAACTTAGGGGCAAGACGGAAAAAAGACGCAGACCTGGGCTTCCCTTGTGGCATACTGGTTGAGAATCCGCCTGCCGATGCAGGGGACACGGGTTCGTGCCCCGGTCTGGGAGGATCCCACATGCCGCGGAGCGGCTGGGCCCGTGAGCCATGGACACTGAGCCTGCGCGTCCGGAACCTGTGCTCCACAACGGGAGAGGCCACAACAGTGAGAGGCCCGCGTACCGAAAAAAAAAAAAAAAGTCACAGACCTACTAGAGAATGGACTTGAGGACACGGGGAGGGGGAAGGGTAAGCTGGGACAAAGTGAGAGAGTGGCATGGACATATATACACTACCAAATGTAAAACAGATAGCTAGTGGGAAGCAGCCACATAGCACAGGGAGATCAGCTCAGTGCTTTTTGACCACCTAGAGGGGTGGGATAGGGAGGGTGGGAGGGAGGGAGACGCAAGAGGGAGGGGATATGGGTATATACGTATATGTATAGCTGATTCACTTTGTTATAGTGCAGAAACTACTACACCATTGTAAAGCAATCATACTCCAGTAAAGATATTAAAAAATAAAGTGTGTTTGTTCAAAATAAATAAATAAATAACTTTCCTAACTGCTTAGGAAAGTTATTTCTCCTTCCTATGAAATGAAAAATGATCTCTAAGGGCACTTAGTATTGACTATATATTCCAGTTCTGTCAGTGATGGTATCTGGCGCATGAGGGGCACCCAAGTTAGGGAGCTTTTGGTTAATTTCCCTGGGCCATATAGAGCAAAGTGTTCTCTCAAATACTCTCTGGAAATTCGGAGCCTCAAATATGTTTGCCACCTTCCCCCAAGTCATCACATTTATTAACATCCTTGTCTTATTTTTCTAGAAGCAGGAGCTTCTAGCAGATCTTTTCCCTTTGTGAAAGGATGTATTTCTGTGTGAGGTGGATCTAGGCCACCTTAGTCTGTCCTCTAATGTTCACCTCAGTAGCACTCTACCTGGTTGATAATATCTTTGAGGCCAACTTCCTGTAATGTTTTTCTTTATCTTTTCTTTTTTTTTACCTTAGGAGCACTGTATAATAAAAACTCCATTAAAGATGCAAAACCAAAGTGAGCCATGAAGCAAGACACGATGGGGCCTATCAGCATTCCTAAGCGTGTTCAAGGCAAAAGCATTTCAGGGGGAGTTAAACAACAGTCATTATAGCTATCTTTGTTGACCTCTGACTCTATATGCCAGTCACTGTGTTTGACATACATTAATTCTCATAAAACTTCTGTCATGTTGACATTATTATCTCCCTTTTACAAATGGGGAAAGAGGTTCACATAAATTAAATGACTTTCTCAGGGCAACAGCTAGTAAGTTTCAGGGCTGGATTTGTATCCAAAATAAAGTGGGCTTTGTTTGGTTTTTTGACTCTATTTTCTTCTTAGTAGAACTGCATACATTTATTATTTATATGTATTAAAAAGGATAAAATAAGTTTGGACTCCTCTCTCACACAACATGAAGTTCTGTATGATCTAAAGATAAAAATGTTGAAGTAAAATATATATATTATGGAAAACGTATGTATAATCTAGGAGTCAAGAAAACTTTCTGTGCAAGCTGGAAAACCTAGACACTCTGGAGAAATGACTGACATATTTGAGTGCTTAAAACTTAAAATGTAATCATATGGCAAACGTAAAGGTAAATAAAACCAGAAGACAAATAATAGAGGAACATATATTTGTAAGACACACGACAGATAAAGGGTTCAATATCCAACATATAAAAAATTTCCTACACATTAATAAGAAAAGACAAACACCGTAATTGAAAGTGGTTAAAAAGGGTAAAAAGGGCTGTTCAAGGAGGCAGAAAACCCCCTTGCCAATAAACAAGTGAAATTACTCAACTTTACTAGCAATCAGGCATATTGAAATTAAATTAACAAGGAAATATCACTTTAAGACTATTAAACATGTTATCACACATTGCTGGAGTGTTGTGGAGGTTAATATGTTATCTCATACATTTGCCGAGGGAAATGTGCAGTATATTAAAGCCATTTGGAAGTCAATCTGGCAACCCCTATTAAAATTAAGAATTTACATAAACTTTAACTTAGCAATTCCATTTCCGGGGCCTTCTTCCATAGAAGATAAATGCACGGGTATATAACATTGAATATGAACAAGATAAATTTTACGTATATATTCAGATTAATTGCAACGTTTTTTCTAGTAGCCAAAAAACTGGAATCAACTTGAATGTCCTCAATAGAGGAATGGTTTAATAAGTTGTCTTTCACTCAAACCATTGCATTTTACATAACTAGTTTAAAAAGTGTGTTAAGTCTATACCAGACGATGTGGAAAACATTTCTCTGAAATGTTTCTAAGTGAGAAAAACTACGTGCAGTAAAGAGTAAAATAGTGCCCCTATATGTTTTTATGCATACATATGTATGTTACCTTATTTATGAACATAGACAAAGATATGCAAAGATTCACACCAGGCTTTTAACACTGCTTATCCAGTGGAGGAGTGGCTAATGAAGTGTAAAAATCCTATAGATGTACAGGCTTTCTCAATATTTATGTATATGTATGAATATATATATATATATAATACTCAACATTTATATATAATTGCTTTATGTAAATGCACATGTAAATTACATATGTGTAAAGCCATGTACAAAGAGATAGTTGCTGAAAGTGTGCATATCATAGAGAGTGTTTTGAGTTTTTAGTGTTTAGGGTTCTTTTTTTTTTAACTTTCTTTCCTTTACTTTGAGTTTTTCAAAATAAAAATTTTACATGATTTTAAGTTTAACATTTTCTAAAGCAAACATTATAGAGCAGGTTAAGGAAATGATCCAGTATCTACAGAATGATTTGATTGTTCAGTCCTCCAGCAGTTCATCAATCTATATTGAGCAGCAACCGTGACATTGTGTCATGTGTGTTAAAGTGGTTGCGATTACAGAGATGAATGAAATATGCTCCTTCTTGTTGTATATTACACGCCAAACATATAAATGAACCATTCTAATACAATATGGCTATTGCTTTAATATAAGAATTTGTAGGACCATAGGGGCAATGAACTCTGCCGGCATTGGTGGTAGAGAGGCTTCAGAGGGAAAGAACCATTTGAGCTTAGCCTTAAAGACTGAGGATGCTTTCATCACTCACCAGCCTTAGGAGGGGAAGGGAAAGCAATCCCTTCAAAAAGGAATGAATCAACATCTAGTCCTATTTCATTCATCAAGAATGTGGAGGAGGAAGTAAAGAGTTTATTATTTATAGTCTCAAATGATGGTAATGTGGAAGATGGGCAAATGGAACAAGAGACTTTGGAAGAGTCCTGATCAGCAACTAATAAAATGAGAACCTGCTTTGAAACATGCAAGCAGGTTTTTCTGAGGGAAGAAGAACTCTAAGCTGCGTTTAATGAAAGGAAGCAACTGTCAAAGCAATCTGACTAAGTTCAGTACATTAGGTTTGCAGTTGGGGAAGAAATATGGGTTGCTGTTCATTTAGGACCTGTGGAAGAGGTTGGAGAAAAGGGGATAGGTATTCAAGCAATGATTCATTACATAGAAAGAAGAGAATGTTAGAAATCAGACACTACTGCCACTTACTGAATAAATTCATCATAAGCCATATACAGACACATTATAAAGTATCTCAAGGTACCAGAATGCTTGACCATTGAGGTAAGGTGCCCCAAAATACTGTGTCTTCAAGGAAAACACAAGGGTTCAGTACTCATGGGTTAGCAGCAGTTAACATAAGACACACTAGCTTTTGGGGAGTGGGGGAGAAAGAAGCAAGGATTATGCATGTATGTATTTATATCATAGATGATAACAACAGAAGCCATTTAATCAAATGCTTATTATTGGCCTAATATAATGTCAGGTGTTTTACATAAATTACCTCATTTAATCCCAGCATGGCTGTAAGATCTAGATACATGTTACTATCATTCCCTTTTTACAGATGAGGAAACTAAGTCTTACAGGAGTTAAAAAACGTACTCAAGGTCAAATAGCTTTTAGGTGGTGAAGCTGTAAATTGAGATCGGACTTTAAATCCTATGCTCCCAACTGCTCAACTAGACACTAAGTTATATTCCCCCTGCTAAACCCTAGTCCCAGCCATCATCATATCACACCTGTATTGTCCCAACAGCCTGTCACCCCTCTGGTCCTACACAGTTCACAACATCCAGTGAACTTTCTAAAACATACATCAGACAACATCACTTTCCTTTATCAAACCATCCAGTGGCCCTCCACTGCACGTAAGATAAAATCCAAGTTCTTACCCTGCAACTCCCTATGTGACCACTTCTCTGCCAGCCTCTCCAGTCTCGGTCATCAATCTCCGCTCTGCCCCTCACTGACTGCACTCCAGTCACTCACCCTTCTTCTCTTCCTCAACACACTGTTCTCGTTCTTGCCTCACGGCATTGCTACTTGCAAGTCTACCTAAAATGCTCTTCTTCAAAGTCTTCACACAGCTGACTCGACCTCATTATTCAGATCTTGATTCAAATATCAGCTCCTTAGAGAAGGTTCCCCACACCAACAACAAGAACGACACCTTTGCCCATGAAAACAGAAGTTACTTGAGGACAGGAACTATTGATTTCATGTTCTTCACTCTAATTCCAGAACCAAGAGTAATATCTGACACCTACTAGGCACTCAGGACATATTTCTTTCCTGAAATACTGGTATCTTTTTTAAAGTGTCATACTCATATGCCTATGAGTATATCTACATATATATATATATTTATGGATATGTGAGCTTGTTGTCACCTCACAGAAGAGGAATGTACATCCCTCACCCTTAATTTGGTTTGAATGTCAAGACTAATGATGCCACACATATACCAAGGAGGTATGAAAAGGATTATTAATCACATAATGAGTTATGCATCAAAAATGCAGTTAGACCAAAAAAAAGAAAGAAGAAAAAACTGGAAACTGTGAAGTGATGGGTAATTAGATGGTTATGATTCTTTCATTCTATAGATATAGGTATAGATATAGAAATAATCGAAACATCAAGTTCTACACCTTAAGTATATACAATTTTTATTTATCCATTATACCTCAATAAAACTGAAAAAAATGGGATCAGTCTCAATTACAACTTACCCATGGTGTTTGTCTGATAACTAAAACATTGCTTGCTTTATTTAATTTAATTTGGTCTTGTTTATGTAAGCCATTATGGCACCTGCAGCATGAGACCAATAAGAAAGGTGAACGTTCCATTGAATATCTAGTACTATCAAGAGCTAGTACTATATATTCTGAGAAGTGAAATGAGTGCCTTAGTCTCTCTATCAATGTGCAGAACTTCAAAGAAGGTAAAGAGTGCTATGGTGAGACATTGTATTGTGGCTTTAATATGTGCAGGAGATGTGTGACCTTGATTTATATTTTGGGTATCCGTGAGGCAAGAGATTCTATGAGTTCTTTACCCCAAATGAGGCAACCTTGGAGAAGGAATTGTTTTCATTGGCCAGAACAGATGGTCAGACCGCTGGCAGTGGCCCAAAGATCTATAAAAATGTGAAGATGAGGCCAATTGTTGGCTAAGACATGGCCAAGTGCTAAGATAACTGGCTAAAGTTTGGCCAACTGAGCTGATCCTGTGTCCTGTCCTTTATCAGGAACATTCTGATTAAGAGATGAAAAGCAGCAACAGTCAAGCAAGCTCCATTAAGTGTGACAGTGGCAATGCCATTGGTTAAGTGAATGAACCCCCTTTGGTATTCACTGTGTTGAGCCTAAGGGGCTCCCCAGGTATCCAAGTGTTCTAAGAGATGACCTCCTCTAGCACTGAGGCATCCGGCAATGGACCCAGCACAGGGGACGTTACCCTCTCCTGAAAGTAGGGTATGCAGAGAGCCCAGGTTCAGCTCCATCCTGTAGCAAGGAGGCCTCACTAGCTGTGCTGGGCTTGCAGGGTGCTGTTTCCATGATCAAAGGCCTAACGGGCAGCTGTATACTGAGGGTCACAGGTTCAGGACCTGAGATAGTCTATATTTCCAGGAAAGTCCAGTATGCACCCACCAATTGCTACACTAATGGCATACAGCATTGGGCCAAGGAAGGTAGTTCCTTGTATCAGAAGCCCATGCAACTAACGGCCATCACTGATGGTAGAGGGACTCCAAGATATATGAGAGAAGGTTGCTAAAGCACCCACAGTGAAGGAATCCCGGTGGGCCGTAACAGGAATGCCTGTTCTATGGACATTCAGGCAGATTCTAGTATCTTTTTACAGGGGGTCTCATTCAAGTTGGGCCTATTTGCAAGTTACAGAACAAAAAAAAAGCTTTGTAAATGAGGAGTGTTGCCTCCAGAATCTAAACATTTCGAAAACATGTTGGGCTTGTTTTAACAATGTGGGTCCTAAGAAGACTAAAAGCTGTTTCTTGACACTGTCAGGACTGGAGCAGCCCTCAACTTACTAAATAATTTTCAGGAGCTTAACTGAAGTGGTGGGGCCCTGTACTATGGGTCTCATGTGAATCTCCTCAAAGGAGGATGTCATTAGTGTGATGTCATAACTGTGTACCTGAAAAAAGTTAGAGCTGGTTAAAATATTGCCTGTGAAGACTATGTGAGATGGCAGGCGTGGAGACTGAGCCCATTGAGTACCCAGGTGAAGGTGTATTGTGTCCCTTTAAAGGTGAAGGTTAACTGCAGCTGAGAGGTTGTTGAACTAGGCACTGAATAGAACATGCTAGCCAAATACTTTGCTCTAACTGCAAAGTATTTACCAGTTACTTATTTATTATTGGGTGGAATCAGTCATTTCAATAGGTGGGGCCATGACGCCAAGGGTACGAATTCACACTGAGGCACCGGTCCTGTTTTGCCGGGTTTAAGAACAAGTAAAACTTGGCTGTTAAATGCAGCAGAAGTGGGGATAACCACACTTTCTCTAAATAGGTCTTATATAATGGGTTTCAATCTGTGAAAACCGTGCTTTCATTTAGATTGAACCTTTTCTTAAACACTGAGGTGAAAGGTATTATTTTAACTAGGGGGAAAGGTCCATAGGGTCCCATAGTTTTCAAGCTGATTATAAGGGCCAGAGACTTAACTTGATTACTTATTGGGTCAGGTTCTCCACGTGCACTAGAGGATATTTTAGGGTAATGGATGTCTTGGCTATGGAAAAGTTAGGCACGGAAATAATTCGGATGGTTCAGGTTAGGCATATCTGTTTCTATTTTATGTTCACCTACTCCCTGGCTGGGAGTGGATGAACATAAAGTGTGGCCAGATGTGGGCCAGAAGGGGAAGGGGAATTAATGAGGCTTCAAAACTGTCCATTGTCAAACATCAAAAGTGGAATCAGATTATGACACACACTGCCACCACCCATACAGCACCCCTCTCCCCATCTGGGACCTCCCAAACACACACGGAAACACCAAGTCCATTTCCTCCTCACCAGCAGGATAAAGTGTTCAGGAAGAAATCTGTCTTCAGAGCTCAGTCCTCACCCAGTCCTTATTCCCGGTGTCTGGCTAACTATGGACTGGCTGGTCAGGGCCCCAAACTGGCAGGATACTACCTCCCTCCCTTCTCACACGCCTGCCCCTTCCTGCCTTCCTTCAGTCCCCATCACCGAAGAACAGACAGAGATACACACACATCTTTCTACAACAGCTTGTACATCAATAGCTGAGGGCTTTTTTATTTGGTCTCTACACAGGTGACCATGTCTCCAGTGCTTTCTCTGGAGAGACAACAGAGACAGCAAGGTCTCAGTCACCTGATAGACCCAGGGCAGCACTTTATGAACTGCTGGAAGAGCCCTCTGGGACGTTTTCATCCTCCTCTGGCTCTTTAGTCATTGTTGTACTCCGCCAGTAATAGAATGCTAGCATCTTTGACTTCTTCTGTGTAGAACCTCTTCCCGAATTCTGACGACGGACTGATTTTGTTAACTTGACCACCTCCTGAATCTGGACGGAAAACAAAGTGATACAGAGAGATATTGATTTGGGGAAAGAGGATGGGAAGGAGAACTTTGAGAGAATGGGTGTGGATTGAGAAGGGGTTTGTGCCAGGGAAGGGCTGGGTAAGTCTTGGGTGGGGGATGAAGTGGAGGCACGTGAGTCGGGTAATCTGACCTCTTCCATCTTATAGCCCTGGAGTGGAGAATTCACCCTCTCCCTTCTGCGTTGGCCCCCCGGTGTTTGTTGCTCTGACCTCTCGGTGTTTGTCCGTGCATCACGGTTAGGCTCCTGGGGGACTGTAGTTTCCTCTGCCATGTCAGTAGCAACAGTGTGCTCTACTCCAAGGCTCCTGGCCTCTCTATATATACCCTGCCAGGACAATGAAGAGCCACACCCATCAGCTTTGATTGGTCAGCCAATGGTAGCGCTGGGGTGGCTGTGACATCACAAAGCACTACCCTTGAAGATACGTGGGCGGAGGGGAGTGTTGCAGAAGAGTCTACGTGCTCTGGGTAGAGAAAGGGAGTGCTTCCTCAACACCCAGTAAAGAGCCTTCCCAAATTGACCTTCCACTCTTCCTCATCTTCTCTGGTTCAGTCCTTGTGGTGCACATTTTAGGGAGAAGGTGTTCCCTCCAAACCATTCCACATGGCCACCCCCATTCAGTGTTTAATTCTGTTGTCTCCCAGATCTCATCACCTGGTATTGTGTGGTTTTTAAAAACTTTTTATTTTAGAACAGTTTTAGGTTTACAGAGTAATTGTGAAGATCATATTCATACACTCCACAACAAATTTCCCTTCTTAACATTGTACGTTAGTATGGTACAATTGTTCAACTTAGTGAACCAACACTGAAACAGTATTATTAACTAAAGTCTGTACTTCATCAGAATTCCTTTTTTTTTAAATGTTGAGCCTTCTTTTAATTAATTTACTTTTATTTTTGGCTGTGTTGGGTCTTCGTTTCTGTGCGTGGGCTTTCCCTAGATGTGGCAAGCAGGGGCCACTCTTCATCGTGATGGGCGGGCCTCTCACTGTCGCGGCCTCTCTTGTTGCGGAGCACAGGCTCCAGATGCGCAGGCTCAGCGGCTGTGGCTCACGGGCCTAGTTGCTCTGCGGCATGTGGGATCTTCCCAGATCAGGGCTCGAACCCGTGTCCCCTGCATCATCAGGCAGATTCTCAACCACTGTGCCACCGTGGAAGCCCCAGATTGCCTTATTTTTTACCTAATATTCTTCTTCGGTCCCAGGATCCCAAACAAGATTCTACATTCAATTTAGTCATTCCATGTTATAAATTCTTAGGCTCCTCTTGGCTGTGACAGTTTTTTAGACTTCTTGTTTTTGAAGACTTTGACAGTTTGGGGTCTTGTGTTTTGTCTTTTACATTAGGTCTGCAGATGTTATTGCTCTTATAGGTAAAAGTTTTTATAAATTTCCTCTTCCAGAGAACCTCAAATCAACTCAGTACCATCAGTGTTATGGACTTCCCCGTGGCAATGGTTGAACTAATCTCTTGGCTTTGTCACAGAGGTGACACAAATGTTTTTCTCTTGAGGTCTGAGGATCAGGATCATTTTTATTTATGACAGAGGCACAGGGGCTGCAGCAGAAGCATTTTGTAAGGTACTAGTGAGTCATTTACTTTTAGAAGTATGACCTCAGCATCCCACATAGTTAACGGCTCTTCCTCCACACGAGTGACCATCCAATGGACCTGTATATTGAACAGACTGTCAGTCTTTCTCCTGAGCTCTATATAGAAAGGGGGCCAACATGAGGTTGAGACACAACCAGTGTCCACAAGGTAAGAGTCATTTCTTTGAGGTTAGTATCAGTCGCACCTTAGTTTGGAATTGAAACACGTGATTCAACCTGAGAATCACAAATAGGTCCAGGTTGAGACACAGGATTCAGGACTGCTTTAAGGAAGGTCCCAATCCAAGAATCCTTTCACTATATGCCAAGTGGCTAAACTGACTTATGTTGGTCAAAGCTTTAGCAGACACTCAGTAGGACTAACAAATGCAGCACAAAGAAGCATGTTCAAAGCACAAGCTAGCCAGCAGGCCGTAGCCCAAGTGCCTGTTCACCAGCATAGAGCAGAGCCAGTTAGAAAGCCAAAGCAAGAGAAGAAAGACCCCCGGTGGTAAGGGATAGCACCTTGATGTCCTGCTCACAGGACCAGTTGTTGTAATCACACCACAGAGACAGGATGGACCCTTCAACCCAAATTCGGTTTGGATGTCGAGACTGATAACACATACACCTAGAGAGTATGAAAAACCTTACTACATAAGGAGGCTTTCTGGGGAGAGCAGGGCAGGCTCTCAAGCAGGTTCAAGAATGGCTTGAGAGAGCAGAAGAAGGAGACTGGCTTGGCTTTTATGGTGGTGAGGGGATGACGCTGGAGTGTTCCCACACACAGGTCAGGTTTTGCACAGCCTGAACTTCCTCCTGGCCCACAGAAGAGAGAGTACCTGAGCTTTCTTATCCGATCTAGGGAAGCAGGGGAAGAGGCAGTGGTAGGGCTCTTTTATAGAATAATGTTGTGTAAATGCAAGGTGTTTAGCACAGTTTAGAATTCTCATAACCATTATAACCACACTCATATTGTTTTCAGTTAAACTACGTTTCACTAGATTAGTATTTCCCAAATTATGGTCCTTTAAATATTATTTAAGGTGGCTTAGAATTATCTTGGTTCATCACAGAGAAACTGTGTAGAAAGAGAAAAGACTGCTAGCCTCAGGAGGTCTGACACACTGGTCATAAAAGAGCAGACTTCATTGTACTATCTGCTGAATTATGAGGGGTTTCTAACATGTTTCCCATCCTGGGTGACTACTGTAGCACCCAAAGACTGTAATAATAATTACCGAAACTAACATTTATTGACTACTAACACTATGTAGGAATTATGCTAAATACCCATATACATATTTAATCCTCGTCACAACCCTATTGAGATAAGTGGCAAAAGAGTGGTTTCTGTCATTTCTGCCAGGACATCTCCATTCCAATTGCAGAAGCAGAAAAGAGCATATAGGAGGGCACATGGGAATATTTATGGGGCAGGCTCAAAAGGGGTATGCATTACTCCTGCTCACATTTCCTTGGTAAAAACTCACATCGCCACATCTAAGTACAAGAGAAAATGAGAAATGTAGTCTACCTGGTAGAAGAGGAGAACTTAAATGTTGGAGATAAGCTAGCAATCTCTGTCTCCACCATCTTGTTCATCACTCTCCCCAGTATTTACAGTAGAGCCTGGCACATAGTAGGTGGCCATGAATATTTCTGTTGAATGAATGGGTTTCAACGTTTTTGGTCAGTTATGGGGATCAAAAGCATATAGAACTTGGTTAAGCAATGGTTTCCTAGATATGACACAAAAAGCACAAGCAACAAAGAAAGAGTAAATTGGACTATATCAAAATTTTAAAATGTTTTCTTCTGCAAAAAAATACCATGAAGAAAGCAAAAGGCACACTAAAGAGAGATCCTGGCAAATCATATATTTAATAAAAGTGTAGTATCCAGAATACAGAAAGAACTCTTACAACTCAACAACAAAAATACAAACAACCCAACTGAAAATCAGGTAAAGGACTTAAATAGACATTGTGCTAATGAAGATATACAAATAGCCAACAAACATATGAAAATATGCTCAATACCATTAGTCGTTAGGGAAATGCAAATCAAAACCACGATGAGATGCCACTTCATACCCACTAGGAAGGCTATAACTTTTTTAAAAAGGAAATAACAAGTATTGACAAGGATGTAGAGAAAGTGAAACACTCATACACGTCTGGTGGGAACATAAAATGATACAGCCTCTGTGGAAAACATTTTGGCAGTTACTCAACAAGTTAAACATAGACTTGCCATATTACCCAGTAACTCTACTCCTAGGTATATAATGAAAAGAGTTGAAAAGGAGGGTACAACAGCAACAACAACAACAACAAAAAAAACAGGTGAATTGAGCAACACAAAAGCAAAGGGCAGATAACGTTTCAAGAAGTAAAAAATGGACAACTTTATTAAATACTTTTACAGGTAATATAGGGACAGACAAATGACGATTGAACTTGTTAGTAGAGAGGTCATTGGTAAATTTGATAAGAAGGAAATTGAAAGAGTGGAAATATTTTAATATAAACCTGGATGTGTATTAAGGAGAAAATGTGAGATTAGAAAGTGAGGGGCGGATAGACAATTTCTTTTGCGAGTTTTGGTGCTAAGGGGAGGAGAAATATGGGACTATAGCTGGAGGGGGATTTGGTATTAAGAGAGTGTGTTTTTAAGAGGGTAGATTCTAGAATGCATCTAGCCAATATAAATGACTGAATGAAACTGACGACATAAAAATCCAAAGGGATAATTGCAGAAGAAAAAATATTGAGAAAGCAAGAGGGGTATTCAGAGCACTAGTAGATGGGATCGGTAGCAAATGTGGAAATCTTGGCTTTCCATGAGAATGAGTAACATTTATAGATTCTACAGTGGAGAAGGAAATGATTATGGTATGATTACAAATGCTGGTAAGATGGTAGATTTGGTGGGGAAGATATAAAAGAATTTTCTCTTGACTCTTCAGTTTTCTCAGTGAAGGATGAGCTAAGGGCATAAAATAACAAGAGTGAGGGTAGGGTTTTGAGAAATTGAGGGGATGATAAAGTATTGGATATTCATTTTGTATAATGGAAATGGGTGTATAATATGGAAGGATTGATCATTTAAGATATGTGGTCAAGAATTTAAGGTGAGATCAGTTAGCTTTGCCTTGTAAATTTCTACAGCAACATCCATCACTCTTATATAGGAACAAAGCAGGTAGATAGCTAAATTTAACAAGGGTTGTGGTTTTGCCAGGGAAATACTAGGGTGGGAAAGTGAGTAGGGAGATGAAGGTTGATGAAAGTAAGTGATACTAATGATAAATTGGTAAGCAATGAGGAAATGCGAAAAGAGAAATGTGGCTGATGCTGAAAAGTAGTAGAATTCACAGATTGGAGTTCAAAATTGAAGAATTTTTAGAGTTGGGTGTGTGTAGTTGTGTATACCTGCATGTGATGGAGGTACTTTGCTAGGAAGGATAATCAGTTGTAGCCCAAGAGAGGTATGTTATAAAATCAGGATTTCAGAGTTGCTGTAATTTTTTTTTAATTTTTTAATTAGTTTCTGCTTTATAACAAAGTGAATCAGTCATACATATACATCTGTTCCCACATCCCTTCCCTCATGCATCTCCCTCCCTCCCACCCTCCCCATCCCACCCCTCCAGGCGGTCACAAAGCACCGAGCTGATCTCCCTGTGCTCTGTGGCTGCTTCCCACTATCTATCTACCTTACGTTTGGTAGTGTATATATGTCCATGCCTCTCTTTCGCTTTGTCACAGCTTACCCTTCCCCCTCCCCATATCCTCAAGTCCATTCTCAAGTAGGTCTGTGTCTTTATTCCCGTTTTGCCCCTAGGTCCTTCATGACATTTTTTTTTTAAATTCCGTATATATGTGTTAGCATACGGTATTTGTCTTTCTCTTTCTGACTTACTTCACTCTGTATGACAGACTCTAGGTCTATCCACCTCATTACAAATAGCTCAGTTTCGTTTCTTTTTATGGCTGAGTAATATTCCATTGTATATATGTGCCACATCTTCTTTATCCATTCATCCGATGATGGACACTTAGGTTGTTTTCAGCTCCAGGCTATTGTGAATAGAGCTGCAATGAACATTTTGGTACATGTCTCTTTTGGAATTATGGTTTTCTCAGGGTATATGCCTAGTAGTGGGATTGCTGGGTCATATGGTAGTTCTATTTTTAGTTTTTTAAGGAACCTCCATACTGTTCTCCATAGTGGCTGTACCAATTCACATTCCCACCAGCAGTGCAAGAGTGTTCCCTTTTTTCCTCACCCTCTCCAGCATTTATTGTTTCTAGATTTCTTGATGATGGCCATTCTGACTGGTGTGAGATGATATCTCATTGTAGTTTTGATTTGCATTTCTCTAATGATTAATGATGTTGAGCATTCTTTCATTTGTTTGTTGGCAGTCTGTATATCTTCTTTGGAGAAATGCCTATTTAAGTCTTCTGCCCATTTTTGGATTGGGTTGTTTGTTTTTTTGCTATTGAGCTGCATGAGCTGTTTATAAATTTTGGAGATTAATCCTTTGTCAGTTGCTTCATTTGCAAATATTTTCTCCCATTCTGAGGGTTGTCTTTTGGTCTTGTTTATGGTTTCCTTTGCTGTGCAAAAGCTTTGAAGTTTCATTAGGTCCCATTTGTTTATCTTTGTTTTTATTTCCATTTCTCTAGGAGGTTGGTCCAAAAGGATCTTGCTGTGATTTATGTCATAGAGTGTTCTACCTATGTTTTCCTCTAAGAGTTTGATAGTTTCTGGCCTTACATTTAAGTCTTTAATCCATTTTGAGCTTATTTTTGTGTATGGTGCTAGGGAATGATCTAATCTCAAACTTTTACATGTCCCTGCCCAGTTTTCCCAGCACCACTTATTGAAGAGGCTGTCCTTTCTCCACTGTACATTCCTGCCTCCTTTATCAAAGATAAGTTGGCCATATGTGCGTGCGTTTATCTCTGGGCTTTCTATCCTGATCCACTGATCTATCTTTCTGTTTTTATGCCAGTACCACACTGTCTTGATTACTGTAGCTTTGTAGTATAGTCTGAAGTCAGGGAGCCTGATTCCTCCAGCTCCGTTTTTCGTTCTCAAGATTGCTTTGGCTATTCGGGGTCTTTTGTTTTTCCAAACAAATTTTGAAATTTTTTGTTCTAGTTCTGTGAAAAATGCCAGTGGTAGTTTGATAGGGATTGCATTGAATCTGTAGATTGCTTTGGGTAGTAGAGTCATTTTCACAATATTGATTCTTCCAATCCAGGAGCATGGTATATCTCTCCATCTATTTGTATCATCTTTAATTTCTTTCATCAGTGTCTTATAATTTTCTGCATACAGGTCTTTTGTCTCCTTAGGTAGGTTTATTCCTAGATATTTTATTCTTTTTGTTGCAATGGTAAATGGGAGTGTTTTCTTGATTTCATTTTCAGATTTTTCATCATTAGTGTACAGGAATGCCAGAGATTTCTGTACATTAATTTTGTATCCTGCTACTTTACCAAATTCATTGATTAGTTCTAGTAGTTTTTCGGTAGCATCTTTAGGATTCTCTATGTATAGTATCATGTCATCTGCAAACAGTGACAGCTTTACTTCTTCTTTTCCAATTTGGATTCCTTCTATTTCCTTTTCTTCTCTGATTGCTGTGGCTAAAACTTCCAAAACTAGGTTGAATAAGAGTGTTGAGAGTGGGCAGCCTTGTCTTGTTCCTGATCTTAGTGGAAATGGTTTCAGTTTTTCACCATTGAGGACAATGTTGGCTGTGGGTTTGTCATATATGGCCTTTATTATGTTGAGGAAAGTTCCCTCTATGCCTACTTTCTGCAGGGTTTTTATCATAAATGGGTGTTGAATTTTGTCGAAAGCTTTCTCTGCATCTATTGAGATGATCATATGGTTTTTCTCCTTCAACTTGTTAATATGGTGTATCACATTGATTGATTTGCGTATATTGAAGAATCCTTGCATTCCTGGAATAAACCCCACTTGATCATGGTGTATGATCCTTTTAATGTGCTGTTGGATTCTGTTTGCTAGTATTTTGTTGAGGATTTTTGCATCTATGTTCATCAGTGATATTGGCCTGTAGTTTTCTTTCTTTGTGACATCCTTGCCTGGTTTTGCTATCAAGGTGATGGTGGCCTCGTAGAATGAGTTTGGGAGTGTTCCTTCCTCTGATATTGTTTGGAAGAGTTTGAGAAGGATGGGTGTTAGCTCTTCTCTAAATGTTTGATAGAATTCGCCTGTGAAGCCATCTGGTCCTGGGCTTTTGTTTGATGGAAGATTTTTAATCACAGTTTCTATTTCAGTGCTTGTGATTGGTCTATTCATATTTTCTATTTCTTCCTGAGTCAGTCTTGGCAGGTTGTGCATTTCTAAGAATTTGTCCATCTCTTCCAGGTTGTCCATTTTATTGGCAAAGAGTTGCTTGTAGTAATCTCTCATGATCTTTTGTATTTCTGCAGTGTCAGTTGTTACTTCTCCTTTTTCATTTCTAATTCTATTGATTTGAGTCTTCTCCCTTCTTTTCTTGATGAGTCTGGCTAATGGTTTATCAATTTTGTGTATCTTCTCAAAGAACCAGCTTTTAGTTTTATTGATCTTTGCTATCGTTTCCTTCATTTCTTTTTCATTTATTTCTGATCTGATTTTTATGATTTCTTTCCTTCTGCTAACTTTGGGGTGTTTTTGTTCTTCTTTCTCTAATTGCTTTAGGTGCAAGGTTAGGTTGTTTATTCGAGATGTTTCCTGTTTCTTAAGGTGGGATTGTATTGCTATAAACTTCCCTCTTAGAACTGCTTTTGCTGCATCCCATAGGTTTTGGGTCGTCGTGTCTCCATTGTCATTTGTTTCTAGGTATTTTTTAATTTCCTCTTTGATTTCTTCAGTGATCACTTCGTTATTAAGTAGTGTATTGTTTAGCCTCCATGTGTTTGTATTTTTTACAGCTCTTTTCCTGTAATTGATATCTAGTCTCATAGCATTGTGGTGAGAAAAGACACTTGATACAATTTCAATTTTCTTAAATTTACCAAGGCTGGATTTCTGACCCAAGATATGATCTATCCTGGAGAATGTTCCATGAGCACTTGAGAAAAATGTGTATTCTGTTGTTTTTGGATGGAATGTCCTATAAATATCAATTAAGTCCATCTTGTTTAATGTATCATTTAAAGCTTGTGTTTCCTTATTTATTTTCATTTTGGAAGATCTGTCCATTGGTGAAAGTGGGGTGTTAAAGTCCCCTACTATGATTGTGTTACTGTCGATTTCTCCTTTTATGGCTGTTAGTATTTGCCTTATGTATTGAGGTGCTCCTATGTTGGGTGCATAAATATTTACAATTGTTATATCTTCTTCTTGGATCGATCCCTTGATCATTATGTAGTGTCCTTCTTTGTCTCTTCTAGTAGTCTTTATTTTAAACTCTATTTTGTCTGATATGAGAATTGCTACTCCAGCTTTCTTTTGGTTTCCATTTGCATGGAATATCTTTTTCCATCCCCTTACTTTCAGTCTGTATGTGTCTCTAGGTCTGAAGTGGGTCTCTTGTAGACAGCATATATATGGGTCTTGTTTCTGTATCCATTCAGCCAATCTGTGTCTTTTGGTGGGAGCATTTAGTCCATTTACATTTAAGGTAATTATCGATATGTATGTTCCTATTCCCATTTTCTTAATTGTTTTGGGTTCGTTATTGTAGGTCTTTCCCTTCTGTTGTGTTTCTTGCCTAGAGAAGTTCCTTTAGCATTTGTTGTAAAGCTGGTTTGGTGGTGCTGAACTCTCTCAGCTTTTGCTTGTCTGTAAACGTTTTAATTTCTCCTTCAAATCTGAATGAGATCCTTGCTGGGTAGAGTAATCTTGGTTGCAGGTTTTTCTCCTTCATCACTTTAATTATGTCCTGCCACTCCCTTCTGGCTTGTAGAGTTTCTGCTGATAGATCAGCTGTTATCCTGATGGGGATTCCCTTGTGTGTTATTTGTTGTTTTCGCCTTGCTGCTTTTAATATGATTTCTTTGTGTTTAATTTTTGACAGTTTGATTAATATGTGTCTTGGCGTATTTCTCCTTGGATTTATTCTGTATGGGACTCTCTGTGCCTCCTGGACTTGATTAACTATTTCCTTTCCCATATTAGGGAAGGTTTCAACTATAATCTCTTCAAATATTTTCTCAGTCCCTTTCTTTTTCTCTTCTTCTTCTGGAACCCCTATAATTCGAATGTTGGTGCGTTTAATCGTGTCCCAGAGGTCTCTGAGACTGTCCTCTGTTCTTTTCATTCTTTTTTCTTTATTTTGCTCTGCAGCAGTTATTTCCACTATTTTATCTTCCACCTCACTTATCCGTTCTTCTACTTCAGTTTTTCTGCTATTGATCCCATCTAGAGTATTTTTTATTTCATGTATTGTGTTTTTAATCGATGCTTGATTCATCTTTAGTTCTTCTAGGTCCTTGTTAACTGTTTCTTGCATTTTGTCTATTCTATTTCCAAGATTTTGGATCTGGGAAATAGAATCTTGGATCATCTTTACCATCATTATTCTGAATTCTTTTTCAGGTAGACTGCCTATTACGTCTTCATTTGTTAGGTCTGGTGGGTTTTTAACTTGTTCTTTCTCCTGCTGTGTGTTTTTCTGTCTTCTCATTTTGCTTATGTTACTGTGTTTGGGGTCTCCTTTTTGCAGGCTGCAGGTTCGTAGTTCCCATTGTTTTTGGTGTCTGTCCCCAGTGGCTAAGGTTGGTTTAGTGGGTTGTGTAGGCTTCCTGGTGGAAGGTACTAGTGCCTGTGTTCTGGTGAATGAGGCTGGATCTTGTCTTTCTGGTGGGCAAGTCCACGTCTGGTGGTGTGTTTTGGGGTGTCTGCGGACTTTTTATGATTTTAGGCCACCTCTCTGCTAATGGGTGGCGTTGTGTTTCTGTCTTGCTAGTTGTTAGGCATAGGGTGTCCAGCACTGTAGCTTGCTGGTCATTGAGTGAAGCTGGGTGCTGGTGTTGAGATGGAGATCTGTGGAAGATTTTCGCCGTTTGATATTATGTGGAGCGGGGGGGTCTCTTGTGGACCAGTGTCCTGAAGTTGGCTCTCCCACCTCAGAGGCACAGCACTAACTCCTGGCTCCTCAATTTGGGATGATTTGTTGTCTATTCATGTATTCCACAGATGCAGGGTACATCAAGTTGATTGTGGAGATTTAATCCGCTGCTTCTGAGGCTGCTGGGAGAGGTTTCCCTTTCTCTTCTTTGTTCTCACAGCTCCTGGGTCTCAGCTTTGGATTTGGAGTAGCAATTCTCATATCAGACAAAATAGACTTTAAAATAATGACTTACAAGGGACAAAGCAGGACACCACATAATGATCAAGGGATCGATCCAAGAAGAAGATATAACACTTGTAAATATTTATACACCCAACATAGGAGCACCTCAATACATAAGACAAATACGAACAGCCATAAAAGGGGAAATCGACAGTAACACAATCATAGTAGGCGACTTTAACACCCCACTTTCAACAATGGACAGATCATCCAAAATGAAAAAAAATAAGGAAACACAAGCTTTAAATGATACATTAAACAAGATGGACTTAATTGATATTTATAGGACATTCCATCCAAAAACGTCCAGAGATAAACCCATGTACACATGGTCACCTTATCTTGATAAAGGAGGCTAGAGTATACAATGGAGGAAAGACAGCCTCTTCAATAAGTGGTGCTGGGAAAACTGGACAGCTACATGGAAAAGAATGAAATTAGAATACTCCCTAATGCCATACACAAAAATAAACTCAAAATGGATTAAAGACCTTAATGTAAGGCCAGACATACTAAAACTCTAAGAGGAAATAAAAGAAGAACACTCTTTTGAGATAAATCACAGTAAGATCTTGTTTGACCCACCTCCTAAAGAAATGGAAACAAAACTAAAAATAAACAAATGGGACCGAGTGAAACTTAAAAGCTTTTGCACAGCAAAGGAAACCATAAACAAGATGAAAAGACAACCCTCAGAATGGGAGAAAATATTTGCAAACGAAGCAACTGACAAAGGATTAGTCTCCAAAATTTACAAGCAGCTCATGCAGCTCAATATCAAAAACACAAACCACCCAATCCAAAAATGGGCAGAAGACCTAAATAGACATTTTTCCAAAGAAGATACACAGATTGCCAACAAACACATGAAAGAATGCTCAATGTCGTTAATCAGTAGAGAAATGCAAATCAAAACTACAATGCGGTATCATCTCACACCGGTCAGAATGGCCATCATCAAAAAATCTACAAACAATAAATGGACAACCTGGAAGAAATGGACAAATTCTTAGAGAAGGTGTGGAGAAAAGGGAACCCTCATACACTGTTGGTGGGAATGTAAATTGATACATTCACTAAGGAGAACAGTATGGAGGTTCCCTAAAAAACTAAAAATAGAACTACCATATGACCCAGCAATCCCACTATGGGGCATATATCCTGAGAAAACCATAATTCAAAAAGAGTCATGTACCACAATGTTCATTGCAGCTCTATTTACAATAGCCAGGACTTGGAAGGAACCTAAGGGTCCATCAACAGATGAATGGATAAAGAAGATGTGGCACATGTATACAATGGACTATTAGTGAGCCATAAAAAGGAACGAAACTGAGTTATTTGTAGTGAGGTGGATGGACCCAGAGTCTGTCATACAGAGTGAAGTAAGTCAGAAAGAGAAAAACAAATACCGTATGCTAACACATATATATGGAATTTTTTAAAAAAAATGGTCATGAGGAACCTAGGGGCAAGACGGGAAAAAAGACCCAGACCTGGGCTTCCCTGGTGGCATACTGGTTGAGAATCCGCCTGCCGATGCAGGGGACACGGGTTCGTGCCCCGGTCTGGGAGGATCCCACATGCCGCGGAGCGGCTGGGCCCGTGAGCCATGGCCACTGAGCCTGCACGTCCGGAACCTGTGCTCCACAACGGGAGAGACCACAACAGTGAGAGGCCCGCGTACCGAAAAAAAAAAAAAAAAGTCGCAGACCTACTAGAGAATGGACTTGAGGACACGGGGAGGGGGAAGGGTAAGCTGGGACAAAGTGAGAGAGTGGCATGGACATATATACACTACCAAATGTAAAACAGATAGCTAGTGGGAAGCAGCCACATAGCACAGGGAGATCAGCTCAGTGCTTTTTGACCACCTAGAGGGGTGGGATAGGGAGGGTGGGAGCGAGGGAGACGCAAGGGGGAGGGGATGTGGGTATATACGTATATGTATAGCTGATTCACTTTGTTATAGAGCAGAAACTAATACACCATTGTAAAGCAATCATACTCCAGTAAAGATGTTAAAAAAAAAAGTGTGTTTGTTCAAAATAAATAAATAAATAACTTTCCTAAATGCTTAGCAAAGTTATTTCTCCTTCCTATGAAATGAAAAATGATCTATAAGGGCACTTAGTATTGACTATAAATTCCAGTTCTGTCAGTGATGGTATATGGCGCACGAGGGACACCCAAGTTAGGGAGCTTTTGGTTAATTTCCCTGGGCCATATAGAGCAAAGTGTTCTCTTAAATACTCTCTGGAAATTCGGAGCCTCAAATATGTTTGCCACCTTCCCCCAAGTCATCACACTTATTAACATCCTTTTCTTATTTTTCTAGAAGCAGGAGCTTCTAGCAGATCTTTTCCCTTTGTGAAAGGATGTATTTCTGTGTGAGGTGAATCTGGGCCGCCTTAATCTGTCCTCTAATGTTCACCTCAGTAGCACTCTACCTGGTTGATAATATCTTTGAGGCCAACTTCCTGTAATGTTTTTCTTTTTCTTTTCTTTTTTTTTTACCTTAGGAGCACTGTATAACAAAAACTCCATTAAAGATGCAAAATCAAAGTGAGCCATGAAGCAAGACACGCTGGGGCCTATCAGCATTCCTAAGCGTGTTCAAGGTGAAAGCATTTCAGAGGGAGTTAAACAACAGTCATTATAGCTATCTTTGTTGACCTCTGACTCTATATGCCAGTCACTGTGTTTGACATACATTAATTCTCATAAAACTTCTGTCATGTTGACATTATTATCTCCCTTTTACAAATGGGGAAAGAGGTTCACATAAATGAAATGACTTTCTCAGGGCAACAGCTAGCAAGTTTCAGGGCTGGATTTGTATCCAAAATAAAGTGGGCTTTGTTTGGTTTTTTGACTCTATTTTCTGCTTAGTAGTACTGCATACATTTATTATTTATATGTATTAAAAAGGATAAAATAAGTTTGGACTCCTCTCTCACACAACATGAAGTTCTGTATGATCTAAAGATAAAAATGTTGAAGTAAAATATATATATTATGGAAAACGTATGTATAATCTAGGAGTCAAGAAAAATTTCTGTGCAAGCTGGAAAACCTAGACACTCTGGAGAAATGACTGACATATTTGAGTGCTTAAAACTTAAAATGTAATCATATGGCAAACGTAAAGGTAAATAAAACCAGAAGACAATTAATAGAGGAACATATATTTGTAAGACACACAACAGATAAAGGGTTCAATATCCAACATATAAAAAATTTCCTACACATTAATAAGAAAAGACAAACACCCTAATTGAAAGTGGTTAAAAAGGGTAAAAAGGGCTGTTCAAGGAGGCAGAAAACCCCCTTGCCAATAAACAAGTGAAATTACTCAACTTTACTAGCAATCAGGCATATTGAAATTAAATTAACAAGGAAATATCACTTTAAGACCATTAAACATGTTATCACACATTGCTGGAGTGTTGTGGAGGTTAATATGTTATCTCATACATTTGCCGAGGGAAATGTGCAGTATATTAAAGCCATTTGGAAGTCAATCTGGCAACCCCTATTAAAATTAAGAATTTACATAAACTTTAACTTAGCAATTCCATTTCCGGGGCCTTCTTCCATAGAAGATAAAAGCACAGGTATATAACAGTGAATATGAACAAAATAAATTTTACGTATATATTCAGATTAATTGCAACATTTTTCCTAGTAGCCAAAAAACTGGAATCAACTTGAATGTCCTCAATAGAGGAATGGTTTAATAAGTTGTCTTTCACTCAAACCATTGCATTTTACATAACTAGTTTAAAAAGGGTGTTAAGTCTATACCAGACGATGTGTAAAACATTTCTCTGAAATGTTTCTAAGTGAGAAAAACTACGTGCAGTAAAGAGTAAAATAGTACCCCTATATGTTTTTATGCATACATATGTATGTTACCTTATTTATGAACATAGACAAAGATATGCAAAGATTCACACCAGGCTTTTAACACTGCTTATCCAGTGGAGGAGTGGCTAATGAAGTGTAAAAATCCTATAGATGTACAGGCTTTCTCAATATTTATGTATATGTATGTATATATATATATATATAATTCTCAACATTTATATATAATTGCTTTATGTAAATGCACATGTAAATTACATATGTGTAAAGCCATGTACAAAGAGATAGTTGCTGAAAGTGTGCATATCATAGAGAGTGTTTTGAGTTTTTAGTGTTTAGGGTTCTTTTTTTTAACTTTCTTTCTTGTACTTTGAATTTTTCAAAATAAAAATTTTACATGATTTTAAGTTTAACATTTTCTAAAGCCAACATTATAGAGCAGGTTAAGGAAATGATCCAGTATCTACAGAATGATTTGATTGTTCAGTCCTCCAGCAGTTCATCAAACTACATTGAGCAGCAACCGTGACATTGTGTCAGGTGTGTTAAAGTGGTTGGGATTACAGAGATGAATGAAATATGCTCCTTCTTGTTGTATATTACAACAAGACAAACATATAAATGAACCATTCTAATACAATATGGCTATTGCTTTAATATAAGAATTTGTAGGACCATAGGGGCAATGAACTCTGCAGGCATTGGTGGTAGAGAGGCTTCAGAGGGAAAGAACCATTTGAGCTTAGCCTTAAAGACTGAGGATGCTTTCATCACTCACCAGCCTTAGGTGGGGAAGGGAAAGCAATCCCTTCAAAGAGGAAGGAATCAATATCTAGTCCTATTTCATTCATCAAGAATGTGGAGGAGGAAGTAAACAGTTTATTATTTATAGTCTCAAATGATGGTAATGTGTGGAAGATGGGCAAATGGAACAAGAGACTTTGCAAGAGTCCTGATCAGGAACTAATAAAATGAGAACCTGCTTTGAAACATGCAAGCAGGTTTTTCTGAGGGAAGAACTCAAAGCTGCATTTAATGAAAGGAAGCAACTGTCAAAGCAATCTGACTAAGTTCAGTACATTAGGCTTGCAGTTGAGGAAGAAATATGGGTTGCTGTTCAGTTAGGACCTGTGGAAGAGGTTGGAGAAAAGGGGATAGGTATTCAAGCAATGATTCATTAGGTAGAAAGAAGAGAATGTTAGAAATCAGACACTACTGCCACTTACTGAATAAATTCATCATAAGCCATATACAGACACATTATAAAGTATCTCAAGGTACCAGAATGCTTGACCATTGAGGTAAGGTGCCCCAAAATACTGTGTCTTCAAGGAAAACACAAGGGTTCAGTACTCATGCGTTAGCAGCAGTTAACATAAGACACACTAGCTTTTGGGGAGTGGGGGAGAAAGAAGCAAGGATTATGCATGTATGTATTTATATCATAGATGATAACAACAGAAGCCATTTAATCAAATGTTTATTATTGGCCTAATATAATGTCAGGTGTTTTACATAAATTACCTCATTTAATCCCAGCATGGCTCTAAGATCTAGATACATGTTACTATCATTCCCTTTTTACAGATGAGGAAACTAAGTCTTACAGGAGTTAAAAAACGTACTCAAGGTCAAATAGCTTTTAGGTGGTGAAGCTGTAAATTGAGATCGGACTTTAAATCCTATGCTCCCAACTGCTCAACTAGACACTAAGTTATATTCCCCCTGCTAAACCCTAGTCCCAGCCATCATCATATCACACCTGTATTGTCCCAGCAGCCTGTCACCCCTCTGGTCCTACACAGTTCACAACATCCAGTGAACTTTCTAAAACATACATCAGACGACATCACTTTCCTTTATCAAACCATCCAGTGGCCCTCCACTGCACGTAAGATAAAATCCAAGTTCTTACCCTGCAGGTCCCTATGTGACCACTTCTCTGCCAGCCTCTCCAGTCTCGGTCATCAATCTCCGCTCTGCACCTCTCTGACTGCACTCCAGTCACTCACCCTTCTGCTCTTCCTCAACACACTCTTCTCGTTCTGGCCTCACGGCATTGCTACTTGCTAGTCTACCTAAAATGCTCTTCTTCAAAGTCTTCACACAGCTGACTCGACCTCATTATTCAGATCTTGATTCAAATATCAGTTGTTTAGAGAAGGTTCCCCACACCAGCAACAAGAACGACCCCATTGCCCATGAAAACAGAAGTTACTTGAGGACAGGATCTATTGATTTCATGTTCTTCACTCTAATTCCAGAACCAAGAGTAATATCTGACACCTACTAGGCACTCAGGACATATTTGTTTCCTGAAATACTGGTATCTTTTTAAAGTGTCATACTCATATGCCTATGAGTATATCTACATATATATATATTTATGGATACGTGAGCTTGTTGTCACCTCACAGAAGTGGAATGTACATCCCTCACCCAAAATTTGGTTTGAATGTCAAGACTAATGATGCCACACATATACCAAGAAGGTATGAAAAGGATTATTACTCACATAATGAGTTATGCATCAAAAATGCAGTTAGACCAAAAAAAGAAAAAAGAAAAAACTGGTAACTGTGAAGTGATGGGTAATTAGATGGTTGTGATTCTTTCATTCTATAGATATAGGTATAGATATAGAAATAATCGAAACATCAAGTTCTACACCTTAAGTATATACAATTTTTATTTATCCATTATACATCAATAAAACTGAAAAAATGGGATCAGTCTCAATGACAACTTACCCATGGTGTTTGTCTGATAACTAAAATATTGCGTGGTTTATTTAATTTAACTTGCACTTGTTTATTTAAGCCATTATGTCACCTGCAGCATGAGACCAATAAGAAAGGTGAACGTTCCATTGAATATCTAGTACTATCAAGAGCTCGTACTATATATTCTGAGAAGTGAAATGAGTGCCTTAGTCTCAATATCAATGTGCAGAACTTCAAAGAAGGTAAAGAGTGCTATGGTGAGACATTGTATTGTGGCTTTAATATGTGCAGAAGATGTGTGACCTTGATTTATATTTTGGGTATCCGTGAGGCAAGAGATTCTATGAGTTCTTTACCCCAAATGAGGCAACCTTGGAGAAGGAATTGTTTTCATTGGCCAGAACAGATGGTCAGACCTCTCCAGTGGCCCAAAGATGTATAAAAATGTGAAGATGTGGCCAATTGTTGGCTAAGACATGGCCAAGTGCTAAGATAACTGGCTAAAGTTTGGCCAACTGAGCTGATCCTGTGTCCTGTCCTTTATCAGGAACATTCTGATTAAGAGATGAAAAGCAGCAAGAGTCAAGCAAGCTCCATTAAGTGTGACAGTGGCAATGCCATTGGTTAAGTGAATGAACCCCCTTTGGTATTCACTGTGTTGAGCCTAAGGGGCTCCCCAGGTATCCAAGTGTTCTAAGAGATGACCTCCTCTAGCACTGTGGCATCCGGCAAGGGACCCAGCACAGGGGACGTTAACCTCTCCTGAAAGTAGGGTATGCAGAGAGCCCAGGTTCAGCTCCATCCTGTAGCAAGGAGGCCTCACTAGCTGTGCTGGGCTTGCAGGGTGCAGTTTCCATGATCAAAGGCCTAACGGGCAGCTGTATACTGAGGGTCACAGGTTCAGGACCTGAGATAGTCTATATTTCCAGGAAAGTCCAGTATGCACCCACCAATTGCTACACTAATGGCATACAGCATTGGGCCAAGGAAGGTAGTTCCTTGTATCAGAAGCCCATGCAACTAACGGCCATCACTGATGGTAGAGGGACTCCAAGATATATGAGAGAATGTTGCTCAAGCTCCCACAGTGAAGGAATCCCGGGGGGCCATAACAGGAATGCCTGTTCTATGGCCATTCAGGCAGATTCTAGTATCTTTTTACAGGGGGTCTCATTCAAGTTGGGCCGATTTGCAAGTTACAGAACAAAAAAAAATCTTTGTAAATGGGGAGTGTTGCCTCCAGAATCTAAACATGTCGAAAACATGTTGGGCTTGTTTTAACAATGTGGGTCCTAAGAAGACTAAAAGCTGTTTCTTGACACTGTCAGGACTGGAGCAGCCCTCAACTTACTAAATAATTTTCAGGAGCTTAACTGAAGTGGTGGGGCCCTGTACTATGGGTCTCATGTGAATCTCCTCAAAGGAGGATGTCATTAGTGTGATGTCATATCTGTGTACCCGAAAAAAGTTAGAGCTGGTTAAAATATTGCCTGTGAAGACTATGTGAGATGGCAGGCGTGGAGACTGAGCCCATTGAGTACCCAGGTGAAGGTGTATTGTGTCCCTTTAAAGGTGAAGGTTAACTGCAGCTGAGAGGTTGTTGAACTAGGCACTGAATAGAACATGCTAGCCAAATACTTTGCTCTAACTGCAAAGTATTTACCAGTTACTTATTTATTATTGGGTGGAATCAGTCATTTCTATAGGTGGGGCCATGACGCCAAGGGTACGAATTCACACTGAGGCACCGGTCCTGTTTTCCCGGGTTTACGAACAAGTAAAACTTGGCTGTTAAATGCAGCAGAAGTGGCGATAACCACACCTTCTCTAAATAGGTCTTATATAATGGGTTTCAATCTGTGAAAACCGTGCTTTCATTTAGATTGAACCTTTTCTTAAACACTGAGGTGAAAGGTATTATTTTAACTAGGGGGAAAGGTCCATAGGGTCCCATAGTTTTCAAGCTGATTATAAGGGCCAGAGACTTAACTTGATTAATTATTGGGTCAGGTTCTCCACGTGCACTAGAGGATATTTTAGGGTAATGGATGTCTTGGCTATGGAAAAGTTAGGCACGGAAATAATTCGGATGGTTCAGGTTAGGCATATCTGTTTCTATTTTATGTTCACCTACTCCCTGGCTGGGAGTGGATGAACATAAAGTGTGGCCAGATGTGGGCCAGAAGGGGAAGGGGAATTAATGAGGCTTCAAAACTGTCCATTGTCAAACATCAAAAGTGGAATCAGATTATGACACACACTGCCACCACCCATACAACACCCCTCTCCCCATCTGGGACCTCCCAAACACACACGGAAACATAAAGTCCATTTCCTCCTCAGCAGCAGGATAAAGTGTTCAGGAAGAAATCTGTCTTCAGAGCTCAGTCCTCACCCAGTCCTTATTCCCGGTGTCTGGCTAACTATGGACTGTCTGGTCTGGGCCCCAAACTGGCAGGATACTACCTCCCTCCCTTCTCACACGCCTGCCCCTTCCTGCCTTCCTTCAGTCCCCATCACCGAAGAACAGACAGAGATACACACACATCTTTCTACAACAGCTTGTACATCAATAGCTGAGGGCTTTTTTATTTGGTCTCTACACAGGTGACCATGTCTCCAGTGCTTTCTCTGGAGAGACAACAGAGACAGCAAGGTCTCAGTCACCTGATAGACCCAGGGCAGCACTTTATGAACTGCTGGAAGAGCCCTCCGGGACGTTTTCATCCTCCTCTGGCTCTTTAGTCATTGTTGTACTCCGCCAGTTATAGAATGCTAGCATCTTTGACTTCTTCTGTGTAGAACCTCTTCCCGAATTCTGACGACGGACTGATTTTGTTAACTCGACCACCTCCTGAATCTGGTCGGAAAACAAAGTGATACAGAAAGATATTGATTTGGGGAAAGAGGATGGGAAGGAGAACTTTGAGAGAATGGGTGTGGATTGAGAAGGGGTTTGTGCCAGGGAAGGGCTGGGTAAGTCTTGGGTGGGGGATGAAGAGGAGGCACGTGAGTCGGGTAATCTGACCTCCTCCATCTTAGAGCCCTGGAGTGGAGAATTCATCCTCTCCCTTCTGCGTTGGCCCCCCGGTGTTTGTTGCTCTGACCTCTCGGTGTTTATCCGTGCATCACGGTTAGGCTCCTGGGGGACTGTAGTTTCCTCTGCCATGTCAGTAGCAACAGTGTGCTCTATTCCAAGGCTCCTGGCCTCTCTATATATACCCTGCCAGGACAATGAATAGCCAAAATCATCAGCTTTGATTGGTCAGCCAATGGTGGCGCTGGGGTGGCTGTGACATCACAAAGCACTACCCTTGAAGATACGTGGGGGGAGGGGAGGGGTGCAGAGGAGTCTAGGTGCTCTGGTTAGAGAAAGGGAGTGCTTCCTCAACACCCAGTAAAGAGCCTTCCCAAATTGACCTTCCACTCTTCCTCATCTTCTCTGGTTCAATCCTTGTGGTGCACATGTTAGGGAGAAGGTGTTCCCTCCAAACCATTCCACATGGCCACCCCCATTCAGTGTTAAATTCTGTTGTCTCCCAGATCTCATCACCTGGTATTGTGTGGTTTTTAAAAACTTTTTATTTTAGAACAGTTTTAGGTTTACAGAGTAATTGTGAAGATCATATTCATACACTCCACAACAAATTTCCCTTCTTAACATTGTACATTAGTATGGTACAATTGTTCAACTTAGTGAACCAACACTGAAACAGTATTATTAACTAAAGTCTGTACTTCATCAGAATTCCTTTTTTTTTTTAAATGTTGAGCCTTCTTTTAATTAATTTATTTTTATTTTTGGCTGTGTTTGTTCTTCGTTTCTGTGCGTGGGCTTTCCCTAGTTGTGGCAAGCAGGGGCCACTCTTCATCGTGATGGGCGGGCCTCTCACTGACGCGGCCTCTCTTTTTGTGGAGCACAGGCTCCAGATGCGCAGGGTCAGCGGCTGTGGCTCACGGGCCAAGTTGATCTGCGGCATGTGGGATCTTCCCAGATCAGGGCTCGAACCCATGTCCCCTGCATCAGCAGGTAGATTCTCAACCACTGTGCCACCGTGGATGCCCCAGATTGCCTTATTTTTTACCTAATATTCTTCTTCTGTCCCAGGATCCCAACGAAGATTCTACATTAAATTTAGTCATTCCATGTTATAACTTCTTAGGCTCCTCTTGGCTCTGACAGTTTTTTAGACTTCTTGTTTTTGAAGACTTTGACAGTTTGGGGTCTTGGGTTTTGTCTTTTACATTAGGTCTGCAGATGTTATTGCTCTTATAGGTAAAAGTTTTTATAAGTTTCTTCTTCCAGAGAACCACAAATCAAGTCAGTACCATCAGTGTTATGGACTTCCCCGTGGCAATGGTTGAACTAATCTCTTGGCATTGTCACAGAGGTGACACAAATGTTTTTCTCTATAGGTCTGAGGATCAGGATCATTTTTATTTATGACAGAGGCACAGGGGCAGCAGCAGAAGCATTTTGTAAGGTACTAGTGAGTCATTTACATTTAGAAGTATGACCTCAGCCTCCCACATAGTTAACGGCTCTTCCTCCACACGAGTGACCATCCAATGGACCTGTATATTGAACAGACTGTCAGTCTTTCTCCTGAGCTCTATATAGAAAGGGGGCCAACATGTGGTTGAGACACAACCAGTGTTCACAAGGTACGAGTCATTTATTTGAGGTTAGTATCAGTCGCACCTTAGTTTGGAATTGAAACACGTGATTCAACCTTAGAATCACAAATAGGTCCAGGTTGAGACACAGGATTCAGGACTGCTTTAAGGAAGGTCCCAATCCAATAATCCTTTCACTATATGCCAAGTGGCTAAACTGACTTATGTTGGTCAAAGCTTTAGCAGACACTCAGTAGGACTAACAAAGGCAGCACAAAGAAGCAAGTTCAAAGCACAAGCTAGCCAGCAGGCAGTAGCCCAAGTGCCAGTTCACCAGCATAGAGCAGAGCCAGTTAGAAAGCCAAAGCAAGAGAAGGAAGACCCCCGGTGGTCAGGGATAGCACCTTGATGTCCTGCTCACAGGACCAGTTGTTGTAATCACACCACAGAGACAGGATGGACCCTTCAACCCAAATTCGGTTTGGATGTCGAGACTGATAACACATACACCTAGAGAGTATGAAAAACCTTACTACATAAGGAGGCTTTCTGGGGAGAGCAGGGCAGGCTCTCAAGCAGGTTCAAGAATGGCTTGAGAGAGCAGAAGAAGGAGACTGGCTTGGCTTTTATGGTGGTGAGGGGATGACGCTGGAGTGTTCCCACACACAGGTCAGGTTTTGCACAGGCTGAACTTCCTCCTGGCCCACAGAAGAGAGAGTACCTGAGCTTTCTTATCCGATCTAGGGAAGCAGGGGAAGAGGCAGTGGTAGGGCTCTTTTATAGAATAATGTTGTGTAAATGCAAGGTGTTTAGCACAGTTTAGAATTCTCATAACCATTATAACCACACTTATATTGTTTTCAGTTAAACTACGTTTCACTAGGTTAGTATTTCCCAAATTATGGTCCTTTAAATATTATTTAAGGTGGCTTAGAATTATCTTGGTTCATCACAGAGAAACTGTGTAGAAAGAGAAAAGACTGCTAGCCTCAGGAGGTCTGACACACTGGTCACAAAAGAGCAGACTTCATTGTACTATCTGCTGAATTATGAGGGGTTTCTAACATGTTTCCCATCCTGGGTGACTACTGTAGCACCCAAAGACTGTAATAATAATTACCGAAACTAACATTTATTGACTACTAACTCTATGTAGGAATTATGCTAAATACCCATATACATATTTAATCCTCGTCACAACCCTATTGAGATAAGTGGCAAAAGAGTGGTTTCTGTCATTTCTGCCAGGACATCTCCATTCCAATTGCAGAAGCAGAAAAGAGCATATAGGAGGGCACATGGGAATATTTATGGGCCAGGCTCAAAAGGGGTATGCATTACTCCTGCTCACATTTCCTTGGGAAAAACTCACATAGCCACATCTAACTACAAGAGAAAATGAGAAATGTAGTCTACCTGGTAGAAGAGGAGAACTTAAATGTTGGAGATAAGCTAGCAATCTCGGTCTCCACCATCTTGTTCATCACTCTCCCCAGTATTTACAGTAGAGCCTGGCACATAGTAGGTGGCCATGAATATTTCTGTTGAATGAATGGGTTTCAACATTTTGGGTCAGTTATGGGGATCAAAAGCATATAGAACTTGGTTAAGCAATGGTTTCCTAGATATGACACAAAAAGCACAAGCAACAATGAAAGAGTAAATTGGACTATATCAAAATTTTAAAATGTTTTCTTCTGCAAAAGAATACCATGAAGAAAGCAAAAAGGCACACCAAAGAGAGATCCTGGCAAATCATATATTTAGTAAAACTGTAGTATCCAGAATACAGAAAGAACTCTTACAAATCAACAACAAAAATACAAACAACCCAACTGAAAATCAGGTAAAGGACTTAAATAGACATTGTGCTAATGAAGATATACAAATAGCCAACAAACATATGAAAATATGCTCAATACCATTAGTCGTTAGGCAAATGCAAATCAAAACCACGATGAGATGCCACTTCATACCCACTAGGAAGGCTATAACTTTTTTAAAAAGGAAATAACAAGTATTGACAAGGATGTAGAGAAATTGAAACACTCATACACGTCTGGTGGGAACATAAAATGATACAGCCTCTGTGGAAAACATTTCGGCAGTTACTCAACAAGTTAAACATAGACTTGCCATATTACCCAGTAACTCTACTCCTAGGTATATAATGAAAAGAGTTGAAAAGGAGGGAACAACAGCAACAACAACAAAAAAAATACAGGTGAATTGAGCAACACAAAAGCAAAGGGCAGATAACTTTTCAAGAAGTAAAAAATGGACAACTTTATTAAATGCTTTTACAGGTAAAATAGGGACAGACAAATGACGATTGAACTTGTTAGTAGAGAGGTCATTGGTAAATTTGATAAGAAGGAAATTGAAAGAGTGGAAAATATTTTAATATAAACCTGGATGTGTATTAAGGAGAAAATGTGAGATCAGAAAGTGAGGGGCGGATAGACAATTTCTTTTGCGAGTTTTGGTGCTAAGGGGAGGAGAAATATGGGACTATAGCTGGAGGGCGATTTGGTATTAAGAGAGTGTATATTTAAGAGGGTAGATTCTAGAATGCATCTAGCCAATATAAATGACTGAATGAAACTGACGACATAAAAATCCAAAGGGATAATTGCAGAAGAAAAAATATTGAGAAAGCAAGAGGGGTATTCAGAGCACTAGTAGATGGAATCGGTAGCAAATGTGGAAATCTTGGCTTTCCATGAGAATGAGTAATATTTATAGATTCTACAGTGGAGAAGGAAACGATTATGGTATGATTACAAATGCAGGTAAGATGGTCGATTTGGTGGGGAAGATATAAAAGAATTTTCTCTTGACTCTTCAGTTTTCTCAGTGAAGGATGAGATAAGGGCATAAAATAACAAGAGTGAGGGTAGGGTTTTGAGAAATTGAGGGGAAGATAAAGTATTGGATATTCATTTTGTATAATGGAAATGGGTGTATAATATGGAAGGATTGATCATTTAAGATATGTGGTCAAGAATTTAAGGTGAGATCAGTTAGCTTTGCCTTGTAAATTTCTACAGCAACATCCATCACTCGTATATAGGAACAAAGCAGGTAGATAGCTAAATTTAACAAGGGTTGTGGTTTTGCCAGGGAAATACTAGGGTGGGAAAGTGAGTAGGGAGATGAAGGTTGATGAAAGTAAGTGATACTCATGATAAATTGGTAAGCAATGAGGAAATGCGAAAAGAGAAATGTGGCTGATGCTGAAAAGTAGTAGAATTCACAGATTGGAGTTCAAAATTGAAGAATTTTTAGAGTTGGGTGTGTGTAGGTGTGTATACCTGCACGTGAGGGAGGTATTTTGCTAGGAAGGATAATCAGTTGTAGCCCAAGAGATGTATGTTATAAAATCAGGATTTCAGATTTGCTGTAATTTTTGAGAATGTCAATGTCTAGTGCATGAGCATTAGAGTGAGTGGCTTAAGTATGATGGAAGAAAAATACCATTGGAATTGAGGGCATGAAAGGTTTGCAAAGCCAAAAATGCTGGATGAATATCCACATAGATGACAGATGTTGAAGTTGCCAAGATGGTGGCAGTACTAAAAGTGGAGAAGAAGACTCAGGACAGTGTCTAATGAATGAAGGTAAAGAAATAGATGGCGTAGCACATGATATTATCTAATAGCAAGAACTACAAATGAGCTCTGAATTTTGAAAGAGAAAGGAGCAGAAATGGTTTGAAAGTGACAGTGAGTCGACTCCTTGGGGTATGTGAGGAAAACTAACGTTTGCTCAAGAGGACTGCAGGGGAAGTGATTTCCTCAAGGCACAGCCATATTCCAGTCATAAAACAGAGATTAAGGGAACACGGAGAGAACAACTTGAAGCTACTGGGGAGTTTCTTAATGATAGACTATGAGTTACAGAGGGCAGGAAAGAAGCGCTCATGAAGTTGCGGAGAGGGTTGGGTCCAATTCCGTCAAGTGCAGAGCAATACGTGAATGAGGGTCTAGTTAATGATGGATAATCTGCAGGGTGGTGACTTAAGTAAAAGTGATAAGACAAGATGGACCTTGTGACTGCACGGCAGATTGGGAGGTGAGTAAAGCCCTCCAGACTACAGATTGCTTAATCTAGGCTGACCTAGAACTAAGAAGAATCCAGAAACACCACTGAAACCTGTTTCCTCTAAATATCATGTATCCTGTATGATGATCCAGCATTTCAAAGATAGACTAGTAAGGACATCTAAGAGGGTAGGCTTGAAAGGAAACTAGTGTGTTTGCTCAAGAGTGTGAGTGTGTATGAAAAATATCAATAGCAAATTCTAATGTCAGAGGGTTGCTACTATAGGCTTATGGAGCCATGCACTATTCTTGGACAACCCAAGGTGCCTGCACAGATGTGGCCCAGATGCAAGCACCAACACTTACTGGGCACCTGCAAAGCCAAAGCTGGGGATGATGGAAGGCCAAGTGGAAGTGGTATTTTCCCAAGACAGGAATGTATTTACTTAGGCTTCCTAAATGGCAGGTGGACAAAAAATGGAAGAAAGGAAATTAAGCTTCTTTTTGCCTAACATCTCTCCTCAGGAGGAAGTACTTGGAGTTGTATTTCCTACGTAAATTCCCCTGCTAAAACTCCAGGGAGCTCATCAGTGGGCAGATGTTCCCACCTAAGTATGGTTACCAGCAAACATTTATTCAAAATCATGGCTGCATCTGGCTCACATTAGAAGGGTTCTCTTTGTCATTGTCTTTTAAAAGAACAATTCCCCATGCTTATAAATCCAGACTCAGAACATCAATTCAACCAACCTCAGGAGCCCTGTGGCTACACCTTCCTGCTGGGAATCAGCATGGTCCCCAGACAATCAATTTCAGGAGTATTACCAAAGTGTTTTCATTTTCAGTGTTTATCCACTGGAATGTCTACGAGTGAAGAATAGACAGGGCAATACAATCCTAAGATTCAATTTCTTTCATCAAATACAAACTGTGTATATGAGCATCAAGGCAAGAGGATGGAGGACTTTAACTGAAATTCCAATAGATATCTAAGTGCAAATCCTGGAACCATCCCATGCTAGCATTGTGAGTTAGGATAGGTACTTAACCACTCGGAGCCTGTTTTCTGATCTCTAAAAAAAAAATAGAAGGATAATATCTCATACAGCTGTTGCAAAGATCAACTCAAATAATTCATGTACAGAATATAGCACAACAACCTACAGAATGGGAGAAAATATTTGTAAATCGTGTATCTGATAAGGGATTTTTATTCAGAATATATAAAGAACTCTTACATGCCTGTGATAAGAAGGTAAATAACCCAACTTTTAAAATGGGCAGAAGATCTAAATAGACATTTCTGCATGGAAGATATACAAATGGCCAGCAAGCACATTAGAGACGCTTGACATCATTATTCATCAGGAAAACACAAATGAAAACCACAGAATGATACCCTTTCATACCCATGCGGATGCCTAGAATCCAAAAGTCAGATAATCATAACTGTTGGTGGGGATTTAGAGAAATCAGAACCATCATACACTGTTAGTGAGAATGTAAAATGGTATACCTGCTTTGGAAAAGTTTGGTAGTTTCTCAGAGGGTGAAACAGTGCTACTGTATGACCCACTTGTAGGTATATTCCCAAGATAAATGCAAATATATGTCCATACAAAAACTTGTACATAAATATTCATAGCAGCAATATTCATAATACCCAAAGATGGAAACAACCCAAATGCCCATCAACTGACCAGTGGACAAACAAAATGTGGCAAATCCATACAACAGAATACTATTCAGACATCAAAAGGAATGAAGAACTAATATATGCTACAATATGGCTGAACCTTAAAAACATTATGCTAAGTGAAAGAAGTCAGTCACAAAAGACCACATATTATGTGATTCTATTCATATGAAATGCTCAGAACAGGCAAATCTATAGATACAAAATAGATCAATAATTGCTTAAGGCTGAGGCAGAAGTTGTTGGGAGCATAGGGGATTCACAGCTGCAAGATACGAGGGTTTCTTTTTGAGGTGTTGAAAACGTTCTATAATAGACTGGAGGGAACTTCAAGACGTCGGAAGAGTAAGACGTGGAGATCACCTTCCTCCCCACAGAAGCATCAGAAATATATCTACACGTGGAACTGCTCCTATAGAACACCCACTGAACGATGGCAGAAGACCTCAGACATCCCAAAAGGCAAGAAACTCCCCACGTAGCTGGGTAGGGCCAAAGAAAAAAAGAAAAAGCAGAGACAAAAGAATAGGAACGAGACCTGCCCCAGTGGGAGGGAGCCTGAAGGAGGAGAGGTTTCCACACACTAGAAGCCCCTTCACTGGCGGAGACTACAGGTGGCAGACGGGGGCAGCTTCGGAGCCACGGAGGAGAGCGCAGCAACAGGGGTGCGGAGGTCAAAGCGGAGAGATTCCCGCACGGAGGATCGGTGCCAACCAGTACTCACCAGCCCGAGAGGCTTGTCTGCTTACATGCCGGGACGGGTGGGGGCTGGGAGCTGAGGCTTGGGCTTCGGTCTGAGCGCAGGGAGAGGACTGGCAGTGTGAACACAGCCTGAAGGGGTTAGTACGCCACGTCTAGCCAGGAGGGAGTCAAGGAAAAGTCTGGAGCTGCCGCAAAGGCAAGAGACTTTTTCTTCCCTCTGTGTTTCCTGGTGCACGAGCAGAGGGGATTCAGAGCGCCGCCTAAAGGAGCTCCAGAGACGGGCGCGAGGCGTGGCTAGGAATGCAGACACCAGAGATGGGCATGAGATGCTAAGGCTGCTGCTGCCGCCACCAAGAAGCCTGTGTGCGAGCACAGGTCACTATCCACACCTCCCTTCAGGGAGCCTGTGCAGCCCGCCACTGCCAGTGTCCCGTGATCCAGGGACGACTTCCCCGGGAGAACGCACGGCGTGCCTCGGGCTGGTGCAACGTCACGCCAGCCTCTGTCACTGCAGGCTCACCCTCCCTCTGTACCCCTCCCTCCCCCCGGCCTGTGTGAGCCAGAGCCCCCAAAGCAGCGGCTCCTATAACCCCGTCCTGTCTGAGCGAAGAACAGACGCTCTCAGGAGACCTACATGCAGAGGCGGGGTCAAATCCAAAGCTGAACCCCGGGAGCTGTGCGAACAAAGAAGAGAATGGGAAATCTCGCCCAGCAGCCTTAGGAGCAGCGGATTAAATCTCCACAATCAACTTGATGTACCCTGCATCGGTGGAACACCTGAATAGACAACGAATCATCCCAAATGGAGGAGGTGGACTTTGGGAGCAACGCTATTTATACATTTTTTCCCTTTTTCTCTTTTTGTGAGTGTGTATGCGTATGCTTCTGTTTGTGATTTTGTCTGTATAGTTTGGCACTTACCGTTTGTCCTAGGGTTCTGTCTGTCCGTTTTTTTTTTTTTTTTAGTATAGTTTTCAGTGCTTGTTATCATTGGTGAATTTGTTTCTTCGTCTGGTTTTTCTCTTCTTTCTCGTTTTTTTATTACTTAAAAAATTTTAATAATAAATTTTTGTTCTTTATTTTAATAACTTTTTAATTATTTAATTTAATTTAATTTTACATGTTTCTCTCTTTCTCTCTTTCTTTCTTTCTTTCTTTCTTTCTTTCTTTCTTTCTTTCTCCCTTTTACTCTGAGCCGTGTGCGTGACAGACTCTTGGTGCTCCAGCCAAGCGTCAGGGCTGTTCCTCTGATGTGGCAGAGGCAAGTTCAGGGTATTGGTCCACCACAGACCTCCCAGCTCCACGTAATATCAAACGGTGAAAATCTCCCAGAGATCTCCATCTCAACACCAAGACCCAGCTCCACTAAATGACCAGCAAGCTACGGTACTTGATACCTTATGCCAAACAACTACCAAGAAAGGAACACAACTCCACCCATTAGCAGAGAGGCTGCCTAAAATCATAGTAAGGTCACAGACACCCCAAAACACACCACCAGACATGGACCTGCCTACCAAAAAGAAAAGATCCAGCCTCATTGACCAGAACACAGGCACTAGTCCCCTCCACCAGGAAGCCTAAACAACCCACTGAACCAAACTTAGCCACTGGGGACAGACACCAAAAACAACGGGAACTAGAAACTTGCAGCCTGTGAAAAGGAGACCCCAAACACAGTAAGATAAGCAAAATGAAAAGACAGAAAACCACACAGCAGATGAAGGAGCAAGGTAAAAACGCACCAGACCTAACAAATGAAGAGGAAATAGGCAGTCTACCTGAAAAAGAATTCAGAATAATGATAGTAAAGATGATCCAAAATCTTGCAAATAGAATGGAGAAAATACAAGAAAAGTTTCACAAGGACCTAGGAGAACTAAAGAGCAAACAAACAATCATGAACAACACAATAAATGAAATTACACATTCTCTAGAAGGGATCAATAGCAGAATAAATGAGGCAGAAGAACGGATAAGTGACCTGGAAGATAAAATAGTGGGAATAACTAGTGGAGAGCAGCATAAAGAAAAAAGAATGAAAAGAATTGAGGACAGTCTCAGAGACCTCTGGGACACGATTAAACGTACCAACATTCAAATTATAGGGGTGCCCAAAGAAAAAGAGAAAAAGAAAGGGACTGAGAAAATATTTGAAGAGATTATAGTTGAAAACTTCCCTAATATGGGAAAGGGAATAGTTAATCAAGTCCAGGAAGCACAGAGAGTCCCATACAGGATAAATCCAAGGAGAAACACGCCAAGACACATAGTAGTCAAACTATCAAAAAGTAAATACAAAGAAAAAATATTAAAAGCAGCAAGGGAAAAACAACAAATAACATAGAAAGGAATCCCCATAAGGTTAACAGCTGATCTTTGAGCAGAAATTCTGCAAACCAGAAGGGAGGGGCAGGACATATTTAACGTGATGAAAGGGAAAAACCTACAACCAAGATAACTCTACCCAGCAAGGATCTCATTCAGATTTGACAGAGAAATTAAAACCTTTACAGACAAGCAAAAGCTAAGAGAATTCAGCAGAACCAAACCAGCTTTACAGCAAATGCTAAACCAACTTCTCCAGGCAGGAAACACAAGAGAAGGAAAAGACTTACAATAACAAATGCAAAACAATTAAGAAAATGGTAATAGGAGCATACATATCAATAATTACCTTAAATGTAAATGGATTAAATGCACCCACCAAAAGACACAGACTGGCTGAATGGATACAAAAACAAGACCCGTATATATGCTGTCAACAAGAGACCCACTTCAGACCTAGGGAAACATACAGACTGAAAGTGAGGGGGTGGGAAAAGATATTCCATGCAAATGAAAATCAAATGAAAGCTGGAGTAGCAATTCTCATATCAGACAAAATAGACTTTAAAATAATGACTTACAAGGGACAAAGCAGGACACTACATAATGATCAAGGGATCGATCCAAGAAGAAGATATAACACTTGTAAATATTTATGCACCCAACATAGGAGCACCTCAATACATAAGACAAATACTAACAGCCATAAAAGGGGAAATCGACAGTAACACAATCATAGTAGGCGACTTTAACACCCCACTTTCAACAATGGACAGATCATCCAAAATGAAAAATAATAAGGAAACACAAGCTTTAAATGATACATTAAACAAGATGGACTTAATTGATATTTATAGGACGTTCCATCCAAAAACGTCCAGAGATAAACCCATGTACACATGGTCACCTTATCTGGATAAAGGAGGCTAGAGTATACAATGGAGGAAAGACAGCCTCTTCAATAAGTGGTGCTGGGAAAACTGGACAGCTACATGGAAAAGAATGAAATTAGAACACTCCCTAATGCCATACACAAAAATAAACTCAAAATGGATTAAAGACCTTAATGTAAGGCCAGACACACTAAAACTCTTAGAGGAAATAAAAGAAGAACACTCTTTTGAGATAAATCACAGTAAGATCTTGTTTGACCCACCTCCTAAAGAAATGGAAACAAAACTAAAAATAAACAAATGGGACCGAGTGAAACTTAAAAGCTTTTGCACAGCAAAGGAAACCATAAACAAGATGAAAAGACAACCCTCAGAATGGGAGACAATATTTGCAAACGAAGCAACTGACAAAGGATTAGTCTCCAAAATTTACAAGCAGCTCATGCAGCTCAATATCAAAAACACAAACCACCCAATCCAAAAATGGGCAGAAGACCTAAATAGACATTTTTCCAAAGAAGATACACAGATTGCCAAGAAACACATGAAAGAATGCTCAACGTCGTTAATCATTAGAGAAATGCAAATCAAAACTACAATGCGGTATCATCTCACACCGGTCAGAATGGCCATCATCAAAAAATCTACAAACAATAAATGGACAACCTGGAAGAAATGGACAAATTCTTAGAGAAGGTGTGGAGAAAAGGGAACCCTCATACACTGTTGGTGGGAATGTAAATTGATACATTCACTAAGGAGAACAGTATGGAGGTTCCCTAAAAAACTAAAAATAGAACTACCATATGACCCAGCAATCCCACTATGGGGCATATATCCTGAGAAAACCATAATTCAAAAAGAGTCATGTACCACAATGTTCATTGCAGCTCTATTTTCAATAGCCAGGACTTGGAAGGAACCTAAGTGTCCATCAACAGATGAATGGATAAAGAAGATGTGGCACATGTATACAATGGACTATTACTCAGCCATAAAAAGGAACGAAACTGAGTTATTTGTAGTGAGGTCGATGGACCCAGAGTCTGTCATACAGAGTGAAGTAAGTCAGAAAGAGAAAAACAAATACCGTATGCTAACACATATATATGGAATCTTTAAAAAAAAATGGTCATGAGGAACCTAGGGGCAAGACGGGAAAAAAGACGCAGACCTGGGCTTCCCTGGTGGCATACTGGTTGAGAATCAGCCTGCCGATGCAGGGGACACGGGTTCGTGCCCCGGTCTGGGAGGATCCCACATGCCGCGGAGCGGCTGGGCCCGTGAGCCATGGCCACTGAGCCTGCACGTCCGGAACCTGTGCTCCACAACGGGAGAGGCCACAACAGTGAGAGGCCCGCGTACCGAAAAAAAAAAAAAGTCGCAGACTTACTAGAGAATGGACTTGAGGACACGGGGAGGGGGAAGGGTAAGCTGGGACAAAGTGAGAGAGTGGCATGGACATATATACACTACGAAATGTAAAACAGATAGCTAGTGGGAAGCAGCCACATAGCACAGGGAGATCAGCTCAGTGCTTTTTGACCACCTAGAGGGGTGGGATTGGGAGGGTGGGAGGGAGGGAGATGCAAGAGGGAGGGGATATGGGTATATACGTATATGTATAGCTGATTCAATTTGTTATAGAGCAGAAACTAATACACCATTGTAAAGCAATCATACTCCAGTAAAGATGTTAAAAAAAAAAAAGTGTGTTTGTTCAAAATAAATAAATAAATAACTTTCCTAACTGCTTAGGAAAGATATTTCTCCTTCCTATGAAATGAAAAATGATCTATAAGGGCACTTAGTATTGACTATAAATTCCAGTTCTGTCAGTGATGGTATCTGGCGCATGAGGGGCACCCAAGTTAGGGAGCTTTTGGTTAATTTCCCTGGGCCATATAGAGCAAAGTGTTCTCTCAAATACTCTCTGGAAATTCGGAGCCTCAAATATGTTTGCCACCTTCCCCCAAGTCATCACATTTATTAATATCCTTGTCTTATTTTTCTAGAAGCAGGAGCTTCTAGCAGATCTTTTCCCTTTGTGAAAGGATGTATTTCTGTGTGAGGTGGATCTAGGCCACCTTAGTCTGTCCTCTAATGTTCACCTCAGTAGCACTCTACCTTGTTGATAATATCTTTGAGGCCAACTTCCTGTAATGTTTTTCTTTTTCTATTCTTTTTTTTACCTTAGGAGCGCTGTATAATAAAAACTCCATTAAAGATGCAAAACCAAAGTGAGCCATGAAGCAAGACACGATGGGGCCTATCAGCATTCCTAAGAGTGTTCAAGGCGAAAGCATTTCAGAGGGAGTTAAACAACAGTCATTATAGCTATCTTTGTTGACCTCTGAATCTATATGCCAGTCACTGTGTTTGACATACATTAATTCTCATAAAACTTCTGTCATGTTGACATTATTATCTCCCTTTTACAAATGGGGAAAGAGGTTCACATAAATTAAATGACTTTCTCAGGGCAACAGCTAGTAAGTTTCAGGGCTGGATTTGTATCCAAAATAAAGTGGGCTTTGTTTGGTTTTTTGACTCTATTTTCTTCTTAGTAGTACTGCATACATTTATTATTTATATGTATTAAAAAGGATAAAATAAGTTTGGACTCCTCTCTCACACAACATGAAGTTCTGTATGATCTAAAGATAAAAATGTTGAAGTAAAATATATATATTATGGAAAACGTATGCATAATCTAGGAGTCAAGAAAAATTTCTGTGCAAGCTGGAAATCCTAGACACTCTAGAGAAATGACTGACATATTTGAGTGCTTAAAACTTAAAATGTAATCATATGGCAAACGTAAAGGTAAATAAAACCAGAAGACAAATAATACAGGAACATATATTTGTAAGACACATGACAGATACAGGGTTCAATATCCAACATATAAAAAATTTCCCACACATTAATAAGAAAAGACAAACACCCTAATTGAAAGTGGTTAAAAAGGGTAAAAAGGGCTGTTCAAGGAGGCAGAAAACCCCCTTGCCAATAAACAAGTGAAATTACTCAACTTTACTAGCAATCAGGCGTATTGAAATTAAATTAACAAGGAAATATCACTTTAAGACCATTAAACATGTTATCACACATTGCTGGAGTTTTGTGGAGGTTAATATGTTATCTCATACATTTGCCGAGGGAAATTTGCAGTATATTAAAGCCATTTGGAAGTCAATCTGGCAACCCCTATTAAAATTAAGAATTTACATAAACTTTAACTTAGCAATTCCATTTCCGGGGCCTCCTTCCATTGAAGATAAAAGCACGGGTATATAACAGTGAATATGAACAAGATAAAATTTACGTATATATTGAGATTAATTGCAACGTTTTTTCTAGTAGCCAAAAAACTGGAATCAACTTGAATGTCCTCAATAGAGGAATGGTTTAATAAGTTGTCTTTCACTCAAACCATTGCATTTTACATAACTAGTTTAAAAAGTGTGTTAAGTCTATACCAGACGATGTGGAAAACATTTCTCTGAAATGTTTCTAAGTGAGAAATTCTACGTGCAGTAAAGAGTAAAATAGTGCCCCTATATGTTTTTATGCATACATATGTATGTTACCTTATTTATGAACATAGACAAAGATATGCAAAGATTCACACCAGGCTTTTAACACTGCTTATCCAGTGGAGGAGTGACTAATGAAGTGTAAAAATCCTATAGATGTACAGGCTTTCTCAATATTTATGTATATGTATGAATATATATATATATAATTCTCAACATTTATATATAATTGCTTTATGTAAATGCACATGTAAATTACATATGTGTAAAGCCATGTACAAAGAGATAGTTGCTGAAAGTGTGCATATCATAGAGAGTGTTTTGAGTTTTTAGTGTTTAGGGTTCTTGTTTTTTAACTTTCTTTCTTGTACTTTGAGTTTTTCAAAATAAAAATTTTACATGATTTTAAGTTTAACATTTTCTAAAGCCAACATTATAGAGCAGGTTAAGGAAATGACCCAGTATCTACAGAATGATTTGATTGTTCAGTCCTCCAGCAGTTCATCAAACTACATTGAGCAGCAACCGTGACATTGTGTCAGGTGTGTTAAAGTGGTTGGGATTACAGAGATGAATGAAATATGCTCCTTCTTGTTGTATATTACAACAAGACAAACATATAAATGAACCATTCTAATACAATATGGCTATTGCTTTAATATAAGAATTTGTAGGACCATAGGGGCAATGAACTCTGCAGGCATTGGTGGTAGAGAGGCTTCAGAGGGAAAGAACCATTTGAGCTTAGCCTTAAAGACTGAGGATGCTTTCATCACTCACCAGCCTTAGGTGGGGAAGGGAAAGCAATCCCTTCAAAGAGGAAGGAATCAACATCTAGTCCTATTTCATTCATCAAGAATGTGGAGGAGGAAGTAAACAGTTTATTATTTATAGTCTCAAATGATGGTAATGTGTGGAAGATGGGCAAATGGAACAAGAGACTTTGGAAGAGTCCTGATCAGGAACTAATAAAATGAGAACCTGCTTTGAAACATGCAAGCAGGTTTTTCTGAGGGAAGAAGAACTCTAAGCTGCGTTTAATGAAAGGAAGCAACTGTCAAAGCAATCTGACTAAGTTCAGTACATTAGGTTTGCAGTTGGGGAAGAAATATGGGTTGCTGTTCATTTAGGACCTGTGGAAGAGGTTGGAGAAAAGGGGATAGGTATTCAAGCAATGATTCATTAGGTAGAAAGAAGAGAATGTTAGAAATGAGACACTACTGCCACTTACTGAATAAATTCATCATAAGCCATATACAGACACATTATAAAGTATCTCAAGGTACCAGAATGCTTGACCATTGAGGTAAGGTGCCCCAAAATACTGTGTCTTCAAGGAAAACACAAGGGTTCAGTACTCATGGGTTAGCAGCAGTTAACATAAGACACACTAGCTTTTGGGGAGTGGGGGAGAAAGAAGCAAGGATTATGCATGTATGTATTTATATCATAGATGATAACAACAGAAGCCATTTAATCAAATGCTTATTATTGGCCTAATATAATGTCAGGTGTTTTACATAAATTACCTCATTTAATCCCAGCATGGCTCTAAGATCTAGATACATGTTACTATCATTCCCTTTTTACAGATGAGGAAACTAAGTCTTACAGGAGTTAAACAACGTACTCAAGGTCAAATAGCTTTTAGGTGGTGAAGCTGTAAATTGAGATCGGACTTTAAATCCTATGCTCCCAACTGCTCAACTAGACACTAAGTTATATTCCCCCTGCTAAACCCTATTCCCAGCCATCATCATATCACACCTGTATTGTCCCAACAGCCTGTCACCCCTCTGGTCCTACACAGTTCACAACATCCAGTGAACTTTCTAAAACATACATCAGACGACATCACTTTCCTTTATCAAACCATCCAGTGGCCCTCCACTGCACGTAAGATAAAACCCAAGTTCTTACCCTGCAGGTCCCTATGTGACCACTTCTCTGCCAGCCTCTCCAGTCTCGGTCATCAATCTCCGCTCTGCCCCTCTCTGACTGCACTCCAGTCACTCACCCTTCTGCTCTTCCTCAACACACTGTTCTCGTTCTGGCCTCACGGCATTGCTACTTGCTAGTCTACCTAAAATGCTCTTCTTCAAAGTCTTCACACAGCTGACTCGACCTCATTATTCAGATCTTGATTCAAATATCAGTTGTTTAGAGAAGGTTCCCCACACCAGCAACAAGAACGACCCCATTGCCCATGAAAACAGAAGTTACTTGAGGACAGGAACTATTGATTTCATGTTCTTCACTCTAATTCCAGAACCAAGAGTAATATCTGACACCTACTAGGCACTCAGGACATATTTGTTTCCTGAAATACTGGTATCTTTTTAAAGTGTCATACTCATATGCCTATGAGTATATCTACATATATATATATTTATGGATACGTGAGCTTGTTGTCACCTCACAGAAGTGGAATGTACATCCCTCACCCAAAATTTGGTTTGAATGTCAAGACTAATGATGCCACACATATACCAAGAAGGTATGAAAAGGATTATTACTCACATAATGAGTTATGCATCAAAAATGCAGTTAGACCAAAAAAAGAAAAAAGAAAAAACTGGTAACTGTGAAGTGTTGGGTAATTAGATGGTAGTGATTCTTTCATTATATAGATATAGGAATAGATATAGAAATAATCGAAACATCAAGTTCTACACCTTAAGTATATACAATTTTTATTTATCCATTATACCTCAATAAAACTGAAAAAATGGGATCAGTCTCAGTGACAACTTACCCATGGTGTTTGTCTGATAACTAAAACATTGCGTGGTTTATTTAATTTAATTTGGACTTGTTTATGTAAGCCATTATGGCACCTGCAGCATGAGACCAATAAGAAAGGTGAACGTTCCATTGAATATCTAGTACTATCAAGAGCTAGTACTATATATTCTGAGAAGTGAAATGAGTGCCTTAGTCTCTCTATCAATGTGCAGAACTTCAAAGAAGGTAAAGAGTGCTATGGTGAGACATTGTATTGTGGCTTTAATATGTGCAGAAGATGTGTGACCTTGATTTATATTTTGGGTATCCGTGAGGCAAGAGATTCTATGAGTTCTTTACCCCAAATGAGGCAACCTTGGAGAAGGAATTGTTTTCATTGGCCAGAACAGATGGTCAGACCGCTGGCAGTGGCCCAAAGATCTATAAAAATGTGAAGATGAGGCCAATTGTTGGCTAAGACATGGCCAAGTGCTCAGATAACTGGCTAAAGTTTGGCCAACTGAGCTGATCCTGTGTCCTGTCCTTTATCAGGAACATTCTGATGAAGAGATGAAAAGCAGCAAGAGTCAAGCAAGCTCCATTAAGTGTGACAGTGGCAATGCCATTGGTTAAGTGAATGAACCCCCTTTGGTATTCACTGTGTTGAGCCTAAGGGGCTCCCCAGGTATCCAAGTATTCTAAGAGATGACCTCCTCTAGCACTGTGGCATCCGGCAAGGGACACAGCACAGGGGACGTTACCCTCTCCTGAAAGTAGGGTATGCAGAGAGCCCAGGTTCAGCTCCATCCTGTAGCAAGGAGGCCTCACTAGCTGTGCTGGGCTTGCAGGGTGCTGTTTCCATGATCAAAGGCCTAACGGGCAGCTGTATACTGAGGGTCACAGGTTCAGGACCTGAGATACTCTATATTTCCAGGAAAGTCCAGTATGCACCCACCAATTGCTACACTAATGGCATACAGCATTGGGCCAAGGAAGGTAGTTCCTTGTATCAGAAGCCCATGCAACTAACGGCCATCACTGATGGGAGAGGGACTCCAAGATATATGAGAGAAGGTTGCTAAAGCTCCCACAGTGAAGGAATCCCGGGGGGCCGTAACAGGAATGCCTGTTCTATGGCCATTCAGGCAGATTCTAGTATCTTTTTACAGGGGGTCTCATTCAAGTTGGGTCTCTTTGCAAGTTACAGAACAAAAAAAAAGCTTTGTAAATGAGGAGTGTTGCCTCCAGAATCTAAACATGTCGAAAACATGTTGGGCTTGTTTTAACAATGTGGGTCCTAAGAAGACTAAAAGCTGTTTCTTGACACTGTCAGGACTGGAGCAGCCCTCAACTTACTAAATAATTTTCAGGAGCTTAACTGAAGTGGTGGGGCCCTGTACTATGGGTCTCATGTGAATCTCCTCAAAGGAGGATGTCATTAGTGTGATGTCATAACTGTGTACCCGAAAAAAGTTAGAGCTGGTTAAAATATTGCCTGTGAAGACTATGTGAGATGGCAGGCGTGGAGACTGAGCCCATTGAGTACCCAGGTGAAGGTGTATTGTGTCCCTTTAAAGGTGAAGGTTAACTGCAGCTGAGAGGTTGTTGAACTAGGCACTGAATAGAACATGCTAGCCAAATACTTTGCTCTAACTGCAAAGTATTTACCAGTTACTTATTTATTATTGGGTGGAATCAGTCATTTCTATAGGTGGGGCCATGACGCCAAGGGTACGAATTCACACTGAGGCACCGGTCCTGTTTTGCCGGGTTTAAGAACAAGTAAAACTTGGCTGTTAAATGCAGCAGAAGTGGGGATAACCACACCTTCTCTAACTAGGTCTTATATAATGGGTTTCAATCTGTGAAAACCGTGCTTTCATTTAGATTGAACCTTTTCTTAAACACTGAGGTGAAAGGTTTTATTTTAACTAGGGGGAAAGGTCCATAGGGTCCCATAGTTTTCAAGCTGATTATAAGGGCCAGAGACTTAACTTGATTACTTATTGGGTCAGGTTCTCCACGTGCACTAGAGGATATTTTAGGGTAATGGATGTCTTGGCTATGGAAAAGTTAGGCACGGAAATAATTTGGATGGTTCAGGTTAGGCATATCTGTTTCTATTTTATGTTCACCTACTCCCTGGCTGGGAGTGGATGAACATAAAGTGTGGCCAGATGTGGGCCAGAAGGGGAAGGGGAATTAATGAGGCTTCAAAACTGTCCATTGTCAAACATCAAAAGTGGAATCAGATTATGACACACACTGCCACCACCCATACAGCACCCCTCTCCCCATCTGGGACCTCCCAAACACACACGGAAACACCAAGTCCATTTCCTCCTCAACAGCAGGATAAAGTGTTCAGGAAGAAATCTGTCTTCAGAGCTCAGTGTTCACCCAGTCCTTATTCCCGGTGTCTGGCTAACTATGGACTGTCTGGTCTGTGCCCCAAACTGGCAGGATACTACCTCCCTCCCTTCTCACACGGCTGCCCCTTCCTGCCTTCCTTCAGTCCCCATCACCGAAGAACAGACAGAGATACACACACATCTTTCTACAACAGCTTGCACATCAATAGCTGAGGGCTTTTTTATTTGGCTCTACACAGGTGACCATGTCTCCAGTGCTTTCTCTGGAGAGACAACAGAGACAGCAAGGTCTCAGTCACCTGATAGACCCAGGGCAGCACTTTATGAACTGCTGGAAGAGCCCTCTGGGACGTTTTCATCCTCCTCTGGCTCTTTAGTCATTGTTGTACTCCGCCAGTAATAGAATGCTAGCATCTTTGACTTCTTCTGTGTAGAACCTCTTCCCGAATTCTGACGACGGACTGATTTTCTTAACTCGACCACCTCCTGAATCTGGTCGGAAAACAAAGTGATACAGAAAGATATTGATTTGGGGAAAGAGGATGGGAAGGAGAACTTTGAGAGAATGGGTGTGGATTGAGAAGGGGTTTGTGCCAGGGAAGGGCTGGGTAAGTCTTGGGTGGGGGCTGAAGAGGAGGCACGTGAGTCGGGTAATCTGACCTCTTCCATCTTATAGCCCTGGAGTGGAGAATTCACCCTCTCCCTTCTGCGTTGGCCCCCCGGTGTTTGTTGCTCTGACCTCTCGGTGTTTGTCCGTGCATCACGGTTAGGCTCCTGGGGGACTGTAGTTTCCTCTGCCATGTGAGTAGCAACAGTGTGCTCTACTCCAAGGCTCCTGGCCTCTCTATATATACCCTGCCAGGACAATGAAGAGCCACACCCATCAGCTTTGATTGGTCAGCCAATGGTAGCGCTGGGGTGGCTGTGACATCACAAAGCACTACCCTTGAAGATACGTGGGGGGAGGGGAGGGGTGAAGAGGAGTCGAGGTGCTCTGGTTAGAGAAAGGGAGTGCTTCCTCAACACCCAGTAAAGAGCCTTCCCAAATTGACCTTCCACTCTTCCTCATCTTCTCTGGTTCAATCCTTGTGGTGCACATGTTAGGGAGAAGGTGTTCCCTCCAAACCATTCCACATGGCCACCCCCATTCAGTGTTTAATTCTGTTGTCTCCCAGATCTCATCACCTGGTATTGTGTGGTTTTTAAAAACTTTTTATTTTAGAACAGTTTTAGGTTTACAGAGTAATTGTGAAGATCATATTCATACACTCCACAACAAATTTCCCTTCTTAACATTGTACATTAGTATGGTACAATTGTTCAACTTAGTGAACCAACACTGAAACAGTATTATTAACTAAAGTCTGTACTTCATCAGAATTCCTTTTTTTTTTAAATGTTGAGCCTTCTTTTAATTAATTTATTTTTATTTTTGGCTGTGTTGGGTCTTCGTTTCTGTGTGTGGGCTTTCCCTAGTTGTGGCAAGCAGGGGCCACTCGTCATCGTGATGGGCGGGCCTCTCACTGTCGCAGCCTCTCTTGTTGTGGAGCACAGGCTCCACATGCGCAGGCTCAGCGGCTGTGGCTCACGGGCCTAGTTGCTCTGCGGCATGTGGATCTTCCCAGATCAGGGCTCGAACCCATGTCCCCTGCATCATCAGGCAGATTCTCAACCTCTGTGCCACCGTGGAAGCCCCAGATTGCCTTATTTTTTACCTAATATTCTTCTTCTGTCCCAGGATCCCAACCAAGATTCTACATTCAATTTAGTCATTCCTTGTTATAACTTCTTAGGCTCCTCTTGGCTGTGACAGTTTTTTAGACTTCTTGTTTTTGAAGACTTTGACAGTTTGGGGTCTTGTGTTTTGTCTTTTACATTAGGTCTGCAGATGTTATTGCTCTTATAGGTAAAAGTTTTTATAAGTTTCTTCTTCCAGAGAACCTCAAATCAAGTCAGTACCATCAGTGTTATGGACTTCCCCGTGGCAATGCTTGAACTAATCTCTTGGCTTTGTCACAGAGGTGACACAAATGTTTTTCTCTAGAGGTCTGAGGATCAGGATCATTTTTATTTATGACAGAGGCACAGGGGCAGCAGCAGAAGCATTTTGTAAGGTACTAGTGAGTCATTTACTTTTAGAAGTATGACCTCAGCATCCCACATAGTTAACGGCTCTTCCTCCACACGAGTGACCATCCAATGGACCTGTATATTGAACAGACTGTCAGTCTTTCTCCTGAGCTCTATATAGAAAGGGGGCCAACATGTGGTTGAGACACAACCAGTGTTCACATGGTAAGAGTCATTTCTTTGAGGTTAGTATCAGTCGCACCTTAGTTTGGAATTGAAACACGTGATTCAACCTGAGAATCACAAAGAGGTCCAGGTTGAGACACAGGATTCAGGACTGCTTTAAGGAAGGTCCCAATCCAAGAATCCTTTCACTATATGCCAAGTGGCTAAACTGACTTATGTTGGTCAAAGCTTTAGCAGACACTCAGTAGGACTAACAAATGCAGCACAAAGAAGCAAGTTCAAAGCACAAGCTAGCCAGCAGGCAGTAGCCCAAGTGCCTGTTCACCAGCATAGAGCAGAGCCAGTTAGAAAGCCAAAGCAAGAGAAGAAAGACCCCCGGTGGTAAGGGATAGCACCTTGATGTCCTGCTCACAGGACCAGTTGTTGTAATCACACCACAGAGACAGGATGGACCCTTCAACCCAAATTCGGTTTGGATGTCGAGACTGATAACACATACACCTAGAGAGTATGAAAAACCTTACTACATAAGGAGGCTTTCTGGGGAGAGCAGGGCAGGCTCTCAAGCAGGTTCAAGAATGGCTTGAGAGAGCAGAAGAAGGAGACTGGCTTGGCTTTTATGGTGGTGTGGGGATGACGCTGGAGTGTTCCCACACACAGGTCAGGTTTTGCACAGCCTGAACTTCCTCCTGGCCCACAGAAGGGAGAGTACCTGAGCTTTCTTATCCGATCTAGGGAAGCAGGGGAAGAGGCAGTGGTAGGGCTCTTTTATAAAATAATGTTGTGTAAATGCAAGGTGTTTAGCACAGTTTAGAATTCTCATAACCATTATAACCACACTTATATTGTTTTCAGTTAAACTACGTTTCACTAGATTAGTATTTCCCAAATTATGGTCCTTTAAATATTATTTAAGGTGGCTTAGAATTATCTTGGTTCATCACAGAGAAACTGTGTAGAAAGAGAAAAGACTGCTAGCCTCAGGAGTTCTGACACACTGGTCACAAAAGAGCAGACTTCATTGTACTATCTGCTGAATTATGAGGGGTTTCTAACATGTTTCCCATCCTGGGTGACTACTGTAGCACCCAAAGACTGTAATAATAATTACCGAAACTAACATTTATTGACTACTAACTCTATGTAGGAATTATGCTAAATACCCATATACATATTTAATCCTCATCACAACCCTATTGAGATAAGTGGCAAAAGAGTGGTTTCTGTCATTTCTGCCAGGACATCTCCATTCCAATTGCAGAAGCAGAAAAGAGCATATAGGAGGGCACATGGGAATATTTATGGGTCAGGCTCAAAAGGGGTATGCATTACTCCTGCTCACATTTCCTTGGGAAAAACTCACATAGCCACATCTAACTACAAGAGAAAATGAGAAATGTAGTCTACCTGGTAGAAGAGGAGAACTTAAATGTTGGAGATAAGCTAGCAATGTCTGTCTCCACGATCTTGTTCATCACTCTCCCCAGTATTTACAGTAGAGCCTGGCACATAGTAGGTGGCCATGAATATTTCTGTTGAATGAATGGGTTTCAACTTTTTTGGTCAGTTATGGGGATCAAAAGCATATAGAACTTGGTTAAGCAATGGTGTCCTAGATATGACACAAAAAGCACAAGCAACAAAGAAAGAGTAAATTGGACTATATCAAAATTTTAAAATGTTTTCTTCTGCAAAAAAATACCATGAAGAAAGCAAAAAGGCACACCAAAGAGAGATCCTGGCAAATCATATATTTAATAAAAGTGTAGTATCCAGAATACAGAAAGAACTCTTACAACTCAACAACAAAAATACAAACAACCCAACTGAAAATCAGGTAAAGGACTTAAATAGACATTGTGCTAATGAAGATATACAAATAGCCAACAAACATATGAAAATATGCTCAATACCATTAGTCGTGAGGGAAATGCAAATCAAAACCACGATGAGATGCCACTTCAAACCCACTAGGAAGGCTATAACTTTTTTAAAAAGAAAATAACAAGTATTGACAAGGATGTAGAGAAAGTGAAACACTCATACACGTCTGGTGGGAACATAAAATGATACAGGTTCTGTGGAAAACATTTTGGCAGTTACTCAACAAGTTAAACATAGACTTGCCATATTACCCAGTAACTCTACTCCTAGGTATATAATGAAAAGAGTTGAAAAGGAGGGAACAACAGCAACAACAACAACAACAAAAAAACAGGTGAATTGAGCAACACTAAAGCAAAGGGCAGATAATGTTTCAAGAAGTAAAAAATGGTCAACTTTATTAAATACTTTTACAGGTAATATAGGGACAGACAAATGACGATTGAACTTGTTAGTAGAGAGGTCATTGGTAAATTTGATAAGAAGGAAATTGAAAGAGTGGAAAATATTTTAATATAAACCTGGATGTGTGTTAAGGAGAAAATGTGAGATCAGAAAGTGAGGGGCGGATAGACAATTTCTTTTGCGAGTTTTGGTGCTAAGGGGAGGAGAAATATGGGACTATAGCTGGAGGGGGATTTGGTATTAAGAGAGTGTATTTTTAAGAGGGTAGATTCTAGAATGCATCTAGCCAATATAAATGACTGAATGAAACTGACGACATAAAAATCGAAAGGGATAATTGCAGAAGAAAAAATATTGAGAAAGCAAGAGGGGTATTCAGAGCACTAGTAGATGGGATCGGTAGCAAATGTGGAAATCTTGGCTTTCCATGAGAATGAGTAATATTTATAGATTCTACAATGGAGAAGGAAACGATTATGGTATGATTACAAATGCAGTTAAGATGGTAGATTTGGTGGGGAAGATATAAAAGAATTTTCTCTTGACTCTTCAGTTTTCTCAGTGAAGAATGAGCTAAGGGCATAAAATAACAAGAGTGAGGGTAGGGTTTTGAGAAATTGAGGGGAAGATAAAGTATTGGATATTCATTTTGTATAATGGAAATGGGTGTATAATATGGAAGGATTGATCATTTAAGATATGTGGTCAAGAATTTAAGGTGAGATCAGTTAGCTTTGTCTTGTAAAGTTCTACAGCAACATCCATCACTTGGATATAGGAACAAAGCAGGTAGATAGCTAAATTTAACAAGGGTTGTGGTTTTGCCAGGGAAGTACTAGGGTGGGAAAGTGAGTAGAGAGATGAAGGTTGATGAAAGTAAGTGATACTGATGATAAATTGGTAAGCAATGAGGAAATGCGAAAAGAGAAATGTGGCTGATGGTGAAAAGTAGTAGAATTCACAGATTGGAGTTCAAAATTGAAGAATTTTTAGAGTTGGGTGTGTGAAGGTGTGTATACCTGCACGTGAGCGAGGTATTTTGCTAGGAAGGATAATCAGTTGTAGCCCAAGAGATGTATGTTATAAAATCAGGATTTCAGAGTTGCTGTAATTTTTGAGAATGTCAATGTCTAGTGCATGAGCATTAGAGTGAGTGGCTTAAGTATGATGGAAGAAAAATACCATTGGAATTGAGGGCATGAAAGGTTTGCAAAGCCAAAAATGCTGGATGAATATCCACATAGATGACAGATGTTGAAGTTGTCAAGATGGTGGCAGTACTAAAAGTGGAGAAGAAGACTCAGGAAAGTGTCTAATGAATGAAGGTAAAGAAATAGATGGCGTAGCACATGATATCATCTAATAGCAAGAACTACAAATGAGCTCTGAATTTTGAAAGAGAAAGGAGCAGAAATGGTTTGAATGTGACAGTGAGTCGACTCCTTGGGGTATGTGAGGAAAACTAACGTTTGCTCAAGAGGACTGCAGGGGAAGTGATTTCCTCAAGGCACAGCAATATTCCAGTCATAAAACAGAGATTAAGGGAACACGGAGAGAACAACTTGAAGCTACTGGGGAGTTTCTTAATGATAGACTATGAGTTACAGAGGGCAGGAAAGAAGCGCTCATGAAGTTGGGGAGAGGGTTGGGTCCAATTCCGTCAAGTGCAGAGCAATACGTGAATAAGGGTCTAGTTAATGATGGATAATCTGCAGGGTGGTGACTTAAGTAAAAGTGATAAGACAAGATGGACCTTGTGACTGCACGGCAGATTGGGAGGTGAGTAAAGCCCTCCAGACTACAGATTGCTTAATCTAGGCTGACCTAGAACTAAGAAGAATCCAGAAACACCACTGAAACCTGTTTCCTCTAAATATCATGTATCCTGTATGATGATCCAGCATTTCAAAGATAGACTAGTAAGGACATCTAAGAGGGTAGGCTTGAAAGGAAACTAGTGTGTTTGCTCAAGAGTGTGAGTGTGTATGAAAAATATCAACAGCAAATTCTAATGTCAGAGGGTTGCTACTATAGGCTTATGGAGCCATGCACTATTCTTGGACAACCCAAGGTGCCTGCACAGATGTGGCCCAGATGCAAGCACCAACACTTACTGGGCACCTGCAAAGCCAAAGCTGGGGAAGATGGAAGGCCAAGTGGAAGTGGTATTTTCCCAAGACAGGAATGTATTTACTTAGGCTTCCTAAATGGCAGGTGGACAAAAAATGGAAGAAAGGAAATTAAGCTTCTTTTTGCCTAACATCTCTCCTCAGGAGGAAGTACTTGGAGTTGTATTTCCGACGTAAATTCCCCTGCTAAAACTCCAGGGAGCTCATCAGTGGGCAGATGTTCCCACCTAAGTATGGTTACCAGCAAACATTTATTCAAAATCATGGCTGCATCTGGCTCACATTAGAAGGGTTCTCTTTGTCATTGTCTTTTAAAAGAACAATTCCCCATGCTTATAAATCCAGACTCAGAACATCAATTCAACCAACCTCAGGAGCCCTGTGGCTACACCTTCCTGCTGGGAATCAGCATGGTCCCCAGACAATCAATTTCAGGAGTATTACCAAAGTGTTTTCATTTTCAGTGTTTATCCACTGGAATGTCTACGAGTGAAGAATAGACAGGGCAATACAATCCTAAGATTCAATTTCTTTCATCAAATACAAACTGTGTATATGAGCATCAAGGCAAGAGGATGGAGGACTTTAACTGAAATTCCAATAGATATCTAAGTGCAAATCCTGGAACCATCCCATGCTAGCATTGTGAGTTAGGATAGGTACTTAACCACTCTGAGCCTGTTTTCTGATCTCTAAAAAAAAAATAGAAGGATAATATCTCATACAGCTGTTGCAAAGATCAACTCAAATAATTCATGTACAGAATATAGCACAACAACCTACAGAATGGGAGAAAATATTTGTAAATCGTGTATCTGATAAGGGATTTTTATTCAGAATATATAAAGAACTCTTACATGCCTGTGATAAGAAGGTAAATAACCCAACTTTTAAAATGGGCAGAAGATCTAAATAGACATTTCTGCAAGGAATATATACAAATGGCCAGCAAGCACATTAGAGACGCTTGACATCATTATTCATCAGGAAAACACAAATGAAAATGACAGAAAGATACCATTTCATACCCATGCGGATGCCTAGAATCCAAAAGTCAGATAATCATAACTGTTGGTGGGGATTTAGAGAAATCAGAACCATCATACACTGTTAGTGAGAATGTAAAATGGTATACCTGCTTTGGAAAAGTTTGGTAGTTTCTCAGAGGGTGAAACAGTGTTACTGTATGACCCACTTGTAGGTATATTCCCAAGATAAATGCAAATATATGTCCATACAAAAACTTGTACATAAATATTCATAGCAGCAATATTCATAATACCCAAAGATGGAAACAACCCAAAGGCCCATCAACTGACCAGTGGACAAACAAAATGTGGCAAATCCATACAACAGAATACTATTCAGACATCAAAAGGAATGAAGAACTAATATATGCTACAATATGGCTGAACCTTAAAAACATTATGCTAAGTGAAAGAAGTCAGTCACAAAAGACCACATATTATGTGATTCTATTCATATGAAATGCTCAGAACAGGCAAATCTATAGATACAAAATAGATCAATAATTGCTTAAGGCTGAGGCAGAAGTTGTTGGGAGCATAGGGGATTCACAGCTACAAGATACGAGGGTTTCTTTTTGAGGTGTTGAAAACGTTCTAAAATAGACTGGAGGGAACTTCAAGACGTCGGAAGAGTAAGACGTGGAGATCACCTTCCTCCCCACAGAAGCATCAGAAATACATCTACACGTGGAACTGCTCCTATAGAACACCCACTGAACGCTGGCAGAAGACCTCAGACCTCCCAAAAGGCAAGAAACTCCCCAAGTAGCTGGGTAGGGCAAAAGAAAAAAAGAAAAAGCAGAGACAAAAGAATAGGAACGGGACCTGCACCAGTGGGAGGGAGCCTGAAGGAGGAAAGCTTTCCACACACAAGAAGCCCCTTCACTGGCGGAGACTACAGGTGGCGGACGGGGGCAGCTTCGGAGCCACGGAGGAGAGTGCAGCAACAGGGGTGCGGAGGGCAAAGTGGAGAGATTCCCGCACGGAGGATCGGTGCCGACCAGTACTCACCAGCCCGCGAGGCTTGTCTGCTCACCTGCCGGGACTGGTGGGGGCTGGGAGCAGAGGCTTGGGCTTCGGTCTGAGCGCAGGGAGAGGACTGGCAGTGTGAACACAGCCTGAAGGGGTTAGTACGCAACGTCTAGCCAGAAGGGAGTCCAGGAAAAGTCTGAAGCTGCCGCAAAGGCAAGGGACTTTTCCTTCCCTCTGTGTTTCCTGGTGCACGAGCAGAGGGGATTCAGAGCGCCGCCTAAGGGAGCTCCAGAGAGGGGCGCGAGGCGCGGCTAGGAGCGCAGACCCCAGAGATGGGCATGAGATGCTAAGGCTGCTGCTGCCGCCAACAAGAAGCCTGTGTGCGAGCACAGGTCACTATCCACACCTCCCTTCAGTGAGCCTGTGCAGCCCGCCACTGCCAGTGTCCCGTGATCCAGGGACGACTTCCCCGGGAGAACGCACGGTGTGCCTCGGGCTGGTGCAACGTCACTCCGGCCTCTGTCACTGCAGGCTCACCCTGCCTCTGTACCCCTCCCTCCCCCCGGCCTGAGTGAGCCAGAGCCCCCAAAGCAGCGGCTCCTATAACCCCGTCCTGTCTGAGCGAAGAACAGACGCTCTCAGGAGACCTACACGCAGAGGCGGGGTCAAATCCAAAGCTGAACCCCGGGAGCTGTGCGAACAAAGAAGAGAAAGGGAAATCTCGCCCAGCAGCCTCAGGAGCAGCGGATTAAATCTCCACAATCAACTTGATGTACCCTGCATCGGTGGAACACCTGAATAGACAACGAATCATCCCAAATGGAGGAGGTGGACTTTGGGAGCAACGCTATTTATACATTTTTTCCCTTTTTCTCTTTTTGTGAGTGTGTATGCGTATGCTTCTGTGTGTGATTTTGTCTGTATAGTTTGGCAATTACCGTTTGTCCAAGGGTTCTGTCTGTCCGTTTTTTGTTTTTTTTTTAGTATAGTTTTCAGCGCTTGTTATCATTGGTGAATTTGTTTCTTCTTCTCGTTTTTCTCTTCTTTCTCGTTTTTTTAATTACTTAAAAAATTTTAATAATAAATTTTTGTCTTTATTTTAATAACTCTTTAATAATTTAATTTAATTTAATTTTACATTTTTCTTTCTTTCTTTCTTTCTTTCTTTCTTTATTTATTTATTTCTCCCTTTTATTCTGAGCCGTGTGCGTGAAAGTCTCTTGGTGCTCCAGCCAAGCATCAGGGCTGTTCCTCTGACGTGGCAGAGGCAAGTTCAGGATATTGGTCCACCACAGACCTCCCAGCTCCACGTAATATCAAACGGTGAAAATCTCCCGGAGATCTCCATCTCAACACCAAGACCCAGCACCACTAAATGACCAGCAAGCTACGGTGCTGGATACCTTATGCCAAACAACTACCAAGAAAGGAACACAACTCCACCCAATAGCAGAGAGGCTGCCTAAAATCATAGTAAGGTCACAGACACCCCAAAACACACCACCAGACTTGGACCTGCCTACCAAAAAGAAAAGATCCAGCCTCATTGACCAGAACACAGGCACTAGTCCCCTCCACCAGGAAGCCTACACAACCCACTGAACCAACCTTAGCCACTGGGGACAGACACCAAAAACAACGGGAACTACGAACTTGCAGCCTGTGAAAAGGAGACCCCAAACACAGTAATATAAGCAAAATGAAAAGACAGAAAAACATAGAGCAGATGAAGGAGCAAGGTAAAAACGCACCAGACCTAACAAATGAAGAGGAAATAGGCAGTCTACCTGAAAAATTATAATGATAGTAAAGATGATCCAAAATCTTGGAAATAGAATGGAGAAAATACAAGAAAAGTTTCACAAGGACCTAGAAGAACTAAAGAGCAAACAAACAATCATGAACAACACAATAAATGAAATTACATATCCTCTAGAAGGGATCAATAGCAGAATAAATGAGGCAGAAGAACGGATAAGTGACCTGGAAGATAAAATAGTGGGAATAACTACTGGAGAGCAGAATAAAGAAAAAAGAATGAAAAGAATTGAGGACAGTCTCAGAGACCTCTGGGACACGATTAAACGTACCAACATTCAAATTATAGGGGTTCCCAAAGAAAAAGAGAAAAAGAAAGGGACTGAGAAAATATTTGAAGAGATTATAGTTGAAAACTTCCCTAATATGGGAAAGGGAATAGTTAATCAAGTCCAGGAAGCACAGAGAGTCCCATACAGGATAAATCCAAGGAGAAACACGCCAAGACACATAATAGTCAAACTATCAAAAAGTAAATACAAAGAAAAAATATTAAAAGCAGCAATGGAAAAACAACAAATAACATAGAAGGGAATCCCCATAGGGTTAACAACTGATCTTTGAGCAGAAATTCTGCAAACCAGAAGGGAGGGGCAGGACATATTTAACGTGATGAAAGGGAAAAACCTACAACCAAGATTACTCTACCCAGCAAGGATCTCATTCAGATTTGACAGAGAAATTAAAACCTTTACAGACAAGCAAAAGCTAAGAGAATTCAGCAGAACCAAACCAGCTTTACAGCAAATGCTAAACCAACTTCTCCAGGCAGGAAACACAAGAGAAGGAAAAGACTTACAATAACAAATGCAAAACAATTAAGAAAATGGTAATAGGAGCATACATATCGATAATTACCTTAAATGTAAATGGATTAAATGCTCCCACCAAAAGACACAGACTGGCTGAATGGATACAAAAACAAGACCCGTATATATGCTGTCAACAAGAGACCCACTTCAGACCTAGGGAAACATACAGACTGAAAGTGAGGGGATGGAAAAAGATATTCCATGCAAATGAAAATCAAAAGAAAGCTGGAGTAGCAATTCTCATATCAGACAAAATAGACTTTAAAATAATGACTTACAAGGGACAAAGCAGGACACTACATAATGATCAAGGGATCGATCCAAGAAGAAGATATAACACTTGTAAATATTTATGCACCCAACATAGGAGCACCTCAATACATAAGACAAATACTAACAGCCATAAAAGGGGAAATCGACAGTAACACAATCATAGTAGGCGACTTTAACACCCCACTTTCAACAATGGACAGATCATCCAAAATGAAAAAAAATAAGGAAACACAAGCTTTAAATGATACATTAAACAAGATGGACTTAATTGATATTCATAGGACATTCCATCCAAAAACGTCCAGAGATAAACCCATGTACACATGGTCACCTTATCTTGATAAAGGAGGCTAGAGTATACAATGGAGGAAAGACAGCCTCTTCAATAAGTGGTGCTGGGAAAACTGGACAGCTACATGGAAAAGAATGAAATTAGAACACTCCCTAATGCCATACACAAAAATAAACTCAAAATGGATTAAAGACCTTAATGTAAGGCCAGACACACTAAAACTCTTAGAGGAAATAAAAGAAGAACACTCTTTTGAGATAAATCACAGTAAGATCTTGTTTGACCCACCTCCTAAAGAAATGGAAACAAAACTAAAAATAAACAAATGGGACCGAGTGAAACTTAAAAGCTTTTGCACAGCAAAGGAAACCATAAACAAGATGAAAAGACAACCCTCAGAATGGGAGAAAATATTTGCAAACGAAGCAACTGACAAAGGATTAGTCTCCAAAATTTACAAGCAGCTCATGCAGCTCAATATCAAAAACACAAACCACCCAATCCAAAAATGGGCAGAAGACCTAAATAGACATTTTTCCAAAGAAGATACACAGATTGCCAACAAACACATGAAAGAATGCTCAACGTCGTTAATCATTAGAGAAATGCAAATCAAAACTACAATGCGGTATCATCTCACACCGGTCAGAATGGCCATCATCAAAAAATCTACAAACAATAAATGGACAACCTGGAAGAAATGGACAAATTCTTAGAGAAGGTGTGGAGAAAAGGGAACCCTCATACACTGTTGATGGGAATGTAAATTGATACAGTCACTAAGGAGAACAGTATGGAGGTTCACTAAAAAACTAAAAATAGAACTACCATACGACCCAGCAATCCCACTATGGGGCATATATCCTGAGAAAACCATAATTCAAAAAGAGTCATGTACCACAATGTTCATTGCAGCTCTATTTACAATATCCAGGGCTTGGAAGGAACCTAAGTGTCCATCAACAGATGAATGGATAAAGAAGATGTGGCACATGTATACAATGGAATATTACTCAGCCATAAAAAGGAACGAAACTGAGTTATTTGTAGTGAGGTGGATGGACACAGAGTCTGTCATACAGAGTGAAGTAAGTCAAAAAGAGAAAAACAAATACCATATCCTAACACATATATATGGAATCTTTAAAAAAATATGGTCATGAGGAACCTAGGGGCAAGACGGGAAAGAAGACGCAGACCTGGGCTTCCCTGGTGGTGTACTGGTTGAGAATCTGCCTGCCGATGCAGGGGACACGGGTTCGTGCCCCGGTCTGGGAGGATCCCACATGCCACAGAGAGGATGGGACCGTGAGCCATGGCCACTGAGCCTGCGCGTCCGGAACCTGTGCTCCACAACTGGAGAGGCCACAACAGCGAGAGGCCCGCGTACCGAAAAAAAAAAAAGAAATGTCGCAGACCTACTAGAGAATGGACTTGAGGACACGGGGAGGGGGAAGGGTAAGCTGGGACAAAGTGAGAGAGTGGCATGGACATATATACACTACCAAATGTAAAACAGATAGCTAGTGGGAAGCAGCCACATAGCACAGGGAGATCAGCTCAGTGCTTTTTGAGCACCTAGAGGGGTGGGATAGGGAGGGTGGGAGGGAGGGAGGCACAAGAGGGAGGGGATATGGGTACATACGTATATGTATAGCTGATTCACTTTGTTATAGAGCAGAAACTAATACACCATTGTAAAGCAATCATACTCCAGTAAAGATGTTAAAAAAAAAAAGTGTGTTTGTTCAAAATAAATAAATAAATAACTTTCCTAACTGCTTAGGAAAGTTATTTCGCCTTCCTATGAAATGAAAAATGATCTATAAGGGCACTTAGTATTGACTATAAATTCCAGTTCTGACAGTGATGGTATCTGGCGCATGAGGGACACCCAAGTTAGGGAGCTTTTGGTTAATTTCCCTGGGCCATATAGAGCAAAGTGTTCTCTCAAATACTCTCTGGAAATTCGGAGCCTCAAATATGTTTGCCACCTTCCCCCAAGTCATCATATTTATTAACATCCTTGTCTTATTTTTCTAGAAGCAGGAGTTTCTAGCAGATCTTTTCCCTTTGTGAAAGGATGTATTTCTGTGTGAGGTGGATCTAGGCCGCCTTAGTCTGTCCTCTAATGTTCACCTCAGTAGCACTTTACCTGGTTGATAATATCTTTGAGGCCAACTTCCTGTAATGTTTTTCTTTTTCTTTTCTTTTTTTTACCTTAGGAGCACTGTATAATAAAAACTCCATTAAAGATGCAAAACCAAAGTGAGCCATGAAGCAAGACACGATGGGGCCTATCAGCATTCCTAAGCGTGTTCAAGGCGAAAGCATTTCAGAGGGAGTTAAACAACAGTCATTATAGCTATCTTTGTTGACCTCTGAATCTATATGCCAGTCACTGTGTTTGACATACATTAATTCTCATAAAACTTCTGTCATGTTGACATTATTATCTCCCTTTTACAAATGGGGAAAGAGGTTCACATAAATTAAATGACTTTCTCAGGGCAACAGCTAGTAAGTTTCAGGGCTGGATTTGTATCCAAAATAAAGTGGGCTTTGTTTGGTAATTTGACTCTATTTTCTTCTTAGTAGTACGGCATACATTTATTATTTATATGTATTAAAAAGGATAAAATAAGTTTGGACTCTTCTCTCACACAAAATGAAGTTCTGTATGATCTAAAGATAAAAATGTTGAAGTAAAATATATATATTATGGAAAACGTATGCATAATCTAGGAGTCAAGAAAAATTTCTGTGCAAGCTGGAAAACCTAGACACTCTAGAGAAATGACTGACATATTTGAGTGCTTAAAACTTAAAATGTAATCATATGGCAAACGTAAAGGTAAATAAAACCAGAAGACAAATAATACAGGAACATATATTTGTAAGACACATGACAGATAAAGGGTTCAATATCCAACATATAAAAAATTTCCCACACATTAATAAGAAAAGACAAACACCCTAATTGAAAGTGGTTAAAAAGGGTAAAAAGGGCTGTTCAAGGAGGCAGAAAACCCCCTTGCCAATAAACAAGTGAAATTACTCAACTTTACTAGCAATCAGGCGTATTGAAATTAAATTAACAAGGAAATATCACTTTAGAACCATTAAACATGTTATCACACATTGCTGGAGTTTTGTGGAGGTTAATATGTTATCTCATACATTTGCCGAGGGTAAGGTGCAGTATATTAAAGCCATTTGGAAGTCAATCTGGCAACCCCTATTAAAATTAAGAATTTACATAAACTTTAACTTAGCAATTCCATTTCCGGGGCCTTCTTCCATAGAAGATAAAAGAACGGGTATATAACAGTGAATATGAACAAAATAAATTTTACGTATATATTGAGATTAATTGCAACGTTTTTTCTAGTAGCCAAAAAACTGGAATCAACTTGAATGTCCTCAATAGAGGAATGGTTTAATAAGTTGTCTTTCACTCAAACCATTGCATTTTACATAACTAGTTTAAAAAGTGTGTTAAGTCTATACCAGACGATGTGGAAAACATTTCTCTGAAATGTTTCTAAGTGAGAAAAACTACGTGCAGTAACGAGTAAAATAGTGCCCCTATATGTTTTTATGCATACATATGTATGTTACCTTATTTATGAACATAGACAAAGATATGCAAAGATTCACACCAGGCTTTTAACACTGCTTATCCAGTGGAGGAGTGGCTAATGAAGTGTAAAAATCCTATAGATGTACAGGCTTTCTCAATATTTATGTATATGTATGTATATATATATATATAATTCTCAACATTTATATATAATTGCTTTATGTAAATGCACATGTAAATTACATATGTGTAAAGCCATGTACAAAGAGATAGTTGCTGAAAGTGTGCATATCATAGAGAGTGTTTTGAGTTTTTAGTGTTTAGGGTTCTTTTATTTTAACTTTCTTTCTTGTACTTTGAGTTTTTCAAAATAAAAATTTTACATGATTTTAAGTTTAACATTTTCTAAAGCAAACATTATAGAGCAGGTTAAGGAAATGATCCAGTATCTACAGAATGATTTGATTGTTCAGTCCTCCAGCAGTTCATCAAACTACATTGAGCAGCAACCGTGACATTGTGTCAGGTGTGTTAAAGTGGTTGGGATTACAGAGATGAATGAAATATGCTCCTTCTTGTTGTATATTACAACAAGACAAACATATAAATGAACTATTCTAATACAATATGGCTATTGCTTTAATATAAGAATTTGTAGGACCATAGGGGCAATGAACTCTGCAGGCATTGGTGGTAGAGAGGCTTCAGAGGGAAAGAACCATTTGAGCTTAGCCTTAAAGACTGAGGATGCTTTCATCACTCACCAGCCTTAGGTGGGGAAGGGAAAGCAATCCCTTCAAAGAGGAAGGAATCAACATCTAGTCCTATTTCATTCATCAAGAATGTGGAGGAGGAAGTAAACAGTTTATTATTTATAGTCTCAAATGATGGTAATGTGTGGAAGATGGGCAAATGGAACAAGAGACTTTGGAAGAGTCCTGATCAGGAACTAATAAAATGAGAACCTGCTTTGAAACATGCAAGCAGGTTTTTCTGAGGGAAGAAGAACTCTAAGCTGCGTTTAATGAAAGGAAGCAACTGTCAAAGCAATCTGACTAAGTTCAGTACATTAGGTTTGCAGTTGGGGAAGAAATATGGGTTGCTGTTCATTTAGGACCTGTGGAAGAGGTTGGAGAAAAGGGGATAGGTATTCAAGCAATGATTCATTAGGTAGAAAGAAGAGAATGTTAGAAATGAGACACTACTGCCACTTACTGAATAAATTCATCATAAGCCATATACAGACACATTATAAAGTATCTCAAGGTACCAGAATGCTTGACCATTGAGGTAAGGTGCCCCAAAATACTGTGTCTTCAAGGAAAACACAAGGGTTCAGTACTCATGGGTTAGCAGCAGTTAACATAAGACACACTAGCTTTTGGGGAGTGGGGGAGAAAGAAGCAAGGATTATGCATGTATGTATTTATATCATAGATGATAACAACAGAAGCCATTTAATCAAATGCTTATTATTGGCCTAATATAATGTCAGGTGTTTTACATAAATTACCTCATTTAATCCCAGCATGGCTCTAAGATCTAGATACATGTTACTATCATTCCCTTTTTACAGATGAGGAAACTAAGTCTTACAGGAGTTAAAAAACGTACTCAAGGTCAAATAGCTTTTAGGTGGTGAAGCTGTAAATTGAGATCGGACTTTAAATCCTATGCTCCCAACTGCTCAACTAGACACTAAGTTATATTCCCCCTGCTAAACCCTAGTCCCAGCCATCATCATATCACACCTGTATTGTCCCAACAGCCTGTCAGCCCTCTGGTCCTACACAGTTCACAACATCCAGTGAACTTTCTAAAACATACATCAGACGACATCACTTTCCTTTATCAAACCATCCAGTGGCCCTCCACTGCACGTAAGATAAAATCCAAGTTCTTACCCTGCAGGTCCCTATGTGACCACTTCTCTGCCAGCCTCTCCAGTCTCGGTCATCAATCTCCGCTCTGCCCCTCTCTGACTGCACTCCAGTCACTCACCCTTCTGCTCTTCCTCAACACACTCTTCTCGTTCTGGCCTCACGGCATTGCTACTTGCTAGTCTACCTAAAATGCTCTTCTTCAAAGTCTTCACACAGCTGACTCGACCTCATTATTCAGATCTTGATTCAAATATCAGCTCCTTAGAGAAGGTTCCCCACACCAACAACAAGAACGACCCCTTTGCCCATGAAAACAGAAGTTACTTGAGGACAGGAACTATTGATTTCATGTTCTTCACGCTAATTCCAGAACCAAGAGTAATATCTGACACCTACTAGGCACTCAGGACATACTTCTTTCCTGAAATACTGGTATCTTTTTTAAAGTGTCATACTCATATGCCTATGAGTATATCTATATATATATATATATATATATATATATATATATATATATATATATATTTATGGATATGTGAGCTTGTTGTCACCTCACAGAAGTGGAATGTTCATCCCTCACCCAAAATTTGGTTTGAATGTCAAGACTAATGATGCCACACATATACCAAGAAGGTATGAAAAGGATTATTACTCACATAATGAGTTATGCATCAAAAATGCAGTTAGACCAAAAAAAGAAAAAAGAAAAAACTGCTAACTGTGAAGTGTTGGGTAATTAGATGGTTGTGATTCTTTCATTCTATAGATATAGGAATAGATATAGAAATAATCTAAACTTCAAGTTCTACACCTTAAGTATATACAATTTTTATTTATCCATTATACCTCAATAAAACTGAAAAAATGGGATCAGTCTCAATGACAACTTACCCATGGTGTTTGTCTGATAACTAAAACATTGCGTTGTTTATTTAATTTAATTTGGACTTGTTTATGTAAGCCATTATGGCACCTGCAGCATGAGACCAATAAGAAAGTTGAACGTTCCATTGAATATCTAGTACTATCAAGAGCTAGTACTATATATTCTGAGAAGTGAAATGAGTGCCTTAGTCTCTCTATCAATGTGCAGAACTTCAAAGAAGGTAAAGAGTGCTATGGTGAGACATTGTATTGTGGCTTTAATATGTGCAGAAGATGTGTGACCTTGATTTATATTTTGGGTATCCGTGAGGCAAGAGATTCTATGAGTTCTTTACCCCAAATGAGGCAACCTTGGAGAAGGAATTGTTTGCATTGGCCAGAACAGATGGTCAGACCGCTGGCAGTGGCCCAAAGATCTATAAAAATGTGAAGATGAGGCCAATTGTTGGCTAAGACATGGCCAAGTGCTCAGATAACTGGCTAAAGTTTGGCCAACTGAGCTGATCCTGTGTCCTGTCCTTTATCAGGAACATTCTGATGAAGAGATGAAAAGCAGCAAGAGTCAAGCAAGCTCCATTAAGTGTGACAGTGGCAATGCCATTGGTTAAGTGAATGAACCCCCTTTGGTATTCACTGTGTTGAGCCTAAGGGGCTCCCCAGGTATCCAAGTGTTCTAAGAGATGACCTCCTCTAGCACTGTGGCATCCGGCAAGGGACCCAGCACAGGGGACGTTACCCTCTCCTGAAAGTAGGGTATGCAGAGAGCCCAGGTTCAGCTCCATCCTGTAGCAAGGAGGCCTCACTAGCTGTGCTGGGCTTGCAGGGTGCTGTTTCCATGATCAAAGTCCTAACGGGCAGCTGTATACTGAGGGTCCCAGGTTCAGGACCTGAGACAGTCTATATTTCCAGGAAAGTCCAGTATGTACCCACCAATTGCTACACTAATGGCATACAGCAATGGGCCAAGGAAGATAGTTCCTTGTATCAGAAGCCCATGCAACTAACGGCCATCACTGATGGTAGAGGGACTCCAAGATATATGAGAGAAGGTTGCTAAAGCTCCCACAGTGAAGGAATCCCGGGGGGCCGTAACAGGAATGCCTGTTCTATGGCCATTCAGGCAGATTCTAGTATCTTTTTACAGGGGGTCTCATTCAAGTTGGGCCTATTTGCAAGTTACAGAACAAAAAAAAAGCTTTGTAAATGAGGAGTGTTGCCTCCAGAATCTAAACATGTCGAAAACATGTTGGGCTTGTTTTAACAATGTGGGTCCTAAGAAGACTAAAAGCTGTTTCTTGACACTGTCAGGACTGGAGCAGCCCTCAACTTACTAAATAATTTTCAGGAGCTTAACTGAAGTGGTGGGGCCCTGTACTATGTGTCTCATGTGAATCTCCTCAAAGGAGGATGTCATTAGTGTGATGTCATAACTGTGTACCCGAAAAAAGTTAGAGCTGGTTAAAATATTGCCTGTGAAGACTATGTGAGATGGCAGGCGTGGAGACTGAGCCCATTGAGTACCCAGGTGAAGGTGTATTGTGTCCCTTTAAAGGTGAAGGTTAACTGCAGCTGAGAGGTTGTTGAACTAGGCACTGAATAGAACATGCTAGTCAAATACTTTGCTCTAACTGCAAAGTATTTACCAGTTACTTATTTATTATTGGGTGGAATCAGTCATTTCAATAGGTGGGGCCATGACGCCAAGGGTACGAATTCACACTGAGGCACCGGTCCTGTTTTGCCGGGTTTAAGAACAAGTAAAACTTGGCTGTTAAATGCAGCAGAAGTGGGGATAACCACACCTTCTCTAAATAGGTCTTATATAATGGGTTTCAATCTGTGAAAACCGTGCTTTCATTTAGATTGAACCTTTTCTTAAACACTGAAGTGAAAGGTATTATTTTAACTAGGGGGAAAGGTCCATAGGGTCCCATAGTTTTCAAGCTGATTATAAGGGCCAGAGACTTAACTTGATTACTTATTGGGTCAGGTTCTCCACGTGCACTAGAGGATATTTTAGGGTAATGGATGTCTTGGCTATGGAAAAGTTAGGCACGGAAAGAATTTGGATGGTTCAGGTTAGGCATATCTGTTTCTATTTTATGTTCACCTACTCCCTGGCTGGGAGTGGATGAACATAAAGTGTGGCCAGATGTGGGCCAGAAGGGGAAGGGGAATTAATGAGGCTTCAAAACTGTCCATTGTCAAACATCAAAAGTGGAATCAGATTATGACACACACTGCCACCACCCATACAGCACCCCTCTCCCCATCTGGGACCTCCCAAACACACACGGAAACACCAAGTCCATTTCCTCCTCACCAGCAGGATAAAGTGTTCAGGAAGAAATCTGTCTTCAGAGCTCAGTCCTCACCCAGTCCTTATTCCCGGTGTCTGGCTAACTATGGACTGGCTGGTCTGGGCCCCAAACTGGCAGGATACTACCTCCCTCCCTTCTCACACGCCTGCCCCTTCCTGCCTTCCTTCAGTCCCCATCACCGAAGAACAGACAGAGATACACACACATCTTTCTACAACAGCTTGTACATCAATAGCTGAGGGCTTTTTTATTTGGTCTCTACACAGGTGACCATGTCTCCAGTGCTTTCTCTGGAGAGACAACAGAGACAGCAAGGTCTCAGTCACCTGATAGACCCAGGGCAGCACTTTATGAACTGCTGGAAGAGCCCTCTGGGACGTTTTCATCCTCCTCTGGCTCTTTAGTCATTGTTGTACTCCGCCAGTAATAGAATGCTAGCATCTTTGACTTCTTCTGTGTAGAACCTCTTCCCGAATTCTGACGACGGACTGATTTTCTTAACTCGACCACCTCCTGAATCTGGTCGGAAAACAAAGTGATACAGAAAGATATTGATTTGGGGAAAGAGGATGGGAAGGAGAACTTTGAGAGAATGGGTGTGGATTGAGAAGGGGTTTGTGCCAGGGAAGGGCTGGGTAAGTCTTGGGTGGGGGCTGAAGAGGAGGCACGTGAGTCGGGTAATCTGACCTCTTCCATCTTATAGCCCTGGAGTGGAGAATTCACCCTCTCCCTTCTGCGTTGGCCCCCCGGTGTTTGTTGCTCTGACCTCTCGGTGTTTGTCCGTGCATCACGGTTAGGCTCCTGGGGGACTGTACTTTCCTCTGCCATGTCAGTAGCAACAGTGTGCTCTACTCCAAGGCTCCTGGCCTCTCTATATATACCCTGCCAGGACAATGAAGAGCCACACCCATCAGCTTTGATTGGTCAGCCAATGGTAGCGCTGGGGTGGCTGTGACATCACAAAGCACTACCCTTGAAGATACGTGGGGGGAGGGGAGGGGTGCAGAGGAGTCTACGTGCTCTGGTTAGAGAAAGGGAGTGCTTCCTCAACACCCAGTAAAGAGCCTTCCCAAATTGACCTTCCACTCTTCCTCATCTTCTCTGGTTCAATCCTTGTGGTGCACATGTTAGGGAGAAGGTGTTCCTTCCAAACCATTCCACATGGCCACCCACATTCAGTGTTAAATTCTGTTGTCTCCCAGATCTCATCACCTGGTATTGTGTGGTTTTTAAAAACTTTTTATTTTAGAACAGTTTTATGTTTACAGAGTAATTGTGAAGATCATATTCATACACTCCACAACAAATTTCCCTTCTTAACATTGTACATTAGTATGGTACAATTGTTCAACTTAGTGAACCAACACTGAAACAGTATTATTAACTAAAGTCTGTACTTCATCAGAATTCCTTTTTTTTTAAATGTTGAGCCTTCTTTTAATTAATTTATTTTTATTTTTGGCTGTGTTGGGTCTTCGTTTCTGTGTGTGGGCTTTCCCTAGATGTGGCAATCAGGGGCCACTCTTCATCGTGATGGGCGGGCCTCTCACTGTCGCGGCCTCTCTTGTTGCGGAGCACAGGCTCCAGATGCGCAGGCTCAGCGGCTGTGGCTCTCGGGCCTTGTTGCTCTGCGGCATATGGGATCTTCCCAGATCAGGGCTCGAACCCGTGTCCCCTGCATCATCAGGCAGATTCTCAACCTCTGTGCCACCGTGGAAGCCCCAGATTGCCTTATTTTTTACCTAATATTCTTCTTCTGTCCCAGGATCCCAACCAAGATTCTACATTCAATTTAGTCATTCCTTGTTATAACTTCTTAGGCTCCTCTTGGCTGTGACAGTTTTTTAGACTTCTTGTTTTTGAAGACTTTGACAGTTTGGGGTCTTGTGTTTTGTCTTTTACATTAGGTCTGCAGATGTTATTGCTCTTATAGGTAAAAGTTTTTATAAGTTTCTTCTTCCAGAGAACCTCAAATCAAGTCAGTACCATCAGTGTTATGGACTTCCCCGTGGCAATGGTTGAACTAATCCCTTGGCTTTGTCACAGAGGTGACACAAATGTTTTTCTCTAGAGGTCTGAGGATCAGGATCATTTTTATTTATGACAGAGGCACAGGGGCAGCAGCAGAAGCATTTTGTAAGGTACTAGTGAGTCATTTACTTTTAGAAGTATGACCTCAGCATCCCACATAGTTAACGGCTCTTCCTCCACACGAGTGACCATCCAATGGACCTGTATATTGAACAGACTGTCAGTCTTTCTCCTGAGCTCTATATAGAAAGGGGGCCAACATGTGGTTGAGACACAACCAGTGTTCACAAGGTAAGAGTCATTTTGTTGAGGTTAGTATCAGTCGAACCTTAGTTTGGAATTGAAACACGTGATTCAACCTGAGAATCACAAATAGGTCCAGGTTGAGACACAGGATTCAGGACTGCTTTAAGGAAGGTCCCAATCCAAGAATCCTTTCACTATATGCCAAGTGGCTCAACTGACATATGTTGGTCAAAGCTTTAGCAGACACTCAGTAGGACTAACAAATGCAGCACAAAGAAGCAAGTTCAAAGCACAAGCTAGCCAGCAGGCAGTAGCCCAAGTGCCTGTTCACCAGCATAGAGGAGAGCCAGTTAGAAAGCCAAAGCAAGAGAAGAAAGACCCCCGGTGGTAAGGGATAGCACCTTGATGTCCTGCTCACAGGACCAGTTGTTGGAATCACACCACAGAGACAGGATGGACCCTTCAACCCAAATTCGGTTTGGATGTCGAGACTGATAACACATACACCTAGAGAGTATGAAAAACCTTACTACATAAGGAGGCTTTCTGGGGAGAGCAGGGCAGGCTCTCAAGCAGGTTCAAGAATGGCTTGAGAGAGCAGAAGAAGGAGACTGGCTTGGCTTTTATGGTGGTGAGGGGATGACGCTGGAGTGTTCCCACACACAGGTCAGGTTTTGCACAGCCTGAACTTCCTCCTGGCCCACAGAAGAGAGAGTACCTGAGCTTTCTTATCCGATCTAGGGAAGCAGGGGAAGAGGCAGGGGTAGGGCTCTTTTATAGAATAATGTTGTGTAAATGCAAGGTGTTTAGCACAGTTTAGAATTCTCATAACCATTATAACCACACTTATATTGTTTTCAGTTAAACTACGTTTCACTAGATTAGTATTTCCCAAATTATGGTCCTTTAAATATTATTTAAGGTGGCTTAGAATTATCTTGGTTCATCACAGAGAAACTGTGTAGAAAGAGAAAAGACTGCTAGCCTCAGGAGGTCTGACACACTGGTCACAAAAGAGCAGACTTCATTGTACTATCTGCTGAATTATGAGGGGTTTCTAACATGTTTCCCATCCTGGGTGACTACTGTAGCACCCAAAGACTGTAATAATAATTACCGAAACTAACATTTATTGACTACTAACTCTAAGTAGGAATTATGCTAAATACCCATGTACATATTTAATCCTCATCACAACCCTATTGAGATAAGTGGCAAAAGAGTGGTTTCTGTCATTTCTGCCAGGACATCTCCATTCCAATTGCAGAAGCAGAAAAGAGCATATAGGAGGGCACATGGGAATATTTATGGGCCAGGCTCAAAAGGGGTATGCATTACTCCTGCTCACATTTCCTTGGGAAAAACTCACATAGCCACATCTATCTACAAGAGAAAATGAGAAATGTAGTCTACCTGGTAGAAGAGGAGAACTTAAATGTTGGAGATAAGCTAGCAATCTCTGTCTCCACGATCTTGTTCATCACTCTCCCCAGTATTTACAGTAGAGCCTGGCACATAGTAGGTGGCCATGAATATTTCTGTTGAATGAATGGGTTTCAACTTTTTTGAACAGTTATGGGGATCAAAAGCATATAGAACTTGGTTAAGCAATGGTGTCCTAGATATGACACAAAAAGCACAAGCAACAAAGAAAGAGTATATTGGACTATATCAAAATTTTAAAATGTTTTCTTCTGCAAAAAAATACCATGAAGAAAGCAAAAAGGCACACCAAAGAGAGATCCTAGCAAATCATATATTTAATAAAAGTGTAGTATCCAGAATACAGAAAGAACTCTTAGAACTCAACAACAAAAATACAAACAACCCAACTGAAAATCAGGTAAAGGACTTAAATAGACATTGTGCTAATGAAGATATACAAATAGCCAACAAACATATGAAAATATGCTCAATACCATTAGTCGTTAGGGAAATGCAAATCAAAACCACGATGTGATGCCACTTCAAACCCACTAGGAAGGCTATAACTTTTTTAAAAAGAAAATAACAAGTATTGACAAGGATGTAGAGAAAGTGAAACACTCATACACGTCTGGTGGGAACATAAAATGATACAGGTTCTGTGGAAAACATTTTGGCAGTTACTCAACAAGTTAAACATAGACTTGCCATATTACCCAGTAACTCTACTCCTAGGTATATAATGAAAAGAGTTGAAAAGGAGGGAACAACAGCAACAACAACAACAACAAAAAAACAGGTGAATTGAGCAACACTAAAGCAAAGGGCAGATAATGTTTCAAGAAGTAAAAAATGGTCAACTTTATTAAATACTTTTACAGGTAATATAGGGACAGACAAATGACGATTGAACTTGTTAGTAGAGAGGTCATTGGTAAATTTGATAAGAAGGAAATTGAAAGAGTGGAAAATATTTTAATATAAACCTGGATGTGTGTTAAGGAGAAAATGTGAGATCAGAAAGTGAGGGGCGGATAGACAATTTCTTTTGCGAGTTTTGGTGCTAAGGGGAGGAGAAATATGGGACTATAGCTGGAGGGGGATTTGGTATTAAGAGAGTGTATTTTTAAGAGGGTAGATTCTAGAATGCATCTAGCCAATATAAATGACTGAATGAAACTGACGACATAAAAATCCAAAGGGATAATTGCAGAAGAAAAAATATTGAGAAAGCAAGAGGGGTATTCAGAGCACTAGTAGATGGGATCGGTAGCAAATGTGGAAATCTTGGCTTTCCATGAGAATGAGTAATATTTATAGATTCTACAATGGAGAAGGAAACGATTATGGTATGATTACAAATGCAGTTAAGATGGTAGATTTGGTGGGGAAGATATAAAAGAATTTTCTCTTGACTCTTCAGTTTTCTCAGTGAAGAATGAGATAAGGGCATAAAATAACAAGAGTGAGGGTAGGGTTTTGAGAAATTGAGGGGAAGATAAAGTATTGGATATTCATTTTGTATAATGGAAATGGGTGTATAATATGGAAGGATTGATCATTTAAGATATGTGGTCAAGAATTTAAGGTGAGATCAGTTAGCTTTGTCTTGTAAAGTTCTACAGCAACATCCATCACTTGGATATAGGAACAAAGCAGGTAGATAGCTAAATTTAACAAGGGTTGTGGTTTTGCCAGGGAAGTACTAGGGTGGGAAAGTGAGTAGAGAGATGAAGGTTGATGAAAGTAAGTGATACTCATGATAAATTGGTAAGCAATGAGGAAATGCGAAAAGAGAAATGTGGCTGATGTTGAAAAGTAGTAGAATTCACAGATTGGAGTTCAAAATTGAAGAATTTTTAGAGTTGGGTGTGTGTAGGTGTGTATACCTGCACGTGAGGGAGGTATTTTGCTAGGAAGGATAATCAGTTGTAGCCCAAGAGATGTATGTTATAAAATCAGGATTTCAGAGTTGCTGTAATTTTTGAGAATGTCAATGTCTAGTGCATGAGCATTAGAGTGAGTGGCTTAAGTATGATGGAAGAAAAATACCATTGGAATTGAGGGCATGAAAGGTTTGCAAAGCCAAAAATGCTGGATGAATATCCACATAGATGACAGATGTTGAAGTTGCCAAGATGGTGGCAGTACTAAAAGTGGAGAAGAAGACTCAGGAAAGTGTCTAATGAATGAAGGTAAAGAAATAGATGGCGTAGCACATGATATTATCTAATAGCAAGAACTACAAATGAGCTCTGAATTTTGAAAGAGAAAGGAGCAGAAATGGTTTGAAAGTGACAGTGAGTCGACTCCTTGGGGTATGTGAGGAAAACTAACGTTTGCTCAAGAGGACTGCAGGGGAAGTGATTTCCTCAAGGCACAGCCATATTCCAGTCATAAAACAGAGATTAAGGGAACACGGAGAGAACAACTTGAAGCTACTGGGGAGTTTCTTAATGATAGACTATGAGTTACAGAGGGCAGGAAAGAAGCGCTCATGAAGTTGGGGAGAGGGTTGGGTCCAATTCCGTCAAGTGCAGAGCAATACGTGAATAAGGGTCTAGTTAATGATGGATAATCTGCAGGGTGGTGACTTAAGTAAAAGTGATAAGACAAGATGGACCTTGTGACTGCACGGCAGATTGGGAGGTGAGTAAAGCCCTCCAGACTACAGATTGCTTAATCTAGGCTGACCTAGAACTAAGAAGAATCCAGAAACACCACTGAAACCTGTTTCCTCTAAATATCATGTATCCTGTATGATGATCCAGCATTGCAAAGATAGACTAGTTAGGACATCTAAGAGGGTAGTCTTGAAAGGAAACTAGTGTGTTTGCTCAAGAGTGTGAGTGTGTATGAAAAATATCAACAGCAAATTCTAATGTCAGAGGGTTGCTACTATAGGCTTATGGAGCCATGCACTATTCTTGGACAACCCAAGGTGCCTGCACAGATGTGGCCCAGATGCAAGCACCAACACTTACTGGGCACCTGCAAAGCCAAAGCTGGGGAAGATGGAAGTCCAAGTGGAAGTGGTATTTTCCCAAGACAGGAATGTATTTACTTAGGCTTCCTAAATGGCAGTTGGACAAAAATGGAAGAAAGGAAATTAAGCTTCTTTTTGCCTAACATCTCTCCTCAGGAGGAAGTACTTGGAGTTGTATTTCCTACGTAAATTCACCTGCTAAAACTCCAGGGAGCTCATCAGTGGGCAGATGTTCCCACCTAAGTATGGTTACCAGCAAACATTTATTCAAATTCATGGCTGCATCTGGCTCACATTAGAAGGGTTCTCTTTGTCATTGTCTTTTAAAAGAACAATTCCCCATGCTTATAAATCCAGACACAGAACATCAATTCAACCAACCTCAGGAGCCCTGTGGCTACACCTTCCTGCTGGGAATCAGCATGGTCCCCAGACAATCAATTTCAGGAGTATTACCAAAGAGTTTTCATTTTCAGTGTTTATCCACTGGAATGTCTACGAGTGAAGAATAGACAGGGCAATACAATCCTAAGATTCAATTTCTTTCATCAAATACAAACTGTGTATATGAGCATCAAGGCAAGAGGATGGAGGACTTTAACTGAAATTCCAATAGATATCTAAGTGCAAATCCTGGAACCATCCCATGCTAGCATTGTGAGTTAGGATAGGTACTTAACCACTCTGAGCCTGTTTTCTGATCTCTAAAAAAAAAATAGAAGGATAATATCTCATACAGCTGTTGCAAAGATCAACTCAAATAATTCATGTACAGAATATAGCACAACAACCTACAGAATGGGAGAAAATATTTGTAAATCGTGTATCTGATAAGGGATTTTTATTCAGAATATATAAAGAACTCTTACATGCCTGTGATAAGAAGGTAAATAACCCAACTTTTAAAATGGGCAGAAGATCTAAATAGACATTTCTGCAAGGAAGATATACAAATGGCCAGCAAGCACATTAGAGACGCTTGACATCATTATTCATCAGGACAACACAAATGAATACCACAGAAAGATACCATTTCATACCCATGCGGATGGCTAGAATCCAAAAGTCAGATAATCATAACTGTTGGTGGGGATTTAGAGAAATCAGAACCATCATACACTGTTAGTGAGAATGTAAAATGGTATACCTGCTTTGGAAAAGTTTGGTAGTTTCTCAGAGGGTGAAACAGTGTTACTGTATGACCCACTTGTAGGTATATTCCCAAGATAAATGCAAATATATGTCCATACAAAAACTTGTACATAAATATGCATAGCAGCAATATTCATAATACCCAAAGATGGAAACAACCCAAATGCCCAACAACTGACCAGTGGACAAACAAAATGTGGCAAATCCATACAACAGAATACTATTCAGACATCAAAAGGAATGAAGAATTAATATATGCTACAATATGGCTGAACCTTAAAAACATTATGCTAAGTGAAAGAAGTCAGTCACAAAAGACCACATATTATGTGATTCTATTCATATGAAATGCTCAGAACAGGCAAATCTATAGCTACAAAATAGATCAATAATTGCTTAAGGCTGAGGCAGAAGTTGTTGGGAGCATAGGGGATTCACAGCTACAAGATACGAGGGTTTCTTTTTGAGGTGTTGAAAACGTTCTAAAATAGACTGGAGGGAACTTCAAGACGTCGGAAGAGTGAGACGTGGAGATCACCTTCCTCCCCACAGAAGCATCAGAAATACATCTACACGTGGAACTGCTCCTATAGAACACCCACTGAACGCTGGCAGAAGACCTCAGACCTCCCAAAAGGCAAGAAACTCCCCACGTAGCTGGGTAGGGCAAAAGAAAAAAAGAAAAAGCAGAGACAAAAGAATAGGAACGGGACCTGCACCAGTGGGAGGGAGCCTGAAGGAGGAAAGCTTTCCACACACTAAAAGCCCCTTCACTGGCGGAGACTACAGGTGGCGGACGGGGGCAGCTTCGGAGCCATGGAGGAGAGCGCAGCAACAGGGGTGCGGAGGGCAAAGTGGAGAGATTCCCGCATGGAGGATCGGTGCCGACCAGTACTCACCAGCCCGAGAGGCTTGTCTGCTCACCTGCCGGGACGGGTGGGGCCTGGGAGCTGAGGCTTGGGCTTCGGTCTGAGCACAGGGAGAGGACTGGCAGTGTGAACACAGCCTGAAGGGGTTAGTACGCCACGTCTAGCCAGGAGGGAGTCCAGGAAAAGTCTGGAGCTGCCGCAAAGGCAAGAGACTTTTTCTTCCCTCTGTGTTTCCTGGTGCACGAGCAGAGGGGATTCAGAGCGCCGCCTAAAGGAGCTCCAGAGACGGACGCGAGGCGCGGCTAGGAGCGCAGACCCCAGAGATGGGCATGAGATGCTAAGGCTGCTGCTGCCGCCACCAAGAAGCCTGTGTGCGAGAACAGGTCACTATCCACACCTCCCTTCAGGGAGCCTGTGCAGCCCGCCACTGCCAGTGTCCCGTGATCCAGGGACGACTTCCCCGGGAGAACGCACGGTGTGCCTCGGGCTAGTGCAACGTCACGCCGGCCTCTGTCACTGCAGGCTCACCCTGCCACCGTACCCCACCCTCCGCCCGGCCTGAGCGAGCCAGAGCCCCCAAAGCAGCGGCTCCTATAACCCCATCCTGTCTGAGCGAAGAACAGACGCTCTCAGGAGACCTACACGCAGAGGCGGGTTCAAATCCAAAGCTGAACCCCGGGAGCTGTGCAAACAAAGAAGAGAAAGGGAAATCTCGCCCAGCAGCCTCAGGAGCAGCGGATTAAATCTCCACAATCAACTTGATGTACCCTGCATCGGTGGAACACCAGAATAGACAACGAATCATCCCAAATGGAGGAGGTGGACTTTGGGAGCAATGCTATTTATACATTTTTTTCCCTTTTTCTCTTTTTGTGAGTGTGTATGTGTATGCTTCGGTGTGTGATTTTGTCTGTATAGTTAGTTTGGCACTTACCGTTTGTCCTAGGGTTCTGTCTGTCCATTTTTTGTTTTTTTTTAGTATAGTTTTCAGCGCTTGTTATCATTGGTGAATTTGTTCCTTCGTCTGGTTTTTCTCTTCTTTCTCGTTTTTTTAATTACTTAAAAAATTTTAATAATAAATTTTTGTTCTTTATTTTAATAACTTTTTAATAATTTAATTTAATTTAATTTTACATTTTTCTTTCTTTCTTTCTTTCTTTCTTTCTTTCTTTCTTTCTTTCTTTCTTTCTTTCTTTCTCCCTTTTATTCTGAGCCGTGTGCGTGCCAGACTCTTGGTGCTCCAGCCAAGCGTCAGGGCTGTTCCTCTGATGTGGCAGAGGCAAGTTCAGGATATTGGTCCACCACAGACCTCCCAGCTCCACGTAATATCAAACAGTGAAAATCTCCCAGAGATCTCCATCTCAACACCAAGACCCAGCTCCACTAAATGACCAGCAAGCTACGGTGCTGGATACCTTATGCCAAACAACTACCAAGAAAGGAACACAACTCCACCCATTAGCAGAGAGGCTGCCTAAAATCATAGTAAGGTCACAGACACACCAAAACACACCACCAGACTTGGACCTGCCTACCAAAAAGATAAGATCCAGCCTCATTGACCAGAACACAGGCACTGGTCCCCTCCACCAGGAAGCCTACACAACCCACTGAACCAACCTTAGCCACTGGGGACAGACACCAAAAACAACGGGAACTACGAACCTGCAGCCTGTGAGAAGGAGACACCAAACACAGTAAAATAAGCAAAATGAAAAGACAGAAAAACACACAGCAGATGAAGGAGCAAGGTAAAAACGCACCAGACCTAACAAATGAAGAGGAAATAGGCAGTCTACCTGAAAAAGTATTCAGAATAATGATAGTAAAGATGATCGAAAATCTTGGAAATAGAATGGAGAAAATACAAGAAAAGTTTAACAAGGACCTAGAAGAACTAAAGAGCAAACAAACAATCATGAACAACACAATAAATGAAATTACATATCCTCTAGAAGGGATCAATAGCAGAATAAATGAGGCAGAAGATCGGATAAGTGACTTGGAAGATAAAATAGTGGGAATAACTAGTGGAGAGCAGCATAAAGAAAAAAGAATGAAAAGAATTGAGGACAGTCTCAGAGACCTCTGGGACACGATTAAACGTACCAACATTCAAATTATAGGGCTTCCCAAAGAAAAAGAGAAAAAGAAAGGGACTGAGAAAATATTTGAAGAGATTATAGTTGAAAACTTCCCTAATATGGGAAAGGGAATAGTTAATCAAGTCCAGGAAGCACAGAGAGTCCCATACAGGATAAATCCAAGGAGAAACACGCCAAGAAACATAGTAGTCAAACTATCAAAAAGTAAATACAAAGAAAAAATATTAAAAGCAGCAATGGAAAAACAACAAATAACATAGAAGGGAATCCCCATAAGGTTAACAACTGATCTTTGAGCAGAAATTCGGCAAACCAGAAGGGAGGGGCAGGACATATTTAACGTGATGAAAGGGAAAAACCTACAACCAAGATTACTCTACCCAGCAAGGATCTCATTCAGATTTGACAGAGAAATTAAAACCTTTACAGACAAGCAAAAGCTAAGAGAATTCAGCAGAACCAAACCAGCTTTACAGCAAATGCTAAACCAAATTCCCCAGGCAGGAAACACAAGAGAAGGAAAAGACTTACAATAACAAATGCAAAACAATTAAGAAAATGGTAATAGGAGCATACATATCGATAATTACCTTAAATGTAAATGCATTAAATGCTCCCAGCAAAAGACACAGACTGGCTGAATGGATACAAAAACAAGACCCGTATATATGCTGTCAACAAGAGACCCACTTCAGACCTAGGGAAACATACAGACTGAAAGTGAGGGGATGGAAAAAGATATTCCATGCAAATGAAAATCAAAAGAAAGCTGGAGTAGCAATTCTCATATCAGACAAAATAGACTTTAAAATAATGACTTACAAGGGACAAAGCAGGACACTACATAATGATCAAGGGATCAATCCAAGAAGAAGATATAACACTTGTAAATATTTATGCACCCAACATAGGAGCACCTCAATACATAAGACAAATACTAACAGCCATAAAAGGGGAAATCGACAGTAACACAATCATAGTAGGCGACTTTAACACCCCACTTTCAACAATGGACAGATCATCCAAAATGAAAAAAAAATAAGGAAACACAAGCTTTAAATGATACATTAAACAAGATGGACTTAATTGATATTTATAGGACGTTCCATCCAAAAACGTCCAGAGATAAACCCATGTACACATGGTCACCTTATCTTGATAAAGTAGGCTAGAGTATACAATGGAGGAAAGACAGCCTCTTTAATAAGTGGTGCTGGGAAAACTGTACAGCTACATGGAAAAGAATGAAATTAGAAGACTCCCTAATGCCATACAAAAAAATAAACTCAAAATGGATTAAAGACCTTAATGTTAGGCCAGACACACTAAAACTCTTAGAGGAAATAAAAGAAGAACACTCTTTTGAGATAAATCACAGTAAGATCTTGTTTGACCCACCTCCTAAAGAAATGGAAACAAAACTAAAAATAAACAAATGGGACCGAGTGAAACTTAAAAGCTTTTGCACAGCAAAGGAAACCATAAACAAGATGAAAAGACAACCCTCAGAATGGGAGAAAATATTTGCAAACGAAGCAACTGACAAAGGATTAGTCTCCAAAATTTACAAGCAGCTCATGCAGCTCAATATCAAAAACAAAAACCACCCAATCCAAAAATGGGCAGAAGACCTAAATAGACATTTTTCCAAAGAAGATACACAGATTGCCAGCAAACACATGAAAGAATGCTCAACGTCGTTAATCATTAGAGAAATGCAAATCAAAACTACAATGCGGTATCATCTCACACCGCTCAGAATGGCCATCATCAAAAAATCTACAAACAATAAATGGACAACCTGGAAGAAATGGACAAATTCTTAGAGAAGGTGTGGAGAAAAGGGAACCCTCATACACTGTTGATGGGAATGTAAATTGATACAGTCACTAAGGAGAACAGTATGGAGGTTCACTAAAAAACTAAAAATAGAACTACCATACGACCCAGCAATCCCACTATGGGGCATATATCCTGAGAAAACCATAATTCAAAAAGAGTCATGTACCACAATGTTCATTGCAGCTCTATTTACAATAGCCAGGACTTGGATGGAACCTAAGTGTATATCAACAGATGAATGGATAAAGAAGATGTGACACATGTATACAATGGAATATTACTCAGCCATAAAAAGGAACGAAACTGAGTTATTTGTAGTGAGGTGGATGGACACAGAGTCTGTCATACAGAGTGAAGTAAGTCAGAAAGAGAAAAACAAATACCGTATCCTAACACATATATATGGAATCTTTAAAAAAATATGGTCATGAGGAACCTAGGGGCAAGACGGGAAAAAAGACGCAGACCTGGGCTTCCCTGGTTGTGTACTGCTTGAGAATCCGCCTGTCGATGCAGGGGACACGGGTTCGTGCCCCGGTCTGGGAGGATCCCACATGCCACGGAGAGGCTGGGCCCGTGAGCCATGGCCACTGAGCCTGCGCGTCCGGAACCTGTGCTCCACAACGGGAGAGGCCACAACAGTGAGAAGCCCGCGTACCGAAAAAAATAAAAAATGTCGCAGACCTACTAGAGAATGGACTTGAGGACACGGGGAGGGGGAAGGGTAAGCTGGGACAAAGTGAGAGAGTGGCATGGACATATATACACTACCAAATGTAAAACAGATAGCTAGTGGGAAGCAGCCACATAGCACAGGGAGATCAGCTCAGTGCTTTTTGACCACCTAGAGGGGTGGGATTGGGAGGGTGGGAGGGAGGGAGATGAAAGAGGGAGGGGATATGGGTATATACGTATATGTATAGCTGATTCAATTTGTTATAGAGCAGAAACTAATACACCATTGTAAAGCAATCATACTCCAGTAAAGATGTTAAAAAAAAAAGTGTGTTTGTTCAAAATAAATAAATAAATAACTTTCCTAACTGCTTAGGAAAGTTATTTCTCTTTCCTATGAAATGAAAAATGATCTATAAGGGCACTTAGTATTGACTATAAATTCCAGTTCTGTCAGTGATGGTATCTGGCGCATGAGGGGCACCCAAGTTAGGGAGCTTTTGGTTAATTTCCCTGGGCCATATAGAGCAAAGTGTTCTCTCAAATACTCTCTGGAAATTCGGAGCCTCAAATATGTTTGCCACCTTCCCCCAAGTCATCACATTTATTAACATCCTTGTCTTATTTTTCTAGAAGCAGGAGCTTCTAGCAGATCTTTTCCCTTTGTGAAAGGATGTATTTCTGTGTGAGGTGGATCTAGGCCACCTTAGTCTGTCCTCTAATGTTCACCTCAGTAGCACTCTACCTGGTTCATAATATCTTTGAGGCCAACTTCCTGTAATGTTTTTCTTTTTCTTTTCTTTTTTTTTACCTTAGGAGCACTGTATAATAAAAACTCCATTAAAGATGCAAAATCAAAGTGAGCCATGAAGCAAGACACGATGGGGCCTATCAGCATTCCTAAGCGTGTCCAAGGTGAAAGCATTTCAGCGGGAGTTAAACAACATTCATTATAGCTATCTTTGTTGACTTCTGACTCTATATGCCAGTCACTGTGTTTGACATACATTAATTCTCATAAAACTTCTGTCATGTTGACATTATTATCTCCCTTTTACAAATGGGGAAAGAGGTTCACATAAATTAAATGACTTTCTCAGGGCAACAGCTAGTAAGTTTCAGGGCTGGATTTGTATCCAAAATAAAGTGGGATTTGTTTGGTTTTTTGACTCTATTTTCTTCTTAGTAGTACTGCATACATTTATTATTTATATGTATTAAAAAGGATAAAATAAGTTCGGACTCCTCTCTCACACAACATGAAGTTCTGTATGATCTAAATATAAAAATGTTGAAGTAAAATATATATATTATGGAAAACGTATGTATAATCTAGGAGTCAAGAAAAATTTCTGTGCAAGCTGGAAAACCTAGACACTCTGGAGAAATGACTGACATATTTGAGTGCTTAAAACTTAAAATGTAATCATATGGCAAACGTAAAGGTAAATAAAACCAGAAGACAAATAATAGAGGAACATATATTTGTAAGACACACAACAGATAAAGGGTTCAATATCCAACATATAAAAAATTTCCTACACATTAATAAGAAAAGACAAACACCCTAATTGAAAGTGGTTAAAAAGGGTAAAAAGGGCTGTTCAAGGAGGCAGAAAACCCCCTTGCCAATAAACAAGTGAAATTACTCAACTTTACTAGCAATCAGGCATATTGAAATTAAATTAACAAGGAAATATCACTTTAAGACCATTAAACATGTTATCACACATTGCTGGAGTGTTGTGGAGGTTAATATGTTATCTCATACATTTGCCGAGGGAAATGTGCAGTATATTAAAGCCATTTGGAAGTCAATCTGGCAACCCCTATTAAAATTAAGAATTTACATAAACTTTAACTTAGCAATTCCATTTCCGGGGCCTTCTTCCATAGAAGATAAAATCACGGGTATATAACAGTGAATATGAACAAGATACATTTTACGTATATATTCAGATTAATTGCAACGTTTTTCCTAGTAGCCAAAAAACTGGAATCAACTTGAATGTCCTCAATAGAGGAATGGTTTAATAAGTTGTCTTTCACTCAAACCATTGCATTTTACATAACTAGTTTAAAAAGTGTGTTAAGTCTATACCAGACGATGTGGAAAACATTTCTCTGAAATGTTTCTAAGTGAGAAAAACTACGTGCAGTAAAGAGTAAAATAGTACCCCTATATGTTTTTATGCATACATATGTATGTTACCTTATTTATGAACATAGACAAAGATATGCAAAGATTCACACCAGGCTTTTAACACAGCTTATCCAGTGGAGGAGTGGCTAATGAAGTGTAAAAATCCTATAGATGTACAGGCTTTCTCAATATTTATGTATATGTATGTATATATATATATATATAATTCTCAACATTTATATATAATTGCTTTATGTAAATGCACATGTAAATTACATATGTGTAAAGCCATGTACAAAGAGATAGTTGCTGAAAGTGTGCATATCATAGAGAGTGATTTGAGTTTTTAGTGTTTAGGGTTCTTTTTTTTAACTTTCTTTCTTGTACTTTGAGTTTTTCAAAATAAAAACTTTACATGATTTTAAGTTTAACATTTTCTAAAGCAAACATTATAGAGCAGGTTAAGGAAATGACCCAGTATCTACAGAATGATTTGATTGTTCAGTCCTCCAGCAGTTCATCAAACTACATTGAGCAGCAACCGTGACATTGTGTCAGGTGTGTTAAAGTGGTTGGGATTACAGAGATGAATGAAATATGCTCCTTCTTGTTGTATATTACAACAAGACAAACATATAAATGAACCATTCTAATACAATATGGCTATTGCTTTAATATAAGAATTTGTAGGACCATAGGGGCAATGAACTCTGCAGGCATTGGTGGTAGAGAGGCTTCAGAGGGAAAGAACCATTTGAGCTTAGCCTTAAAGACTGAGGATGCTTTCATCACTCACCAGCCTTAGGTGGGGAATGGAAAGCAATCCCTTCAAAGAGGAAGGAATCAACATCTAGTCCTATTTCATTCATCAAGAATGTGGAGGAGGAAGTAAACAGTTTATTATTTATAGTCTCAAATGATGGTAATGTGTGGAAGATGGGCAAATGGAACAAGAGACTTTGGAAGAGTCCTGATCAGGAACTAATAAAATGAGAACTTGCTTTGAAACATGCAAGCAGGTTTTTCTGAGGGAAGAAGAACTCTAAGCTGCGTTTAATGAAAGGAAGCAACTGTCAAAGCAATCTGACTAAGTTCAGTACATTAGGTTTGCAGTTGGGGAAGAAATATGGGTTGCTGTTCATTTAGGACCTGTGGAAGAGGTTGGAGAAAAGGGGATAGGTATTCAAGCAATGATTCATTAGGTAGAAAGAAGAGAATGTTAGAAATCAGACACTACTGCCACTTACTGAATAAATTCATCATAAGCCATATACAGACACATTATAAAGTATCTCAAGGTACCAGAATGCTTGACCATTGAGGTAAGGTGCCCCAAAATACTGTGTCTTCAAGGAAAACACAAGGGTTCAGTACTCATGGGTTAGCAGCAGTTAACATAAGACACACTAGCTTTTGGGGAGTGGGGGAGAAAGAAGCAAGGATTATGCATGTATGTATTTATATCATAGATGATAACAACAGAAGCCATTTAATCAAATGCTTATTATTGGCCTAATATAATGTCAGGTGTTTTACATAAATTACCTCATTTAATCCCAGCATGGCTGTAAGATCTAGATACATGTTACTATCATTCCCTTTTTACAGATGAGGAAACTAAGTCTTACAGGAGTTAAAAAACGTACTCAAGGTCAAATAGCTTTTAGGTGGTGAAGCTGTAAATTGAGATCGGACTTTAAATCCTATGCTCCCAACTGCTCAACTAGACACTAAGTTATATTCCCCCTGCTAAACCCTAGTCCCAGCCATCATCATATCACACCTGTATTGTCCCAACAGCCTGTCACCCCTCTGGTCCTACACAGTTCACAACATCCAGTGAACTTTCTAAAACATACATCAGACGACATCACTTTCCTTTATCAAACCATCCAGTGGCCCTCCACTGCACGTAAGATAAAATCCAAGTTCTTACCCTGCAGGTCCCTATGTGACCACTTCTCTGCCAGCCTCTCCAGTCTCAGTCATCAATCTCCGCTCTGCCCCTCTCTGACTGCACTCCAGTCACTCACCCTTCTGCTCTTCCTCAACACACTGTTCTCGTTCTGGCACACGGCATTGCTACTTGCTAGTCTACCTAAAATGCTCTTCTTCAAAGTCTTCACACAGCTGACTCGACCTCATTATTCAGATCTTGATTCAAATATCAGCTCCTTTGAGAAGGTTCCCCACACCAACAACAAGAACGACCCCTTTGCCCATGAAAACAAAAGTTACTTGAGGACAGGAACTATTGATTTCATGTTCTTCACTCTAATTCCAGAACCAAGAGTAATATCTGACACCTACTAGGCACTCAGGACATATTTCTTTCCTGAAATACTGGTATCTTTTTTAAAGTGTCATACTCATATGCCTATGAGTATATCTACATATATATATATATATATATATTTATGGATATGTGAGCTTGTTGTCACCTCACAGAAGTGGAATGTACATCCCTCACCCAAAATTTGGTTTGAATGTCAAGACTAATGATGCCACACATATACCAAGAAGGTATGAAAAGGATTATTACTCACATAATGAGTTATGCATCAAAAATGCAGTTAGACCAAAAAAAGAAAAAAGAAAAAACTGGTAACTGTGAAGTGTTGGGTAATTAGATGGTTGTGATTCTTTCATTCTATAGATATAGGAATAGATATAGAAATAATCGAAACATCAAGTTCTACACCTTAAGTATATACAATTTTTATTTATCCATTATACCTCAATAAAACTGAAAAAATGGGATCAGTCTCAATGACAACTTACCCATGGTGTTTGTCTGATAACTAAAACATTGCGTGGTTTATTTAATTTAATTTGGACTTGTTTATGTAAGCCATTATGGCACCTGCAGCATGAGACCAATAAGAAAGGTGAACGTTCCATTGAATATCTAGTACTATCAAGAGCTAGTACTATATATTCTGAGAAGTGAAATGAGTGCCTTAGTCTCAATATCAATGTGAAGAACTTCAAAGAAGGTAAAGAGTGCTATGGTGAGACATTGTATTGTGGCTTTAATATGTGCAGAAGATGTGTGACCTTGATTTATATTTTGGGTATCCGTGAGGCAAGAGATTCTATGAGTTCTTTACCCCAAATGAGGCAACCTTGGAGAAGGAATTGTTTGCATTGGCCAGAACAGATGGTCAGACCGCTGGCAGTGGCCCAAAGATCTATAAAAATGTGAAGATGAGGCCAATTGTTGGCTAAGACATGGCCAAGTGCTCAGATAACTGGCTAAAGTTTGGCCAACTGAGCTGATCCTGTGTCCTGTCCTTTATCAGGAACATTCTGATGAAGAGATGAAAAGCAGCAAGAGTCAAGCAAGCTCCATTAAGTGTGACAGTGGCAATGCCATTGGTTAAGTGAATGAACCCCCTTTGGTATTCACTGTGTTGAGCCTAAGGGGCTCCCCAGGTATCCAAGTGTTCTAAGAGATGACCTCCTCTAGCACTGTGGCATCCGGCAAGGGACCCAGCACAGGGGACGTTACCCTCTCCTGAAAGTAGGGTATGCAGAGAGCCCAGGTTCAGCTCCATCCTGTAGCAAGGAGGCCTCACTAGCTGTGCTGGGCTTGCAGGGTGCTGTTTCCATGATCAAAGGCCTAACGGGCAGCTGTATACTGAGGGTCACAGGTTCAGGACCTGAGATAGTCTATATTTCCAGGAAAGTCCAGTATGCACCCACCAATTGCTACACTAATGGCATACAGCATTGGGCCAAGGAAGGTAGTTCCTTGTATCAGAAGCCCATGCAACTAACGGCCATCACTGATGGTAGAGGGACTCCAAGATATATGAGAGAAGGTTGCTAAAGCTCCCACAGTGAAGGAATCCCGGGGGGCCGTAACAGGAATGCCTGTTCTATGGCCATTCAGGCAGATTCTAGTATCTTTTTACAGGGGGTCTCATTCAAGTTGGGCCTATTTGCAAGTTACAGAACAAAAAAAAAGCTTTGTAAATGAGGAGTGTTGCCTCCAGAATCTAAACATGTCGAAAACATGTTGGGCTTGTTTTAACAATGTGGGTCCTAAGAAGACTAAAAGCTGTTTCTTGACACTGTCAGGACTGGAGCAGCCCTCAACTTACTAAATAATTTTCAGGAGCTTAACTGAAGTGGTGGGGCCCTGTACTATGGGTCTCATGTGAATCTCCTCAAAGGAGGATGTCATTAGTGTGATGTCATAACTGTGTACCCGAAAAAAGTTAGAGCTGGTTAAAATATTGCCTGTGAAGACTATGTGAGATGGCAGGCGTGGAGACTGAGCCCATTGAGTACCCAGGTGAAGGTGTATTGTGTCCCTTTAAAGGTGAAGGTTAACTGCAGCTGAGAGGTTGTTGAACTAGGCACTGAATAGAACATGCTAGCCAAATACTTTGCTCTCACTGCAAAGTATTTACCAGTTACTTATTTATTATTGGGTGGAATCAGTCATTTCAATAGGTGGGGCCATGACGCCAAGGGTACGAATTCACACTGAGGCACCGGTCCTGTTTTGCCGGGTTTAAGAACAAGTAAAACTTGGCTGTTAAATGCAGCAGAAGTGGGGATAACCACACCTTCTCTAAATAGGTCTTATATAATGGGTTTCAATCTGTGAAAACCGTGCTTTCATTTAGACTGAACCTTTTCTTAAACACTGAGGTGAAAGGTATTATTTTAACTAGGGGGAAAGGTCCATAGGGTCCCATAGTTTTCAAGCTGATTATAAGGGCCAGAGACTTAACTTGATTACTTATTGGGTCAGGTTCTCCACGTGCACTAGAGGATATTTTAGGGTAATGGATGTCTTGGCTATGGAAAAGTTAGGCACGGAAATAATTTGGATGGTCCAGGTTAGGCATATCTGTTTCTATTTTATGTTCACCTACTCCCTGGCTGGGAGTGGATGAACATAAATTATGGCCAGATGTGGGCCAGAAGGGGAAGGGGAATTAATGAGGCTTCAAAACTGTCCATTGTCAAACATCAAAAGTGGAATCAGATTATGACACACACTGCCACCACCCATACAGCACCCCTCTCCCCATCTGGGACCTCCCAAACACACACGGAAACACCAAGTCCATTTCCTCCTCACCAGCAGGATAAAGTGTTCAGGAAGAAATCTGTCTTCAGAGCTCAGTCCTCACCCAGTCCTTATTCCCGGTGTCTGGCTAACTATGGACTGTCTGTTCTGGGCCCCAAACTGGCAGGATACTACTTCCCTCCCTTCTCACACGGCTGCCCCTTCCTGCCTTCCTTCAGTCCCCATCACCGAAGAACAGACAGAGATACACACACATCTTTCTACAACAGCTTGTACATCAATAGCTGAGGGCTTTTTTATTTGGTCTCTACACAGGTGACCATGTCTCCAGTGCTTTCTCTGGAGAGACAACAGAGACAGCAAGGTCTCAGTCACCTGATAGACCCAGGGCAGCACTTTATGAACTGCTGGAAGAGCCCTCTGGGACGTTTTCATCCTCCTCTGGCTCTTTAGTCATTGTTGTACTCCGCCAGTAATAGAATGCTAGCATCTTTGACTTCTTCTGTGTAGAACCTCTTCCCGAATTCTGATGACGGACTGATTTTCTTAACTCGACCACCTCCTGAATCTGGTCGGAAAACAAAGTGATACAGAAAGATATTGATTTGGGGAAAGAGGATGGGAAGGAGAACTTTGAGAGAATGGGTGTGGATTGAGAAGGGGTTTGTGCCAGGGAAGGGCTGGGTAAGTCTTGGGTGGGGGATGAAGAGGAGGCACGTGAGTCGGGTAATCTGACCTCCTCCATCTTAGAGCCCTGGAGTGGAGAATTCATCCTCTCCCTTCTGCGTTGGCCCCCCGGTGTTTGTTGCTCTGACCTCTCGGTGTTTGTCCGTGCATCACGGTTAGGCTCCTGGGGGACTGTAGTTTCCTCTGCCATGTCAGTAGCAACAGTGTGCTCTACTCCAAGGCTCCTGGCCTCTCTATATATACCCTGCCAGGACAATGAAGAGCCACACCCATCAGCTTTGATTGGTCAGCCAATGGTAGCGCTGGGGTGGCTGTGACATCACAAAGCACTACCCTTGAAGATACGTGGGGGGAGGGGAGGGGTGCAGAGGAGTCTAGGTGCTCTGGTTAGAGAAAGGGAGTGCTTCCTCAACACCCAGTAAAGAGCCTTCCCAAATTGACCTTCCACTCTTCCTCATCTTCTCTGGTTCAATCCTTGTGGTGCACATGTGAGGGAGAAGGTGTTCCCTCCAAACCATTCCACATGGCCACCCCCATTCAGTGTTTAATTATGTTGTCTCCCAGATCTCATCACCTGGTATTGTGTGGTTTTTAAAAACTTTTTATTTTAGAACAGTTTTAGGTTTACAGAGTAATTGTGAAGATCATATTCATACACTCCACAACAAATTTCCCTTCATAACATTGTACATTAGTATGGTACAATTGTTCAACTTAGTGAACCAACACTGAAACAGTATTATTAACTAAAGTCTGTATTTCATCAGAATTCCTTTTTTTTTAAATGTTGAGCCTTCTTTTAATTAATTTATTTTTATTTTTGGCTCTGTTGGGTCTTCGTTTCTGTGTGTGCTTTCCCTAGTTGTGGCAAGCAGGGTCCACTCTTCATCGTGATGCGCGGGCCTCTCACTGTCGCGGCCTCTCTTGTTGCGGAGCACAGGCTCCAGATGCGCAGGCTCAGCGGCTGTGGCTCACGGGCCTAGTTGCTCTGCGGCATGTGGGATCTTCCCAGATCAGGGCTCGAACCCGTGTCCCCTGCATCATCAGGCAGATTGTCAACCTCTGTGCCACCGTGGAAGCCCCAGATTGCCTTATTTTTTACCTAATATTCTTCTTCTCTCCCAGGATCCCAACCAAGATTCTACATTCAATTTAGTCATTCCTTGTTATAACTTCTTAGGCTCCTCTTGGCTGTGACAGTTTTTTAGACTTCTTGTTCTTGAAGACTTTGACAGTTTGGGGTCTTGTGTTTTGTCTTTTACATTAGGTCTGCAGATGTTATTGCTCTTATAGGTAAAAGTTTTTATAAGTTTCTTCTTCCAGAGAACCTCAAATCAAGTCAGTACCATCAGTGTTATGGACTTCCCCGTGGCAATGGTTGAACTAATCTCTTGGCTTTGTCACAGAGGTGACACAAATGTTTTTCTCTAGAGGTCTGAGGATCAGGATCATTTTTATTTATGACAGAGGCACAGGGGCAGCAGCAGAAGCATTTTGTAAGGTACTAGTGAGTCATTTACTTTTAGAAGTATGACCTCAGCATCCCACATAGTTAACGGCTCTTCCTCCACACGAGTGACCATCCAATGGACCTGTATATTGAACAGACTGTCAGTCTTTCTCCTGAGCTCTATATAGAAAGGGGGCCAACATGTGTTTGAGACACAACCAGTGTTCACAAGGTAAGAGGCATTTCTTTGAGGTTAGTATCAGTCGCACCTTAGTTTGGAATTGAAACACGTGATTCAACCTGAGAATCACAAATAGGTCCAGGTTGAGACACAGGATTCAGGACTGCTTTAAGGAAGGTCCCAATCCAAGAATCCTTTCACTATATGCCAAGTGGCTAAACTGACTTATGTTGGTCAAAGCTTTAGCAGACACTCAGTAGGACTAACAAATGCAGCACAAAGAAGCAAGTTCAAAGCACAAGCTAGCCAGCAGGCAGTAGCCCAAGTGCCTGTTCACCAGCATAGAGCAGAGCCAGTTAGAAAGCCAAAGCAAGAGAAGAAAGACCCCCGGTGGTAAGGGATAGCACCTTGATGTCCTGCTCACAGGACCAGTTGTTGGAATCACACCACAGAGACAGGATGGACCCTTCAACCCAAATTCGGTTTGGATATCGAGACTGATAACACATACACCTAGAGAGTATGAAAAACCTTACTACATAAGGAGGCTTTCTGGGGAGAGCAGGGCAGGCTCTCAAGCAGGTTTAAGAATGGCTTGAGAGAGCAGAAGAAGGAGACTGGCTTGGCTTTTATGGTGGTGAGGGGATGACGCTGGAGTGTTCCCACACACAGGTCAGGTTTTGCACAGCCTGAACTTCCTCCTGGCCCACAGAAGAGAGAGTACCTGAGCTTTCTTATCCAATCTAGGGAAGCAGGGGAAGAGGCAGTGGTAGGGCTCTTTTATAGAATAATGTTGTGTAAATGCAAGGTGTTTAGCACAGTTTAGAATTCTCATAACCATTATAACCACACTTATATTGTTTTCAGTTAAACTACGTTTCACTAGATTAGTATTTCCCAAATTATGGTCCTTTAAATATTATTTAAGGTGGCTTAGAATTATCTTGGTTCATCACAGAGAAACTGTGTAGAAAGAGAAAAGACTGCTAGCCTCAGGAGGTCTGACACACTGGTCACAAAAGAGCAGACTTCATTGTACTATCTGCTGAATTATGAGGGGTTTCTAACATGTTTCCCATTCTGGGTGACTACTGTAGCACCCAAAGACTGTAATAATAATTACAGAAACTAACATTTATTGACTACTAACTCTATGTAGGAATTATGCTAAATACCCATATACATATTTAATCCTCGTCACAACCCTATTGAGATATGTGGCAAAAGAGTGGTTTCTGTCATTTCTGCCAGGACATCTCCATTCCAATTGCAGAAGCAGAAAAGAGCATATAGGAGGGCACATGGGAATATTTATGGGGCAGGCTCAAAAGGGGTATGCATTACTCCTGCTCACATTTCCTTGGTAAAAACTCACATGGCCACATCTAACTACAAGAGAAAATGAGAAATGTAGTCTACCTGGTAGAAGAGGAGAACTTAAATGTTGGAGATAAGCTAGCAATCTCTGTCTCCACCATCTTGTTCATCACTCTCCCCAGTATTTACAGTAGAGCCTGGCACATAGTAGGTGGCCATGAATATTTCTGTTGAATGAATGGGTTTCAACGTTTTTGGTCAGTTATGGGGATCAAAAGCATATAGAACTTGGTTAAGCAATGGTTTCCTAGATATGACACAAAAAGCACAAGCAACAAAGAAAGAGTAAATTGGACTATATCAAAATTTTAAAATGTTTTCTTCTGCAAAAAAATACCATGAAGAAAGCAAAAAGGCACACCAAAGAGAGATCCTGGCAAATCATATATTTAATAAAAGTGTAGTATCCAGAATACAGAAAGAACTCTTACAACTCAACAACAAAAATACAAACAACCCAACTGAAAATCAGGTAAAGGACTTAAATAGACATTGTGCTAATGAAGATATACAAATAGCCAACAAACATATGAAAATATGCTCAATACCATTAGTCATTAGGGAAATGCAAATCAAAACCACGATGAGATGCCACTTCAAACCCACTAGGAAGGCTATAACTTTTTTAAAAAGAAAATAACAAGTATTGACAAGGATGTAGAGAAAGTGAAACACTCATACACGTCTGGTGGGAACATAAAATGATACAGGTTCTGTGGAAAACATTTTGGCAGTTACTCAACAAGTTAAACATAGACTTGCCATATTACCCAGTAACTCTACTCCTAGGTATATAATGAAAAGAGTTGAAAAGGAGGGAACAACAGCAACAACAACAACAACAAAAAAAAACAGGTGAATTGAGCAACACAAAAGCAAAGGGCAGATAATGTTTCAAGAAGTAAAAAATGGTCAACTTTATTAAATACTTTTACAGGTAATATAGGGACAGACAAATGACGATTGAACTTGTTAGTAGAGAGGTCATTGGTACATTTGATAAGAAGGAAATTGAAAGAGTGGAAAATATTTTAATATAAACCTGGATGTGTATTAAAGAGAAAATGTGAGATCAGAAAGTGAGGGGCGGATAGACAATTTCTTTTGCGAGTTTTGGTGCTAAGGGGAGGAGAAATATGGGACTATAGCTGGAGGGGGATTTGGTATTAAGAGAGTGTATTTTTAAGAGGGTAGATTCTAGAATGCATCTAGCCAATATAAATGACTGAATGAAACTGACGACATAAAAATCTAAAGGGATAATTGCAGAAGAGAAAATATTGAGAAAGCAAGAGGGGTATTCAGAGCACTAGTAGATGGGATCGGTAGCAAATGTGGAAATCTTGGCTTTCCATGAGAATGAGTAATATTTACAGATTCTACAGTGGAGAAGGAAATGATTATGGTATGATTACAAATGCAGGTAAGATGGTAGATTTGGTGGGAAGATATAAAAGAATTTTCTCTTGACTCTTCAGTTTTCTCAGTGAAGGATGAGCTAAGGGCATAAAATAACAAGAGTGAGGGTAGGGTTTTGAGAAATTGAGGGGAAGATAAAGTATTGGATATTCATTTTGTATAATGGAAATGGGTGTATTATATGGAAGGATTGATCATTTAAGATATGTGGTCAAGAATTTAAGGTGAGATCAGTTAGCTTTGTCTTGTAAATTTCTACAGCAACATCCATCACTTGTATATAGGAACAAAGCAGGTAGATAGCTAAATTTAACAAGGGTTGTGGTTTTGCCAGGGAAGTACTAGGGTGGGAAAGTGAGTAGGGAGATGAAGGTTGATGAAAGTAAGTGATACTCATGATAAATTGGTAAGCAATGAGGAAATGCGAAAAGAGAAATGTGGCTGATGCTGAAAAGTAGTAGAATTCACAGATTGGAGTTCAAAATTGAAGAATTTTTAGAGTTGGGTGTGTGTAGGTGTGTATACCTGCACGTGAGGGAGGTATTTTGCTAGGAAGGATAATCAGTTGTAGCCCAAGAGATGTATGTTATAAAATCAGGATTTCAGAGTTGCTGTAATTTTTGAGAATGTCAATGTCTAGTGCATGAGCATTAGAGTGAGTGGCTTAAGTATGATGGAAGAAAAATACCATTGGAATTGAGGGCATGAAAGGTTTGCAAAGCCAAAAATGCTGGATGAATATCCACATAGATGACAGATGTTGAAGTTGCCAAGATGGTGGCAGTACTAAAAGTGGAGAAGAAGACTCAGGAAAGTGTCTAATGAATGAAGGTAAAGAAATAGATGGCGTAGCACATGATATTATCTAATAGCAAGAACTACAAATGAGCTCTGAATTTTGAAAGAGAAAGGAGCAGAAATGGTTTGAAAGTGACAGTGAGTCGACTCCTTGGGGTATGTGAGGAAAACTAACGTTTGCTCAAGAGGACTGCAGGGGAAGTGATTTCCTCAAGGCACAGCCATATTCCAGTCATAAAACAGAGATTAAGGGAACACGGAGAGAACAACTTGAAGCTACTGGGGAGTTTCTTAATGATAGACTATGAGTTACAGAGGGCAGGAAAGAAGCGCTCATGAAGTTGGGGAGAGGGTTGGGTCCAATTCCGTCAAGTGCAGAGCAATACGTGAATAAGGGTCTAGTTAATGATGGATAATCTGCAGGGTGGTGACTTAAGTAAAAGTGATAAGACAAGATGGACCTTGTGACTGCACGGCAGATTGGGAGGTGAGTAAAGCCCTCCAGACTACAGATTGCTTAATCTAGGCTGACCTAGAACTAAGAAGAATCCAGAAACACCACTGAAACCTGTTTCCTCTAAATATCATGTATCCTGTATGATGATCCAGCATTTCAAAGATAGACTAGTAAGGACATCTAAGAGGGTAGGCTTGAAAGGAAACTAGTGTGTTTGCTCAAGAGTGTGAGTGTGTATGAAAAATATCAACAGCAAATTCTAATGTCAGAGGGTTGCTACTATAGGCTTATGGAGCCATGCACTATTCTTGGACAACCCAAGGTGCCTGCACAGATGTGGCCCAGATGCAAGCACCAACACTTACTGGGCACCTGCAAAGCCAAAGCTGGGGAAGATGGAAGGCCAAGTGGAAGTGGTATTTTCCCAAGACAGGAATGTATTTACTTAGGCTTCCTAAATGGCAGGTGGACAAAAAATGGAAGAAAGGAAATTAAGCTTCTTTTTGCCTAACATCTCTCCTCAGGAGGAAGTACTTGGAGTTGTATTTCCGACGTAAATTCCCCTGCTAAAACTCCAGGGAGCTCATCAGTGGGCAGATGTTCCCACCTAAGTATGGTTACCAGCAAACATTTATTCAAAATCATGGCTGCATCTGGCTCACATTAGAAGGGTTCTCTTTGTCATTGTCTTTTAAAAGAACAATTCCCCATGCTTATAAATCCAGACTCAGAACACCAATTCAACCAACCTCAGGAGCCCTGTGGCTACACCTTCCTGCTGGGAATCAGCATGGTCCCCAGACAATCAATTTCAGGAGTATTACCAAAGTGTTTTCATTTTCAGTGTTTATCCACTGGAATGTCTACGAGTGAAGAATAGACAGGGCAATACAATCCTAAGATTCAATTTCTTTCATCAAATACAAACTGTGTATATGAGCATCAAGGCAAGAGGATGGAGGACTTTAACTGAAATTCCAATAGATATCTAAGTGCAAATCCTGGAACCATCCCATGCTAGCATTGTGAGTTAGGATAGGTACTTAACCACTCTGAGCCTGTTTTCTGATCTCTAAAAAAAAATAGAAGGATAATATCTCATACAGCTGTTGCAAAGATCAACTCAAATAATTCATGTACAGAATATAGCACAACAACCTACAGAATGGGAGAAAATATTTGTAAATCGTGTATCTGATAAGGGATTTTTATTCAGAATATATAAAGAACTCTTACATGCCTGTAATAAGAAGGTAAATAACCCAACTTTTAAAATGGGCAGAAGATCTAAATAGACATTTCTGCAAGGAAGATATACAAATGGCCAGCAAGCACATTAGAGACGCTTGACATCATTATTCATCAGGAAAACACAAATGAAAACCACAGAAAGATACCATTTCATACCCATTCGGATGGCTAGAATCCAAAAGTCAGATAATCATAACTGTTGGTGGGGATTTAGAGAAATCAAAACCATCATACACTGTTAGTGAGAATTTAAAATGGTATACCTGCTTTGGAAAAGTTTGGTAGTTTCTCAGAGGGTGAAACAGTGTTACTGTATGACCCACTTGTAGGTATATTCCCAAGATAAATGCAAATATATGTCCATACAAAAACTTGTACATAAATATTCATAGCAGCAATATTCATAATACCCAAAGATGGAAACAACCCAAAGGCCCATCAACTGACCAGTGGACAAACAAAATGAGGCAAATCCATACAACAGAATACTATTCAGACATCAAAAGGAATGAAGAACTAATATATGCTACAATATGGCTGAACCTTAAAAACATTATGCTAAGTGAAAGAAGTCAGTCACAAAAGACCACATATTATGTGATTCTATTCATATGAAATGCTCAGAACAGGCAAATCTATAGATACAAAATAGATCAATAATTGCTTAAGGCTGAGGCAGAAGTTGTTGGGAGCATAGGTGATTCACAGCTACAAGATACGAGGGTTTCTTTTTGAGGTGTTGAAAACGTTCTAAAATAGACTGGAGGGAACTTCAAGACGTCGGAAGAGTAAGACGTGGAGATCACCTTCCTCCCCACAGAAACATCAGAAATATATCTACACGTGGAACTGCTCCTATAGAACACCCACTGAACGCTGGCAGAAGACCTCAGACCTCCCAAAAGGCAAGAAACTCCCCACGTAGCTGGGTAGGGCAAAAGAAAAAAAGAAAAAGCAGAGACAAAAGAATAGGAACGGGACCTGCACCAGTGGGAGGGAGCCTGAAGGAGGAAAGCTTTCCACAAACTAGAAGCCCCTTCACTGGCGGAGACTACAGGTGGCGGACGGGGGCAGCTTCGGAGCCACGGAGGAGAGTGCAGCAACAGGGGTGCGGAGGGCAAAGTGGAGAGATTCCCGCATGGAGGATCGGTGCCGACCAGTACTCACCAGCCCCCGAGGCTTGTCTGCTCACCTGCCGGGACGGGTGGGGGCTGGGAGCTGAGGCTTGGGCTTCGGTCTGAGCACAGGGAGAGGACTGGCAGTGTGAACACAGCCTGAAGGGGTAAGTACGCCACGTCTAGCCAGGAGGGAGTCCAGGAAAAGTCTGGAGCTGCCGCAAAGGCAAGAGACTTTTCCTTCCCTCTGTGTTTCCTGGTGCACGAGCAGAGGGGATTCAGAGCGCCGCCTAAAGGAGCTCCAGAGACGGGCGCGAGGCGCGGCTATGAGCGCAGACCCCAGAGATGGGCATGAGATGCTAAGGCTGCTGCTGCCACCACCAAGAACCCTGTGTGCGAGCACAGGTCACTATCCACACCTCCCTTCAGGGAGCATGTGCAGCCCGCCACTGCCAGTGTCCCGTGATCCAGGGACCACTTCCCCGGGAGAACGCACGGTGTGCCTCGGGCTGGTGCAACGTCACGCCGGCCTCTGTCACTGCAGGCTCACCCTGCCTCCGTACTCCTCCCTCCCCCCGGCCTGAGTGAGCCAGAGCCCCCATAGCAGCGGCTCCTATAACCCCGTCCTGTCTGAGCGAAGAACAGACGCTCTCAGGAGACCTACACGCAGAGGCGGGGTCAAATCCAAAGCTGAACCCCGGGAGCTGTGCGAACAAAGAAGAGAAAGGGAAATCTCGCCCAGCAGCCTCAGGAGCAGCGGATTAAATCTCCACAATCAACTTGATGTACCCTGCATCGGTGGAACACCTGAATAGACAACGAATCATCCCAAATGGAGGAGGTGGACTTTGGGAGCAACGCTATTTATACATTTTTTCCCTTTTTCTCTTTTTGTGAGTGTGTATGCGTATGCTTCGGTGTGTGATTTTGTCTGTATAGTTTGGCACTTACCGTTTGTCCTAGGGTTCTGTCTGTCCGTTTTTTGTTTTTTTTTTAGTATAGTTTTCAGCGCTTGTTATCATTGGTGAATTTGTTTCTTCTTCTCGTTTTTCTCTTCTTTCTCGTTTTTTTAATTACTTAAAAAAATTAATAATAAATATTTGTTCTTTATTTTAATAACTCTTTAATAATTTAATTTAATTTAATTTTACGTTTTTCTTTCTTTCTTTCTTTCTTTCTTTCTTTCTTTCTTTCTTTCTTTCTTTCTTTCTTTCTTTCTCCCTTTTATTCTGAGCCGTGTGCGTGACAGACTCTTGGTGCTCCAGCCAAGCGTCAGGGCTGTTCCTCTGACGTGGCAGAGGCAAGTTCAGGATATTGGTCCACCACAGACCTCCCAGCTCCACGTAATATCAAACGGTGAAAATCTCCCAGAGATCTCCATCTCAACACCAAGACCCAGCTCCACTAAATGACCAGCAAGCTACGGTGCTGGATACCTTATGCCAAACAACTACCAAGAAAGGAACACAAATCCACCCATTAGCAGAGAGGCTGCCTAAAGTCATAGTAAGGTCACAGACACCCCAAAACACACCACCAGACTTGGACATGTCTACAAAAAAGAAAAGATCCAGCCTCATTGACCAGAACACAGGCAGTAGTCCCTTCCACCAGGAAGCCTACACAACCCACTGAACCAACCTTAGCCACTGGGGACAGACACCAAAAACAACGGGAACTATGAACCTGCAGCCTGTGAAAAGGAGACACCAAACACAGTAATATAAGCAAAATGAAAAGACAGAAAAACACACAGCAGATGAAGGAGAAAGGTAAAAACGCACCAGACCTAACAAATGAAGAGGAAATAGGCAGTCTACCTGAAAAAGAATTCAGAATAATGATAGTAAAGATGATCCAAAATCTTGGAAATAGAATGGAGAAAATACAAGAAAAGTTTCACAAGGACCTAGGAGAACTAAAGAGCAAACAAACAATCATGAACAACACAATAAATGAAATTACACATTCTCTAGAAGGGATCAATAGCAGAATAAATGAGGCAGAAGAACGGATAAGTGACCTGGAAGATAAAATAGTGGGAATAACTAGTGGAGAGCAGCATAAAGAAAAAAGAATGAAAAGAATTGAGGACAGTCTCAGAGACCTCTGGGACACGATTAAACGTACCAACATTTAAATTATAGGCGTTCCCAAAGAAAAAGAGAAAAAGATAGGGACTGAGAAAATATTTGAAGAGATTATAGTTGTAAACTTCCCTAATATGTGAAAGGGAATAGTTAATCAAGTCCAGGAAGCACAGAGAGTCCCATACAGGATAAATCCAAGGAGAAACACGCCAAGACACATAGTAGTCAAACTATCAAAAAGTAAATACAAAGAAAAAATATTAAAAGCAGCAATGGAAAAACAACAAATAACATAGAAGGGAATCCCCATAAGGTTAACAACTGATCTTTGAGCAGAAATTCTGCAAACCAGAAGGGAGGGGCAGGACATATTTAACGTGATGAAAGGGAAAAACCTACAACCAAGATTACTCTACCCAGCAAGGATCTCATTCAGATTTGACAGAGAAATTAAAACCTTTACAGACAAGCAAAAGCTAAGAGAATTCAGCAGAACCAAACCAGCTTTACAGCAAATGCTAAACCAACTTCTCCAGGCAGGAAACACAAGAGAAGGAAAAGACTTACAATAACAAATGCAAAACAATTAAGAAAATGGTAATAGGAGCATACATATCGATAATTACCTTAAATGTAAATGCATTAAATGCTCCCACCAAAAGACACAGACTGGCTGAATGGATACAAAAACAAGACCCGTATATATGCTGTCAACAAGAGACCCACTTCAGACCTAGGGAAACATACAGACTGAAAGTGAGGGAATGGAAAAAGATATTCCATGCAAATGAAAATCAAAAGAAAGCTGGAGTAGCAATTCTCATATCAGACAAAATAGACTTTAAAATAATGACTTACAAGGGACAAAGCAGGACACTACATAATGATCAAGGGATTGATCCAAGAAGAAGATATAACACTTGTAAATATTTATGCACCCAACATAGGAGCACCTCAATACATAAGACAAATACTAACAGCCATAAAAGGGGAAATCGACAGTAACACAATCATAGTAGGTGACTTTAACACCCCACTTTCAACAATGGACAGATCATCCAAAATGAAAACTAATAAGGAAACACAAGCTTTAAATGATACATTAAACAAGATGGACTTAATTGATATTTATAGGACGTTCCATCCAAAAACGTCCAGAGATAAACCCATGTACACATGGTCACCTTATCTTGATAAAGGAGGCTAGAGTATACAATGGAGGAAAGACAGCCTCTTCAGTAAGTGGTGCTGGGAAAACTGGACAGCTACATGGAAAAGAATGAAATTAGAACACTCCCTAATGCCATACACAAAAATAAACTCAAAATGGATTAAAGACCTTAATGTAAGGCCAGACACACTAAAACTCTTAGAGGAAATAAAAGAAGAACACTCTTTTGAGATAAATCACAGTAAGATCTTGTTTGACCCACCTCCTAAAGAAATGGAAACAAAACTAAAAATAAACAAATGGGACCGAGTGAAACTTAAAAGCTTTTGCACAGCAAAGGAAACCATAAACAAGATGAAAAGACAACCCTCAGAATGGGAGAAAATATTTGCAAACGAAGCAACTGACAAAGGATTAGTCTCAAAAATGTACAAGCAGCTCATGCAGCTCAATATCAAAAAAAAACAACCACCCAATCCAAAAATGGGCAGAAGACCTAAATAGACATTTTTCCAAAGAAGATACACAGATTGCCAACAAACACATGAAAGAATGCTCAACGTCGATAATCATTAGAGAAATGCAAATCAAAACTACAATGCGGTATCATCTCACACCGGTCAGAATGGCCATCATCAAAAAATCTACAAACAATAAATGGAAAACCTGGAAGAAATGGACAAATTCTTAGAGAAGGTGTGGAGAAAAGGGAACCCTCATACACTGTTGATGGGAATGTAAATTGATACAGTCACTAAGGAGAACAGTATAGAGGTTCCCCAAAAAACTAAAAATAGAACTAACATACGACCCAGCAATCCCATTATGGGGCATATATCCTGAGAAAACCATAATTCAAAAAGAGTCATGTACCACAATGTTCATTGAAGCTCTATTTACAATACCCAGGACTTGGAAGGAACCTAAGTGTCCATCAACAGATGAATGGATAAAGAAGATGTGGCACATGTATACAATGGACTATTACTCAGCCATAAAAAGGAACGAAACTGAGTTATTTGTAGTGAGGTGGATGGACCCAGAGTCTGTCATACAGAGTGAAGTAAGTCAGAAAGAGAAAAACAAATACCGTATGCTAACACATATATATGGAATCTTTAAAAAAAAATGGTCACGAGGAACCTAGGGTCAAGACGGGAAAAAAGACGCAGACCTGGGATTCCCTCGTGGCGTACTGGTTGAGAATCCGCCTGCCGATGAAGGGGACACAGGTTCGTGCCCCGGTCTGGGAGGATCCCACATGCCGCGGAGCGGCTGGGCCCGTGAGCCATGGCCACTGAGCCTGCGCGTCCGGAACCTGTGCTCCACAACGGGAGAGGCCACAACAGTGAGAGGCCCGCGTACCGAAAAAAAAAAAAAAAAGTCGCAGACCTACTAGAGAATGGACTTGAGGACACGGGGAGGGGGAAGGGTAAGCTGGGACAAAGTGAGAGAGTGGCATGGACATATATACACTACCAAATGTAAAACAGATAGCTAGTGGGAAGCAGCCACATAGCACAGGGAGATCAGCTCAGTGCTTTTTGACAACCTAGAGGGGTGGGATAGGGAGGGTGGGAGGGAGGGAGACGCAAGAGGGAGGGGATATGGGTATATACGTATATGTATAGCTGATTCACTTTGTTATAGAGCAGAAACTAATACACCATTGTAAAGCAATCATACTCCAGTAAAGATGTTAAAAAAAAAGTGTGTTTGTTCAAAATAAGTAAATAAATAACTTTCCTAACTGCTTAGGAAAGTTATTTCTCCTTCCTATGAAATGAAAAATGATGTATAAGGGCACTTAGTATTGACTATAAATTCCAGTTCTGTCAGTGATGGTATCTGGCGCATGAGGGGGACCCAAGTTAGGGAGCTTTTGGTTAATTACCCTGGGCCATATAGAGCAAAGTGTTCTCTCAAATACTCTCTGGAAATTCGGAGCCTCAAATATGTTTGCCACCTTCCCCCAAGTCATCATATTTATTAACATCCTTGTCTTATGTATCTAGAAGCAGGAGTTTCTAGCAGATCTTTTCCCTTTGTGAAAGGATGTATTTCTGTGTGAGGTGGATCTAGGCCGCCTTAGTCTGTCCTCTAATGTTCACCTCAGTAGCACTTTACCTGGTTGATAATATCTTTGAGGCCAACTTCCTGTAATGTTTTTCTTTTTCTTTTCTTTTTTTTACCTTAGGAGCACTGTATAATAAAAACTCCATTAAAGATGCAAAACCAAAGTGAGCCATGAAGCAAAACACGATGGGGCCTATCAGCATTCCTAAGCGTGTTCAAGGCGAAACCATTTCAGAGGGAGTTAAACAACAGTCATTATAGCTATCTTTGTTGACCTCTGACTCTATATGCCAGTCACTGTGTTTGACATACATTAATTCTCATAAAACTTCTGTCATGTTGACATTATTATCTCCCTTTTACAAATGGGGAAAGAGGTTCACATAAATTAAATGACTTTGTCAGGGCATCAGCTAGTAAGTTTCAGGGCTGGATTTGTATCCAAAATAAAGTGGGCTTTGTTTGGTTTTTTGACTCTATTTTCTTCTTAGTAGTACTGCATTCATTTATTATTTATATGTATTAAAAAGGATAAAATAAGTTTGGACTCCTCTCTCACACAACATGAAGTTCTGTATGATCTAAAGATAAAAATGTTGAAGTAAAATATATATATTATGGAAAACGTATGCATAATCTAGGAGTCAAGAAAAATTTCTGTGCAAGCTGGAAAACCTAGACACTCTAGAGAAATGACTGACATATTTGAGTGCTTAAAACTTAAAATGTAATCATATGGCAAACGTAAAGGTAAATAAAACCAGAAGACAAATAATACAGGAACATATATTTGTAAGACACATGACAGATAAAGGGTTCAATATCCAACATATAAAAAATGTCCCACACATTAATAAGAAAAGACAAAACCCTAATTGAAAGTGGTTAAAAAGGGTAAAAAGGGCTGTTCAAGGAGGCAGAAAACCCCCTTGCCAATAAACAAGTGAAATTACTCAACTTTACTAGCAATCAGGCGTATTGAAATTAAATTAACAAGAAATATCACTTTAAGACCATTAAACATGTTATCACACATTGCTGGAGTTTTGTGGAGGTTAATATGTTATCTCATACATTTGCCGAGGGAAATGTGCAGTATATTAAAGCCATTTGGAAGTCAATCTGGCAACCCCTATTAAAATTAAGAATTTACATAAATTTTAACTTAGCAATTCCATTTCCGGGGCCTTCTTCCATAGAAGATAAAAGCACGGGTATATAACAGTGAATATGAACAAGATACATTTTACGTATATATTGAGATTAATTGCAACGTTTTTTCTAGTAGCCAAAAAACTGGAATCAACTTGAATGTCCTCAATAGAGGAATGGTTTAATACGTTGTCTTTCACTCAAACCATTGCATTTTACATAACTAGTTTAAAAAGTGTGTTAAGTCTATACCAGACGATGTGGAAAACATTTCTCTGAAATGATTCTAAGTGAGAAAAACTACGTGCAGTAAAGAGTAAAATAGTGCCCCTATATGTTTTTTATGCATACATATGTATGTTACCTTATTTATGAACATAGACAAAGATATGCAAAGATTCACACCAGGCTTTTAACACTGCTTATCCAGTGGAGGAGTGGCTAATGAAGTGTAAATATCCTATAGATGTACAGTCTTTCTAAATATTGATGTATATGTATGAATATATATATATATAATACTCAACATTTATATATAATTGCTTTATGTAAATGCACATGTAAATTACATATGTGTAAAGCCATGTACAAAGAGATAGTTGCTGAAAGTGTGCATATCATAGAGAGTGTTTTGAGTTTTTAGTGTTTAGGGTTCTTTTTTTTTAACTTTCTTTCTTGTACTTTGAGTTTTTCAAAATAAAAATTTTACATGATTTTAAGTTTAAAATTTTCTAAAGCAAACATTAGAGAGCAGGTTAAGGAAATGACCCAGTATCTACAGAATGATTTGATTGTTCAGTCCTCCAGCAGTTCATCAAACTACATTGAGCAGCAACCGTGACATTGTGTCAGGTGTGTTAAAGTGGTTGGGATTACAGAGATGAATGAAATATGCTCCTTCTTGTTGTATATTACAACAAGACAAACATATAAATGAACCATTCTAATACAATATGGCTATTGCTTTAATATAAGAATTTGTAGGACCATAGGGGCAATGAACTCTGCAGGCATTGGTGGTAGAGAGGCTTCAGAGGGAAATAACCATTTGAGCTTAGCCTTAAAGACTGAGGATGCTTTCATCACTCACCAGCCTTAGGTGGGGAAGGGAAAGCAATCCCTTCAAAGAGGAAGGAATCAACATCTAGTCCTATTTCATTCATCAAGAATGTGGAGGAGGAAGTAAACAGTTTATTATTTATAGTCTCAAATGATGGTAATGTGTGGAAGATGGGCAAATGGAACAAGAGACTTTGCAAGAGTCCTGATCAGGAACTAATAAAATGAGAACCTGCTTTGAAACATGCAAGCAGGTTTTTCTGAGGGAAGAACTCAAAGCTGCATTTAATGAAAGGAAGCAACTGTCAAAGCAATCTGACTAAGTTCAGTACATTAGGCTTGCAGTTGAGGAAGAAATATGGGTTGCTGTTCAGTTAGGACCTGTGGAAGAGGTTGGAGAAAAGGGGATAGGTATTCAAGCAATGATTCATTAGGTAGAAAGAAGAGAATGTTAGAAATCAGACACTACTGCCACTTACTGAATAAATTCATCATAAGCCATATACAGACACATTATAAAGTATCTCAAGGTACCAGAATGCTTGACCATTGAGGTAAGGTGACCCAAAATACTGTGTCTTCAAGGAAAACACAAGGGTTCAGTACTCATGGGTTAGCAGCAGTTAACATAAGACACACTAGCTTTTGGGGAGTGGGGGAGAAAGAAGCAAGGATTATGCATGTATGTATTTATATCATAGATGATAACAACAGAAGCCATTTAATCAAATGCTTATTATTGGCCTAATATAATGTCAGGTGTTTTACATAAATTACCTCATTTAATCCCAGCATGGCTGTAAGATCTAGATACATGTTACTATCATTCCCTTTTTACAGATGAGGAAACTAAGTCTTACAGGAGTTAAACAACGTACTCAAGGTCAAATAGCTTTTAGGTGGTGAAGCTGTAAATTGAGATCGGACTTTAAATCCTATGCTCCCAACTGCTCAACTAGACACTAAGTTATATTCCCCCTGCTAAACCCTAGTCCCAGCCATCATCATATCACACCTGTATTGTCCCAACAGCCTGTCACCCCTCTGGTCCTACACAGTTCACAACATCCAGTGAACTTTCTAAAACATACATCAGACGACATCACTTTCCTTTATCAAACCATCCAGTGGCCCTCCACTGCACGTAAGATAAAATCCAAGTTCTTACCCTGCAGGTCCCTATGTGACCACTTCTCTGCCAGCCTCTCCAGTCTCGGTCATCAATCTCCGCTCTGCCCCTCTCTGACTGCACTCCAGTCACTCACCCTTCTGCTCTTCCTCAACACACTGTTCTCGTTCTGGCCTCACGGCATTGCTACTTGCTAGTCTACCTAAAATGCTCTTCTTCAAAGTCTTCACACAGCTGACTCGACCTCATTATTCAGATCTTGATTCAAATATCAGCTCCTTAGAGAATGTTCCAGACACCAACAACAAGAACGACCCCTTTGCCCATGAAAACAGAAGTTACTTGAGGACAGGAACTATTGATTTCATGTTCTTCACTCTAATTCCAGAACCAAGAGTAATATCTGACACCTACTAGGCACTCAGGACATATTTCTTTCCTGAAATACTGGTATCTTTTTTAAAGTGTCATACTCATATGCCTATGAGTATATCTACATATATATATATATATATATATATATATATATATATATATATATATATATATATATATATATATATATATATATATATATATATATTTATGGATATGTGAGCTTGTTGTCACCTCACAGAAGTGGAATGTTCATCCCTCACCCAAAATTTGGTTTGAATGTCAAGACTAATGATGCCACACATATACCAAGAAGGTATGAAAAGGATTATTACTCACATAATGAGTTATGCATCAAAAATGCAGTTAGACCAAAAAAAGAAAAAAGAAAAAACTGCTAACTGTGAAGTGTTGGGTAATTAGATGGTTGTGATTCTTTCATTCTATAGATATAGGAATAGATATAGAAATAATCTAAACTTCAAGTTCTACACCTTAAGTATATACAATTTTTATTTATCCATTATACCTCAATAAAACTGAAAAAATGGGATCAGTCTCAATGACAACTTACCCATGGTGTTTGTCTGATAACTAAAACATTGCGTTGTTTATTTAATTTAATTTGGACTTGTTTATGTAAGCCATTATGGCACCTGCAGCATGAGACCAATAAGAAAGGTGAACGTTCCATTGAATATCTAGTACTATCAAGAGCTAGTACTATATATTCTGAGAAGTGAAATGAGTGCCTTAGTCTCTCTATCAATGTGCAGAACTTCAAAGAAGGTAAAGAGTGCTATGGTGAGACATTGTATTGTGGCTTTAATATGTGCAGAAGATGTGTGACCTTGATTTATATTTTGGGTATCCGTGAGGCAAGAGATTCTATGAGTTCTTTACCCCAAATGAGGCAACCTTGGAGAAGGAATTGTTTGCATTGGCCAGAACAGATGGTCAGACCGCTGGCAGTGGCCCAAAGATCTATAAAAATGTGAAGATGAGGCCAATTGTTGGCTAAGACATGGCCAAGTGCTCAGATAACTGGCTAAAGTTTGGCCAACTGAGCTGATCCTGTGTCCTGTCCTTTATCAGGAACATTCTGATGAAGAGATGAAAAGCAGCAAGAGTCAAGCAAGCTCCATTAAGTGTGACAGTGGCAATGCCATTGGTTAAGTGAATGAACCCCCTTTGGTATTCACTGTGTTGAGCCTAAGGGGCTCCCCAGGTATCCAAGTGTTCTAAGAGATGACCTCCTCTAGCACTGTGGCATCCGGCAAGGGACCCAGCACAGGGGACGTTACCCTCTCCTGAAAGTAGGGTATGCAGAGAGCCCAGGTTCAGCTCCATCCTGTAGCAAGGAGGCCTCACTAGCTGTGCTGGGCTTGCAGGGTGCTGTTTCCATGATCAAAGTCCTAACGGGCAGCTGTATACTGAGGGTCCCAGGTTCAGGACCTGAGACAGTCTATATTTCCAGGAAAGTCCAGTATGTACCCACCAATTGCTACACTAATGGCATACAGCAATGGGCCAAGGAAGATAGTTCCTTGTATCAGAAGCCCATGCAACTAACGGCCATCACTGATGGTAGAGGGACTCCAAGATATATGAGAGAAGGTTGCTAAAGCTCCCACAGTGAAGGAATCCCGGGGGGCCGTAACAGGAATGCCTGTTCTATGGCCATTCAGGCAGATTCTAGTATCTTTTTACAGGGGGTCTCATTCAAGTTGGGCCTATTTGCAAGTTACAGAACAAAAAAAAAGCTTTGTAAATGAGGAGTGTTGCCTCCAGAATCTAAACATGTCGAAAACATGTTGGGCTTGTTTTAACAATGTGGGTCCTAAGAAGACTAAAAGCTGTTTCTTGACACTGTCAGGACTGGAGCAGCCCTCAACTTACTAAATAATTTTCAGGAGCTTAACTGAAGTGGTGGGGCCCTGTACTATGTGTCTCATGTGAATCTCCTCAAAGGAGGATGTCATTAGTGTGATGTCATAACTGTGTACCCGAAAAAAGTTAGAGCTGGTTAAAATATTGCCTGTGAAGACTATGTGAGATGGCAGGCGTGGAGACTGAGCCCATTGAGTACCCAGGTGAAGGTGTATTGTGTCCCTTTAAAGGTGAAGGTTAACTGCAGCTGAGAGGTTGTTGAACTAGGCACTGAATAGAACATGCTAGTCAAATACTTTGCTCTAACTGCAAAGTATTTACCAGTTACTTATTTATTATTGGGTGGAATCAGTCATTTCAATAGGTGGGGCCATGACGCCAAGGGTACGAATTCACACTGAGGCACCGGTCCTGTTTTGCCGGGTTTAAGAACAAGTAAAACTTGGCTGTTAAATGCAGCAGAAGTGGGGATAACCACACCTTCTCTAAATAGGTCTTATATAATGGGTTTCAATCTGTGAAAACCGTGCTTTCATTTAGATTGAACCTTTTCTTAAACACTGAAGTGAAAGGTATTATTTTAACTAGGGGGAAAGGTCCATAGGGTCCCATAGTTTTCAAGCTGATTATAAGGGCCAGAGACTTAACTTGATTACTTATTGGGTCAGGTTCTCCACGTGCACTAGAGGATATTTTAGGGTAATGGATGTCTTGGCTATGGAAAAGTTAGGCACGGAAAGAATTTGGATGGTTCAGGTTAGGCATATCTGTTTCTATTTTATGTTCACCTACTCCCTGGCTGGGAGTGGATGAACATAAAGTGTGGCCAGATATGGGCCAGAAGGGGAAGGGGAATTAATGAGGCTTCAAAACTGTCCATTGTCAAACATCAAAAGTGGAATCAGATTATGACACACACTGCCACCACCCATACAGCACCCCTCTCCCCATCTGGGACCTCCCAAACACACACGGAAACACCAAGTCCATTTCCTCCTCACCAGCAGGATAAAGTGTTCAGGAAGAAATCTGTCTTCAGAGCTCAGTCCTCACCCAGTCCTTATTCCCGGTGTCTGGCTAACTATGGACTGGCTGGTCTGGGCCCCAAACTGGCAGGATACTACCTCCCTCCCTTCTCACACGCCTGCCCCTTCCTGCCTTCCTTCAGTCCCCATCACCGAAGAACAGACAGAGATACACACACATCTTTCTACAACAGCTTGTACATCAATAGCTGAGGGCTTTTTTATTTGGTCTCTACACAGGTGACCATGTCTCCAGTGCTTTCTCTGGAGAGACAACAGAGACAGCAAGGTCTCAGTCACCTGATAGACCCAGGGCAGCACTTTATGAACTGCTGGAAGAGCCCTCTGGGACGTTTTCATCCTCCTCTGGCTCTTTAGTCATTGTTGTACTCCGCCAGTAATAGAATGCTAGCATCTTTGACTTCTTCTGTGTAGAACCTCTTCCCGAATTCTGACGACGGACTGATTTTCTTAACTCGACCACCTCCTGAATCTGGTCGGAAAACAAAGTGATACAGAAAGATATTGATTTGGGGAAAGAGGATGGGAAGGAGAACTTTGAGAGAATGGGTGTGGATTGAGAAGGGGTTTGTGCCAGGGAAGGGCTGGGTAAGTCTTGGGTGGGGGCTGAAGAGGAGGCACGTGAGTCGGGTAATCTGACCTCTTCCATCTTATAGCCCTGGAGTGGAGAATTCACCCTCTCCCTTCTGCGTTGGCCCCCCGGTGTTTGTTGCTCTGACCTCTCGGTGTTTGTCCGTGCATCACGGTTAGGCTCCTGGGGGACTGTACTTTCCTCTGCCATGTCAGTAGCAACAGTGTGCTCTACTCCAAGGCTCCTGGCCTCTCTATATATACCCTGCCAGGACAATGAAGAGCCACACCCATCAGCTTTGATTGGTCAGCCAATGGTAGCGCTGGGGTGGCTGTGACATCACAAAGCACTACCCTTGAAGATACGTGGGGGGAGGGGAGGGGTGCAGAGGAGTCTACGTGCTCTGGTTAGAGAAAGGGAGTGCTTCCTCAACACCCAGTAAAGAGCCTTCCCAAATTGACCTTCCACTCTTCCTCATCTTCTCTGGTTCAATCCTTGTGGTGCACATGTTAGGGAGAAGGTGTTCCTTCCAAACCATTCCACATGGCCACCCACATTCAGTGTTAAATTCTGTTGTCTCCCAGATCTCATCACCTGGTATTGTGTGGTTTTTAAAAACTTTTTATTTTAGAACAGTTTTATGTTTACAGAGTAATTGTGAAGATCATATTCATACACTCCACAACAAATTTCCCTTCTTAACATTGTACATTAGTATGGTACAATTGTTCAACTTAGTGAACCAACACTGAAACAGTATTATTAACTAAAGTCTGTACTTCATCAGAATTCCTTTTTTTTTAAATGTTGAGCCTTCTTTTAATTAATTTATTTTTATTTTTGGCTGTGTTGGGTCTTCGTTTCTGTGTGTGGGCTTTCCCTAGATGTGGCAATCAGGGGCCACTCTTCATCGTGATGGGCGGGCCTCTCACTGTCGCGGCCTCTCTTGTTGCGGAGCACAGGCTCCAGATGCGCAGGCTCAGCGGCTGTGGCTCTCGGGCCTTGTTGCTCTGCGGCATATGGGATCTTCCCAGATCAGGGCTCGAACCCGTGTCCCCTGCATCATCAGGCAGATTCTCAACCTCTGTGCCACCGTGGAAGCCCCAGATTGCCTTATTTTTTACCTAATATTCTTCTTCTGTCCCAGGATCCCAACCAAGATTCTACATTCAATTTAGTCATTCCTTGTTATAACTTCTTAGGCTCCTCTTGGCTGTGACAGTTTTTTAGACTTCTTGTTTTTGAAGACTTTGACAGTTTGGGGTCTTGTGTTTTGTCTTTTACATTAGGTCTGCAGATGTTATTGCTCTTATAGGTAAAAGTTTTTATAAGTTTCTTCTTCCAGAGAACCTCAAATCAAGTCAGTACCATCAGTGTTATGGACTTCCCCGTGGCAATGGTTGAACTAATCCCTTGGCTTTGTCACAGAGGTGACACAAATGTTTTTCTCTAGAGGTCTGAGGATCAGGATCATTTTTATTTATGACAGAGGCACAGGGGCAGCAGCAGAAGCATTTTGTAAGGTACTAGTGAGTCATTTACTTTTAGAAGTATGACCTCAGCATCCCACATAGTTAACGGCTCTTCCTCCACACGAGTGACCATCCAATGGACCTGTATATTGAACAGACTGTCAGTCTTTCTCCTGAGCTCTATATAGAAAGGGGGCCAACATGTGGTTGAGACACAACCAGTGTTCACAAGGTAAGAGTCATTTTGTTGAGGTTAGTATCAGTCGAACCTTAGTTTGGAATTGAAACACGTGATTCAACCTGAGAATCACAAATAGGTCCAGGTTGAGACACAGGATTCAGGACTGCTTTAAGGAAGGTCCCAATCCAAGAATCCTTTCACTATATGCCAAGTGGCTCAACTGACATATGTTGGTCAAAGCTTTAGCAGACACTCAGTAGGACTAACAAATGCAGCACAAAGAAGCAAGTTCAAAGCACAAGCTAGCCAGCAGGCAGTAGCCCAAGTGCCTGTTCACCAGCATAGAGGAGAGCCAGTTAGAAAGCCAAAGCAAGAGAAGAAAGACCCCCGGTGGTAAGGGATAGCACCTTGATGTCCTGCTCACAGGACCAGTTGTTGGAATCACACCACAGAGACAGGATGGACCCTTCAACCCAAATTCGGTTTGGATGTCGAGACTGATAACACATACACCTAGAGAGTATGAAAAACCTTACTACATAAGGAGGCTTTCTGGGGAGAGCAGGGCAGGCTCTCAAGCAGGTTCAAGAATGGCTTGAGAGAGCAGAAGAAGGAGACTGGCTTGGCTTTTATGGTGGTGAGGGGATGACGCTGGAGTGTTCCCACACACAGGTCAGGTTTTGCACAGCCTGAACTTCCTCCTGGCCCACAGAAGAGAGAGTACCTGAGCTTTCTTATCCGATCTAGGGAAGCAGGGGAAGAGGCAGGGGTAGGGCTCTTTTATAGAATAATGTTGTGTAAATGCAAGGTGTTTAGCACAGTTTAGAATTCTCATAACCATTATAACCACACTTATATTGTTTTCAGTTAAACTACGTTTCACTAGATTAGTATTTCCCAAATTATGGTCCTTTAAATATTATTTAAGGTGGCTTAGAATTATCTTGGTTCATCACAGAGAAACTGTGTAGAAAGAGAAAAGACTGCTAGCCTCAGGAGGTCTGACACACTGGTCACAAAAGAGCAGACTTCATTGTACTATCTGCTGAATTATGAGGGGTTTCTAACATGTTTCCCATCCTGGGTGACTACTGTAGCACCCAAAGACTGTAATAATAATTACCGAAACTAACATTTATTGACTACTAACTCTAAGTAGGAATTATGCTAAATACCCATGTACATATTTAATCCTCATCACAACCCTATTGAGATAAGTGGCAAAAGAGTGGTTTCTGTCATTTCTGCCAGGACATCTCCATTCCAATTGCAGAAGCAGAAAAGAGCATATAGGAGGGCACATGGGAATATTTATGGGCCAGGCTCAAAAGGGGTATGCATTACTCCTGCTCACATTTCCTTGGGAAAAACTCACATAGCCACATCTATCTACAAGAGAAAATGAGAAATGTAGTCTACCTGGTAGAAGAGGAGAACTTAAATGTTGGAGATAAGCTAGCAATCTCTGTCTCCACGATCTTGTTCATCACTCTCCCCAGTATTTACAGTAGAGCCTGGCACATAGTAGGTGGCCATGAATATTTCTGTTGAATGAATGGGTTTCAACTTTTTTGAACAGTTATGGGGATCAAAAGCATATAGAACTTGGTTAAGCAATGGTGTCCTAGATATGACACAAAAAGCACAAGCAACAAAGAAAGAGTATATTGGACTATATCAAAATTTTAAAATGTTTTCTTCTGCAAAAAAATACCATGAAGAAAGCAAAAAGGCACACCAAAGAGAGATCCTAGCAAATCATATATTTAATAAAAGTGTAGTATCCAGAATACAGAAAGAACTCTTAGAACTCAACAACAAAAATACAAACAACCCAACTGAAAATCAGGTAAAGGACTTAAATAGACATTGTGCTAATGAAGATATACAAATAGCCAACAAACATATGAAAATATGCTCAATACCATTAGTCGTTAGGGAAATGCAAATCAAAACCACGATGTGATGCCACTTCAAACCCACTAGGAAGGCTATAACTTTTTTAAAAAGAAAATAACAAGTATTGACAAGGATGTAGAGAAAGTGAAACACTCATACACGTCTGGTGGGAACATAAAATGATACAGGTTCTGTGGAAAACATTTTGGCAGTTACTCAACAAGTTAAACATAGACTTGCCATATTACCCAGTAACTCTACTCCTAGGTATATAATGAAAAGAGTTGAAAAGGAGGGAACAACAGCAACAACAACAACAACAAAAAAACAGGTGAATTGAGCAACACTAAAGCAAAGGGCAGATAATGTTTCAAGAAGTAAAAAATGGTCAACTTTATTAAATACTTTTACAGGTAATATAGGGACAGACAAATGACGATTGAACTTGTTAGTAGAGAGGTCATTGGTAAATTTGATAAGAAGGAAATTGAAAGAGTGGAAAATATTTTAATATAAACCTGGATGTGTGTTAAGGAGAAAATGTGAGATCAGAAAGTGAGGGGCGGATAGACAATTTCTTTTGCGAGTTTTGGTGCTAAGGGGAGGAGAAATATGGGACTATAGCTGGAGGGGGATTTGGTATTAAGAGAGTGTATTTTTAAGAGGGTAGATTCTAGAATGCATCTAGCCAATATAAATGACTGAATGAAACTGACGACATAAAAATCCAAAGGGATAATTGCAGAAGAAAAAATATTGAGAAAGCAAGAGGGGTATTCAGAGCACTAGTAGATGGGATCGGTAGCAAATGTGGAAATCTTGGCTTTCCATGAGAATGAGTAATATTTATAGATTCTACAATGGAGAAGGAAACGATTATGGTATGATTACAAATGCAGTTAAGATGGTAGATTTGGTGGGGAAGATATAAAAGAATTTTCTCTTGACTCTTCAGTTTTCTCAGTGAAGAATGAGATAAGGGCATAAAATAACAAGAGTGAGGGTAGGGTTTTGAGAAATTGAGGGGAAGATAAAGTATTGGATATTCATTTTGTATAATGGAAATGGGTGTATAATATGGAAGGATTGATCATTTAAGATATGTGGTCAAGAATTTAAGGTGAGATCAGTTAGCTTTGTCTTGTAAAGTTCTACAGCAACATCCATCACTTGGATATAGGAACAAAGCAGGTAGATAGCTAAATTTAACAAGGGTTGTGGTTTTGCCAGGGAAGTACTAGGGTGGGAAAGTGAGTAGAGAGATGAAGGTTGATGAAAGTAAGTGATACTCATGATAAATTGGTAAGCAATGAGGAAATGCGAAAAGAGAAATGTGGCTGATGTTGAAAAGTAGTAGAATTCACAGATTGGAGTTCAAAATTGAAGAATTTTTAGAGTTGGGTGTGTGTAGGTGTGTATACCTGCACGTGAGGGAGGTATTTTGCTAGGAAGGATAATCAGTTGTAGCCCAAGAGATGTATGTTATAAAATCAGGATTTCAGAGTTGCTGTAATTTTTGAGAATGTCAATGTCTAGTGCATGAGCATTAGAGTGAGTGGCTTAAGTATGATGGAAGAAAAATACCATTGGAATTGAGGGCATGAAAGGTTTGCAAAGCCAAAAATGCTGGATGAATATCCACATAGATGACAGATGTTGAAGTTGCCAAGATGGTGGCAGTACTAAAAGTGGAGAAGAAGACTCAGGAAAGTGTCTAATGAATGAAGGTAAAGAAATAGATGGCGTAGCACATGATATTATCTAATAGCAAGAACTACAAATGAGCTCTGAATTTTGAAAGAGAAAGGAGCAGAAATGGTTTGAAAGTGACAGTGAGTCGACTCCTTGGGGTATGTGAGGAAAACTAACGTTTGCTCAAGAGGACTGCAGGGGAAGTGATTTCCTCAAGGCACAGCCATATTCCAGTCATAAAACAGAGATTAAGGGAACACGGAGAGAACAACTTGAAGCTACTGGGGAGTTTCTTAATGATAGACTATGAGTTACAGAGGGCAGGAAAGAAGCGCTCATGAAGTTGGGGAGAGGGTTGGGTCCAATTCCGTCAAGTGCAGAGCAATACGTGAATAAGGGTCTAGTTAATGATGGATAATCTGCAGGGTGGTGACTTAAGTAAAAGTGATAAGACAAGATGGACCTTGTGACTGCACGGCAGATTGGGAGGTGAGTAAAGCCCTCCAGACTACAGATTGCTTAATCTAGGCTGACCTAGAACTAAGAAGAATCCAGAAACACCACTGAAACCTGTTTCCTCTAAATATCATGTATCCTGTATGATGATCCAGCATTGCAAAGATAGACTAGTTAGGACATCTAAGAGGGTAGTCTTGAAAGGAAACTAGTGTGTTTGCTCAAGAGTGTGAGTGTGTATGAAAAATATCAACAGCAAATTCTAATGTCAGAGGGTTGCTACTATAGGCTTATGGAGCCATGCACTATTCTTGGACAACCCAAGGTGCCTGCACAGATGTGGCCCAGATGCAAGCACCAACACTTACTGGGCACCTGCAAAGCCAAAGCTGGGGAAGATGGAAGTCCAAGTGGAAGTGGTATTTTCCCAAGACAGGAATGTATTTACTTAGGCTTCCTAAATGGCAGTTGGACAAAAATGGAAGAAAGGAAATTAAGCTTCTTTTTGCCTAACATCTCTCCTCAGGAGGAAGTACTTGGAGTTGTATTTCCTACGTAAATTCACCTGCTAAAACTCCAGGGAGCTCATCAGTGGGCAGATGTTCCCACCTAAGTATGGTTACCAGCAAACATTTATTCAAATTCATGGCTGCATCTGGCTCACATTAGAAGGGTTCTCTTTGTCATTGTCTTTTAAAAGAACAATTCCCCATGCTTATAAATCCAGACACAGAACATCAATTCAACCAACCTCAGGAGCCCTGTGGCTACACCTTCCTGCTGGGAATCAGCATGGTCCCCAGACAATCAATTTCAGGAGTATTACCAAAGAGTTTTCATTTTCAGTGTTTATCCACTGGAATGTCTACGAGTGAAGAATAGACAGGGCAATACAATCCTAAGATTCAATTTCTTTCATCAAATACAAACTGTGTATATGAGCATCAAGGCAAGAGGATGGAGGACTTTAACTGAAATTCCAATAGATATCTAAGTGCAAATCCTGGAACCATCCCATGCTAGCATTGTGAGTTAGGATAGGTACTTAACCACTCTGAGCCTGTTTTCTGATCTCTAAAAAAAAAATAGAAGGATAATATCTCATACAGCTGTTGCAAAGATCAACTCAAATAATTCATGTACAGAATATAGCACAACAACCTACAGAATGGGAGAAAATATTTGTAAATCGTGTATCTGATAAGGGATTTTTATTCAGAATATATAAAGAACTCTTACATGCCTGTGATAAGAAGGTAAATAACCCAACTTTTAAAATGGGCAGAAGATCTAAATAGACATTTCTGCAAGGAAGATATACAAATGGCCAGCAAGCACATTAGAGACGCTTGACATCATTATTCATCAGGACAACACAAATGAATACCACAGAAAGATACCATTTCATACCCATGCGGATGGCTAGAATCCAAAAGTCAGATAATCATAACTGTTGGTGGGGATTTAGGGAAATCAGAACCATCATACACTGTTAGTGAGAATGTAAAATGGTATACCTGCTTTGGAAAAGTTTGGTAGTTTCTCAGAGGGTGAAACAGTGTTACTGTATGACCCACTTGTAGGTATATTCCCAAGATAAATGCAAATATATGTCCATACAAAAACTTGTACATAAATATGCATAGCAGCAATATTCATAATACCCAAAGATGGAAACAACCCAAATGCCCAACAACTGACCAGTGGACAAACAAAATGTGGCAAATCCATACAACAGAATACTATTCAGACATCAAAAGGAATGAAGAATTAATATATGCTACAATATGGCTGAACCTTAAAAACATTATGCTAAGTGAAAGAAGTCAGTCACAAAAGACCACATATTATGTGATTCTATTCATATGAAATGCTCAGAACAGGCAAATCTATAGCTACAAAATAGATCAATAATTGCTTAAGGCTGAGGCAGAAGTTGTTGGGAGCATAGGGGATTCACAGCTACAAGATACGAGGGTTTCTTTTTGAGGTGTTGAAAACGTTCTAAAATAGACTGGAGGGAACTTCAAGACGTCGGAAGAGTGAGACGTGGAGATCACCTTCCTCCCCACAGAAGCATCAGAAATACATCTACACGTGGAACTGCTCCTATAGAACACCCACTGAACGCTGGCAGAAGACCTCAGACCTCCCAAAAGGCAAGAAACTCCCCACGTAGCTGGGTAGGGCAAAAGAAAAAAAGAAAAAGCAGAGACAAAAGAATAGGAACGGGACCTGCACCAGTGGGAGGGAGCCTGAAGGAGGAAAGCTTTCCACACACTAAAAGCCCCTTCACTGGCGGAGACTACAGGTGGCGGACGGGGGCAGCTTCGGAGCCATGGAGGAGAGCGCAGCAACAGGGGTGCGGAGGGCAAAGTGGAGAGATTCCCGCATGGAGGATCGGTGCCGACCAGTACTCACCAGCCCGAGAGGCTTGTCTGCTCACCTGCCGGGACGGGTGGGGCCTGGGAGCTGAGGCTTGGGCTTCGGTCTGAGCACAGGGAGAGGACTGGCAGTGTGAACACAGCCTGAAGGGGTTAGTACGCCACGTCTAGCCAGGAGGGAGTCCAGGAAAAGTCTGGAGCTGCCGCAAAGGCAAGAGACTTTTTCTTCCCTCTGTGTTTCCTGGTGCACGAGCAGAGGGGATTCAGAGCGCCGCCTAAAGGAGCTCCAGAGACGGACGCGAGGCGCGGCTAGGAGCGCAGACCCCAGAGATGGGCATGAGATGCTAAGGCTGCTGCTGCCGCCACCAAGAAGCCTGTGTGCGAGAACAGGTCACTATCCACACCTCCCTTCAGGGAGCCTGTGCAGCCCGCCACTGCCAGTGTCCCGTGATCCAGGGACGACTTCCCCGGGAGAACGCACGGTGTGCCTCGGGCTAGTGCAACGTCACGCCGGCCTCTGTCACTGCAGGCTCACCCTGCCTCCGTACCCCACCCTCCGCCCGGCCTGAGCGAGCCAGAGCCCCCAAAGCAGCGGCTCCTATAACCCCATCCTGTCTGAGCGAAGAACAGACGCTCTCAGGAGACCTACACGCAGAGGCGGGTTCAAATCCAAAGCTGAACCCCGGGAGCTGTGCAAACAAAGAAGAGAAAGGGAAATCTCGCCCAGCAGCCTCAGGAGCAGCGGATTAAATCTCCACAATCAACTTGATGTACCCTGCATCGGTGGAACACCAGAATAGACAACGAATCATCCCAAATGGAGGAGGTGGACTTTGGGAGCAATGCTATTTATACATTTTTTTCCCTTTTTCTCTTTTTGTGAGTGTGTATGTGTATGCTTCGGTGTGTGATTTTGTCTGTATAGTTAGTTTGGCACTTACCGTTTGTCCTAGGGTTCTGTCTGTCCATTTTTTGTTTTTTTTTAGTATAGTTTTCAGCGCTTGTTATCATTGGTGAATTTGTTCCTTCGTCTGGTTTTTCTCTTCTTTCTCGTTTTTTTAATTACTTAAAAAATTTTAATAATAAATTTTTGTTCTTTATTTTAATAACTTTTTAATAATTTAATTTAATTTAATTTTACATTTTTCTTTCTTTCTTTCTTTCTTTCTTTCTTTCTTTCTTTCTTTCTTTCTTTCTCCCTTTTATTCTGAGCCGTGTGCGTGCCAGACTCTTGGTGCTCCAGCCAAGCGTCAGGGCTGTTCCTCTGATGTGGCAGAGGCAAGTTCAGGATATTGGTCCACCACAGACCTCCCAGCTCCACGTAATATCAAACAGTGAAAATCTCCCAGAGATCTCCATCTCAACACCAAGACCCAGCTCCACTAAATGACCAGCAAGCTACGGTGCTGGATACCTTATGCCAAACAACTACCAAGAAAGGAACACAACTCCACCCATTAGCAGAGAGGCTGCCTAAAATCATAGTAAGGTCACAGACACACCAAAACACACCACCAGACTTGGACCTGCCTACCAAAAAGATAAGATCCAGCCTCATTGACCAGAACACAGGCACTGGTCCCCTCCACCAGGAAGCCTACACAACCCACTGAACCAACCTTAGCCACTGGGGACAGACACCAAAAACAACGGGAACTACGAACCTGCAGCCTGTGAGAAGGAGACACCAAACACAGTAAAATAAGCAAAATGAAAAGACAGAAAAACACACAGCAGATGAAGGAGCAAGGTAAAAACGCACCAGACCTAACAAATGAAGAGGAAATAGGCAGTCTACCTGAAAAAGTATTCAGAATAATGATAGTAAAGATGATCGAAAATCTTGGAAATAGAATGGAGAAAATACAAGAAAAGTTTAACAAGGACCTAGAAGAACTAAAGAGCAAACAAACAATCATGAACAACACAATAAATGAAATTACATATCCTCTAGAAGGGATCAATAGCAGAATAAATGAGGCAGAAGATCGGATAAGTGACTTGGAAGATAAAATAGTGGGAATAACTAGTGGAGAGCAGCATAAAGAAAAAAGAATGAAAAGAATTGAGGACAGTCTCAGAGACCTCTGGGACACGATTAAACGTACCAACATTCAAATTATAGGGCTTCCCAAAGAAAAAGAGAAAAAGAAAGGGACTGAGAAAATATTTGAAGAGATTATAGTTGAAAACTTCCCTAATATGGGAAAGGGAATAGTTAATCAAGTCCAGGAAGCACAGAGAGTCCCATACAGGATAAATCCAAGGAGAAACACGCCAAGAAACATAGTAGTCAAACTATCAAAAAGTAAATACAAAGAAAAAATATTAAAAGCAGCAATGGAAAAACAACAAATAACATAGAAGGGAATCCCCATAAGGTTAACAACTGATCTTTGAGCAGAAATTCTGCAAACCAGAAGGGAGGGGCAGGACATATTTAACGTGATGAAAGGGAAAAACCTACAACCAAGATTACTCTACCCAGCAAGGATCTCATTCAGATTTGACAGAGAAATTAAAACCTTTACAGACAAGCAAAAGCTAAGAGAATTCAGCAGAACCAAACCAGCTTTACAGCAAATGCTAAACCAAATTCCCCAGGCAGGAAACACAAGAGAAGGAAAAGACTTACAATAACAAATGCAAAACAATTAAGAAAATGGTAATAGGAGCATACATATCGATAATTACCTTAAATGTAAATGCATTAAATGCTCCCAGCAAAAGACACAGACTGGCTGAATGGATACAAAAACAAGACCCGTATATATGCTGTCAACAAGAGACCCACTTCAGACCTAGGGAAACATACAGACTGAAAGTGAGGGGATGGAAAAAGATATTCCATGCAAATGAAAATCAAAAGAAAGCTGGAGTAGCAATTCTCATATCAGACAAAATAGACTTTAAAATAATGACTTACAAGGGACAAAGCAGGACACTACATAATGATCAAGGGATCAATCCAAGAAGAAGATATAACACTTGTAAATATTTATGCACCCAACATAGGAGCACCTCAATACATAAGACAAATACTAACAGCCATAAAAGGGGAAATCGACAGTAACACAATCATAGTAGGCGACTTTAACACCCCACTTTCAACAATGGACAGATCATCCAAAATGAAAAAAAAATAAGGAAACACAAGCTTTAAATGATACATTAAACAAGATGGACTTAATTGATATTTATAGGACGTTCCATCCAAAAACGTCCAGAGATAAACCCATGTACACATGGTCACCTTATCTTGATAAAGTAGGCTAGAGTATACAATGGAGGAAAGACAGCCTCTTTAATAAGTGGTGCTGGGAAAACTGTACAGCTACATGGAAAAGAATGAAATTAGAAGACTCCCTAATGCCATACAAAAAAATAAACTCAAAATGGATTAAAGACCTTAATGTTAGGCCAGACACACTAAAACTCTTAGAGGAAATAAAAGAAGAACACTCTTTTGAGATAAATCACAGTAAGATCTTGTTTGACCCACCTCCTAAAGAAATGGAAACAAAACTAAAAATAAACAAATGGGACCGAGTGAAACTTAAAAGCTTTTGCACAGCAAAGGAAACCATAAACAAGATGAAAAGACAACCCTCAGAATGGGAGAAAATATTTGCAAACGAAGCAACTGACAAAGGATTAGTCTCCAAAATTTACAAGCAGCTCATGCAGCTCAATATCAAAAACAAAAACCACCCAATCCAAAAATGGGCAGAAGACCTAAATAGACATTTTTCCAAAGAAGATACACAGATTGCCAGCAAACACATGAAAGAATGCTCAACGTCGTTAATCATTAGAGAAATGCAAATCAAAACTACAATGCGGTATCATCTCACACCGCTCAGAATGGCCATCATCAAAAAATCTACAAACAATAAATGGACAACCTGGAAGAAATGGACAAATTCTTAGAGAAGGTGTGGAGAAAAGGGAACCCTCATACACTGTTGATGGGAATGTAAATTGATACAGTCACTAAGGAGAACAGTATGGAGGTTCACTAAAAAACTAAAAATAGAACTACCATACGACCCAGCAATCCCACTATGGGGCATATATCCTGAGAAAACCATAATTCAAAAAGAGTCATGTACCACAATGTTCATTGCAGCTCTATTTACAATAGCCAGGACTTGGATGGAACCTAAGTGTATATCAACAGATGAATGGATAAAGAAGATGTGACACATGTATACAATGGAATATTACTCAGCCATAAAAAGGAACGAAACTGAGTTATTTGTAGTGAGGTGGATGGACACAGAGTCTGTCATACAGAGTGAAGTAAGTCAGAAAGAGAAAAACAAATACCGTATCCTAACACATATATATGGAATCTTTAAAAAAATATGGTCATGAGGAACCTAGGGGCAAGACGGGAAAAAAGACGCAGACCTGGGCTTCCCTGGTTGTGTACTGCTTGAGAATCCGCCTGTCGATGCAGGGGACACGGGTTCGTGCCCCGGTCTGGGAGGATCCCACATGCCACGGAGAGGCTGGGCCCGTGAGCCATGGCCACTGAGCCTGCGCGTCCGGAACCTGTGCTCCACAACGGGAGAGGCCACAACAGTGAGAAGCCCGCGTACCGAAAAAAATAAAAAATGTCGCAGACCTACTAGAGAATGGACTTGAGGACACGGGGAGGGGGAAGGGTAAGCTGGGACAAAGTGAGAGAGTGGCATGGACATATATACACTACCAAATGTAAAACAGATAGCTAGTGGGAAGCAGCCACATAGCACAGGGAGATCAGCTCAGTGCTTTTTGACCACCTAGAGGGGTGGGATTGGGAGGGTGGGAGGGAGGGAGATGAAAGAGGGAGGGGATATGGGTATATACGTATATGTATAGCTGATTCAATTTGTTATAGAGCAGAAACTAATACACCATTGTAAAGCAATCATACTCCAGTAAAGATGTTAAAAAAAAAAGTGTGTTTGTTCAAAATAAATAAATAAATAACTTTCCTAACTGCTTAGGAAAGTTATTTCTCTTTCCTATGAAATGAAAAATGATCTATAAGGGCACTTAGTATTGACTATAAATTCCAGTTCTGTCAGTGATGGTATCTGGCGCATGAGGGGCACCCAAGTTAGGGAGCTTTTGGTTAATTTCCCTGGGCCATATAGAGCAAAGTGTTCTCTCAAATACTCTCTGGAAATTCGGAGCCTCAAATATGTTTGCCACCTTCCCCCAAGTCATCACATTTATTAACATCCTTGTCTTATTTTTCTAGAAGCAGGAGCTTCTAGCAGATCTTTTCCCTTTGTGAAAGGATGTATTTCTGTGTGAGGTGGATCTAGGCCACCTTAGTCTGTCCTCTAATGTTCACCTCAGTAGCACTCTACCTGGTTCATAATATCTTTGAGGCCAACTTCCTGTAATGTTTTTCTTTTTCTTTTCTTTTTTTTTACCTTAGGAGCACTGTATAATAAAAACTCCATTAAAGATGCAAAACCAAAGTGAGCCATGAAGCAAGACACAATGGGGCCTATCAGCATTCCTACGCGTGTTCAAGGCGAAAGCATTTCAGAGGGAGTTAAACAACAGTCATTATAGCTATCTTTGTTGACCTCTGACTCTATATGCCAGTCACTGTGTTTGACATACATTAATTCTCATAAAACTTCTGTCATGTTGACATTATTATCTCCCTTTTACAAATGGGGAAAGAGGTTCACATAAATTAAATGACTTTCTCAGGGCAACAGCTAGTAAGTTTCAGGGCTGGATTTGTATCCAAAATAAAGTGGGCTTTGTTTGGTTTTTTGACTCTATTTTCTTCTTAGTAGTACTGCATACATTTATTATTTATATGTATTAAAAAGGATAAAATAAGTTTGGACTCCTCTCTCACACAACATGAAGTTCTGTATGATCTAAAGATAAAAATGTTGAAGTAAAATATATATATTATGGAAAACGTATGTATAATCTAGGAGTCAAGAAAAATTTCTGTGCAAGCTGGAAAACCTAGTCACTTTGGAGAAATGACTGACATATTTGAGTGCTTAAAACTTAAAATGTAATCATATGGCTAACGTAAAGGTAAATAAAACCAGAAGACAAATAATAGAGGAACATATATTTGTAAGACACACGACAGATAAAGGGTTCAATATCCAACATATAAAAAATTTCCTACACATTAATAAGAAAAGACAAACACCCTAATTGAAAGTGGTTAAAAAGGGTAAAAAGGGCTGTTCAAGGAGGCAGAAAACACCCTTGCCAATAAACAAGTGAAATTACTCAACTTTACTAACAATCAGGCATATTGAAATTAAATTAACAAGGAAATATCACTTTAAGACCATTAAACATGTTATCACACATTGCTGGAGTGTTGTGGAGGTTAATATGTTATCTCATACATTTGCCGAGGGAAATGTGCAGTATATTAAAGCCATTTGGAAGTCAATCTGGCAACCCCTATTAAAATTAAGAATTTACATAAACTTTAACTTAGCAATTCCATTTCCGGGGCCTTCTTCCATAGAAGATAAAAGCACGGGTATATAACAGTGAATATGAACAAGATACATTTTACGTATATATTCAGATTAATTGCAACGTTTTTCCTAGTAGCCAAAAAACTGGAATCAACTTGAATGTCCTCAATAGAGGAATGGTTTAATAAGTTGTCTTTCACTCAAACCATTGCATTTTACATAACTAGTTTAAAAAGTGTGTTAAGTCTATACCAGACGATGTGGAAAACATTTCTCTGAAATGTTTCTAAGTGAGAAAAACTACGTGCAGTAACGAGTAAAATAGTACCCCTATATGTTTTTATGCATACATATGTATGTTACCTTATTTATGAACATAGACAAAGATATGCAAAGATTCACACCAGGCTTTTAACACAGCTTATCCAGTGGAGGAGTGGCTAATGAAGTGTAAAAATCCTATAGATGTACAGGCTTTCTCAATATTTATGTATATGTATGTATATATATATATATATAATTCTCAACATTTATATATAATTGCTTTATGTAAATGCACATGTAAATTACATATGTGTAAAGCCATGTACAAAGAGATAGTTGCTGAAAGTGTGCATATCATAGAGAGTGATTTGAGTTTTTAGTGTTTAGGGTTCTTTTTTTTAACTTTCTTTCTTGTACTTTGAGTTTTTCAAAATAAAAACTTTACATGATTTTAAGTTTAACATTTTCTAAAGCAAACATTATAGAGCAGGTTAAGGAAATGACCCAGTATCTACAGAATGATTTGATTGTTCAGTCCTCCAGCAGTTCATCAAACTACATTGAGCAGCAACCGTGACATTGTGTCAGGTGTGTTAAAGTGGTTGGGATTACAGAGATGAATGAAATATGCTCCTTCTTGTTGTATATTACAACAAGACAAACATATAAATGAACCATTCTAATACAATATGGCTATTGCTTTAATATAAGAATTTGTAGGACCATAGGGGCAATGAACTCTGCAGGCATTGGTGGTAGAGAGGCTTCAGAGGGAAAGAACCATTTGAGCTTAGCCTTAAAGACTGAGGATGCTTTCATCACTCACCAGCCTTAGGTGGGGAATGGAAAGCAATCCCTTCAAAGAGGAAGGAATCAACATCTAGTCCTATTTCATTCATCAAGAATGTGGAGGAGGAAGTAAACAGTTTATTATTTATAGTCTCAAATGATGGTAATGTGTGGAAGATGGGCAAATGGAACAAGAGACTTTGGAAGAGTCCTGATCAGGAACTAATAAAATGAGAACTTGCTTTGAAACATGCAAGCAGGTTTTTCTGAGGGAAGAAGAACTCTAAGCTGCGTTTAATGAAAGGAAGCAACTGTCAAAGCAATCTGACTAAGTTCAGTACATTAGGTTTGCAGTTGGGGAAGAAATATGGGTTGCTGTTCATTTAGGACCTGTGGAAGAGGTTGGAGAAAAGGGGATAGGTATTCAAGCAATGATTCATTAGGTAGAAAGAAGAGAATGTTAGAAATCAGACACTACTGCCACTTACTGAATAAATTCATCATAAGCCATATACAGACACATTATAAAGTATCTCAAGGTACCAGAATGCTTGACCATTGAGGTAAGGTGCCCCAAAATACTGTGTCTTCAAGGAAAACACAAGGGTTCAGTACTCATGGGTTAGCAGCAGTTAACATAAGACACACTAGCTTTTGGGGAGTGGGGGAGAAAGAAGCAAGGATTATGCATGTATGTATTTATATCATAGATGATAACAACAGAAGCCATTTAATCAAATGCTTATTATTGGCCTAATATAATGTCAGGTGTTTTACATAAATTACCTCATTTAATCCCAGCATGGCTGTAAGATCTAGATACATGTTACTATCATTCCCTTTTTACAGATGAGGAAACTAAGTCTTACAGGAGTTAAAAAACGTACTCAAGGTCAAATAGCTTTTAGGTGGTGAAGCTGTAAATTGAGATCGGACTTTAAATCCTATGCTCCCAACTGCTCAACTAGACACTAAGTTATATTCCCCCTGCTAAACCCTAGTCCCAGCCATCATCATATCACACCTGTATTGTCCCAACAGCCTGTCACCCCTCTGGTCCTACACAGTTCACAACATCCAGTGAACTTTCTAAAACATACATCAGACGACATCACTTTCCTTTATCAAACCATCCAGTGGCCCTCCACTGCACGTAAGATAAAATCCAAGTTCTTACCCTGCAGGTCCCTATGTGACCACTTCTCTGCCAGCCTCTCCAGTCTCAGTCATCAATCTCCGCTCTGCCCCTCTCTGACTGCACTCCAGTCACTCACCCTTCTGCTCTTCCTCAACACACTGTTCTCGTTCTGGCACACGGCATTGCTACTTGCTAGTCTACCTAAAATGCTCTTCTTCAAAGTCTTCACACAGCTGACTCGACCTCATTATTCAGATCTTGATTCAAATATCAGCTCCTTTGAGAAGGTTCCCCACACCAACAACAAGAACGACCCCTTTGCCCATGAAAACAAAAGTTACTTGAGGACAGGAACTATTGATTTCATGTTCTTCACTCTAATTCCAGAACCAAGAGTAATATCTGACACCTACTAGGCACTCAGGACATATTTCTTTCCTGAAATACTGGTATCTTTTTTAAAGTGTCATACTCATATGCCTATGAGTATATCTACATATATATATATATATATATATTTATGGATATGTGAGCTTGTTGTCACCTCACAGAAGTGGAATGTACATCCCTCACCCAAAATTTGGTTTGAATGTCAAGACTAATGATGCCACACATATACCAAGAAGGTATGAAAAGGATTATTACTCACATAATGAGTTATGCATCAAAAATGCAGTTAGACCAAAAAAAGAAAAAAGAAAAAACTGGTAACTGTGAAGTGTTGGGTAATTAGATGGTTGTGATTCTTTCATTCTATAGATATAGGAATAGATATAGAAATAATCGAAACATCAAGTTCTACACCTTAAGTATATACAATTTTTATTTATCCATTATACCTCAATAAAACTGAAAAAATGGGATCAGTCTCAATGACAACTTACCCATGGTGTTTGTCTGATAACTAAAACATTGCGTGGTTTATTTAATTTAATTTGGACTTGTTTATGTAAGCCATTATGGCACCTGCAGCATGAGACCAATAAGAAAGGTGAACGTTCCATTGAATATCTAGTACTATCAAGAGCTAGTACTATATATTCTGAGAAGTGAAATGAGTGCCTTAGTCTCAATATCAATGTGAAGAACTTCAAAGAAGGTAAAGAGTGCTATGGTGAGACATTGTATTGTGGCTTTAATATGTGCAGAAGATGTGTGACCTTGATTTATATTTTGGGTATCCGTGAGGCAAGAGATTCTATGAGTTCTTTACCCCAAATGAGGCAACCTTGGAGAAGGAATTGTTTGCATTGGCCAGAACAGATGGTCAGACCGCTGGCAGTGGCCCAAAGATCTATAAAAATGTGAAGATGAGGCCAATTGTTGGCTAAGACATGGCCAAGTGCTCAGATAACTGGCTAAAGTTTGGCCAACTGAGCTGATCCTGTGTCCTGTCCTTTATCAGGAACATTCTGATGAAGAGATGAAAAGCAGCAAGAGTCAAGCAAGCTCCATTAAGTGTGACAGTGGCAATGCCATTGGTTAAGTGAATGAACCCCCTTTGGTATTCACTGTGTTGAGCCTAAGGGGCTCCCCAGGTATCCAAGTGTTCTAAGAGATGACCTCCTCTAGCACTGTGGCATCCGGCAAGGGACCCAGCACAGGGGACGTTACCCTCTCCTGAAAGTAGGGTATGCAGAGAGCCCAGGTTCAGCTCCATCCTGTAGCAAGGAGGCCTCACTAGCTGTGCTGGGCTTGCAGGGTGCTGTTTCCATGATCAAAGGCCTAACGGGCAGCTGTATACTGAGGGTCACAGGTTCAGGACCTGAGATAGTCTATATTTCCAGGAAAGTCCAGTATGCACCCACCAATTGCTACACTAATGGCATACAGCATTGGGCCAAGGAAGGTAGTTCCTTGTATCAGAAGCCCATGCAACTAACGGCCATCACTGATGGTAGAGGGACTCCAAGATATATGAGAGAAGGTTGCTAAAGCTCCCACAGTGAAGGAATCCCGGGGGGCCGTAACAGGAATGCCTGTTCTATGGCCATTCAGGCAGATTCTAGTATCTTTTTACAGGGGGTCTCATTCAAGTTGGGCCTATTTGCAAGTTACAGAACAAAAAAAAAGCTTTGTAAATGAGGAGTGTTGCCTCCAGAATCTAAACATGTCGAAAACATGTTGGGCTTGTTTTAACAATGTGGGTCCTAAGAAGACTAAAAGCTGTTTCTTGACACTGTCAGGACTGGAGCAGCCCTCAACTTACTAAATAATTTTCAGGAGCTTAACTGAAGTGGTGGGGCCCTGTACTATGGGTCTCATGTGAATCTCCTCAAAGGAGGATGTCATTAGTGTGATGTCATAACTGTGTACCCGAAAAAAGTTAGAGCTGGTTAAAATATTGCCTGTGAAGACTATGTGAGATGGCAGGCGTGGAGACTGAGCCCATTGAGTACCCAGGTGAAGGTGTATTGTGTCCCTTTAAAGGTGAAGGTTAACTGCAGCTGAGAGGTTGTTGAACTAGGCACTGAATAGAACATGCTAGCCAAATACTTTGCTCTCACTGCAAAGTATTTACCAGTTACTTATTTATTATTGGGTGGAATCAGTCATTTCAATAGGTGGGGCCATGACGCCAAGGGTACGAATTCACACTGAGGCACCGGTCCTGTTTTGCCGGGTTTAAGAACAAGTAAAACTTGGCTGTTAAATGCAGCAGAAGTGGGGATAACCACACCTTCTCTAAATAGGTCTTATATAATGGGTTTCAATCTGTGAAAACCGTGCTTTCATTTAGACTGAACCTTTTCTTAAACACTGAGGTGAAAGGTATTATTTTAACTAGGGGGAAAGGTCCATAGGGTCCCATAGTTTTCAAGCTGATTATAAGGGCCAGAGACTTAACTTGATTACTTATTGGGTCAGGTTCTCCACGTGCACTAGAGGATATTTTAGGGTAATGGATGTCTTGGCTATGGAAAAGTTAGGCACGGAAATAATTTGGATGGTTCAGGTTAGGCATATCTGTTTCTATTTTATGTTCACCTACTCCCTGGCTGGGAGTGGATGAACATAAAGTATGGCCAGATGTGGGCCAGAAGGGGAAGGGGAATTAATGAGGCTTCAAAACTGTCCATTGTCAAACATCAAAAGTGGAATCAGATTATGACACACACTGCCACCACCCATACAGCACCCCTCTCCCCATCTGGGACCTCCCAAACACACACGGAAACACCAAGTCCATTTCCTCCTCACCAGCAGGATAAAGTGTTCAGGAAGAAATCTGTCTTCAGAGCTCAGTCCTCACCCAGTCCTTATTCCCGGTGTCTGGCTAACTATGGACTGTCTGTTCTGGGCCCCAAACTGGCAGGATACTACTTCCCTCCCTTCTCACACGGCTGCCCCTTCCTGCCTTCCTTCAGTCCCCATCACCGAAGAACAGACAGAGATACACACACATCTTTCTACAACAGCTTGTACATCAATAGCTGAGGGCTTTTTTATTTGGTCTCTACACAGGTGACCATGTCTCCAGTGCTTTCTCTGGAGAGACAACAGAGACAGCAAGGTCTCAGTCACCTGATAGACCCAGGGCAGCACTTTATGAACTGCTGGAAGAGCCCTCTGGGACGTTTTCATCCTCCTCTGGCTCTTTAGTCATTGTTGTACTCCGCCAGTAATAGAATGCTAGCATCTTTGACTTCTTCTGTGTAGAACCTCTTCCCGAATTCTGATGACGGACTGATTTTCTTAACTCGACCACCTCCTGAATCTGGTCGGAAAACAAAGTGATACAGAAAGATATTGATTTGGGGAAAGAGGATGGGAAGGAGAACTTTGAGAGAATGGGTGTGGATTGAGAAGGGGTTTGTGCCAGGGAAGGGCTGGGTAAGTCTTGGGTGGGGGATGAAGAGGAGGCACGTGAGTCGGGTAATCTGACCTCCTCCATCTTAGAGCCCTGGAGTGGAGAATTCATCCTCTCCCTTCTGCGTTGGCCCCCCGGTGTTTGTTGCTCTGACCTCTCGGTGTTTGTCCGTGCATCACGGTTAGGCTCCTGGGGGACTGTAGTTTCCTCTGCCATGTCAGTAGCAACAGTGTGCTCTACTCCAAGGCTCCTGGCCTCTCTATATATACCCTGCCAGGACAATGAAGAGCCACACCCATCAGCTTTGATTGGTCAGCCAATGGTAGCGCTGGGGTGGCTGTGACATCACAAAGCACTACCCTTGAAGATACGTGGGGGGAGGGGAGGGGTGCAGAGGAGTCTAGGTGCTCTGGTTAGAGAAAGGGAGTGCTTCCTCAACACCCAGTAAAGAGCCTTCCCAAATTGACCTTCCACTCTTCCTCATCTTCTCTGGTTCAATCCTTGTGGTGCACATGTGAGGGAGAAGGTGTTCCCTCCAAACCATTCCACATGGCCACCCCCATTCAGTGTTTAATTATGTTGTCTCCCAGATCTCATCACCTGGTATTGTGTGGTTTTTAAAAACTTTTTATTTTAGAACAGTTTTAGGTTTACAGAGTAATTGTGAAGATCATATTCATACACTCCACAACAAATTTCCCTTCATAACATTGTACATTAGTATGGTACAATTGTTCAACTTAGTGAACCAACACTGAAACAGTATTATTAACTAAAGTCTGTATTTCATCAGAATTCCTTTTTTTTTAAATGTTGAGCCTTCTTTTAATTAATTTATTTTTATTTTTGGCTCTGTTGGGTCTTCGTTTCTGTGTGTGCTTTCCCTAGTTGTGGCAAGCAGGGTCCACTCTTCATCGTGATGCGCGGGCCTCTCACTGTCGCGGCCTCTCTTGTTGCGGAGCACAGGCTCCAGATGCGCAGGCTCAGCGGCTGTGGCTCACGGGCCTAGTTGCTCTGCGGCATGTGGGATCTTCCCAGATCAGGGCTCGAACCCGTGTCCCCTGCATCATCAGGCAGATTGTCAACCTCTGTGCCACCGTGGAAGCCCCAGATTGCCTTATTTTTTACCTAATATTCTTCTTCTCTCCCAGGATCCCAACCAAGATTCTACATTCAATTTAGTCATTCCTTGTTATAACTTCTTAGGCTCCTCTTGGCTGTGACAGTTTTTTAGACTTCTTGTTCTTGAAGACTTTGACAGTTTGGGGTCTTGTGTTTTGTCTTTTACATTAGGTCTGCAGATGTTATTGCTCTTATAGGTAAAAGTTTTTATAAGTTTCTTCTTCCAGAGAACCTCAATTCAAGTCAGTACCATCAGTGTTATGGACTTCCCCGTGGCAATGGTTGAACTAATCTCTTGGCTTTGTCACAGAGGTGACACAAATGTTTTTCTCTAGAGGTCTGAGGATCAGGATCATTTTTATTTATGACAGAGGCACAGGGGCAGCAGCAGAAGCATTTTGTAAGGTACTAGTGAGTCATTTACTTTTAGAAGTATGACCTCAGCATCCCACATAGTTAACGGCTCTTCCTCCACACGAGTGACCATCCAATGGACCTGTATATTGAACAGACTGTCAGTCTTTCTCCTGAGCTCTATATAGAAAGGGGGCCAACATGTGTTTGAGACACAACCAGTGTTCACAAGGTAAGAGGCATTTCTTTGAGGTTAGTATCAGTCGCACCTTAGTTTGGAATTGAAACACGTGATTCAACCTGAGAATCACAAATAGGTCCAGGTTGAGACACAGGATTCAGGACTGCTTTAAGGAAGGTCCCAATCCAAGAATCCTTTCACTATATGCCAAGTGGCTAAACTGACTTATGTTGGTCAAAGCTTTAGCAGACACTCAGTAGGACTAACAAATGCAGCACAAAGAAGCAAGTTCAAAGCACAAGCTAGCCAGCAGGCAGTAGCCCAAGTGCCTGTTCACCAGCATAGAGCAGAGCCAGTTAGAAAGCCAAAGCAAGAGAAGAAAGACCCCCGGTGGTAAGGGATAGCACCTTGATGTCCTGCTCACAGGACCAGTTGTTGGAATCACACCACAGAGACAGGATGGACCCTTCAACCCAAATTCGGTTTGGATATCGAGACTGATAACACATACACCTAGAGAGTATGAAAAACCTTACTACATAAGGAGGCTTTCTGGGGAGAGCAGGGCAGGCTCTCAAGCAGGTTTAAGAATGGCTTGAGAGAGCAGAAGAAGGAGACTGGCTTGGCTTTTATGGTGGTGAGGGGATGACGCTGGAGTGTTCCCACACACAGGTCAGGTTTTGCACAGCCTGAACTTCCTCCTGGCCCACAGAAGAGAGAGTACCTGAGCTTTCTTATCCAATCTAGGGAAGCAGGGGAAGAGGCAGTGGTAGGGCTCTTTTATAGAATAATGTTGTGTAAATGCAAGGTGTTTAGCACAGTTTAGAATTCTCATAACCATTATAACCACACTTATATTGTTTTCAGTTAAACTACGTTTCACTAGATTAGTATTTCCCAAATTATGGTCCTTTAAATATTATTTAAGGTGGCTTAGAATTATCTTGGTTCATCACAGAGAAACTGTGTAGAAAGAGAAAAGACTGCTAGCCTCAGGAGGTCTGACACACTGGTCACAAAAGAGCAGACTTCATTGTACTATCTGCTGAATTATGAGGGGTTTCTAACATGTTTCCCATTCTGGGTGACTACTGTAGCACCCAAAGACTGTAATAATAATTACAGAAACTAACATTTATTGACTACTAACTCTATGTAGGAATTATGCTAAATACCCATATACATATTTAATCCTCGTCACAACCCTATTGAGATATGTGGCAAAAGAGTGGTTTCTGTCATTTCTGCCAGGACATCTCCATTCCAATTGCAGAAGCAGAAAAGAGCATATAGGAGGGCACATGGGAATATTTATGGGGCAGGCTCAAAAGGGGTATGCATTACTCCTGCTCACATTTCCTTGGTAAAAACTCACATGGCCACATCTAACTACAAGAGAAAATGAGAAATGTAGTCTACCTGGTAGAAGAGGAGAACTTAAATGTTGGAGATAAGCTAGCAATCTCTGTCTCCACCATCTTGTTCATCACTCTCCCCAGTATTTACAGTAGAGCCTGGCACATAGTAGGTGGCCATGAATATTTCTGTTGAATGAATGGGTTTCAACGTTTTTGGTCAGTTATGGGGATCAAAAGCATATAGAACTTGGTTAAGCAATGGTTTCCTAGATATGACACAAAAAGCACAAGCAACAAAGAAAGAGTAAATTGGACTATATCAAAATTTTAAAATGTTTTCTTCTGCAAAAAAATACCATGAAGAAAGCAAAAAGGCACACCAAAGAGAGATCCTGGCAAATCATATATTTAATAAAAGTGTAGTATCCAGAATACAGAAAGAACTCTTACAACTCAACAACAAAAATACAAACAACCCAACTGAAAATCAGGTAAAGGACTTAAATAGACATTGTGCTAATGAAGATATACAAATAGCCAACAAACATATGAAAATATGCTCAATACCATTAGTCATTAGGGAAATGCAAATCAAAACCACGATGAGATGCCACTTCAAACCCACTAGGAAGGCTATAACTTTTTTAAAAAGAAAATAACAAGTATTGACAAGGATGTAGAGAAAGTGAAACACTCATACACGTCTGGTGGGAACATAAAATGATACAGGTTCTGTGGAAAACATTTTGGCAGTTACTCAACAAGTTAAACATAGACTTGCCATATTACCCAGTAACTCTACTCCTAGGTATATAATGAAAAGAGTTGAAAAGGAGGGAACAACAGCAACAACAACAACAACAAAAAAAAACAGGTGAATTGAGCAACACAAAAGCAAAGGGCAGATAATGTTTCAAGAAGTAAAAAATGGTCAACTTTATTAAATACTTTTACAGGTAATATAGGGACAGACAAATGACGATTGAACTTGTTAGTAGAGAGGTCATTGGTACATTTGATAAGAAGGAAATTGAAAGAGTGGAAAATATTTTAATATAAACCTGGATGTGTATTAAAGAGAAAATGTGAGATCAGAAAGTGAGGGGCGGATAGACAATTTCTTTTGCGAGTTTTGGTGCTAAGGGGAGGAGAAATATGGGACTATAGCTGGAGGGGGATTTGGTATTAAGAGAGTGTATTTTTAAGAGGGTAGATTCTAGAATGCATCTAGCCAATATAAATGACTGAATGAAACTGACGACATAAAAATCTAAAGGGATAATTGCAGAAGAGAAAATATTGAGAAAGCAAGAGGGGTATTCAGAGCACTAGTAGATGGGATCGGTAGCAAATGTGGAAATCTTGGCTTTCCATGAGAATGAGTAATATTTACAGATTCTACAGTGGAGAAGGAAATGATTATGGTATGATTACAAATGCAGGTAAGATGGTAGATTTGGTGGGAAGATATAAAAGAATTTTCTCTTGACTCTTCAGTTTTCTCAGTGAAGGATGAGCTAAGGGCATAAAATAACAAGAGTGAGGGTAGGGTTTTGAGAAATTGAGGGGAAGATAAAGTATTGGATATTCATTTTGTATAATGGAAATGGGTGTATTATATGGAAGGATTGATCATTTAAGATATGTGGTCAAGAATTTAAGGTGAGATCAGTTAGCTTTGTCTTGTAAATTTCTACAGCAACATCCATCACTTGTATATAGGAACAAAGCAGGTAGATAGCTAAATTTAACAAGGGTTGTGGTTTTGCCAGGGAAGTACTAGGGTGGGAAAGTGAGTAGGGAGATGAAGGTTGATGAAAGTAAGTGATACTCATGATAAATTGGTAAGCAATGAGGAAATGCGAAAAGAGAAATGTGGCTGATGCTGAAAAGTAGTAGAATTCACAGATTGGAGTTCAAAATTGAAGAATTTTTAGAGTTGGGTGTGTGTAGGTGTGTATACCTGCACGTGAGGGAGGTATTTTGCTAGGAAGGATAATCAGTTGTAGCCCAAGAGATGTATGTTATAAAATCAGGATTTCAGAGTTGCTGTAATTTTTGAGAATGTCAATGTCTAGTGCATGAGCATTAGAGTGAGTGGCTTAAGTATGATGGAAGAAAAATACCATTGGAATTGAGGGCATGAAAGGTTTGCAAAGCCAAAAATGCTGGATGAATATCCACATAGATGACAGATGTTGAAGTTGCCAAGATGGTGGCAGTACTAAAAGTGGAGAAGAAGACTCAGGAAAGTGTCTAATGAATGAAGGTAAAGAAATAGATGGCGTAGCACATGATATTATCTAATAGCAAGAACTACAAATGAGCTCTGAATTTTGAAAGAGAAAGGAGCAGAAATGGTTTGAAAGTGACAGTGAGTCGACTCCTTGGGGTATGTGAGGAAAACTAACGTTTGCTCAAGAGGACTGCAGGGGAAGTGATTTCCTCAAGGCACAGCCATATTCCAGTCATAAAACAGAGATTAAGGGAACACGGAGAGAACAACTTGAAGCTACTGGGGAGTTTCTTAATGATAGACTATGAGTTACAGAGGGCAGGAAAGAAGCGCTCATGAAGTTGGGGAGAGGGTTGGGTCCAATTCCGTCAAGTGCAGAGCAATACGTGAATAAGGGTCTAGTTAATGATGGATAATCTGCAGGGTGGTGACTTAAGTAAAAGTGATAAGACAAGATGGACCTTGTGACTGCACGGCAGATTGGGAGGTGAGTAAAGCCCTCCAGACTACAGATTGCTTAATCTAGGCTGACCTAGAACTAAGAAGAATCCAGAAACACCACTGAAACCTGTTTCCTCTAAATATCATGTATCCTGTATGATGATCCAGCATTTCAAAGATAGACTAGTAAGGACATCTAAGAGGGTAGGCTTGAAAGGAAACTAGTGTGTTTGCTCAAGAGTGTGAGTGTGTATGAAAAATATCAACAGCAAATTCTAATGTCAGAGGGTTGCTACTATAGGCTTATGGAGCCATGCACTATTCTTGGACAACCCAAGGTGCCTGCACAGATGTGGCCCAGATGCAAGCACCAACACTTACTGGGCACCTGCAAAGCCAAAGCTGGGGAAGATGGAAGGCCAAGTGGAAGTGGTATTTTCCCAAGACAGGAATGTATTTACTTAGGCTTCCTAAATGGCAGGTGGACAAAAAATGGAAGAAAGGAAATTAAGCTTCTTTTTGCCTAACATCTCTCCTCAGGAGGAAGTACTTGGAGTTGTATTTCCGACGTAAATTCCCCTGCTAAAACTCCAGGGAGCTCATCAGTGGGCAGATGTTCCCACCTAAGTATGGTTACCAGCAAACATTTATTCAAAATCATGGCTGCATCTGGCTCACATTAGAAGGGTTCTCTTTGTCATTGTCTTTTAAAAGAACAATTCCCCATGCTTATAAATCCAGACTCAGAACACCAATTCAACCAACCTCAGGAGCCCTGTGGCTACACCTTCCTGCTGGGAATCAGCATGGTCCCCAGACAATCAATTTCAGGAGTATTACCAAAGTGTTTTCATTTTCAGTGTTTATCCACTGGAATGTCTACGAGTGAAGAATAGACAGGGCAATACAATCCTAAGATTCAATTTCTTTCATCAAATACAAACTGTGTATATGAGCATCAAGGCAAGAGGATGGAGGACTTTAACTGAAATTCCAATAGATATCTAAGTGCAAATCCTGGAACCATCCCATGCTAGCATTGTGAGTTAGGATAGGTACTTAACCACTCTGAGCCTGTTTTCTGATCTCTAAAAAAAAATAGAAGGATAATATCTCATACAGCTGTTGCAAAGATCAACTCAAATAATTCATGTACAGAATATAGCACAACAACCTACAGAATGGGAGAAAATATTTGTAAATCGTGTATCTGATAAGGGATTTTTATTCAGAATATATAAAGAACTCTTACATGCCTGTAATAAGAAGGTAAATAACCCAACTTTTAAAATGGGCAGAAGATCTAAATAGACATTTCTGCAAGGAAGATATACAAATGGCCAGCAAGCACATTAGAGACGCTTGACATCATTATTCATCAGGAAAACACAAATGAAAACCACAGAAAGATACCATTTCATACCCATTCGGATGGCTAGAATCCAAAAGTCAGATAATCATAACTGTTGGTGGGGATTTAGAGAAATCAAAACCATCATACACTGTTAGTGAGAATTTAAAATGGTATACCTGCTTTGGAAAAGTTTGGTAGTTTCTCAGAGGGTGAAACAGTGTTACTGTATGACCCACTTGTAGGTATATTCCCAAGATAAATGCAAATATATGTCCATACAAAAACTTGTACATAAATATTCATAGCAGCAATATTCATAATACCCAAAGATGGAAACAACCCAAAGGCCCATCAACTGACCAGTGGACAAACAAAATGAGGCAAATCCATACAACAGAATACTATTCAGACATCAAAAGGAATGAAGAACTAATATATGCTACAATATGGCTGAACCTTAAAAACATTATGCTAAGTGAAAGAAGTCAGTCACAAAAGACCACATATTATGTGATTCTATTCATATGAAATGCTCAGAACAGGCAAATCTATAGATACAAAATAGATCAATAATTGCTTAAGGCTGAGGCAGAAGTTGTTGGGAGCATAGGTGATTCACAGCTACAAGATACGAGGGTTTCTTTTTGAGGTGTTGAAAACGTTCTAAAATAGACTGGAGGGAACTTCAAGACGTCGGAAGAGTAAGACGTGGAGATCACCTTCCTCCCCACAGAAACATCAGAAATATATCTACACGTGGAACTGCTCCTATAGAACACCCACTGAACGCTGGCAGAAGACCTCAGACCTCCCAAAAGGCAAGAAACTCCCCACGTAGCTGGGTAGGGCAAAAGAAAAAAAGAAAAAGCAGAGACAAAAGAATAGGAACGGGACCTGCACCAGTGGGAGGGAGCCTGAAGGAGGAAAGCTTTCCACAAACTAGAAGCCCCTTCACTGGCGGAGACTACAGGTGGCGGACGGGGGCAGCTTCGGAGCCACGGAGGAGAGTGCAGCAACAGGGGTGCGGAGGGCAAAGTGGAGAGATTCCCGCATGGAGGATCGGTGCCGACCAGTACTCACCAGCCCCCGAGGCTTGTCTGCTCACCTGCCGGGACGGGTGGGGGCTGGGAGCTGAGGCTTGGGCTTCGGTCTGAGCACAGGGAGAGGACTGGCAGTGTGAACACAGCCTGAAGGGGTAAGTACGCCACGTCTAGCCAGGAGGGAGTCCAGGAAAAGTCTGGAGCTGCCGCAAAGGCAAGAGACTTTTCCTTCCCTCTGTGTTTCCTGGTGCACGAGCAGAGGGGATTCAGAGCGCCGCCTAAAGGAGCTCCAGAGACGGGCGCGAGGCGCGGCTATGAGCGCAGACCCCAGAGATGGGCATGAGATGCTAAGGCTGCTGCTGCCACCACCAAGAACCCTGTGTGCGAGCACAGGTCACTATCCACACCTCCCTTCAGGGAGCATGTGCAGCCCGCCACTGCCAGTGTCCCGTGATCCAGGGACCACTTCCCCGGGAGAACGCACGGTGTGCCTCGGGCTGGTGCAACGTCACGCCGGCCTCTGTCACTGCAGGCTCACCCTGCCTCCGTACTCCTCCCTCCCCCCGGCCTGAGTGAGCCAGAGCCCCCATAGCAGCGGCTCCTATAACCCCGTCCTGTCTGAGCGAAGAACAGACGCTCTCAGGAGACCTACACGCAGAGGCGGGGTCAAATCCAAAGCTGAACCCCGGGAGCTGTGCGAACAAAGAAGAGAAAGGGAAATCTCGCCCAGCAGCCTCAGGAGCAGCGGATTAAATCTCCACAATCAACTTGATGTACCCTGCATCGGTGGAACACCTGAATAGACAACGAATCATCCCAAATGGAGGAGGTGGACTTTGGGAGCAACGCTATTTATACATTTTTTCCCTTTTTCTCTTTTTGTGAGTGTGTATGCGTATGCTTCGGTGTGTGATTTTGTCTGTATAGTTTGGCACTTACCGTTTGTCCTAGGGTTCTGTCTGTCCGTTTTTTGTTTTTTTTTTAGTATAGTTTTCAGCGCTTGTTATCATTGGTGAATTTGTTTCTTCTTCTCGTTTTTCTCTTCTTTCTCGTTTTTTTAATTACTTAAAAAAATTAATAATAAATATTTGTTCTTTATTTTAATAACTCTTTAATAATTTAATTTAATTTAATTTTACGTTTTTCTTTCTTTCTTTCTTTCTTTCTTTCTTTCTTTCTTTCTTTCTTTCTTTCTTTCTTTCTTTCTCCCTTTTATTCTGAGCCGTGTGCGTGACAGACTCTTGGTGCTCCAGCCAAGCGTCAGGGCTGTTCCTCTGACGTGGCAGAGGCAAGTTCAGGATATTGGTCCACCACAGACCTCCCAGCTCCACGTAATATCAAACGGTGAAAATCTCCCAGAGATCTCCATCTCAACACCAAGACCCAGCTCCACTAAATGACCAGCAAGCTACGGTGCTGGATACCTTATGCCAAACAACTACCAAGAAAGGAACACAAATCCACCCATTAGCAGAGAGGCTGCCTAAAGTCATAGTAAGGTCACAGACACCCCAAAACACACCACCAGACTTGGACATGTCTACAAAAAAGAAAAGATCCAGCCTCATTGACCAGAACACAGGCAGTAGTCCCTTCCACCAGGAAGCCTACACAACCCACTGAACCAACCTTAGCCACTGGGGACAGACACCAAAAACAACGGGAACTATGAACCTGCAGCCTGTGAAAAGGAGACACCAAACACAGTAATATAAGCAAAATGAAAAGACAGAAAAACACACAGCAGATGAAGGAGAAAGGTAAAAACGCACCAGACCTAACAAATGAAGAGGAAATAGGCAGTCTACCTGAAAAAGAATTCAGAATAATGATAGTAAAGATGATCCAAAATCTTGGAAATAGAATGGAGAAAATACAAGAAAAGTTTCACAAGGACCTAGGAGAACTAAAGAGCAAACAAACAATCATGAACAACACAATAAATGAAATTACACATTCTCTAGAAGGGATCAATAGCAGAATAAATGAGGCAGAAGAACGGATAAGTGACCTGGAAGATAAAATAGTGGGAATAACTAGTGGAGAGCAGCATAAAGAAAAAAGAATGAAAAGAATTGAGGACAGTCTCAGAGACCTCTGGGACACGATTAAACGTACCAACATTTAAATTATAGGCGTTCCCAAAGAAAAAGAGAAAAAGATAGGGACTGAGAAAATATTTGAAGAGATTATAGTTGTAAACTTCCCTAATATGTGAAAGGGAATAGTTAATCAAGTCCAGGAAGCACAGAGAGTCCCATACAGGATAAATCCAAGGAGAAACACGCCAAGACACATAGTAGTCAAACTATCAAAAAGTAAATACAAAGAAAAAATATTAAAAGCAGCAATGGAAAAACAACAAATAACATAGAAGGGAATCCCCATAAGGTTAACAACTGATCTTTGAGCAGAAATTCTGCAAACCAGAAGGGAGGGGCAGGACATATTTAACGTGATGAAAGGGAAAAACCTACAACCAAGATTACTCTACCCAGCAAGGATCTCATTCAGATTTGACAGAGAAATTAAAACCTTTACAGACAAGCAAAAGCTAAGAGAATTCAGCAGAACCAAACCAGCTTTACAGCAAATGCTAAACCAACTTCTCCAGGCAGGAAACACAAGAGAAGGAAAAGACTTACAATAACAAATGCAAAACAATTAAGAAAATGGTAATAGGAGCATACATATCGATAATTACCTTAAATGTAAATGCATTAAATGCTCCCACCAAAAGACACAGACTGGCTGAATGGATACAAAAACAAGACCCGTATATATGCTGTCAACAAGAGACCCACTTCAGACCTAGGGAAACATACAGACTGAAAGTGAGGGAATGGAAAAAGATATTCCATGCAAATGAAAATCAAAAGAAAGCTGGAGTAGCAATTCTCATATCAGACAAAATAGACTTTAAAATAATGACTTACAAGGGACAAAGCAGGACACTACATAATGATCAAGGGATTGATCCAAGAAGAAGATATAACACTTGTAAATATTTATGCACCCAACATAGGAGCACCTCAATACATAAGACAAATACTAACAGCCATAAAAGGGGAAATCGACAGTAACACAATCATAGTAGGTGACTTTAACACCCCACTTTCAACAATGGACAGATCATCCAAAATGAAAACTAATAAGGAAACACAAGCTTTAAATGATACATTAAACAAGATGGACTTAATTGATATTTATAGGACGTTCCATCCAAAAACGTCCAGAGATAAACCCATGTACACATGGTCACCTTATCTTGATAAAGGAGGCTAGAGTATACAATGGAGGAAAGACAGCCTCTTCAGTAAGTGGTGCTGGGAAAACTGGACAGCTACATGGAAAAGAATGAAATTAGAACACTCCCTAATGCCATACACAAAAATAAACTCAAAATGGATTAAAGACCTTAATGTAAGGCCAGACACACTAAAACTCTTAGAGGAAATAAAAGAAGAACACTCTTTTGAGATAAATCACAGTAAGATCTTGTTTGACCCACCTCCTAAAGAAATGGAAACAAAACTAAAAATAAACAAATGGGACCGAGTGAAACTTAAAAGCTTTTGCACAGCAAAGGAAACCATAAACAAGATGAAAAGACAACCCTCAGAATGGGAGAAAATATTTGCAAACGAAGCAACTGACAAAGGATTAGTCTCAAAAATGTACAAGCAGCTCATGCAGCTCAATATCAAAAAAAAACAACCACCCAATCCAAAAATGGGCAGAAGACCTAAATAGACATTTTTCCAAAGAAGATACACAGATTGCCAACAAACACATGAAAGAATGCTCAACGTCGATAATCATTAGAGAAATGCAAATCAAAACTACAATGCGGTATCATCTCACACCGGTCAGAATGGCCATCATCAAAAAATCTACAAACAATAAATGGAAAACCTGGAAGAAATGGACAAATTCTTAGAGAAGGTGTGGAGAAAAGGGAACCCTCATACACTGTTGATGGGAATGTAAATTGATACAGTCACTAAGGAGAACAGTATAGAGGTTCCCCAAAAAACTAAAAATAGAACTAACATACGACCCAGCAATCCCATTATGGGGCATATATCCTGAGAAAACCATAATTCAAAAAGAGTCATGTACCACAATGTTCATTGAAGCTCTATTTACAATACCCAGGACTTGGAAGGAACCTAAGTGTCCATCAACAGATGAATGGATAAAGAAGATGTGGCACATGTATACAATGGACTATTACTCAGCCATAAAAAGGAACGAAACTGAGTTATTTGTAGTGAGGTGGATGGACCCAGAGTCTGTCATACAGAGTGAAGTAAGTCAGAAAGAGAAAAACAAATACCGTATGCTAACACATATATATGGAATCTTTAAAAAAAAATGGTCACGAGGAACCTAGGGTCAAGACGGGAAAAAAGACGCAGACCTGGGATTCCCTCGTGGCGTACTGGTTGAGAATCCGCCTGCCGATGAAGGGGACACAGGTTCGTGCCCCGGTCTGGGAGGATCCCACATGCCGCGGAGCGGCTGGGCCCGTGAGCCATGGCCACTGAGCCTGCGCGTCCGGAACCTGTGCTCCACAACGGGAGAGGCCACAACAGTGAGAGGCCCGCGTACCGAAAAAAAAAAAAAAAAGTCGCAGACCTACTAGAGAATGGACTTGAGGACACGGGGAGGGGGAAGGGTAAGCTGGGACAAAGTGAGAGAGTGGCATGGACATATATACACTACCAAATGTAAAACAGATAGCTAGTGGGAAGCAGCCACATAGCACAGGGAGATCAGCTCAGTGCTTTTTGACAACCTAGAGGGGTGGGATAGGGAGGGTGGGAGGGAGGGAGACGCAAGAGGGAGGGGATATGGGTATATACGTATATGTATAGCTGATTCACTTTGTTATAGAGCAGAAACTAATACACCATTGTAAAGCAATCATACTCCAGTAAAGATGTTAAAAAAAAAGTGTGTTTGTTCAAAATAAGTAAATAAATAACTTTCCTAACTGCTTAGGAAAGTTATTTCTCCTTCCTATGAAATGAAAAATGATGTATAAGGGCACTTAGTATTGACTATAAATTCCAGTTCTGTCAGTGATGGTATCTGGCGCATGAGGGGGACCCAAGTTAGGGAGCTTTTGGTTAATTACCCTGGGCCATATAGAGCAAAGTGTTCTCTCAAATACTCTCTGGAAATTCGGAGCCTCAAATATGTTTGCCACCTTCCCCCAAGTCATCATATTTATTAACATCCTTGTCTTATGTATCTAGAAGCAGGAGTTTCTAGCAGATCTTTTCCCTTTGTGAAAGGATGTATTTCTGTGTGAGGTGGATCTAGGCCGCCTTAGTCTGTCCTCTAATGTTCACCTCAGTAGCACTTTACCTGGTTGATAATATCTTTGAGGCCAACTTCCTGTAATGTTTTTCTTTTTCTTTTCTTTTTTTTACCTTAGGAGCACTGTATAATAAAAACTCCATTAAAGATGCAAAACCAAAGTGAGCCATGAAGCAAAACACGATGGGGCCTATCAGCATTCCTAAGCGTGTTCAAGGCGAAACCATTTCAGAGGGAGTTAAACAACAGTCATTATAGCTATCTTTGTTGACCTCTGACTCTATATGCCAGTCACTGTGTTTGACATACATTAATTCTCATAAAACTTCTGTCATGTTGACATTATTATCTCCCTTTTACAAATGGGGAAAGAGGTTCACATAAATTAAATGACTTTGTCAGGGCATCAGCTAGTAAGTTTCAGGGCTGGATTTGTATCCAAAATAAAGTGGGCTTTGTTTGGTTTTTTGACTCTATTTTCTTCTTAGTAGTACTGCATTCATTTATTATTTATATGTATTAAAAAGGATAAAATAAGTTTGGACTCCTCTCTCACACAACATGAAGTTCTGTATGATCTAAAGATAAAAATGTTGAAGTAAAATATATATATTATGGAAAACGTATGCATAATCTAGGAGTCAAGAAAAATTTCTGTGCAAGCTGGAAAACCTAGACACTCTAGAGAAATGACTGACATATTTGAGTGCTTAAAACTTAAAATGTAATCATATGGCAAACGTAAAGGTAAATAAAACCAGAAGACAAATAATACAGGAACATATATTTGTAAGACACATGACAGATAAAGGGTTCAATATCCAACATATAAAAAATGTCCCACACATTAATAAGAAAAGACAAAACCCTAATTGAAAGTGGTTAAAAAGGGTAAAAAGGGCTGTTCAAGGAGGCAGAAAACCCCCTTGCCAATAAACAAGTGAAATTACTCAACTTTACTAGCAATCAGGCGTATTGAAATTAAATTAACAAGAAATATCACTTTAAGACCATTAAACATGTTATCACACATTGCTGGAGTTTTGTGGAGGTTAATATGTTATCTCATACATTTGCCGAGGGAAATGTGCAGTATATTAAAGCCATTTGGAAGTCAATCTGGCAACCCCTATTAAAATTAAGAATTTACATAAATTTTAACTTAGCAATTCCATTTCCGGGGCCTTCTTCCATAGAAGATAAAAGCACGGGTATATAACAGTGAATATGAACAAGATACATTTTACGTATATATTGAGATTAATTGCAACGTTTTTTCTAGTAGCCAAAAAACTGGAATCAACTTGAATGTCCTCAATAGAGGAATGGTTTAATACGTTGTCTTTCACTCAAACCATTGCATTTTACATAACTAGTTTAAAAAGTGTGTTAAGTCTATACCAGACGATGTGGAAAACATTTCTCTGAAATGATTCTAAGTGAGAAAAACTACGTGCAGTAAAGAGTAAAATAGTGCCCCTATATGTTTTTTATGCATACATATGTATGTTACCTTATTTATGAACATAGACAAAGATATGCAAAGATTCACACCAGGCTTTTAACACTGCTTATCCAGTGGAGGAGTGGCTAATGAAGTGTAAATATCCTATAGATGTACAGTCTTTCTAAATATTGATGTATATGTATGAATATATATATATATAATACTCAACATTTATATATAATTGCTTTATGTAAATGCACATGTAAATTACATATGTGTAAAGCCATGTACAAAGAGATAGTTGCTGAAAGTGTGCATATCATAGAGAGTGTTTTGAGTTTTTAGTGTTTAGGGTTCTTTTTTTTTAACTTTCTTTCTTGTACTTTGAGTTTTTCAAAATAAAAATTTTACATGATTTTAAGTTTAAAATTTTCTAAAGCAAACATTAGAGAGCAGGTTAAGGAAATGACCCAGTATCTACAGAATGATTTGATTGTTCAGTCCTCCAGCAGTTCATCAAACTACATTGAGCAGCAACCGTGACATTGTGTCAGGTGTGTTAAAGTGGTTGGGATTACAGAGATGAATGAAATATGCTCCTTCTTGTTGTATATTACAACAAGACAAACATATAAATGAACCATTCTAATACAATATGGCTATTGCTTTAATATAAGAATTTGTAGGACCATAGGGGCAATGAACTCTGCAGGCATTGGTGGTAGAGAGGCTTCAGAGGGAAATAACCATTTGAGCTTAGCCTTAAAGACTGAGGATGCTTTCATCACTCACCAGCCTTAGGTGGGGAAGGGAAAGCAATCCCTTCAAAGAGGAAGGAATCAACATCTAGTCCTATTTCATTCATCAAGAATGTGGAGGAGGAAGTAAACAGTTTATTATTTATAGTCTCAAATGATGGTAATGTGTGGAAGATGGGCAAATGGAACAAGAGACTTTGCAAGAGTCCTGATCAGGAACTAATAAAATGAGAACCTGCTTTGAAACATGCAAGCAGGTTTTTCTGAGGGAAGAACTCAAAGCTGCATTTAATGAAAGGAAGCAACTGTCAAAGCAATCTGACTAAGTTCAGTACATTAGGCTTGCAGTTGAGGAAGAAATATGGGTTGCTGTTCAGTTAGGACCTGTGGAAGAGGTTGGAGAAAAGGGGATAGGTATTCAAGCAATGATTCATTAGGTAGAAAGAAGAGAATGTTAGAAATCAGACACTACTGCCACTTACTGAATAAATTCATCATAAGCCATATACAGACACATTATAAAGTATCTCAAGGTACCAGAATGCTTGACCATTGAGGTAAGGTGACCCAAAATACTGTGTCTTCAAGGAAAACACAAGGGTTCAGTACTCATGGGTTAGCAGCAGTTAACATAAGACACACTAGCTTTTGGGGAGTGGGGGAGAAAGAAGCAAGGATTATGCATGTATGTATTTATATCATAGATGATAACAACAGAAGCCATTTAATCAAATGCTTATTATTGGCCTAATATAATGTCAGGTGTTTTACATAAATTACCTCATTTAATCCCAGCATGGCTGTAAGATCTAGATACATGTTACTATCATTCCCTTTTTACAGATGAGGAAACTAAGTCTTACAGGAGTTAAACAACGTACTCAAGGTCAAATAGCTTTTAGGTGGTGAAGCTGTAAATTGAGATCGGACTTTAAATCCTATGCTCCCAACTGCTCAACTAGACACTAAGTTATATTCCCCCTGCTAAACCCTAGTCCCAGCCATCATCATATCACACCTGTATTGTCCCAACAGCCTGTCACCCCTCTGGTCCTACACAGTTCACAACATCCAGTGAACTTTCTAAAACATACATCAGACGACATCACTTTCCTTTATCAAACCATCCAGTGGCCCTCCACTGCACGTAAGATAAAATCCAAGTTCTTACCCTGCAGGTCCCTATGTGACCACTTCTCTGCCAGCCTCTCCAGTCTCGGTCATCAATCTCCGCTCTGCCCCTCTCTGACTGCACTCCAGTCACTCACCCTTCTGCTCTTCCTCAACACACTGTTCTCGTTCTGGCCTCACGGCATTGCTACTTGCTAGTCTACCTAAAATGCTCTTCTTCAAAGTCTTCACACAGCTGACTCGACCTCATTATTCAGATCTTGATTCAAATATCAGCTCCTTAGAGAATGTTCCAGACACCAACAACAAGAACGACCCCTTTGCCCATGAAAACAGAAGTTACTTGAGGACAGGAACTATTGATTTCATGTTCTTCACTCTAATTCCAGAACCAAGAGTAATATCTGACACCTACTAGGCACTCAGGACATATTTCTTTCCTGAAATACTGGTATCTTTTTTAAAGTGTCATACTCATATGCCTATGAGTATATCTACATATATATATATATATATATATATATATATATATATATATATATATATATATATATATATATATATATATATATATATATATATATTTATGGATATGTGAGCTTGTTGTCACCTCACAGAAGTGGAATGTTCATCCCTCACCCAAAATTTGGTTTGAATGTCAAGACTAATGATGCCACACATATACCAAGAAGGTATGAAAAGGATTATTACTCACATAATGAGTTATGCATCAAAAATGCAGTTAGACCAAAAAAAGAAAAAAGAAAAAACTGCTAACTGTGAAGTGTTGGGTAATTAGATGGTTGTGATTCTTTCATTCTATAGATATAGGAATAGATATAGAAATAATCTAAACTTCAAGTTCTACACCTTAAGTATATACAATTTTTATTTATCCATTATACCTCAATAAAACTGAAAAAATGGGATCAGTCTCAATGACAACTTACCCATGGTGTTTGTCTGATAACTAAAACATTGCGTTGTTTATTTAATTTAATTTGGACTTGTTTATGTAAGCCATTATGGCACCTGCAGCATGAGACCAATAAGAAAGGTGAACGTTCCATTGAATATCTAGTACTATCAAGAGCTAGTACTATATATTCTGAGAAGTGAAATGAGTGCCTTAGTCTCTCTATCAATGTGCAGAACTTCAAAGAAGGTAAAGAGTGCTATGGTGAGACATTGTATTGTGGCTTTAATATGTGCAGAAGATGTGTGACCTTGATTTATATTTTGGGTATCCGTGAGGCAAGAGATTCTATGAGTTCTTTACCCCAAATGAGGCAACCTTGGAGAAGGAATTGTTTGCATTGGCCAGAACAGATGGTCAGACCGCTGGCAGTGGCCCAAAGATCTATAAAAATGTGAAGATGAGGCCAATTGTTGGCTAAGACATGGCCAAGTGCTCAGATAACTGGCTAAAGTTTGGCCAACTGAGCTGATCCTGTGTCCTGTCCTTTATCAGGAACATTCTGATGAAGAGATGAAAAGCAGCAAGAGTCAAGCAAGCTCCATTAAGTGTGACAGTGGCAATGCCATTGGTTAAGTGAATGAACCCCCTTTGGTATTCACTGTGTTGAGCCTAAGGGGCTCCCCAGGTATCCAAGTGTTCTAAGAGATGACCTCCTCTAGCACTGTGGCATCCGGCAAGGGACCCAGCACAGGGGACGTTACCCTCTCCTGAAAGTAGGGTATGCAGAGAGCCCAGGTTCAGCTCCATCCTGTAGCAAGGAGGCCTCACTAGCTGTGCTGGGCTTGCAGGGTGCTGTTTCCATGATCAAAGTCCTAACGGGCAGCTGTATACTGAGGGTCCCAGGTTCAGGACCTGAGACAGTCTATATTTCCAGGAAAGTCCAGTATGTACCCACCAATTGCTACACTAATGGCATACAGCAATGGGCCAAGGAAGATAGTTCCTTGTATCAGAAGCCCATGCAACTAACGGCCATCACTGATGGTAGAGGGACTCCAAGATATATGAGAGAAGGTTGCTAAAGCTCCCACAGTGAAGGAATCCCGGGGGGCCGTAACAGGAATGCCTGTTCTATGGCCATTCAGGCAGATTCTAGTATCTTTTTACAGGGGGTCTCATTCAAGTTGGGCCTATTTGCAAGTTACAGAACAAAAAAAAAGCTTTGTAAATGAGGAGTGTTGCCTCCAGAATCTAAACATGTCGAAAACATGTTGGGCTTGTTTTAACAATGTGGGTCCTAAGAAGACTAAAAGCTGTTTCTTGACACTGTCAGGACTGGAGCAGCCCTCAACTTACTAAATAATTTTCAGGAGCTTAACTGAAGTGGTGGGGCCCTGTACTATGTGTCTCATGTGAATCTCCTCAAAGGAGGATGTCATTAGTGTGATGTCATAACTGTGTACCCGAAAAAAGTTAGAGCTGGTTAAAATATTGCCTGTGAAGACTATGTGAGATGGCAGGCGTGGAGACTGAGCCCATTGAGTACCCAGGTGAAGGTGTATTGTGTCCCTTTAAAGGTGAAGGTTAACTGCAGCTGAGAGGTTGTTGAACTAGGCACTGAATAGAACATGCTAGTCAAATACTTTGCTCTAACTGCAAAGTATTTACCAGTTACTTATTTATTATTGGGTGGAATCAGTCATTTCAATAGGTGGGGCCATGACGCCAAGGGTACGAATTCACACTGAGGCACCGGTCCTGTTTTGCCGGGTTTAAGAACAAGTAAAACTTGGCTGTTAAATGCAGCAGAAGTGGGGATAACCACACCTTCTCTAAATAGGTCTTATATAATGGGTTTCAATCTGTGAAAACCGTGCTTTCATTTAGATTGAACCTTTTCTTAAACACTGAAGTGAAAGGTATTATTTTAACTAGGGGGAAAGGTCCATAGGGTCCCATAGTTTTCAAGCTGATTATAAGGGCCAGAGACTTAACTTGATTACTTATTGGGTCAGGTTCTCCACGTGCACTAGAGGATATTTTAGGGTAATGGATGTCTTGGCTATGGAAAAGTTAGGCACGGAAAGAATTTGGATGGTTCAGGTTAGGCATATCTGTTTCTATTTTATGTTCACCTACTCCCTGGCTGGGAGTGGATGAACATAAAGTGTGGCCAGATGTGGGCCAGAAGGGGAAGGGGAATTAATGAGGCTTCAAAACTGTCCATTGTCAAACATCAAAAGTGGAATCAGATTATGACACACACTGCCACCACCCATACAGCACCCCTCTCCCCATCTGGGACCTCCCAAACACACACGGAAACACCAAGTCCATTTCCTCCTCACCAGCAGGATAAAGTGTTCAGGAAGAAATCTGTCTTCAGAGCTCAGTCCTCACCCAGTCCTTATTCCCGGTGTCTGGCTAACTATGGACTGGCTGGTCTGGGCCCCAAACTGGCAGGATACTACCTCCCTCCCTTCTCACACGCCTGCCCCTTCCTGCCTTCCTTCAGTCCCCATCACCGAAGAACAGACAGAGATACACACACATCTTTCTACAACAGCTTGTACATCAATAGCTGAGGGCTTTTTTATTTGGTCTCTACACAGGTGACCATGTCTCCAGTGCTTTCTCTGGAGAGACAACAGAGACAGCAAGGTCTCAGTCACCTGATAGACCCAGGGCAGCACTTTATGAACTGCTGGAAGAGCCCTCTGGGACGTTTTCATCCTCCTCTGGCTCTTTAGTCATTGTTGTACTCCGCCAGTAATAGAATGCTAGCATCTTTGACTTCTTCTGTGTAGAACCTCTTCCCGAATTCTGACGACGGACTGATTTTCTTAACTCGACCACCTCCTGAATCTGGTCGGAAAACAAAGTGATACAGAAAGATATTGATTTGGGGAAAGAGGATGGGAAGGAGAACTTTGAGAGAATGGGTGTGGATTGAGAAGGGGTTTGTGCCAGGGAAGGGCTGGGTAAGTCTTGGGTGGGGGCTGAAGAGGAGGCACGTGAGTCGGGTAATCTGACCTCTTCCATCTTATAGCCCTGGAGTGGAGAATTCACCCTCTCCCTTCTGCGTTGGCCCCCCGGTGTTTGTTGCTCTGACCTCTCGGTGTTTGTCCGTGCATCACGGTTAGGCTCCTGGGGGACTGTACTTTCCTCTGCCATGTCAGTAGCAACAGTGTGCTCTACTCCAAGGCTCCTGGCCTCTCTATATATACCCTGCCAGGACAATGAAGAGCCACACCCATCAGCTTTGATTGGTCAGCCAATGGTAGCGCTGGGGTGGCTGTGACATCACAAAGCACTACCCTTGAAGATACGTGGGGGGAGGGGAGGGGTGCAGAGGAGTCTACGTGCTCTGGTTAGAGAAAGGGAGTGCTTCCTCAACACCCAGTAAAGAGCCTTCCCAAATTGACCTTCCACTCTTCCTCATCTTCTCTGGTTCAATCCTTGTGGTGCACATGTTAGGGAGAAGGTGTTCCTTCCAAACCATTCCACATGGCCACCCACATTCAGTGTTAAATTCTGTTGTCTCCCAGATCTCATCACCTGGTATTGTGTGGTTTTTAAAAACTTTTTATTTTAGAACAGTTTTATGTTTACAGAGTAATTGTGAAGATCATATTCATACACTCCACAACAAATTTCCCTTCTTAACATTGTACATTAGTATGGTACAATTGTTCAACTTAGTGAACCAACACTGAAACAGTATTATTAACTAAAGTCTGTACTTCATCAGAATTCCTTTTTTTTTAAATGTTGAGCCTTCTTTTAATTAATTTATTTTTATTTTTGGCTGTGTTGGGTCTTCGTTTCTGTGTGTGGGCTTTCCCTAGATGTGGCAATCAGGGGCCACTCTTCATCGTGATGGGCGGGCCTCTCACTGTCGCGGCCTCTCTTGTTGCGGAGCACAGGCTCCAGATGCGCAGGCTCAGCGGCTGTGGCTCTCGGGCCTTGTTGCTCTGCGGCATATGGGATCTTCCCAGATCAGGGCTCGAACCCGTGTCCCCTGCATCATCAGGCAGATTCTCAACCTCTGTGCCACCGTGGAAGCCCCAGATTGCCTTATTTTTTACCTAATATTCTTCTTCTGTCCCAGGATCCCAACCAAGATTCTACATTCAATTTAGTCATTCCTTGTTATAACTTCTTAGGCTCCTCTTGGCTGTGACAGTTTTTTAGACTTCTTGTTTTTGAAGACTTTGACAGTTTGGGGTCTTGTGTTTTGTCTTTTACATTAGGTCTGCAGATGTTATTGCTCTTATAGGTAAAAGTTTTTATAAGTTTCTTCTTCCAGAGAACCTCAAATCAAGTCAGTACCATCAGTGTTATGGACTTCCCCGTGGCAATGGTTGAACTAATCCCTTGGCTTTGTCACAGAGGTGACACAAATGTTTTTCTCTAGAGGTCTGAGGATCAGGATCATTTTTATTTATGACAGAGGCACAGGGGCAGCAGCAGAAGCATTTTGTAAGGTACTAGTGAGTCATTTACTTTTAGAAGTATGACCTCAGCATCCCACATAGTTAACGGCTCTTCCTCCACACGAGTGACCATCCAATGGACCTGTATATTGAACAGACTGTCAGTCTTTCTCCTGAGCTCTATATAGAAAGGGGGCCAACATGTGGTTGAGACACAACCAGTGTTCACAAGGTAAGAGTCATTTTGTTGAGGTTAGTATCAGTCGAACCTTAGTTTGGAATTGAAACACGTGATTCAACCTGAGAATCACAAATAGGTCCAGGTTGAGACACAGGATTCAGGACTGCTTTAAGGAAGGTCCCAATCCAAGAATCCTTTCACTATATGCCAAGTGGCTCAACTGACATATGTTGGTCAAAGCTTTAGCAGACACTCAGTAGGACTAACAAATGCAGCACAAAGAAGCAAGTTCAAAGCACAAGCTAGCCAGCAGGCAGTAGCCCAAGTGCCTGTTCACCAGCATAGAGGAGAGCCAGTTAGAAAGCCAAAGCAAGAGAAGAAAGACCCCCGGTGGTAAGGGATAGCACCTTGATGTCCTGCTCACAGGACCAGTTGTTGGAATCACACCACAGAGACAGGATGGACCCTTCAACCCAAATTCGGTTTGGATGTCGAGACTGATAACACATACACCTAGAGAGTATGAAAAACCTTACTACATAAGGAGGCTTTCTGGGGAGAGCAGGGCAGGCTCTCAAGCAGGTTCAAGAATGGCTTGAGAGAGCAGAAGAAGGAGACTGGCTTGGCTTTTATGGTGGTGAGGGGATGACGCTGGAGTGTTCCCACACACAGGTCAGGTTTTGCACAGCCTGAACTTCCTCCTGGCCCACAGAAGAGAGAGTACCTGAGCTTTCTTATCCGATCTAGGGAAGCAGGGGAAGAGGCAGGGGTAGGGCTCTTTTATAGAATAATGTTGTGTAAATGCAAGGTGTTTAGCACAGTTTAGAATTCTCATAACCATTATAACCACACTTATATTGTTTTCAGTTAAACTACGTTTCACTAGATTAGTATTTCCCAAATTATGGTCCTTTAAATATTATTTAAGGTGGCTTAGAATTATCTTGGTTCATCACAGAGAAACTGTGTAGAAAGAGAAAAGACTGCTAGCCTCAGGAGGTCTGACACACTGGTCACAAAAGAGCAGACTTCATTGTACTATCTGCTGAATTATGAGGGGTTTCTAACATGTTTCCCATCCTGGGTGACTACTGTAGCACCCAAAGACTGTAATAATAATTACCGAAACTAACATTTATTGACTACTAACTCTAAGTAGGAATTATGCTAAATACCCATGTACATATTTAATCCTCATCACAACCCTATTGAGATAAGTGGCAAAAGAGTGGTTTCTGTCATTTCTGCCAGGACATCTCCATTCCAATTGCAGAAGCAGAAAAGAGCATATAGGAGGGCACATGGGAATATTTATGGGCCAGGCTCAAAAGGGGTATGCATTACTCCTGCTCACATTTCCTTGGGAAAAACTCACATAGCCACATCTATCTACAAGAGAAAATGAGAAATGTAGTCTACCTGGTAGAAGAGGAGAACTTAAATGTTGGAGATAAGCTAGCAATCTCTGTCTCCACGATCTTGTTCATCACTCTCCCCAGTATTTACAGTAGAGCCTGGCACATAGTAGGTGGCCATGAATATTTCTGTTGAATGAATGGGTTTCAACTTTTTTGAACAGTTATGGGGATCAAAAGCATATAGAACTTGGTTAAGCAATGGTGTCCTAGATATGACACAAAAAGCACAAGCAACAAAGAAAGAGTATATTGGACTATATCAAAATTTTAAAATGTTTTCTTCTGCAAAAAAATACCATGAAGAAAGCAAAAAGGCACACCAAAGAGAGATCCTAGCAAATCATATATTTAATAAAAGTGTAGTATCCAGAATACAGAAAGAACTCTTAGAACTCAACAACAAAAATACAAACAACCCAACTGAAAATCAGGTAAAGGACTTAAATAGACATTGTGCTAATGAAGATATACAAATAGCCAACAAACATATGAAAATATGCTCAATACCATTAGTCGTTAGGGAAATGCAAATCAAAACCACGATGTGATGCCACTTCAAACCCACTAGGAAGGCTATAACTTTTTTAAAAAGAAAATAACAAGTATTGACAAGGATGTAGAGAAAGTGAAACACTCATACACGTCTGGTGGGAACATAAAATGATACAGGTTCTGTGGAAAACATTTTGGCAGTTACTCAACAAGTTAAACATAGACTTGCCATATTACCCAGTAACTCTACTCCTAGGTATATAATGAAAAGAGTTGAAAAGGAGGGAACAACAGCAACAACAACAACAACAAAAAAACAGGTGAATTGAGCAACACTAAAGCAAAGGGCAGATAATGTTTCAAGAAGTAAAAAATGGTCAACTTTATTAAATACTTTTACAGGTAATATAGGGACAGACAAATGACGATTGAACTTGTTAGTAGAGAGGTCATTGGTAAATTTGATAAGAAGGAAATTGAAAGAGTGGAAAATATTTTAATATAAACCTGGATGTGTGTTAAGGAGAAAATGTGAGATCAGAAAGTGAGGGGCGGATAGACAATTTCTTTTGCGAGTTTTGGTGCTAAGGGGAGGAGAAATATGGGACTATAGCTGGAGGGGGATTTGGTATTAAGAGAGTGTATTTTTAAGAGGGTAGATTCTAGAATGCATCTAGCCAATATAAATGACTGAATGAAACTGACGACATAAAAATCCAAAGGGATAATTGCAGAAGAAAAAATATTGAGAAAGCAAGAGGGGTATTCAGAGCACTAGTAGATGGGATCGGTAGCAAATGTGGAAATCTTGGCTTTCCATGAGAATGAGTAATATTTATAGATTCTACAATGGAGAAGGAAACGATTATGGTATGATTACAAATGCAGTTAAGATGGTAGATTTGGTGGGGAAGATATAAAAGAATTTTCTCTTGACTCTTCAGTTTTCTCAGTGAAGAATGAGATAAGGGCATAAAATAACAAGAGTGAGGGTAGGGTTTTGAGAAATTGAGGGGAAGATAAAGTATTGGATATTCATTTTGTATAATGGAAATGGGTGTATAATATGGAAGGATTGATCATTTAAGATATGTGGTCAAGAATTTAAGGTGAGATCAGTTAGCTTTGTCTTGTAAAGTTCTACAGCAACATCCATCACTTGGATATAGGAACAAAGCAGGTAGATAGCTAAATTTAACAAGGGTTGTGGTTTTGCCAGGGAAGTACTAGGGTGGGAAAGTGAGTAGAGAGATGAAGGTTGATGAAAGTAAGTGATACTCATGATAAATTGGTAAGCAATGAGGAAATGCGAAAAGAGAAATGTGGCTGATGTTGAAAAGTAGTAGAATTCACAGATTGGAGTTCAAAATTGAAGAATTTTTAGAGTTGGGTGTGTGTAGGTGTGTATACCTGCACGTGAGGGAGGTATTTTGCTAGGAAGGATAATCAGTTGTAGCCCAAGAGATGTATGTTATAAAATCAGGATTTCAGAGTTGCTGTAATTTTTGAGAATGTCAATGTCTAGTGCATGAGCATTAGAGTGAGTGGCTTAAGTATGATGGAAGAAAAATACCATTGGAATTGAGGGCATGAAAGGTTTGCAAAGCCAAAAATGCTGGATGAATATCCACATAGATGACAGATGTTGAAGTTGCCAAGATGGTGGCAGTACTAAAAGTGGAGAAGAAGACTCAGGAAAGTGTCTAATGAATGAAGGTAAAGAAATAGATGGCGTAGCACATGATATTATCTAATAGCAAGAACTACAAATGAGCTCTGAATTTTGAAAGAGAAAGGAGCAGAAATGGTTTGAAAGTGACAGTGAGTCGACTCCTTGGGGTATGTGAGGAAAACTAACGTTTGCTCAAGAGGACTGCAGGGGAAGTGATTTCCTCAAGGCACAGCCATATTCCAGTCATAAAACAGAGATTAAGGGAACACGGAGAGAACAACTTGAAGCTACTGGGGAGTTTCTTAATGATAGACTATGAGTTACAGAGGGCAGGAAAGAAGCGCTCATGAAGTTGGGGAGAGGGTTGGGTCCAATTCCGTCAAGTGCAGAGCAATACGTGAATAAGGGTCTAGTTAATGATGGATAATCTGCAGGGTGGTGACTTAAGTAAAAGTGATAAGACAAGATGGACCTTGTGACTGCACGGCAGATTGGGAGGTGAGTAAAGCCCTCCAGACTACAGATTGCTTAATCTAGGCTGACCTAGAACTAAGAAGAATCCAGAAACACCACTGAAACCTGTTTCCTCTAAATATCATGTATCCTGTATGATGATCCAGCATTGCAAAGATAGACTAGTTAGGACATCTAAGAGGGTAGTCTTGAAAGGAAACTAGTGTGTTTGCTCAAGAGTGTGAGTGTGTATGAAAAATATCAACAGCAAATTCTAATGTCAGAGGGTTGCTACTATAGGCTTATGGAGCCATGCACTATTCTTGGACAACCCAAGGTGCCTGCACAGATGTGGCCCAGATGCAAGCACCAACACTTACTGGGCACCTGCAAAGCCAAAGCTGGGGAAGATGGAAGTCCAAGTGGAAGTGGTATTTTCCCAAGACAGGAATGTATTTACTTAGGCTTCCTAAATGGCAGTTGGACAAAAATGGAAGAAAGGAAATTAAGCTTCTTTTTGCCTAACATCTCTCCTCAGGAGGAAGTACTTGGAGTTGTATTTCCTACGTAAATTCACCTGCTAAAACTCCAGGGAGCTCATCAGTGGGCAGATGTTCCCACCTAAGTATGGTTACCAGCAAACATTTATTCAAATTCATGGCTGCATCTGGCTCACATTAGAAGGGTTCTCTTTGTCATTGTCTTTTAAAAGAACAATTCCCCATGCTTATAAATCCAGACACAGAACATCAATTCAACCAACCTCAGGAGCCCTGTGGCTACACCTTCCTGCTGGGAATCAGCATGGTCCCCAGACAATCAATTTCAGGAGTATTACCAAAGTGTTTTCATTTTCAGTGTTTATCCACTGGAATGTCTACGAGTGAAGAATAGACAGGGCAATACAATCCTAAGATTCAATTTCTTTCATCAAATACAAACTGTGTATATGAGCATCAAGGCAAGAGGATGGAGGACTTTAACTGAAATTCCAATAGATATCTAAGTGCAAATCCTGGAACCATCCCATGCTAGCATTGTGAGTTAGGATAGGTACTTAACCACTCTGAGCCTGTTTTCTGATCTCTAAAAAAAAAATAGAAGGATAATATCTCATACAGCTGTTGCAAAGATCAACTCAAATAATTCATGTACAGAATATAGCACAACAACCTACAGAATGGGAGAAAATATTTGTAAATCGTGTATCTGATAAGGGATTTTTATTCAGAATATATAAAGAACTCTTACATGCCTGTGATAAGAAGGTAAATAACCCAACTTTTAAAATGGGCAGAAGATCTAAATAGACATTTCTGCAAGGAAGATATACAAATGGCCAGCAAGCACATTAGAGACGCTTGACATCATTATTCATCAGGACAACACAAATGAATACCACAGAAAGATACCATTTCATACCCATGCGGATGGCTAGAATCCAAAAGTCAGATAATCATAACTGTTGGTGGGGATTTAGAGAAATCAGAACCATCATACACTGTTAGTGAGAATGTAAAATGGTATACCTGCTTTGGAAAAGTTTGGTAGTTTCTCAGAGGGTGAAACAGTGTTACTGTATGACCCACTTGTAGGTATATTCCCAAGATAAATGCAAATATATGTCCATACAAAAACTTGTACATAAATATGCATAGCAGCAATATTCATAATACCCAAAGATGGAAACAACCCAAATGCCCAACAACTGACCAGTGGACAAACAAAATGTGGCAAATCCATACAACAGAATACTATTCAGACATCAAAAGGAATGAAGAATTAATATATGCTACAATATGGCTGAACCTTAAAAACATTATGCTAAGTGAAAGAAGTCAGTCACAAAAGACCACATATTATGTGATTCTATTCATATGAAATGCTCAGAACAGGCAAATCTATAGCTACAAAATAGATCAATAATTGCTTAAGGCTGAGGCAGAAGTTGTTGGGAGCATAGGGGATTCACAGCTACAAGATACGAGGGTTTCTTTTTGAGGTGTTGAAAACGTTCTAAAATAGACTGGAGGGAACTTCAAGACGTCGGAAGAGTGAGACGTGGAGATCACCTTCCTCCCCACAGAAGCATCAGAAATACATCTACACGTGGAACTGCTCCTATAGAACACCCACTGAACGCTGGCAGAAGACCTCAGACCTCCCAAAAGGCAAGAAACTCCCCACGTAGCTGGGTAGGGCAAAAGAAAAAAAGAAAAAGCAGAGACAAAAGAATAGGAACGGGACCTGCACCAGTGGGAGGGAGCCTGAAGGAGGAAAGCTTTCCACACACTAAAAGCCCCTTCACTGGCGGAGACTACAGGTGGCGGACGGGGGCAGCTTCGGAGCCATGGAGGAGAGCGCAGCAACAGGGGTGCGGAGGGCAAAGTGGAGAGATTCCCGCATGGAGGATCGGTGCCGACCAGTACTCACCAGCCCGAGAGGCTTGTCTGCTCACCTGCCGGGACGGGTGGGGCCTGGGAGCTGAGGCTTGGGCTTCGGTCTGAGCACAGGGAGAGGACTGGCAGTGTGAACACAGCCTGAAGGGGTTAGTACGCCACGTCTAGCCAGGAGGGAGTCCAGGAAAAGTCTGGAGCTGCCGCAAAGGCAAGAGACTTTTTCTTCCCTCTGTGTTTCCTGGTGCACGAGCAGAGGGGATTCAGAGCGCCGCCTAAAGGAGCTCCAGAGACGGACGCGAGGCGCGGCTAGGAGCGCAGACCCCAGAGATGGGCATGAGATGCTAAGGCTGCTGCTGCCGCCACCAAGAAGCCTGTGTGCGAGAACAGGTCACTATCCACACCTCCCTTCAGGGAGCCTGTGCAGCCCGCCACTGCCAGTGTCCCGTGATCCAGGGACGACTTCCCCGGGAGAACGCACGGTGTGCCTCGGGCTAGTGCAACGTCACGCCGGCCTCTGTCACTGCAGGCTCACCCTGCCTCCGTACCCCACCCTCCGCCCGGCCTGAGCGAGCCAGAGCCCCCAAAGCAGCGGCTCCTATAACCCCATCCTGTCTGAGCGAAGAACAGACGCTCTCAGGAGACCTACACGCAGAGGCGGGTTCAAATCCAAAGCTGAACCCCGGGAGCTGTGCAAACAAAGAAGAGAAAGGGAAATCTCGCCCAGCAGCCTCAGGAGCAGCGGATTAAATCTCCACAATCAACTTGATGTACCCTGCATCGGTGGAACACCAGAATAGACAACGAATCATCCCAAATGGAGGAGGTGGACTTTGGGAGCAATGCTATTTATACATTTTTTTCCCTTTTTCTCTTTTTGTGAGTGTGTATGTGTATGCTTCGGTGTGTGATTTTGTCTGTATAGTTAGTTTGGCACTTACCGTTTGTCCTAGGGTTCTGTCTGTCCATTTTTTGTTTTTTTTTAGTATAGTTTTCAGCGCTTGTTATCATTGGTGAATTTGTTCCTTCGTCTGGTTTTTCTCTTCTTTCTCGTTTTTTTAATTACTTAAAAAATTTTAATAATAAATTTTTGTTCTTTATTTTAATAACTTTTTAATAATTTAATTTAATTTAATTTTACATTTTTCTTTCTTTCTTTCTTTCTTTCTTTCTTTCTTTCTTTCTTTCTTTCTTTCTTTCTCCCTTTTATTCTGAGCCGTGTGCGTGCCAGACTCTTGGTGCTCCAGCCAAGCGTCAGGGCTGTTCCTCTGATGTGGCAGAGGCAAGTTCAGGATATTGGTCCACCACAGACCTCCCAGCTCCACGTAATATCAAACAGTGAAAATCTCCCAGAGATCTCCATCTCAACACCAAGACCCAGCTCCACTAAATGACCAGCAAGCTACGGTGCTGGATACCTTATGCCAAACAACTACCAAGAAAGGAACACAACTCCACCCATTAGCAGAGAGGCTGCCTAAAATCATAGTAAGGTCACAGACACACCAAAACACACCACCAGACTTGGACCTGCCTACCAAAAAGATAAGATCCAGCCTCATTGACCAGAACACAGGCACTGGTCCCCTCCACCAGGAAGCCTACACAACCCACTGAACCAACCTTAGCCACTGGGGACAGACACCAAAAACAACGGGAACTACGAACCTGCAGCCTGTGAGAAGGAGACACCAAACACAGTAAAATAAGCAAAATGAAAAGACAGAAAAACACACAGCAGATGAAGGAGCAAGGTAAAAACGCACCAGACCTAACAAATGAAGAGGAAATAGGCAGTCTACCTGAAAAAGTATTCAGAATAATGATAGTAAAGATGATCGAAAATCTTGGAAATAGAATGGAGAAAATACAAGAAAAGTTTAACAAGGACCTAGAAGAACTAAAGAGCAAACAAACAATCATGAACAACACAATAAATGAAATTACATATCCTCTAGAAGGGATCAATAGCAGAATAAATGAGGCAGAAGATCGGATAAGTGACTTGGAAGATAAAATAGTGGGAATAACTAGTGGAGAGCAGCATAAAGAAAAAAGAATGAAAAGAATTGAGGACAGTCTCAGAGACCTCTGGGACACGATTAAACGTACCAACATTCAAATTATAGGGCTTCCCAAAGAAAAAGAGAAAAAGAAAGGGACTGAGAAAATATTTGAAGAGATTATAGTTGAAAACTTCCCTAATATGGGAAAGGGAATAGTTAATCAAGTCCAGGAAGCACAGAGAGTCCCATACAGGATAAATCCAAGGAGAAACACGCCAAGAAACATAGTAGTCAAACTATCAAAAAGTAAATACAAAGAAAAAATATTAAAAGCAGCAATGGAAAAACAACAAATAACATAGAAGGGAATCCCCATAAGGTTAACAACTGATCTTTGAGCAGAAATTCGGCAAACCAGAAGGGAGGGGCAGGACATATTTAACGTGATGAAAGGGAAAAACCTACAACCAAGATTACTCTACCCAGCAAGGATCTCATTCAGATTTGACAGAGAAATTAAAACCTTTACAGACAAGCAAAAGCTAAGAGAATTCAGCAGAACCAAACCAGCTTTACAGCAAATGCTAAACCAAATTCCCCAGGCAGGAAACACAAGAGAAGGAAAAGACTTACAATAACAAATGCAAAACAATTAAGAAAATGGTAATAGGAGCATACATATCGATAATTACCTTAAATGTAAATGCATTAAATGCTCCCAGCAAAAGACACAGACTGGCTGAATGGATACAAAAACAAGACCCGTATATATGCTGTCAACAAGAGACCCACTTCAGACCTAGGGAAACATACAGACTGAAAGTGAGGGGATGGAAAAAGATATTCCATGCAAATGAAAATCAAAAGAAAGCTGGAGTAGCAATTCTCATATCAGACAAAATAGACTTTAAAATAATGACTTACAAGGGACAAAGCAGGACACTACATAATGATCAAGGGATCAATCCAAGAAGAAGATATAACACTTGTAAATATTTATGCACCCAACATAGGAGCACCTCAATACATAAGACAAATACTAACAGCCATAAAAGGGGAAATCGACAGTAACACAATCATAGTAGGCGACTTTAACACCCCACTTTCAACAATGGACAGATCATCCAAAATGAAAAAAAAATAAGGAAACACAAGCTTTAAATGATACATTAAACAAGATGGACTTAATTGATATTTATAGGACGTTCCATCCAAAAACGTCCAGAGATAAACCCATGTACACATGGTCACCTTATCTTGATAAAGTAGGCTAGAGTATACAATGGAGGAAAGACAGCCTCTTTAATAAGTGGTGCTGGGAAAACTGTACAGCTACATGGAAAAGAATGAAATTAGAAGACTCCCTAATGCCATACAAAAAAATAAACTCAAAATGGATTAAAGACCTTAATGTTAGGCCAGACACACTAAAACTCTTAGAGGAAATAAAAGAAGAACACTCTTTTGAGATAAATCACAGTAAGATCTTGTTTGACCCACCTCCTAAAGAAATGGAAACAAAACTAAAAATAAACAAATGGGACCGAGTGAAACTTAAAAGCTTTTGCACAGCAAAGGAAACCATAAACAAGATGAAAAGACAACCCTCAGAATGGGAGAAAATATTTGCAAACGAAGCAACTGACAAAGGATTAGTCTCCAAAATTTACAAGCAGCTCATGCAGCTCAATATCAAAAACAAAAACCACCCAATCCAAAAATGGGCAGAAGACCTAAATAGACATTTTTCCAAAGAAGATACACAGATTGCCAGCAAACACATGAAAGAATGCTCAACGTCGTTAATCATTAGAGAAATGCAAATCAAAACTACAATGCGGTATCATCTCACACCGCTCAGAATGGCCATCATCAAAAAATCTACAAACAATAAATGGACAACCTGGAAGAAATGGACAAATTCTTAGAGAAGGTGTGGAGAAAAGGGAACCCTCATACACTGTTGATGGGAATGTAAATTGATACAGTCACTAAGGAGAACAGTATGGAGGTTCACTAAAAAACTAAAAATAGAACTACCATACGACCCAGCAATCCCACTATGGGGCATATATCCTGAGAAAACCATAATTCAAAAAGAGTCATGTACCACAATGTTCATTGCAGCTCTATTTACAATAGCCAGGACTTGGATGGAACCTAAGTGTATATCAACAGATGAATGGATAAAGAAGATGTGACACATGTATACAATGGAATATTACTCAGCCATAAAAAGGAATGAAACTGAGTTATTTGTAGTGAGGTGGATGGACACAGAGTCTGTCATACAGAGTGAAGTAAGTCAGAAAGAGAAAAACAAATACCGTATCCTAACACATATATATGGAATCTTTAAAAAAATATGGTCATGAGGAACCTAGGGGCAAGACGGGAAAAAAGACGCAGACCTGGGCTTCCCTGGTTGTGTACTGCTTGAGAATCCGCCTGTCGATGCAGGGGACACGGGTTCGTGCCCCGGTCTGGGAGGATCCCACATGCCACGGAGAGGCTGGGCCCGTGAGCCATGGCCACTGAGCCTGCGCGTCCGGAACCTGTGCTCCACAACGGGAGAGGCCACAACAGTGAGAAGCCCGCGTACCGAAAAAAATAAAAAATGTCGCAGACCTACTAGAGAATGGACTTGAGGACACGGGGAGGGGGAAGGGTAAGCTGGGACAAAGTGAGAGAGTGGCATGGACATATATACACTACCAAATGTAAAACAGATAGCTAGTGGGAAGCAGCCACATAGCACAGGGAGATCAGCTCAGTGCTTTTTGACCACCTAGAGGGGTGGGATTGGGAGGGTGGGAGGGAGGGAGATGAAAGAGGGAGGGGATATGGGTATATACGTATATGTATAGCTGATTCAATTTGTTATAGAGCAGAAACTAATACACCATTGTAAAGCAATCATACTCCAGTAAAGATGTTAAAAAAAAAAGTGTGTTTGTTCAAAATAAATAAATAAATAACTTTCCTAACTGCTTAGGAAAGTTATTTCTCTTTCCTATGAAATGAAAAATGATCTATAAGGGCACTTAGTATTGACTATAAATTCCAGTTCTGTCAGTGATGGTATCTGGCGCATGAGGGGCACCCAAGTTAGGGAGCTTTTGGTTAATTTCCCTGGGCCATATAGAGCAAAGTGTTCTCTCAAATACTCTCTGGAAATTCGGAGCCTCAAATATGTTTGCCACCTTCCCCCAAGTCATCACATTTATTAACATCCTTGTCTTATTTTTCTAGAAGCAGGAGCTTCTAGCAGATCTTTTCCCTTTGTGAAAGGATGTATTTCTGTGTGAGGTGGATCTAGGCCACCTTAGTCTGTCCTCTAATGTTCACCTCAGTAGCACTCTACCTGGTTCATAATATCTTTGAGGCCAACTTCCTGTAATGTTTTTCTTTTTCTTTTCTTTTTTTTTACCTTAGGAGCACTGTATAATAAAAACTCCATTAAAGATGCAAAATCAAAGTGAGCCATGAAGCAAGACACGATGGGGCCTATCAGCATTCCTAAGCGTGTCCAAGGTGAAAGCATTTCAGCGGGAGTTAAACAACATTCATTATAGCTATCTTTGTTGACTTCTGACTCTATATGCCAGTCACTGTGTTTGACATACATTAATTCTCATAAAACTTCTGTCATGTTGACATTATTATCTCCCTTTTACAAATGGGGAAAGAGGTTCACATAAATTAAATGACTTTCTCAGGGCAACAGCTAGTAAGTTTCAGGGCTGGATTTGTATCCAAAATAAAGTGGGATTTGTTTGGTTTTTTGACTCTATTTTCTTCTTAGTAGTACTGCATACATTTATTATTTATATGTATTAAAAAGGATAAAATAAGTTCGGACTCCTCTCTCACACAACATGAAGTTCTGTATGATCTAAATATAAAAATGTTGAAGTAAAATATATATATTATGGAAAACGTATGTATAATCTAGGAGTCAAGAAAAATTTCTGTGCAAGCTGGAAAACCTAGACACTCTGGAGAAATGACTGACATATTTGAGTGCTTAAAACTTAAAATGTAATCATATGGCAAACGTAAAGGTAAATAAAACCAGAAGACAAATAATAGAGGAACATATATTTGTAAGACACACAACAGATAAAGGGTTCAATATCCAACATATAAAAAATTTCCTACACATTAATAAGAAAAGACAAACACCCTAATTGAAAGTGGTTAAAAAGGGTAAAAAGGGCTGTTCAAGGAGGCAGAAAACCCCCTTGCCAATAAACAAGTGAAATTACTCAACTTTACTAGCAATCAGGCATATTGAAATTAAATTAACAAGGAAATATCACTTTAAGACCATTAAACATGTTATCACACATTGCTGGAGTGTTGTGGAGGTTAATATGTTATCTCATACATTTGCCGAGGGAAATGTGCAGTATATTAAAGCCATTTGGAAGTCAATCTGGCAACCCCTATTAAAATTAAGAATTTACATAAACTTTAACTTAGCAATTCCATTTCCGGGGCCTTCTTCCATAGAAGATAAAATCACGGGTATATAACAGTGAATATGAACAAGATACATTTTACGTATATATTCAGATTAATTGCAACGTTTTTCCTAGTAGCCAAAAAACTGGAATCAACTTGAATGTCCTCAATAGAGGAATGGTTTAATAAGTTGTCTTTCACTCAAACCATTGCATTTTACATAACTAGTTTAAAAAGTGTGTTAAGTCTATACCAGACGATGTGGAAAACATTTCTCTGAAATGTTTCTAAGTGAGAAAAACTACGTGCAGTAAAGAGTAAAATAGTACCCCTATATGTTTTTATGCATACATATGTATGTTACCTTATTTATGAACATAGACAAAGATATGCAAAGATTCACACCAGGCTTTTAACACAGCTTATCCAGTGGAGGAGTGGCTAATGAAGTGTAAAAATCCTATAGATGTACAGGCTTTCTCAATATTTATGTATATGTATGTATATATATATATATATAATTCTCAACATTTATATATAATTGCTTTATGTAAATGCACATGTAAATTACATATGTGTAAAGCCATGTACAAAGAGATAGTTGCTGAAAGTGTGCATATCATAGAGAGTGATTTGAGTTTTTAGTGTTTAGGGTTCTTTTTTTTAACTTTCTTTCTTGTACTTTGAGTTTTTCAAAATAAAAACTTTACATGATTTTAAGTTTAACATTTTCTAAAGCAAACATTATAGAGCAGGTTAAGGAAATGACCCAGTATCTACAGAATGATTTGATTGTTCAGTCCTCCAGCAGTTCATCAAACTACATTGAGCAGCAACCGTGACATTGTGTCAGGTGTGTTAAAGTGGTTGGGATTACAGAGATGAATGAAATATGCTCCTTCTTGTTGTATATTACAACAAGACAAACATATAAATGAACCATTCTAATACAATATGGCTATTGCTTTAATATAAGAATTTGTAGGACCATAGGGGCAATGAACTCTGCAGGCATTGGTGGTAGAGAGGCTTCAGAGGGAAAGAACCATTTGAGCTTAGCCTTAAAGACTGAGGATGCTTTCATCACTCACCAGCCTTAGGTGGGGAATGGAAAGCAATCCCTTCAAAGAGGAAGGAATCAACATCTAGTCCTATTTCATTCATCAAGAATGTGGAGGAGGAAGTAAACAGTTTATTATTTATAGTCTCAAATGATGGTAATGTGTGGAAGATGGGCAAATGGAACAAGAGACTTTGGAAGAGTCCTGATCAGGAACTAATAAAATGAGAACTTGCTTTGAAACATGCAAGCAGGTTTTTCTGAGGGAAGAAGAACTCTAAGCTGCGTTTAATGAAAGGAAGCAACTGTCAAAGCAATCTGACTAAGTTCAGTACATTAGGTTTGCAGTTGGGGAAGAAATATGGGTTGCTGTTCATTTAGGACCTGTGGAAGAGGTTGGAGAAAAGGGGATAGGTATTCAAGCAATGATTCATTAGGTAGAAAGAAGAGAATGTTAGAAATCAGACACTACTGCCACTTACTGAATAAATTCATCATAAGCCATATACAGACACATTATAAAGTATCTCAAGGTACCAGAATGCTTGACCATTGAGGTAAGGTGCCCCAAAATACTGTGTCTTCAAGGAAAACACAAGGGTTCAGTACTCATGGGTTAGCAGCAGTTAACATAAGACACACTAGCTTTTGGGGAGTGGGGGAGAAAGAAGCAAGGATTATGCATGTATGTATTTATATCATAGATGATAACAACAGAAGCCATTTAATCAAATGCTTATTATTGGCCTAATATAATGTCAGGTGTTTTACATAAATTACCTCATTTAATCCCAGCATGGCTGTAAGATCTAGATACATGTTACTATCATTCCCTTTTTACAGATGAGGAAACTAAGTCTTACAGGAGTTAAAAAACGTACTCAAGGTCAAATAGCTTTTAGGTGGTGAAGCTGTAAATTGAGATCGGACTTTAAATCCTATGCTCCCAACTGCTCAACTAGACACTAAGTTATATTCCCCCTGCTAAACCCTAGTCCCAGCCATCATCATATCACACCTGTATTGTCCCAACAGCCTGTCACCCCTCTGGTCCTACACAGTTCACAACATCCAGTGAACTTTCTAAAACATACATCAGACGACATCACTTTCCTTTATCAAACCATCCAGTGGCCCTCCACTGCACGTAAGATAAAATCCAAGTTCTTACCCTGCAGGTCCCTATGTGACCACTTCTCTGCCAGCCTCTCCAGTCTCAGTCATCAATCTCCGCTCTGCCCCTCTCTGACTGCACTCCAGTCACTCACCCTTCTGCTCTTCCTCAACACACTGTTCTCGTTCTGGCACACGGCATTGCTACTTGCTAGTCTACCTAAAATGCTCTTCTTCAAAGTCTTCACACAGCTGACTCGACCTCATTATTCAGATCTTGATTCAAATATCAGCTCCTTTGAGAAGGTTCCCCACACCAACAACAAGAACGACCCCTTTGCCCATGAAAACAAAAGTTACTTGAGGACAGGAACTATTGATTTCATGTTCTTCACTCTAATTCCAGAACCAAGAGTAATATCTGACACCTACTAGGCACTCAGGACATATTTCTTTCCTGAAATACAGGTATCTTTTTTAAAGTGTCATACTCATATGCCTATGAGTATATCTACATATATATATATATATATATATTTATGGATATGTGAGCTTGTTGTCACCTCACAGAAGTGGAATGTACATCCCTCACCCAAAATTTGGTTTGAATGTCAAGACTAATGATGCCACACATATACCAAGAAGGTATGAAAAGGATTATTACTCACATAATGAGTTATGCATCAAAAATGCAGTTAGACCAAAAAAAGAAAAAAGAAAAAACTGGTAACTGTGAAGTGTTGGGTAATTAGATGGTTGTGATTCTTTCATTCTATAGATATAGGAATAGATATAGAAATAATCGAAACATCAAGTTCTACACCTTAAGTATATACAATTTTTATTTATCCATTATACCTCAATAAAACTGAAAAAATGGGATCAGTCTCAATGACAACTTACCCATGGTGTTTGTCTGATAACTAAAACATTGCGTGGTTTATTTAATTTAATTTGGACTTGTTTATGTAAGCCATTATGGCACCTGCAGCATGAGACCAATAAGAAAGGTGAACGTTCCATTGAATATCTAGTACTATCAAGAGCTAGTACTATATATTCTGAGAAGTGAAATGAGTGCCTTAGTCTCAATATCAATGTGAAGAACTTCAAAGAAGGTAAAGAGTGCTATGGTGAGACATTGTATTGTGGCTTTAATATGTGCAGAAGATGTGTGACCTTGATTTATATTTTGGGTATCCGTGAGGCAAGAGATTCTATGAGTTCTTTACCCCAAATGAGGCAACCTTGGAGAAGGAATTGTTTGCATTGGCCAGAACAGATGGTCAGACCGCTGGCAGTGGCCCAAAGATCTATAAAAATGTGAAGATGAGGCCAATTGTTGGCTAAGACATGGCCAAGTGCTCAGATAACTGGCTAAAGTTTGGCCAACTGAGCTGATCCTGTGTCCTGTCCTTTATCAGGAACATTCTGATGAAGAGATGAAAAGCAGCAAGAGTCAAGCAAGCTCCATTAAGTGTGACAGTGGCAATGCCATTGGTTAAGTGAATGAACCCCCTTTGGTATTCACTGTGTTGAGCCTAAGGGGCTCCCCAGGTATCCAAGTGTTCTAAGAGATGACCTCCTCTAGCACTGTGGCATCCGGCAAGGGACCCAGCACAGGGGACGTTACCCTCTCCTGAAAGTAGGGTATGCAGAGAGCCCAGGTTCAGCTCCATCCTGTAGCAAGGAGGCCTCACTAGCTGTGCTGGGCTTGCAGGGTGCTGTTTCCATGATCAAAGGCCTAACGGGCAGCTGTATACTGAGGGTCACAGGTTCAGGACCTGAGATAGTCTATATTTCCAGGAAAGTCCAGTATGCACCCACCAATTGCTACACTAATGGCATACAGCATTGGGCCAAGGAAGGTAGTTCCTTGTATCAGAAGCCCATGCAACTAACGGCCATCACTGATGGTAGAGGGACTCCAAGATATATGAGAGAAGGTTGCTAAAGCTCCCACAGTGAAGGAATCCCGGGGGGCCGTAACAGGAATGCCTGTTCTATGGCCATTCAGGCAGATTCTAGTATCTTTTTACAGGGGGTCTCATTCAAGTTGGGCCTATTTGCAAGTTACAGAACAAAAAAAAAGCTTTGTAAATGAGGAGTGTTGCCTCCAGAATCTAAACATGTCGAAAACATGTTGGGCTTGTTTTAACAATGTGGGTCCTAAGAAGACTAAAAGCTGTTTCTTGACACTGTCAGGACTGGAGCAGCCCTCAACTTACTAAATAATTTTCAGGAGCTTAACTGAAGTGGTGGGGCCCTGTACTATGGGTCTCATGTGAATCTCCTCAAAGGAGGATGTCATTAGTGTGATGTCATAACTGTGTACCCGAAAAAAGTTAGAGCTGGTTAAAATATTGCCTGTGAAGACTATGTGAGATGGCAGGCGTGGAGACTGAGCCCATTGAGTACCCAGGTGAAGGTGTATTGTGTCCCTTTAAAGGTGAAGGTTAACTGCAGCTGAGAGGTTGTTGAACTAGGCACTGAATAGAACATGCTAGCCAAATACTTTGCTCTCACTGCAAAGTATTTACCAGTTACTTATTTATTATTGGGTGGAATCAGTCATTTCAATAGGTGGGGCCATGACGCCAAGGGTACGAATTCACACTGAGGCACCGGTCCTGTTTTGCCGGGTTTAAGAACAAGTAAAACTTGGCTGTTAAATGCAGCAGAAGTGGGGATAACCACACCTTCTCTAAATAGGTCTTATATAATGGGTTTCAATCTGTGAAAACCGTGCTTTCATTTAGACTGAACCTTTTCTTAAACACTGAGGTGAAAGGTATTATTTTAACTAGGGGGAAAGGTCCATAGGGTCCCATAGTTTTCAAGCTGATTATAAGGGCCAGAGACTTAACTTGATTACTTATTGGGTCAGGTTCTCCACGTGCACTAGAGGATATTTTAGGGTAATGGATGTCTTGGCTATGGAAAAGTTAGGCACGGAAATAATTTGGATGGTTCAGGTTAGGCATATCTGTTTCTATTTTATGTTCACCTACTCCCTGGCTGGGAGTGGATGAACATAAATTATGGCCAGATGTGGGCCAGAAGGGGAAGGGGAATTAATGAGGCTTCAAAACTGTCCATTGTCAAACATCAAAAGTGGAATCAGATTATGACACACACTGCCACCACCCATACAGCACCCCTCTCCCCATCTGGGACCTCCCAAACACACACGGAAACACCAAGTCCATTTCCTCCTCACCAGCAGGATAAAGTGTTCAGGAAGAAATCTGTCTTCAGAGCTCAGTCCTCACCCAGTCCTTATTCCCGGTGTCTGGCTAACTATGGACTGTCTGTTCTGGGCCCCAAACTGGCAGGATACTACTTCCCTCCCTTCTCACACGGCTGCCCCTTCCTGCCTTCCTTCAGTCCCCATCACCGAAGAACAGACAGAGATACACACACATCTTTCTACAACAGCTTGTACATCAATAGCTGAGGGCTTTTTTATTTGGTCTCTACACAGGTGACCATGTCTCCAGTGCTTTCTCTGGAGAGACAACAGAGACAGCAAGGTCTCAGTCACCTGATAGACCCAGGGCAGCACTTTATGAACTGCTGGAAGAGCCCTCTGGGACGTTTTCATCCTCCTCTGGCTCTTTAGTCATTGTTGTACTCCGCCAGTAATAGAATGCTAGCATCTTTGACTTCTTCTGTGTAGAACCTCTTCCCGAATTCTGATGACGGACTGATTTTCTTAACTCGACCACCTCCTGAATCTGGTCGGAAAACAAAGTGATACAGAAAGATATTGATTTGGGGAAAGAGGATGGGAAGGAGAACTTTGAGAGAATGGGTGTGGATTGAGAAGGGGTTTGTGCCAGGGAAGGGCTGGGTAAGTCTTGGGTGGGGGATGAAGAGGAGGCACGTGAGTCGGGTAATCTGACCTCCTCCATCTTAGAGCCCTGGAGTGGAGAATTCATCCTCTCCCTTCTGCGTTGGCCCCCCGGTGTTTGTTGCTCTGACCTCTCGGTGTTTGTCCGTGCATCACGGTTAGGCTCCTGGGGGACTGTAGTTTCCTCTGCCATGTCAGTAGCAACAGTGTGCTCTACTCCAAGGCTCCTGGCCTCTCTATATATACCCTGCCAGGACAATGAAGAGCCACACCCATCAGCTTTGATTGGTCAGCCAATGGTAGCGCTGGGGTGGCTGTGACATCACAAAGCACTACCCTTGAAGATACGTGGGGGGAGGGGAGGGGTGCAGAGGAGTCTAGGTGCTCTGGTTAGAGAAAGGGAGTGCTTCCTCAACACCCAGTAAAGAGCCTTCCCAAATTGACCTTCCACTCTTCCTCATCTTCTCTGGTTCAATCCTTGTGGTGCACATGTGAGGGAGAAGGTGTTCCCTCCAAACCATTCCACATGGCCACCCCCATTCAGTGTTTAATTATGTTGTCTCCCAGATCTCATCACCTGGTATTGTGTGGTTTTTAAAAACTTTTTATTTTAGAACAGTTTTAGGTTTACAGAGTAATTGTGAAGATCATATTCATACACTCCACAACAAATTTCCCTTCATAACATTGTACATTAGTATGGTACAATTGTTCAACTTAGTGAACCAACACTGAAACAGTATTATTAACTAAAGTCTGTATTTCATCAGAATTCCTTTTTTTTTAAATGTTGAGCCTTCTTTTAATTAATTTATTTTTATTTTTGGCTCTGTTGGGTCTTCGTTTCTGTGTGTGCTTTCCCTAGTTGTGGCAAGCAGGGTCCACTCTTCATCGTGATGCGCGGGCCTCTCACTGTCGCGGCCTCTCTTGTTGCGGAGCACAGGCTCCAGATGCGCAGGCTCAGCGGCTGTGGCTCACGGGCCTAGTTGCTCTGCGGCATGTGGGATCTTCCCAGATCAGGGCTCGAACCCGTGTCCCCTGCATCATCAGGCAGATTGTCAACCTCTGTGCCACCGTGGAAGCCCCAGATTGCCTTATTTTTTACCTAATATTCTTCTTCTCTCCCAGGATCCCAACCAAGATTCTACATTCAATTTAGTCATTCCTTGTTATAACTTCTTAGGCTCCTCTTGGCTGTGACAGTTTTTTAGACTTCTTGTTCTTGAAGACTTTGACAGTTTGGGGTCTTGTGTTTTGTCTTTTACATTAGGTCTGCAGATGTTATTGCTCTTATAGGTAAAAGTTTTTATAAGTTTCTTCTTCCAGAGAACCTCAATTCAAGTCAGTACCATCAGTGTTATGGACTTCCCCGTGGCAATGGTTGAACTAATCTCTTGGCTTTGTCACAGAGGTGACACAAATGTTTTTCTCTAGAGGTCTGAGGATCAGGATCATTTTTATTTATGACAGAGGCACAGGGGCAGCAGCAGAAGCATTTTGTAAGGTACTAGTGAGTCATTTACTTTTAGAAGTATGACCTCAGCATCCCACATAGTTAACGGCTCTTCCTCCACACGAGTGACCATCCAATGGACCTGTATATTGAACAGACTGTCAGTCTTTCTCCTGAGCTCTATATAGAAAGGGGGCCAACATGTGTTTGAGACACAACCAGTGTTCACAAGGTAAGAGGCATTTCTTTGAGGTTAGTATCAGTCGCACCTTAGTTTGGAATTGAAACACGTGATTCAACCTGAGAATCACAAATAGGTCCAGGTTGAGACACAGGATTCAGGACTGCTTTAAGGAAGGTCCCAATCCAAGAATCCTTTCACTATATGCCAAGTGGCTAAACTGACTTATGTTGGTCAAAGCTTTAGCAGACACTCAGTAGGACTAACAAATGCAGCACAAAGAAGCAAGTTCAAAGCACAAGCTAGCCAGCAGGCAGTAGCCCAAGTGCCTGTTCACCAGCATAGAGCAGAGCCAGTTAGAAAGCCAAAGCAAGAGAAGAAAGACCCCCGGTGGTAAGGGATAGCACCTTGATGTCCTGCTCACAGGACCAGTTGTTGGAATCACACCACAGAGACAGGATGGACCCTTCAACCCAAATTCGGTTTGGATATCGAGACTGATAACACATACACCTAGAGAGTATGAAAAACCTTACTACATAAGGAGGCTTTCTGGGGAGAGCAGGGCAGGCTCTCAAGCAGGTTTAAGAATGGCTTGAGAGAGCAGAAGAAGGAGACTGGCTTGGCTTTTATGGTGGTGAGGGGATGACGCTGGAGTGTTCCCACACACAGGTCAGGTTTTGCACAGCCTGAACTTCCTCCTGGCCCACAGAAGAGAGAGTACCTGAGCTTTCTTATCCAATCTAGGGAAGCAGGGGAAGAGGCAGTGGTAGGGCTCTTTTATAGAATAATGTTGTGTAAATGCAAGGTGTTTAGCACAGTTTAGAATTCTCATAACCATTATAACCACACTTATATTGTTTTCAGTTAAACTACGTTTCACTAGATTAGTATTTCCCAAATTATGGTCCTTTAAATATTATTTAAGGTGGCTTAGAATTATCTTGGTTCATCACAGAGAAACTGTGTAGAAAGAGAAAAGACTGCTAGCCTCAGGAGGTCTGACACACTGGTCACAAAAGAGCAGACTTCATTGTACTATCTGCTGAATTATGAGGGGTTTCTAACATGTTTCCCATTCTGGGTGACTACTGTAGCACCCAAAGACTGTAATAATAATTACAGAAACTAACATTTATTGACTACTAACTCTATGTAGGAATTATGCTAAATACCCATATACATATTTAATCCTCGTCACAACCCTATTGAGATATGTGGCAAAAGAGTGGTTTCTGTCATTTCTGCCAGGACATCTCCATTCCAATTGCAGAAGCAGAAAAGAGCATATAGGAGGGCACATGGGAATATTTATGGGGCAGGCTCAAAAGGGGTATGCATTACTCCTGCTCACATTTCCTTGGTAAAAACTCACATGGCCACATCTAACTACAAGAGAAAATGAGAAATGTAGTCTACCTGGTAGAAGAGGAGAACTTAAATGTTGGAGATAAGCTAGCAATCTCTGTCTCCACCATCTTGTTCATCACTCTCCCCAGTATTTACAGTAGAGCCTGGCACATAGTAGGTGGCCATGAATATTTCTGTTGAATGAATGGGTTTCAACGTTTTTGGTCAGTTATGGGGATCAAAAGCATATAGAACTTGGTTAAGCAATGGTTTCCTAGATATGACACAAAAAGCACAAGCAACAAAGAAAGAGTAAATTGGACTATATCAAAATTTTAAAATGTTTTCTTCTGCAAAAAAATACCATGAAGAAAGCAAAAAGGCACACCAAAGAGAGATCCTGGCAAATCATATATTTAATAAAAGTGTAGTATCCAGAATACAGAAAGAACTCTTACAACTCAACAACAAAAATACAAACAACCCAACTGAAAATCAGGTAAAGGACTTAAATAGACATTGTGCTAATGAAGATATACAAATAGCCAACAAACATATGAAAATATGCTCAATACCATTAGTCATTAGGGAAATGCAAATCAAAACCACGATGAGATGCCACTTCAAACCCACTAGGAAGGCTATAACTTTTTTAAAAAGAAAATAACAAGTATTGACAAGGATGTAGAGAAAGTGAAACACTCATACACGTCTGGTGGGAACATAAAATGATACAGGTTCTGTGGAAAACATTTTGGCAGTTACTCAACAAGTTAAACATAGACTTGCCATATTACCCAGTAACTCTACTCCTAGGTATATAATGAAAAGAGTTGAAAAGGAGGGAACAACAGCAACAACAACAACAACAAAAAAAAACAGGTGAATTGAGCAACACAAAAGCAAAGGGCAGATAATGTTTCAAGAAGTAAAAAATGGTCAACTTTATTAAATACTTTTACAGGTAATATAGGGACAGACAAATGACGATTGAACTTGTTAGTAGAGAGGTCATTGGTACATTTGATAAGAAGGAAATTGAAAGAGTGGAAAATATTTTAATATAAACCTGGATGTGTATTAAAGAGAAAATGTGAGATCAGAAAGTGAGGGGCGGATAGACAATTTCTTTTGCGAGTTTTGGTGCTAAGGGGAGGAGAAATATGGGACTATAGCTGGAGGGGGATTTGGTATTAAGAGAGTGTATTTTTAAGAGGGTAGATTCTAGAATGCATCTAGCCAATATAAATGACTGAATGAAACTGACGACATAAAAATCTAAAGGGATAATTGCAGAAGAGAAAATATTGAGAAAGCAAGAGGGGTATTCAGAGCACTAGTAGATGGGATCGGTAGCAAATGTGGAAATCTTGGCTTTCCATGAGAATGAGTAATATTTACAGATTCTACAGTGGAGAAGGAAATGATTATGGTATGATTACAAATGCAGGTAAGATGGTAGATTTGGTGGGAAGATATAAAAGAATTTTCTCTTGACTCTTCAGTTTTCTCAGTGAAGGATGAGCTAAGGGCATAAAATAACAAGAGTGAGGGTAGGGTTTTGAGAAATTGAGGGGAAGATAAAGTATTGGATATTCATTTTGTATAATGGAAATGGGTGTATTATATGGAAGGATTGATCATTTAAGATATGTGGTCAAGAATTTAAGGTGAGATCAGTTAGCTTTGTCTTGTAAATTTCTACAGCAACATCCATCACTTGTATATAGGAACAAAGCAGGTAGATAGCTAAATTTAACAAGGGTTGTGGTTTTGCCAGGGAAGTACTAGGGTGGGAAAGTGAGTAGGGAGATGAAGGTTGATGAAAGTAAGTGATACTCATGATAAATTGGTAAGCAATGAGGAAATGCGAAAAGAGAAATGTGGCTGATGCTGAAAAGTAGTAGAATTCACAGATTGGAGTTCAAAATTGAAGAATTTTTAGAGTTGGGTGTGTGTAGGTGTGTATACCTGCACGTGAGGGAGGTATTTTGCTAGGAAGGATAATCAGTTGTAGCCCAAGAGATGTATGTTATAAAATCAGGATTTCAGAGTTGCTGTAATTTTTGAGAATGTCAATGTCTAGTGCATGAGCATTAGAGTGAGTGGCTTAAGTATGATGGAAGAAAAATACCATTGGAATTGAGGGCATGAAAGGTTTGCAAAGCCAAAAATGCTGGATGAATATCCACATAGATGACAGATGTTGAAGTTGCCAAGATGGTGGCAGTACTAAAAGTGGAGAAGAAGACTCAGGAAAGTGTCTAATGAATGAAGGTAAAGAAATAGATGGCGTAGCACATGATATTATCTAATAGCAAGAACTACAAATGAGCTCTGAATTTTGAAAGAGAAAGGAGCAGAAATGGTTTGAAAGTGACAGTGAGTCGACTCCTTGGGGTATGTGAGGAAAACTAACGTTTGCTCAAGAGGACTGCAGGGGAAGTGATTTCCTCAAGGCACAGCCATATTCCAGTCATAAAACAGAGATTAAGGGAACACGGAGAGAACAACTTGAAGCTACTGGGGAGTTTCTTAATGATAGACTATGAGTTACAGAGGGCAGGAAAGAAGCGCTCATGAAGTTGGGGAGAGGGTTGGGTCCAATTCCGTCAAGTGCAGAGCAATACGTGAATAAGGGTCTAGTTAATGATGGATAATCTGCAGGGTGGTGACTTAAGTAAAAGTGATAAGACAAGATGGACCTTGTGACTGCACGGCAGATTGGGAGGTGAGTAAAGCCCTCCAGACTACAGATTGCTTAATCTAGGCTGACCTAGAACTAAGAAGAATCCAGAAACACCACTGAAACCTGTTTCCTCTAAATATCATGTATCCTGTATGATGATCCAGCATTTCAAAGATAGACTAGTAAGGACATCTAAGAGGGTAGGCTTGAAAGGAAACTAGTGTGTTTGCTCAAGAGTGTGAGTGTGTATGAAAAATATCAACAGCAAATTCTAATGTCAGAGGGTTGCTACTATAGGCTTATGGAGCCATGCACTATTCTTGGACAACCCAAGGTGCCTGCACAGATGTGGCCCAGATGCAAGCACCAACACTTACTGGGCACCTGCAAAGCCAAAGCTGGGGAAGATGGAAGGCCAAGTGGAAGTGGTATTTTCCCAAGACAGGAATGTATTTACTTAGGCTTCCTAAATGGCAGGTGGACAAAAAATGGAAGAAAGGAAATTAAGCTTCTTTTTGCCTAACATCTCTCCTCAGGAGGAAGTACTTGGAGTTGTATTTCCGACGTAAATTCCCCTGCTAAAACTCCAGGGAGCTCATCAGTGGGCAGATGTTCCCACCTAAGTATGGTTACCAGCAAACATTTATTCAAAATCATGGCTGCATCTGGCTCACATTAGAAGGGTTCTCTTTGTCATTGTCTTTTAAAAGAACAATTCCCCATGCTTATAAATCCAGACTCAGAACACCAATTCAACCAACCTCAGGAGCCCTGTGGCTACACCTTCCTGCTGGGAATCAGCATGGTCCCCAGACAATCAATTTCAGGAGTATTACCAAAGTGTTTTCATTTTCAGTGTTTATCCACTGGAATGTCTACGAGTGAAGAATAGACAGGGCAATACAATCCTAAGATTCAATTTCTTTCATCAAATACAAACTGTGTATATGAGCATCAAGGCAAGAGGATGGAGGACTTTAACTGAAATTCCAATAGATATCTAAGTGCAAATCCTGGAACCATCCCATGCTAGCATTGTGAGTTAGGATAGGTACTTAACCACTCTGAGCCTGTTTTCTGATCTCTAAAAAAAAATAGAAGGATAATATCTCATACAGCTGTTGCAAAGATCAACTCAAATAATTCATGTACAGAATATAGCACAACAACCTACAGAATGGGAGAAAATATTTGTAAATCGTGTATCTGATAAGGGATTTTTATTCAGAATATATAAAGAACTCTTACATGCCTGTAATAAGAAGGTAAATAACCCAACTTTTAAAATGGGCAGAAGATCTAAATAGACATTTCTGCAAGGAAGATATACAAATGGCCAGCAAGCACATTAGAGACGCTTGACATCATTATTCATCAGGAAAACACAAATGAAAACCACAGAAAGATACCATTTCATACCCATTCGGATGGCTAGAATCCAAAAGTCAGATAATCATAACTGTTGGTGGGGATTTAGAGAAATCAAAACCATCATACACTGTTAGTGAGAATTTAAAATGGTATACCTGCTTTGGAAAAGTTTGGTAGTTTCTCAGAGGGTGAAACAGTGTTACTGTATGACCCACTTGTAGGTATATTCCCAAGATAAATGCAAATATATGTCCATACAAAAACTTGTACATAAATATTCATAGCAGCAATATTCATAATACCCAAAGATGGAAACAACCCAAAGGCCCATCAACTGACCAGTGGACAAACAAAATGAGGCAAATCCATACAACAGAATACTATTCAGACATCAAAAGGAATGAAGAACTAATATATGCTACAATATGGCTGAACCTTAAAAACATTATGCTAAGTGAAAGAAGTCAGTCACAAAAGACCACATATTATGTGATTCTATTCATATGAAATGCTCAGAACAGGCAAATCTATAGATACAAAATAGATCAATAATTGCTTAAGGCTGAGGCAGAAGTTGTTGGGAGCATAGGTGATTCACAGCTACAAGATACGAGGGTTTCTTTTTGAGGTGTTGAAAACGTTCTAAAATAGACTGGAGGGAACTTCAAGACGTCGGAAGAGTAAGACGTGGAGATCACCTTCCTCCCCACAGAAACATCAGAAATATATCTACACGTGGAACTGCTCCTATAGAACACCCACTGAACGCTGGCAGAAGACCTCAGACCTCCCAAAAGGCAAGAAACTCCCCACGTAGCTGGGTAGGGCAAAAGAAAAAAAGAAAAAGCAGAGACAAAAGAATAGGAACGGGACCTGCACCAGTGGGAGGGAGCCTGAAGGAGGAAAGCTTTCCACAAACTAGAAGCCCCTTCACTGGCGGAGACTACAGGTGGCGGACGGGGGCAGCTTCGGAGCCACGGAGGAGAGTGCAGCAACAGGGGTGCGGAGGGCAAAGTGGAGAGATTCCCGCATGGAGGATCGGTGCCGACCAGTACTCACCAGCCCCCGAGGCTTGTCTGCTCACCTGCCGGGACGGGTGGGGGCTGGGAGCTGAGGCTTGGGCTTCGGTCTGAGCACAGGGAGAGGACTGGCAGTGTGAACACAGCCTGAAGGGGTAAGTACGCCACGTCTAGCCAGGAGGGAGTCCAGGAAAAGTCTGGAGCTGCCGCAAAGGCAAGAGACTTTTCCTTCCCTCTGTGTTTCCTGGTGCACGAGCAGAGGGGATTCAGAGCGCCGCCTAAAGGAGCTCCAGAGACGGGCGCGAGGCGCGGCTATGAGCGCAGACCCCAGAGATGGGCATGAGATGCTAAGGCTGCTGCTGCCACCACCAAGAACCCTGTGTGCGAGCACAGGTCACTATCCACACCTCCCTTCAGGGAGCATGTGCAGCCCGCCACTGCCAGTGTCCCGTGATCCAGGGACCACTTCCCCGGGAGAACGCACGGTGTGCCTCGGGCTGGTGCAACGTCACGCCGGCCTCTGTCACTGCAGGCTCACCCTGCCTCCGTACTCCTCCCTCCCCCCGGCCTGAGTGAGCCAGAGCCCCCATAGCAGCGGCTCCTATAACCCCGTCCTGTCTGAGCGAAGAACAGACGCTCTCAGGAGACCTACACGCAGAGGCGGGGTCAAATCCAAAGCTGAACCCCGGGAGCTGTGCGAACAAAGAAGAGAAAGGGAAATCTCGCCCAGCAGCCTCAGGAGCAGCGGATTAAATCTCCACAATCAACTTGATGTACCCTGCATCGGTGGAACACCTGAATAGACAACGAATCATCCCAAATGGAGGAGGTGGACTTTGGGAGCAACGCTATTTATACATTTTTTCCCTTTTTCTCTTTTTGTGAGTGTGTATGCGTATGCTTCGGTGTGTGATTTTGTCTGTATAGTTTGGCACTTACCGTTTGTCCTAGGGTTCTGTCTGTCCGTTTTTTGTTTTTTTTTTAGTATAGTTTTCAGCGCTTGTTATCATTGGTGAATTTGTTTCTTCTTCTCGTTTTTCTCTTCTTTCTCGTTTTTTTAATTACTTAAAAAAATTAATAATAAATATTTGTTCTTTATTTTAATAACTCTTTAATAATTTAATTTAATTTAATTTTACGTTTTTCTTTCTTTCTTTCTTTCTTTCTTTCTTTCTTTCTTTCTTTCTTTCTTTCTTTCTTTCTTTCTCCCTTTTATTCTGAGCCGTGTGCGTGACAGACTCTTGGTGCTCCAGCCAAGCGTCAGGGCTGTTCCTCTGACGTGGCAGAGGCAAGTTCAGGATATTGGTCCACCACAGACCTCCCAGCTCCACGTAATATCAAACGGTGAAAATCTCCCAGAGATCTCCATCTCAACACCAAGACCCAGCTCCACTAAATGACCAGCAAGCTACGGTGCTGGATACCTTATGCCAAACAACTACCAAGAAAGGAACACAAATCCACCCATTAGCAGAGAGGCTGCCTAAAGTCATAGTAAGGTCACAGACACCCCAAAACACACCACCAGACTTGGACATGTCTACAAAAAAGAAAAGATCCAGCCTCATTGACCAGAACACAGGCAGTAGTCCCTTCCACCAGGAAGCCTACACAACCCACTGAACCAACCTTAGCCACTGGGGACAGACACCAAAAACAACGGGAACTATGAACCTGCAGCCTGTGAAAAGGAGACACCAAACACAGTAATATAAGCAAAATGAAAAGACAGAAAAACACACAGCAGATGAAGGAGAAAGGTAAAAACGCACCAGACCTAACAAATGAAGAGGAAATAGGCAGTCTACCTGAAAAAGAATTCAGAATAATGATAGTAAAGATGATCCAAAATCTTGGAAATAGAATGGAGAAAATACAAGAAAAGTTTCACAAGGACCTAGGAGAACTAAAGAGCAAACAAACAATCATGAACAACACAATAAATGAAATTACACATTCTCTAGAAGGGATCAATAGCAGAATAAATGAGGCAGAAGAACGGATAAGTGACCTGGAAGATAAAATAGTGGGAATAACTAGTGGAGAGCAGCATAAAGAAAAAAGAATGAAAAGAATTGAGGACAGTCTCAGAGACCTCTGGGACACGATTAAACGTACCAACATTTAAATTATAGGCGTTCCCAAAGAAAAAGAGAAAAAGATAGGGACTGAGAAAATATTTGAAGAGATTATAGTTGTAAACTTCCCTAATATGTGAAAGGGAATAGTTAATCAAGTCCAGGAAGCACAGAGAGTCCCATACAGGATAAATCCAAGGAGAAACACGCCAAGACACATAGTAGTCAAACTATCAAAAAGTAAATACAAAGAAAAAATATTAAAAGCAGCAATGGAAAAACAACAAATAACATAGAAGGGAATCCCCATAAGGTTAACAACTGATCTTTGAGCAGAAATTCTGCAAACCAGAAGGGAGGGGCAGGACATATTTAACGTGATGAAAGGGAAAAACCTACAACCAAGATTACTCTACCCAGCAAGGATCTCATTCAGATTTGACAGAGAAATTAAAACCTTTACAGACAAGCAAAAGCTAAGAGAATTCAGCAGAACCAAACCAGCTTTACAGCAAATGCTAAACCAACTTCTCCAGGCAGGAAACACAAGAGAAGGAAAAGACTTACAATAACAAATGCAAAACAATTAAGAAAATGGTAATAGGAGCATACATATCGATAATTACCTTAAATGTAAATGCATTAAATGCTCCCACCAAAAGACACAGACTGGCTGAATGGATACAAAAACAAGACCCGTATATATGCTGTCAACAAGAGACCCACTTCAGACCTAGGGAAACATACAGACTGAAAGTGAGGGAATGGAAAAAGATATTCCATGCAAATGAAAATCAAAAGAAAGCTGGAGTAGCAATTCTCATATCAGACAAAATAGACTTTAAAATAATGACTTACAAGGGACAAAGCAGGACACTACATAATGATCAAGGGATTGATCCAAGAAGAAGATATAACACTTGTAAATATTTATGCACCCAACATAGGAGCACCTCAATACATAAGACAAATACTAACAGCCATAAAAGGGGAAATCGACAGTAACACAATCATAGTAGGTGACTTTAACACCCCACTTTCAACAATGGACAGATCATCCAAAATGAAAACTAATAAGGAAACACAAGCTTTAAATGATACATTAAACAAGATGGACTTAATTGATATTTATAGGACGTTCCATCCAAAAACGTCCAGAGATAAACCCATGTACACATGGTCACCTTATCTTGATAAAGGAGGCTAGAGTATACAATGGAGGAAAGACAGCCTCTTCAGTAAGTGGTGCTGGGAAAACTGGACAGCTACATGGAAAAGAATGAAATTAGAACACTCCCTAATGCCATACACAAAAATAAACTCAAAATGGATTAAAGACCTTAATGTAAGGCCAGACACACTAAAACTCTTAGAGGAAATAAAAGAAGAACACTCTTTTGAGATAAATCACAGTAAGATCTTGTTTGACCCACCTCCTAAAGAAATGGAAACAAAACTAAAAATAAACAAATGGGACCGAGTGAAACTTAAAAGCTTTTGCACAGCAAAGGAAACCATAAACAAGATGAAAAGACAACCCTCAGAATGGGAGAAAATATTTGCAAACGAAGCAACTGACAAAGGATTAGTCTCAAAAATGTACAAGCAGCTCATGCAGCTCAATATCAAAAAAAAACAACCACCCAATCCAAAAATGGGCAGAAGACCTAAATAGACATTTTTCCAAAGAAGATACACAGATTGCCAACAAACACATGAAAGAATGCTCAACGTCGATAATCATTAGAGAAATGCAAATCAAAACTACAATGCGGTATCATCTCACACCGGTCAGAATGGCCATCATCAAAAAATCTACAAACAATAAATGGAAAACCTGGAAGAAATGGACAAATTCTTAGAGAAGGTGTGGAGAAAAGGGAACCCTCATACACTGTTGATGGGAATGTAAATTGATACAGTCACTAAGGAGAACAGTATAGAGGTTCCCCAAAAAACTAAAAATAGAACTAACATACGACCCAGCAATCCCATTATGGGGCATATATCCTGAGAAAACCATAATTCAAAAAGAGTCATGTACCACAATGTTCATTGAAGCTCTATTTACAATACCCAGGACTTGGAAGGAACCTAAGTGTCCATCAACAGATGAATGGATAAAGAAGATGTGGCACATGTATACAATGGACTATTACTCAGCCATAAAAAGGAACGAAACTGAGTTATTTGTAGTGAGGTGGATGGACCCAGAGTCTGTCATACAGAGTGAAGTAAGTCAGAAAGAGAAAAACAAATACCGTATGCTAACACATATATATGGAATCTTTAAAAAAAAATGGTCACGAGGAACCTAGGGTCAAGACGGGAAAAAAGACGCAGACCTGGGATTCCCTCGTGGCGTACTGGTTGAGAATCCGCCTGCCGATGAAGGGGACACAGGTTCGTGCCCCGGTCTGGGAGGATCCCACATGCCGCGGAGCGGCTGGGCCCGTGAGCCATGGCCACTGAGCCTGCGCGTCCGGAACCTGTGCTCCACAACGGGAGAGGCCACAACAGTGAGAGGCCCGCGTACCGAAAAAAAAAAAAAAAAGTCGCAGACCTACTAGAGAATGGACTTGAGGACACGGGGAGGGGGAAGGGTAAGCTGGGACAAAGTGAGAGAGTGGCATGGACATATATACACTACCAAATGTAAAACAGATAGCTAGTGGGAAGCAGCCACATAGCACAGGGAGATCAGCTCAGTGCTTTTTGACAACCTAGAGGGGTGGGATAGGGAGGGTGGGAGGGAGGGAGACGCAAGAGGGAGGGGATATGGGTATATACGTATATGTATAGCTGATTCACTTTGTTATAGAGCAGAAACTAATACACCATTGTAAAGCAATCATACTCCAGTAAAGATGTTAAAAAAAAAGTGTGTTTGTTCAAAATAAGTAAATAAATAACTTTCCTAACTGCTTAGGAAAGTTATTTCTCCTTCCTATGAAATGAAAAATGATGTATAAGGGCACTTAGTATTGACTATAAATTCCAGTTCTGTCAGTGATGGTATCTGGCGCATGAGGGGGACCCAAGTTAGGGAGCTTTTGGTTAATTACCCTGGGCCATATAGAGCAAAGTGTTCTCTCAAATACTCTCTGGAAATTCGGAGCCTCAAATATGTTTGCCACCTTCCCCCAAGTCATCATATTTATTAACATCCTTGTCTTATGTATCTAGAAGCAGGAGTTTCTAGCAGATCTTTTCCCTTTGTGAAAGGATGTATTTCTGTGTGAGGTGGATCTAGGCCGCCTTAGTCTGTCCTCTAATGTTCACCTCAGTAGCACTTTACCTGGTTGATAATATCTTTGAGGCCAACTTCCTGTAATGTTTTTCTTTTTCTTTTCTTTTTTTTACCTTAGGAGCACTGTATAATAAAAACTCCATTAAAGATGCAAAACCAAAGTGAGCCATGAAGCAAAACACGATGGGGCCTATCAGCATTCCTAAGCGTGTTCAAGGCGAAACCATTTCAGAGGGAGTTAAACAACAGTCATTATAGCTATCTTTGTTGACCTCTGACTCTATATGCCAGTCACTGTGTTTGACATACATTAATTCTCATAAAACTTCTGTCATGTTGACATTATTATCTCCCTTTTACAAATGGGGAAAGAGGTTCACATAAATTAAATGACTTTGTCAGGGCATCAGCTAGTAAGTTTCAGGGCTGGATTTGTATCCAAAATAAAGTGGGCTTTGTTTGGTTTTTTGACTCTATTTTCTTCTTAGTAGTACTGCATTCATTTATTATTTATATGTATTAAAAAGGATAAAATAAGTTTGGACTCCTCTCTCACACAACATGAAGTTCTGTATGATCTAAAGATAAAAATGTTGAAGTAAAATATATATATTATGGAAAACGTATGCATAATCTAGGAGTCAAGAAAAATTTCTGTGCAAGCTGGAAAACCTAGACACTCTAGAGAAATGACTGACATATTTGAGTGCTTAAAACTTAAAATGTAATCATATGGCAAACGTAAAGGTAAATAAAACCAGAAGACAAATAATACAGGAACATATATTTGTAAGACACATGACAGATAAAGGGTTCAATATCCAACATATAAAAAATGTCCCACACATTAATAAGAAAAGACAAAACCCTAATTGAAAGTGGTTAAAAAGGGTAAAAAGGGCTGTTCAAGGAGGCAGAAAACCCCCTTGCCAATAAACAAGTGAAATTACTCAACTTTACTAGCAATCAGGCGTATTGAAATTAAATTAACAAGAAATATCACTTTAAGACCATTAAACATGTTATCACACATTGCTGGAGTTTTGTGGAGGTTAATATGTTATCTCATACATTTGCCGAGGGAAATGTGCAGTATATTAAAGCCATTTGGAAGTCAATCTGGCAACCCCTATTAAAATTAAGAATTTACATAAATTTTAACTTAGCAATTCCATTTCCGGGGCCTTCTTCCATAGAAGATAAAAGCACGGGTATATAACAGTGAATATGAACAAGATACATTTTACGTATATATTGAGATTAATTGCAACGTTTTTTCTAGTAGCCAAAAAACTGGAATCAACTTGAATGTCCTCAATAGAGGAATGGTTTAATACGTTGTCTTTCACTCAAACCATTGCATTTTACATAACTAGTTTAAAAAGTGTGTTAAGTCTATACCAGACGATGTGGAAAACATTTCTCTGAAATGATTCTAAGTGAGAAAAACTACGTGCAGTAAAGAGTAAAATAGTGCCCCTATATGTTTTTTATGCATACATATGTATGTTACCTTATTTATGAACATAGACAAAGATATGCAAAGATTCACACCAGGCTTTTAACACTGCTTATCCAGTGGAGGAGTGGCTAATGAAGTGTAAATATCCTATAGATGTACAGTCTTTCTAAATATTGATGTATATGTATGAATATATATATATATAATACTCAACATTTATATATAATTGCTTTATGTAAATGCACATGTAAATTACATATGTGTAAAGCCATGTACAAAGAGATAGTTGCTGAAAGTGTGCATATCATAGAGAGTGTTTTGAGTTTTTAGTGTTTAGGGTTCTTTTTTTTTAACTTTCTTTCTTGTACTTTGAGTTTTTCAAAATAAAAATTTTACATGATTTTAAGTTTAAAATTTTCTAAAGCAAACATTAGAGAGCAGGTTAAGGAAATGACCCAGTATCTACAGAATGATTTGATTGTTCAGTCCTCCAGCAGTTCATCAAACTACATTGAGCAGCAACCGTGACATTGTGTCAGGTGTGTTAAAGTGGTTGGGATTACAGAGATGAATGAAATATGCTCCTTCTTGTTGTATATTACAACAAGACAAACATATAAATGAACCATTCTAATACAATATGGCTATTGCTTTAATATAAGAATTTGTAGGACCATAGGGGCAATGAACTCTGCAGGCATTGGTGGTAGAGAGGCTTCAGAGGGAAATAACCATTTGAGCTTAGCCTTAAAGACTGAGGATGCTTTCATCACTCACCAGCCTTAGGTGGGGAAGGGAAAGCAATCCCTTCAAAGAGGAAGGAATCAACATCTAGTCCTATTTCATTCATCAAGAATGTGGAGGAGGAAGTAAACAGTTTATTATTTATAGTCTCAAATGATGGTAATGTGTGGAAGATGGGCAAATGGAACAAGAGACTTTGCAAGAGTCCTGATCAGGAACTAATAAAATGAGAACCTGCTTTGAAACATGCAAGCAGGTTTTTCTGAGGGAAGAACTCAAAGCTGCATTTAATGAAAGGAAGCAACTGTCAAAGCAATCTGACTAAGTTCAGTACATTAGGCTTGCAGTTGAGGAAGAAATATGGGTTGCTGTTCAGTTAGGACCTGTGGAAGAGGTTGGAGAAAAGGGGATAGGTATTCAAGCAATGATTCATTAGGTAGAAAGAAGAGAATGTTAGAAATCAGACACTACTGCCACTTACTGAATAAATTCATCATAAGCCATATACAGACACATTATAAAGTATCTCAAGGTACCAGAATGCTTGACCATTGAGGTAAGGTGACCCAAAATACTGTGTCTTCAAGGAAAACACAAGGGTTCAGTACTCATGGGTTAGCAGCAGTTAACATAAGACACACTAGCTTTTGGGGAGTGGGGGAGAAAGAAGCAAGGATTATGCATGTATGTATTTATATCATAGATGATAACAACAGAAGCCATTTAATCAAATGCTTATTATTGGCCTAATATAATGTCAGGTGTTTTACATAAATTACCTCATTTAATCCCAGCATGGCTGTAAGATCTAGATACATGTTACTATCATTCCCTTTTTACAGATGAGGAAACTAAGTCTTACAGGAGTTAAACAACGTACTCAAGGTCAAATAGCTTTTAGGTGGTGAAGCTGTAAATTGAGATCGGACTTTAAATCCTATGCTCCCAACTGCTCAACTAGACACTAAGTTATATTCCCCCTGCTAAACCCTAGTCCCAGCCATCATCATATCACACCTGTATTGTCCCAACAGCCTGTCACCCCTCTGGTCCTACACAGTTCACAACATCCAGTGAACTTTCTAAAACATACATCAGACGACATCACTTTCCTTTATCAAACCATCCAGTGGCCCTCCACTGCACGTAAGATAAAATCCAAGTTCTTACCCTGCAGGTCCCTATGTGACCACTTCTCTGCCAGCCTCTCCAGTCTCGGTCATCAATCTCCGCTCTGCCCCTCTCTGACTGCACTCCAGTCACTCACCCTTCTGCTCTTCCTCAACACACTGTTCTCGTTCTGGCCTCACGGCATTGCTACTTGCTAGTCTACCTAAAATGCTCTTCTTCAAAGTCTTCACACAGCTGACTCGACCTCATTATTCAGATCTTGATTCAAATATCAGCTCCTTAGAGAATGTTCCAGACACCAACAACAAGAACGACCCCTTTGCCCATGAAAACAGAAGTTACTTGAGGACAGGAACTATTGATTTCATGTTCTTCACTCTAATTCCAGAACCAAGAGTAATATCTGACACCTACTAGGCACTCAGGACATATTTCTTTCCTGAAATACTGGTATCTTTTTTAAAGTGTCATACTCATATGCCTATGAGTATATCTACATATATATATATATATATATATATATATATATATATATATATATATATATATATATATATATATATATATATATATATATATATATTTATGGATATGTGAGCTTGTTGTCACCTCACAGAAGTGGAATGTTCATCCCTCACCCAAAATTTGGTTTGAATGTCAAGACTAATGATGCCACACATATACCAAGAAGGTATGAAAAGGATTATTACTCACATAATGAGTTATGCATCAAAAATGCAGTTAGACCAAAAAAAGAAAAAAGAAAAAACTGCTAACTGTGAAGTGTTGGGTAATTAGATGGTTGTGATTCTTTCATTCTATAGATATAGGAATAGATATAGAAATAATCTAAACTTCAAGTTCTACACCTTAAGTATATACAATTTTTATTTATCCATTATACCTCAATAAAACTGAAAAAATGGGATCAGTCTCAATGACAACTTACCCATGGTGTTTGTCTGATAACTAAAACATTGCGTTGTTTATTTAATTTAATTTGGACTTGTTTATGTAAGCCATTATGGCACCTGCAGCATGAGACCAATAAGAAAGGTGAACGTTCCATTGAATATCTAGTACTATCAAGAGCTAGTACTATATATTCTGAGAAGTGAAATGAGTGCCTTAGTCTCTCTATCAATGTGCAGAACTTCAAAGAAGGTAAAGAGTGCTATGGTGAGACATTGTATTGTGGCTTTAATATGTGCAGAAGATGTGTGACCTTGATTTATATTTTGGGTATCCGTGAGGCAAGAGATTCTATGAGTTCTTTACCCCAAATGAGGCAACCTTGGAGAAGGAATTGTTTGCATTGGCCAGAACAGATGGTCAGACCGCTGGCAGTGGCCCAAAGATCTATAAAAATGTGAAGATGAGGCCAATTGTTGGCTAAGACATGGCCAAGTGCTCAGATAACTGGCTAAAGTTTGGCCAACTGAGCTGATCCTGTGTCCTGTCCTTTATCAGGAACATTCTGATGAAGAGATGAAAAGCAGCAAGAGTCAAGCAAGCTCCATTAAGTGTGACAGTGGCAATGCCATTGGTTAAGTGAATGAACCCCCTTTGGTATTCACTGTGTTGAGCCTAAGGGGCTCCCCAGGTATCCAAGTGTTCTAAGAGATGACCTCCTCTAGCACTGTGGCATCCGGCAAGGGACCCAGCACAGGGGACGTTACCCTCTCCTGAAAGTAGGGTATGCAGAGAGCCCAGGTTCAGCTCCATCCTGTAGCAAGGAGGCCTCACTAGCTGTGCTGGGCTTGCAGGGTGCTGTTTCCATGATCAAAGTCCTAACGGGCAGCTGTATACTGAGGGTCCCAGGTTCAGGACCTGAGACAGTCTATATTTCCAGGAAAGTCCAGTATGTACCCACCAATTGCTACACTAATGGCATACAGCAATGGGCCAAGGAAGATAGTTCCTTGTATCAGAAGCCCATGCAACTAACGGCCATCACTGATGGTAGAGGGACTCCAAGATATATGAGAGAAGGTTGCTAAAGCTCCCACAGTGAAGGAATCCCGGGGGGCCGTAACAGGAATGCCTGTTCTATGGCCATTCAGGCAGATTCTAGTATCTTTTTACAGGGGGTCTCATTCAAGTTGGGCCTATTTGCAAGTTACAGAACAAAAAAAAAGCTTTGTAAATGAGGAGTGTTGCCTCCAGAATCTAAACATGTCGAAAACATGTTGGGCTTGTTTTAACAATGTGGGTCCTAAGAAGACTAAAAGCTGTTTCTTGACACTGTCAGGACTGGAGCAGCCCTCAACTTACTAAATAATTTTCAGGAGCTTAACTGAAGTGGTGGGGCCCTGTACTATGTGTCTCATGTGAATCTCCTCAAAGGAGGATGTCATTAGTGTGATGTCATAACTGTGTACCCGAAAAAAGTTAGAGCTGGTTAAAATATTGCCTGTGAAGACTATGTGAGATGGCAGGCGTGGAGACTGAGCCCATTGAGTACCCAGGTGAAGGTGTATTGTGTCCCTTTAAAGGTGAAGGTTAACTGCAGCTGAGAGGTTGTTGAACTAGGCACTGAATAGAACATGCTAGTCAAATACTTTGCTCTAACTGCAAAGTATTTACCAGTTACTTATTTATTATTGGGTGGAATCAGTCATTTCAATAGGTGGGGCCATGACGCCAAGGGTACGAATTCACACTGAGGCACCGGTCCTGTTTTGCCGGGTTTAAGAACAAGTAAAACTTGGCTGTTAAATGCAGCAGAAGTGGGGATAACCACACCTTCTCTAAATAGGTCTTATATAATGGGTTTCAATCTGTGAAAACCGTGCTTTCATTTAGATTGAACCTTTTCTTAAACACTGAAGTGAAAGGTATTATTTTAACTAGGGGGAAAGGTCCATAGGGTCCCATAGTTTTCAAGCTGATTATAAGGGCCAGAGACTTAACTTGATTACTTATTGGGTCAGGTTCTCCACGTGCACTAGAGGATATTTTAGGGTAATGGATGTCTTGGCTATGGAAAAGTTAGGCACGGAAAGAATTTGGATGGTTCAGGTTAGGCATATCTGTTTCTATTTTATGTTCACCTACTCCCTGGCTGGGAGTGGATGAACATAAAGTGTGGCCAGATGTGGGCCAGAAGGGGAAGGGGAATTAATGAGGCTTCAAAACTGTCCATTGTCAAACATCAAAAGTGGAATCAGATTATGACACACACTGCCACCACCCATACAGCACCCCTCTCCCCATCTGGGACCTCCCAAACACACACGGAAACACCAAGTCCATTTCCTCCTCACCAGCAGGATAAAGTGTTCAGGAAGAAATCTGTCTTCAGAGCTCAGTCCTCACCCAGTCCTTATTCCCGGTGTCTGGCTAACTATGGACTGGCTGGTCTGGGCCCCAAACTGGCAGGATACTACCTCCCTCCCTTCTCACACGCCTGCCCCTTCCTGCCTTCCTTCAGTCCCCATCACCGAAGAACAGACAGAGATACACACACATCTTTCTACAACAGCTTGTACATCAATAGCTGAGGGCTTTTTTATTTGGTCTCTACACAGGTGACCATGTCTCCAGTGCTTTCTCTGGAGAGACAACAGAGACAGCAAGGTCTCAGTCACCTGATAGACCCAGGGCAGCACTTTATGAACTGCTGGAAGAGCCCTCTGGGACGTTTTCATCCTCCTCTGGCTCTTTAGTCATTGTTGTACTCCGCCAGTAATAGAATGCTAGCATCTTTGACTTCTTCTGTGTAGAACCTCTTCCCGAATTCTGACGACGGACTGATTTTCTTAACTCGACCACCTCCTGAATCTGGTCGGAAAACAAAGTGATACAGAAAGATATTGATTTGGGGAAAGAGGATGGGAAGGAGAACTTTGAGAGAATGGGTGTGGATTGAGAAGGGGTTTGTGCCAGGGAAGGGCTGGGTAAGTCTTGGGTGGGGGCTGAAGAGGAGGCACGTGAGTCGGGTAATCTGACCTCTTCCATCTTATAGCCCTGGAGTGGAGAATTCACCCTCTCCCTTCTGCGTTGGCCCCCCGGTGTTTGTTGCTCTGACCTCTCGGTGTTTGTCCGTGCATCACGGTTAGGCTCCTGGGGGACTGTACTTTCCTCTGCCATGTCAGTAGCAACAGTGTGCTCTACTCCAAGGCTCCTGGCCTCTCTATATATACCCTGCCAGGACAATGAAGAGCCACACCCATCAGCTTTGATTGGTCAGCCAATGGTAGCGCTGGGGTGGCTGTGACATCACAAAGCACTACCCTTGAAGATACGTGGGGGGAGGGGAGGGGTGCAGAGGAGTCTACGTGCTCTGGTTAGAGAAAGGGAGTGCTTCCTCAACACCCAGTAAAGAGCCTTCCCAAATTGACCTTCCACTCTTCCTCATCTTCTCTGGTTCAATCCTTGTGGTGCACATGTTAGGGAGAAGGTGTTCCTTCCAAACCATTCCACATGGCCACCCACATTCAGTGTTAAATTCTGTTGTCTCCCAGATCTCATCACCTGGTATTGTGTGGTTTTTAAAAACTTTTTATTTTAGAACAGTTTTATGTTTACAGAGTAATTGTGAAGATCATATTCATACACTCCACAACAAATTTCCCTTCTTAACATTGTACATTAGTATGGTACAATTGTTCAACTTAGTGAACCAACACTGAAACAGTATTATTAACTAAAGTCTGTACTTCATCAGAATTCCTTTTTTTTTAAATGTTGAGCCTTCTTTTAATTAATTTATTTTTATTTTTGGCTGTGTTGGGTCTTCGTTTCTGTGTGTGGGCTTTCCCTAGATGTGGCAATCAGGGGCCACTCTTCATCGTGATGGGCGGGCCTCTCACTGTCGCGGCCTCTCTTGTTGCGGAGCACAGGCTCCAGATGCGCAGGCTCAGCGGCTGTGGCTCTCGGGCCTTGTTGCTCTGCGGCATATGGGATCTTCCCAGATCAGGGCTCGAACCCGTGTCCCCTGCATCATCAGGCAGATTCTCAACCTCTGTGCCACCGTGGAAGCCCCAGATTGCCTTATTTTTTACCTAATATTCTTCTTCTGTCCCAGGATCCCAACCAAGATTCTACATTCAATTTAGTCATTCCTTGTTATAACTTCTTAGGCTCCTCTTGGCTGTGACAGTTTTTTAGACTTCTTGTTTTTGAAGACTTTGACAGTTTGGGGTCTTGTGTTTTGTCTTTTACATTAGGTCTGCAGATGTTATTGCTCTTATAGGTAAAAGTTTTTATAAGTTTCTTCTTCCAGAGAACCTCAAATCAAGTCAGTACCATCAGTGTTATGGACTTCCCCGTGGCAATGGTTGAACTAATCCCTTGGCTTTGTCACAGAGGTGACACAAATGTTTTTCTCTAGAGGTCTGAGGATCAGGATCATTTTTATTTATGACAGAGGCACAGGGGCAGCAGCAGAAGCATTTTGTAAGGTACTAGTGAGTCATTTACTTTTAGAAGTATGACCTCAGCATCCCACATAGTTAACGGCTCTTCCTCCACACGAGTGACCATCCAATGGACCTGTATATTGAACAGACTGTCAGTCTTTCTCCTGAGCTCTATATAGAAAGGGGGCCAACATGTGGTTGAGACACAACCAGTGTTCACAAGGTAAGAGTCATTTTGTTGAGGTTAGTATCAGTCGAACCTTAGTTTGGAATTGAAACACGTGATTCAACCTGAGAATCACAAATAGGTCCAGGTTGAGACACAGGATTCAGGACTGCTTTAAGGAAGGTCCCAATCCAAGAATCCTTTCACTATATGCCAAGTGGCTCAACTGACATATGTTGGTCAAAGCTTTAGCAGACACTCAGTAGGACTAACAAATGCAGCACAAAGAAGCAAGTTCAAAGCACAAGCTAGCCAGCAGGCAGTAGCCCAAGTGCCTGTTCACCAGCATAGAGGAGAGCCAGTTAGAAAGCCAAAGCAAGAGAAGAAAGACCCCCGGTGGTAAGGGATAGCACCTTGATGTCCTGCTCACAGGACCAGTTGTTGGAATCACACCACAGAGACAGGATGGACCCTTCAACCCAAATTCGGTTTGGATGTCGAGACTGATAACACATACACCTAGAGAGTATGAAAAACCTTACTACATAAGGAGGCTTTCTGGGGAGAGCAGGGCAGGCTCTCAAGCAGGTTCAAGAATGGCTTGAGAGAGCAGAAGAAGGAGACTGGCTTGGCTTTTATGGTGGTGAGGGGATGACGCTGGAGTGTTCCCACACACAGGTCAGGTTTTGCACAGCCTGAACTTCCTCCTGGCCCACAGAAGAGAGAGTACCTGAGCTTTCTTATCCGATCTAGGGAAGCAGGGGAAGAGGCAGGGGTAGGGCTCTTTTATAGAATAATGTTGTGTAAATGCAAGGTGTTTAGCACAGTTTAGAATTCTCATAACCATTATAACCACACTTATATTGTTTTCAGTTAAACTACGTTTCACTAGATTAGTATTTCCCAAATTATGGTCCTTTAAATATTATTTAAGGTGGCTTAGAATTATCTTGGTTCATCACAGAGAAACTGTGTAGAAAGAGAAAAGACTGCTAGCCTCAGGAGGTCTGACACACTGGTCACAAAAGAGCAGACTTCATTGTACTATCTGCTGAATTATGAGGGGTTTCTAACATGTTTCCCATCCTGGGTGACTACTGTAGCACCCAAAGACTGTAATAATAATTACCGAAACTAACATTTATTGACTACTAACTCTAAGTAGGAATTATGCTAAATACCCATGTACATATTTAATCCTCATCACAACCCTATTGAGATAAGTGGCAAAAGAGTGGTTTCTGTCATTTCTGCCAGGACATCTCCATTCCAATTGCAGAAGCAGAAAAGAGCATATAGGAGGGCACATGGGAATATTTATGGGCCAGGCTCAAAAGGGGTATGCATTACTCCTGCTCACATTTCCTTGGGAAAAACTCACATAGCCACATCTATCTACAAGAGAAAATGAGAAATGTAGTCTACCTGGTAGAAGAGGAGAACTTAAATGTTGGAGATAAGCTAGCAATCTCTGTCTCCACGATCTTGTTCATCACTCTCCCCAGTATTTACAGTAGAGCCTGGCACATAGTAGGTGGCCATGAATATTTCTGTTGAATGAATGGGTTTCAACTTTTTTGAACAGTTATGGGGATCAAAAGCATATAGAACTTGGTTAAGCAATGGTGTCCTAGATATGACACAAAAAGCACAAGCAACAAAGAAAGAGTATATTGGACTATATCAAAATTTTAAAATGTTTTCTTCTGCAAAAAAATACCATGAAGAAAGCAAAAAGGCACACCAAAGAGAGATCCTAGCAAATCATATATTTAATAAAAGTGTAGTATCCAGAATACAGAAAGAACTCTTAGAACTCAACAACAAAAATACAAACAACCCAACTGAAAATCAGGTAAAGGACTTAAATAGACATTGTGCTAATGAAGATATACAAATAGCCAACAAACATATGAAAATATGCTCAATACCATTAGTCGTTAGGGAAATGCAAATCAAAACCACGATGTGATGCCACTTCAAACCCACTAGGAAGGCTATAACTTTTTTAAAAAGAAAATAACAAGTATTGACAAGGATGTAGAGAAAGTGAAACACTCATACACGTCTGGTGGGAACATAAAATGATACAGGTTCTGTGGAAAACATTTTGGCAGTTACTCAACAAGTTAAACATAGACTTGCCATATTACCCAGTAACTCTACTCCTAGGTATATAATGAAAAGAGTTGAAAAGGAGGGAACAACAGCAACAACAACAACAACAAAAAAACAGGTGAATTGAGCAACACTAAAGCAAAGGGCAGATAATGTTTCAAGAAGTAAAAAATGGTCAACTTTATTAAATACTTTTACAGGTAATATAGGGACAGACAAATGACGATTGAACTTGTTAGTAGAGAGGTCATTGGTAAATTTGATAAGAAGGAAATTGAAAGAGTGGAAAATATTTTAATATAAACCTGGATGTGTGTTAAGGAGAAAATGTGAGATCAGAAAGTGAGGGGCGGATAGACAATTTCTTTTGCGAGTTTTGGTGCTAAGGGGAGGAGAAATATGGGACTATAGCTGGAGGGGGATTTGGTATTAAGAGAGTGTATTTTTAAGAGGGTAGATTCTAGAATGCATCTAGCCAATATAAATGACTGAATGAAACTGACGACATAAAAATCCAAAGGGATAATTGCAGAAGAAAAAATATTGAGAAAGCAAGAGGGGTATTCAGAGCACTAGTAGATGGGATCGGTAGCAAATGTGGAAATCTTGGCTTTCCATGAGAATGAGTAATATTTATAGATTCTACAATGGAGAAGGAAACGATTATGGTATGATTACAAATGCAGTTAAGATGGTAGATTTGGTGGGGAAGATATAAAAGAATTTTCTCTTGACTCTTCAGTTTTCTCAGTGAAGAATGAGATAAGGGCATAAAATAACAAGAGTGAGGGTAGGGTTTTGAGAAATTGAGGGGAAGATAAAGTATTGGATATTCATTTTGTATAATGGAAATGGGTGTATAATATGGAAGGATTGATCATTTAAGATATGTGGTCAAGAATTTAAGGTGAGATCAGTTAGCTTTGTCTTGTAAAGTTCTACAGCAACATCCATCACTTGGATATAGGAACAAAGCAGGTAGATAGCTAAATTTAACAAGGGTTGTGGTTTTGCCAGGGAAGTACTAGGGTGGGAAAGTGAGTAGAGAGATGAAGGTTGATGAAAGTAAGTGATACTCATGATAAATTGGTAAGCAATGAGGAAATGCGAAAAGAGAAATGTGGCTGATGTTGAAAAGTAGTAGAATTCACAGATTGGAGTTCAAAATTGAAGAATTTTTAGAGTTGGGTGTGTGTAGGTGTGTATACCTGCACGTGAGGGAGGTATTTTGCTAGGAAGGATAATCAGTTGTAGCCCAAGAGATGTATGTTATAAAATCAGGATTTCAGAGTTGCTGTAATTTTTGAGAATGTCAATGTCTAGTGCATGAGCATTAGAGTGAGTGGCTTAAGTATGATGGAAGAAAAATACCATTGGAATTGAGGGCATGAAAGGTTTGCAAAGCCAAAAATGCTGGATGAATATCCACATAGATGACAGATGTTGAAGTTGCCAAGATGGTGGCAGTACTAAAAGTGGAGAAGAAGACTCAGGAAAGTGTCTAATGAATGAAGGTAAAGAAATAGATGGCGTAGCACATGATATTATCTAATAGCAAGAACTACAAATGAGCTCTGAATTTTGAAAGAGAAAGGAGCAGAAATGGTTTGAAAGTGACAGTGAGTCGACTCCTTGGGGTATGTGAGGAAAACTAACGTTTGCTCAAGAGGACTGCAGGGGAAGTGATTTCCTCAAGGCACAGCCATATTCCAGTCATAAAACAGAGATTAAGGGAACACGGAGAGAACAACTTGAAGCTACTGGGGAGTTTCTTAATGATAGACTATGAGTTACAGAGGGCAGGAAAGAAGCGCTCATGAAGTTGGGGAGAGGGTTGGGTCCAATTCCGTCAAGTGCAGAGCAATACGTGAATAAGGGTCTAGTTAATGATGGATAATCTGCAGGGTGGTGACTTAAGTAAAAGTGATAAGACAAGATGGACCTTGTGACTGCACGGCAGATTGGGAGGTGAGTAAAGCCCTCCAGACTACAGATTGCTTAATCTAGGCTGACCTAGAACTAAGAAGAATCCAGAAACACCACTGAAACCTGTTTCCTCTAAATATCATGTATCCTGTATGATGATCCAGCATTGCAAAGATAGACTAGTTAGGACATCTAAGAGGGTAGTCTTGAAAGGAAACTAGTGTGTTTGCTCAAGAGTGTGAGTGTGTATGAAAAATATCAACAGCAAATTCTAATGTCAGAGGGTTGCTACTATAGGCTTATGGAGCCATGCACTATTCTTGGACAACCCAAGGTGCCTGCACAGATGTGGCCCAGATGCAAGCACCAACACTTACTGGGCACCTGCAAAGCCAAAGCTGGGGAAGATGGAAGTCCAAGTGGAAGTGGTATTTTCCCAAGACAGGAATGTATTTACTTAGGCTTCCTAAATGGCAGTTGGACAAAAATGGAAGAAAGGAAATTAAGCTTCTTTTTGCCTAACATCTCTCCTCAGGAGGAAGTACTTGGAGTTGTATTTCCTACGTAAATTCACCTGCTAAAACTCCAGGGAGCTCATCAGTGGGCAGATGTTCCCACCTAAGTATGGTTACCAGCAAACATTTATTCAAATTCATGGCTGCATCTGGCTCACATTAGAAGGGTTCTCTTTGTCATTGTCTTTTAAAAGAACAATTCCCCATGCTTATAAATCCAGACACAGAACATCAATTCAACCAACCTCAGGAGCCCTGTGGCTACACCTTCCTGCTGGGAATCAGCATGGTCCCCAGACAATCAATTTCAGGAGTATTACCAAAGAGTTTTCATTTTCAGTGTTTATCCACTGGAATGTCTACGAGTGAAGAATAGACAGGGCAATACAATCCTAAGATTCAATTTCTTTCATCAAATACAAACTGTGTATATGAGCATCAAGGCAAGAGGATGGAGGACTTTAACTGAAATTCCAATAGATATCTAAGTGCAAATCCTGGAACCATCCCATGCTAGCATTGTGAGTTAGGATAGGTACTTAACCACTCTGAGCCTGTTTTCTGATCTCTAAAAAAAAAATAGAAGGATAATATCTCATACAGCTGTTGCAAAGATCAACTCAAATAATTCATGTACAGAATATAGCACAACAACCTACAGAATGGGAGAAAATATTTGTAAATCGTGTATCTGATAAGGGATTTTTATTCAGAATATATAAAGAACTCTTACATGCCTGTGATAAGAAGGTAAATAACCCAACTTTTAAAATGGGCAGAAGATCTAAATAGACATTTCTGCAAGGAAGATATACAAATGGCCAGCAAGCACATTAGAGACGCTTGACATCATTATTCATCAGGACAACACAAATGAATACCACAGAAAGATACCATTTCATACCCATGCGGATGGCTAGAATCCAAAAGTCAGATAATCATAACTGTTGGTGGGGATTTAGGGAAATCAGAACCATCATACACTGTTAGTGAGAATGTAAAATGGTATACCTGCTTTGGAAAAGTTTGGTAGTTTCTCAGAGGGTGAAACAGTGTTACTGTATGACCCACTTGTAGGTATATTCCCAAGATAAATGCAAATATATGTCCATACAAAAACTTGTACATAAATATGCATAGCAGCAATATTCATAATACCCAAAGATGGAAACAACCCAAATGCCCAACAACTGACCAGTGGACAAACAAAATGTGGCAAATCCATACAACAGAATACTATTCAGACATCAAAAGGAATGAAGAATTAATATATGCTACAATATGGCTGAACCTTAAAAACATTATGCTAAGTGAAAGAAGTCAGTCACAAAAGACCACATATTATGTGATTCTATTCATATGAAATGCTCAGAACAGGCAAATCTATAGCTACAAAATAGATCAATAATTGCTTAAGGCTGAGGCAGAAGTTGTTGGGAGCATAGGGGATTCACAGCTACAAGATACGAGGGTTTCTTTTTGAGGTGTTGAAAACGTTCTAAAATAGACTGGAGGGAACTTCAAGACGTCGGAAGAGTGAGACGTGGAGATCACCTTCCTCCCCACAGAAGCATCAGAAATACATCTACACGTGGAACTGCTCCTATAGAACACCCACTGAACGCTGGCAGAAGACCTCAGACCTCCCAAAAGGCAAGAAACTCCCCACGTAGCTGGGTAGGGCAAAAGAAAAAAAGAAAAAGCAGAGACAAAAGAATAGGAACGGGACCTGCACCAGTGGGAGGGAGCCTGAAGGAGGAAAGCTTTCCACACACTAAAAGCCCCTTCACTGGCGGAGACTACAGGTGGCGGACGGGGGCAGCTTCGGAGCCATGGAGGAGAGCGCAGCAACAGGGGTGCGGAGGGCAAAGTGGAGAGATTCCCGCATGGAGGATCGGTGCCGACCAGTACTCACCAGCCCGAGAGGCTTGTCTGCTCACCTGCCGGGACGGGTGGGGCCTGGGAGCTGAGGCTTGGGCTTCGGTCTGAGCACAGGGAGAGGACTGGCAGTGTGAACACAGCCTGAAGGGGTTAGTACGCCACGTCTAGCCAGGAGGGAGTCCAGGAAAAGTCTGGAGCTGCCGCAAAGGCAAGAGACTTTTTCTTCCCTCTGTGTTTCCTGGTGCACGAGCAGAGGGGATTCAGAGCGCCGCCTAAAGGAGCTCCAGAGACGGACGCGAGGCGCGGCTAGGAGCGCAGACCCCAGAGATGGGCATGAGATGCTAAGGCTGCTGCTGCCGCCACCAAGAAGCCTGTGTGCGAGAACAGGTCACTATCCACACCTCCCTTCAGGGAGCCTGTGCAGCCCGCCACTGCCAGTGTCCCGTGATCCAGGGACGACTTCCCCGGGAGAACGCACGGTGTGCCTCGGGCTAGTGCAACGTCACGCCGGCCTCTGTCACTGCAGGCTCACCCTGCCTCCGTACCCCACCCTCCGCCCGGCCTGAGCGAGCCAGAGCCCCCAAAGCAGCGGCTCCTATAACCCCATCCTGTCTGAGCGAAGAACAGACGCTCTCAGGAGACCTACACGCAGAGGCGGGTTCAAATCCAAAGCTGAACCCCGGGAGCTGTGCAAACAAAGAAGAGAAAGGGAAATCTCGCCCAGCAGCCTCAGGAGCAGCGGATTAAATCTCCACAATCAACTTGATGTACCCTGCATCGGTGGAACACCAGAATAGACAACGAATCATCCCAAATGGAGGAGGTGGACTTTGGGAGCAATGCTATTTATACATTTTTTTCCCTTTTTCTCTTTTTGTGAGTGTGTATGTGTATGCTTCGGTGTGTGATTTTGTCTGTATAGTTAGTTTGGCACTTACCGTTTGTCCTAGGGTTCTGTCTGTCCATTTTTTGTTTTTTTTTAGTATAGTTTTCAGCGCTTGTTATCATTGGTGAATTTGTTCCTTCGTCTGGTTTTTCTCTTCTTTCTCGTTTTTTTAATTACTTAAAAAATTTTAATAATAAATTTTTGTTCTTTATTTTAATAACTTTTTAATAATTTAATTTAATTTAATTTTACATTTTTCTTTCTTTCTTTCTTTCTTTCTTTCTTTCTTTCTTTCTTTCTTTCTTTCTCCCTTTTATTCTGAGCCGTGTGCGTGCCAGACTCTTGGTGCTCCAGCCAAGCGTCAGGGCTGTTCCTCTGATGTGGCAGAGGCAAGTTCAGGATATTGGTCCACCACAGACCTCCCAGCTCCACGTAATATCAAACAGTGAAAATCTCCCAGAGATCTCCATCTCAACACCAAGACCCAGCTCCACTAAATGACCAGCAAGCTACGGTGCTGGATACCTTATGCCAAACAACTACCAAGAAAGGAACACAACTCCACCCATTAGCAGAGAGGCTGCCTAAAATCATAGTAAGGTCACAGACACACCAAAACACACCACCAGACTTGGACCTGCCTACCAAAAAGATAAGATCCAGCCTCATTGACCAGAACACAGGCACTGGTCCCCTCCACCAGGAAGCCTACACAACCCACTGAACCAACCTTAGCCACTGGGGACAGACACCAAAAACAACGGGAACTACGAACCTGCAGCCTGTGAGAAGGAGACACCAAACACAGTAAAATAAGCAAAATGAAAAGACAGAAAAACACACAGCAGATGAAGGAGCAAGGTAAAAACGCACCAGACCTAACAAATGAAGAGGAAATAGGCAGTCTACCTGAAAAAGTATTCAGAATAATGATAGTAAAGATGATCGAAAATCTTGGAAATAGAATGGAGAAAATACAAGAAAAGTTTAACAAGGACCTAGAAGAACTAAAGAGCAAACAAACAATCATGAACAACACAATAAATGAAATTACATATCCTCTAGAAGGGATCAATAGCAGAATAAATGAGGCAGAAGATCGGATAAGTGACTTGGAAGATAAAATAGTGGGAATAACTAGTGGAGAGCAGCATAAAGAAAAAAGAATGAAAAGAATTGAGGACAGTCTCAGAGACCTCTGGGACACGATTAAACGTACCAACATTCAAATTATAGGGCTTCCCAAAGAAAAAGAGAAAAAGAAAGGGACTGAGAAAATATTTGAAGAGATTATAGTTGAAAACTTCCCTAATATGGGAAAGGGAATAGTTAATCAAGTCCAGGAAGCACAGAGAGTCCCATACAGGATAAATCCAAGGAGAAACACGCCAAGAAACATAGTAGTCAAACTATCAAAAAGTAAATACAAAGAAAAAATATTAAAAGCAGCAATGGAAAAACAACAAATAACATAGAAGGGAATCCCCATAAGGTTAACAACTGATCTTTGAGCAGAAATTCTGCAAACCAGAAGGGAGGGGCAGGACATATTTAACGTGATGAAAGGGAAAAACCTACAACCAAGATTACTCTACCCAGCAAGGATCTCATTCAGATTTGACAGAGAAATTAAAACCTTTACAGACAAGCAAAAGCTAAGAGAATTCAGCAGAACCAAACCAGCTTTACAGCAAATGCTAAACCAAATTCCCCAGGCAGGAAACACAAGAGAAGGAAAAGACTTACAATAACAAATGCAAAACAATTAAGAAAATGGTAATAGGAGCATACATATCGATAATTACCTTAAATGTAAATGCATTAAATGCTCCCAGCAAAAGACACAGACTGGCTGAATGGATACAAAAACAAGACCCGTATATATGCTGTCAACAAGAGACCCACTTCAGACCTAGGGAAACATACAGACTGAAAGTGAGGGGATGGAAAAAGATATTCCATGCAAATGAAAATCAAAAGAAAGCTGGAGTAGCAATTCTCATATCAGACAAAATAGACTTTAAAATAATGACTTACAAGGGACAAAGCAGGACACTACATAATGATCAAGGGATCAATCCAAGAAGAAGATATAACACTTGTAAATATTTATGCACCCAACATAGGAGCACCTCAATACATAAGACAAATACTAACAGCCATAAAAGGGGAAATCGACAGTAACACAATCATAGTAGGCGACTTTAACACCCCACTTTCAACAATGGACAGATCATCCAAAATGAAAAAAAAATAAGGAAACACAAGCTTTAAATGATACATTAAACAAGATGGACTTAATTGATATTTATAGGACGTTCCATCCAAAAACGTCCAGAGATAAACCCATGTACACATGGTCACCTTATCTTGATAAAGTAGGCTAGAGTATACAATGGAGGAAAGACAGCCTCTTTAATAAGTGGTGCTGGGAAAACTGTACAGCTACATGGAAAAGAATGAAATTAGAAGACTCCCTAATGCCATACAAAAAAATAAACTCAAAATGGATTAAAGACCTTAATGTTAGGCCAGACACACTAAAACTCTTAGAGGAAATAAAAGAAGAACACTCTTTTGAGATAAATCACAGTAAGATCTTGTTTGACCCACCTCCTAAAGAAATGGAAACAAAACTAAAAATAAACAAATGGGACCGAGTGAAACTTAAAAGCTTTTGCACAGCAAAGGAAACCATAAACAAGATGAAAAGACAACCCTCAGAATGGGAGAAAATATTTGCAAACGAAGCAACTGACAAAGGATTAGTCTCCAAAATTTACAAGCAGCTCATGCAGCTCAATATCAAAAACAAAAACCACCCAATCCAAAAATGGGCAGAAGACCTAAATAGACATTTTTCCAAAGAAGATACACAGATTGCCAGCAAACACATGAAAGAATGCTCAACGTCGTTAATCATTAGAGAAATGCAAATCAAAACTACAATGCGGTATCATCTCACACCGCTCAGAATGGCCATCATCAAAAAATCTACAAACAATAAATGGACAACCTGGAAGAAATGGACAAATTCTTAGAGAAGGTGTGGAGAAAAGGGAACCCTCATACACTGTTGATGGGAATGTAAATTGATACAGTCACTAAGGAGAACAGTATGGAGGTTCACTAAAAAACTAAAAATAGAACTACCATACGACCCAGCAATCCCACTATGGGGCATATATCCTGAGAAAACCATAATTCAAAAAGAGTCATGTACCACAATGTTCATTGCAGCTCTATTTACAATAGCCAGGACTTGGATGGAACCTAAGTGTATATCAACAGATGAATGGATAAAGAAGATGTGACACATGTATACAATGGAATATTACTCAGCCATAAAAAGGAACGAAACTGAGTTATTTGTAGTGAGGTGGATGGACACAGAGTCTGTCATACAGAGTGAAGTAAGTCAGAAAGAGAAAAACAAATACCGTATCCTAACACATATATATGGAATCTTTAAAAAAATATGGTCATGAGGAACCTAGGGGCAAGACGGGAAAAAAGACGCAGACCTGGGCTTCCCTGGTTGTGTACTGCTTGAGAATCCGCCTGTCGATGCAGGGGACACGGGTTCGTGCCCCGGTCTGGGAGGATCCCACATGCCACGGAGAGGCTGGGCCCGTGAGCCATGGCCACTGAGCCTGCGCGTCCGGAACCTGTGCTCCACAACGGGAGAGGCCACAACAGTGAGAAGCCCGCGTACCGAAAAAAATAAAAAATGTCGCAGACCTACTAGAGAATGGACTTGAGGACACGGGGAGGGGGAAGGGTAAGCTGGGACAAAGTGAGAGAGTGGCATGGACATATATACACTACCAAATGTAAAACAGATAGCTAGTGGGAAGCAGCCACATAGCACAGGGAGATCAGCTCAGTGCTTTTTGACCACCTAGAGGGGTGGGATTGGGAGGGTGGGAGGGAGGGAGATGAAAGAGGGAGGGGATATGGGTATATACGTATATGTATAGCTGATTCAATTTGTTATAGAGCAGAAACTAATACACCATTGTAAAGCAATCATACTCCAGTAAAGATGTTAAAAAAAAAAGTGTGTTTGTTCAAAATAAATAAATAAATAACTTTCCTAACTGCTTAGGAAAGTTATTTCTCTTTCCTATGAAATGAAAAATGATCTATAAGGGCACTTAGTATTGACTATAAATTCCAGTTCTGTCAGTGATGGTATCTGGCGCATGAGGGGCACCCAAGTTAGGGAGCTTTTGGTTAATTTCCCTGGGCCATATAGAGCAAAGTGTTCTCTCAAATACTCTCTGGAAATTCGGAGCCTCAAATATGTTTGCCACCTTCCCCCAAGTCATCACATTTATTAACATCCTTGTCTTATTTTTCTAGAAGCAGGAGCTTCTAGCAGATCTTTTCCCTTTGTGAAAGGATGTATTTCTGTGTGAGGTGGATCTAGGCCACCTTAGTCTGTCCTCTAATGTTCACCTCAGTAGCACTCTACCTGGTTCATAATATCTTTGAGGCCAACTTCCTGTAATGTTTTTCTTTTTCTTTTCTTTTTTTTTACCTTAGGAGCACTGTATAATAAAAACTCCATTAAAGATGCAAAACCAAAGTGAGCCATGAAGCAAGACACAATGGGGCCTATCAGCATTCCTACGCGTGTTCAAGGCGAAAGCATTTCAGAGGGAGTTAAACAACAGTCATTATAGCTATCTTTGTTGACCTCTGACTCTATATGCCAGTCACTGTGTTTGACATACATTAATTCTCATAAAACTTCTGTCATGTTGACATTATTATCTCCCTTTTACAAATGGGGAAAGAGGTTCACATAAATTAAATGACTTTCTCAGGGCAACAGCTAGTAAGTTTCAGGGCTGGATTTGTATCCAAAATAAAGTGGGCTTTGTTTGGTTTTTTGACTCTATTTTCTTCTTAGTAGTACTGCATACATTTATTATTTATATGTATTAAAAAGGATAAAATAAGTTTGGACTCCTCTCTCACACAACATGAAGTTCTGTATGATCTAAAGATAAAAATGTTGAAGTAAAATATATATATTATGGAAAACGTATGTATAATCTAGGAGTCAAGAAAAATTTCTGTGCAAGCTGGAAAACCTAGTCACTTTGGAGAAATGACTGACATATTTGAGTGCTTAAAACTTAAAATGTAATCATATGGCTAACGTAAAGGTAAATAAAACCAGAAGACAAATAATAGAGGAACATATATTTGTAAGACACACGACAGATAAAGGGTTCAATATCCAACATATAAAAAATTTCCTACACATTAATAAGAAAAGACAAACACCCTAATTGAAAGTGGTTAAAAAGGGTAAAAAGGGCTGTTCAAGGAGGCAGAAAACACCCTTGCCAATAAACAAGTGAAATTACTCAACTTTACTAACAATCAGGCATATTGAAATTAAATTAACAAGGAAATATCACTTTAAGACCATTAAACATGTTATCACACATTGCTGGAGTGTTGTGGAGGTTAATATGTTATCTCATACATTTGCCGAGGGAAATGTGCAGTATATTAAAGCCATTTGGAAGTCAATCTGGCAACCCCTATTAAAATTAAGAATTTACATAAACTTTAACTTAGCAATTCCATTTCCGGGGCCTTCTTCCATAGAAGATAAAAGCACGGGTATATAACAGTGAATATGAACAAGATACATTTTACGTATATATTCAGATTAATTGCAACGTTTTTCCTAGTAGCCAAAAAACTGGAATCAACTTGAATGTCCTCAATAGAGGAATGGTTTAATAAGTTGTCTTTCACTCAAACCATTGCATTTTACATAACTAGTTTAAAAAGTGTGTTAAGTCTATACCAGACGATGTGGAAAACATTTCTCTGAAATGTTTCTAAGTGAGAAAAACTACGTGCAGTAACGAGTAAAATAGTACCCCTATATGTTTTTATGCATACATATGTATGTTACCTTATTTATGAACATAGACAAAGATATGCAAAGATTCACACCAGGCTTTTAACACAGCTTATCCAGTGGAGGAGTGGCTAATGAAGTGTAAAAATCCTATAGATGTACAGGCTTTCTCAATATTTATGTATATGTATGTATATATATATATATATAATTCTCAACATTTATATATAATTGCTTTATGTAAATGCACATGTAAATTACATATGTGTAAAGCCATGTACAAAGAGATAGTTGCTGAAAGTGTGCATATCATAGAGAGTGATTTGAGTTTTTAGTGTTTAGGGTTCTTTTTTTTAACTTTCTTTCTTGTACTTTGAGTTTTTCAAAATAAAAACTTTACATGATTTTAAGTTTAACATTTTCTAAAGCAAACATTATAGAGCAGGTTAAGGAAATGACCCAGTATCTACAGAATGATTTGATTGTTCAGTCCTCCAGCAGTTCATCAAACTACATTGAGCAGCAACCGTGACATTGTGTCAGGTGTGTTAAAGTGGTTGGGATTACAGAGATGAATGAAATATGCTCCTTCTTGTTGTATATTACAACAAGACAAACATATAAATGAACCATTCTAATACAATATGGCTATTGCTTTAATATAAGAATTTGTAGGACCATAGGGGCAATGAACTCTGCAGGCATTGGTGGTAGAGAGGCTTCAGAGGGAAAGAACCATTTGAGCTTAGCCTTAAAGACTGAGGATGCTTTCATCACTCACCAGCCTTAGGTGGGGAATGGAAAGCAATCCCTTCAAAGAGGAAGGAATCAACATCTAGTCCTATTTCATTCATCAAGAATGTGGAGGAGGAAGTAAACAGTTTATTATTTATAGTCTCAAATGATGGTAATGTGTGGAAGATGGGCAAATGGAACAAGAGACTTTGGAAGAGTCCTGATCAGGAACTAATAAAATGAGAACTTGCTTTGAAACATGCAAGCAGGTTTTTCTGAGGGAAGAAGAACTCTAAGCTGCGTTTAATGAAAGGAAGCAACTGTCAAAGCAATCTGACTAAGTTCAGTACATTAGGTTTGCAGTTGGGGAAGAAATATGGGTTGCTGTTCATTTAGGACCTGTGGAAGAGGTTGGAGAAAAGGGGATAGGTATTCAAGCAATGATTCATTAGGTAGAAAGAAGAGAATGTTAGAAATCAGACACTACTGCCACTTACTGAATAAATTCATCATAAGCCATATACAGACACATTATAAAGTATCTCAAGGTACCAGAATGCTTGACCATTGAGGTAAGGTGCCCCAAAATACTGTGTCTTCAAGGAAAACACAAGGGTTCAGTACTCATGGGTTAGCAGCAGTTAACATAAGACACACTAGCTTTTGGGGAGTGGGGGAGAAAGAAGCAAGGATTATGCATGTATGTATTTATATCATAGATGATAACAACAGAAGCCATTTAATCAAATGCTTATTATTGGCCTAATATAATGTCAGGTGTTTTACATAAATTACCTCATTTAATCCCAGCATGGCTGTAAGATCTAGATACATGTTACTATCATTCCCTTTTTACAGATGAGGAAACTAAGTCTTACAGGAGTTAAAAAACGTACTCAAGGTCAAATAGCTTTTAGGTGGTGAAGCTGTAAATTGAGATCGGACTTTAAATCCTATGCTCCCAACTGCTCAACTAGACACTAAGTTATATTCCCCCTGCTAAACCCTAGTCCCAGCCATCATCATATCACACCTGTATTGTCCCAACAGCCTGTCACCCCTCTGGTCCTACACAGTTCACAACATCCAGTGAACTTTCTAAAACATACATCAGACGACATCACTTTCCTTTATCAAACCATCCAGTGGCCCTCCACTGCACGTAAGATAAAATCCAAGTTCTTACCCTGCAGGTCCCTATGTGACCACTTCTCTGCCAGCCTCTCCAGTCTCAGTCATCAATCTCCGCTCTGCCCCTCTCTGACTGCACTCCAGTCACTCACCCTTCTGCTCTTCCTCAACACACTGTTCTCGTTCTGGCACACGGCATTGCTACTTGCTAGTCTACCTAAAATGCTCTTCTTCAAAGTCTTCACACAGCTGACTCGACCTCATTATTCAGATCTTGATTCAAATATCAGCTCCTTTGAGAAGGTTCCCCACACCAACAACAAGAACGACCCCTTTGCCCATGAAAACAAAAGTTACTTGAGGACAGGAACTATTGATTTCATGTTCTTCACTCTAATTCCAGAACCAAGAGTAATATCTGACACCTACTAGGCACTCAGGACATATTTCTTTCCTGAAATACTGGTATCTTTTTTAAAGTGTCATACTCATATGCCTATGAGTATATCTACATATATATATATATATATATATTTATGGATATGTGAGCTTGTTGTCACCTCACAGAAGTGGAATGTACATCCCTCACCCAAAATTTGGTTTGAATGTCAAGACTAATGATGCCACACATATACCAAGAAGGTATGAAAAGGATTATTACTCACATAATGAGTTATGCATCAAAAATGCAGTTAGACCAAAAAAAGAAAAAAGAAAAAACTGGTAACTGTGAAGTGTTGGGTAATTAGATGGTTGTGATTCTTTCATTCTATAGATATAGGAATAGATATAGAAATAATCGAAACATCAAGTTCTACACCTTAAGTATATACAATTTTTATTTATCCATTATACCTCAATAAAACTGAAAAAATGGGATCAGTCTCAATGACAACTTACCCATGGTGTTTGTCTGATAACTAAAACATTGCGTGGTTTATTTAATTTAATTTGGACTTGTTTATGTAAGCCATTATGGCACCTGCAGCATGAGACCAATAAGAAAGGTGAACGTTCCATTGAATATCTAGTACTATCAAGAGCTAGTACTATATATTCTGAGAAGTGAAATGAGTGCCTTAGTCTCAATATCAATGTGAAGAACTTCAAAGAAGGTAAAGAGTGCTATGGTGAGACATTGTATTGTGGCTTTAATATGTGCAGAAGATGTGTGACCTTGATTTATATTTTGGGTATCCGTGAGGCAAGAGATTCTATGAGTTCTTTACCCCAAATGAGGCAACCTTGGAGAAGGAATTGTTTGCATTGGCCAGAACAGATGGTCAGACCGCTGGCAGTGGCCCAAAGATCTATAAAAATGTGAAGATGAGGCCAATTGTTGGCTAAGACATGGCCAAGTGCTCAGATAACTGGCTAAAGTTTGGCCAACTGAGCTGATCCTGTGTCCTGTCCTTTATCAGGAACATTCTGATGAAGAGATGAAAAGCAGCAAGAGTCAAGCAAGCTCCATTAAGTGTGACAGTGGCAATGCCATTGGTTAAGTGAATGAACCCCCTTTGGTATTCACTGTGTTGAGCCTAAGGGGCTCCCCAGGTATCCAAGTGTTCTAAGAGATGACCTCCTCTAGCACTGTGGCATCCGGCAAGGGACCCAGCACAGGGGACGTTACCCTCTCCTGAAAGTAGGGTATGCAGAGAGCCCAGGTTCAGCTCCATCCTGTAGCAAGGAGGCCTCACTAGCTGTGCTGGCCTTGCAGGGTGCTGTTTCCATGATCAAAGGCCTAACGGGCAGCTGTATACTGAGGGTCACAGGTTCAGGACCTGAGATAGTCTATATTTCCAGGAAAGTCCAGTATGCACCCACCAATTGCTACACTAATGGCATACAGCATTGGGCCAAGGAAGGTAGTTCCTTGTATCAGAAGCCCATGCAACTAACGGCCATCACTGATGGTAGAGGGACTCCAAGATATATGAGAGAAGGTTGCTAAAGCTCCCACAGTGAAGGAATCCCGGGGGGCCGTAACAGGAATGCCTGTTCTATGGCCATTCAGGCAGATTCTAGTATCTTTTTACAGGGGGTCTCATTCAAGTTGGGCCTATTTGCAAGTTACAGAACAAAAAAAAAGCTTTGTAAATGAGGAGTGTTGCCTCCAGAATCTAAACATGTCGAAAACATGTTGGGCTTGTTTTAACAATGTGGGTCCTAAGAAGACTAAAAGCTGTTTCTTGACACTGTCAGGACTGGAGCAGCCCTCAACTTACTAAATAATTTTCAGGAGCTTAACTGAAGTGGTGGGGCCCTGTACTATGGGTCTCATGTGAATCTCCTCAAAGGAGGATGTCATTAGTGTGATGTCATAACTGTGTACCCGAAAAAAGTTAGAGCTGGTTAAAATATTGCCTGTGAAGACTATGTGAGATGGCAGGCGTGGAGACTGAGCCCATTGAGTACCCAGGTGAAGGTGTATTGTGTCCCTTTAAAGGTGAAGGTTAACTGCAGCTGAGAGGTTGTTGAACTAGGCACTGAATAGAACATGCTAGCCAAATACTTTGCTCTCACTGCAAAGTATTTACCAGTTACTTATTTATTATTGGGTGGAATCAGTCATTTCAATAGGTGGGGCCATGACGCCAAGGGTACGAATTCACACTGAGGCACCGGTCCTGTTTTGCCGGGTTTAAGAACAAGTAAAACTTGGCTGTTAAATGCAGCAGAAGTGGGGATAACCACACCTTCTCTAAATAGGTCTTATATAATGGGTTTCAATCTGTGAAAACCGTGCTTTCATTTAGACTGAACCTTTTCTTAAACACTGAGGTGAAAGGTATTATTTTAACTAGGGGGAAAGGTCCATAGGGTCCCATAGTTTTCAAGCTGATTATAAGGGCCAGAGACTTAACTTGATTACTTATTGGGTCAGGTTCTCCACGTGCACTAGAGGATATTTTAGGGTAATGGATGTCTTGGCTATGGAAAAGTTAGGCACGGAAATAATTTGGATGGTTCAGGTTAGGCATATCTGTTTCTATTTTATGTTCACCTACTCCCTGGCTGGGAGTGGATGAACATAAAGTATGGCCAGATGTGGGCCAGAAGGGGAAGGGGAATTAATGAGGCTTCAAAACTGTCCATTGTCAAACATCAAAAGTGGAATCAGATTATGACACACACTGCCACCACCCATACAGCACCCCTCTCCCCATCTGGGACCTCCCAAACACACACGGAAACACCAAGTCCATTTCCTCCTCACCAGCAGGATAAAGTGTTCAGGAAGAAATCTGTCTTCAGAGCTCAGTCCTCACCCAGTCCTTATTCCCGGTGTCTGGCTAACTATGGACTGTCTGTTCTGGGCCCCAAACTGGCAGGATACTACTTCCCTCCCTTCTCACACGGCTGCCCCTTCCTGCCTTCCTTCAGTCCCCATCACCGAAGAACAGACAGAGATACACACACATCTTTCTACAACAGCTTGTACATCAATAGCTGAGGGCTTTTTTATTTGGTCTCTACACAGGTGACCATGTCTCCAGTGCTTTCTCTGGAGAGACAACAGAGACAGCAAGGTCTCAGTCACCTGATAGACCCAGGGCAGCACTTTATGAACTGCTGGAAGAGCCCTCTGGGACGTTTTCATCCTCCTCTGGCTCTTTAGTCATTGTTGTACTCCGCCAGTAATAGAATGCTAGCATCTTTGACTTCTTCTGTGTAGAACCTCTTCCCGAATTCTGATGACGGACTGATTTTCTTAACTCGACCACCTCCTGAATCTGGTCGGAAAACAAAGTGATACAGAAAGATATTGATTTGGGGAAAGAGGATGGGAAGGAGAACTTTGAGAGAATGGGTGTGGATTGAGAAGGGGTTTGTGCCAGGGAAGGGCTGGGTAAGTCTTGGGTGGGGGATGAAGAGGAGGCACGTGAGTCGGGTAATCTGACCTCCTCCATCTTAGAGCCCTGGAGTGGAGAATTCATCCTCTCCCTTCTGCGTTGGCCCCCCGGTGTTTGTTGCTCTGACCTCTCGGTGTTTGTCCGTGCATCACGGTTAGGCTCCTGGGGGACTGTAGTTTCCTCTGCCATGTCAGTAGCAACAGTGTGCTCTACTCCAAGGCTCCTGGCCTCTCTATATATACCCTGCCAGGACAATGAAGAGCCACACCCATCAGCTTTGATTGGTCAGCCAATGGTAGCGCTGGGGTGGCTGTGACATCACAAAGCACTACCCTTGAAGATACGTGGGGGGAGGGGAGGGGTGCAGAGGAGTCTAGGTGCTCTGGTTAGAGAAAGGGAGTGCTTCCTCAACACCCAGTAAAGAGCCTTCCCAAATTGACCTTCCACTCTTCCTCATCTTCTCTGGTTCAATCCTTGTGGTGCACATGTGAGGGAGAAGGTGTTCCCTCCAAACCATTCCACATGGCCACCCCCATTCAGTGTTTAATTATGTTGTCTCCCAGATCTCATCACCTGGTATTGTGTGGTTTTTAAAAACTTTTTATTTTAGAACAGTTTTAGGTTTACAGAGTAATTGTGAAGATCATATTCATACACTCCACAACAAATTTCCCTTCATAACATTGTACATTAGTATGGTACAATTGTTCAACTTAGTGAACCAACACTGAAACAGTATTATTAACTAAAGTCTGTATTTCATCAGAATTCCTTTTTTTTTAAATGTTGAGCCTTCTTTTAATTAATTTATTTTTATTTTTGGCTCTGTTGGGTCTTCGTTTCTGTGTGTGCTTTCCCTAGTTGTGGCAAGCAGGGTCCACTCTTCATCGTGATGCTCGGGCCTCTCACTGTCGCGGCCTCTCTTGTTGCGGAGCACAGGCTCCAGATGCGCAGGCTCAGCGGCTGTGGCTCACGGGCCTAGTTGCTCTGCGGCATGTGGGATCTTCCCAGATCAGGGCTCGAACCCGTGTCCCCTGCATCATCAGGCAGATTGTCAACCTCTGTGCCACCGTGGAAGCCCCAGATTGCCTTATTTTTTACCTAATATTCTTCTTCTCTCCCAGGATCCCAACCAAGATTCTACATTCAATTTAGTCATTCCTTGTTATAACTTCTTAGGCTCCTCTTGGCTGTGACAGTTTTTTAGACTTCTTGTTCTTGAAGACTTTGACAGTTTGGGGTCTTGTGTTTTGTCTTTTACATTAGGTCTGCAGATGTTATTGCTCTTATAGGTAAAAGTTTTTATAAGTTTCTTCTTCCAGAGAACCTCAATTCAAGTCAGTACCATCAGTGTTATGGACTTCCCCGTGCCAATGGTTGAACTAATCTCTTGGCTTTGTCACAGAGGTGACACAAATGTTTTTCTCTAGAGGTCTGAGGATCAGGATCATTTTTATTTATGACAGAGGCACAGGGGCAGCAGCAGAAGCATTTTGTAAGGTACTAGTGAGTCATTTACTTTTAGAAGTATGACCTCAGCATCCCACATAGTTAACGGCTCTTCCTCCACACGAGTGACCATCCAATGGACCTGTATATTGAACAGACTGTCAGTCTTTCTCCTGAGCTCTATATAGAAAGGGGGCCAACATGTGTTTGAGACACAACCAGTGTTCACAAGGTAAGAGTCATTTCTTTGAGGTTAGTATCAGTCGCACCTTAGTTTGGAATTGAAACACGTGATTCAACCTGAGAATCACAAATAGGTCCAGGTTGAGACACAGGATTCAGGACTGCTTTAAGGAAGGTCCCAATCCAAGAATCCTTTCACTATATGCCAAGTGGCTCAACTGACTTATGTTGGTCAAAGCTTTAGCAGACACTCAGTAGGACTAACAAATGCAGCACAAAGAAGCAAGTTCAAAGCACAAGCTAGCCAGCAGGCAGTAGCCCAAGTGCCTGTTCACCAGCATAGAGCAGAGCCAGTTAGAAAGCCAAAGCAAGAGAAGAAAGACCCCCGGTGGTAAGGGATAGCACCTTGATGTCCTGCTCACAGGACCAGTTGTTGGAATCACACCACAGAGACAGGATGGACCCTTCAACCCAAATTCGGTTTGGATATCGAGACTGATAACACATACACCTAGAGAGTATGAAAAACCTTACTACATAAGGAGGCTTTCTGGGGAGAGCAGGGCAGGCTCTCAAGCAGGTTCAAGAATGGCTTGAGAGAGCAGAAGAAGGAGACTGGCTTGGCTTTTATGGTCGTGAGGGGATGACGCTGGAGTGTTCCCACACACAGGTCAGGTTTTGCACAGCCTGAACTTCCTCCTGGCCCACAGAAGAGAGAGTACCTGAGCTTTCTTATCCGATCTAGGGAAGCAGGGGAAGAGGCAGTGGTAGGGCTCTTTTATAGAATAATGTTGTGTAAATGCAAGGTGTTTAGCACAGTTTAGAATTCTCATAACCATTATAACCACACTTATATTGTTTTCAGTTAAACTACGTTTCACTAGATTAGTATTTCCCAAATTATGGTCCTTTAAATATTATTTAAGTTGGCTTAGAATAATCTTGGTTCATCACAGAGAAACTGTGTAGAAAGAGAAAAGACTGCTAGCCTCAGGAGGTCTGACACACTGGTCACAAAAGAGCAGACTTCATTGTACTATCTGCTGAATTATGAGGGGTTTCTAACATGTTTCCCATCCTGGGTGACTACTGTAGCACCCAAAGACTGTAATAATAATTACCGAAACTAACATTTATTGACTACTAACTCTATGAAGGAATTATGCTAAATACCCATATACATATTTAATCCTCATCACAACCCTATTGAGATAAGTGGCAAAAGAGTGGTTTCTGTCATTTCTGCCAGGACATCTCCATTCCAATTGCAGAAGCAGAAAAGAGCATATAGGAGGGCACATGGGAATATTTATGGGCCAGGCTCAAAAGGGGTATGCATTACTCCTGCTCACATTTCCTTGGGAAAAACTCACATAGCCACATCTAACTACAAGAGAAAATGAGAAATGTAGTCTACCTGGTAGAAGAGGAGAACTTAAATGTTGGAGATAAGCTAGCAATCTCTGTCTCCACCATCTTGTTCTTCACTCTCCCCAGTATTTACAGTAGAGCCTGGCACATAGTAGGTGGCCATGAATATTTCTGTTGAATGAATGGGTTTCAACATTTTTGGTCAGTTATGGGGATCAAAAGCATATAGAACTTGGTTAAGCAATGGTTTCCGAGATATGACACAAAAAGCACAAGCAACAAAGAAAGAGTAAATTGGACTATATCAAAATTTTAAAATGTTTTCTTCTGCAAAAAAATACCATGAAGAAAGCAAAAAGGCACACCAAAGAGAGATCCTGGCAAATCATATATTTAATAAAAGTGTAGTATCCAGAATACAGAAAGAACTCTTACAACTCAACAACAAAAATACAAACAACCCAACTGAAAATCAGGTAAAGGACTTAAATAGACATTGTGCTAATGAAGATATACAAATAGCCAACAAACATATGAAAATATGCTCAATACCATTAGTCGTTAGGGAAATGCAAATCAAAACCACGATGAGATGCCACTTCAAACCCACTAGGAAGGCTATAACTTTTTTAAAAAGAAAATAACAAGTATTGAAAAGGATGTAGAGAAAGTGAAACACTCATACACGTCTGGTGGGAACATAAAATGATACAGGTTCTGTGGAAAACATTTTGGCAGTTACTCAACAAGTTAAACATACACTTGCCATATTACCCAGTAACTCTACTCCTAGGTATATAATGAAAAGAGTTGAAAAGGAGGGAACAACAGCAACAACAACAACAAAAAAAAACAGGTGAATTGAGCAACACAAAAGCAAAGGGCAGATAATGTTTCAAGAAGTAAAAAATGGACAACTGTATTAAATACTTTTACAGGTAATATAGGGACAGACAAATAACGGTTGAACTTGTTAGTAGAGAGGTCATTGGTACATTTGATAAGAAGGAAATTGAAAGAGTGGAAAATATTTTAATATAAACCTGGATGTGTATTAAGGAGAAAATGTGAGATCAGAAAGTGAGGGGCGGATAGACAATTTCTTTTGCGAGTTTTGGTGCTAAGGGGAGGAGAAATATGGGACTATAGCTGGAGGGGGATTTGGTATTAAGAGAGTGTATTTTTAAGAGGGTAGATTCTAGAATGCATCTAGCCAATATAAATGACTGAATGAACCTGACGACATAAAAATCCAAAGGGATAATTGCAGAAGAAAAAATATTGAGAAAGCAAGAGGGGTATTCAGAGCACTAGTAGATGGGATCGGTAGCAAATGTGGAAATCTTGGCTTTCCATGAGAATGAGTAATATTTATAGATTCTACAGTGGAGAAGGAAACGATTATGGTATGATTACAAATGCTGGTAAGATGGTAGATTTGGTGGGGAAATATAAAAGAATTTTCTCTTGACTCTTCAGTTTTCTCAGTGAAGGATGAGATAAGGGCATAAAATAACAAGAGTGAGGGTAGGGTTTTGAGAAATTGAGGGGAAGATAAAGTATTGGATATTCATTTTGTGTAATGGAAATGGGTGTATAATATGGAAGGATTGATCATTTAAGATATGTGGTCAAGAATTTAAGGTGTGATCAGTTAGCTTTGTCTTGTAAATTTCTACAGCAACATCCATCACTTGTATATAGGAACAAAGCAGGTAGATAGCTAAATTTAACAAGGGTTGTGGTTTTGCCAGGGAAGTACTAGGGTGGGAAAGTGAGTAGGGAGATGAAGGTTGATGAAAGTAAGTGATACTCATGATAAATTGGTAAGCAATGAGGAAATGCGAAAAGAGAAATGTGGCTGATGCTGAAAAGTAGTAGAATTCACAGATTGGAGTTCAAAATTGAAGAATATTTAGAGTTGGGTGTGTGAAGGTGTGTATACCTGCACGTGAGGGAGGTATTTTGCTAGGAAGGATAATCAGTTGTAGCCCAAGAGATGTATGTTATAAAATCAGGATTTCAGAGTTGCTGTAATTTTTGAGAATGTCAATTTCTAGTGCATGAGCATTAGAGTGAGTGGCTTAAGTATGATGGAAGAAAAATACCATTGGAATTGAGGGCATGAAAGGTTTGCAAAGCCAAAAATGCTGGATGAATATCCACATAGATGACAGATGTTGAAGTTGCCAAGATGGTGGCAGTACTAAAAGTGGAGAAGAAGACTCAGGAAAGTGTCTAATGAATGAAGGTAAAGAAATAGATGGCGTAGCACATGATATTATCTAATAGCAAGAACTACAAATGAGCTCTGAATTTTGAAAGAGAAAGGAGCAGAAATGGTTTGAAAGTGACAGTGAGTCGACTCCTTGGGGTATGTGAGGAAAACTAACGTTTGCTCAAGAGGACTGCAGGGGAAGTGATTTCCTCAAGGCACAGCCATATTCCAGTCATAAAACAGAGATTAAGGGAACACGGAGAGAACAACTTGAAGCTACTGGGGAGTTTCTTAATGATAGACTATGAGTTACAGAGGGCAGGAAAGAAGCGCTCATGAAGTTGGGGAGAGGGTTGGGTCCAATTCCGTCAAGTGCAGAGCAATACGTGAATAAGGGTCTAGTTAATGATGGATAATCTGCAGGGTGGTGACTTAAGTAAAAGTGATAAGACAAGATGGACCTTGTGACTGCACGGCAGATTGGGAGGTGAGTAAAGCCCTCCAGACTACAGATTGCTTAATCTAGGCTGACCTAGAACTAAGAAGAATCCAGAAACACCACTGAAACCTGTTTCCTCTAAATATCATGTATCCTGTATGATGATCCAGCATTTCAAAGATAGACTAGTAAGGACATCTAAGAGGGTAGGCTTGAAAGGAAACTAGTGTGTTTGCTCAAGAGTGTGAGTGTGTATGAAAAATATCAACAGCAAATTCTAATGTCAGAGGGTTGCTACTATAGGCTTATGGAGCCATGCACTATTCTTGGACAACCCAAGGTGCCTGCACAGATGTGGCCCAGATGCAAGCACCAACACTTACTGGGCACCTGCAAAGCCAAAGCTGGGGAAGATGGAAGGCCAAGTGGAAGTGGTATTTTCCCAAGACAGGAATGTATTTACTTAGGCTTCCTAAATGGCAGGTGGACAAAAAATGGAAGAAAGGAAATTAAGCTTCTTTTTGCCTAACATCTCTCCTCAGGAGGAAGTACTTGGAGTTGTATTTCCTACGTAAATTCACCTGCTAAAACTCCAGGGAGCTCATCAGTGGGCAGATGTTCCCACCTAAGTATGGTTACCAGCAAACATTTATTCAAAATCATGGCTGCATCTGGCTCACATTAGAAGGGTTCTCTTTGTCATTGTCTTTTAAAAGAACAATTCCCCATGCTTATAAATCCAGACTCAGAACATCAATTCAACCAACCTCAGGAGCCCTGTGGCTACACCTTCCTGCTGGGAATCAGCATGGTCCCCAGACAATCAATTTCAGGAGTATTACCAAAGTGTTTTCATTTTCAGTGTTTATCCACTGGAATGTCTACGAGTGAAGAATAGACAGGGCAATACAATCCTAAGATTCAATTTCTTTCATCAAATACAAACTGTGTATATGAGCATCAAGGCAAGAGGATGGAGGACTTTAACTGAAATTCCAATAGATATCTAAGTGCAAATCCTGGAACCATCCCATGCTAGCATTGTGAGTTAGGATAGGTACTTAACCACTCTGAGCCTGTTTTCTGATCTCTAAAAAAAAATAGAAGGATAATATCTCATACAGCTGTTGCAAAGATCAACTCAAATAATTCATGTACAGAATATAGCACAACAACCTACAGAATGGGAGAAAATATTTGTAAATCGTGTATCTGATAAGGGATTTTTATTCAGAATATATAAAGAACTCTTACATGCCTGTGATAAGAAGGTAAATAACCCAACTTTTAAAATGGGCAGAAGATCTAAATAGACATTTCTGCATGGAAGATATACAAATGGCCAGCAAGCACATTAGAGACGCTTGACATCATTATTCATCAGGAAAACACAAATGAAAACCACAGAATGATACCCTTTCATACCCATGCGGATGCCTAGAATCCAAAAGTCAGATAATCATAACTGTTGGTGGGGATTTAGAGAAATCAGAACCATCATACACTGTTAGTGAGAATGTAAAATGGTATACCTGCTTTGGAAAAGTTTGGTAGTTTCTCAGAGGGTGAAACAGTGCTACTGTATGACCCACTTGTAGGTATATTCCCAAGATAAATGCAAATATATGTCCATACAAAAACTTGTACATAAATATTCATAGCAGCAATATTCATAATACCCAAAGATGGAAACAACCCAAATGCCCAACAACTGACCAGTGGACAAACAAAATGTGGCAAATCCATACAACAGAATACTATTCAGACATCAAAAGGAATGAAGAACTAATATATGCTACAATATGGCTGAACCTTAAAAACATTATGCTAAGTGAAAGAAGTCAGTCACAAAAAAACACATATTATGTGATTCTATTCATATGAAATGCTCAGAACAGGCAAATCTATAGATACAAAATAGATCAATAATTGCTTAAGGCTGAGGCAGAAGTTGTTGGGAGCATACGGGATTCACAGCTACAAGATACGAGGGTTTCTTTTTGAGGTGTTGAAAACGTTCTAAAATAGACTGGAGGGAACTTCAAGACGTCGGAAGAGTAAGACGTGGAGATCACCTTCCTCCCCACAGAAGCATCAGAAATACATCTACACGTGGAACTGCTCCTATAGAACACCCACTGAACGCTGGCAGAAGACCTCAGACCTCCCAAAAGGCAAGAAACTCCCCACGTAGCTGGGTAGGGCAAAAGAAAAAAAGAAAAAGCAGAGACAAAAGAATAGGAACGGGACCTGCACCAGTGGGAGGGAGCCTAAAGGAGGAAAGGTTTCCACACACTAGAAGCCCCTTCACTGGCGGAGACAACAGGTGGCGGACGGGGGCAGCTTCGGAGCGATGGAGGAGAGCGCAGCAACAGGGGTGCGGAGGGCAAAGCGGAGAGATTCCCGCACGGAGGATCGGTGCCGACCAGTACTCACCAGCCCGAGAGGCTTGTCTGCTCACCTGCCGGGATGGGTGGGGGCTACGAGCTGAGGCTTGGGCTTCGGTCTGAGCACAGGGAGAGGACTGGCAGTGTGAACACAGCCTGAAGGGGTTAGTACGCCACGTCTAGCCAGGAGGGAGTCCAGGAAAAGTCTGGAGCTGCCGCAAAGGCAAGAGACTTTTTCTTCCCTCTGTGTTTCCTGGTGCACGAGCAGAGGGGATTCAGAGCGCCGCCTAAAGGAGCTCCAGAGACGGGCGCGAGGCGCGGCTAGGAGCGCAGACCCCAGAGATGGGCATGAGATGCTAAGGCTGCTGCTGCCGCCACCAAGAAGCCTGTGTGCGAGAACAGGTCACTATCCACACCTCCCTTCAGGGAGCCTGTGAAGCCCGCCACTGCCAGTGTCCCGTGATCCAGGGACGACTTCCCCGGGAGAACGCACGGCGTGCCTCGGGCTGGTGCAACGTCACGACGGCCTCTGTCACTGCAGGCTCACCCTGCCTCCGTACCCCACCCTCCCCACGGCCTGAGCGAGCCAGAGCCCCCAAAGCAGCGGCTCCTATAACCCCATCCTGTCTGAGCGAAGAACAGACGCTCTCAGGAGACCTACACGCTGAGGCGGGTTCAAATCCAAAGCTGAACCCCGGGAGCTGTGCAAACAAAGAAGAGAAAGGGAAATCTCGCCCAGCAGCCTCAGGAGCAGAGGATTAAATCTCCACAATCAACTTGATGTACCCTGCATTGGTGGAACACCAGAATAGACAACGAATCATCCCAAATGGAGGAGGTGGACTTTGGGAGCAACGCTATTTATACATTTTTTCCCTTTTTCTCTTTTTGTGAGTGTGTATGCGTATGCTTCAGTGCGTGATTTTGTCTGTATAGTTAGTTTGGCACTTACCGTTTGTCCTAGGGTTCTGTCTGTCCATTTTTTGTCTTTTTTTAGTATAGTTTTCAGCGCTTGTTATCATTGGTGAATTTGTTTCTTCGTCTGGTTTTTCTCTTCTTTCTCGTTTTTTTAATTACTTAAAAAATTTTAATAATAAATTTTTGTTCTTTATTTTAATAACTCTTTAATAATTTAATTTAATTTAATTTTACATTTTTCTTTCTTTCTTTCTTTCTTTCTTTCTTTCTTTCTTTCTTTCTTTCTCCCTTTTATTCTGAGCCGTGTGCGTGACAGACTCTTGGTGTTCCAGCCAAGCGTCAGGGCTGTTCCTCTGATGTGGCAGAGGCAAGTTCAGGATATTGGTCCACCACAGACCTCCCAGCTCCACGTAATATCAAACGGTGAAAATCTCCCAGAGATCTCCATCTCAACACCAAGACCCAGCTCCACTAAATGACCAGCAAGCTACGGTGCTGGATACCTTATGCCAAACAACTACCAAGAAAGGAACACAACTCCACCCAATAGCAGAGAGGCTGCCTAAAATCATAGTAAGGTCACAGACACCCAAAAACACACCACCAGACATGGACCTGCCTAGCAAAAAGAAAAGATCCAGCCTCATTGACCAGAACACAGGCACTAGTCCCCTCCACCAGGAAGCCTACACAACCCACTGAACCAACCTTAGCCACTGGGGACAGACACCAAAAACAACGGGAACTACGAACCTGCAGCCTGTGAAAAGGAGACCCCAAACACAGTAAGATAAGCAAAATGAAAAGACAGAAAATCACACAGCAGATGAAGGAGCAAGGTAAAAACGCACCAGACCTAACAAATGAAGAGGAAATAGGCAGTCTACCTGAAAAAGTATTCAGAATAATGATAGTAAAGATGATCCAAAATCTTTGAAATAGAATGGAGAAAATACAAGAAAAGTTTCACAAGGACCTAGAAGAACTAAAGAGCAAACAAACAATCATGAACAACACAATAAATGAAATTACATATCCTCTAGAAGGGATCAATAGCAGAATAAATGAGGCAGAAGAACGGATAAGTGACCTGGAAGATAAAATAGTGGGAATAACTACTGGAGAGCAGAATAAAGAAAAAAGAATGAAAAGAATTGAGGACAGTCTCAGAGACCTCTGGGACACGATTAAACGTACCAACATTCAAATTATAGGGGTTCCCAAAGAAAAAGAGAAAAAGAAAGGGACTGAGAAAATATTTGAAGAGATTATAGTTGAAAACTTCCCTAATATGGGAAAGGGAATAGTTAATCAAGTCCAGGAAGCACAGAGAGTCCCATACAGGATAAATCCAAGGAGAAACACGCCAAGACACATAGTAGTCAAACTATCAAAAAGTAAATACAAAGAAAAAATATTAAAAGCAGCAATGGAAAAACAACAAATAACATAGAAGGGAATCCCCATAAGGTTAACAACTGATCTTTGAGCAGAAATTCTGCAAACCAGAAGGGAGGGGCAGGACATATTTAACGTGATGAAAGGGAAAAACCTACAACCAAGATTACTCTACCCAGCAAGGATCTCATTCAGATTTGACAGAGAAATTAAAACATTTACAGACAAGCAAAAGCTAAGAGAATTCAGCAGAACCAAACCAGCTTTACAGCAAATGCTAAACCAACTTCTCCAGGCAGGAAACACAAGAGAAGGAAAAGACTTACAATAACAAATGCAAAACAATTAAGAATATGGTAATAGGAGCATACATATCGATAATTACCTTAAATGGAAATGGATTAAATGCTCCCACCAAAAGACACAGATTGGCTGAATGGATACAAAAACAAGACCCGTATATATGCTGTCAACAAGAGACCCACTTCAGACCTAGGGAAACATACAGACTGAAAGTGAGGGGATGGAAAAAGATATTCCATGCAAATGAAAATCAAAAGAAAGCTGGAGTAGCAATTCTCATATCAGACAAAATAGACTTTAAAATAATGACTTACAAGGGACAAAGCAGGACACTACATAATGATCAAGGGATCGATCCAAGAAGAAGATATAACACTTGTAAATATTTATGCACCCAACATAGGAGCACCTCAATACATAAGACAAATGCTAACAGCCATAAAAGGGGAAATCGACAGTAACACAATCATAGTAGGCGACTTTAACACCCCACTTTCAACAATGGACAGATCATCCAAAATGAAAAAAAAATAAGGAAACACAACTTTAAATGATACATTAAACAAGATGGACTTAATTGATATTTATAGGACGTTCCATCCAAAAACGTCCAGAGATAAACCCATGTACACATGGTCACCTTATCTTGATAAAGGAGGCTAGAGTATACAATGGAGGAAAGACAGCCTCTTCAATAAGTGGTGCTGGGAAAACTGGACAGCTACATGGAAAAGAATGAAATTAGAACACTCCCTAATGCCATACACAAAAATAAACTCAAAATGGATTAAAGACCTTAATGTAAGGCCAGACACACTAAAACTCTTAGAGGAAATAAAAGAAGAACACTCTTTTGAGATAAATCACAGTAAGATCTTGTTTGACCCACCTCCTAAAGAAATGGAAACAAAACTAAAAATAAACAAATGGGACCGAGTGAAACTTAAAAGCTTTTGCACAGCAAAGGAAACCATAAACAAGATGAAAAGACAACCCTCAGAATGGGAGAAAATATTTGCAAACGAAGCAACTGACAAAGGATTAGTCTCCAAAATTTACAAGCAGCTCATGCAGCTCAATATCAAAAACACAAACCACCCAATCCAAAAATGGGCAGAAGACCTAAATAGACATTTTTCCAAAGAAGATACACAGATTGCCAACAAACACATGAAAGAATGCTCAACGTCGTTAATCATTAGAGAAATGCAAATCAAAACTACAATGCGGTATCATCTCACACCGGTCAGAATGGCCATCATCAAAAAATCTACAAACAATAAATGGACAACCTGGAAGAAATGGACAAATTCTTAGAGAAGGTGTGGAGAAAAGGGAACCCTCATACACTGTTGATGGGAATGTAAATTGATACAGTCACTAAGGAGAACAGTTTGGAGGTTCACTAAAAAACTAAAAATAGAACTACCATACGACCCAGCAATCCCACTATGGGGCATATATCCTGAGAAAACCATAATTCAAAAAGAGTCATGTACCACAATGTTCATTGCAGCTCTATTTACAGTAGCCAGGGCTTGGAAGGAACCTAAGTGTCCATCAACAGATGAATGGATAAAGAAGATGTGGCACATGTATACAATGGAATATTACTCAGCCATAAAAAGGAACGAAACTGAGTTATTTGTAGTGAGGTGGATGGACACAGAGTCTGTCATACAGAGTGAAGTAAGTCAGAAAGAGAAAAACAAATACCGTATCCTAACACATATATATGGAATCTTTAAAAAAATATGGTCATGAGGAACCTAGGGGCAAGACGGGAAAAAAGACGCAGACCTGGGCTTCACTGGTGGTGTACTGGTTGAGAATCCGCCTGCCGATGCAGGGGACACGGGTTCGTGCCCCGGTCTGGGAGGATCCCACATGCCACGGAGAGGCTGGGCCCGTGAGCCATGGCCACTGAGCCTGCGCGTCCGGAACCTGTGCTCCACAACTGGAGAGGCCACAACAGTGAGAGGCCCGCGTACCGAAAAAAAAAAAAGAAAGGTCGCAGACCTACTAGAGAATGGACTTGAGGACACGGGGAGGGGGAAGGGTAAGCTGGGACAAAGTGAGAGAGTGGCATGGACATATATACACTACCAAATGTAAAACAGATAGCTAGTGGGAAGCAGCCACATAGCACAGGGAGATCAGCTCAGTGCTTTTTGACCACCTAGAGGGGTGGGATAGGGAGGGTGGGAGGGAGGGAGATGCAAGAGGGAGGGGATATGGGTATATACGTATATGTATAGCTGATTCACTTTGTTATAGAGCAGAAACTAATACACCATTGTAAAGCAATCATACTCCAGTAAAGATGTTAAAAAAAAAGTGTGTTTGTTCAAAATAAATAAATAAATAACTTTCCTAACTGCTTAGGAAAGTTATTTCTCCTTCCTATGAAATGAAAAATGATCTATAAGGGCACTTAGTATTGACTATAGGTTCCAGTTCTGTCAGTGATGGTATCTGGCGCATGAGGGGCACCCAAGTTAGGGAGCTTTTGGTTAATTTCCCTGGGCCATATAGAGCAAAGTGTTCTCTCAAATACTCTCTGGAAATTCGGAGCCTCAAATATGTTTGCCACCTTCCCCCAAGTCATCATATTTATTAACATCCTTGTCTTATTTTTCTAGAAGCAGGAGTTTCTAGCAGATCTTTTCCCTTTGTGAAAGGATGTATTTCTCTGTGAGGTGGATCTAGGCCGCCTTAGTCTGTCCTCTAATGTTCACCTCACTAGCACTTTACCTGGTTGATAATATCTTTGAGGCCAACTTCCTGTAATGTTTTTCTTTTTCTTTTCTTTTTTTTACCTTAGGAGCACTGTATAATAAAAACTCCATTAAAGATGCAAAACCAAAGTGAGCCATGAAGCAAGACACGATGGGGCCTATCAGCATTCCTAAGCGTGTTCAAGGCGAAAGCATTTCAGAGGGAGTTAAACAACAGTCATTATAGCTATCTTTGTTGACCTCTGAATCTATATGCCAGTCACTGTGTTTGACATAAATTAATTCTCATAAAACTTCTGTCATGTTGACATTATTATCTCCCTTTTACAAATGGGGAAAGAGGATCACATAAATTAAATGACTTTCTCAGGGCAACAGCTAGTAAGTTTCAGGGCTGGATTTGTATCCAAAATAAAGTGGGCTTTGTTTGGTTTTTTGACTCTCTTTTCTTCTTAGTAGTACTGCATACATTTATTATTTATATGTATTAAAAGGGATAAAATAAGTTTGGACTCCTCTCTCACACAACATGAAGATCTGTATGATCTAAAGATAAAAATGTTGAAGTAAAATATATATATTATGGAAAACGTATGCATAATCTAGGAGTCAAGAAAAATTTCTGTGCAAGCTGGAAAACCTAGACACTCTAGAGAAATGACTGACATATTTGAGTGCTTAAAACTTAAAATGTAATCATATGGCAAACGTAAAGGTAAATAAAACCAGAAGACAAATAATACAGGAACATATATTTGTAAGACACATGACAGATAAAGGGTTCAATATCCAACATATAAAAATTTTCCCACACATTAATAAGAAAAGACAAACACCCTAATTGAAAGTGGTTAAAAAGGGTAAAAAGGGCTGTTCAAGGAGGCAGAAAACCCCCTTGCCAATAAACAAGTGAAATTACTCAACTTTACTAGCAATCAGGCGTATTGAAATTAAATTAACAAGGAAATATCACTTTAAGACCATTAAACATGTTATCACACATTGCTGGAGTTTTGTGGAGGTTAATATGTTATCTCATACATTTGCCGAGGGAAATGTGCAGTATATTAAAGCCATTTGGAAGTCAATCTGGCAACCCCTATTAAAATTAAGAATTTACATAAACTTTAACTTAGCAATTCCATTTCCGGGGCCTTCTTCCATAGAAGATAAAAGCACGGGTATATAACAGTGAATATGAACAAGATAAATTTTACGTATATATTGAGATTAATTGCAACGTTTTTTCTAGTAGCCAAAAAACTGGAATCAACTTGAATGTCCTCAATAGAGGAATGGTTTAATAAGTTGTCTTTCACTCAAACCATTGCATTTTACATAACTAGTTTAAAAAGTGTGTTAAGTCTATACCAGACGATGTGGAAAACATTTCTCTGAAATGTTTCTAAGTGAGAAAAACTACGTGCAGTAAAGAGTAAAATAGTGCCCCTATATGTTTTTATGCATACATATGTATGTTACCTTATTTATGAACATAGACAAAGATATGCAAAGATTCACACCAGGCTTTTAACACTGCTTATCCAGTGGAGGAGTGGCTAATGAAGTGTAAAAATCCTATAGATGTACAGTCTTTCTCAATATTTATGTATATGTATGAATATATATATATATATAATTCTCAACATTTATATATAATTGCTTTATGTAAATGCACATGTAAATTACATATGTGTAAAGCCATGTACAAAGAGATAGTTGCTGAAAGTGTGCATATCATAGAGAGTGTTTTGAGTTTTTAGTGTTTAGGGTTCTTTTTTTTAACTCTCTTTCTTGTACTTTGAGTTTTTCAAAATAAAAATTTTACATGATTTTAAGTTTAACATTTTCTAAAGCAAACATTATAGAGCAGGTTAAGGAAATGACCCAGTATCTACAGAATGATTTGATTGTTCAGTCCTCCAGCAGTTCATCAAACTACATTGAGCAGCAACCGTGACATTGTGTCAGGTGTGTTAAAGTGGTTGGGATTACAGAGATGAATGAAATATGCACCTTCTCGTTGTATATTACAACAAGACAAACATATAAATGAACCATTCTAATACAATATGGCTATTGCTTTAATATAAGAATTTGTAGGACCATAGGGGCAATGAACTCTGCAGGCATTGGTGGTAGAGAGGCTTCAGAGGGAAAGAACCATTTGAGCTTAGCCTTAAAGACTGAGGATGCTTTCATCACTCACCAGCCTTAGGTGGGGAAGGGAAAGCAATCCCTTCAAAGAGGAAGGAATCAACATCTAGTCCTATTTCATTCATCAAGAATGTGGAGGAGGAAGTAAACAGTTTATTATTTATAGTCTCAAATGATGGTAATGTGTGGAAGATGGGCAAATGGAACAAGAGACTTTGGAAGAGTCCTGATCAGGAACTAATAAAATGAGAACCTGCTTTGAAACATGCAAGCAGGTTTTTCTGAGGGAAGAAGAACTCTAAGCTGCGTTTAATGAAAGGAAGCAACTGTCAAAGCAATCTGACTAAGTTCAGTACATTAGGTTTGCAGTTGAGGAAGAAATATGGGTTGCTGTTCATTTAGGACCTGTGGAAGAGGTTGGAGAAAAGGGGATAGGTATTCAAGCAATGATTCATTAGGTAGAAAGAAGAGAATGTTAGAAATCAGACACTACTGCCACTTACTGAATAAATTCATCATAAGCCATATACAGACACATTATAAAGTATCTCAAGGTACCAGAATGCTTGACCATTGAGGTAAGGTGCCCCAAAATACTGTGTCTTCAAGGAAAACACAAGGGTTCAGTACTCATGGGTTAGCAGCAGTTAACATAAGACACACTAGCTTTTGGGGAGTGGGGGAGAAAGAAGCAAGGATTATGCATGTATGTATTTATATCATAGATGATAACAACAGAAGCCATTTAATCAAATGCTTATTATTGGCCTAATATAATGTCAGGTGTTTTACATAAATTACCTCATTTAATCCCAGCATGGCTCTAAGATCTAGATACATGTTACAATCATTCCCTTTTTACAGATGAGGAAACTAAGTCTTACAGGAGTTAAAAAACGTACTCAAGTTCAAATAGCTTTTAGGTGGTGAAGCTGTAAATTGAGATCGGACTTTAAATCCTATGCTCCCAACTGCTCAACTAGACACTAAGTTATATTCCCCCTGCTAAACCCTAGTCCCAGCCATCATCATATCACACCTGTATTGTCCCAACAGCCTGTCACCCCTCTGGTCCTACACAGTTCACAACATCCAGTGAACTTTCTAAAACATACATCAGACGACATCACTTTCCTTTATCAAACCATCCAGTGGCCCTCCACTGCACGTAAGATAAAATCCAAGTTCTTACCCTGCAGGTCCCTATGTGACCACTTCTCTGCCAGCCTCTCCAGTCTCGGTCATCAATCTCCGCTCTGCCCCTCTCTGACTGCACTCCAGTCACTCACCCTTCTGCTCTTCCTCAACACACTCTTCTCGTTCTGGCCTCACGGCATTGCTACTTGCTAGTCTACCTAAAATGCTCTTCTTCAAAGTCTTCACACAGCTGACTCGACCTCATTATTCAGATCTTGATTCAAATATCAGCTCCTTAGAGAAGGTTCCCCACACCAACAACAAGAACGACCCCTTTGCCCATGAAAACAGAAGTTACTTGAGGACAGGAACTATTGATTTCATGTTCTTCACTCTAATTCCAGAACCAAGAGTAATATCTGACACCTACTAGGCACTCAGGACATATTTCTTTCCTGAAATACTGGTATCTTTTTTAAAGTGTCATACTCATATGCCTATGAGTATATCTACATATATATATATATATATATATATATATATATATATATATATATATATATATATATATATATATTTATGGATATGTGAGCTTGTTGTCACCTCACAGAAGTGGAATGTACATCCCTCACCCAAAATTTGGTTTGAATGTCAAGACTAATGATGCCACACATATACCAAGAAGGTATGAAAAGGATTATTACTCACATAATGAGTTATGCATCAAAAATTCAGTTAGACCAAAAAAAGAAAAAAGAAAAAAACTGGTAACTGTGAAGTGTTGGGTAATTAGATGGTTGTGATTCTTTCATTCTATAGATATAGGAATAGATATAGAAATAATCTAAACTTCAACTTCTACACCTTAAGTATATAAAATTTTTATTTATCCATTATACCTCAATAAAACTGAAAAAATGGGATCAGTCTCAATGACAACTTACCCATGGTGTTTGTCTGATAACTAAAACATTGCGTGGTTTATTTAATTTAATTTGGACTTGTTTATGTAAGCCATTATGGCACCTGCAGCATGAGACCAATAAGAAAGGTGAACGTTCCATTGAATATCTAGTACTATCAAGAGCTAGTACTATATATTCTGAGAAGTGAAATGAGTGCCTTAGTCTCTCTATCAATGTGCAGAACTTCAAAGAAGGTAAAGAGTGCTATGGTGAGACATTGTATTGTGGCTTTAATATGTGCAGAAGATGTGTGACCTTGATTTATATTTTGGGTATCCGTGAGGCAAGAGATTCTATGAGTTCTTTACCCCAAATGAGGCAATCTTGGAGAAGGAATTGTTTTCATTGGCCAGAACAGATGGTCAGACCGCTGGCAGTGGCCCAAAGATCTATAAAAATGTGAAGATGAGGCCAATTGTTGGCTAAGACATGGCCAAGTGCTCAGATAACTGGCTAAAGTTTGGCCAACTGAGCTGATCCTGTGTCCTGTCCTTTATCAGGAACATTCTGATTAAGAGATGAAAAGCAGCAAGAGTCAAGCAAGCTCCATTAAGTGTGACAGTGGCAATGCCATTGGTTAAGTGAATGAACCCCCTTTGGTATTCACTGTGTTGAGCCAAAGGGGCTCCCCAGGTATCCAAGTGTTCTAAAAGATGACCTCCTCTAGCACTGTGGCATCCGGCAAGGGACCCAGCACAGGGGACGTTACCCTCTCCTCAAAGTAGGGTATGCAGAGAGACCAGGTTCAGCTCCATCCTGTAGCAAGGAGGCCTCACTAGCTGTGCTGGGCTTGCAGGGTGCTGTTTCCATGATCAAAGGCCTAACGGGCAGCTGTATACTGAGGGTCACAGGTTCAGGACCTGAGATAGTCTATATTTCCAGGAAAGTCCAGTATGTACCCACCAATTGCTACACTAATGGCATACAGCATTGGGCCAAGGAAGATAGTTCCTTGTATCAGAAGCCCATGCAACTAACGGCCATCACTGATGGTAGAGGGACTCCAAGATATATGAGAGAAGGTTGCTAAAGCTCCCACAGTGAAGGAATCCCGGGGGGCCGTAATAGGAATGCCTGTTCTATGGCCATTCAGGCAGATTCTAGTATCTTTTTACAGGGGGTCTCATTCAAGTTGGGCCTATTTGCAAGTTACAGAACAAAAAAAAAGCTTTGTAAATGAGGAGTGTTGCCTCCAGAATCTAAACATGTCGAAAACATGTAGGGCTTGTTTTAACAATGTGGGTCCTAAGAAGACTAAAAGCTGTTTCTTGACACTGTCAGGACTGGAGAAAGCCCTCAACTTACTAAATTATTTTCAGGAGCTTAACTGAAGTGGTGGGGCCCTGTACTATGGGTCTCATGTGAATCTCCTCAAAGGAGGATGTCATTAGTGTGATGTCATAACTGTGTACCCGAAAAAAGTTAGAGCTGGTTAAAATATTGCCTGTGAAGACTATGTGAGATGGCAGGCGTGGAGACTGAGCCCATTGAGTACCCAGGTGAAGGTGTATTGTGTCCCTTTAAAGGTGAAGGTTAACTGCAGCTGAGAGGTTGTTGAACTAGGCACTGAATAGAACATGCTAGCCAAATACTTTGCTCTAACTGCAAAGTATTTACCAGTTACTTATTTATTATTGGGTGGAATCAGTCATTTCAATAGGTGGGGCCATGACGCCAAGGGTACGAATTCACACTGAGGCACCGGTCCTGTTTTGCCGGGTTTAAGAACAAGTAAAACTTGGCTGTTAAATGCAGCAGAAGTGGGGATAACCACACCTTCTCTAAATAGGTCTTATATACTGGGTTTCAATCTGTGAAAACCGTGCTTTCATTTAGATTGAACCTTTTCTTAAACACTGAGGTGAAAGGTATTATTTTAACTAGGGGGAAAGGTCCATAGGGTCCCATAGTTTTCAAGCTGATTATAAGGGCCAGAGACTTAACTTGATTACTTATTGGGTCAGGTTCTCCACGTGCACTAGAGGATATTTTAGGGTAATGGATGTCTTGGCTATGGAAAAGTTAGGCACGGAAATAATTTGGATGGTTCAGGTTAGGCATATCTGTTTCTATTTTATGTTCACCTACTCCCTGGCTGGGAGTGGATGAACATAAAGTGTGGCCAGATGTGGGCCAGAAGGGGAAGGGGAATTAATGAGGCTTCAAAACTGTCCATTGTCAAACATCAAAAGTGGAATCAGATGATGACACACACTGCCACCACCCATACAGCACCCCTCTCCCCATCTGGGACCTCCCAAACACACACGGAAACACCAAGTCCATTTCCTCCTCACCAGCAGGATAAAGTGTTCAGGAAGAAATCTGTCTTCAGAGCTCAGTCCTCAACCAGTCCTTACTCCCGGTGTCTGGCTAACTATGGACTGGCTGGTCTGGGCCCCAAACTGGCAGGATACTACCTCCCTCCCTTCTCACACGCCTGCCCCTTCCTGCCTTCCTTCAGTCCCCATCACCGAAGAACAGACAGAGATACACACACATCTTTCTACAACAGCTTGTACATCAATAGCTGAGGGCTTTTTTATTTGGTCTCTACACAGGTGACCATGTCTCCAGTGCTTTCTCTGGAGAGACAACAGAGACAGCAAGGTCTCAGTCACCTGATAGACCCAGGGCAGCACTTTATGAACTGCTGGAAGAGCCCTCTGGGACGTTTTCATCCTCCTCTGGCTCTTTAGTCATTGTTGTACTCCGCCAGTAATACAATGCTAGCATCTTTGACTTTTTCTGTGTAGAACCTCTTACCGAATTCTGACGATGGACTGATTTTCTTAACTCGACCACCTCCTGAATCTGGTCGGAAAACAAAGTGATACAGAAAGATATTGATTTGGGGAAAGAGGATGGGAAGGAGAACTTTGAGAGAATGGGTGTGGATTGAGAAGGGGTTTGTGCCAGGGAAGGGCTGGGTAAGTCCTGGGTGGGGGATGAAGAGGAGGCACGTGAGTCGGGTAATCTGACCTCTTCCATCTTATAGCCCTGGAGTGGAGAATTCATCCTCTGCCTTCTGCGTTGGCCCCCCGGTGTTTGTTGCTCTGACCTCTCGGTGTTTCTCCGTGCATCACGGTTAGGCTCCTGGGGGACTGTACTTTCCTCTGCCATGTCAGTAGCAACAGTGTGCTCTACTCCAAGGCTCCTGGCCTCTCTATATATACCGTGCCAGGACAATGAAGAGCCACACCCATCAGCTTTGATTGGTCAGCCAATGGTAGCGCTGGGGTGGCTGTGACATCACAAAGCACTACCCTTGAAGATACGTGGGGGGAGGGGAGGGGTGCAGAGGAGTCTAGGTGCTCTGGTTAGAGAAAGGGAGTGCTTCCTCAACACCCAGTAAAGAGCCTTCCCAAATTGACCTTCCACTCTTCCTCATCTTCTCTGGTTCAATCCTTGTGGTGCACATGTTAGGGAGAAGGTGTTCCCTCCAAACCATTCCACATGGCCACGCCCATTCAGTGTTTAATTCTGTTGTCTCCCAGATCTCATCACCTGGTATTGTGTGGTTTTTAAAAACTTTTTATTTTAGAACAGTTTTAGGTTTACAGAGTAATTGTGAAGATCATATTCATACACTCCACAACAAATTTCCCTTCTTAACATTGTACATTAGTATGGTACAATTGTTCAACTTAGTGAACCAACACTGAAACAGTATTATTAACTAAAGTCTGTACTTCATCAGAATTCCTTTTTTTTTAAATGTTGAGCCTTCTTTTAATTAATTTATTTTTATTTTTAGGCTGTGTTGGGTCTTCGTTTCTGTGTGTGGGCTTTCCCTAGTTGTGGCAAGCAGGGGCCACTCGTCATCGTGATGGGCGGGCCTCTCACTGTCGCGGCCTCTCTTGTTGCGGAGCACAGGCTCCAGATGCGCAGGCTCAGCGGCTGTGGCTCACGGGCCTAGTTGCTGTGCGGCATGTGGGATCTTCCCAGATCAGGGCTCGAACCCGTGTCCCCTGCATCATCAGGCAGATTCTCAACCTCTGTGCCACCGTGGAAGCCCCAGATTGCCTTATTTTTTACCTAATATTCTTCTTCTGTCCCAGGATCCCAACCAAGATTCTACATTCAATTTAGTCATTCCATGTTATAACTTCTTAGGCTCCTCTTGGCTGTGACAGTTTTTTAGACTTCTTTTTTTTGAAGACTTTGACAGTTTGGGGTCTTGTGTTTTGTCTTTTACATTAGGTCTGCAGATGTTATTGCTCTTATAGGTAAAAGTTTTTATAAGTTTCTTCTTCCAGAAGACCTCAAATCAAGTCAGTACCATCAGTGTTATGGACTTCCCCGTGGCAATGGTTGAACTAATCTCTTGGCTTTGTCACAGAGGTGACACAAATGTTTTTCTCTAGAGGTCTGAGGATCAGGATCATTTTTATTTATGACAGAGGCACAGGGGCAGCAGCAGAAGCATTTTGTAAGGTACTAGTGAGTCATTTACTTTTAGAAGTATGACCTCAGCATCCCACATACTTAACGGCTCTTCCTCCACACGAGTGACCATCCAATGGACCTGTATATTGAACAGACTGTCAGTCTTTCTCCTGAGCTCTATATAGAAAGGGGGCCAACATGTGGTTGAGACACAACCAGTGTTCACATGGTAAGAGTCATTTCTTTGAGGTTAGTATCAGTCGCACCTTAGTTTGGAATTGAAACACGTGATTCAACCTCAGAATCACAAATAGATCCAGGTTGAGACACAGGATTCAGGACTGCTTTAAGGAAGGTCCCAATCCAAGAATCCTTTCACTATATGCCAAGTGGCTAAACTGACTTATGTTGGTCAAAGCTTTAGCAGACACTCAGTAGGACTAACAAATGCAGCACAAAGAAGCAAGTTCAAAGCACAAGCTAGCCAGCAGGCCGTAGCCCAAGTGCCTGTTCACCAGCATAGAGCAGAGCCAGTTAGAAAGCGAAAGCAAGAGAAGAAAGACCCCCGGTGGTAAGGGATAGCACCTTGATGTCCTGCTCACAGGACCAGTTGTTGTAATCACACCACAGAGACAGGATGGACCCTTCAACCCAAATTCGGTTTGGATGTCGAGACTGATAACACATACACCTAGAGTGTATGAAAAACCTTACTACATAAGGAGGCTTTCTGGGGAGAGCAGGGCAGGCTCTCAAGCAGGTTCAAGAATGGCTTGAGAGAGCAGAAGAAGGAGACTGGCTTGGCTTTTATGGTGGTGAGGGGATGACGCTGGAGTGTTCCCACACACAGGTCAGGTTTTGCACAGCCTGAACTTCCTCCTGGCCCACAGAAGAGAGAGTACCTGAGCTTTCTTATCCGATCTAGGGAAGCAGGGGAAGAGGCAGTGGTAGGGCTCTTTTATAGAATAATGTTGTGTAAATGCAAGGTGTTTAGCACAGTTTAGAATTCTCAAAACCATTATAACCACACTTATATTGTTTTCAGTTAAACTACGTTTCACTAGATTAGTATTTCCCAAATTATGGTCCTTTAAATATTATTTAAGGTGGCTTAGAATAATCTTGGTTCATCACAGAGAAACTGTGTAGAAAGAGAAAAGACTGCTAGCCTCAGGAGGTCTGACACACTGGTCACAAAAGAGCAGACTTCATTGTACTATCTGCTGAATTATGAGGGGTTTCTAACATGTTTCCCATCCTGGGTGACTACTGTAGCACCCAAAGACTGTAATAATAATTACCGAAACTAACATTTATTGACTACTAACTCTATGTAGGAATTATGCTAAATACCCATATACATATTTAATCCTCATCACAACCCTATTGAGGTAAGTGGCAAAAGAGTGGTTTCTGTCATTTCTGCCAGGACATCTCCATTCCAATTGCAGAAGCAGAAAAGAGCATATAGGAGGGCACATGGGAATATTTATGGGCCAGGCTCAAAAGGGGTATGCATTACTCCTGCTCACATTTCCTTGGGAAAAACTCACATGGCCACATCTAACTACAAGAGAAAATGAGAAATGTAGTCTACCTGGTAGAAGAGGAGAACTTAAATGTTGGAGATAAGCTAGCAATCTCTGTCTCCACCATCTTGTTCATCACTCTCCCCAGTATTTACAGTAGAGCCTGGCACATAGTAGGTGGCCATGAATATTTCTGTTGAATGAATGGGTTTCAACTTTTTTGGTCAGTTATGGGGATCAACAGCATATAGAACTTGGTTAAGCAATGGTTTCCTAGATATGACACAAAAAGCACAAGCAACAAAGAAAGAGTAAATTGGACTATATCAAAATTTTAAAATGTTTTCTTCTGCAAAAAAATACCATGAAGAAAACAAAAAGGCACACCAAAGAGAGATCCTGGCAAATCATATATTTAATAAAAGTGTAGTATCCAGAATACAGAAAGAACTCTTACAACTCAACAACAAAAATACAAACAACCCAACTGAAAATCAGGTAAAGGACTTAAATAGACATTGTGCTAATGAAGATATACAAATAGCCAACAAACATATGAAAATATGCTCAATACCATTAGTCGTGAGGGAAATGCAAATCAAAACCACGATGAGATGCCACTTCAAACCCACTAGGAAGGCTATAACTTTTTTAAAAAGAAAATAAAAAGTATTGACAAGGATGTAGAGAAAGTGAAACACTCATACACGTCTGGTGGGAACATAAAATGATACAGGTTCTGTGGAAAACATTTTGGCAGTTACTCAACAAGTTAAACATAGACTTGCCATATTACCCAGTAACTCTACTCCTAGGTATATAATGAAAAGAGTTGAAAAGGAGGGAACAACAGCAACAACAACAACAAAAAAAAAACAGGTGAATTGAGCAACACAAAAGCAAAGGGCAGATAATGTTTCAAGAAGTAAAAAATGGTCAACTTTATTAAATACTTTTACAGGTAATATAGGGACAGACAAATGACGATTGAACTTGTTAGTAGAGAGGTCATTGGTAAATTTGATAAGAAGGAAATTGAAAGAGTGGAATATATTTTAATATAAACCTGGATGTGTATTAAGGAGAAAATGTGAGATCAGAAAATGAGGGGCGGATAGACAATTTCTTTTGCGAGTTTTGGTGCTAAGGGGAGGAGAAATATGGGACTATAGCTGGAGGGGGATTTGGTATTAAGAGAGTGTATTTTTAAGAGGGTAGATTCTAGAATGCATCTAGCCAATATAAATGACTGAATGAAACTGACGACATAAAAATCCAAAGGGATAATTGCAGAAGAGAAAATATTGAGAAAGCAAGAGGGGTATTCAGAGCACTAGTAGATGGGATCGGTAGCAAATGTGGAAATCTTGGCTTTCCATGAGAATGAGTAATATTTATAGATTCTACAGTGGAGAAGGAAACGATTATGGTATGATTACAAATGCAGGTAAGATGGTAGATTTGGTGGGGAAATATAAAAGAATTTTCTCTTGACTCTTCAGTTTTCTCAGTGAAGGATGAGATAAGGGCATAAAATAACAAGAGTGAGGGTAGGGTTTTGAGAAATTGAGGGGAAGATAAAGTATTGGATATTCATTTTGTGTAATGGAAATGGGTGTATAATATGGAAGGATTGATCATTTAAGATATGTGGTCAAGAATTTAAGGTGTGATCAGTTAGCTTTGTCTTGTAAATTTCTACAGCAACATCCATCACTTGTATATAGGAACAAAGCAGGTAGATAGCTAAATTTAACAAGGGTTGTGGTTTTGCCAGGGAAGTACTAGGGTGGGAAAGTGAGTAGGGAGATGAAGGTTGATGAAAGTAAGTGATACTCATGATAAATTGGTAAGCAATGAGGAAATGCGAAAAGAGAAATGTGGCTGATGCTGAAAAGTAGTAGAATTCACAGATTGGAATTCAAAATTGAAGAATTTTTAGAGTTGGGTGTGTGAAGGTGTGTATACCTGCACGTGAGGGAGGTATTTTGCTAGGAAAGATAATCAGTTGTAGCCCAAGAGATGTATGTTATAAAATCAGGATTTCAGAGTTGCTGTAATTTTTGAGAATGTCAATGTCTAGTGCATGAGCATTAGAGTGAGTGGCTTAAGTATGATGGAAGAAAAATACCATTGGAATTGAGGGCATGAAAGGTTTGCAAAGCCAAAAATGCTGGATGAATATCCACATAGATGACAGATGTTGAAGTTGCCAAGATGGTGGCAGTACTAAAAGTGGAGAAGAAGACTCAGGAAAGTGTCTAATGAATGAAGGTAAAGAAATAGATGGCGTAGCACATGATATTATCTAATAGCAAGAACTACAAATGAGCTCTGAATTTTGAAAGAGAAAGGAGCAGAAATGGTTTGAAAGTGACAGTGAGTCGACTCCTTGGGGTATGTGAGGAAAACTAACGTTTGCTCAAGAGGACTGCAGGGGAAGTGATTTCCTCAAGGCACAGCCATATTCCAGTCATAAAACAGAGATTAAGGGAACACGGAGAGAACAACTTGAAGCTACTGGGGAGTTTCTTAATGATAGACTATGAGTTACAGAGGGCAGGAAAGAAGCGCTCATGAAGTTGGGGAGAGGGTTGGGTCCAATTCCGTCAAGTGCAGAGCAATACGTGAATAAGGGTCTAGTTAATGATGGATAATCTGCAGGGTGGTGACTTAAGTAAAAGTGATAAGACAAGATGGACCTTGTGACTGCACGGCAGATTGGGAGGTGAGTAAAGCCCTCCAGACTACAGATTGCTTAATCTAGGCTGACCTAGAACTAAGAAGAATCCAGAAATCCCACTGAAACCTGTTTCCTCTAAATATCATGTATCCTGTATGATGATCCAGCATTTCAAAGATAGACTAGTAAGGACATCTAAGAGGGTAGGCTTGAAAGGAAACTAGTGTGTTTGCTCAAGAGTGTGAGTGTGTATGAAAAATATCAACAGCAAATTCTAATGTCAGAGGGTTGCTACTATAGGCTTATGGAGCCATGCACTATTCTTGGACAACACAAGGTGCCTGCACAGATGTGGCCCAGATGCAAGCACCAACACTTACTGGGCACCTGCAAAGCCAAAGCTGGGGAAGATGGAAGGCCAAGTGGAAGTGGTATTTTCCCAAGACAGGAATGTATTTACTTAGGCTTCCTAAATGGCAGGTGGACAAAAAATGGAAGAAAGGAAATTAAGCTTCTTTTTGCCTAACATCTCTCCTCAGGAGGAAGTACTTGGAGTTGTATTTCCTACATAAATTCCCCTGCTAAAACTCCAGGGAGCTCATCAGTGGGCAGATGTTCCCACCTAAGTATGGTTACCAGCAAACATTTATTCAAAATCATGGCTGCATCTGGCTCACATTAGAAGGGTTCTCTTTGTCATTGTCTTTTAAAAGAACAATTCCCCATGCTTATAAATCCAGACTCAGAACATCAATTCAACCAACCTCAGGAGCCCTGTGGCTACACCTTCCTGCTGGGAATCAGCATGGTCCCCAGACAATCAATTTCAGGAGTATTACCAAAGTGTTTTCATTTTCAGTGTTTATCCACTGGAATGTCTACGAGTGAAGAATAGACAGGGCAATACAATCCTAAGATTCAATTTCTTTCATCAAATACAAACTGTGTATATGAGCATCAAGGCAAGAGGATGGAGGACTTTAACTGAAATTCCAATAGATATCTAAGTGCAAATCCTGGAACCATCCCATGCTAGCATTGTGAGTTAGGATAGGTACTTAACCACTCTGAGCCTGTTTTCTGATCTCTAAAAAAAAAATAGAAGGATAATATCTCATACAGCTGTTGCAAAGATCAACTCAAATAATTCATGTACAGAATATAGCACAACAACCTACAGAATGGGAGAAAATATTTGTAAATCGTGTATCTGATAAGGGATTTTTATTCAGAATATATAAAGAACTCTTACATGCCTGTGATAAGAAGGTAAATAACCCAACTTTTAAAATGGTCAGAAGATCTAAATAGACATTTCTGCAAGGAAGATATACAAATGGCCAGCAAGCACATTAGAGACGCTTGACATCATTATTCATCAGGAAAACACAAATGAAAACCACAGAAAGATACCATTTCATACCCATGCGGATGGCTAGAATCCAAAAGTCAGATAATCATAACTGTTGGTGGGGATTTAGAGAAATCAGAACCATCTTACACTGTTAGTGAGAATGTAAAATGGTATACCTGCTTTGGAAAAGTTTGGTAGTTTCTCAGAGGGTGAAACAGTGTTACTGTATGACCCACTTGTAGGTATATTCCCAAGATAAATGCAAATATATGTCCATACAAAAACTTGTACATAAATATTCATAGCAGCAATATTCATAATACCCAAAGATGGAAACAACCCAAATGCCCATCAACTGACCAGTGGACAAACAAAATGTGGCAAATCCATACAACAGAATACTATTCAGACATCAAAAGGAATGAAGAACTAATATATGCTACAATATGGCTGAACCTTAAAAACATTATGCTAAGTGAAAGAAGTCAGTCACAAAAGACCACATATTATGTGATTCTATTCATATGAAATGCTCAGAACAGGCAAATCTATAGCTACAAAATAGATCAATAATTGCTTAAGGCTGAGGCAGAAGTTGTTGGGAGCATAGGGGATTCACAGCTACAAGATACGAGGGTTTCTTTTTGAGGTGTTGAAAACGTTCTAAAATAGACTGGAGGGAACTTCAAGACGTCGGAAGAGTAAGACGTGGAGATCACCTTCCTCCCCACAGAAGCATCAGAAATACATCTACACATGGAACTGCTCCTATAGAACACCCACTGAACGCTGGCAGAAGACCTCAGACCTCCCAAAAGGCAAGAAACTCCCCAGGTAGCTGGGTAGGGCAAAAGAAATAAAGAAAATGTAGAGACAAAAGAATAGGAACGGGACCTGCACCAGTGGGAGGGAGCCTGAAGGAGGAAAGGTTTCCACACACTAGAAGCCCCTTCACTGGCGGAGACTACAGGTGGCGGACGGGGGCAGCTTCGGAGCCACGGAGGAGAGCGCAGCAACAGGGGTGCGGAGGGCAAAGCGGAAAGGTTCAAGCACGGAGCATCGGTGCCGACCAGTACTCACCAGCCCGCGAGGCTTGTCTGCTCACCTGCCGGGACGGGTGGGGGCTGGGAGCTGAGGCTTGGGCTTCGGTCTGAGCGCAGGCAGAGGACTGGCAGTGTGAACACAGCCTGAAGGGGTTAGTACGCCACGTCTAGCCAGGAGGGAGTCCAGGAAAAGTCTGGAGCTGCCGCAAAGGCAAGAGACTTTTTCTTCCCTCTGTGATTCCTGGTGCACAAGCAGAGGGGATTCAGAGCGCCGCCTAAAGGAGCTCCAGCGATGGACGCGAGGCGCAGCTAGGAGCGCAGACACCAGAGATGGGCATGAGATGCTAAGGCTGCTGCTGCCACCACCAAGAACCCTGTGTGCGAGCACAGGTCACTATCCACACCTCCCTTCAGGGAGCCTGTGCAGCCCGCCACTGCCAGTGTCCCGTGATCCAGGGACGACTTCCCCGGGAGAACGCATGGCGTGCCTCGGGCTGGTGCAACGTCACGCCGGCCTCTGTCACTGCAGGCTCACCCTGCCTCCCTACCCCTCCCTCCTCCAGGCCTGAGCGAGCCAGAGCCCCCAAAGCAGCGGCTCCTATAACCCCATCCTGTCTGAGCGAAGAACAGACGCTCTCAGGAGACCTACACGCAGAGGCGGGGTCAAATCCAAAGCTGAACCCCGGGAGCTGTGCGAACAAAGAAGAGAAAGGGAAATCTCGCCCAGCAGCCTCAGGAGCAGCGGATTAAATCTCCACAATCAACTTGATGTACCCGGCATCGGTGGAACACCTGAATAGACAACGAATCATCCCAAATGGAGGAGGTGGACTTTGGGAGCAACGCTATTTATACATTTTTTCCCTTTTTCTCTTTTTGTGAGTGTGTATGCGTATGCTTCTGTGTGTGATTTTGTCTGTATATTTTGGCACTTACCGTTTGTCCTAGGGTTCTGTCTGTCCGTTTTTTGTTTTTTTTTAGTATACTTTTCAGCGCTTCATATCATTGGTGAATTGGTTTCTTCGTCTGGTTTTTCTCTTCTTTTTCGTTTTTTTAATTACTTAAAAAATTTTAATAAAAAATTTTTGTTCTTTATTTTAATAACTCTTTAATAATTTAATTTAATTTAATTCTACATTTTTATTTATTTATTTATTTATTTATTTCTCCCTTTTATTCTGAGCCGTGTGTGTGACAGACTCTTGGTGCTCCAGCCAAGCATCAGGGCTGTTCCTCTGACGTGGCAGAGGCAATTCAGGATATTGGTCCACCACAGACCTCCCAGCTCCACGTAATATCAAACGGTGAAAATCTCCCAGAGATCTCCATCTCAACACCAAGACCCAGCTCCACTAAATGACCAGCAAGCTACGGTGCTGGATACCTTATGCCAAACAACTACCAAGAAAGGAACACAACTCCACCCAATAGAAGAGAGGCTGCCTAAAATCATAGTAAGGTCACAGACACCCCAAAACACACCACCAGACTTGGACCTGCCTACCAAAAAGAAAAGATCCAGCCTCAGTGACCAGAACACAGGCACTATTCCCCTCCACTAGGAAGCCTACACAACCCACTGAACCAACCTTAGCCACTGGGGACAGACACCAAAAACAAAGGGAACTACGAACTTGCAGCCTGTGAAAAGGAGACCCCAAACACAGTAATATAAGCAAAATGAAAAGACAGAAAAACACATAGCAGATGAAGGAGCAAGGTAAAAACGCACCAGACCTAACAAATGAAGAGGAAATAGGCAGTCTACCTGAAAAAGTATTCAGAATAATGATAGTAAAGATGATCCAAAATCTTGGAAATAGAATGGAGAAAATACAAGAAAAGTTTCACAAGGACCTAGAAGAACTAAAGAGCAAACAAACAATCATGAACAACACAATAAATGAAATTACATATCCTCTAGAAGGGATCAATAGCAGAATAAATGAGGCAGAAGAACGGATAAGTGACCTGGAAGATAAAATAGTGGGAATAACTACTGGAGAGCAGAATAAAGAAAAAAGAATGAAAAGAATTGAGGACAGTCTCAGAGACCTCTGGGACACGATTAAACGTACCAACATTCAAATTATAGGGGTTCCCAAAGAAAAAGAGAAAAAGAAAGGGACTGAGAAAATATTTGAAGAGATTATAGTTGAAAACTTCCCTAATATGGGAAAGGGAATAGTTAATCAAGTCCAGGAAGCACAGAGAGTCCCATACAGGATAAATCCAAGGAGAAACACGCCAAGACACATAGTAGTCAAACTATCAAAAAGTAAATACAAAGAAAAAATATTAAAAGCAGCAAGGGAAAAACAACAAATAACGTAGAAGGGAATCCCCATAAGGTTAACAGCTGATCTTTGAGCAGAAATTCTGCAAACCAGAAGGGAGGGGCAGGACATATTTAACGTGATGAAAGGGAAAGACCTACAACCAAGATTACTCTACCCAGCAAGGATCTCATTCAGATTTGACAGAGAAATTAAAACCTTTACAGACAAGCAAAAGCTAAGAGAATTCAGCAGAACCAAACCAGCTTTACAGCAAATGCTAAACCAACTTCTCCAGGCAGGAAACACAAGAGAAGGAAAAGACTTACAATAACAAATGCAAAACAATTAAGAAAATGGTAATAGGAGCATACATATCGATAATTACCTTAAATGTAAATGGATTAAATGCTCCCACCAAAAGACACAGACTGGCTGAATGGATACAAAAACAAGACCCGTATATATGCTGTCAACAAGAGACCCACTTCAGACCTAGGGAAACATACAGACTGAAAGTGAGAGGATGGAAAAAGATATTCCATGCAAATGAAAATCAAAAGAAAGCTGGAGTAGCAATTCTCATATCAGACAAAATAGACTTTAAAATAATGACATACAAGGGACAAAGCAGGACACTACATAATGATCAAGGGATCGATCCAAGAAGAAGATATAACACTTGTAAATATTTATGCACCCAACATAGGAGCACCTCAATACATAAGACAAATGCTAACAGCCATAAAAGGGGAAATCGACAGTAACACAATCATAGTAGGCGACTTTAACACCCCACTTTCAACAATGGACAGATCATCCAAAATGAAAAAAAAAATAAGGAAACACAACTTTAAATGATACATTAAACAATATGGACTTAATTGATATTTATAGGACATTCCATCCAAAAACGTCCAGAGATAAACCCATGTACACATGGTCACCTTATCTTGATAAAGGAGGCTAGAGTATACAATGGAGGAAAGACAGCCTCTTCAATAAGTGGTGCTGGGAAAACTGGACAGCTACATGGAAAAGAATGAAATTAGAACACTCCCTAATGCCATACACAAAAATAAACTCAAAATGGATTAAAGACCTTAATGTAAGGCCAGACACACTAAAACTCTTAGAGGAAATAAAAGAAGAACACTCTTTTGAGATAAATCACACTAAGATCTTGTTTGACCCACCTCCTAAAGAAATGGAAACAAAACTAAAAATAAACAAATGGGACCGAGTGAAACTTAAAAGCTTTTGCACAGCAAAGGAAACCATAAACAAGATGAAAAGACAACCCTCAGAATGGGAGAAAATATTTGCAAACGAAGCAACTGACAAAGGATTAGTCTCCAAAATTTACAAGCAGCTCATGCAGCTCAATATCAAAAACACAAACCACCCAATCCAAAAATGGGCAGAAGACCTAAATAGACATTTTTCCAAAGAAGATACACAGATTGCCAACAAACACATGAAAGAATGCTCAACGTCGTTAATCATTAGAGAAATGCAAATCAAAACTACAATGCGGTATCATCTCACACCGGTCAGAATGGCCATCATCAAAAAATCTACAAACAATAAATGGACAACCTGGAAGAAATGGACAAATTCTTAGAGAAGGTGTGGAGAAAAGGGAACCCTCATACACTGTTGATGGGAATGTAAATTGATACAGTCACTAAGGAGAACAGTATGGAGGTTCCCTAAAAAACTAAAAATAGAACTACCATACGACCCAGCAATCCCACTATGGGGCATATATCCTGAGAAAACCATAATTCAAAAAGAGTCATGTACCACAATGTTCATTGCAGCTCTATTTACAATAGCCAGGACTTGGAAGGAACCTAAGTGTCCATCAACAGATGAATGGATAAAGAAGATGTGACACATGTATACAATGGAATATTACTCAGCCATAAAAAGGAACGAAACTGAGTTATTTGTAGTGAGGTGGATGGACACAGAGTCTGTCATACAGAGTGAAGTAAGTCAGAAAGAGAAAAACAAATACCGTATCCTAACACATATATATGGAATCTTTAAAAAAATATGGTCATGAGGAACCTAGGGGCAAGACGGGAAAAAAGACGCAGACCTGGGCTTCCCTGGTGGTGTACTGGTTGAGAATCCGCCTGCCGATGCAGGGGACACGGGTTCGTGCCCCGGTCTGGGAGGATCCCACATGCCACGGAGAGGCTGGGCCCGTGAGCCATGGCCAGTGAGCCTGCGCTTCCGGAACCTGTGCTCCACAACTGGAGAGGTCACAACAGTGAGTGGCCCGCGTACCGAAAAAAAAAGAAATGTCGCAGACCTACTAGAGAATGGACTTGAGGACACGGGGAGGGGGAAGGGTAAGCTGGGACAAAGTGAGAGAGTGGCATGGACATATATACACTACCAAATGTAAAACAGATAGCTAGTGGGAAGCAGCCACATAGCACAGGGAAATCAGCTCAGTGCTTTTTGACCACCTAGAGGGGTGGGATAGGGAGGGTGGGAGGGAGGGAGATGCAAGAGGGAGGGGATATGGGTATATACATATATGTATAGCTGATTCACTTTGTTATAGAGCAGAAACTATTACACCATTGTAAAGCAATCATACTCCAGTAAAGATGTTAAAAAAAAAGTGTGTTTGTTCAAAATAAATAAATAAATAACTTTCCTAACTGCTTAGGAAAGTTATTTCTCCTTCCTATGAAATGAAAAATGATGTATAAGGGCACTTAGTATTGACTATAAATTCCAGTTCTGTCAGTGATGGTATCTGGCGCATGAGGGGCACCCAAGTTAGGGAGCTTTTGGTTAATTTCCCTGGGCCATATAGAGCAAAGTGTTCTCTCAAATACTCTCTGGAAATTCGGAGCCTCAAATATGTTTGCCACCTTCCCCCAAGTCATCATATTTATTAACATCCTTGTCTTATTTTTCTAGAAGCAGGAGCTTCTAGCAGATCTTTTCCCTTTGTGAAAGGATGTATTTCTGTGTGAGGTGGATCAAGGCCGCCTTAGTCTGTCCTCTAATGTTCACCTCAGTAGCACTTTACCTGGTTGATAATATCTTTGAGGCCAACTTCCTGTAATGTTTTTCTTTTTCTTTTCTTTTTTTTACCTTAGGAGCACTGTATAATAAAAACTCCATTAAAGATGCAAAACCAAAGTGAGCCATGAAGCAAGACACGATGGGGCCTATCAGCATTCCTAAGCGTGTTCAAGGCGAAAGCATTTCAGAGGGAGTTAAACAACAGTCATTATAGCTATCTTTGTTGACCTCTGAATCTATATGCCAGTCACTGTGTTTGACATACATTAATTCTCATAAAACTTCTGTCATGTTGACATTATTATCTCCCTTTTACAAATGGGGAAAGAGGTTCACATAAATTAAATGACTTTCTCAGGGCAACAGCTAGTAAGTTTCAGGGCTGGATTTGTATCCAAAATAAAGTGGGCTTTGTTTGGTTTTTTGACTCTATTTTCTTTTTAGTACTACTGCATACATTTATTATTTATATGTATTAAAAAGGATAAAATAAGTTTGGACTCCTCTCTCACACAACATGAAGTTCTGTATGATCTAAAGATAAAAATGTTGAAGTAAAATATATATATTATGGAAAACGTATGCATAATCTAGGAGTCAAGAAAAATTTCTGTGCAAGCTGGAAAACCTAGACATTCTAGAGTAATGACTGACATATTTGAGTGCTTAAAACTTAAAATGTAATCATATGGCAAACGTAAAGGCAAATAAAACCAGAAGACAAATAATACAGGAACATATATTTGTAAGACACATGACATATAAAGGGTTCAATATCCAACATATAAAAAATTTCCCACACATTAATAAGAAAAGACAAACACCCTAATTGAAAGTGGTTAAAAAGGGTAAAAAGGGCTGTTCAAGGAGGCAGAAAACCCCCTTGCCAATAAACAAGTGAAATTACTCAACTTTACTAGCAATCAGGCGTATTGAAATTAAATTAACAAGGAAATATCACTTTAAGACCATTAAACATGTTATCACACATTGCTGGAGTTTTGTGGAGGTTAATATGTTATCTCATACATTTGCCGAGGGAAATGTGCAGTATATTAAAGCCATTTGGAAGTCAATCTGGCAACCCCTATTAAAATTAAGAATTTACATAAACTTTAACTTAGCAATTCCATTTCCGGGGCCCCCTTCCATAGAAGATAAAAGCACGGGTATATAACAGTGAATATGAACAAGATAAATTTTACGTATATATTGAGATTAATTGCAACGTTTTTTCTAGTAGCCAAAAAACTGGAATCAACTTGAATGTCCTCAATAGAGGAATGGTTTAATAAGTTGTCTTTCACTCAAACCATTGCATTTTACATAACTAGTTTAAAAAGTGTGTTAAGTCTATACCAGACGATGTGGAAAACATTTCTCTGAAATGTTTCTAAGTGAGAAAAACTACGTGCAGTAAAGAGTAAAATAGTGCCCCTATATGTTTTTATGCATACATATGTATGTTACCTTATTTATGAACATAGACAAAGATATGCAAAGATTCACACCAGGCTTTTAACACTGCTTATCCAGTGGAGGAGTGGCTAATGAAGTGTAAAAATCCTATTGATGTACAGGCTTTCTCAATATTTATGTATATGTATGAATATATATATATATAATTCTCAACATTTATATATAATTGCTTTATGTAAATGCACATGTAAATTACATATGTGTAAAGCCATGTACAAAGAGATAGTTGCTGAAAGTGTGCATATCATAGAGAGTGTTTTGAGTTTTTAGTGTTTAGGGTTCTTTTCTTTTAACTTTCTTTCTTGTACTTTGAGTTTTTCAAAATAAAAATTTTACATGATTTTAAGTTTAACATTTTCTAAAGCAAACATTATAGAGCAGGTTAAGGAAATGACCCAGTATCTACAGAATGATTTGTTTGTTCAGTCCTCCAGCAGTTCATCAAACTACATTGAGCAGCAACCGTGACATTGTGTCAGGTGTGTTAAAGTGGTTGGGATTACAGAGATGAATGAAATATGCTCCTTCTTGTTGTATATTACAACAAGACAAACATATAAATGAACCATTCTAATACAATATGGCTATTGCTTTAATATAAGAATTTGTAGGACCATAGGGGCAATGAACTCTGCAGGCATTGGTGGTAGAGAGGCTTCAGAGGGAAAGAACCATTTGAGCTTAGCCTTAAAGACTGAGGATGCTTTCATCACTCACCAGCCTTAGGTGGGGAAGGGAAAGCAATCCCTTCAAAGAGGAAGGAATCAACATCTAGTCCTATTTCATTCATCAAGAATGTGGAGGAGGAAGTAAACAGTTTATTATTTATAGTCTCAAATGATGGTAATGTGTGGAAGATGGGCAAATGGAACAAGAGACTTTGGAAGAGTCCTGATCAGGAACTAATAAAATGAGAACCTGCTTTGAAACATGCAAGCAGGTTTTTCTGAGGGAAGAAGAACTCTAAGCTGCATTTAATGAAAGGAAGCAACTGTCAAAGCAATCTGACTAAGTTCAGTACATTAGGTTTGCAGTTGGGGAAGAAATATGGGTTGCTGTTCATTTAGGACCTGTGGAAGAGGTTGGAGAAAAGGGGATAGGTATTCAAGCAATGATTCATTAGGTAGAAAGAAGAGAATGTTAGAAATCAGACACTACTGCCACTTACTGAATAAATTCATCATAAGCCATATACAGACACATTATAAAGTATCTCAAGGTACCAGAATGCTTGACCATTGAGGTAAGGTGCCCCAAAATACTGTGTCTTCAAGGAAAACACAAGGGTTCAGTACTCATGGGTTAGCAGCAGTTAACATAAGACACACTAGCTTTTGGGGAGTGGGGGAGAAAGAAGCAAGGATTATGCATGTATGTATTTATATCATAGATGATAACAACAGAAGCCATTTAATCAAATGCTTATTATTGGCCTAATAAAATGTCAGGTGTTTTACATAAATTACCTCATTTAATCCCAGCATGCCTCTAAGATCTAGATACATGTTCCTATCATTCCCTTTTTACAGATGAGGAAACTAAGTCTTACAGGAGTTAAAAAACGTACTCAAGGTCAAATAGCTTTTAGGTGGTGAAGCTGTACATTGAGATCGGACTTTAAATCCTATGCTCCCAACTGCTCAACTAGACACTAAGTTATATTTCCCCTGCTAAACCCTAGTCCCAGCCATCATCATATCACACCTGTATTGTCCCAACAGCCTGTCAGCCCTCTGGTCCTACACAGTTCACAACATCCAGTGAACTTTCTAAAACATACATCAGATGACATCACTTTCCTTTATCAAACCATCCAGTGGCCCTCCACTGCACGTAAGATAAAATCCAAGTTCTTACCCTGCAGGTCCCTATGTGACCACTTCTCTGCCAGCCTCTCCAGTCTCGGTCATCAATCTCCGCTCTGCCCCTCTCTGACTGCACTCCAGTCACTCACCCTTCTGCTCTTCCTCAACACACTCTTCTCGTTCTGGCCTCACGGCATTGCTACTTGCTAGTCTACCTAAAATGCTCTTCTTCAAAGTCTTCACACAGCTGTCTCGACCTCATTATTCAGATCTTGATTCAAATATCAGCTTCTTAGAGAAGGTTCCCCACACCAACAACAAGAACGACCCCTTTGCCCATGAAAACAGAAGATACTTGATTCAAATATCAGCTTCTTAGAGAAGGTTCCCCACACCAACAACAAGAACGACCCCTTTGCCCATGAAAACAGAAGTTACTTGAGGACAGGAGCTATTGATTTCATGTTCTTCACTCTAATTCCAGAACCGAGAGTAATATCTGACACCTACTGGGCACTCAGGACATATTTCTTTCCTGAAATACTGGTATATTTTTTAAAGTGTCATACTCATATGCCTATGAGTATATCTACATATATATATATATATATATATATATATATATATATATATATATATATATATATATATATATATATATATATATATATATATATATATATATATATATATATATATATATATATATATATATATATATATATATATATATATATATATATATATATATATATATATATGGATATGTGAACTTGTTGTCACCTCACAGAAGTGGAATGTACATCCCTCACCCAAAATTTGGTTTGAATGTCAAGACTAATGATGCCAAACATATACCAAGATGGTATGAAAAGGATTATTACTCACATAATGAGTTATGCATCAAAAATGCAGTTAGACCAAAAAAAGAAAAAAGAAAAAAACTGGTAACTGTGAAGTGTTGGGTAATTAGATGGTTGTGATTCTTTCATTCTATAGATATAGGAATAGATATAGAAATAATCAAAATATCAAGTTCTACACCTTAAGTATATACAATTTTTATTTATCCATTATACCTCAATAAAACTGAAAAAATGGGATCAGTCTCAATGACAACTTACCCATGGTGTTTGTCTGAGAACTAAAACATTGCGTGGTTTATTTAATTTAATTTGGACTTGTTTATGTAAGCCATTATGGCACCTGCAGCATGAGACCAATAAGAAAGGTGAACGTTCCATTGAATATCTAGTACTATCAAGAGCTAGTACTATATATTCTGAGAAGTGAAATGAGTGCCTTAGTCTCTCTATCAATGTGCAGAACTTCAAAGAAGGTAAAGAGTGCTATGGTGAGACATTGTATTGTGGCTTTAATATGTGCAGAAGATGTGTGACCTTGATTTATATTTTGGGTATCCGTGAGGCAAGAGATTCTATGAGTTCTTTACCCCAAATGAGGCAACCTTGGAGAAGGAATTGTTTGCATTGGCCAGAACAGATGGTCAGACCGCTGGCAGTGGCCCAAAGATCTATAAAAATGTGAAGATGAGGCCAATTGTTGGTTAAGACATGGCCAGGTGCTCAGATAACTGGCTAAAGTTTGGCCAACTGAGCTGATCCTGTGTCCTGTCCTTTATCAGGAACATTCTGATTAAGAGATGAAAAGCAGCAAGAGTCAAGCAAGCTCCATTAAGTGTGACAGTGGCAATGCCATTGGTTAAGTGAATGAACCCCCTTTGGTATTCACTGTGTTGAGCCTAAGGGGCTCCCCAGGTATCCAAGTGTTCTAAGAGATGACCTCCTCTAGCACTGTGGCATCCGGCAAGGGACCCAGCACAGGGGACGTTACCCTCTCCTGAAAGTAGGGTATGCAGAGAGCCCAGGTTCAGCTCCATCCTGTAGCAAGGAGGCCTCACTAGCTGTGCTGGGCTTGCAGGGTGCTGTTTCCATGATCAAAGGCCTAACAGGCAGCTGTATACTGAGGGTCACAGGTTCAGGACCTGAGATAGTCTATATTTCCAGGAAAGTCCAGTATGCACCCACCAATTGCTACACTAATGGCATACAGCATTGGGCCAAGGAAGGTAGTTCCTTGTATCAGAAGCCCATGCAACTAACGGCCATCACTGATGGTAGAGGGACTCCAAGATATATGAGAGAAGGTTGCTAAAGCTCCCACAGTGAAGGAATCCCGGGGGGCCGTAACAGGAATGCCTGTTCTATGGCCATTCAGGCAGATTCTAGTATCTTTTTACAGGGGGTCTCATTCAAGTTGGGCCTATTTGCAAGTTACAGAACAAAAAAAAAGCTTTGTAAATGAGGAGTGTTGCCTCGAGAATCTAAACATGTCGAAAACATGTTGGGCTTGTTTTAACAATGTGGGTCCTAAGAAGACTAAAAGCTGTTTCTTGACACTGTCAGGACTGGAGCAGCCCTCAACTTACTAAATAATTTTCAGGAGCTTAACTGAAGTGGTGGGGCCCTGTACTATGTGTCTCATGTGAATCTCCTCAAAGGAGGATGTCATTAGTGTGATGTCATAACTGTGTACCCGAAAAAAGTTAGAGCTGGTTAAAATATTGCCTGTGAAGACTATGTGAGATGGCAGGCGTGGAGACTGAGCCCATTGAGTACCCAGGTGAAGGTGTATTGTGTCCCTTTAAAGGTGAAGGTTAACTGCAGCTGAGAGGTTGTTGAACTAGGCACTGAATAGAACATGCTAGCCAAATACTTTGCTCTAACTGCAAAGTATTTACCAGTTACTTATTTATTATTGGGTGGAATCAGTCATTTCAATAGGTGGGGCCATGACGCCAAGGGTACGAATTCACACTGAGGCACCGGTCCTGTTTTGCCGGGTTTAAGAACAAGTAAAACTTGGCTGTTAAATGCAGCAGAAGTGGGGATAACCACACCTTCTCTAAATAGGTCTTATATACTGGGTTTCAATCTGTGAAAACCGTGCTTTCATTTAGATTGAACCTTTTCTTAAACACTGAGGTGAAAGGTATTATTTTAACTAGGGGGAAAGGTCCATAGGGTCCCATAGTTTTCAAGCTGATTATAAGGGCCAGAGACTTAACTTGATTACTTATTGGGTCAGGTTCTCCACGTGCACTAGAGGATATTTTAGGGTAATGGATGTCTTGGCTATGGAAAAGTTAGGCACGGAAATAATTTGGATGGTTCAGGTTAGGCATATCTGTTTCTATTTTATGTTCACCTACTCCCTGGCTGGGAGTGGATGAACATAAAGTGTGGCCAGATGTGGGCCAGAAGGGGAAGGGGAATTAATGAGGCTTCAAAACTGTCCATTGTCAAACATCAAAAGTGGAATCAGATTATGACACACACTGCCACCACCCATACAGCACCCCTCTCCCCATCTGGGACCTCCCGAACACACACGGAAACACCAAGTCCATTTCCTCCTCACCAGCAGGATAAAGTGTTCAGGAAGAAATCTGTCTTCAGAGCTCAGTCCTCACCCAGTCCTTATTCCCGGTGTCTGGCTAACTATGGACTGGCTGGTCTGGGCCCCAAACTGGCAGGATACTACCTCCCTCCCTTCTCACACGCCTGCCCCTTCCTGCCTTCCTTCAGTCCCCATCACCGAAGAACAGACAGAGATACACACACATCTTTCTACAACAGCTTGTACATCAATAGCTGAGGGCTTTTTTATTTGGTCTCTACACAGGTGACCATGTCTCCAGTGCTTTCTCTGGAGAGACAACACAGACAGCAAGGTCTCAGTCACCTGATAGACCCAGGGCAGCACTTTATGAACTGCTGGAAGAGCCCTCTGGGACGTTTTCATCCTCCTCTGGCTTTTTAGTCATTGTTGTACTCCGCCAGTAATAGAATGCTAGCATCTTTGACTTCTTCTGTGTAGAACCTCTTCCCGAATTCTGACGACGGACTGATTTTCTTAACTCGACCACCTCCTGAATCTGGTCGGAAAACAAAGTGATACAGAAAGATATTGATTTGGGGAAAGAGGATGGGAAGGAGAACTTTGAGAGAATGGGTGTGGATTGAGAAGGGGTTTGTGCCAGGGAAGGGCTGGGTAAGTCTTGGGTGGGGGATGAAGAGGAGGCACGTGAGTCGGGTAATCTGACCTCTTCCATCTTATAGCCCTGGAGTGGAGAATTCATCCTCTCCCTTCTGCGTTGGCCCCCCAGTGTTTGTTGCTCTGACCTCTCGGTGTTTGTCCGTGCATCATGGTTAGGCTCCTGGGGGACTGTAGTTTCCTCTGCCATGTCAGTAGCAACAGTGTGCTCTACTCCAAGGCTCCTGGCCTCTCTATATATACCCTGCCAGGACAATGAAGAGCCACACCCATCAGCTTTGATTGGTCAGCCAATGGTAGCGCTGGGGTGGCTGTGACATCACAAAGCACTACCCTTGAAGATACGTGGGGGGAGGGGAGGGGTGCAGAGGAGTCTACGTGCTCTGGTTAGAGAAAGGGAGTGCTTCCTCAACACCCAGTAAAGAGCCTTCCCAAATTGACCTTCCACTCTTCCTCATCTTCTCTGGTTCAATCTTTGTGGTGCACATGTTAGGGAGAAGGTGTTCCCTCCAAACCATTCCACATGGCCACCCCCATTCAGTGTTTAATTCTGTTGTCTCCCAGATCTCATCACCTGGTATTGTGTGGTTTTTAAAAACTTTTTATTTTAGAACAGTTTTAGGTTTACAGAGTAATTGTGAAGATCATATTCATACACTCCACAACAAATTTCCCTTCTTAACATTGTATATTAATATGGTACAATTGTTCAACTTAGTGAACCAACACTGAAACAGTATTATTATCTAAAGTCTGTACTTCATCAGAATTCCTTTTTTTTTAAATGTTGAGCCTTCTTTTAATTAATTTATTTTTATTTTTGGCTGTGTTGGGTCTTCGTTTCTGTGCGTGGGCTTTCCCTAGATGTGGCAAGCAGGGGCCACTCTTCATCGTGATGGGCGGGCCTCTCACTGTCGCGGCCTCTCTTGTTGCGGAGCACAGGCTCCAGATGCGCAGGCTCAGCGGCTGTGGCTCACGGGCCTAGTTGCTCTGCGGCATGTGGGATCTTCCCAGATCAGGGCTCGAACCCGTGTCCCCTGCATCATCAGGCAGATTCTCAACCACTGTGCCACCGTGGAAGCCCCAGATTGCCTTATTTTTTACCTAATATTCTTCTTCTGTCCCAGGATCCCAACCAAGATTCTACATTCAATTTAGTCATTCCTTGTTATAACTTCTTAGGCTCCTCTTGGCTGTGACAGTTTTTTAGACTTCTTGTTTTTGAAGACTTTGACAGTTTGGGGTCTTGTGTTTTGTCTTTTACATTAGGTCTGCAGATGTTATTGCTCTTATAGGTAAAAGTTTTTATAAATTTCCTCTTCCAGAGAACCTCAAATCAACTCAGTACCATCAGTGTTATGGACTTCCCCGTGGCAATGGTTGAACTAATCTCTTGGCTTTGTCACAGAGGTGACGCAAATGTTTTTCTCTTGAGGTCTGAGGATCAGGATCATTTTTATTTATGACAGAGGCACAGGGGCAGCAGCAGAAGCATTTTGTAAGGTACTAGTGAGTCATTTACTTTTAGAAGTATGACCTCAGCATCCCACAGAGTTAACGGCTCTTCCTCCACACGAGTGACCATCCAATGGACCTGTATATTGAACAGACTGTCAGTCTTTCTCCTGAGCTGTATATAGAAAGGGGGCCAACATGAGGTTGAGACACAACCAGTGTCCACAAGGTAAGAGTCATTTCTTTGAGGTTAGTATCAGTCGCACCTTAGTTTGGAATTGAAACACGTGATTCAACCTGAGAATCACAAATAGGTCCAGGTTGAGACACAGGATTCAGGACTGCTTTAAGGAAGGTCCCAATCCAATAATCCTTTCACTATATGCCAAGTGGCTAAACTGACTTATGTTGGTCAAAGCTTTAGCAGACACTCAGTAGGACTAACAAATGCAGCACAAAGAAGCATGTTCAAAGCACAAGCTAGCCAGCAGGCCGTAGCCCAAGTGCCTGTTCACCAGCATAGAGCAGAGCCAGTTAGAAAGCCAAAGCAAGAGAAGAAAGACCCCCGGTGGTAAGGGATAGCACCTTGATGTCCTGCTCACAGGACCAGTTGTTGTAATCACACCACAGAGACAGGATGGACCCTTCAACCCAAATTCGGTTTGGATGTCGAAACTGATAACACATACACCTAGAGAGTATGAAAAACCTTACTACATAAGGAGGCTTTCTGGGGAGAGCAGGGCAGGCTCTCAAGCAGGTTCAAGAATGGCTTGAGAGAGCAGAAGAAGGAGACTGGCTTGGCTTTTATGGTGGTGAGGGGATGACGCTGGAGTGTTCCCACACACAGGTCAGGTTTTGCACAGCCTGAACTTCCTCCTGGCCCACAGAAGAGAGAGTACCTGAGCTTTCTTATCCGATCTAGGGAAGCAGGGGAAGAGGCAGTGGTAGGGCTCTTTTATAGAATAATGTTGTGTAAATGCAAGGTGTTTAGCACAGTTTAGAATTCTCATAACCATTATAACCACACTCATATTGTTTTCAGTTAAACTACGTTTCACTAGATTAGTATTTCCCAAATTATGGTCCTTTAAATATTATTTAAGGTGGCTTAGAATTATCTTGGTTCATCACAGAGAAACTGTGTAGCAAGAGAAAAGACTGCTAGCCTCAGGAGGTCTGACACACTGGTCACAAAAGAGCAGACTTCATTGTACTATCTGCTGAATTATGAGGGGTTTCTAACATGTTTCCCATCCTGGGTGACTACTGTAGCACCCAAAGACTGTAATAATAATTACCGAAACTAACATTTATTGACTACTAACACTATGTATGAATTATGCTAAATACCCATATACATATTTAATCCTCGTCACAACCCTATTGAGATAAGTGGCAAAAGAGTGGTTTCTGTCATTTCTGCCAGGACATCTCCATTCCAATTGCAGAAGCAGAAAAGAGCATATAGGAGGGCACATGGGAATATTTATGGGGCAGGCTCAAAAGGGGTATGCATTACTCCTGCTCACATTTCCTTGGTAAAAACTCACATAGCCACATCTAACTACAAGAGAAAATGAGAAATGTAGTCTACCTGGTAGAAGAGGAGAACTTAAATGTTGGAGATAAGCTAGCAATCTCTGTCTCCACCATCTTGTTCATCACTCTCCCCAGTATTTACAGTAGAGCCTGGCACATAGTAGGTGGCCATGAATATTTCTGTTGAATGAATGGGTTTCAACTTTTTTGGTCAGTTATGGGGATCAAAAGCATATAGAACTTGGTTAAGCAATGGTTTCCTAGATATGACACAAAAAGCACAAGCAACAAAGAAAGAGTAAATTGGACTATATCAAAATTTTAAAATGTTTTCTTCTGCAAAAAAATACCATGAAGAAAGCAAAAGGCACACTAAAGAGAGATCCTGGCAAATCATATATTTAATAAAAGTGTAGTATCCAGAATACAGAAAGAACTCTTACAACTCAACAACAAAAATACAAACAACCCAACTGAAAATCAGGTAAAGGACTTAAATAGACATTGTGCTAATGAAGATATACAAATAGCCAACAAACATATGAAAATATGCTCAATACCATTAGTCGTTAGGGAAATGCAAATCAAAACCACGATGAGATGCCACTTCATACCCACTAGGAAGGCTATAACTTTTTTAAAAAGAAAATAACAAGTATTGACAAGGATGTAGAGAAATTGAAACACTCATACACGTCTGGTGGGAACATAAAATGATACAGCCTCTGTGGAAAACATTTTGGCAGTTACTCAACAAGTTAAACATAGACTTGCCATATTACCCAGTAACTCTACTCCTAGGTATATAATGAAAAGAGTTGAAAAGGAGGGAACAACAGCAACAACAACAACAACAAAAAAAAAACAGGTGAATTGAGCAACACAAAAGCAAAGGGCAGATAACGTTTCAAGAAGTAAAAAATGGACAACTTTATTAAATACTTTTACAGGTAATATAGGGACAGACAAATGACGATTGAACTTGTTAGTAGAGAGGTCATTGGTACATTTGATAAGAAGGAAATTGAAAGAGTGGAAAATATTTTAATATAAACCTGGATGTGTATTAAGGAGAAAATGTGAGATTAGAAAGTGAGGGGCGGATAGACAATTTCTTTTGTGAGTTTTGGTGCTAAGGGGAGGAGAAATATGGGACTATAGCTGGAGGGGGATTTGGTATTAAGAGAGTGTATTTTTAAGAGGGTAGATTCTAGAATGCATCTAGCCAATATAAATGACTGAATGAAACTGACGACATAAAAATCCAAAGGGATAATTGCAGAAGAAAAAATATTGAGAAAGCAAGAGGGGTATTCAGAGCACTAGTAGATGGGATCGGTAGCAAATGTGGAAATCTTGGCTTTCCATGAGAATGAGTAATATTTATAGATTCTACAGTGGAGAAGGAAATGATTATGGTATGATTACAAATGCTGGTAAGATGGTAGATTTGGTGGGGAAGATATAAAAGAATTTTCTCTTGACTCTTCAGTTTTCTCAGTGAAGGATGAGCTAAGGGCATAAAATAACAAGAGTGAGGGTAGGGTTTTGAGAAATTGAGGGGATGATAAAGTATTGGATATTCATTTTGTATAATGGAAATGGGTGTATAATATGGAAGGATTGATCATTTAAGATATGTGGTCAAGAATTTAAGGTGAGATCAGTTAGCTTTGCCTTGTAAATTTCTACAGCAACATCCATCACTCTTATATAGGAACAAAGCAGGTAGATAGCTAAATTTAACAAGGGTTGTGGTTTTGCCAGGGAAATACTAGGGTGGGAAAGTGAGTAGGGAGATGAAGGTTGATGAAAGTAAGTGATACTAATGATAAATTGGTAAGCAATGAGGAAATGCGAAAAGAGAAATGTGGCTGATGCTGAAAAGTAGTAGAATTCACAGATTGGAGTTCAAAATTGAAGAATTTTTAGAGTTGGGTGTGTGTAGTTGTGTATACCTGCATGTGATGGAGGTACTTTGCTAGGAAGGATAATCAGTTGTAGCCCAAGAGAGGTATGTTATAAAATCAGGATTTCAGAGTTGCTGTAATTTTTTTTAATTTTTTAATTAGTTTCTGCTTTATAACAAAGTGAATCAGTCATACATATACATCTGTTCCCACATCCCTTCCCTCATGCATCTCCCTCCCTCCCACCCTCCCCATCCCACCCCTCCAGGCGGTCACAAAGCACCGAGCTGATCTCCCTGTGCTCTGTGGCTGCTTCCCACTATCTATCTACCTTACGTTTGGTAGTGTATATATGTCCATGCCTCTCTTTCGCTTTGTCACAGCTTACCCTTCCCCCTCCCCATATCCTCAAGTCCATTCTCAAGTAGGTCTGTGTCTTTATTCCCGTTTTGCCCCTAGGTCCTTCATGACATTTTTTTTTTAAATTCCGTATATATGTGTTAGCATACGGTATTTGTCTTTCTCTTTCTGACTTACTTCACTCTGTATGACAGACTCTAGGTCTATCCACCTCATTACAAATAGCTCAGTTTCGTTTCTTTTTATGGCTGAGTAATATTCCATTGTATATATGTGCCACATCTTCTTTATCCATTCATCCGATGATGGACACTTAGGTTGTTTTCAGCTCCAGGCTATTGTGAATAGAGCTGCAATGAACATTTTGGTACATGTCTCTTTTGGAATTATGGTTTTCTCAGGGTATATGCCTAGTAGTGGGATTGCTGGGTCATATGGTAGTTCTATTTTTAGTTTTTTAAGGAACCTCCATACTGTTCTCCATAGTGGCTGTACCAATTCACATTCCCACCAGCAGTGCAAGAGTGTTCCCTTTTTTCCTCACCCTCTCCAGCATTTATTGTTTCTAGATTTCTTGATGATGGCCATTCTGACTGGTGTGAGATGATATCTCATTGTAGTTTTGATTTGCATTTCTCTAATGATTAATGATGTTGAGCATTCTTTCATTTGTTTGTTGGCAGTCTGTATATCTTCTTTGGAGAAATGCCTATTTAAGTCTTCTGCCCATTTTTGGATTGGGTTGTTTGTTTTTTTGCTATTGAGCTGCATGAGCTGTTTATAAATTTTGGAGATTAATCCTTTGTCAGTTGCTTCATTTGCAAATATTTTCTCCCATTCTGAGGGTTGTCTTTTGGTCTTGTTTATGGTTTCCTTTGCTGTGCAAAAGCTTTGAAGTTTCATTAGGTCCCATTTGTTTATCTTTGTTTTTATTTCCATTTCTCTAGGAGGTTGGTCCAAAAGGATCTTGCTGTGATTTATGTCATAGAGTGTTCTACCTATGTTTTCCTCTAAGAGTTTGATAGTTTCTGGCCTTACATTTAAGTCTTTAATCCATTTTGAGCTTATTTTTGTGTATGGTGCTAGGGAATGATCTAATCTCAAACTTTTACATGTCCCTGTCCAGTTTTCCCAGCACCACTTATTGAAGAGGCTGTCCTTTCTCCACTGTACATTCCTGCCTCCTTTATCAAAGATAAGTTGGCCATATGTGCGTGCGTTTATCTCTGGGCTTTCTATCCTGATCCACTGATCTATCTTTCTGTTTTTATGCCAGTACCACACTGTCTTGATTACTGTAGCTTTGTAGTATAGTCTGAAGTCAGGGAGCCTGATTCCTCCAGCTCCGTTTTTCGTTCTCAAGATTGCTTTGGCTATTCGGGGTCTTTTGTTTTTCCAAACAAATTTTGAAATTTTTTGTTCTAGTTCTGTGAAAAATGCCAGTGGTAGTTTGATAGGGATTGCATTGAATCTGTAGATTGCTTTGGGTAGTAGAGTCATTTTCACAATATTGATTCTTCCAATCCAGGAGCATGGTATATCTCTCCATCTATTTGTATCATCTTTAATTTCTTTCATCAGTGTCTTATAATTTTCTGCATACAGGTCTTTTGTCTCCTTAGGTAGGTTTATTCCTAGATATTTTATTCTTTTTGTTGCAATGGTAAATGGGAGTGTTTTCTTGATTTCATTTTCAGATTTTTCATCATTAGTGTACAGGAATGCCAGAGATTTCTGTACATTAATTTTGTATCCTGCTACTTTACCAAATTCATTGATTAGTTCTAGTAGTTTTTCGGTAGCATCTTTAGGATTCTCTATGTATAGTATCATGTCATCTGCAAACAGTGACAGCTTTACTTCTTCTTTTCCAATTTGGATTCCTTCTATTTCCTTTTCTTCTCTGATTGCTGTGGCTAAAACTTCCAAAACTAGGTTGAATAAGAGTGTTGAGAGTGGGCAGCCTTGTCTTGTTCCTGATCTTAGTGGAAATGGTTTCAGTTTTTCACCATTGAGGACAATGTTGGCTGTGGGTTTGTCATATATGGCCTTTATTATGTTGAGGAAAGTTCCCTCTATGCCTACTTTCTGCAGGGTTTTTATCATAAATGGGTGTTGAATTTTGTCGAAAGCTTTCTCTGCATCTATTGAGATGATCATATGGTTTTTCTCCTTCAACTTGTTAATATGGTGTATCACATTGATTGATTTGCGTATATTGAAGAATCCTTGCATTCCTGGAATAAACCCCACTTGATCATGGTGTATGATCCTTTTAATGTGCTGTTGGATTCTGTTTGCTAGTATTTTGTTGAGGATTTTTGCATCTATGTTCATCAGTGATATTGGCCTGTAGTTTTCTTTCTTTGTGACATCCTTGCCTGGTTTTGCTATCAAGGTGATGGTGGCCTCATAGAATGAGTTTGGGAGTGTTCCTTCCTCTGATATTGTTTGGAAGAGTTTGAGAAGGATGGGTGTTAGCTCTTCTCTAAATGTTTGATAGAATTCGCCTGTGAAGCCATCTGGTCCTGGGCTTTTGTTTGATGGAAGATTTTTAATCACAGTTTCTATTTCAGTGCTTGTGATTGGTCTATTCATATTTTCTATTTCTTCCTGAGTCAGTCTTGGCAGGTTGTGCATTTCTAAGAATTTGTCCATCTCTTCCAGGTTGTCCATTTTATTGGCAAAGAGTTGCTTGTAGTAATCTCTCATGATCTTTTGTATTTCTGCAGTGTCAGTTGTTACTTCTCCTTTTTCATTTCTAATTCTATTGATTTGAGTCTTCTCCCTTCTTTTCTTGATGAGTCTGGCTAATGGTTTATCAATTTTGTTTATCTTCTCAAAGAACCAGCTTTTAGTTTTATTGATCTTTGCTATCGTTTCCTTCATTTCTTTTTCATTTATTTCTGATCTGATTTTTATGATTTCTTTCCTTCTGCTAACTTTGGGGTGTTTTTGTTCTTCTTTCTCTAATTGCTTTAGGTGCAAGGTTAGGTTGTTTATTCGAGATGTTTCCTGTTTCTTAAGGTGGGATTGTATTGCTATAAACTTCCCTCTTAGAACTGCTTTTGCTGCATCCCATAGGTTTTGGGTCGTCGTGTCTCCATTGTCATTTGTTTCTAGGTATTTTTTAATTTCCTCTTTGATTTCTTCAGTGATCACTTCGTTATTAAGTAGTGTATTGTTTAGCCTCCATGTGTTTGTATTTTTTACAGCTCTTTTCCTGTAATTGATATCTAGTCTCATAGCATTGTGGTGAGAAAAGACACTTGATACAATTTCAATTTTCTTAAATTTACCAAGGCTGGATTTCTGACCCAAGATATGATCTATCCTGGAGAATGTTCCATGAGCACTTGAGAAAAATGTGTATTCTGTTGTTTTTGGATGGAATGTCCTATAAATATCAATTAAGTCCATCTTGTTTAATGTATCATTTAAAGCTTGTGTTTCCTTATTTATTTTCATTTTGGAAGATCTGTCCATTGGTGAAAGTGGGGTGTTAAAGTCCCCTACTATGATTGTGTTACTGTCGATTTCTCCTTTTATGGCTGTTAGTATTTGCCTTATGTATTGAGGTGCTCCTATGTTGGGTGCATAAATATTTACAATTGTTATATCTTCTTCTTGGATCGATCCCTTGATCATTATGTAGTGTCCTTCTTTGTCTCTTCTAGTAGTCTTTATTTTAAAGTCTATTTTGTCTGATATGAGAATTGCTACTCCAGCTTTCTTTTGGTTTCCATTTGCATGGAATATCTTTTTCCATCCCCTTACTTTCAGTCTGTATGTGTCTCTAGGTCTGAAGTGGGTCTCTTGTAGACAGCATATATATGGGTCTTGTTTCTGTATCCATTCAGCCAATCTGTGTCTTTTGGTGGGAGCATTTAGTCCATTTACATTTAAGGTAATTATCGATATGTATGTTCCTATTCCCATTTTCTTAATTGTTTTGGGTTCGTTATTGTAGGTCTTTCCCTTCTGTTGTGTTTCTTGCCTAGAGAAGTTCCTTTAGCATTTGTTGTAAAGCTGGTTTGGTGGTGCTGAACTCTCTCAGCTTTTGCTTGTCTGTAAACGTTTTAATTTCTCCTTCAAATCTGAATGAGATCCTTGCTGGGTAGAGTAATCTTGGTTGCAGGTTTTTCTCCTTCATCACTTTAATTATGTCCTGCCACTCCCTTCTGGCTTGTAGAGTTTCTGCTGATAGATCAGCTGTTATCCTGATGGGGATTCCCTTGTGTGTTATTTGTTGTTTTCGCCTTGCTGCTTTTAATATGATTTCTTTGTGTTTAATTTTTGACAGTTTGATTAATATGTGTCTTGGCGTATTTCTCCTTGGATTTATTCTGTATGGGACTCTCTGTGCTTCCTGGACTTGATTAACTATTTCCTTTCCCATATTAGGGAAGGTTTCAACTATAATCTCTTCAAATATTTTCTCAGTCCCTTTCTTTTTCTCTTCTTCTTCTGGAACCCCTATAATTCGAATGTTGGTGCGTTTAATCGTGTCCCAGAGGTCTCTGAGACTGTCCTCTGTTCTTTTCATTCTTTTTTCTTTATTTTGCTCTGCAGCAGTTATTTCCACTATTTTATCTTCCACCTCACTTATCCGTTCTTCTACTTCAGTTTTTCTGCTATTGATCCCATCTAGAGTATTTTTTTATTTCATGTATTGTGTTTTTAATCGATGCTTGATTCATCTTTAGTTCTTCTAGGTCCTTGTTAACTGTTTCTTGCATTTTGTCTATTCTATTTCCAAGATTTTGGATCTGGGAAATAGAATCTTGGATCATCTTTACCATCATTATTCTGAATTCTTTTTCAGGTAGACTGCCTATTACGTCTTCATTTGTTAGGTCTGGTGGGTTTTTAACTTGTTCTTTCTCCTGCTGTGTGTTTTTCTGTCTTCTCATTTTGCTTATGTTACTGTGTTTGGGGTCTCCTTTTTGCAGGCTGCAGGTTCGTAGTTCCCATTGTTTTTGGTGTCTGTCCCCAGTGGCTAAGGTTGGTTTAGTGGGTTGTGTAGGCTTCCTGGTGGAAGGTACTAGTGCCTGTGTTCTGGTGAATGAGGCTGGATCTTGTCTTTCTGGTGGGCAAGTCCACGTCTGGTGGTGTGTTTTGGGGTGTCTGCGGACTTTTTATGATTTTAGGCCACCTCTCTGCTAATGGGTGGCGTTGTGTTTCTGTCTTGCTAGTTGTTAGGCATAGGGTGTCCAGCACTGTAGCTTGCTGGTCATTGAGTGAAGCTGGGTGCTGGTGTTGAGATGGAGATCTGTGGAAGATTTTCGCCGTTTGATATTATGTGGAGCGGGGGGGTCTCTTGTGGACCAGTGTCCTGAAGTTGGCTCTCCCACCTCAGAGGCACAGCACTAACTCCTGGCTCCTCAATTTGGGATGATTTGTTGTCTATTCATGTATTCCACAGATGCAGGGTACATCAAGTTGATTGTGGAGATTTAATCCGCTGCTTCTGAGGCTGCTGGGAGAGGTTTCCCTTTCTCTTCTTTGTTCTCACAGCTCCTGGGTCTCAGCTTTGGATTTGGAGTAGCAATTCTCATATCAGACAAAATAGACTTTAAAATAATGACTTACAAGGGACAAAGCAGGACACCACATAATGATCAAGGGATCGATCCAAGAAGAAGATATAACACTTGTAAATATTTATACACCCAACATAGGAGCACCTCAATACATAAGACAAATACTAACAGCCATAAAAGGGGAAATCGACAGTAACACAATCATAGTAGGCGACTTTAACACCCCACTTTCAACAATGGACAGATCATCCAAAATGAAAAAAAAATAAGGAAACACAAGCTTTAAATGATACATTAAACAAGATGGACTTAATTGATATTTATAGGACATTCCATCCAAAAACGTCCAGAGATAAACCCATGTACACATGGTCACCTTATCTTGATAAAGGAGGCTAGAGTATACAATGGAGGAAAGACAGCCTCTTCAATAAGTGGTGCTGGGAAAACTGGACAGCTACATGGAAAAGAATGAAATTAGAATACTCCCTAATGCCATACACAAAAATAAACTCAAAATGGATTAAAGACCTTAATGTAAGGCCAGACATACTAAAACTCTTAGAGGAAATAAAAGAAGAACACTCTTTTGAGATAAATCACAGTAAGATCTTGTTTGACCCACCTCCTAAAGAAATGGAAACAAAACTAAAAATAAACAAATGGGACCGAGTGAAACTTAAAAGCTTTTGCACAGCAAAGGAAACCATAAACAAGATGAAAAGACAACCCTCAGAATGGGAGAAAATATTTGCAAACGAAGCAACTGACAAAGGATTAGTCTCCAAAATTTACAAGCAGCTCATGCAGCTCAATATCAAAAACACAAACCACCCAATCCAAAAATGGGCAGAAGACCTAAATAGACATTTTTCCAAAGAAGATACACAGATTGCCAACAAACACATGAAAGAATGCTCAATGTCGTTAATCATTAGAGAAATGCAAATCAAAACTACAATGCGGTATCATCTCACACCGGTCAGAATGGCCATCATCAAAAAATCTACAAACAATAAATGGACAACCTGGAAGAAATGGACAAATTCTTAGAGAAGGTGTGGAGAAAAGGGAACCCTCATACACTGTTGATGGGAATGTAAATTGATACAGTCACTAAGGAGAACAGTATGGAGGTTCCCTAAAAAACTAAAAATAGAACTACCATACGACCCAGCAATCCCACTATGGGGCATATATCCTGAGAAAACCATAATTCAAAAAGAGTCATGTACCACAATGTTCATTGCAGCTCTATTTACAATAGCCAGGACTTGGAAGGAACCTAAGTGTCCATCAACAGATGAATGGATAAAGAAGATGTGACACATGTATACAATGGAATATTACTCAGCCATAAAAAGGAACGAAACTGAGTTATTTGTAGTGAGGTGGATGGACCCAGAGTCTGTCATACAGAGTGAAGTAAGTCAGAAAGAGAAAAACAAATACCGTATCCTAACACATATATATGGAATCTTTAAAAAAATATGGTCATGAGGAACCTAGGGGCAAGACGGGAAAAAAGACGCAGACCTGGGCTTCCCTGGTGCTCTACTGGTTGAGAATCCACCTGCCGATGCAGGGGACACGGGTTCGTGCCCCGGTCTGGGAGGATCCCACATGCCACGGAGAGGCTGGGCCCGTGAGCCATGGCCACTGAGCCTGCGCGTCCGGAACCTGTGCTCCACAACTGGAGAGGCCACAACGGTGAGTGGCCCGCGTACCGAAAAAAAAAAAAAATGTCGCAGACCTACTAGAGAATGGACTTGAGGACACGGGGAGGGGGAATGGTAAGCTGGGACAAAGTGAGAGAGTGGCATGGACATATATACACTACCAAATGTAAAACAGATAGCTAGTGGGAAGCAGCCCCATAGCACAGGGAGATCAGCTCAGTGCTTTTTGACCACCTAGAGGGGTGGGATAGGGAGGGTGGGAGGGAGGGAGATGCAAGAGGGAGGGGATATGGGTATATACGTATATGTATAGCTGATTCACTTTGTTATAGAGCAGAAACTAATACACCATTGTAAAGCAATCATACTCCAGTAAAGATGTTAAAAAAAAAAAGTGTGTTTCTTCAAAATAAATAAATAAATAACTTTCCTAACTGCTTAGGAAAGTTATTTCTCCTTCCTATGAAATGAAAAATGATCTATAAGGGCACTTAGTATTGACTATAAATTCCAGTTCTGTCAGTGATGGTATCTGGCGCATGAGGGGCACCCAAGTTAGGGAGCTTTTGGTTAATTTCCCTGGGCCATATAGAGCAAAGTGTTCTCTCAAATACTCTCTGGAAATTCGGAGCCTCAAATATGTTTGCCACCTTCCCCCAAGTCATCATATTTATTAACATCCTTGTCTTATTTTTCTAGAAGCAGGAGTTTCTAGCAGATCTTTTCCCTTTGTGAAAGGATGTATTTCTGTGTGAGGTGGATCTAGGCCGCCTTAGTCTGTCCTCTAATGTTCACCTCAGTAGCACTCTACCTGGTTGATAATATCTTTGTGGCCAACTTCCTGTAATGTTTTTCTTTTTCTTTTCTTTTTTTTACCTTAGGAGCACTGTATAATAAAAACTCCATTAAAGATGCAAAACCAAAGTGAGCCATGAAGCAAGACACGATGGGGCCTATCAGCATTCCTAAGCGTGTTCAAGGCGAAAGCATTTCAGAGGGAGTTAAACAACAGTCATTATAGCTATCTTTGTTGACCTCTGACTCTATATGCCAGTCACTGTGTTTGACATACATTAATTCTCATAAAACTTCTGTCATGTTGACATTATTATCTCCCTTTTACAAATGGGGAAAGAGGTTCACATAAATTAAATGACTTTCTCAGGGCAACAGCTAGTAAGTTTCAGGGCTGGATTTGTATCCAAAATAAAGTGGGCTTTGTTTGGTTTTTTGACTCTCTTTTCTTCTTAGTAGTACTGCATACATTTATTATTTATATGTATTAAAAAGGATAAAATAAGTTTGGACTCCTCTCTCACACAACATGAAGTTCTGTATGATCTAAAGATAAAAATGTTGAAGTAAAATATATATATTATGGAAAACGTATGCATAATCTAGGAGTCAAGAAAAATTTCTGTGCAAGCTGGAAAACCTAGACACTCTGGAGAAATGACTGACATATTTGAGTGCTTAAAACTTAAAATGTAATCATATGGCAAACGTAAAGGTAAATAAAACCAGAAGACAAATAATACAGGAACATATATTTGTAAGACACATGACAGATAAAGGGTTCAATATCCAACATATAAAAATTTTCCCACACATTAATAAGAAAAGACAAACACCCTAATTGAAAGTGGTTAAAAAGGGTAAAAAGGGCTGTTCAAGGAGGCAGAAAACCCCCTTGCCAATAAACAAGTGAAATTACTCAACTTTACTAGCAATCAGGCGTATTGAAATTAAATTAACAAGGAAATATCACTTTAAGACCATTAAACATGTTATCACACATTGCTGGAGTTTTGTGGAGGTTAATATGTTATCTCATACATTTGCCGAGGGAAATGTGCAGTATATTAAAGCCATTTGGAAGTCAATCTGGCAACCCCTATTAAAATTAAGAATTTACATAAACTTTAACTTAGCAATTCCATTTCCGGGGCCTTCTTCCATAGAAGATAAAAGCACGGGTATATAACAGTGAATATGAACAAGATAAATTTTACGTATATATTGAGATTAATTGCAACGTTTTTTCTAGTAGCCAAAAAACTGGAATCAACTTGAATGTCCTCAATAGAGGAATGGTTTAATAAGTTGTCTTTCACTCAAACCATTGCATTTTACATAACTAGTTTAAAAAGTGTGTTAAGTCTATACCAGACGATGTGGAAAACATTTCTCTGAAATGTTTCTAAGTGAGAAAAACTACGTGCAGTAAAGAGTAAAATAGTGCCCCTATATGTTTTTATGCATACATATGTATGTTACCTTATTTATGAACATAGACAAAGATATGCAAAGATTCACACCAGGCTTTTAACACTGCTTATCCAGTGGAGGAGTGGCTAATGAAGTGTAAAAATCCTATTGATGTACAGGCTTTCTCAATATTTATGTATATGTATGAATATATATATATATAATTCTCAACATTTATATATAATTGCTTTATGTAAATGCACATGTAAATTACATATGTGTAAAGCCATGTACAAAGAGATAGTTGCTGAAAGTGTGCATATCATAGAGAGTGTTTTGAGTTTTTAGTGTTTAGGGTTCTTTTCTTTTAACTTTCTTTCTTGTACTTTGAGTTTTTCAAAATAAAAATTTTACATGATTTTAAGTTTAACATTTTCTAAAGCAAACATTATAGAGCAGGTTAAGGAAATGACCCAGTATCTACAGAATGATTTGTTTGTTCAGTCCTCCAGCAGTTCATCAAACTACATTGAGCAGCAACCGTGACATTGTGTCAGGTGTGTTAAAGTGGTTGGGATTACAGAGATGAATGAAATATGCTCCTTCTTGTTGTATATTACAACAAGACAAACATATAAATGAACCATTCTAATACAATATGGCTATTGCTTTAATATAAGAATTTGTAGGACCATAGGGGCAATGAACTCTGCAGGCATTGGTGGTAGAGACGCTTCAGAGGGAAAGAACCATTTGAGCTTAGCCTTAAAGACTGAGGATGCTTTCATCACTCACCAGCCTTAGGTGGGGAAGGGAAAGCAATCCCTTCAAAGAGGAAGGAATCAACATCTAGTCCTATTTCATTCATCAAGAATGTGGAGGAGGAAGTAAACAGTTTATTATTTATAGTCTCAAATGATGGTAATGTGTGGAAGATGGGCAAATGGAACAAGAGACTTTGGAAGAGTCCTGATCAGGAACTAATAAAATGAGAGCCTGCTTTGAAACATGCAAGCAGGTTTTTCTGAGGGAAGAAGAACTCTAAGCTGCGTTTAATGAAAGGAAGCAACTGTCAAAGCAATCTGACTAAGTTCAGTACATTAGGTTTGCAGTTGGGGAAGAAATATGGGTTGCTGTTCATTTAGGACCTGTGGAAGAGGTTGGAGAAAAGGGGATAGGTATTCAAGCAATGATTCATTAGGTAGAAAGAAGAGAATGTTAGAAATCAGACACTACTGCCACTTACTGAATAAATTCATCATAAGCCATATACAGACACATTATAAAGTATCTCAAGGTACCAGAATGCTTGACCATTGAGGTAAGGTGCCCCAAAATACTGTGTCTTCAAGGAAAACACAAGGGTTCAGTACTCATGGGTTAGCAGCAGTTAACATAAGACACACTAGCTTTTGGGGAGTGGGGGAGAAAGAAGCAAGGATTATGCATGTATGTATTTATATCATAGATGATAACAACAGAAGCCATTTAATCAAATGCTTATTATTGGCCTAATAAAATGTCAGGTGTTTTACATAAATTACCTCATTTAATCCCAGCATGCCTCTAAGATCTAGATACATGTTCCTATCATTCCCTTTTTACAGATGAGGAAACTAAGTCTTACAGGAGTTAAAAAACGTACTCAAGGTCAAATAGCTTTTAGGTGGTGAAGCTGTACATTGAGATCGGACTTTAAATCCTATGCTCCCAACTGCTCAACTAGACACTAAGTTATATTTCCCCTGCTAAACCCTAGTCCCAGCCATCATCATATCACACCTGTATTGTCCCAACAGCCTGTCACCCCTCTGGTCCTACACAGTTCACAACATCCAGTGAACTTTCTAAAACATACATCAGACGACATCACTTTCCTTTATCAAACCATCCAGTGGCCCTCCACTGCACGTAAGATAAAATCCAAGTTCTTACCCTGCAGGTCCCTATGTGACCACTTCTCTGCCAGCCTCTCCAGTCTCGGTCATCAATCTCCGCTCTGCCCCTCTCTGACTGCACTCCAGTCACTCACCCTTCTGCTCTTCCTCAACACACTGTTCTCGTTCTGGCCTCACGGCATTGCTACTTGCTAGTCTACCTAAAATGCTCTTCTTCAAAGTCTTCACACAGCTGTCTCGACCTCATTATTCAGATCTTGATTCAAATATCAGCTTCTTAGAGAAGGTTCCCCACACCAACAACAAGAACGACCCCTTTGCCCATGAAAACAGAAGATACTTGATTCAAATATCAGCTTCTTAGAGAAGGTTCCCCACACCAACAACAAGAACGACCCCTTTGCCCATGAAAACAGAAGTTACTTGAGGACAGGAGCTATTGATTTCATGTTCTTCACTCTAATTCCAGAACCGAGAGTAATATCTGACACCTACTGGGCACTCAGGACATATTTCTTTCCTGAAATACTGTTATATTTTTTAAAGTGTCATACTCATATGCCTATGAGTATATCTACATATATATATATATATATATATATATATATATATATATATATATATATATATATATATATATATATGGATATGTGAGCTTGTTGTCACCTCACAGAAGTGGAATGTACATCCCTCACCCAAAATTTGGTTTGAATGTCAAGACTAATGATGCCAAACATATACCAAGATGGTATGAAAAGGATTATTACTCACATAATGAGTTATGCATCAAAAATGCAGTTAGACCAAAAAAAGAAAAAAGAAAAAAACTGGTAACTGTGAAGTGTTGGGTAATTAGATGGTTGTGATTCTTTCATTCTATAGATATAGGAATAGATATAGAAATAATCAAAACATCAAGTTCTACACCTTAAGTATATACAATTTTTATTTATCCATTATACCTCAATAAAACTGAAAAAATGGGATCAGTCTCAATGACAACTTACCCATGGTGTTTGTCTGAGAACTAAAACATTGCGTGGTTTATTTAATTTAATTTGGACTTGTTTATGTAAGCCATTATGGCACCTGCAGCATGAGACCAATAAGAAAGGTGAACGTTCCATTGAATATCTAGTACTATCAAGAGCTAGTACTATATATTCTGAGAAGTGAAATGAGTGCCTTAGTCTCTCTATCAATGTGCAGAACTTCAAAGAAGGTAAAGAGTGCTATGGTGAGACATTGTATTGTGGCTTTAATATGTGCAGAAGATGTGTGACCTTGATTTATATTTTGGGTATCCGTGAGGCAAGAGATTCTATGAGTTCTTTACCCCAAATGAGGCAACCTTGGAGAAGGAATTGTTTGCATTGGCCAGAACAGATGGTCAGACCGCTGGCAGTGGCCCAAAGATCTATAAAAATGTGAAGATGAGGCCAATTGTTGGTTAAGACATGGCCAGGTGCTCAGATAACTGGCTAAAGTTTGGCCAACTGAGCTGATCCTGTGTCCTGTCCTTTATCAGGAACATTCTGATTAAGAGATGAAAAGCAGCAAGAGTCAAGCAAGCTCCATTAAGTGTGACAGTGGCAATGCCATTGGTTAAGTGAATGAACCCCCTTTGGTATTCACTGTGTTGAGCCTAAGGGGCTCCCCAGGTATCCAAGTGTTCTAAGAGATGACCTCCTCTAGCACTGTGGCATCCGGCAAGGGACCCAGCACAGGGGACGTTACCCTCTCCTGAAAGTAGGGTATGCAGAGAGCCCAGGTTCAGCTCCATCCTGTAGCAAGGAGGCCTCACTAGCTGTGCTGGGCTTGCAGGGTGCTGTTTCCATGATCAAAGGCCTAACAGGCAGCTGTATACTGAGGGTCACAGGTTCAGGACCTGAGATAGTCTATATTTCCAGGAAAGTCCAGTATGCACCCACCAATTGCTACACTAATGGCATACAGCATTGGGCCAAGGAAGGTAGTTCCTTGTATCAGAAGCCCATGCAACTAACGGCCATCACTGATGGTAGAGGGACTCCAAGATATATGAGAGAAGGTTGCTAAAGCTCCCACAGTGAAGGAATCCCGGGGGGCCGTAACAGGAATGCCTGTTCTATGGCCATTCAGGCAGATTCTAGTATCTTTTTACAGGGGGTCTCATTCAAGTTGGGCCTATTTGCAAGTTACAGAACAAAAAAAAAAGCTTTGTAAATGAGGAGTGTTGCCTCGAGAATCTAAACATGTCGAAAACATGTTGGGCTTGTTTTAACAATGTGGGTCCTAAGAAGACTAAAAGCTGTTTCTTGACACTGTCAGGACTGGAGCAGCCCTCAACTTACTAAATAATTTTCAGGAGCTTAACTGAAGTGGTGGGGCCCTGTACTATGTGTCTCATGTGAATCTCCTCAAAGGAGGATGTCATTAGTGTGATGTCATAACTGTGTACCCGAAAAAAGTTAGAGCTGGTTAAAATATTGCCTGTGAAGACTATGTGAGATGGCAGGCGTGGAGACTGAGCCCATTGAGTACCCAGGTGAAGGTGTATTGTGTCCCTTTAAAGGTGAAGGTTAACTGCAGCTGAGAGGTTGTTGAACTAGGCACTGAATAGAACATGCTAGCCAAATACTTTGCTCTAACTGCAAAGTATTTACCAGTTACTTATTTATTATTGGGTGGAATCAGTCATTTCAATAGGTGGGGCCATGACGCCAAGGGTACGAATTCACACTGAGGCACCGGTCCTGTTTTGCCGGGTTTAAAAACAAGTAAAACTTGGCTGTTAAATGCAGCAGAAGTGGGGATAACCACACCTTCTCTAAATAGGTCTTATATAATGGGTTTCAATCTGTGAAAACCGTGCTTTCATTTAGATTGAACCTTTTCTTAAACACTGAGGTGAAAGGTATTATTTTAACTAGGGGGAAAGGTCCATAGGGTCCCATAGTTTTCAAGCTGATTATAAGGGCCAGAGACTTAACTTGATTACTTATTGGGTCAGGTTCTCCACGTGCACTAGAGGATATTTTAGGGTAATGGATGTCTTGGCTATGGAAAAGTTAGGCACGGAAATAATTTGGATGGTTCAGGTTAGGCATATCTGTTTCTATTTTATGTTCACCTACTCCCTGGCTGGGAGTGGATGAACATAAAGTGTGGCCAGATGTGGGCCAGAAGGGGAAGGGGAATTAATGAGGCTTCAAAACTGTCCATTGTCAAACATCAAAAGTGGAATCAGATTATGACACACACTGCCACCACCCATACAGCACCCCTCTCCCCATCTGGGACCTCCCGAACACACACGGAAACACCAAGTCCATTTCCTCCTCACCAGCAGGATAAAGTGTTCAGGAAGAAATCTGTCTTCAGAGCTCAGTCCTCACCCAGTCCTTATTCCCGGTGTCTGGCTAACTATGGACTGGCTGGTCTGGGCCCCAAACTGGCAGGATACTACCTCCCTCCCTTCTCACACGCCTGCCCCTTCCTGCCTTCCTTCAGTCCCCATCACCGAAGAACAGACAGAGATACACACACATCTTTCTACAACAGCTTGTACATCAATAGCTGAGGGCTTTTTTATTTGGTCTCTACACAGGTGACCATGTCTCCAGTGCTTTCTCTGGAGAGACAACACAGACAGCAAGGTCTCAGTCACCTGATAGACCCAGGGCAGCACTTTATGAACTGCTGGAAGAGCCCTCTGGGACGTTTTCATCCTCCTCTGGCTTTTTAGTCATTGTTGTACTCCGCCAGTAATAGAATGCTAGCATCTTTGACTTCTTCTGTGTAGAACCTCTTCCCGAATTCTGACGACGGACTGATTTTCTTAACTCGACCACCTCCTGAATCTGGTCGGAAAACAAAGTGATACAGAAAGATATTGATTTGGGGAAAGAGGATGGGAAGGAGAACTTTGAGAGAATGGGTGTGGATTGAGAAGGGGTTTGTGCCAGGGAAGGGCTGGGTAAGTCTTGGGTGGGGGATGAAGAGGAGGCACGTGAGTCGGGTAATCTGACCTCTTCCATCTTATAGCCCTGGAGTGGAGAATTCATCCTCTCCCTTCTGCGTTGGCCCCCCAGTGTTTGTTGCTCTGACCTCTCGGTGTTTGTCCGTGCATCACGGTTAGGCTCCTGGGGGACTGTAGTTTCCTCTGCCATGTCAGTAGCAACAGTGTGCTCTACTCCAAGGCTCCTGGCCTCTCTATATATACCCTGCCAGGACAATGAAGAGCCACACCCATCAGCTTTGACTGGTCAGCCAATGGTAGCGCTGGGGTGGCTGTGACATCACAAAGCACTACCCTTGAAGATACGTGGGGGGAGGGGAGGGGTGCAGAGGAGTCTAGGTGCTCTGGTTAGAGAAAGGGAGTGCTTCCTCAACACCCAGTAAAGAGCCTTCCCAAATTGACCTTCCACTCTTCCTCATCTTCTCTGGTTCAATCTTTGTGGTGCACATGTTAGGGAGAAGGTGTTCCCTCCAAACCATTCCACATGGCCACCCCCATTCAGTGTTTAATTCTGTTGTCTCCCAGATCTCATCACCTGGTATTGTGTGGTTTTTAAAAACTTTTTATTTTAGAACAGTTTTAGGTTTACAGAGTAATTGTGAAGATCATATTCATACACTCCACAACAAATTTCCCTTCTTAACATTGTACGTTAGTATGGTACAATTGTTCAACTTAGTGAACCAACACTGAAACAGTATTATTATCTAAAGTCTGTACTTCATCAGAATTCCTTTTTTTTTAAATGTTGAGCCTTCTTTTAATTAATTTATTTTTATTTTTGGCTGTGTTGGGTCTTCGTTTCTGTGCGTGGGCTTTCCCTAGATGTGGCAAGCAGGGGCCACTCTTCATCGTGATGGGCGGGCCTCTCACTGTCGCGGCCTCTCTTGTTGCGGAGCACAGGCTCCAGATGCGCAGGCTCAGCGGCTGTGGCTCACGGGCCTAGTTGCTCTGCGGCATGTGGGATCTTCCCAGATCAGGGCTCGAACCCGTGTCCCCTGCATCATCAGGCAGATTCTCAACCACTGTGCCACCGTGGAAGCCCCAGATTGCCTTATTTTTTACCTAATATTCTTCTTCTGTCCCAGGATCCCAACCAAGATTCTACATTCAATTTAGTCATTCCTTGTTATAACTTCTTAGGCTCCTCTTGGCTGTGACAGTTTTTTAGACTTCTTGTTTTTGAAGACTTTGACAGTTTGGGGTCTTGTGTTTTGTCTTTTACATTAGGTCTGCAGATGTTATTGCTCTTATAGGTAAAAGTTTTTATAAATTTCCTCTTCCAGAGAACCTCAAATCAACTCAGTACCATCAGTGTTATGGACTTCCCCGTGGCAATGGTTGAACTAATCTCTTGGCTTTGTCACAGAGGTGACGCAAATGTTTTTCTCTTGAGGTCTGAGGATCAGGATCATTTTTATTTATGACAGAGGCACAGGGGCAGCAGCAGAAGCATTTTGTAAGGTACTAGTGAGTCATTTACTTTTAGAAGTATGACCTCAGCATCCCACAGAGTTAACGGCTCTTCCTCCACACGAGTGACCATCCAATGGACCTGTATATTGAACAGACTGTCAGTCTTTCTCCTGAGCTGTATATAGAAAGGGGGCCAACATGAGGTTGAGACACAACCAGTGTCCACAAGGTAAGAGTCATTTCTTTGAGGTTAGTATCAGTCGCACCTTAGTTTGGAATTGAAACACGTGATTCAACCTGAGAATCACAAATAGGTCCAGGTTGAGACACAGGATTCAGGACTGCTTTAAGGAAGGTCCCAATCCAATAATCCTTTCACTATATGCCAAGTGGCTAAACTGACTTATGTTGGTCAAAGCTTTAGCAGACACTCAGTAGGACTAACAAATGCAGCACAAAGAAGCATGTTCAAAGCACAAGCTAGCCAGCAGGCCGTAGCCCAAGTGCCTGTTCACCAGCATAGAGCAGAGCCAGTTAGAAAGCCAAAGCAAGAGAAGAAAGACCCCCGGTGGTAAGGGATAGCACCTTGATGTCCTGCTCACAGGACCAGTTGTTGTAATCACACCACAGAGACAGGATGGACCCTTCAACCCAAATTCGGTTTGGATGTCGAAACTGATAACACATACACCTAGAGAGTATGAAAAACCTTACTACATAAGGAGGCTTTCTGGGGAGAGCAGGGCAGGCTCTCAAGCAGGTTCAAGAATGGCTTGAGAGAGCAGAAGAAGGAGACTGGCTTGGCTTTTATGGTGGTGAGGGGATGACGCTGGAGTGTTCCCACACACAGGTCAGGTTTTGCACAGCCTGAACTTCCTCCTGGCCCACAGAAGAGAGAGTACCTGAGCTTTCTTATCCGATCTAGGGAAGCAGGGGAAGAGGCAGTGGTAGGGCTCTTTTATAGAATAATGTTGTGTAAATGCAAGGTGTTTAGCACAGTTTAGAATTCTCATAACCATTATAACCACACTCATATTGTTTTCAGTTAAACTACGTTTCACTAGATTAGTATTTCCCAAATTATGGTCCTTTAAATATTATTTAAGGTGGCTTAGAATTATCTTGGTTCATCACAGAGAAACTGTGTAGCAAGAGAAAAGACTGCTAGCCTCAGGAGGTCTGACACACTGGTCACAAAAGAGCAGACTTCATTGTACTATCTGCTGAATTATGAGGGGTTTCTAACATGTTTCCCATCCTGGGTGACTACTGTAGCACCCAAAGACTGTAATAATAATTACCGAAACTAACATTTATTGACTACTAACACTATGTATGAATTATGCTAAATACCCATATACATATTTAATCCTCGTCACAACCCTATTGAGATAAGTGGCAAAAGAGTGGTTTCTGTCATTTCTGCCAGGACATCTCCATTCCAATTGCAGAAGCAGAAAAGAGCATATAGGAGGGCACATGGGAATATTTATGGGGCAGGCTCAAAAGGGGTATGCATTACTCCTGCTCACATTTCCTTGGGAAAAACTCACATAGCCACATCTAACTACAAGAGAAAATGAGAAATGTAGTCTACCTGGTAGAAGAGGAGAACTTAAATGTTGGAGATAAGCTAGCAATCTCTGTCTCCACCATCTTTTTCATCACTCTCCCCAGTATTTACAGTAGAGCCTGGCACATAGTAGGTGGCCATGAATATTTCTGTTGAATGAATGGGTTTCAACTTTTTTGGTCAGTTATGGGGATCAAAAGCATATAGAACTTGGTTAAGCAATGGTTTCCTAGATATGACACAAAAAGCACAAGCAACAAAGAAAGAGTAAATTGGACTATATCAAAATTTTAAAATGTTTTCTTCTGCAAAAAAATACCATGAAGAAAGCAAAAGGCACACTAAAGAGAGATCCTGGCAAATCATATATTTAATAAAAGTGTAGTATCCAGAATACAGAAAGAACTCTTACAACTCAACAACAAAAATACAAACAACCCAACTGAAAATCAGGTAAAGGACTTAAATAGACATTGTGCTAATGAAGATATACAAATAGCCAACAAACATATGAAAATATGCTCAATACCATTAGTCGTTAGGGAAATGCAAATCAAAACCACGATGAGATGCCACTTCATACCCACTAGGAAGGCTATAACTTTTTTAAAAAGAAAATAACAAGTATTGACAAGGATGTAGAGAAATTGAAACACTCATACACGTCTGGTGGGAACATAAAATGATACAGCCTCTGTGGAAAACATTTTGGCAGTTACTCAACAAGTTAAACATAGACTTGCCATATTACCCAGTAACTCTACTCCTAGGTATATAATGAAAAGAGTTGAAAAGGAGGGAACAACAGCAACAACAACAACAAAAAAAAAAAAACAGGTGAATTGAGCAACACAAAAGCAAAGGGCAGATAACGTTTCAAGAAGTAAAAAATGGACAACTTTATTAAATACTTTTACAGGTAATATAGGGACAGACAAATGACGATTGAACTTGTTAGTAGAGAGGTCATTGGTACATTTGATAAGAAGGAAATTGAAAGAGTGGAAAATATTTTAATATAAACCTGGATGTGTATTAAGGAGAAAATGTGAGATTAGAAAGTGAGGGGCGGATAGACAATTTCTTTTGTGAGTTTTGGTGCTAAGGGGAGGAGAAATATGGGACTATAGCTGGAGGGGGATTTGGTATTAAGAGAGTGTGTTTTTAAGAGGGTAGATTCTAGAATGCATCTAGCCAATATAAATGACTGAATGAAACTGACGACATAAAAATCCAAAGGGATAATTGCAGAAGAAAAAATATTGAGAAAGCAAGAGGGGTATTCAGAGCACTAGTAGATGGGATCGGTAGCAAATGTGGAAATCTTGGCTTTCCATGAGAATGAGTAATATTTATAGATTCTACAGTGGAGAAGGAAATGATTATGGTATGATTACAAATGCTGGTAAGATGGTAGATTTGGTGGGGAAGATATAAAAGAATTTTCTCTTGACTCTTCAGTTTTCTCAGTGAAGGATGAGCTAAGGGCATAAAATAACAAGAGTGAGGGTAGGGTTTTGAGAAATTGAGGGGATGATAAAGTATTGGATATTCATTTTGTATAATGGAAATGGGTGTATAATATGGAAGGATTGATCATTTAAGATATGTGGTCAAGAATTTAAGGTGAGATCAGTTAGCTTTGCCTTGTAAATTTCTACAGCAACATCCATCACTCTTATATAGGAACAAAGCAGGTAGATAGCTAAATTTAACAAGGGTTGTGGTTTTGCCAGGGAAATACTAGGGTGGGAAAGTGAGTAGGGAGATGAAGGTTGATGAAAGTAAGTGATACTAATGATAAATTGGTAAGCAATGAGGAAATGCGAAAAGAGAAATGTGGCTGATGCTGAAAAGTAGTAGAATTCACAGATTGGAGTTCAAAATTGAAGAATTTTTAGAGTTGGGTGTGTGTAGTTGTGTATACCTGCATGTGATGGAGGTACTTTGCTAGGAAGGATAATCAGTTGTAGCCCAAGAGAGGTATGTTATAAAATCAGGATTTCAGAGTTGCTGTAATTTTTTTTAATTTTTTAATTAGTTTCTGCTTTATAACAAAGTGAATCAGTCATACATATACATCTGTTCCCACATCCCTTCCCTCATGCATCTCCCTCCCTCCCACCCTCCCCATCCCACCCCTCCAGGCGGTCACAAAGCACCGAGCTGATCTCCCTGTGCTCTGTGGCTGCTTCCCACTATCTATCTACCTTACGTTTGGTAGTGTATATATGTCCATGCCTCTCTTTCGCTTTGTCACAGCTTACCCTTCCCCCTCCCCATATCCTCAAGTCCATTCTCAAGTAGGTCTGTGTCTTTATTCCCGTTTTGCCCCTAGGTCCTTCATGACATTTTTTTTTTAAATTCCGTATATATGTGTTAGCATACGGTATTTGTCTTTCTCTTTCTGACTTACTTCACTCTGTATGACAGACTCTAGGTCTATCCACCTCATTACAAATAGCTCAGTTTCGTTTCTTTTTATGGCTGAGTAATATTCCATTGTATATATGTGCCACATCTTCTTTATCCATTCATCCGATGATGGACACTTAGGTTGTTTTCAGCTCCAGGCTATTGTGAATAGAGCTGCAATGAACATTTTGGTACATGTCTCTTTTGGAATTATGGTTTTCTCAGGGTATATGCCTAGTAGTGGGATTGCTGGGTCATATGGTAGTTCTATTTTTAGTTTTTTAAGGAACCTCCATACTGTTCTCCATAGTGGCTGTACCAATTCACATTCCCACCAGCAGTGCAAGAGTGTTCCCTTTTTTCCTCACCCTCTCCAGCATTTATTGTTTCTAGATTTCTTGATGATGGCCATTCTGACTGGTGTGAGATGATATCTCATTGTAGTTTTGATTTGCATTTCTCTAATGATTAATGATGTTGAGCATTCTTTCATTTGTTTGTTGGCAGTCTGTATATCTTCTTTGGAGAAATGCCTATTTAAGTCTTCTGCCCATTTTTGGATTGGGTTGTTTGTTTTTTTGCTATTGAGCTGCATGAGCTGTTTATAAATTTTGGAGATTAATCCTTTGTCAGTTGCTTCATTTGCAAATATTTTCTCCCATTCTGAGGGTTGTCTTTTGGTCTTGTTTATGGTTTCCTTTGCTGTGCAAAAGCTTTGAAGTTTCATTAGGTCCCATTTGTTTATCTTTGTTTTTATTTCCATTTCTCTAGGAGGTTGGTCCAAAAGGATCTTGCTGTGATTTATGTCATAGAGTGTTCTACCTATGTTTTCCTCTAAGAGTTTGATAGTTTCTGGCCTTACATTTAAGTCTTTAATCCATTTTGAGCTTATTTTTGTGTATGGTGCTAGGGAATGATCTAATCTCAAACTTTTACATGTCCCTGCCCAGTTTTCCCAGCACCACTTATTGAAGAGGCTGTCCTTTCTCCACTGTACATTCCTGCCTCCTTTATCAAAGATAAGTTGGCCATATGTGCGTGCGTTTATCTCTGGGCTTTCTATCCTGATCCACTGATCTATCTTTCTGTTTTTATGCCAGTACCACACTGTCTTGATTACTGTAGCTTTGTAGTATAGTCTGAAGTCAGGGAGCCTGATTCCTCCAGCTCCGTTTTTCGTTCTCAAGATTGCTTTGGCTATTCGGGGTCTTTTGTTTTTCCAAACAAATTTTGAAATTTTTTGTTCTAGTTCTGTGAAAAATGCCAGTGGTAGTTTGATAGGGATTGCATTGAATCTGTAGATTGCTTTGGGTAGTAGAGTCATTTTCACAATATTGATTCTTCCAATCCAGGAGCATGGTATATCTCTCCATCTATTTGTATCATCTTTAATTTCTTTCATCAGTGTCTTATAATTTTCTGCATACAGGTCTTTTGTCTCCTTAGGTAGGTTTATTCCTAGATATTTTATTCTTTTTGTTGCAATGGTAAATGGGAGTGTTTTCTTGATTTCATTTTCAGATTTTTCATCATTAGTGTACAGGAATGCCAGAGATTTCTGTACATTAATTTTGTATCCTGCTACTTTACCAAATTCATTGATTAGTTCTAGTAGTTTTTCGGTAGCATCTTTAGGATTCTCTATGTATAGTATCATGTCATCTGCAAACAGTGACAGCTTTACTTCTTCTTTTCCAATTTGGATTCCTTCTATTTCCTTTTCTTCTCTGATTGCTGTGGCTAAAACTTCCAAAACTAGGTTGAATAAGAGTGTTGAGAGTGGGCAGCCTTGTCTTGTTCCTGATCTTAGTGGAAATGGTTTCAGTTTTTCACCATTGAGGACAATGTTGGCTGTGGGTTTGTCATATATGGCCTTTATTATGTTGAGGAAAGTTCCCTCTATGCCTACTTTCTGCAGGGTTTTTATCATAAATGGGTGTTGAATTTTGTCGAAAGCTTTCTCTGCATCTATTGAGATGATCATATGGTTTTTCTCCTTCAACTTGTTAATATGGTGTATCACATTGATTGATTTGCGTATATTGAAGAATCCTTGCATTCCTGGAATAAACCCCACTTGATCATGGTGTATGATCCTTTTAATGTGCTGTTGGATTCTGTTTGCTAGTATTTTGTTGAGGATTTTTGCATCTATGTTCATCAGTGATATTGGCCTGTAGTTTTCTTTCTTTGTGACATCCTTGCCTGGTTTTGCTATCAAGGTGATGGTGGCCTCATAGAATGAGTTTGGGAGTGTTCCTTCCTCTGATATTGTTTGGAAGAGTTTGAGAAGGATGGGTGTTAGCTCTTCTCTAAATGTTTGATAGAATTCGCCTGTGAAGCCATCTGGTCCTGGGCTTTTGTTTGATGGAAGATTTTTAATCACAGTTTCTATTTCAGTGCTTGTGATTGGTCTATTCATATTTTCTATTTCTTCCTGAGTCAGTCTTGGCAGGTTGTGCATTTCTAAGAATTTGTCCATCTCTTCCAGGTTGTCCATTTTATTGGCAAAGAGTTGCTTGTAGTAATCTCTCATGATCTTTTGTATTTCTGCAGTGTCAGTTGTTACTTCTCCTTTTTCATTTCTAATTCTATTGATTTGAGTCTTCTCCCTTCTTTTCTTGATGAGTCTGGCTAATGGTTTATCAATTTTGTTTATCTTCTCAAAGAACCAGCTTTTAGTTTTATTGATCTTTGCTATCGTTTCCTTCATTTCTTTTTCATTTATTTCTGATCTGATTTTTATGATTTCTTTCCTTCTGCTAACTTTGGGGTGTTTTTGTTCTTCTTTCTCTAATTGCTTTAGGTGCAAGGTTAGGTTGTTTATTCGAGATGTTTCCTGTTTCTTAAGGTGGGATTGTATTGCTATAAACTTCCCTCTTAGAACTGCTTTTGCTGCATCCCATAGGTTTTGGGTCGTCGTGTCTCCATTGTCATTTGTTTCTAGGTATTTTTTAATTTCCTCTTTGATTTCTTCAGTGATCACTTCGTTATTAAGTAGTGTATTGTTTAGCCTCCATGTGTTTGTATTTTTTACAGCTCTTTTCCTGTAATTGATATCTAGTCTCATAGCATTGTGGTGAGAAAAGACACTTGATACAATTTCAATTTTCTTAAATTTACCAAGGCTGGATTTCTGACCCAAGATATGATCTATCCTGGAGAATGTTCCATGAGCACTTGAGAAAAATGTGTATTCTGTTGTTTTTGGATGGAATGTCCTATAAATATCAATTAAGTCCATCTTGTTTAATGTATCATTTAAAGCTTGTGTTTCCTTATTTATTTTCATTTTGGAAGATCTGTCCATTGGTGAAAGTGGGGTGTTAAAGTCCCCTACTATGATTGTGTTACTGTCGATTTCTCCTTTTATGGCTGTTAGTATTTGCCTTATGTATTGAGGTGCTCCTATGTTGGGTGCATAAATATTTACAATTGTTATATCTTCTTCTTGGATCGATCCCTTGATCATTATGTAGTGTCCTTCTTTGTCTCTTCTAGTAGTCTTTATTTTAAAGTCTATTTTGTCTGATATGAGAATTGCTACTCCAGCTTTCTTTTGGTTTCCATTTGCATGGAATATCTTTTTCCATCCCCTTACTTTCAGTCTGTATGTGTCTCTAGGTCTGAAGTGGGTCTCTTGTAGACAGCATATATATGGGTCTTGTTTCTGTATCCATTCAGCCAATCTGTGTCTTTTGGTGGGAGCATTTAGTCCATTTACATTTAAGGTAATTATCGATATGTATGTTCCTATTCCCATTTTCTTAATTGTTTTGGGTTCGTTATTGTAGGTCTTTCCCTTCTGTTGTGTTTCTTGCCTAGAGAAGTTCCTTTAGCATTTGTTGTAAAGCTGGTTTGGTGGTGCTGAACTCTCTCAGCTTTTGCTTGTCTGTAAACGTTTTAATTTCTCCTTCAAATCTGAATGAGATCCTTGCTGGGTAGAGTAATCTTGGTTGCAGGTTTTTCTCCTTCATCACTTTAATTATGTCCTGCCACTCCCTTCTGGCTTGTAGAGTTTCTGCTGATAGATCAGCTGTTATCCTGATGGGGATTCCCTTGTGTGTTATTTGTTGTTTTCGCCTTGCTGCTTTTAATATGATTTCTTTGTGTTTAATTTTTGACAGTTTGATTAATATGTGTCTTGGCGTATTTCTCCTTGGATTTATTCTGTATGGGACTCTCTGTGCTTCCTGGACTTGATTAACTATTTCCTTTCCCATATTAGGGAAGGTTTCAACTATAATCTCTTCAAATATTTTCTCAGTCCCTTTCTTTTTCTCTTCTTCTTCTGGAACCCCTATAATTCGAATGTTGGTGCGTTTAATCGTGTCCCAGAGGTCTCTGAGACTGTCCTCTGTTCTTTTCATTCTTTTTTCTTTATTTTGCTCTGCAGCAGTTATTTCCACTATTTTATCTTCCACCTCACTTATCCGTTCTTCTACTTCAGTTTTTCTGCTATTGATCCCATCTAGAGTATTTTTTATTTCATGTATTGTGTTTTTAATCGATGCTTGATTCATCTTTAGTTCTTCTAGGTCCTTGTTAACTGTTTCTTGCATTTTGTCTATTCTATTTCCAAGATTTTGGATCTGGGAAATAGAATCTTGGATCATCTTTACCATCATTATTCTGAATTCTTTTTCAGGTAGACTGCCTATTACGTCTTCATTTGTTAGGTCTGGTGGGTTTTTAACTTGTTCTTTCTCCTGCTGTGTGTTTTTCTGTCTTCTCATTTTGCTTATGTTACTGTGTTTGGGGTCTCCTTTTTGCAGGCTGCAGGTTCGTAGTTCCCATTGTTTTTGGTGTCTGTCCCCAGTGGCTAAGGTTGGTTTAGTGGGTTGTGTAGGCTTCCTGGTGGAAGGTACTAGTGCCTGTGTTCTGGTGAATGAGGCTGGATCTTGTCTTTCTGGTGGGCAAGTCCACGTCTGGTGGTGTGTTTTGGGGTGTCTGCGGACTTTTTATGATTTTAGGCCACCTCTCTGCTAATGGGTGGCGTTGTGTTTCTGTCTTGCTAGTTGTTAGGCATAGGGTGTCCAGCACTGTAGCTTGCTGGTCATTGAGTGAAGCTGGGTGCTGGTGTTGAGATGGAGATCTGTGGAAGATTTTCGCCGTTTGATATTATGTGGAGCGGGGGGGTCTCTTGTGGACCAGTGTCCTGAAGTTGGCTCTCCCACCTCAGAGGCACAGCACTAACTCCTGGCTCCTCAATTTGGGATGATTTGTTGTCTATTCATGTATTCCACAGATGCAGGGTACATCAAGTTGATTGTGGAGATTTAATCCGCTGCTTCTGAGGCTGCTGGGAGAGGTTTCCCTTTCTCTTCTTTGTTCTCACAGCTCCTGGGTCTCAGCTTTGGATTTGGAGTAGCAATTCTCATATCAGACAAAATAGACTTTAAAATAATGACTTACAAGGGACAAAGCAGGACACCACATAATGATCAAGGGATCGATCCAAGAAGAAGATATAACACTTGTAAATATTTATGCACCCAACATAGGAGCACCTCAATACATAAGACAAATACTAACAGCCATAAAAGGGGAAATCGACAGTAACACAATCATAGTAGGCGACTTTAACACCCCACTTTCAACAATGGACAGATCATCCAAAATGAAAAAAAAATAAGGAAACACAAGCTTTAAATGATACATTAAACAAGATGGACTTAATTGATATTTATAGGACATTCCATCCAAAAACGTCCAGAGATAAACCCATGTACACATGGTCACCTTATCTTGATAAAGGAGGCTAGAGTATACAATGGAGGAAAGACAGCCTCTTCAATAAGTGGTGCTGGGAAAACTGGACAGCTACATGGAAAAGAATGAAATTAGAACACTCCCTAATGCCATACACAAAAATAAACTCAAAATGGATTAAAGACCTTAATGTAAGGCCAGACACACTAAAACTCTTAGAGGAAATAAAAGAAGAACACTCTTTTGAGATAAATCACAGTAAGATCTTGTTTGACCCACCTCCTAAAGAAATGGAAACAAAACTAAAAATAAACAAATGGGACCGAGTGAAACTTAAAAGCTTTTGCACAGCAAAGGAAACCATAAACAAGATGAAAAGACAACCCTCAGAATGGGAGAAAATATTTGCAAACGAAGCAACTGACAAAGGATTAGTCTCCAAAATTTACAAGCAGCTCATGCAGCTCAATATCAAAAACACAAACCACCCAATCCAAAAATGGGCAGAAGACCTAAATAGACATTTTTCCAAAGAAGATACACAGATTGCCAACAAACACATGAAAGAATGCTCAATGTCGTTAATCATTAGAGAAATGCAAATCAAAACTACAATGCGGTATCATCTCACACCGGTCAGAATGGCCATCATCAAAAAATCTACAAACAATAAATGGACAACCTGGAAGAAATGGACAAATTCTTAGAGAAGGTGTGGAGAAAAGGGAACCCTCATACACTGTTGATGGGAATGTAAATTGATACAGTCACTAAGGAGAACAGTATGGAGGTTCCCTAAAAAACTAAAAATAGAACTACCATACGACCCAGCAATCCCACTATGGGGCATATATCCTGAGAAAACCATAATTCAAAAAGAGTCATGTACCACAATGTTCATTGCAGCTCTATTTACAATAGCCAGGACTTGGAAGGAACCTAAGTGTCCATCAACAGATGAATGGATAAAGAAGATGTGACACATGTATACAATGGAATATTACTCAGCCATAAAAAGGAACGAAACTGAGTTATTTGTAGTGAGGTGGATGGACCCAGAGTCTGTCATACAGAGTGAAGTAAGTCAGAAAGAGAAAAACAAATACCGTATCCTAACACATATATATGGAATCTTTAAAAAAATATGGTCATGAGGAACCTAGGGGCAAGACGGGAAAAAAGACGCAGACCTGGGCTTCCCTGGTGCTCTACTGGTTGAGAATCCACCTGCCGATGCAGGGGACACGGGTTCGTGCCCCGGTCTGGGAGGATCCCACATGCCACGGAGAGGCTGGGCCCGTGAGCCATGGCCACTGAGCCTGCGCGTCCGGAACCTGTGCTCCACAACTGGAGAGGCCACAACGGTGAGTGGCCCGCGTACCGAAAAAAAAAAAAAAATGTCGCAGACCTACTAGAGAATGGACTTGAGGACACGGGGAGGGGGAAGGGTAAGCTGGGACAAAGTGAGAGAGTGGCATGGACATATATACACTACCAAATGTAAAACAGATAGCTAGTGGGAAGCAGCCCCATAGCACAGGGAGATCAGCTCAGTGCTTTTTGACCACCTAGAGGGGTGGGATAGGGAGGGTGGGAGGGAGGGAGATGCAAGAGGGAGGGGATATGGGTATATACGTATATGTATAGCTGATTCACTTTGTTATAGAGCAGAAACTAATACACCATTGTAAAGCAATCATACTCCAGTAAAGATGTTAAAAAAAAAAGTGTGTTTGTTCAAAATAAATAAATAAATAACTTTCCTAACTGCTTAGGAAAGTTATTTCTCCTTCCTATGAAATGAAAAATGATCTATAAGGGCACTTAGTATTGACTATAAATTCCAGTTCTGTCAGTGATGGTATCTGGCGCATGAGGGGCACCCAAGTTAGGGAGCTTTTGGTTAATTTCCCTGGGCCATATAGAGCAAAGTGTTCTCTCAAATACTCTCTGGAAATTCGGAGCCTCAAATATGTTTGCCACCTTCCCCCAAGTCATCATATTTATTAACATCCTTGTCTTATTTTTCTAGAAGCAGGAGTTTCTAGCAGATCTTTTCCCTTTGTGAAAGGATGTATTTCTGTGTGAGGTGGATCTAGGCCGCCTTAGTCTGTCCTCTAATGTTCACCTCAGTAGCACTCTACCTGGTTGATAATATCTTTGTGGCCAACTTCCTGTAATGTTTTTCTTTTTCTTTTCTTTTTTTTACCTTAGGAGCACTGTATAATAAAAACTCCATTAAAGATGCAAAACCAAAGTGAGCCATGAAGCAAGACACGATGGGGCCTATCAGCATTCCTAAGCGTGTTCAAGGCGAAAGCATTTCAGAGGGAGTTAAACAACAGTCATTATAGCTATCTTTGTTGACCTCTGACTCTATATGCCAGTCACTGTGTTTGACATACATTAATTCTCATAAAACTTCTGTCATGTTGACATTATTATCTCCCTTTTACAAATGGGGAAAGAGGTTCACATAAATTAAATGACTTTCTCAGGGCAACAGCTAGTAAGTTTCAGGGCTGGATTTGTATCCAAAATAAAGTGGGCTTTGTTTGGTTTTTTGACTCTCTTTTCTTCTTAGTAGTACTGCATACATTTATTATTTATATGTATTAAAAAGGATAAAATAAGTTTGGACTCCTCTCTCACACAACATGAAGTTCTGTATGATCTAAAGATAAAAATGTTGAAGTAAAATATATATATTATGGAAAACGTATGCATAATCTAGGAGTCAAGAAAAATTTCTGTGCAAGCTGGAAAACCTAGACACTCTGGAGAAATGACTGACATATTTGAGTGCTTAAAACTTAAAATGTAATCATATGGCAAACGTAAAGGTAAATAAAACCAGAAGACAAATAATACAGGAACATATATTTGTAAGACACATGACAGATAAAGGGTTCAATATCCAACATATAAAAATTTTCCCACACATTAATAAGAAAAGACAAACACCCTAATTGAAAGTGGTTAAAAAGGGTAAAAAGGGCTGTTCAAGGAGGCAGAAAACCCCCTTGCCAATAAACAAGTGAAATTACTCAACTTTACTAGCAATCAGGCGTATTGAAATTAAATTAACAAGGAAATATCACTTTAAGACCATTAAACATGTTATCACACATTGCTGGAGTTTTGTGGAGGTTAATATGTTATCTCATACATTTGCCGAGGGAAATGTGCAGTATATTAAAGCCATTTGGAAGTCAATCTGGCAACCCCTATTAAAATTAAGAATTTACATAAACTTTAACTTAGCAATTCCATTTCCGGGGCCTTCTTCCATAGAAGATAAAAGCACGGGTATATAACAGTGAATATGAACAAGATAAATTTTACGTATATATTGAGATTAATTGCAACGTTTTTTCTAGTAGCCAAAAAACTGGAATCAACTTGAATGTCCTCAATAGAGGAATGGTTTAATAAGTTGTCTTTCACTCAAACCATTGCATTTTACATAACTAGTTTAAAAAGTGTGTTAAGTCTATACCAGACGATGTGGAAAACATTTCTCTGAAATGTTTCTAAGTGAGAAAAACTACGTGCAGTAAAGAGTAAAATAGTGCCCCTATATGTTTTTATGCATACATATGTATGTTACCTTATTTATGAACATAGACAAAGATATGCAAAGATTCACACCAGGCTTTTAACACTGCTTATCCAGTGGAGGAGTGGCTAATGAAGTGTAAAAATCCTATAGATGTACAGTCTTTCTCAATATTTATGTATATGTATGAATATATATATATATATAATTCTCAACATTTATATATAATTGCTTTATGTAAATGCACATGTAAATTACATATGTGTAAAGCCATGTACAAAGAGATAGTTGCTGAAAGTGTGCATATCATAGAGAGTGTTTTGAGTTTTTAGTGTTTAGGGTTCTTTTTTTTAACTCTCTTTCTTGTACTTTGAGTTTTTCAAAATAAAAATTTTACATGATTTTAAGTTTAACATTTTCTAAAGCAAACATTATAGAGCAGGTTAAGGAAATGACCCAGTATCTACAGAATGATTTGATTGTTCAGTCCTCCAGCAGTTCATCAAACTACATTGAGCAGCAACCGTGACATTGTGTCAGGTGTGTTAAAGTGGTTGGGATTACAGAGATGAATGAAATATGCACCTTCTCGTTGTATATTACAACAAGACAAACATATAAATGAACCATTCTAATACAATATGGCTATTGCTTTAATATAAGAATTTGTAGGACCATAGGGGCAATGAACTCTGCAGGCATTGGTGGTAGAGAGGCTTCAGAGGGAAAGAACCATTTGAGCTTAGCCTTAAAGACTGAGGATGCTTTCATCACTCACCAGCCTTAGGTGGGGAAGGGAAAGCAATCCCTTCAAAGAGGAAGGAATCAACATCTAGTCCTATTTCATTCATCAAGAATGTGGAGGAGGAAGTAAACAGTTTATTATTTATAGTCTCAAATGATGGTAATGTATGGAAGATGGGCAAATGGAACAAGAGACTTTGGAAGAGTCCTGATCAGGAACTAATAAAATGAGAACCTGCTTTGAAACATGCAAGCAGGTTTTTCTGAGGGAAGAAGAACTCTAAGCTGCGTTTAATGAAAGGAAGCAACTGTCAAAGCAATCTGACTAAGTTCAGTACATTAGGTTTGCAGTTGGGGAAGAAATATGGGTTGCTGTTCATTTAGGACCTGTGGAAGAGGTTGGAGAAAAGGGGATAGGTATTCAAGCAATGATTCATTAGGTAGAAAGAAGAGAATGTTAGAAATCAGACACTACTGCCACTTACTGAATAAATTCATCATAAGCCATATACAGACACATTATAAAGTATCTCAAGGTACCAGAATGCTTGACCATTGAGGTAAGGTGCCCCAAAATACTGTGTCTTCAAGGAAAACACAAGGGTTCAGTACTCATGGGTTAGCAGCAGTTAACATAAGACACACTAGCTTTTGGGGAGTGGGGGAGAAAGAAGCAAGGATTATGCATGTATGTATTTATATCATAGATGATAACAACAGAAGCCATTTAATCAAATGCTTATTATTGGCCTAATATAATGTCAGGTGTTTTACATAAATTACCTCATTTAATCCCAGCATGGCTCTAAGATCTAGATACATGTTACAATCATTCCCTTTTTACAGATGAGGAAACTAAGTCTTACAGGAGTTAAAAAACGTACTCAAGGTCAAATAGCTTTTAGGTGGTGAAGCTGTAAATTGAGATCGGACTTTAAATCCTATGCTCCCAACTGCTCAACTAGACACTAAGTTATATTCCCCCTGCTAAACCCTAGTCCCAGCCATCATCATATCACACCTGTATTGTCCCAACAGCCTGTCACCCCTCTGGTCCTACACAGTTCACAACATCCAGTGAACTTTCTAAAACATACATCAGACGACATCACTTTCCTTTATCAAACCATCCAGTGGCCCTCCACTGCACGTAAGATAAAATCCAAGTTCTTACCGTGCAGGTCCCTATGTGACCACTTCTCTGCCAGCCTCTCCAGTCTCGGTCATCAATCTCCGCTCTGCCCCTCTCTGACTGCACTCCAGTCACTCACCCTTCTGCTCTTCCTCAACACACTGTTCTCGTTCTGGCCTCACGGCATTGCTACTTGCTAGTCTACCTAAAATGCTCTTCTTCAAAGTCTTCACACAGCTGACTCGACCTCATTATTCAGATCTTGATTCAAATATCAGCTCCTTAGAGAAGGTTCCCCACACCAACAACAAGAACGACCCCTTTGCCCATGAAAACAGAAGTTACTTGAGGACAGGAACTATTGATTTCATGTTCTTCACTCTAATTCCAGAACCAAGAGTAATATCTGACACCTACTAGGCACTCAGGACATATTTCTTTCCTGAAATACTGGTATCTTTTTTAAAGTGTCATACTCATATGCCTATGAGTATATCTACATATATATATATATATATATATATATATATATATATATATATATATATATATATATATATATATATATATATATATATATTATGGATATGTGAGCTTGTTGTCACCTCACAGAAGTGGAATGTACATCCCTCACCCAAAATTTGGTTTGAATGTCAAGACTAATGATGCCACACATATACCAAGAAGGTATGAAAAGGATTATTACTCACATAATGAGTTATGCATCAAAAATTCAGTTAGACCAAAAAAAGAAAAAAGAAAAAAACTGGTAACTGTGAAGTGTTGGGTAATTAGATGGTTGTGATTCTTTCATTCTATAGATATAGGAATAGATATAGAAATAATCTAAACTTCAACTTCTACACCTTAAGTATATAAAATTTTTATTTATCCATTATACCTCAATAAAACTGAAAAAATGGGATCAGTCTCAATGACAACTTACCCATGGTGTTTGTCTGATAACTAAAACATTGCGTGGTTTATTTAATTTAATTTGGACTTGTTTATGTAAGCCATTATGGCACCTGCAGCATGAGACCAATAAGAAAGGTGAACGTTCCATTGAATATCTAGTACTATCAAGAGCTAGTACTATATATTCTGAGAAGTGAAATGAGTGCCTTAGTCTCTCTATCAATGTGCAGAACTTCAAAGAAGGTAAAGAGTGCTATGGTGAGACATTGTATTGTGGCTTTAATATGTGCAGAAGATGTGTGACCTTGATTTATATTTTGGGTATCCGTGAGGCAAGAGATTCTATGAGTTCTTTACCCCAAATGAGGCAACCTTGGAGAAGGAATTGTTTTCATTGGCCAGAACAGATGGTCAGACCGCTGGCAGTGGCCCAAAGATCTATAAAAATGTGAAGATGAGGCCAATTGTTGGCTAAGACATGGCCAAGTGCTCAGATAACTGGCTAAAGTTTGGCCAACTGAGCTGATCCTGTGTCCTGTCCTTTATCAGGAACATTCTGATTAAGAGATGAAAAGCAGCAAGAGTCAAGCAAGCTCCATTAAGTGTGACAGTGGCAATGCCATTGGTTAAGTGAATGAACCCCCTTTGGTATTCACTGTGTTGAGCCAAAGGGGCTCCCCAGGTATCCAAGTGTTCTAAAAGATGACCTCCTCTAGCACTGTGGCATCCGGCAAGGGACCCAGCACAGGGGACGTTACCCTCTCCTGAAAGTAGGGTATGCAGAGAGCCCAGGTTCAGCTCCATCCTGTAGCAAGGAGGCCTCACTAGCTGTGCTGGGCTTGCAGGGTGCTGTTTCCATGATCAAAGGCCTAACGGGCAGCTGTATACTGAGGGTCACAGGTTCAGGACCTGAGATAGTCTATATTTCCAGGAAAGTCCAGTATGTACCCACCAATTGCTACACTAATGGCATACAGCATTGGGCCAAGGAAGATAGTTCCTTGTATCAGAAGCCCATGCAACTAACGGCCATCACTGATGGTAGACGGACTCCAAGATATATGAGAGAAGGTTGCTAAAGCTCCCACAGTGAAGGAATCCCGGGGGGCCGTAATAGGAATGCCTGTTCTATGGCCATTCAGGCAGATTCTAGTATCTTTTTACAGGGGGTCTCATTCAAGTTGGGCCTATTTGCAAGTTACAGAACAAAAAAAAAGCTTTGTAAATGAGGAGTGTTGCCTCCAGAATCTAAACATGTCGAAAACATGTAGGGCTTGTTTTAACAATGTGGGTCCTAAGAAGACTAAAAGCTGTTTCTTGACACTGTCAGGACTGGAGAAAGCCCTCAACTTACTAAATTATTTTCAGGAGCTTAACTGAAGTGGTGGGGCCCTGTACTATGGGTCTCATGTGAATCTCCTCAAAGGAGGATGTCATTAGTGTGATGTCATAACTGTGTACCCGAAAAAAGTTAGAGCTGGTTAAAATATTGCCTGTGAAGACTATGTGAGATGGCAGGCGTGGAGACTGAGCCCATTGAGTACCCAGGTGAAGGTGTATTGTGTCCCTTTAAAGGTGAAGGTTAACTGCAGCTGAGAGGTTGTTGAACTAGGCACTGAATAGAACATGCTAGCCAAATACTTTGCTCTAACTGCAAAGTATTTACCAGTTACTTATTTATTATTGGGTGGAATCAGTCATTTCAATAGGTGGGGCCATGACGCCAAGGGTACGAATTCACACTGAGGCACCGGTCCTGTTTTGCCGGGTTTAAGAACAAGTAAAACTTGGCTGTTAAATGCAGCAGAAGTGGGGATAACCACACCTTCTCTAAATAGGTCTTATATACTGGGTTTCAATCTGTGAAAACCGTGCTTTCATTTAGATTGAACCTTTTCTTAAACACTGAGGTGAAAGGTATTATTTTAACTAGGGGGAAAGGTCCATAGGGTCCCATAGTTTTCAAGCTGATTATAAGGGCCAGAGACTTAACTTGATTACTTATTGGGTCAGGTTCTCCACGTGCACTAGAGGATATTTTAGGGTAATGGATGTCTTGGCTATGGAAAAGTTAGGCACGGAAATAATTTGGATGGTTCAGGTTAGGCATATCTGTTTCTATTTTATGTTCACCTACTCCCTGGCTGGGAGTGGATGAACATAAAGTGTGGCCAGATGTGGGCCAGAAGGGGAAGGGGAATTAATGAGGCTTCAAAACTGTCCATTGTCAAACATCAAAAGTGGAATCAGATTATGACACACACTGCCACCACCCATACAGCACCCCTCTCCCCATCTGGGACCTCCCAAACACACACGGAAACACCAAATCCATTTCCTCCTCACCAGCAGGATAAAGTGTTCAGGAAGAAATCTGTCTTCAGAGCTCAGTCCTCAACCAGTCCTTACTCCCGGTGTCTGGCTAACTATGGACTGGCTGGTCTGGGCCCCAAACTGGCAGGATACTACCTCCCTCCCTTCTCACACGCCTGCCCCTTCCTGCCTTCCTTCAGTCCCCATCACCGAAGAACAGACAGAGATACACACACATCTTTCTACAACAGCTTGTACATCAATAGCTGAGGGCTTTTTTATTTGGTCTCTACACAGGTGACCATGTCTCCAGTGCTTTCTCTGGAGAGACAACAGAGACAGCAAGGTCTCAGTCACCTGATAGACCCAGGGCAGCACTTTATGAACTGCTGGAAGAGCCCTCTGGGACGTTTTCATCCTCCTCTGGCTCTTTAGTCATTGTTGTACTCCGCCAGTAATAGAATGCTAGCATCTTTGACTTTTTCTGTGTAGAACCTCTTACCGAATTCTGACGATGGACTGATTTTCTTAACTCGACCACCTCCTGAATCTGGTCGGAAAACAAAGTGATACAGAAAGATATTGATTTGGGGAAAGAGGATGGGAAGGAGAACTTTGAGAGAATGGGTGTGGATTGAGAAGGGGTTTGTGCCAGGGAAGGGCTGGGTAAGTCTTGGGTGGGGGATGAAGAGGAGGCACGTGAGTCGGGTAATCTGACCTCTTCCATCTTATAGCCCTGGAGTGGAGAATTCACCCTCTGCCTTCTGCGTTGGCCCCCCGGTGTTTGTTGCTCTGACCTCTCGGTGTTTCTCCGTGCATCACGGTTAGGCTCCTGGGGGACTGTACTTTCCTCTGCCATGTCAGTAGCAACAGTGTGCTCTACTCCAAGGCTCCTGGCCTCTCTATATATACCCTGCCAGGACAATGAAGAGCCACACCCATCAGCTTTGATTGGTCAGCCAATGGTAGCGCTGGGGTGGCTGTGACATCACAAAGCACTACCCTTGAAGATACGTGGGGGGAGGGGAGGGGTGCAGAGGAGTCTAGGTGCTCTGGTTAGAGAAAGGGAGTGCTTCCTCAACACCCAGTAAAGAGCCTTCCCAAATTGACCTTCCACTCTTCCTCATCTTCTCTGGTTCAATCCTTGTGGTGCACATGTTAGGGAGAAGGTGTTTCCTCCAAACCATTCCACATGGCCACGCCCATTCAGTGTTTAATTCTGTTGTCTCCCTGATCTCATCACCTGGTATTGTGTGGTTTTTAAAAACTTTTTATTTTAGAACAGTTTTAGGTTTACAGAGTAATTGTGAAGATCATATTCATACACTCCACAACAAATTTCCCTTCTTAACATTGTACATTAGTATGGTACAATTGTTCAACTTAGTGAACCAACACTGAAACAGTATTATTAACTAAAGTCTGTACTTCATCAGAATTCCTTTTTTTTTAAATGTTGAGCCTTCTTTTAATTAATTTATTTTTATTTTTAGGCTGTGTTGGGTCTTCGTTTCTGTGTGTGGGCTTTCCCTAGTTGTGGCAAGCAGGGGCCACTCGTCATCGTGATGGGCGGGCCTCTCACTGTCGCGGCCTCTCTTGTTGCGGAGCACAGGCTCCAGATGCGCAGGCTCAGCGGCTGTGGCTCACGGGCCTAGTTGCTGTGCGGCATGTGGGATCTTCCCAGATCAGGGCTCGAACCCGTGTCCCCTGCATCATCAGGCAGATTCTCAACCTCTGTGCCACCGTGGAAGCCCCAGATTGCCTTATTTTTTACCTAATATTCTTCTTCTGTCCCAGGATCCCAACCAAGATTCTACATTCAATTTAGTCATTCCATGTTATAAGTTCTTAGGCTCCTCTTGGCTGTGACAGTTTTTTAGACTTCTTGTTTTTGAAGACTTTGACAGTTTGGGGTCTTGTGTTTTGTCTTTTACATTAGGTCTGCAGATGTTATTGCTCTTATAGGTAAAAGTTTTTATAAGTTTCTTCTTCCAGAAGACCTCAAATCAAGTCAGTACCATCAGTGTTATGGACTTCCCCGTGGCAATGGTTGAACTAATCGCTTGGCTTTGTCACAGAGGTGACACAAATGTTTTTCTCTAGAGGTCTGAGGATCAGGATCATTTTTATTTATGACAGAGGCACAGGGGCAGCAGCAGAAGCATTTTGTAAGGTACTAGTGAGTCATTTACTTTTAGAAGTATGACCTCAGCATCCCACATAGTTAACGGCTCCTCCTCCACACGAGTGACCATCCAATGGACCTGTATATTGAACAGACTGTCAGTCTTTCTCCTGAGCTCTATATAGAAAGGGGGCCAACATGTGGTTGAGACACAACCAGTGTTCACATGGTAAGAGTCATTTCTTTGAGGTTAGTATCAGTCGCACCTTAGTTTGGAATTGAAACACGTGATTCAACCTGAGAATCACAAATAGATCCAGGTTGAGACACAGGATTCAGGACTGATTTAAGGAAGGTCCCAATCCAAGAATCCTTTCACTATATGCCAAGTGGCTCAACTGACTTATGTTGGTCAAAGCTTTAGCAGACACTCAGTAGGACTAACAAATGCAGCACAAAGAAGCAAGTTCAAAGCACAAGCTAGCCAGCAGGCAGTAGCCCAAGTGCCTGTTCACCAGCATAGAGCAGAGCCAGTTAGAAAGCCAAAGCAAGAGAAGAAAGACCCCCGGTGGTAAGGGATAGCACCTTGATGTCCTGCTCACAGGACCAGTTGTTGGAATCACACCACAGAGACAGGATGGACCCTTCAACCCAAATTCGGTTTGGATGTCGAGACTGATAACACATACACCTAGAGAGTATGAAAAACCTTACTACATAAGGAGGCTTTCTGGGGAGAGCAGGGCAGGCTCTCAAGCAGGTTCAAGAATGGCTTGAGAGAGCAGAAGAAGGAGACTGGCTTGGCTTTTATGGTGGTGAGGGGATGACGCTGGAGTGTTCCCACACACAGGTCAGGTTTTGCACAGCCTGAACTTCCTCCTGGCCCACAGAAGAGAGAGTACCTGAGCTTTCTTATCCGATCTAGGGAAGCAGGGGAAGAGGCAGTGGTAGGGCTCTTTTATAGAATAATGTTGTGTAAATGCAAGGTGTTTAGCACAGTTTAGAATTCTCATAACCATTATAACCACACTTATATTGTTTTCAGTTAAACTACGTTTCACTAGATTAGTATTTCCCAAATTATGGTCCTTTAAATATTATTTAAGTTGGCTTAGAATAATCTTGGTTCATCACAGAGAAACTGTGTAGAAAGAGAAAAGACTGCTAGCCTCAGGAGGTCTGACACACTGGTCACAAAAGAGCAGACTTCATTGTACTATCTGCTGAATTATGAGGGGTTTCTAACATGTTTCCCATCCTGGGTGACTACTGTAGCACCCAAAGACTGTAATAATAATTACCGAAACTAACATTTATTGACTACTAACTCTATGTAGGAATTATGCTAAATACCCATATACATATTTAATCCTCATCACAACCCTAATGAGATAAGTGGCAAAAGAATGGTTTCTGTCATTTCTGCCAGGACATCTCCATTCCAATTGCAGAAGCAGAAAAGAGCATATAGGAGGGCACATGGGAATATTTATGGGCCAGGCTCAAAAGGGGTATGCATTACTCCTGCTCACATTTCCTTGGGAAAAACTCACATGGCCACATCTAACTACAAGAGAAAATGAGAAATGTAGTCTACCTGGTAGAAGAGGAGAACTTAAATGTTGGAGATAAGCTAGCAATCTCTGTCTCCACCATCTTGTTCATCACTCTCCCCAGTATTTACAGTAGAGCCTGGCACATAGTAGGTGGCCATGAATATTTCTGTTGAATGAATGGGTTTCAACTTTTTTGGTCAGTTATGGGGATCAACAGCATATAGAACTTGGTTAAGCAATGGTTTCCTAGATATGACACAAAAAGCACAAGCAACAAAGAAAGAGTAAATTGGACTATATCAAAATTTTAAAATGTTTTCTTCTGCAAAAAAATACCATGAAGAAAGCAAAAAGGCACACCAAAGAGAGATCCTGGCAAATCATATATTTAATAAAAGTGTAGTATCCAGAATACAGAAAGAACTCTTACAACTCAACAACAAAAATACAAACAACCCAACTGAAAATCAGGTAAAGGACTTAAATAGACATTGTGCTAATGAAGATATACAAATAGCCAACAAACATATGAAAATATGCTCAATACCATTAGTCGTGAGGGAAATGCAAATCAAAACCACGATGAGATGCCACTTCAAACCCACTAGGAAGGCTATAATTTTTTTAAAAAGAAAATAACAAGTATTGACAAGGATGTAGAGAAAGTGAAACACTCATACACGTCTGGTGGGAACATAAAATGATACAGGTTCTGTGGAAAACATTTTGGCAGTTACTCAACAAGTTAAACATAGACTTGCCATATTACCCAGTAACTCTACTCCTAGGTATATAATGAAAAGAGTTGAAAAGGAGGGAACAACAGCAACAACAACAACAACAAAAAAAACAGGTGAATTGAGCAACACAAAAGCAAAGGGCAGATAATGTTTCAAGAAGTAAAAAATGGTCAACTTTATTAAATACTTTTACAGGTAATATAGGGACAGACAAATGACGATTGAACTTGTTAGTAGAGAGGTCATTGGTAAATTTGATAAGAAGGAAATTGAAAGAGTGGAAAATATTTTAATATAAACCTGGATGTGTATTAAGGAGAAAATGTGAGATCAGAAAGTGAGGGGCGGATAGACAATTTCTTTTGCGAGTTTTGGTGCTAAGGGGAGGAGAAATATGGGACTATAGCTGGAGGGGGATTTGGTATTAAGAGAGTGTATTTTTAAGAGGGTAGATTCTAGAATGCATCTAGCCAATATAAATGACTGAATGAAACTGACGACATAAAAATCCAAAGGGATAATTGCAGAAGAGAAAATATTGAGAAAGCAAGAGGGGTATTCAGAGCACTAGTAGATGGGATCGGTAGCAAATGTGGAAATCTTGGCTTTCCATGAGAATGAGTAATATTTATAGATTCTACAGTGGAGAAGGAAACGATTATGGTATGATTACAAATGCAGGTAAGATGGTAGATTTGGTGGGGAAATATAAAAGAATTTTCTCTTGACTCTTCAGTTTTCTCAGTGAAGGATGAGATAAGGGCATAAAATAACAAGAGTGAGGGTAGGGTTTTGAGAAATTGAGGGGAAGATAAAGTATTGGATATTCATTTTGTGTAATGGAAATGGGTGTATAATATGGAAGGATTGATCATTTAAGATATGTGGTCAAGAATTTAAGGTGTGATCAGTTAGCTTTGTCTTGTAAATTTCTACAGCAACATCCATCACTTGTATATAGGAACAAAGCAGGTAGATAGCTAAATTTAACAAGGGTTGTGGTTTTGCCAGGGAAGTACTAGGGTGGGAAAGTGAGTAGGGAGATGAAGGTTGATGAAAGTAAGTGATACTCATGATAAATTGGTAAGCAATGAGGAAATGCGAAAAGAGAAATGTGGCTGATGCTGAAAAGTAGTAGAATTCACAGATTGGAGTTCAAAATTGAAGAATTTTTAGAGTTGGGTGTGTGAAGGTGTGTATACCTGCACGTGAGGGAGGTATTTTGCTAGGAAGGATAATCAGTTGTAGCCCAAGAGATGTATGTTATAAAATCAGGATTTCAGAGTTGCTGTAATTTTAGAGAATGTCAATGTCTAGTGCATGAGCATTAGAGTGAGTGGCTTAAGTATGATGGAAGAAAAATACCATTGGAATTGAGGGCATGAAAGGTTTGCAAAGCCAAAAATGCTGGATGAATATCCACATAGATGACAGATGTTGAAGTTGCCAAGATGGTGGCAGTACTAAAAGTGGAGAAGAAGACTCAGGAAAGTGTCTAATGAATGAAGGTAAAGAAATAGATGGCGTAGCACATGATATTATCTAATAGCAAGAACTACAAATGAGCTCTGAATTTTGAAAGAGAAAGGAGCAGAAATGGTTTGAAAGTGACAGTGAGTCGACTCCTTGGGGTATGTGAGGAAAACTAACGTTTGCTCAAGAGGACTGCAGGGGAAGTGATTTCCTCAAGGCACAGCCATATTCCAGTCATAAAACAGAGATTAAGGGAACACGGAGACAACAACTTGAAGCTACTGGGGAGTTTCTTAATGATAGACTATGAGTTACAGAGGGCAGGAAAGAAGCGCTCATGAAGTTGGGGAGAGGGTTGGGTCCAATTCCGTCAAGTGCAGAGCAATACGTGAATAAGGGTCTAGTTAATGATGGATAATCTGCAGGGTGGTGACTTAAGTAAAAGTGATAAGACAAGATGGACCTTGTGACTGCACGGCAGATTGGGAGGTGAGTAAAGCCCTCCAGACTACAGATTGCTTAATCTAGGCTGACCTAGAACTAAGAAGAATCCAGAAATCCCACTGAAACCTGTTTCCTCTAAATATCATGTATCCTGTATGATGATCCAGCATTTCAAAGATAGACTAGTAAGGACATCTAAGAGGGTAGGCTTGAAAGGAAACTAGTGTGTTTGCTCAAGAGTGTGAGTGTGTATGAAAAATATCAACAGCAAATTCTAATGTCAGAGGGTTGGTACTATAGGCTTATGGAGCCATGCACTATTCTTGGACAACACAAGGTGCCTGCACAGATGTGGCCCAGATGCAAGCACCAGCACTTACTGGGCACCTGCAAAGCCAAAGCTGGGGAAGATGGAAGGCCAAGTGGAAGTGGTATTTTCCCAAGACAGGAATGTATTTACTTAGGCTTCCTAAATGGCAGGTGGACAAAAAATGGAAGAAAGTAAATTAAGCTTCTTTTTGCCTAACATCTCTCCTCAGGAGGAAGTACTTGGAGTTGTATTTCCTACGTAAATTCCACTGCTAAAACTCCAGGGAGCTCATCAGTGGGCAGATGTTCCCACCTAAGTATGGTTACCAGCAAACATTTATTCAAAATCATGGCTGCATCTGGCTCACATTAGAAGGGTTCTCTTTGTCATTGTCTTTTAAAAGAACAATTCCCCATGCTTATAAATCCAGACTCAGAACATCAATTCAACCAACCTCAGGAGCCCTGTGGCTACACCTTCCTGCTGGGAATCAGCATGGTCCCCAGACAATCAATTTCAGGAGTATTACCAAAGTGTTTTCATTTTCAGTGTTTATCCACTGGAATGTCTACGAGTGAAGAATAGACAGGGCAATACAATCCTAAGATTCAATTTCTTTCATCAAATACAAACTGTGTATATGAGCATCAAGGCAAGAGGATGGAGGACTTTAACTGAAATTCCAATAGATATCTAAGTGCAAATCCTGGAACCATCCCATGCTAGCATTGTGAGTTAGGATAGGTACTTAACCACTCTGAGCCTGTTTTCTGATCTCTAAAAAAAAAATAGAAGGATAATATCTCATACAGCTGTTGCAAAGATCAACTCAAATAATTCATGTACAGAATATAGCACAACAACCTACAGAATGGGAGAAAATATTTGTAAATCGTGTATCTGATAAGGGATTTTTATTCAGAATATATAAAGAACTCTTACATGCCTGTGATAAGAAGGTAAATAACCCAACTTTTAAAATGGGCAGAAGATCTAAATAGACATTTCTGCAAGGAAGATATACAAATGGCCAGCAAGCACATTAGAGACGCTTGACATCATTATTCATCAGGAAAACACAAATGAAAACCACAGAAAGATACCATTTCATACCCATGCGGATGGCTAGAATCCAAAAGTCAGATAATCATAACTGTTGGTGGGGATTTAGAGAAATCAGAACCATCTTACACTGTTAGTGAGAATGTAAAATGGTATACCTGCTTTGGAAAAGTTTGGTAGTTTCTCAGAGGGTGAAACAGTGTTACTGTATGACCCACTTGTAGGTATATTCCCAAGATAAATGCAAATATATGTCCATACAAAAACTAGTACATAAATATTCATAGCAGCAATATTCATAATACCCAAAGATGGAAACAACCCAAATGCCCATCAACTGACCAGTGGACAAACAAAATGTGGCAAATCCATACAACAGAATACTATTCAGACATCAAAAGGAATGAAGAACTAATATATGCTACAATATGGATGAACCTTAAAAACATTATGCTAAGTGAAAGAAGTCAGTCACAAAAGACCACATATTATGTGATTCTATTCATATGAAATGCTCAGAACAGGCAAATCTATAGCTACAAAATAGATCAATAATTGCTTAAGGCTGAGGCAGAAGTTGTTGGGAGCATAGGGGATTCACAGCTACAAGATACGAGGGTTTCTTTTTGAGGTGTTGAAAACGTTCTAAAATAGACTGGAGGGAACTTCAAGACGTCGGAAGAGTAAGACGTGGAGATCACCTTCCTCCCCACAGAAGCATCAGAAATACATCTACACATGGAACTGCTCCTATAGAACACCCACTGAACGCTGGCAGAAGACCTCAGACCTCCCAAAAGGCAAGAAACTCCCCAGGTAGCTGGGTAGGGCAAAAGAAATAAAGAAAATGTAGAGACAAAAGAATAGGAACGGGACCTGCACCAGTGGGAGGGAGCCTGAAGGAGGAAAGGTTTCCACACACTAGAAGCCCCTTCACTGGCGGAGACTACAGGTGGCGGACGGGGGCAGCTTCGGAGCCACGGAAGAGAGCGCAGCAACAGGGGTGCGGAGGGCAAAGCGGAGAGGTTCAAGCACGGAGCATCGGTGCCGACCAGTACTCACCAGCCCGCGAGGCTTGTCTGCTCACCTGCCGGGACGGGTGGGGGCTGGGAGCTGAGGCTTGGGCTTCGGTCTGAGCGCAGGCAGAGGACTGGCAGTGTGAACACAGCCTGAAGGGGTTAGTACGCCACGTCTAGCCAGGAGGGAGTCCAGGAAAAGTCTGGAGCTGCCGCAAAGGCAAGAGACTTTTTCTTCCCTCTGTGATTCCTGGTGCACGAGCAGAGGGGATTCAGAGCGCCGCCTAAAGGAGCTCCAGCGATGGACGCGAGGCGCAGCTAGGAGCGCAGACACCAGAGATGGGCATGAGATGCTAAGGCTGCTGCTGCCGCCACCAAGAACCCTGTGTGCGAGCACAGGTCACTATCCACACCTCCCTTCAGGGAGCCTGTGCAGCCCGCCACTGCCAGTGTCCCGTGATCCAGGGACGACTTCCCCGGGAGAACGCACGGCGTGCCTCGGGCTGGTGCAACGTCACGCCGGCCTCTGTCACTGCAGGCTCACCCTGCCTCTGTACCCCTCCCTCCTCCAGGCCTGAGCGAGCCAGAGCCCCCAAAGCAGCGGCTCCTATAACCCCATCCTGTCTGAGCGAAGAACAGACGCTCTCAGGAGACCTACACACAGAGGCGGGGTCAAATCCAAAGCTGAACCCCGGGAGCTGTGCGAACAAAGAAGAGAAAGGGAAATCTCGCCCAGCAGCCTCAGGAGCAGCGGATTAAATCTCCACAATCAACTTGATGTACCCGGCATCGGTGGAACACCTGAATAGACAACGAATCATCCCAAATGGAGGAGGTGGACTTTGGGAGCAACGCTATTTATACATTTTTTCCCTTTTTCTCTTTTTGTGAGTGTGTATGCGTATGCTTCTGTGTGTGATTTTGTCTGTATATTTTGGCACTTACCGTTTGTCCTAGGGTTCTGTCTGTCCGTTTTTTGTTTTTTTTTAGTATACTTTTCAGCGCTTGATATCATTGGTGAATTGGTTTCTTCGTCTGGTTTTTCTCTTCTTTTTCGTTTTTTTAATTAGTTAAAAAATTTTAATAAAAAATTTTTGTTCTTTATTTTAATAACTCTTTAATAATTTAATTTAATTTAATTCTACATTTTTATTTATTTATTTATTTATTTATTTCTCCCTTTTATTCTGAGCCGTGTGTGTGACAGACTCTTGGTGCTCCAGCCAAGCATCAGGGCTGTTCCTCTGACGTGGCAGAGGCAAGTTCAGGATATTGGTCCACCACAGACCTCCCAGCTCCACGTAATATCAAACGGTGAAAATTTCCCAGAGATCTCCATCTCAACACCAAGACCCAGCTCCACTAAATGACCAGCAAGCTACGGTGCTGGATACCTTATGCCAAACAACTACCAAGAAAGGAACACAACTCCACCCAATAGAAGAGAGGCTGCCTAAAATCATAGTAAGGTCACAGACACCCCAAAACACACCACCAGACTTGGACCTGCCTACCAAAAAGAAAAGATCCAGCCTCAGTGACCAGAACACAGGCACTAGTCCCCTCCACTAGGAAGCCTACACAACCCACTGAACCAACCTTAGCCACTGGGGACAGACACCAAAAACAAAGGGAACTACGAACTTGCAGCCTGTGAAAAGGAGACCCCAAACACAGTAATATAAGCAAAATGAAAAGACAGAAAAACACATAGCAGATGAAGGAGCAAGGTAAAAACGCACCAGACCTAACAAATGAAGAGGAAATAGGCAGTCTACCTGAAAAAGTATTCAGAATAATGATAGTAAAGATGATCCAAAATCTTGGAAATAGAATGGAGAAAATACAAGAAAAGTTTCACAAGGACCTAGAAGAACTAAAGAGCAAACAAACAATCATGAACAACACAATAAATGAAATTACATATCCTCTAGAAGGGATCAATAGCAGAATAAATGAGGCAGAAGAACGGATAAGTGACCTGGAAGATAAAATAGTGGGAATAACTACTGGAGAGCAGAATAAAGAAAAAAGAATGAAAAGAATTGAGGACAGTCTCAGAGACCTCTGGGACACGATTAAACGTACCAACATTCAAATTATAGGGGTTCCCAAAGAAAAAGAGAAAAAGAAAGGGACTGAGAAAATATTTGAAGAGATTATAGTTGAAAACTTCCCTAATATGGGAAAGGGAATAGTTAATCAAGTCCAGGAAGCACAGAGAGTCCCATACAGGATAAATCCAAGGAGAAACACGCCAAGACACATAGTAGTCAAACTATCAAAAAGTAAATACAAAGAAAAAATATTAAAAGCAGCAAGGGAAAAACAACAAATAACGTAGAAGGGAATCCCCATAAGGTTAACAGCTGATCTTTGAGCAGAAATTCTGCAAACCAGAAGGGAGGGGCAGGACATATTTAACGTGATGATAGGGAAAGACCTACAACCAAGATTACTCTACCCAGCAAGGATCTCATTCAGATTTGACAGAGAAATTAAAACCTTTACAGACAAGCAAAAGCTAAGAGAATTCAGCAGAACCAAACCAGCTTTACAGCAAATGCTAAACAAACTTCTCCAGGCAGGAAACACAAGAGAAGGAAAAGACTTACAATAACAAATGCAAAACAATTAAGAAAATGGTAATAGGAGCATACATATCGATAATTACCTTAAATGTAAATGGATTAAATGCTCCCACCAAAAGACACAGACTGGCTGAATGGATACAAAAACAAGACCCGTATATATGCTGTCAACAAGAGACCCACTTCAGACCTAGGGAAACATACAGACTGAAAGTGAGAGGATGGAAAAAGATATTCCATGCAAATGAAAATCAAAAGAAAGCTGGAGTAGCAATTCTCATATCAGACAAAATAGACTTTAAAATAATGACTTACAAGGGACAAAGCAGGACACTACATAATGATCAAGGGATCGATCCAAGAAGAAGATATAACACTTGTAAATATTTATGCACCCAACATAGGAGCACCTCAATACATAAGACAAATGCTAACAGCCATAAAAGGGGAAATCGACAGTAACACAATCATAGTAGGCGACTTTAACACCCCACTTTCAACAATGGACAGATCATCCAAAATGAAAAAAAAAATAAGGAAACACAACTTTAAATGATACATTAAACAATATGGACTTAATTGATATTTATAGGACATTCCATCCAAAAACGTCCAGAGATAAACCCATGTACACATGGTCACCTTATCTTGATAAAGGAGGCTAGAGTATACAATGGAGGAAAGACAGCCTCTTCAATAAGTGGTGCTGGGAAAACTGGACAGCTACATGGAAAAGAATGAAATTAGAACACTCCCTAATGCCATACACAAAAATAAACTCAAAATGGATTAAAGACCTTAATGTAAGGCCAGACACACTAAAACTCTTAGAGGAAATAAAAGAAGAACACTCTTTTGAGATAAATCACAGTAAGATCTTGTTTGACCCACCTCCTAAAGAAATGGAAACAAAACTAAAAATAAACAAATGGGACCGAGTGAAACTTAAAAGCTTTTGCACAGCAAAGGAAACCATAAACAAGATGAAAAGACAACCCTCAGAATGGGAGAAAATATTTGCAAACGAAGCAACTGACAAAGGATTAGTCTCCAAAATTTACAAGCAGCTCATGCAGCTCAATATCAAAAACACAAACCACCCAATCCAAAAATGGGCAGAAGACCTAAATAGACATTTTTCCAAAGAAGATACACAGATTGCCAACAAACACATGAAAGAATGCTCAACGTCGTTAATCATTAGAGAAATGCAAATCAAAACTACAATGCGGTATCATCTCACACCGGTCAGAATGGCCATCATCAAAAAATCTACAAACAATAAATGGACAACCTGGAAGAAATGGACAAATTCTTAGAGAAGGTGTGGAGAAAAGGGAACCCTCATACACTGTTGATGGGAATGTAAATTGATACAGTCACTAAGGAGAACAGTATGGAGGTTCCCTAAAAAACTAAAAATAGAACTACCATACGACCCAGCAATCCCACTATGGGGCATATATCCTGAGAAAACCATAATTCAAAAAGAGTCATGTACCACAATGTTCATTGCAGCTCTATTTACAATAGCCAGGACTTGGAAGGAACCTAAGTGTCCATCAACAGATGAATGGATAAAGAAGATGTGACACATGTATACAATGGAATATTACTCAGCCATAAAAAGGAACGAAACTGAGTTATTTGTAGTGAGGGGGATGGACACAGAGTCTGTCATACAGAGTGAAGTAAGTCAGAAAGAGAAAAACAAATACCGTATCCTAACACATATATATGGAATCTTTAAAAAAATATGGTCATGAGGAACCTAGGGGCAAGACGGGAAAAAAGACGCAGACCTGGGCTTCCCTGGTGGTGTACTGGTTGAGAATCCGCCTGCCGATGCAGGGGACACGGGTTCGTGCCCCGGTCTGGGAGGATCCCACATGCCACGGAGAGGCTGGGCCCGTGAGCCATGGCCAGTGAGCCTGCGCTTCCGGAACCTGTGCTCCACAACTGGAGAGGTCACAACAGTGAGTGGCCCGCGTACCGAAAAAAAAAAAAAATGTCGCACACCTACTAGAGAATGGACTTGAGGACACGGGGAGGGGGAAGGGTAAGCTGGGACAAAGTGAGAGAGTGGCATGGACATATATACACTACCAAATGTAAAACAGATAGCTAGTGGGAAGCAGCCACATAGCACAGGGAAATCAGCTCAGTGCTTTTTGACCACCTAGAGGGGTGGGATAGGGAGGGTGGGAGGGAGGGAGATGCAAGAGGGAGGGGATATGGGTATATACATATATGTATAGCTGATTCACTTTGTTATAGAGCAGAAACTATTACACCATTGTAAAGCAATCATACTCCAGTAAAGATGTTAAAAAAAAAGTGTGTTTGTTCAAAATAAATAAATAAATAACTTTCCTAACTCCTTAGGAAAGTTATTTCTCCTTCCTATGAAATGAAAAATGATGTATAAGGGCACTTAGTATTGACTATAAATTCCAGTTCTGTCAGTGATGGTATCTGGCGCATGAGGGGCACCCAAGTTACGGAGCTTTTGGTTAATTTCCCTGGGCCATATAGAGCAAAGTGTTCTCTCAAATACTCTCTGGAAATTCGGAGCCTCAAATATGTTTGCCACCTTCCCCCAAGTCATCATATTTATTAACATCCTTGTCTTATTTTTCTAGAAGCAGGAGCTTCTAGCAGATCTTTTCCCTTTGTGAAAGGATGTATTTCTGTGTGAGGTGGATCAAGGCCGCCTTAGTCTGTCCTCTAATGTTCACCTCAGTAGCACTTTACCTGGTTGATAATATCTTTGAGGCCAACTTCCTGTAATGTTTTTCTTTTTCTTTTCTTTTTTTTACCTTAGGAGCACTGTATAATAAAAACTCCATTAAAGATGCAAAACCAAAGTGAGCCATGAAGCAAGACACGATGGGGCCTATCAGCATTCCTAAGCGTGTTCAAGGCGAAAGCATTTCAGAGGGAGTTAAACAACAGTCATTATAGCTATCTTTGTTGACCTCTGAATCTATATGCCAGTCACTGTGTTTGACATACATTAATTCTCATAAAACTTCTGTCATGTTGACATTATTATCTCCCTTTTACAAATGGGGAAAGAGGTTCACATAAATTAAATGACTTTCTCAGGGCAACAGCTAGTAAGTTTCAGGGCTGGATTTGTATCCAAAATAAAATGGGCTTTGTTTGGTTTTTTGACTCTATTTTCTTTTTAGTACTACTGCATACATTTATTATTTATATGTATTAAAAAGGATAAAATAAGTTTGGACTCCTCTCTCACACAACATGAAGTTCTGTATGATCTAAAGATAAAAATGTTGAAGTAAAATATATATATTATGGAAAACGTATGCATAATCTAGGAGTCAAGAAAAATTTCTGTGCAAGCTGGAAAACCTAGACATTCTAGAGAAATGACTGACATATTTGAGTGCTTAAAACTTAAAATGTAATCATATGGCAAACGTAAAGGTAAATAAAACCAGAAGACAAATAATACAGGAACATATATTTGTAAGACACATGACAGATAAAGGGTTCAATATCCAACATATAAAAAATTTCCCACACATTAATAAGAAAAGACAAACACCCTAATTGAAAGTGGTTAAAAAGGGTAAAAAGGGCTGTTCAAGGAGGCAGAAAACCCCCTTGCCAATAAACAAGTGAAATTACTCAACTTTACTAGCAATCAGGCGTATTGAAATTAAATTAACAAGGAAATATCACTTTAAGACCATTAAACATGTTATCACACATTGCTGGAGTTTTGTGGAGGTTAATATGTTATCTCATACATTTGCCGAGGGAAATGTGCAGTATATTAAAGCCATTTGGAAGTCAATCTGGCAACCCCTATTAAAATTAAGAATTTACATAAACTTTAACTTAGCAATTCCATTTCCGGGGCCCCCTTCCATAGAAGATAAAAGCACGGGTATATAACAGTGAATATGAACAAGATAAATTTTACGTATATATTGAGATTAATTGCAACGTTTTTTCTAGTAGCCAAAAAACTGGAATCAACTTGAATGTCCTCAATAGAGGAATGGTTTAATAAGTTGTCTTTCACTCAAACCATTGCATTTTACATAACTAGTTTAAAAAGTGTGTTAAGTCTATACCAGACGATGTGGAAAACATTTCTCTGAAATGTTTCTAAGTGAGAAAAACTACGTGCAGTAAAGAGTAAAATAGTGCCCCTATATGTTTTTATGCATACATATGTATGTTACCTTATTTATGAACATAGACAAAGATATGCAAAGATTCACACCAGGCTTTTAACACTGCTTATCCAGTGGAGGAGTGGCTAATGAAGTGTAAAAATCCTATTGATGTACAGGCTTTCTCAATATTTATGTATATGTATGAATATATATATATATAATTCTCAACATTTATATATAATTGCTTTATGTAAATGCACATGTAAATTACATATGTGTAAAGCCATGTACAAAGAGATAGTTGCTGAAAGTGTGCATATCATAGAGAGTGTTTTGAGTTTTTAGTGTTTAGGGTTCTTTTCTTTTAACTTTCTTTCTTGTACTTTGAGTTTTTCAAAATAAAAATTTTACATGATTTTAAGTTTAACATTTTCTAAAGCAAACATTATAGAGCAGGTTAAGGAAATGACCCAGTATCTACAGAATGATTTGTTTGTTCAGTCCTCCAGCAGTTCATCAAACTACATTGAGCAGCAACCGTGACATTGTGTCAGGTGTGTTAAAGTGGTTGGGATTACAGAGATGAATGAAATATGCTCCTTCTTGTTGTATATTACAACAAGACAAACATATAAATGAACCATTCTAATACAATATGGCTATTGCTTTAATATAAGAATTTGTAGGACCATAGGGGCAATGAACTCTGCAGGCATTGGTGGTAGAGAGGCTTCAGAGGGAAAGAACCATTTGAGCTTAGCCTTAAAGACTGAGGATGCTTTCATCACTCACCAGCCTTAGGTGGGGAAGGGAAAGCAATCCCTTCAAAGAGGAAGGAATCAACATCTAGTCCTATTTCATTCATCAAGAATGTGGAGGAGGAAGTAAACAGTTTATTATTTATAGTCTCAAATGATGGTAATGTGTGGAAGATGGGCAAATGGAACAAGAGACTTTGGAAGAGTCCTGATCAGGAACTAATAAAATGAGAGCCTGCTTTGAAACATGCAAGCAGGTTTTTCTGAGGGAAGAAGAACTCTAAGCTGCGTTTAATGAAAGGAAGCAACTGTCAAAGCAATCTGACTAAGTTCAGTACATTAGGTTTGCAGTTGGGGAAGAAATATGGGTTGCTGTTCATTTAGGACCTGTGGAAGAGGTTGGAGAAAAGGGGATAGGTATTCAAGCAATGATTCATTAGGTAGAAAGAAGAGAATGTTAGAAATCAGACACTACTGCCACTTACTGAATAAATTCATCATAAGCCATATACAGACACATTATAAAGTATCTCAAGGTACCAGAATGCTTGACCATTGAGGTAAGGTGCCCCAAAATACTGTGTCTTCAAGGAAAACACAAGGGTTCAGTACTCATGGGTTAGCAGCAGTTAACATAAGACACACTAGCTTTTGGGGAGTGGGGGAGAAAGAAGCAAGGATTATGCATGTATGTATTTATATCATAGATGATAACAACAGAAGCCATTTAATCAAATGCTTATTATTGGCCTAATAAAATGTCAGGTGTTTTACATAAATTACCTCATTTAATCCCAGCATGCCTCTAAGATCTAGATACATGTTCCTATCATTCCCTTTTTACAGATGAGGAAACTAAGTCTTACAGGAGTTAAAAAACGTACTCAAGGTCAAATAGCTTTTAGGTGGTGAAGCTGTACATTGAGATCGGACTTTAAATCCTATGCTCCCAACTGCTCAACTAGACACTAAGTTATATTTCCCCTGCTAAACCCTAGTCCCAGCCATCATCATATCACACCTGTATTGTCCCAACAGCCTGTCAGCCCTCTGGTCCTACACAGTTCACAACATCCAGTGAACTTTCTAAAACATACATCAGACGACATCACTTTCCTTTATCAGACCATCCAGTGGCCCTCCACTGCACGTAAGATAAAATCCAAGTTCTTACCCTGCAGGTCCCTATGTGACCACTTCTCTGCCAGCCTCTCCAGTCTCGGTCATCAATCTCCGCTCTGCCCCTCTCTGACTGCACTCCAGTCACTCACCCTTCTGCTCTTCCTCAACACACTGTTCTCGTTCTGGCCTCACGGCATTGCTACTTGCTAGTCTACCTAAAATGCTCTTCTTCAAAGTCTTCACACAGCTGTCTCGACTTCATTATTCAGATCTTGATTCAAATATCAGCTTCTTAGAGAAGGTTCCCCACACCAACAACAAGAACGACCCCTTTGCCCATGAAAACAGAAGATACTTGATTCAAATATCAGCTTCTTAGAGAAGGTTCCCCACACCAACAACAAGAACGACCCCTTTGCCCATGAAAACAGAAGTTACTTGAGGACAGGAGCTATTGATTTCATGTTCTTCACTCTAATTCCAGAACCGAGAGTAATATCTGACACCTACTGGGCACTCAGGACATATTTCTTTCCTGAAATACTGGTATATTTTTTAAAGTGTCATACTCATATGCCTATGAGTATATCTACATATATATATATATATATATATATATATATATATATATATATATATATATATATATATGGATATGTGAGCTTGTTGTCACCTCACAGAAGTGGAATGTACATCCCTCACCCAAAATTTGGTTTGAATGTCAAGACTAATGATGCCAAACATATACCAAGATGGTATGAAAAGGATTATTACTCACATAATGAGTTATGCATCAAAAATGCAGTTAGACCAAAAAAAGAAAAAAGAAAAAAACTGGTAACTGTGAAGTGTTGGGTAATTAGATGGTTGTGATTCTTTCATTCTATAGATATAGGAATAGATATAGAAATAATCAAAACATCAAGTTCTACACCTTAAGTATATACAATTTTTATTTATCCATTATACCTCAATAAAACTGAAAAAATGGGATCAGTCTCAATGACAACTTACCCATGGTGTTTGTCTGAGAACTAAAACATTGCGTGGTTTATTTAATTTAATTTGGACTTGTTTATGTAAGCCATTATGGCACCTGCAGCATGAGACCAATAAGAAAGGTGAACGTTCCATTGAATATCTAGTACTATCAAGAGCTAGTACTATATATTCTGAGAAGTGAAATGAGTGCCTTAGTCTCTCTATCAATGTGCAGAACTTCAAAGAAGGTAAAGAGTGCTATGGTGAGACATTGTATTGTGGCTTTAATATGTGCAGAAGATGTGTGACCTTGATTTATATTTTGGGTATCCGTGAGGCAAGAGATTCTATGAGTTCTTTACCCCAAATGAGGCAACCTTGGAGAAGGAATTGTTTGCATTGGCCAGAACAGATGGTCAGACCGCTGGCAGTGGCCCAAAGATCTATAAAAATGTGAAGATGAGGCCAATTGTTGGTTAAGACATGGCCAGGTGCTCAGATAACTGGCTAAAGTTTGGCCAACTGAGCTGATCCTGTGTCCTGTCCTTTATCAGGAACATTCTGATTAAGAGATGAAAAGCAGCAAGAGTCAAGCAAGCTCCATTAAGTGTGACAGTGGCAATGCCATTGGTTAAGTGAATGAACCCCCTTTGGTATTCACTGTGTTGAGCCTAAGGGGCTCCCCAGGTATCCAAGTGTTCTAAGAGATGACCTCCTCTAGCACTGTGGCATCCGGCAAGGGACCCAGCACAGGGGACGTTACCCTCTCCTGAAAGTAGGGTATGCAGAGAGCCCAGGTTCAGCTCCATCCTGTAGCAAGGAGGCCTCACTAGCTGTGCTGGGCTTGCAGGGTGCTGTTTCCATGATCAAAGGCCTAACAGGCAGCTGTATACTGAGGGTCACAGGTTCAGGACCTGAGATAGTCTATATTTCCAGGAAAGTCCAGTATGCACCCACCAATTGCTACACTAATGGCATACAGCATTGGGCCAAGGAAGGTAGTTCCTTGTATCAGAAGCCCATGCAACTAACGGCCATCACTGATGGTAGAGGGACTCCAAGATATATGAGAGAAGGTTGCTAAAGCTCCCACAGTGAAGGAATCCCGGGGGGCCGTAACAGGAATGCCTGTTCTATGGCCATTCAGGCAGATTCTAGTATCTTTTTACAGGGGGTCTCATTCAAGTTGGGCCTATTTGCAAGTTACAGAACAAAAAAAAAGCTTTGTAAATGAGGAGTGTTGCCTCGAGAATCTAAACATGTCGAAAACATGTTGGGCTTGTTTTAACAATGTGGGTCCTAAGAAGACTAAAAGCTGTTTCTTGACACTGTCAGGACTGGAGCAGCCCTCAACTTACTAAATAATTTTCAGGAGCTTAACTGAAGTGGTGGGGCCCTGTACTATGTGTCTCATGTGAATCTCCTCAAAGGAGGATGTCATTAGTGTGATGTCATAACTGTGTACCCGAAAAAAGTTAGAGCTGGTTAAAATATTGCCTGTGAAGACTATGTGAGATGGCAGGCGTGGAGACTGAGCCCATTGAGTACCCAGGTGAAGGTGTATTGTGTCCCTTTAAAGGTGAAGGTTAACTGCAGCTGAGAGGTTGTTGAACTAGGCACTGAATAGAACATGCTAGCCAAATACTTTGCTCTAACTGCAAAGTATTTACCAGTTACTTATTTATTATTGGGTGGAATCAGTCATTTCAATAGGTGGGGCCATGACGCCAAGGGTACGAATTCACACTGAGGCACCGGTCCTGTTTTGCCGGGTTTAAGAACAAGTAAAACTTGGCTGTTAAATGCAGCAGAAGTGGGGATAACCACACCTTCTCTAAATAGGTCTTATATAATGGGTTTCAATCTGTGAAAACCGTGCTTTCATTTAGATTGAACCTTTTCTTAAACACTGAGGTGAAAGGTATTATTTTAACTAGGGGGAAAGGTCCATAGGGTCCCATAGTTTTCAAGCTGATTATAAGGGCCAGAGACTTAACTTGATTACTTATTGGGTCAGGTTCTCCACGTGCACTAGAGGATATTTTAGGGTAATGGATGTCTTGGCTATGGAAAAGTTAGGCACGGAAATAATTTGGATGGTTCAGGTTAGGCATATCTGTTTCTATTTTATGTTCACCTACTCCCTGGCTGGGAGTGGATGAACATAAAGTGTGGCCAGATGTGGGCCAGAAGGGGAAGGGGAATTAATGAGGCTTCAAAACTGTCCATTGTCAAACATCAAAAGTGGAATCAGATTATGACACACACTGCCACCACCCATACAGCACCCCTCTCCCCATCTGGGACCTCCCGAACACACACGGAAACACCAAGTCCATTTCCTCCTCACCAGCAGGATAAAGTGTTCAGGAAGAAATCTGTCTTCAGAGCTCAGTCCTCACCCAGTCCTTATTCCCGGTGTCTGGCTAACTATGGACTGGCTGGTCTGGGCCCCAAACTGGCAGGATACTACCTCCCTCCCTTCTCACACGCCTGCCCCTTCCTGCCTTCCTTCAGTCCCCATCACCGAAGAACAGACAGAGATACACACACATCTTTCTACAACAGCTTGTACATCAATAGCTGAGGGCTTTTTTATTTGGTCTCTACACAGGTGACCATGTCTCCAGTGCTTTCTCTGGAGAGACAACACAGACAGCAAGGTCTCAGTCACCTGATAGACCCAGGGCAGCACTTTATGAACTGCTGGAAGAGCCCTCTGGGACGTTTTCATCCTCCTCTGGATTTTTAGTCATTGTTGTACTCCGCCAGTAATAGAATGCTAGCATCTTTGACTTCTTCTGTGTAGAACCTCTTCCCGAATTCTGACGACGGACTGATTTTCTTAACTCGACCACCTCCTGAATCTGGTCGGAAAACAAAGTGATACAGAAAGATATTGATTTGGGGAAAGAGGATGGGAAGGAGAACTTTGAGAGAATGGGTGTGGATTGAGAAGGGGTTTGTGCCAGGGAAGGGCTGGGTAAGTCTTGGGTGGGGGATGAAGAGGAGGCACGTGAGTCGGGTAATCTGACCTCTTCCATCTTATAGCCCTGGAGTGGAGAATTCATCCTCTCCCTTCTGCGTTGGCCCCCCAGTGTTTGTTGCTCTGACCTCTCGGTGTTTGTCCGTGCATCACGGTTAGGCTCCTGGGGGACTGTAGTTTCCTCTGCCATGTGAGTAGCAACAGTGTGCTCTACTCCAAGGCTCCTGGCCTCTCTATATATACCCTGCCAGGACAATGAAGAGCCACACCCATCAGCTTTGATTGGTCAGCCAATGGTAGCGCTGGGGTGGCTGTGACATCACAAAGCACTACCCTTGAAGATACGTGGGGGGAGGGGAGGGGTGCAGAGGAGTCTACGTGCTCTGGTTAGAGAAAGGGAGTGCTTCCTCAACACCCAGTAAAGAGCCTTCCCAAATTGACCTTCCACTCTTCCTCATCTTCTCTGGTTCAATCCTTGTGGTGCACATGTTAGGGAGAAGGTGTTCCCTCCAAACCATTCCACATGGCCACCCCCATTCAGTGTTTAATTCTGTTGTCTCCCAGATCTCATCACCTGGTATTGTGTGGTTTTTAAAAACTTTTTATTTTAGAACAGTTTTAGGTTTACAGAGTAATTGTGAAGATCATATTCATACACTCCACAACAAATTTCCCTTCTTAACATTGTACGTTAGTATGGTACAATTGTTCAACTTAGTGAACCAACACTGAAACAGTATTATTATCTAAAGTCTGTACTTCATCAGAATTCCTTTTTTTTTAAATGTTGAGCCTTCTTTTAATTAATTTATTTTTATTTTTGGCTGTGTTGGGTCTTCGTTTCTGTGCGTGGGCTTTCCCTAGATGTGGCAAGCAGGGGCCACTCTTCATCGTGATGGGCGGGCCTCTCACTGTCGCGGCCTCTCTTGTTGCGGAGCACAGGCTCCAGATGCGCAGGCTCAGCGGCTGTGGCTCACGGGCCTAGTTGCTCTGCGGCATGTGGGATCTTCCCAGATCAGGGCTCGAACCCGTGTCCCCTGCATCATCAGGCAGATTCTCAACCACTGTGCCACCGTGGAAGCCCCAGATTGCCTTATTTTTTACCTAATATTCTTCTTCTGTCCCAGGATCCCAACCAAGATTCTACATTCAATTTAGTCATTCCATGTTATAACTTCTTAGGCTCCTCTTGGCTGTGACAGTTTTTTAGACTTCTTGTTTTTGAAGACTTTGACAGTTTGGGGTCTTGTGTTTTGTCTTTTACATTAGGTCTGCAGATGTTATTGCTCTTATAGGTAAAAGTTTTTATAAATTTCCTCTTCCAGAGAACCTCAAATCAACTCAGTACCATCAGTGTTATGGACTTCCCCGTGGCAATGGTTGAACTAATCTCTTGGCTTTGTCACAGAGGTGACGCAAATGTTTTTCTCTTGAGGTCTGAGGATCAGGATCATTTTTATTTATGACAGAGGCACAGGGGCAGCAGCAGAAGCATTTTGTAAGGTACTAGTGAGTCATTTACTTTTAGAAGTATGACCTCAGCATCCCACAGAGTTAACGGCTCTTCCTCCACACGAGTGACCATCCAATGGACCTGTATATTGAACAGACTGTCAGTCTTTCTCCTGAGCTGTATATAGAAAGGGGGCCAACATGAGGTTGAGACACAACCAGTGTCCACAAGGTAAGAGTCATTTCTTTGAGGTTAGTATCAGTCGCACCTTAGTTTGGAATTGAAACACGTGATTCAACCTGAGAATCACAAATAGGTCCAGGTTGAGACACAGGATTCAGGACTGCTTTAAGGAAGGTCCCAATCCAATAATCCTTTCACTATATGCCAAGTGGCTAAACTGACTTATGTTGGTCAAAGCTTTAGCAGACACTCAGTAGGACTAACAAATGCAGCACAAAGAAGCATGTTCAAAGCACAAGCTAGCCAGCAGGCCGTAGCCCAAGTGCCTGTTCACCAGCATAGAGCAGAGCCAGTTAGAAAGCCAAAGCAAGAGAAGAAAGACCCCCGGTGGTAAGGGATAGCACCTTGATGTCCTGCTCACAGGACCAGTTGTTGTAATCACACCACAGAGACAGGATGGACCCTTCAACCCAAATTCGGTTTGGATGTCGAAACTGATAACACATACACCTAGAGAGTATGAAAAACCTTACTACATAAGGAGGCTTTCTGGGGAGAGCAGGGCAGGCTCTCAAGCAGGTTCAAGAATGGCTTGAGAGAGCAGAAGAAGGAGACTGGCTTGGCTTTTATGGTGGTGAGGGGATGACGCTGGAGTGTTCCCACACACAGGTCAGGTTTTGCACAGCCTGAACTTCCTCCTGGCCCACAGAAGAGAGAGTACCTGAGCTTTCTTATCCGATCTAGGGAAGCAGGGGAAGAGGCAGTGGTAGGGCTCTTTTATAGAATAATGTTGTGTAAATGCAAGGTGTTTAGCACAGTTTAGAATTCTCATAACCATTATAACCACACTCATATTGTTTTCAGTTAAACTACGTTTCACTAGATTAGTATTTCCCAAATTATGGTCCTTTAAATATTATTTAAGGTGGCTTAGAATTATCTTGGTTCATCACAGAGAAACTGTGTAGAAAGAGAAAAGACTGCTAGCCTCAGGAGGTCTGACACACTGGTCACAAAAGAGCAGACTTCATTGTACTATCTGCTGAATTATGAGGGGTTTCTAACATGTTTCCCATCCTGGGTGACTACTGTAGCACCCAAAGACTGTAATAATAATTACCGAAACTAACATTTATTGACTACTAACACTATGTATGAATTATGCTAAATACCCATATACATATTTAATCCTCGTCACAACCCTATTGAGATAAGTGGCAAAAGAGTGGTTTCTGTCATTTCTGCCAGGACATCTCCATTCCAATTGCAGAAGCAGAAAAGAGCATATAGGAGGGCACATGGGAATATTTATGGGGCAGGCTCAAAAGGGGTATGCATTACTCCTGCTCACATTTCCTTGGGAAAAACTCACATAGCCACATCTAACTACAAGAGAAAATGAGAAATGTAGTCTACCTGGTAGAAGAGGAGAACTTAAATGTTGGAGATAAGCTAGCAATCTCTGTCTCCACCATCTTGTTCATCACTCTCCCCAGTATTTACAGTAGAGCCTGGCACATAGTAGGTGGCCATGAATATTTCTGTTGAATGAATGGGTTTCAACTTTTTTGGTCAGTTATGGGGATCAAAAGCATATAGAACTTGGTTAAGCAATGGTTTCCTAGATATGACACAAAAAGCACAAGCAACAAAGAAAGAGTAAATTGGACTATATCAAAATTTTAAAATGTTTTCTTCTGCAAAAAAATACCATGAAGAAAGCAAAAGGCACACTAAAGAGAGATCCTGGCAAATCATATATTTAATAAAAGTGTAGTATCCAGAATACAGAAAGAACTCTTACAACTCAACAACAAAAATACAAACAACCCAACTGAAAATCAGGTAAAGGACTTAAATAGACATTGTGCTAATGAAGATATACAAATAGCCAACAAACATATGAAAATATGCTCAATACCATTAGTCGTTAGGGAAATGCAAATCAAAACCACGATGAGATGCCACTTCATACCCACTAGGAAGGCTATAACTTTTTTAAAAAGGAAATAACAAGTATTGACAAGGATGTAGAGAAAGTGAAACACTCATACACGTCTGGTGGGAACATAAAATGATACAGCCTCTGTGGAAAACATTTTGGCAGTTACTCAACAAGTTAAACATAGACTTGCCATATTACCCAGTAACTCTACTCCTAGGTATATAATGAAAAGAGTTGAAAAGGAGGGTACAACAGCAACAACAACAACAAAAAAAAAAACAGGTGAATTGAGCAACACAAAAGCAAAGGGCAGATAACGTTTCAAGAAGTAAAAAATGGACAACTTTATTAAATACTTTTACAGGTAATATAGGGACAGACAAATGACGATTGAACTTGTTAGTAGAGAGGTCATTGGTACATTTGATAAGAAGGAAATTGAAAGAGTGGAAATATTTTAATATAAACCTGGATGTGTATTAAGGAGAAAATGTGAGATTAGAAAGTGAGGGGCGGATAGACAATTTCTTTTGCGAGTTTTGGTGCTAAGGGGAGGAGAAATATGGGACTATAGCTGGAGGGGGATTTGGTATTAAGAGAGTGTGTTTTTAAGAGGGTAGATTCTAGAATGCATCTAGCCAATATAAATGACTGAATGAAACTGACGACATAAAAATCCAAAGGGATAATTGCAGAAGAAAAAATATTGAGAAAGCAAGAGGGGTATTCAGAGCACTAGTAGATGGGATCGGTAGCAAATGTGGAAATCTTGGCTTTCCATGAGAATGAGTAATATTTATAGATTCTACAGTGGAGAAGGAAATGATTATGGTATGATTACAAATGCTGGTAAGATGGTAGATTTGGTGGGGAAGATATAAAAGAATTTTCTCTTGACTCTTCAGTTTTCTCAGTGAAGGATGAGCTAAGGGCATAAAATAACAAGAGTGAGGGTAGGGTTTTGAGAAATTGAGGGGATGATAAAGTATTGGATATTCATTTTGTATAATGGAAATGGGTGTATAATATGGAAGGATTGATCATTTAAGATATGTGGTCAAGAATTTAAGGTGAGATCAGTTAGCTTTGCCTTGTAAATTTCTACAGCAACATCCATCACTCTTATATAGGAACAAAGCAGGTAGATAGCTAAATTTAACAAGGGTTGTGGTTTTGCCAGGGAAATACTAGGGTGGGAAAGTGAGTAGGGAGATGAAGGTTGATGAAAGTAAGTGATACTAATGATAAATTGGTAAGCAATGAGGAAATGCGAAAAGAGAAATGTGGCTGATGCTGAAAAGTAGTAGAATTCACAGATTGGAGTTCAAAATTGAAGAATTTTTAGAGTTGGGTGTGTGTAGTTGTGTATACCTGCATGTGATGGAGGTACTTTGCTAGGAAGGATAATCAGTTGTAGCCCAAGAGAGGTATGTTATAAAATCAGGATTTCAGAGTTGCTGTAATTTTTTTTAATTTTTTAATTAGTTTCTGCTTTATAACAAAGTGAATCAGTCATACATATACATCTGTTCCCACATCCCTTCCCTCATGCATCTCCCTCCCTCCCACCCTCCCCATCCCACCCCTCCAGGCGGTCACAAAGCACCGAGCTGATCTCCCTGTGCTCTGTGGCTGCTTCCCACTATCTATCTACCTTACGTTTGGTAGTGTATATATGTCCATGCCTCTCTTTCGCTTTGTCACAGCTTACCCTTCCCCCTCCCCATATCCTCAAGTCCATTCTCAAGTAGGTCTGTGTCTTTATTCCCGTTTTGCCCCTAGGTCCTTCATGACATTTTTTTTTTAAATTCCGTATATATGTGTTAGCATACGGTATTTGTCTTTCTCTTTCTGACTTACTTCACTCTGTATGACAGACTCTAGGTCTATCCACCTCATTACAAATAGCTCAGTTTCGTTTCTTTTTATGGCTGAGTAATATTCCATTGTATATATGTGCCACATCTTCTTTATCCATTCATCCGATGATGGACACTTAGGTTGTTTTCAGCTCCAGGCTATTGTGAATAGAGCTGCAATGAACATTTTGGTACATGTCTCTTTTGGAATTATGGTTTTCTCAGGGTATATGCCTAGTAGTGGGATTGCTGGGTCATATGGTAGTTCTATTTTTAGTTTTTTAAGGAACCTCCATACTGTTCTCCATAGTGGCTGTACCAATTCACATTCCCACCAGCAGTGCAAGAGTGTTCCCTTTTTTCCTCACCCTCTCCAGCATTTATTGTTTCTAGATTTCTTGATGATGGCCATTCTGACTGGTGTGAGATGATATCTCATTGTAGTTTTGATTTGCATTTCTCTAATGATTAATGATGTTGAGCATTCTTTCATTTGTTTGTTGGCAGTCTGTATATCTTCTTTGGAGAAATGCCTATTTAAGTCTTCTGCCCATTTTTGGATTGGGTTGTTTGTTTTTTTGCTATTGAGCTGCATGAGCTGTTTATAAATTTTGGAGATTAATCCTTTGTCAGTTGCTTCATTTGCAAATATTTTCTCCCATTCTGAGGGTTGTCTTTTGGTCTTGTTTATGGTTTCCTTTGCTGTGCAAAAGCTTTGAAGTTTCATTAGGTCCCATTTGTTTATCTTTGTTTTTATTTCCATTTCTCTAGGAGGTTGGTCCAAAAGGATCTTGCTGTGATTTATGTCATAGAGTGTTCTACCTATGTTTTCCTCTAAGAGTTTGATAGTTTCTGGCCTTACATTTAAGTCTTTAATCCATTTTGAGCTTATTTTTGTGTATGGTGCTAGGGAATGATCTAATCTCAAACTTTTACATGTCCCTGCCCAGTTTTCCCAGCACCACTTATTGAAGAGGCTGTCCTTTCTCCACTGTACATTCCTGCCTCCTTTATCAAAGATAAGTTGGCCATATGTGCGTGCGTTTATCTCTGGGCTTTCTATCCTGATCCACTGATCTATCTTTCTGTTTTTATGCCAGTACCACACTGTCTTGATTACTGTAGCTTTGTAGTATAGTCTGAAGTCAGGGAGCCTGATTCCTCCAGCTCCGTTTTTCGTTCTCAAGATTGCTTTGGCTATTCGGGGTCTTTTGTTTTTCCAAACAAATTTTGAAATTTTTTGTTCTAGTTCTGTGAAAAATGCCAGTGGTAGTTTGATAGGGATTGCATTGAATCTGTAGATTGCTTTGGGTAGTAGAGTCATTTTCACAATATTGATTCTTCCAATCCAGGAGCATGGTATATCTCTCCATCTATTTGTATCATCTTTAATTTCTTTCATCAGTGTCTTATAATTTTCTGCATACAGGTCTTTTGTCTCCTTAGGTAGGTTTATTCCTAGATATTTTATTCTTTTTGTTGCAATGGTAAATGGGAGTGTTTTCTTGATTTCATTTTCAGATTTTTCATCATTAGTGTACAGGAATGCCAGAGATTTCTGTACATTAATTTTGTATCCTGCTACTTTACCAAATTCATTGATTAGTTCTAGTAGTTTTTCGGTAGCATCTTTAGGATTCTCTATGTATAGTATCATGTCATCTGCAAACAGTGACAGCTTTACTTCTTCTTTTCCAATTTGGATTCCTTCTATTTCCTTTTCTTCTCTGATTGCTGTGGCTAAAACTTCCAAAACTAGGTTGAATAAGAGTGTTGAGAGTGGGCAGCCTTGTCTTGTTCCTGATCTTAGTGGAAATGGTTTCAGTTTTTCACCATTGAGGACAATGTTGGCTGTGGGTTTGTCATATATGGCCTTTATTATGTTGAGGAAAGTTCCCTCTATGCCTACTTTCTGCAGGGTTTTTATCATAAATGGGTGTTGAATTTTGTCGAAAGCTTTCTCTGCATCTATTGAGATGATCATATGGTTTTTCTCCTTCAACTTGTTAATATGGTGTATCACATTGATTGATTTGCGTATATTGAAGAATCCTTGCATTCCTGGAATAAACCCCACTTGATCATGGTGTATGATCCTTTTAATGTGCTGTTGGATTCTGTTTGCTAGTATTTTGTTGAGGATTTTTGCATCTATGTTCATCAGTGATATTGGCCTGTAGTTTTCTTTCTTTGTGACATCCTTGCCTGGTTTTGCTATCAAGGTGATGGTGGCCTCATAGAATGAGTTTGGGAGTGTTCCTTCCTCTGATATTGTTTGGAAGAGTTTGAGAAGGATGGGTGTTAGCTCTTCTCTAAATGTTTGATAGAATTCGCCTGTGAAGCCATCTGGTCCTGGGCTTTTGTTTGATGGAAGATTTTTAATCACAGTTTCTATTTCAGTGCTTGTGATTGGTCTATTCATATTTTCTATTTCTTCCTGAGTCAGTCTTGGCAGGTTGTGCATTTCTAAGAATTTGTCCATCTCTTCCAGGTTGTCCATTTTATTGGCAAAGAGTTGCTTGTAGTAATCTCTCATGATCTTTTGTATTTCTGCAGTGTCAGTTGTTACTTCTCCTTTTTCATTTCTAATTCTATTGATTTGAGTCTTCTCCCTTCTTTTCTTGATGAGTCTGGCTAATGGTTTATCAATTTTGTTTATCTTCTCAAAGAACCAGCTTTTAGTTTTATTGATCTTTGCTATCGTTTCCTTCATTTCTTTTTCATTTATTTCTGATCTGATTTTTATGATTTCTTTCCTTCTGCTAACTTTGGGGTGTTTTTGTTCTTCTTTCTCTAATTGCTTTAGGTGCAAGGTTAGGTTGTTTATTCGAGATGTTTCCTGTTTCTTAAGGTGGGATTGTATTGCTATAAACTTCCCTCTTAGAACTGCTTTTGCTGCATCCCATAGGTTTTGGGTCGTCGTGTCTCCATTGTCATTTGTTTCTAGGTATTTTTTAATTTCCTCTTTGATTTCTTCAGTGATCACTTCGTTATTAAGTAGTGTATTGTTTAGCCTCCATGTGTTTGTATTTTTTACAGCTCTTTTCCTGTAATTGATATCTAGTCTCATAGCATTGTGGTGAGAAAAGACACTTGATACAATTTCAATTTTCTTAAATTTACCAAGGCTGGATTTCTGACCCAAGATATGATCTATCCTGGAGAATGTTCCATGAGCACTTGAGAAAAATGTGTATTCTGTTGTTTTTGGATGGAATGTCCTATAAATATCAATTAAGTCCATCTTGTTTAATGTATCATTTAAAGCTTGTGTTTCCTTATTTATTTTCATTTTGGAAGATCTGTCCATTGGTGAAAGTGGGGTGTTAAAGTCCCCTACTATGATTGTGTTACTGTCGATTTCTCCTTTTATGGCTGTTAGTATTTGCCTTATGTATTGAGGTGCTCCTATGTTGGGTGCATAAATATTTACAATTGTTATATCTTCTTCTTGGATCGATCCCTTGATCATTATGTAGTGTCCTTCTTTGTCTCTTCTAGTAGTCTTTATTTTAAAGTCTATTTTGTCTGATATGAGAATTGCTACTCCAGCTTTCTTTTGGTTTCCATTTGCATGGAATATCTTTTTCCATCCCCTTACTTTCAGTCTGTATGTGTCTCTAGGTCTGAAGTGGGTCTCTTGTAGACAGCATATATATGGGTCTTGTTTCTGTATCCATTCAGCCAATCTGTGTCTTTTGGTGGGAGCATTTAGTCCATTTACATTTAAGGTAATTATCGATATGTATGTTCCTATTCCCATTTTCTTAATTGTTTTGGGTTCGTTATTGTAGGTCTTTCCCTTCTGTTGTGTTTCTTGCCTAGAGAAGTTCCTTTAGCATTTGTTGTAAAGCTGGTTTGGTGGTGCTGAACTCTCTCAGCTTTTGCTTGTCTGTAAACGTTTTAATTTCTCCTTCAAATCTGAATGAGATCCTTGCTGGGTAGAGTAATCTTGGTTGCAGGTTTTTCTCCTTCATCACTTTAATTATGTCCTGCCACTCCCTTCTGGCTTGTAGAGTTTCTGCTGATAGATCAGCTGTTATCCTGATGGGGATTCCCTTGTGTGTTATTTGTTGTTTTCGCCTTGCTGCTTTTAATATGATTTCTTTGTGTTTAATTTTTGACAGTTTGATTAATATGTGTCTTGGCGTATTTCTCCTTGGATTTATTCTGTATGGGACTCTCTGTGCTTCCTGGACTTGATTAACTATTTCCTTTCCCATATTAGGGAAGGTTTCAACTATAATCTCTTCAAATATTTTCTCAGTCCCTTTCTTTTTCTCTTCTTCTTCTGGAACCCCTATAATTCGAATGTTGGTGCGTTTAATCGTGTCCCAGAGGTCTCTGAGACTGTCCTCTGTTCTTTTCATTCTTTTTTCTTTATTTTGCTCTGCAGCAGTTATTTCCACTATTTTATCTTCCACCTCACTTATCCGTTCTTCTACTTCAGTTTTTCTGCTATTGATCCCATCTAGAGTATTTTTTATTTCATGTATTGTGTTTTTAATCGATGCTTGATTCATCTTTAGTTCTTCTAGGTCCTTGTTAACTGTTTCTTGCATTTTGTCTATTCTATTTCCAAGATTTTGGATCTGGGAAATAGAATCTTGGATCATCTTTACCATAATTATTCTGAATTCTTTTTCAGGTAGACTGCCTATTACGTCTTCATTTGTTAGGTCTGGTGGGTTTTTAACTTGTTCCTTCTCCTGCTGTGTGTTTTTCTGTCTTCTCATTTTGCTTATGTTACTGTGTTTGGGGTCTCCTTTTTGCAGGCTGCAGGTTCGTAGTTCCCATTGTTTTTGGTGTCTGTCCCCAGTGGCTAAGGTTGGTTTAGTGGGTTGTGTAGGCTTCCTGGTGGAAGGTACTAGTGCCTGTGTTCTGGTGAATGAGGCTGGATCTTGTCTTTCTGGTGGGCAAGTCCACGTCTGGTGGTGTGTTTTGGGGTGTCTGCGGACTTTTTATGATTTTAGGCCACCTCTCTGCTAATGGGTGGCGTTGTGTTTCTGTCTTGCTAGTTGTTAGGCATAGGGTGTCCAGCACTGTAGCTTGCTGGTCATTGAGTGAAGCTGGGTGCTGGTGTTGAGATGGAGATCTGTGGAAGATTTTCGCCGTTTGATATTATGTGGAGCGGGGGGGTCTCTTGTGGACCAGTGTCCTGAAGTTGGCTCTCCCACCTCAGAGGCACAGCACTAACTCCTGGCTCCTCAATTTGGGATGATTTGTTGTCTATTCATGTATTCCACAGATGCAGGGTACATCAAGTTGATTGTGGAGATTTAATCCGCTGCTTCTGAGGCTGCTGGGAGAGGTTTCCCTTTCTCTTCTTTGTTCTCACAGCTCCTGGGTCTCAGCTTTGGATTTGGAGTAGCAATTCTCATATCAGACAAAATAGACTTTAAAATAATGACTTACAAGGGACAAAGCAGGACACCACATAATGATCAAGGGATCGATCCAAGAAGAAGATATAACACTTGTAAATATTTATGCACCCAACATAGGAGCACCTCAATACATAAGACAAATACTAACAGCCATAAAAGGGGAAATCGACAGTAACACAATCATAGTAGGCGACTTTAACACCCCACTTTCAACAATGGACAGATCATCCAAAATGAAAAAAAAATAAGGAAACACAAGCTTTAAATGATACATTAAACAAGATGGACTTAATTGATATTTATAGGACATTCCATCCAAAAACGTCCAGAGATAAACCCATGTACACATGGTCACCTTATCTTGATAAAGGAGGCTAGAGTATACAATGGAGGAAAGACAGCCTCTTCAATAAGTGGTGCTGGGAAAACTGGACAGCTACATGGAAAAGAATGAAATTAGAACACTCCCTAATGCCATACACAAAAATAAACTCAAAATGGATTAAAGACCTTAATGTAAGGCCAGACACACTAAAACTCTTAGAGGAAATAAAAGAAGAACACTCTTTTGAGATAAATCACAGTAAGATCTTGTTTGACCCACCTCCTAAAGAAATGGAAACAAAACTAAAAATAAACAAATGGGACCGAGTGAAACTTAAAAGCTTTTGCACAGCAAAGGAAACCATAAACAAGATGAAAAGACAACCCTCAGAATGGGAGAAAATATTTGCAAACGAAGCAACTGACAAAGGATTAGTCTCCAAAATTTACAAGCAGCTCATGCAGCTCAATATCAAAAACACAAACCACCCAATCCAAAAATGGGCAGAAGACCTAAATAGACATTTTTCCAAAGAAGATACACAGATTGCCAACAAACACATGAAAGAATGCTCAACGTCGTTAATCATTAGAGAAATGCAAATCAAAACTACAATGCGGTATCATCTCACACCGGTCAGAATGGCCATCATCAAAAAATCTACAAACAATAAATGGACAACCTGGAAGAAATGGACAAATTCTTAGAGAAGGTGTGGAGAAAAGGGAACCCTCATACACTGTTGATGGGAATGTAAATTGATACAGTCACTAAGGAGAACAGTTTGGAGGTTCCCTAAAAAACTAAAAATAGAACTACCATACGACCCAGCAATCCCACTATGGGGCATATATCCTGAGAAAACCATAATTCAAAAAGAGTCATGTACCACAATGTTCATTGCAGCTCTATTTACAGTAGCCAGGGCTTGGAAGGAACCTAAGTGTCCATCAACAGATGAATGGATAAAGAAGATGTGGCACATGTATACAATGGAATATTATTCAGCCATAAAAAGGAACGAAACTGAGTTATTTGTAGTGAGGTGGATGGACACAGAGTCTGTCATACAGAGTGAAGTAAGTCAGAAAGAGAAAAACAAATACCGTATCCTAACACATATATATGGAATCTTTAAAAAAATATGGTCATGAGGAACCTAGGGGCAAGACGGGAAAAAAGACGCAGACCTGGGCTTCCCTGGTGGTGTACTGGTTGAGAATCCGCCTGCCGATGCAGGGGACACGGGTTCGTGCCCCGGTCTGGGAGGATCCCACATGCCACGGAGAGGCTGGGCCCGTGAGCCATGGCCACTGAGCCAGCGCGTCCGGAACCTGTGCTCCACAACTGGAGAGGCCACAACGGTGAGAGGCCCGCGTACCGAAAAAAAAAAAAGAAAGGTCGCAGACCTACTAGAGAATGGACTTGAGGACACGGGGAGGGGGAAGGGTAAGCTGGGACAAAGTGAGAGAGTGGCATGGACATATATACACTACCAAATGTAAAACAGATAGCTAGTGGGAAGCAGCCCCATAGCACAGGGAGATCAGCTCAGTGCTTTTTGACCACCTAGAGGGGTGGGATAGGGAGGGTGGGAGGGAGGGAGATGCAAGAGGGAGGGGATATGGGTATATACGTATATGTATAGCTGATTCACTTTGTTATAGAGCAGAAACTAATACACCATTGTAAAGCAATCATACTCCAGTAAAGATGTTAAAAAAAAAAGTGTGTTTGTTCAAAATAAATAAATAAATAACTTTCCTAACTGCTTAGGAAAGTTATTTCTCCTTCCTATGAAATGAAAAATGATCTATAAGGGCACTTAGTATTGACTATAAATTCCAGTTCTGTCAGTGATGGTATCTGGCGCATGAGGGGCACCCAAGTTAGGGAGCTTTTGGTTAATTTCCCTGGGCCATATAGAGCAAAGTGTTCTCTCAAATACTCTCTGGAAATTCGGAGCCTCAAATATGTTTGCCACCTTCCCCCAAGTCATCATATTTATTAACATCCTTGTCTTATTTTTCTAGAAGCAGGAGTTTCTAGCAGATCTTTTCCCTTTGTGAAAGGATGTATTTCTGTGTGAGGTGGATCTAGGCCGCCTTAGTCTGTCCTCTAATGTTCACCTCTGTAGCACTTTACCTGGTTGATAATATCTTTGTGGCCAACTTCCTGTAATGTTTTTCTTTTTCTTTTCTTTTTTTTACCTTAGGAGCACTGTATAATAAAAACTCCATTAAAGATGCAAAACCAAAGTGAGCCATGAAGCAAGACACGATGGGGCCTATCAGCATTCCTAAGCGTGTTCAAGGCGAAAGCATTTCAGAGGGAGTTAAACAACAGTCATTATAGCTATCTTTGTTGACCTCTGACTCTATATGCCAGTCACTGTGTTTGACATACATTAATTCTCATAAAACTTGTGTCATGTTGACATTATTATCTCCCTTTTACAAATGGGGAAAGAGGTTCACATAAATTAAATGACTTTCTCAGGGCAACAGCTAGTAAGTTTCAGGGCTGGATTTGTATCCAAAATAAAGTGGGCTTTGTTTGGTTTTTTGACTCTCTTTTCTTCTTAGTAGTACTGCATACATTTATTATTTATATGTATTAAAAGGGATAAAATAAGTTTGGACTCCTCTCTCACACAACATGAAGATCTGTATGATCTAAAGATAAAAATGTTGAAGTAAAATATATATATTATGGAAAACGTATGCATAATCTAGGAGTCAAGAAAAATTTCTGTGCAAGCTGGAAAACCTAGACACTCCAGAGAAATGACTGACATATTTGAGTGCTTAAAACTTAAAATGTAATCATATGGCAAACGTAAAGGTAAATAAAACCAGAAGACAAATAATACAGGAACATATATTTGTAAGACACATGACAGATAAAGGGTTCAATATCCAACATATAAAAATTTTCCCACACATTAATAAGAAAAGACAAACACCCTAATTGAAAGTGGTTAAAAAGGGTAAAAAGGGCTGTTCAAGGAGGCAGAAAACCCCCTTGCCAATAAACAAGTGAAATTACTCAACTTTACTAGCAATCAGGCGTATTGAAATTAAATTAACAAGGAAATATCACTTTAAGACCATTAAACATGTTATCACACATTGCTGGAGTTTTGTGGAGGTTAATATGTTATCTCATACATTTGCCGAGGGAAATGTGCAGTATATTAAAGCCATTTGGAAGTCAATCTGGCAACCCCTATTAAAATTAAGAATTTACATAAACTTTAACTTAGCAATTCCATTTCCGGGGCCTTCTTCCATAGAAGATAAAAGCACGGGTATATAACAGTGAATATGAACAAGATAAATTTTACGTATATATTGAGATTAATTGCAACGTTTTTTCTAGTAGCCAAAAAACTGGAATCAACTTGAATGTCCTCAATAGAGGAATGGTTTAATAAGTTGTCTTTCACTCAAACCATTGCATTTTACATAACTAGTTTAAAAAGTGTGTTAAGTCTATACCAGACGATGTGGAAAACATTTCTCTGAAATGTTTCTAAGTGAGAAAAACTACGTGCAGTAAAGAGTAAAATAGTGCCCCTATATGTTTTTATGCATACATATGTATGTTACCTTATTTATGAACATAGACAAAGCTATGCAAAGATTCACACCAGGCTTTTAACACTGCTTATCCAGTGGAGGAGTGGCTAATGAAGTGTAAAAATCCTATAGATGTACAGTCTTTCTCAATATTTATGTATATGTATGAATATATATATATATATAATTCTCAACATTTATATATAATTGCTTTATGTAAATGCACATGTAAATTACATATGTGTAAAGCCATGTACAAAGAGATAGTTGCTGAAAGTGTGCATATCATAGAGAGTGTTTTGAGTTTTTAGTGTTTAGGGTTCTTTTTTTTAACTCTCTTTCTTGTACTTTGAGTTTTTCAAAATAAAAATTTTACATGATTTTAAGTTTAACATTTTCTAAAGCCAACATTATAGAGCAGGTTAAGGAAATGACCCAGTATCTACAGAATGATTTGATTGTTCAGTCCTCCAGCAGTTCATCAAACTACATTGAGCAGCAACCGTGACATTGTGTCAGGTGTGTTAAAGTGGTTGGGATTACAGAGATGAATGAAATATGCACCTTCTCGTTGTATATTACAACAAGACAAACATATAAATGAACCATTCTAATACAATATGGCTATTGCTTTAATATAAGAATTTGTAGGACCATAGGGGCAATGAACTCTGCAGGCATTGGTGGTAGAGAGGCTTCAGAGGGAAAGAACCATTTGAGCTTAGCCTTAAAGACTGAGGATGCTTTCATCACTCACCAGCCTTAGGTGGGGAAGGGAAAGCAATCCCTTCAAAGAGGAAGGAATCAACATCTAGTCCTATTTCATTCATCAAGAATGTGGAGGAGGAAGTAAACAGTTTATTATTTATAGTCTCAAATGATGGTAATGTGTGGAAGATGGGCAAATGGAACAAGAGACTTTGGAAGAGTCCTGATCAGGAACTAATAAAATGAGAACCTGCTTTGAAACATGCAAGCAGGTTTTTCTGAGGGAAGAAGAACTCTAAGCTGCGTTTAATGAAAGGAAGCAACTGTCAAAGCAATCTGACTAAGTTCAGTACATTAGGTTTGCAGTTGGGGAAGAAATATGGGTTGCTGTTCATTTAGGACCTGTGGAAGAGGTTGGAGAAAAGGGGATAGGTATTCAAGCAATGATTCATTAGGTAGAAAGAAGAGAATGTTAGAAATCAGACACTACTGCCACTTACTGAATAAATTCATCATAAGCCATATACAGACACATTATAAAGTATCTCAAGGTACCAGAATGCTTGACCATTGAGGTAAGGTGCCCCAAAATACTGTGTCTTCAAGGAAAACACAAGGGTTCAGTACTCATGGGTTAGCAGCAGTTAACATAAGACACACTAGCTTTTGGGGAGTGGGGGAGAAAGAAGCAAGGATTATGCATGTATGTATTTATATCATAGATGATAACAACAGAAGCCATTTAATCAAATGCTTATTATTGGCCTAATATAATGTCAGGTGTTTTACATAAATTACCTCATTTAATCCCAGCATGGCTCTAAGATCTAGATACATGTTACAATCATTCCCTTTTTACAGATGAGGAAACTAAGTCTTACAGGAGTTAGAAAACGTACTCAAGGTCAAATAGCTTTTAGGTGGTGAAGCTGTAAATTGAGATCGGACTTTAAATCCTATGCTCCCAACTGCTCAACTAGACACTAAGTTATATTCCCCCTGCTAAACCCTAGTCCCAGCCATCATCATATCACACCTGTATTGTCCCAACAGCCTGTCACCCCTCTGGTCCTACACAGTTCACAACATCCAGTGAACTTTCTAAAACATACATCAGACGACATCACTTTCCTTTATCAAACCATCCAGTGGCCCTCCACTGCACGTAAGATAAAATCCAAGTTCTTACCCTGCAGGTCCCTATGTGACCACTTCTCTGCCAGCCTCTCCAGTCTCGGTCATCAATCTCCGCTCTGCCCCTCTCTGACTGCACTCCAGTCACTCACCCTTCTGCTCTTCCTCAACACACTCTTCTCGTTCTGGCCTCACGGCATTGCTACTTGCTAGTCTACCTAAAATGCTCTTCTTCAAAGTCTTCACACAGCTGACTCGACCTCATTATTCAGATCTTGATTCAAATATCAGCTCCTTAGAGAAGGTTCCCCACACCAACAACAAGAACGACCCCTTTGCCCATGAAAACAGAAGTTACTTGAGGACAGGAACTATTGATTTCATGTTCTTCACTCTAATTCCAGAACCAAGAGTAATATCTGACACCTACTAGGCACTCAGGACATATTTCTTTCCTGAAATACTGGTATCTTTTTTAAAGTGTCATACTCATATGCCTATGAGTATATCTACATATATATATATATATATATATATATATATATATATATATATATATATATATATATATATATATATATATATATTTATGGATATGTGAGCTTGTTGTCACCTCACAGAAGTGGAATGTACATCCCTCACCCAAAATTTGGTTTGAATGTCAAGACTAATGATGCCACACATATACCAAGAAGGTATGAAAAGGATTATTACTCACATAATGAGTTATGCATCAAAAATGCAGTTAGACCAAAAAAAGAAAAAAGAAAAAAACTGGTAACTGTGAAGTGTTGGGTAATTAGATGGTTGTGATTCTTTCATTCTATAGATATAGGAATAGATATAGAAATAATCTAAACTTCAACTTCTACACCTTAAGTATATACAATTTTTATTTATCCATTATACCTCAATAAAACTGAAAAAATGGGATCAGTCTCAATGACAACTTACCCATGGTGTTTGTCTGATAACTAAAACATTGCGTGGTTTATTTAATTTAATTTGGACTTGTTTATGTAAGCCATTATGGCACCTGCAGCATGAGACCAATAAGAAAGGTGAACGTTCCATTGAATATCTAGTACTATCAAGAGCTAGTACTATATATTCTGAGAAGTGAAATGAGTGCCTTAGTCTCTCTATCACTGTGCAGAACTTCAAAGAAGGTAAAGAGTGCTATGGTGAGACATTGTATTGTGGCTTTAATATGTGCAGAAGATGTGTGACCTTGATTTATATTTTGGGTATCCGTGAGGCAAGAGATTCTATGAGTTCTTTACCCCAAATGAGGCAACCTTGGAGAAGGAATTGTTTTCATTGGCCAGAACAGATGGTCAGACCGCTGGCAGTGGCCCAAAGATCTATAAAAATGTGAAGATGAGGCCAATTGTTGGCTAAGACATGGCCAAGTGCTCAGATAACTGGCTAAAGTTTGGCCAACTGAGCTGATCCTGTGTCCTGTCCTTTATCAGGAACATTCTGATTAAGAGATGAAAAGCAGCAAGAGTCAAGCAAGCTCCATTAAGTGTGACAGTGGCAATGCCATTGGTTAAGTGAATGAACCCCCTTTGGTATTCACTGTGTTGAGCCAAAGGGGCTCCCCAGGTATCCAAGTGTTCTAAAAGATGACCTCCTCTAGCACTGTGGCATCCGGCAAGGGACCCAGCACAGGGGACGTTACCCTCTCCTGAAAGTAGGGTATGCAGAGAGCCCAGGTTCAGCTCCATCCTGTAGCAAGGAGGCCTCACTAGCTGTGCTGGGCTTGCAGGGTGCTGTTTCCATGATCAAAGTCCTAACGGGCAGCTGTATACTGAGGGTCACAGGTTCAGGACCTGAGATAGTCTATATTTCCAGGAAAGTCCAGTATGTACCCACCAATTGCTACACTAAAGGCATACAGCATTGGGCCAAGGAAGATAGTTCCTTGTATCAGAAGCCCATGCAACTAACGGCCATCACTGATGGTAGACGGACTCCAAGATATATGAGAGAAGGTTGCTAAAGCTCCCACAGTGAAGGAATCCCGGGGGGCCGTAATAGGAATGCCTGTTCTATGGCCATTCAGGCAGATTCTAGTATCTTTTCACAGGGGGTCTCATTCAAGTTGGGCCTATTTGCAAGTTACAGAACAAAAAAAAAGCTTTGTAAATGAGGAGTGTTGCCTCCAGAATCTAAACATGTCGAAAACATGTAGGGCTTGTTTTAACAATGTGGGTCCTAAGAAGACTAAAAGCTGTTTCTTGACACTGTCAGGACTGGAGAAAGCCCTCAACTTACTAAATTATTTTCAGGAGCTTAACTGAAGTGGTGGGGCCCTGTACTGTGGGTCTCATGTGAATCTCCTCAAAGGAGGATGTCATTAGTGTGATGTCATAACTGTGTACCCGAAAAAAGTTAGAGCTGGTTAAAATATTGCCTGTGAAGACTATGTGAGATGGCAGGCGTGGAGACTGAGCCCATTGAGTACCCAGGTGAAGGTGTATTGTGTCCCTTTAAAGGTGAAGGTTAACTGCAGCTGAGAGGTTGTTGAACTAGGCACTGAATAGAACATGCTAGCCAAATACTTTGCTCTAACTGCAAAGTATTTACCAGTTACTTATTTATTATTGGGTGGAATCAGTCATTTCAATAGGTGGGGCCATGACGCCAAGGGTACGAATTCACACTGAGGCACCGGTCCTGTTTTGCCGGGTTTAAGAACAAGTAAAACTTGGCTGTTAAATGCAGCAGAAGTGGGGATAACCACACCTTCTCTAAATAGGTCTTATATACTGGGTTTCAATCTGTGAAAACCGTGCTTTCATTTAGATTGAACCTTTTCTTAAACACTGAGGTGAAAGGTATTATTTTAACTAGGGGGAAAGGTCCATAGGGTCCCATAGTTTTCAAGCTGATTATAAGGGCCAGAGACTTAACTTGATTACTTATTGGGTCAGGTTCTCCACGTGCACTAGAGGATATTTTAGGGTAATGGATGTCTTGGCTATGGAAAAGTTAGGCACGGAAATAATTTGGATGGTTCAGGTTAGGCATATCTGTTTCTATTTTATGTTCACCTACTCCCTGGCTGGGAGTGGATGAACATAAAGTGTGGCCAGATGTGGGCCAGAAGGGGAAGGGGAATTAATGAGGCTTCAAAACTGTCCATTGTCAAACATCAAAAGTGGAATCAGATGATGACACACACTGCCACCACCCATACAGCACCCCTCTCCCCATCTGGGACCTCCCAAACACACACGGAAACACCAAGTCCATTTCCTCCTCAACAGCAGGATAAAGTGTTCAGGAAGAAATCTGTCTTCAGAGCTCAGTCCTCAACCAGTCCTTACTCCCGGTGTCTGGCTAACTATGGACTGGCTGGTCTGGGCCCCAAACTGGCAGGATACTACCTCCCTCCCTTCTCACACGCCTGCCCCTTCCTGCCTTCCTTCAGTCCCCATCACCGAAGAACAGACAGAGATACACACACATCTTTCTACAACAGCTTGTACATCAATAGCTGAGGGCTTTTTTATTTGGTCTCTACACAGGTGACCATGTCTCCAGTGATTTCTCTGGAGAGACAACAGAGACAGCAAGGTCTCAGTCACCTGATAGACCCAGGGCAGCACTTTATGAACTGCTGGAAGAGCCCTCTGGGACGTTTTCATCCTCCTCTGGCTCTTTAGTCATTGTTGTACTCCGCCAGTAATAGAATGCTAGCATCTTTGACTTTTTCTGTGTAGAACCTCTTACCGAATTCTGACGATGGACTGATTTTCTTAACTCGACCACCTCCTGAATCTGGTCGGAAAACAAAGTGATACAGAAAGATATTGATTTGGGGAAAGAGGATGGGAAGGAGAACTTTGAGAGAATGGGTGTGGATTGAGAAGGGGTTTGTGCCAGGGAAGGGCTGGGTAAGTCTTGGGTGGGGGATGAAGAGGAGGCACGTGAGTCGGGTAATCTGACCTCTTCCATCTTATAGCCCTGGAGTGGAGAATTCATCCTCTGCCTTCTGCGTTGGCCCCCCGGTGTTTGTTGCTCTGACCTCTCGGTGTTTCTCCGTGCATCACGGTTAGGCTCCTGGGGGACTGTACTTTCCTCTGCCATGTCAGTAGCAACAGTGTGCTCTACTCCAAGGCTCCTGGCCTCTCTATATATACCCTGCCAGGACAATGAAGAGCCACACCCATCAGCTTTGATTGGTCAGCCAATGGTAGCGCTGGGGTGGCTGTGACATCACAAAGCACTACCCTTGAAGATACGTGGGGGGAGGGGAGGGGTGCAGAGGAGTCTACGTGCTCTGGTTAGAGAAAGGGAGTGCTTCCTCAACACCCAGTAAAGAGCCTTCCCAAATTGACCTTCCACTCTTCCTCATCTTCTCTGGTTCAATCCTTGTGGTGCACATGTTAGGGAGAAGGTGTTCCCTCCAAACCATTCCACATGGCCACGCCCATTCAGTGTTTAATTCTGTTGTCTCCCAGATCTCATCACCTGGTATTGTGTGGTTTTTAAAAACTTTTTATTTTAGAACAGTTTTAGGTTTACAGAGTAATTGTGAAGATCATATTCATACACTCCACAACAAATTTCCCTTCTTAACATTGTACATTAGTATGGTACAATTGTTCAACTTAGTGAACCAACACTGAAACAGTATTATTAACTAAAGTCTGTACTTCATCAGAATTCCTTTTTTTTTAAATGTTGAGCCTTCTTTTAATTAATTTATTTTTATTTTTAGGCTGTGTTGGGTCTTCGTTTCTGTGTGTGGGCTTTCCCTAGTTGTGGCAAGCAGGGGCCACTCGTCATCGTGATGGGCGGGCCTCTCCCTGTCGCGGCCTCTCTTGTTGCGGAGCACAGGCTCCAGATGCGCAGGCTCAGCGGCTGTGGCTCACGGGCCTAGTTGCTGTGCGGCATGTGGGATCTTCCCAGATCAGGGCTCGAACCCGTGTCCCCTGCATCATCAGGCAGATTCTCAACCTCTGTGCCACCGTGGAAGCCCCAGATTGCCTTATTTTTTACCTAATATTCTTCTTCTGTCCCAGGATCCCAACCAAGATTCTACATTCAATTTAGTCATTCCATGTTATAACTTCTTAGGCTCCTCTTGGCTGTGACAGTTTTTTAGACTTCTTGTTTTTGAAGACTTTGACAGTTTGGGGTCTTGTGTTTTGTCTTTTACATTAGGTCTGCAGATGTTATTGCTCTTATAGGTAAAAGTTTTTATAAGTTTCTTCTTCCAGAAGACCTCAAATCAAGTCAGTACCATCAGTGTTATGGACTTCCCCGTGGCAATGGTTGAACTAATCGCTTGGCTTTGTCACAGAGGTGACACAAATGTTTTTCTCTAGAGGTCTGAGGATCAGGATCATTTTTATTTATGACAGAGGCACAGGGGCAGCAGCAGAAGCATTTTGTAAGGTACTAGTGAGTCATTTACTTTTAGAAGTATGACCTCAGCATCCCACATAGTTAACGGCTCTTCCTCCACACGAGTGACCATCCAATGGACCTGTATATTGAACAGACTGTCAGTCTTTCTCCTGAGCTCTATATAGAAAGGGGGCCAACATGTGGTTGAGACACAACCAGTGTTCACATGGTAAGAGTCATTTCTTTGAGGTTAGTATCAGTCGCACCTTAGTTTGGAATTGAAACACGTGATTCAACCTGAGAATCACAAATAGATCCAGGTTGAGACACAGGATTCAGGACTGCTTTAAGGAAGGTCCCAATCCAAGAATCCTTTCACTATATGCCAAGTGGCTAAACTGACTTATGTTGGTCAAAGCTTTAGCAGACACTCAGTAGGACTAACAAATGCAGCACAAAGAAGCAAGTTCAAAGCACAAGCTAGCCAGCAGGCAGTAGCCCAAGTGCCTGTTCACCAGCATAGAGCAGAGCCAGTTAGAAAGCCAAAGCAAGAGAAGAAAGACCCCCGGTGGTAAGGGATAGCACCTTGATGTCCTGCTCACAGGACCAGTTGTTGTAATCACACCACAGAGACAGGATGGACCCTTCAACCCAAATTCGGTTTGGATGTCGAGACTGATAACACATACACCTAGAGAGTATGAAAAACCTTACTACATAAGGAGGCTTTCTGGGGAGAGCAGGGCAGGCTCTCAAGCAGGTTCAAGAATGGCTTGAGAGAGCAGAAGAAGGAGACTGGCTTGGCTTTTATGGTGGTGAGGGGATGACGCTGGAGTGTTCCCACACACAGGTCAGGTTTTGCACAGCCTGAACTTCCTCCTGGCCCACAGAAGAGAGAGTACCTGAGCTTTCTTATCCGATCTAGGGAAGCAGGGGAAGAGGCAGTGGTAGGGCTCTTTTATAGAATAATGTTGTGTAAATGCAAGGTGTTTAGCACAGTTTAGAATTCTCATAACCATTATAACCACACTTATATTGTTTTCAGTTAAACTACGTTTCACTAGATTAGTATTTCCCAAATTATGGTCCTTTAAATATTATTTAAGGTGGCTTAGAATAATCTTGGTTCATCACAGAGAAACTGTGTAGAAAGAGAAAAGACTGCTAGCCTCAGGAGGTCTGACACACTGGTCACAAAAGAGCAGACTTCATTGTACTATCTGCTGAATTATGAGGGGTTTCTAACATGTTTCCCATCCTGGGTGACTACTGTAGCACCCAAAGACTGTAATAATAATTACCGAAACTAACATTTATTGACTACTAACTCTATGTAGGAATTATGCTAAATACCCATATACATATTTAATCCTCATCACAACCCTATTGAGATAAGTGGCAAAAGAGTGGTTTCTGTCATTTCTGCCAGGACATCTCCATTCCAATTGCAGAAGCAGAAAAGAGCATATAGGAGGGCACATGGGAATATTTATGGGCCAGGCTCAAAAGGGGTATGCATTACTCCTGCTCACATTTCCTTGGGAAAAACTCACATGGCCACATCTAACTACAAGAGAAAATGAGAAATGTAGTCTACCTGGTAGAAGAGGAGAACTTAAATGTTGGAGATAAGCTAGCAATCTCTGTCTCCACCATCTTGTTCATCACTCTCCCCAGTATTTACAGTAGAGCCTGGCACATAGTAGGTGGCCATGAATATTTCTGTTGAATGAATGGGTTTCAACTTTTTTGGTCAGTTATGGGGATCAACAGCATATAGAACTTGGTTAAGCAATGGTTTCCTAGATATGACACAAAAAGCACAAGCAACAAAGAAAGAGTAAATTGGACTATATCAAAATTTTAAAATGTTTTCTTCTGCAAAAAAATACCATGAAGAAAGCAAAAAGGCACACCAAAGAGAGATCCTGGCAAATCATATATTTAATAAAAGTGTAGTATCCAGAATACAGAAAGAACTCTTACAACTCAACAACAAAAATACAAACAACCCAACTGAAAATCAGGTAAAGGACTTAAATAGACATTGTGCTAATGAAGATATACAAATAGCCAACAAACATATGAAAATATGCTCAATACCATTAGTCGTGAGGGAAATGCAAATCAAAACCACGATGAGATGCCACTTCAAACCCACTAGGAAGGCTATAATTTTTTTAAAAAGAAAATAACAAGTATTGACAAGGATGTAGAGAAAGTGAAACACTCATACACGTCTGGTGGGAACATAAAATGATACAGGTTCTGTGGAAAACATTTTGGCAGTTACTCAACAAGTTAAACATAGACTTGCCATATTACCCAGTAACTCTACTCCTAGGTATATAATGAAAAGAGTTGAAAAGGAGGGAACAACAGCAACAACAACAACAAAAAAAAAAACAGGTGAATTGAGCAACACAAAAGCAAAGGGCAGATAATGTTTCAAGAAGTAAAAAATGGTCAACTTTATTAAATACTTTTACAGGTAATATAGGGACAGACAAATGACGATTGAACTTGTTAGTAGAGAGGTCATTGGTAAATTTGATAAGAAGGAAATTGAAAGAGTGGAAAATATTTTAATATAAACCTGGATGTGTATTAAGGAGAAAATGTGAGATCAGAAAGTGAGGGGCGGATAGACAATTTCTTTTGCGAGTTTTGGTGCTAAGGGGAGGAGAAATATGGGACTATAGCTGGAGGGGGATTTGGTATTAAGAGAGTGTATTTTTAAGAGGGTAGATTCTAGAATGCATCTAGCCAATATAAATGACTGAATGAAACTGACGACATAAAAATCCAAAGGGATAATTGCAGAAGAGAAAATATTGAGAAAGCAAGAGGGGTATTCAGAGCACTAGTAGATGGGATCGGTAGCAAATGTGGAAATCTTGGCTTTCCATGAGAATGAGTAATATTTATAGATTCTACAGTGGAGAAGGAAACGATTATGGTATGATTACAAATGCAGGTAAGATGGTAGATTTGGTGGGGAAATATAAAAGAATTTTCTCTTGACTCTTCAGTTTTCTCAGTGAAGGATGAGATAAGGGCATAAAATAACAAGAGTGAGGGTAGGGTTTTGAGAAATTGAGGGGAAGATAAAGTATTGGATATTCATTTTGTATAATGGAAATGGGTGTATAATATGGAAGGATTGATCATTTAAGATATGTGGTCAAGAATTTAAGGTGAGATCAGTTAGCTTTGCCTTGTAAATTTCTACAGCAACATCCATCACTCGTATATAGGAACAAAGCAGGTAGATAGCTAAATTTAACAAGGCTTGTGGTTTTGCCAGGGAAATACTAGGGTGGGAAAGTGAGTAGGGAGATGAAGGTTGATGAAAGTAAGTGATACTCATGATAAATTGGTAAGCAATGAGGAAATGCGAAAAGAGAAATGTGGCTGATGCTGAAAAGTAGTAGAATTCACAGATTGGAGTTCAAAATTGAAGAATTTTTAAAGTTGGGTGTGTGTAGGTGTGTATACCTGCACGTGAGGGAGGTATTTTGCTAGGAAGGATAATCAGTTGTAGCCCAAGAGATGTATGTTATAAAATCAGGATTTCAGATTTGCTGTAAGTTTTGAAAATGTCAATGTCTAGTGCATGAGCATTAGAGTGAGTGGCTTAAGTATGATGGAAGAAAAATACCATTGGAATTGAGGGCATGAAAGGTTTGCAAAGCCAAAAATGCTGGATGAATATCCACATAGATGACAGATGTTGAAGTTGCCAAGATGGTGGCAGTACTAAAAGTGGAGAAGAAGACTCAGGAAAGTGTCTAATGAATGAAGGTAAAGAAATAGATGGCGTAGCACATGATATTATCTAATAGCAAGAACTACAAATGAGCTCTGAATTTTGAAAGAGAAAGGAGCAGAAATGGTTTGAAAGTGACAGTGAGTCGACTCCTTGGGGTATGTGAGGAAAACTAACGTTTGCTCAAGAGGACTGCAGGGGAAGTGATTTCCTCAAGGCACAGCCATATTCCAGTCATAAAACAGAGATTAAGGGAACACGGAGAGAACAACTTGAAGCTACTGGGGAGTTTCTTAATGATAGACTATGAGTTACAGAGGGCAGGAAACAAGCGCTCATGAAGTTGGGGAGAGGGTTGGTCCAATTCTGTCAAGTGCAGAGCAATACGTGAATAAGGGTCTAGTTAATGATGGATAATCTGCAGGGTGGTGACTTAAGTAAAAGTGATAAGACAAGATGGACCTTGTGACTGCACGGCAGATTGGGAGGTGAGTAAAGCCCTCCAGACTACAGATTGCTTAATCTAGGCTGACCTAGAACTAAGAAGAATCCAGAAACACCACTGAAACCTGTTTCCTCTAAATATCATGTATCCTGTATGATGATCCAGCATTGCAAAGATAGACTAGTAAGGACATCTAAGAGGGTAGGCTTGAAAGGAAACTAGTGTGTTTGCTCAAGAGTGTGAGTGTGTATGAAAAATATCAACAGCAAATTCTAATCTCAGAGGGTTGCTACTATAGGCTTATGGAGCCATGCACTATTCTTGGACAACCCAAGGTGCCTGCACAGATGTGGCCCAGATACAAGCACCAACACTTACTGGGCACCTGCAAAGCCAAAGCTGGGGAAGATGGAAGGCCAAGTGGAAGTGGTATTTTCCCAAGACAGGAATGTATTTACTTAGGCTTCCTAAATGGCAGGTGGACAAAAAATGGAAGAAAGGAAATTAAGCTTCTTTTTGCCTAACATCTCTCCTCAGGAGGAAGTACTTGGATTTGTATTTCCTACGTAAATTCACCTGCTAAAACTCCAGGGAGCTCATCAGTGGGCAGATGTTCCCACCTAAGTATGGTTACCAGCAAACATTTATTCAAAATCATGGCTGCATCTGGCTCACATTAGAAGGGTTCTCTTTGTCATTGTCTTTTAAAAGAACAATTCCCCATGCTTATAAATCCAGACTCAGAACATCAATTCAACCAACCTCAGGAGCCCTGTGGCTACACCTTCCTGCTGGGAATCAGCATGGTCCACAGAGAATCAATTTGAGGAGTATTACCAAAGTGTTTTCATTTTCAGTGTTTATCCACTGGAATGTCTACGAGTGAAGAATAGACAGGGCAATACAATCCTAAGATTCAATTTCTTTCATCAAATACAAACTGTGTATATGAGCATCAAGGCAAGAGGATGGAGGACTTTAACTGAAATTCCAATAGATATCTAAGTGCAAATCCTGGAACCATCCCATGCTAGCATTGTGAGTTAGGATAGGTACTTAACCACTCTGAGCCTGTTTTCTGATCTCTAAAAAAAAATAGAAGGATAATATCTCATACAGCTGTTGCAAAGATCAACTCAAATAATTCATGTACAGAATATAGCACAACCACCTACAGAATGGGAGAAAATATTTGTAAATCGTGTATCTGATAAGGGATTTTTATTCAGAATATATAAAGAACTCTTACATGCCTGTGATAAGAAGGTAAATAACCCAACTTTTAAAATGGGCAGAAGATCTAAATAGACATTTCTGCATGGAAGATATACAAATGGCCAGCAAGCACATTAGAGACGCTTGACATCATTATTCATCAGAAAAACACAAGTGAAAACCACAGAATGATACCCTTTCATACCCATGCGGATGCCTAGAATCCAAAAGTCAGATAATCATAACTGTTGGTGGGGATTTAGAGAAATCAGAACCATCATACACTGTTAGTGAGAATGTAAAATGGTATACCTGCTTTGGAAAAGTTTGGTAGTTTCTCAGAGGGTGAAACAGTGCTACTGTATGACCCACTTGTAGGTATATTCCCAAGATAAATGCAAATATATGTCCATACAAAAACTTGTACATAAATATTCATAGCAGCAATATTCATAATACCCAAAGATGGAAACAACCCAAATGCCCATCAACTGACCAGTGGACAAACAAAATGTGGCAAATCCATACAACAGAATACTATTCAGACATCAAAAGGAATGAAGAACTAATATATGCTACAATATGGCTGAACCTTAAAAACATTATGCTAAGTGAAAGAAGTCAGTCACAAAAGACCACATATTATGTGATTCTATTCATATGAAATGCTCAGAACAGGCAAATCTATAGATACAAAATAGATCAATAATTGCTTAAGGCTGAGGCAGAAGTTGTTGGGAGCATAGGGGATTCACAGCTGCAAGATACGAGGGTTTCTTTTTGAGGTGTTGAAAACGTTCTATAATAGACTGGAGGGAACTTCAAGACGTCGGAAGAGTAAGACGTGGAGATCACCTTCCTCCCCACAGAAGCATCAGAAATACATCAACACGTGGAACTGCTCCTATAGAACACCCACTGAACGATGGCAGAAGACCTCAGACATCCCAAAAGGCAAGAAACTCCCCACGTAGCTGGGTAGGGCCAAAGAAAAAAAGAAAAAGCAGAGACAAAAGAATAGGAACGGGACCTGCACCAGTGGGAGGGAGCCTGAAGGAGGAAAGGTTTCCACACACTAGAAGCCCCTTCACTGGCGGAGACTACAGGTGGCAGACGGGGGCAGCTTCGGAGCCACGGAGGAGAGCGCAGCAACAGGGGTGCGGAGGTCAAAGCGGAGAGATTCCCGCACGGAGGATCGGTGCCAACCAGTACTCACCAGCCCGAGAGGCTTGTCTGCTTACATGCCGGGACGGGTGGGGGCTGGGAGCTGGGGCTTGGGCTTCGGTCTGAGCGCAGGGAGAGGACTGGCAGTGTGAACACAGCCTGAAGGGGTTAGTACGCCACGTCTAGCCAGGAGGGAGTCCAGGAAAAGTCTGGAGCTGCCGCAAGGGCAAGAGACTTTTTCTTCCCTCTGTGTTTCCTGGTGCACGAGCAGAGGGGATTCAGAGCGCAGCCTAAAGGAGCTCCAGAGACGGGCGCGAGGCGTGTCTAGGAATGCAGACACCAGAGATGGGCATGAGATGCTAAGGCTGCTGCTGATGCCACCAAGAAGCCTGTGTGCGAGCACAGGTCACTATCCACACCTCCCTTCAGGGAGCCTGTGCAGCCCGCCACTGCCAGTGTCCCGTGATCCAGGGACGACTTCCCCGGGAGAACGCACGGCGTGCCTCGGGCTGGTGCAACGTCAAGCCGGCCTCTGTCACTGAAGGCTCACCCTCCCTCCGTACCCCTCCCTCCCCCCGGCCTGTGTGAGCCAGAGCCCCCAAAGCAGCGGCTCCTATAACCCCATCCTGTCTGAGCGAAGAACAGACGCTCTCAGGAGACCTACATGCAGAGGCAGGGTCAAATCCAAAGCTGAACCCCGGGAGCTGTGCGAACAAAGAAGAGAAAGGGAAATCTCGCCCAGCAGCCTTAGGAGCAGCGGATTAAATCTCCACAATCAACTTGATGTACCCTGCATCGGTGGAACACCTGAATAGACAACGAATCATCCCAAATGGAGGAGGTGGACTTTGGGAGCAACGCTATTTATACATTTTTTCCCTTTTTCTCTTTTTGTGAGTGTGTATGCGTATGCTTCTGTTTGTGATTTTGTCTGTATAGTTTGGCACTTACCGTTTGTCCTAGGGTTCTGTCTGTCCGTTTTTTTTTTTTTTTAGTATAGTTTTCAGTGCTTGTTATCATTGGTGAATTTGTTTCTTCGTCTGGTTTTTCTCTTCTTTCTCGTTTTTTTATTACTTAAAAAAATTTAATAATAAATTTTTGTTCTTTATTTTAATAACTTTTTAATTATTTAATTTAATTTAATTTTACATGTTTCTCTCTTTCTCTCTTTCTTTCTTTCTTTCTTTCTTTCTTTCTTTCTTTCTTTCTTTCTCCCTTTTACTCTGAGCCGTGTGCGTGACAGACTCTTGGTGCTCCAGCCAAGCGTCAGGGCTGTTCCTCTGATGTGGCAGAGGCAAGTTCAGGGTATTGGTCCACCACAGACCTCCCAGCTCCACGTAATATCAAACGGTGAAAATCTCCCAGAGATCTCCATCTCAACGCCAAGACCCAGCTCCACTAAATGACCAGCAAGCTACGGTACTGGATACCTTATGCCAAACAACTACCAAGAAAGGAACACAACTCCACCCATTAGCAGAGAGGCTGCCTAAAATCATAGTAAGGTCACAGACACCCCAAAACACACCACCAGACATGGACCTGCCTACCAAAAAGAAAAGATCCAGCCTCATTGACCAGAACACAGGCACTAGTCCCCTCCACCAGGAAGCCTACACAACCCACTGAACCAAACTTAGCCACTGGGGACAGACACCAAAAACAACGGGAACTACAAACTTGCAGCCTGTGAAAAGGAGACCCCAAACACAGTAAGATAAGCAAAATGAAAAGACAGAAAACCACACAGCAGATGAAGGAGCAAGGTAAAAGCGCACCAGACCTAACAAATGAAGAGGAAATAGGCAGTCTACCTGAAAAAGAATTCAGAATAATGATAGTAAAGATGATCCAAAATCTTGGAAATAGAATGGAGAAAATACAAGAAAAGTTTCACAAGGACCTAGGAGAACTAAAGAGCAAACAAACAATCATGAACAACACAATAAATGAAATTACACATTCTCTAGAAGGGATCAATAGCAGAATAAATGAGGCAGAAGAACGGATAAGTGACCTGGAAGATAAAATAGTGGGAATAACTAGTGGAGAGCAGCATAAAGAAAAAAGAATGAAAAGAATTGAGGACAGTCTCAGAGACCTCTGGGACACGATTAAACGTACCAACATTCAAATTATAGGGTTTCCCGAAGAAAAAGAGAAAAAGAAAGGGACTGAGAAAATATTTGAAGAGATTATAGTTGAAAACTTCCCTAATATGGAAAGGGAATAGTTAATCAAGTCCAGGAAGCACAGAGAGTCCCATACAGGGTAAATCCAAGGAGAAACACGCCAAGACACATAGTAGTCAAACTATCAAAAAGTAAATACAAAGAAAAAATATTAAAAGCAGCAAGGGAAAAACAACAAATAACATAGAAAGGAATCCCCATAAGGTTAACAGCTGATCTTTGAGCAGAAATTCTGCAAACCAGAAGGGAGGGGCAGGACATATTTAACGTGATGAAAGGGAAAAACCTACAACCAAGATTACTCTACCCAGCAAGGATCTCATTCAGATTTGACAGAGAAATTAAAACCTTTACAGACAAGCAAAAGCTAAGAGAATTCAGCAGAACCAAACCAGCTTTACAGCAAATGCTAAACCAACTTCTCCAGGCAGGAAACACAAGAGAAGGAAAAGACTTACAATAACAAATGCAAAACAATTAAGAAAATGGTAATAGGAGCATACATATCAATAATTACCTTAAATGTAAATGGATTAAATGCTCCCACCAAAAGACACAGACTGGCTGAATGGATACAAAAACAAGACCCGTATATATGCTGTCAACAAGAGACCCACTTCAGACCTAGGGAAACATACAGACTGAAAGTGAGGGGTTGGGAAAAGATATTCCATGCAAATGAAAATCAAATGAAAGCTGGAGTAGCAATTCTCATATCAGACAAAATAGACTTTAAAATAATGACTTACAAGGGACAAAGCAGGACACTACATAATGATCAAGGGATCGATCCAAGAAGAAGATATAACACTTGTAAATATTTATGCACCCAACATAGGAGCACCTCAATACATAAGACAAATACTAACAGCCATAAAAGGGGAAATCGACAGTAACACAATCATAGTAGGCGACTTTAACACCCCACTTTCAACAATGGACAGATCATCCAAAATGAAAAATAATAAGGAAACACAAGCTTTAAATGATACATTAAACAAGATGGACTTAATTGATATTTATAGGACGTTCCATCCAAAAACGTCCAGAGATAAACCCATGTACACATGGTCACCTTATCTTGATAAAGGAGGCTAGAGTATACAGTGGAGGAAAGACAGCCTCTTCAATAAGTGGTGCTGGGAAAACTGGACAGCTACATGGAAAAGAATGAAATTAGAACACTCCCTAATGCCATACACAAAAATAAACTCAAAATGGATTAAAGACCTTAATGTAAGGCCAGACACACTAAAACTCTTAGAGGAAATAAAAGAAGAACACTCTTTTGAGATAAATCACAGTAAGATCTTGTTTGACCCACCTGCTAAAGAAATGGAAACAAAACTAAAAATAAAAAAATGGGACCGAGTGAAACTTAAAAGGTTTTGCACAGCAAAGGAAACCATAAACAAGATGAAAAGACAACCCTCAGAATGGGAGAAAATATTTGCAAACGAAGCAACTGACAAAGGATTAGTCTCCAAAATTTACAAGCAGCTCATGCAGCTCAATATCAAAAACACAAACCACCCAATCCAAAAATGGGCAGAAGACCTAAATAGACATTTTTCCAAAGAAGATACACAGATTGCCAAGAAACACATGAAAGAATGCTCAACGTCGTTAATCATTAGAGAAATGCAAATCAAAACTACAATGCGGTATCATCTCACACCGGTCAGAATGGCCATCATCAAAAAATCTACAAACAATAAATGGACAACCTGGAAGAAATGGACAAATTCTTAGAGAAGGTGTGCAGAAAAGGGAACCCTCATACACTGTTGGTGGGAATGTAAATTGATACATTCACTAAGGCGAACAGTATGGAGGTTCCCTAAAAAACTAAAAATAGAACTACCATATGACCCAGCAATCCCACTATGGGGCATATATCCTGAGAAAACCATAATTCAAAAAGAGTCATGTACCACAATGTTCATTGCAGCTCTATTTACAATAGCCAGGACTTGGAAGGAACCTAAGTGTCCATCAACAGATGAATGGATAAAGAAGATGTGGCACATGTATACAATGGACTATTACTCAGCCATAAAAAGGAACGAAACTGAGTTATTTTTAGTGAGGTGGATGGACCCAGAGTCTGTCATACAGAGTGAAGTAAGTCAGAAAGAGAAAAACAAATACCGTATGCTAACACATATATATGGAATCTTTAAAAAAAAATGGTCATGAGGAACCTAGGGGCAAGACGGGAAAAAAGACGCAGACCTGGGCTTCCCTGTTGGCATACTGGTTGAGAATCCGCCTGCCGATGCAGGGGACACGGGTTCGTGCCCCGGTCTGGGAGGATCCCACATGCCGCGGAGCGGCTGGGCCCGTGAGCCATGGCCACTGAGCCTGCGCGTCCGGAACCTGTGCTCCACAACGGGAGAGGCCACAACAGTGAGAGGCCCGCGTACCGAAAAAAAAAAAAAGTCGCAGACTTACTAGAGAATGGACTTGAGGACACGGGGAGGGGGAAGGGTAAGCTGGGACAAAGTGAGAGAGTGGCATGGACATATATACACTACGAAATGTAAAACAGATAGCTAGTGGGAAGCAGCCACATAGCACAGGGAGATCAGCTCAGTGCTTTTTGACCACCTAGAGGGGTGGGATTGGGAGGGTGGGAGGGAGGGAGATGCAAGAGGGAGGGGATATGGGTATATACGTGTATGTATAGCTGATTCAATTTGTTATAGAGCAGAAACTAATACACCATTGTAAAGCAATCATACTCCAGTAAAGATGTTAAAAAAAAAAGTGTGTTTGTTCAAAATAAATAAATAAATAACTTTCCTAACTGCTTAGGAAAGATATTTCTCCTTCCTATGAAATGAAAAATGATCTATATGGGCACTTAGTATTGACTATAAATTCCAGTTCTGTCAGTGATGGTATCTGGCGCATGAGGGGCACCCAAGTTAGGGAGCTTTTGGTTAATTTCCCTGGGCCATATAGAGCAAAGTGTTCTCTCAAATACTCTCTGGAAATTCGGAGCCTCAAATATGTTTGCCACCTTCCCCCAAGTCATCACATTTATTAATATCCTTGTCTTATTTTTCTAGAAGCAGGAGCTTCTAGCAGATCTTTTCCCTTTGTGAAAGGATGTATTTCTGTGTGAGGTGGATCTAGGCCACCTTAGTCTGTCCTCTAATGTTCACCTCAGTAGCACTCTACCTTGTTGATAATATCTTTGAGGCCAACTTCCTGTAATGTTTTTCTTTTTCTATTCTTTTTTTTACCTTAGGAGCGCTGTATAATAAAAACTCCATTAAAGATGCAAAACCAAAGTGAGCCATGAAGCAAGACACGATGGGGCCTATCAGCATTCCTAAGAGTGTTCAAGGCGAAAGCATTTCAGAGGGAGTTAAACAACAGTCATTATAGCTATCTTTGTTGACCTCTGAATCTATATGCCAGTCACTGTGTTTGACATACATTAATTCTCATAAAACTTCTGTCATGTTGACATTATTATCTCCCTTTTACAAATGGGGAAAGAGGTTCACATAAATTAAATGACTTTCTCAGGGCAACAGCTAGTAAGTTTCAGGGCTGGATTTGTATCCAAAATAAAGTGGGCTTTGTTTGGTTTTTTGACTCTATTTTCTTCTTAGTAGTACTGCATACATTTATTATTTATATGTATTAAAAAGGATAAAATAAGTTTGGACTCCTCTCTCACACAACATGAAGTTCTGTATGATCTAAAGATAAAAATGTTGAAGTAAAATATATATATTATGGAAAACGTACGCATAATCTAGGAGTCAAGAAAAATTTCTGTGCAAGCTGGAAAACCTAGACACTCTAGAGAAATGACTGACATATTTGAGTGCTTAAAACTTAAAATGTAATCATATGGCAAACGTAAAGGTAAATAAAACCAGAAGACAAATAATACAGGAACATATATTTGTAAGACACATGACAGATAAAGGGTTCAATATCCAACATATAAAAAATTTCCCACACATTAATAAGAAAAGACAAACACCCTAATTGAAAGTGGTTAAAAAGGGTAAAAAGGGCTGTTCAAGGAGGCAGAAAACCCCCTTGCCAATAAACAAGTGAAATTACTCAACTTTACTAGCAATCAGGCGTATTGAAATTAAATTAACAAGGAAATATCACTTTAAGACCATTAAACATGTTATCACACATTGCTGGAGTTTTGTGGAGGTTAATATGTTATCTCATACATTTGCCGAGGGAAATGTGCAGTATATTAAAGCCATTTGGAAGTCAATCTGGCAACCCCTATTAAAATTAAGAATTTACATAAACTTTAACTTAGCAATTCCATTTCCGGGGCCCCCTTCCATAGAAGATAAAAGCACGGGTATATAACAGTGAATATGAACAAGATAAAATTTACGTATATATTGAGATTAATTGCAACGTTTTTTCTAGTAGCCAAAAAACTGGAATCAACTTGAATGTCCTCAATAGAGGAATGGTTTAATAAGTTGTCTTTCACTCAAACCATTGCATTTTACATAACTAGTTTAAAAAGTGTGTTAAGTCTATACCAGACGATGTGGAAAACATTTCTCTGAAATGTTTCTAAGTGAGAAAAACTACGTGCAGTAAAGAGTAAAATAGTGCCCCTATATGTTTTTATGCATACATATGTATGTTACCTTATTTATGAACATAGACAAAGATATGCAAAGATTCACACCAGGCTTTTAACACTGCTTATCCAGTGGAGGAGTGGCTAATGAAGTGTAAAAATCCTATAGATGTACAGGCTTTCTCAATATTTATGTATATGTATGAATATATATATATATAATTCTCAACATTTATATATAATTGCTTTATGTAAATGCACATGTAAATTACATATGTGTAAAGCCATGTACAAAGAGATAGTTGCTGAAAGTGTGCATATCATAGAGAGTGTTTTGAGTTTTTAGTGTTTAGGGTTCTTTTTTTTTAACTTTCTTTCTTGTACTTTGAGTTTTTCAAAATAAAAATTTTACATGATTTTAAGTTTAACATTTTCTAAAGCCAACATTATAGAGCAGGTTAAGGAAATGACCCAGTATCTACAGAATGATTTGATTGTTCAGTCCTCCAGCAGTTCATCAAACTACATTGAGCAGCAACCGTGACATTGTGTCAGGTGTGTTAAAGTGGTTGGGATTACAGAGATGAATGAAATATGCTCCTTCTTGTTGTATATTACAACAAGACAAACATATAAATGAACCATTCTAATACAATATGGCTATTGCTTTAATATAAGAATTTGTAGGACCATAGGGGCAATGAACTCTGCAGGCATTGGTGGTAGAGAGGCTTCAGAGGGAAAGAACCATTTGAGCTTAGCCTTAAAGACTGAGGATGCTTTCATCACTCACCAGCCTTAGGTGGGGAAGGGAAAGCAATCCCTTCAAAGAGGAAGGAATCAACATCTAGTCCTATTTCATTCATCAAGAATGTGGAGGAGGAAGTAAAGAGTTTATTATTTATAGTCTCAAATGATGGTAATGTGTGGAAGATGGGCAAATGGAACAAGAGACTTTGGAAGAGTCCTGATCAGGAACTAATAAAATGAGAACCTGCTTTGAAACATGCAAGCAGGTTTTTCTGAGGGAAGAAGAACTCTAAGCTGCGTTTAATGAAAGGAAGCAACTGTCAAAGCAATCTGACTAAGTTCAGTACATTAGGTTTGCAGTTGGGGAAGAAATATGGGTTGCTGTTCATTTAGGACCTGTGGAAGAGGTTGGAGAAAAGGGGATAGGTATTCAAGCAATGATTCATTAGGTAGAAAGAAGAGAATGTTAGAAATCAGACACTACTGCCACTTACTGAATAAATTCATCATAAGCCATATACAGACACATTATAAAGTATCTCAAGGTACCAGAATGCTTGTCCATTGAGGTAAGGTGCCCCAAAATACTGTGTCTTCAAGGAAAACACAAGGGTTCAGTACTCATGGGTTAGCAGCAGTTAACATAAGACACACTAGCTTTTGGGGAGTGGGGGAGAAAGAAGCAAGGATTATGCATGTATGTATTTATATCATAGATGATAACAACAGAAGCCATTTAATCAAATGCTTATTATTGGCCTAATATAATGTCAGGTGTTTTACATAAATTACATCATTTAATCCCAGCATGGCTCTAAGATCTAGATACATGTTACTATCATTCCCTTTTTACAGATGAGGAAACTAAGTCTTACAGGAGTTAAAAAACGTACTCAAGGTCAAATAGCTTTTAGGTGGTGAAGCTGTAAATTGAGATCGGACTTTAAATCCTATGCTCCCAACTGCTCAACTAGACACTAAGTTATATTCCCCCTGCTAAACCCTAGTCCCAGCCATCATCATATCACACCTGTATTGTCCCAACAGCCTGTCACCCCTCTGGTCCTACACAGTTCACAACATCCAGTGAACTTTCTAAAACATACATCAGACGACATCACTTTCCTTTATCAAACCATCCAGTGGCCCTCCACTGCACGTAAGATAAAATCCAAGTTCTTACCCTGCAGGTCCCTATGTGACCACTTCTCTGCCAGCCTCTCCAGTCTCGGTCATCAATCTCCGCTCTGCCCCTCTCTGACTGCACTCCAGTCACTCACCCTTCTGCTCTTCCTCAACACACTCTTCTCGTTCTGGCCTCACGGCATTGCTACTTGCTAGTCTACCTAAAATGCTCTTCTTCAAAGTCTTCACACAGCTGACTCGACCTCATTATTCAGATATTGATTCAAATATCAGTTGTTTAGAGAAGGTTCCCCACACCAGCAACAAGAACGACCCCATTGCCCATGAAAACAGAAGTTACTTGAGGACAGGAACTATTGATTTCATGTTCTTCACTCTAATTCCAGAACCAAGAGTAATATCTGACACCTACTAGGCACTCAGGACATATTTGTTTCCTGAAATACTGGTATCTTTTTAAAGTGTCATACTCATATGCCTATGAGTATATCTACATATATATATATTTATGGATACGTGAGCTTGTTGTCACCTCACAGAAGTGGAATGTACATCCCTCACCCAAAATTTGGTTTGAATGTCAAGACTAATGATGCCACACATATACCAAGAAGGTATGAAAAGGATTATTACTCACATAATGAGTTATGCATCAAAAATGCAGTTAGACCAAGAAAAGAAAAAAGAAAAAACTGCTAACTGTGAAGTGTTGGGTAATTAGATGGTTGTGATTCTTTCATTCTATAGATATAGGAATAGATATAGAAATAATCGAAACATCAAGTTCTACACCTTAAGTATATACAATTTTTATTTATCCATTATACCTCAATAAAACTGAAAAAATGGGATCAGTCTCAGTGACAACTTAACCATGGTGTTTGTCTGATAACTAAAACATTGCGTGGTGTATTTAATTTAATATGGACTTGTTTATGTAAGCCATTATGGCACCTGCAGCATGAGACCAATAAGAAAGGTGAACGTTCCATTGAATATCTAGTACTATCAAGAGCTAGTACTATATATTCTGAGAAGTGAAATGAGTGCCTTAGTCTCTCTATCAATGTGCAGAACTTCAAAGAAGGTAAAGAGTGCTATGGTGAGACATTGTATTGTGGCTTTAATATGTGCAGAAGATGTGTGACCTTGATTTATATTTTGGGTATCCGTGAGGCAAGAGATTCTATGAGTTCTTTACCCCAAATGAGGCAACGTTGGAGAAGGAATTGTTTTCATTGGCCAGAACAGATGGTCAGACCGCTGGCAGTGGCCCAAAGATCTATAAAAATGTGAAGATGAGGCCAATTGTTGGCTAAGACATGGCCAAGTGCTCAGATAACTGGCTAAAGTTTGGCCAACTGAGCTGATCCTGTGTCCTGTCCTTTATCAGGAACATTCTGATTAAGAGATGAAAAGCAGCAAGAGTCAAGCAAGCTCCATTAAGTGTGACAGTGGCAATGCCATTGGTTAAGTGAATGAACCCCCTTTGGTATTCACTGTGTTGAGCCTAAGGGGCTCCCCAGGTATCCAAGTGTTCTAAGAGATGACCTCCTCTAGCACTGTGGCATTCGGCAAGGGACACAGCACAGGGGACGTTACCCTCTCCTGAAAGTAGGGTATGCAGAGAGCCCAGGTTCAGCTCCATCCTGTAGCAAGGAGGCTTCACTAGCTGTGCTGGGCTTGCAGGGTGCTGTTTCCATGATCAAAGGCCTAACGGGCAGCTGTATACTGAGGGTCACAGGTTCAGAACCTGAGATAGTCTATATTTCCAGGAAAGTCCAGTATGCACCCACCAATTGCTACACTAATGGCATACAGCATTGGGCCAAGGAAGGTAGTTCCTTGTATCAGAAGCCCATGCAACTAACGGCCATCACTGATGGGAGAGGGACTCCAAGATATATGAGAGAAGGTTGCTAAAGCTCCCACAGTGAAGGAATCCCGGGGGGCCGTAACAGGAATGCCTGTTCTATGGCCATTCAGGCAGATTCTAGTATCTTTTTACAGGGGGTCTCATTCAAGTTGGGTCTCTTTGCAAGTTACAGAACAAAAAAAAAGCTTTGTAAATGAGGAGTGTTGCCTCCAGAATCTAAACATGTCGAAAACATGTTGGGCTTGTTTTAACAATGTGGGTCCTAAGAAGACTAAAAGCTGTTTCTTGACACTGTCAGGACTGGAGCAGCCCTCAACTTACTAAATAATTTTCAGGAGCTTAACTGAAGTGGTGGGGCCCTGTACTATGTGTCTCATGTGAATCTCCTCAAAGGAGGATGTCATTAGTGTGATGTCATAACTGTGTACCCGAAAAAAGTTAGAGCTGGTTAAAATATTGCCTGTGAAGACTATGTGAGATGGCAGGCGTGGAGACTGAGCCCATTGAGTACCCAGGTGAAGGTGTATTGTGTCCCTTTAAAGGTGAAGGTTAACTGCAGCTGAGAGGTTGTTGAACTAGGCACTGAATAGAACATGCTAGCCAAATACTTTGCTCTAACTGCAAAGTATTTACCAGTTACTTATTTATTATTGGGTGGAATCAGTCATTTCTATAGGTGGGGCCATGACGCCAAGGGTACGAATTCACACTGAGGCACCGGTCCTGTTTTGCCGGGTTTAAGAACAAGTAAAACTTGGCTGTTAAATGTAGCAGAAGTGGGGATAACCACACCTTCTCTAACTAGGTCTTATATAATGGGTTTCAATCTGTGAAAACCGTGCTTTCATTTAGATTGAACCTTTTCTTAAACACTGAGGTGAAAGGTTTTATTTTAACTAGGGGGAAAGGTCCATAGGGTCCCATAGTTTTCAAGCTGATTATAAGGGCCAGAGACTTAACTTTATTACTTATTGGGTCAGGTTCTCCACGTGCACTAGAGGATATTTTAGGGTAATGGATGTCTTGGCTATGGAAAAGTTAGGCACGGAAATAATTTGGATGGTTCAGGTTAGGCATATCTGTTTCTATTTTATGTTCACCTACTCCCTGGCTGGGAGTGGATGAACATAAAGTGTGGCCAGATGTGGGCCAGAAGGGGAAGGGGAATTAATGAGGCTTCAAAACTGTCTATTGTCAAACATCAAAAGTGGAATCAGATTATGACACACACTGCCACCACCCATACAGCACCCCTCTCCCCATCTGGGACCTCCCAAACACACACGGAAACACCAAGTCCATTTCCTCCTCAACAGCAGGATAAAGTGTTGAGGAAGAAATCTGTCTTCAGAGCTCAGTGTTCACCCAGTCCTTATTCCCGGTGTCTGGCTAACTATGGACTGTCTGGTCTGTGCCCCAAACTGGCAGGATACTACCTCCCTCCCTTCTCACACGGCTGCCCCTTCCTGCCTTCCTTCAGTCCCCATCACCGAAGAACGGACAGAGATACACACACATCTTTCTACAACAGCTTGCACATCAATAGCTGAGGGCTTTTTTATTTGGCTCTACACAGGTGACCATGTCTCCAGTGCTTTCTCTGGAGAGACAACAGAGACAGCAAGGTCTCAGTCACCTGATAGACCCAGGGCAGCACTTTATGAACTGCTGGAAGAGCCCTCTGGGACGTTTTCATCCTCCTCTGGCTCTTTAGTCATTGTTGTACTCCGCCAGTAATAGAATGCTAGCATCTTTGACTTCTTCTGTGTAGAACCTCTTCCCGAATTCTGACGACGGACTGATTTTCTTAACTCGACCACCTCCTGAATCTGGTCGGAAAACAAAGTGATACAGAAAGATATTGATTTGGGGAAAGAGGATGGGAAGGAGAACTTTGAGAGAATGGGTGTGGATTGAGAAGGGGTTTGTGCCAGGGAAGGGCTGGGTAAGTCTTGGGTGGGGGATGAAGAGGAGGCACGTGAGTCGGGTAATCTGACCTCTTCCATCTTATAGCCCTGGAGTGGAGAATTCACCCTCTCCCTTCTGCGTTGGCCCCCTGGTGTTTGTTGCTCTGACCTCTCGGTGTTTGTCCGTGCATCACGGTTAGGCTCCTGGGGGACTGTAGTTTCCTCTGCCATGTCAGTAGCAACAGTGTGCTCTACTCCAAGGCTCCTGGCCTCTCTATATATACCCTGCCAGGACAATGAAGAGCCACACCCATCAGCTTTGATTGGTCAGCCAATGGTAGCGCTGGGGTGGCTGTGACATCACAAAGCACTACCCTTGAAGATACGTGGGGGGAGGGGAGGGGTGCAGAGGAGTCTACGTGCTCTGGTTAGAGAAAGGGAGTGCTTCCTCAACACCCAGTAAAGAGCCTTCCCAAATTGACCTTCCACTCTTCCTCATCTTCTCTGGTTCAATCCTTGTGGTGCACATGTTAGGGAGAAGGTGTTCCCTCCAAACCATTCCACATGGCCACCCCCATTCAGTGTTTAATTATGTTGTCTCCCAGATCTCATCACCTGGTATTGTGTGGTTTTTAAAAACTTTTTATTTTAGAACAGTTTTAGGTTTACAGAGTAATTGTGAATATCATATTCATACACTCCACAACAAATTTCCCTTCTTAACATTGTACATTAGTATGGTACAATTGTTCAACTTAGTGAACCAACACTGAAACAGTATTATTAACTAAAGTCTGTACTTCATCAGAATTCCTTTTTTTTTTAAATGTTGAGCCTTCTTTTAATTAATTTATTTATATTTTTGGCTGTGTTGGGTCTTCGTTTCTGTGTGTGGGCTTTCCCTAGTTGTGGCAAGCAGGGGCCACTCGTCATCGTGATGGGCGGGCCTCTCACTGTCGCAGCCTCTCTTGTTGCGGAGCACAGGCTCCAGATGCGCAGGCTCAGCGGCTGTGGCTCACGGGCCTTGTTGCTCTGCGGCATGTGGATCTTCCCAGATCAGGGCTCGAACCCGTGTCCCCTGCATCATCAGGCAGATTCTCAACCTCTGTGCCACCGTGGAAGCCCCAGATTGCCTTATTTTTTACCTAATATTCTTCTTCTGTCCCAGGATCCCAACCAAGATTCTACATTCTATTTAGTCATTCCATGTTATAACTTCTTAGGCTCCTCTTGGCTGTGACAGTTTTATAGACTTCTTGTTTTTGAAGACTTTGACAGTTTGGGGTCTTGTGTTTTGTCTTTTACATTAGGTCTGCAGATGTTATTGCTCTTATAGGTAAAAGTTTTTATAAGTTTCTTCTTCCAGAGAACCTCAAATCAAGTCAGTACCATCAGTGTTATGGACTTCCCCGTGGCAATGGTTGAACTAATCTCTTGGCTTTGTCACAGAGGTGACACAAATGATTTTCTCTAGAGGTCTGAGGATCAGGATCATTTTTTTGTATGACAGAGGCACAGGGGCAGCAGCATAAGCATTTTGTAAGGTACTAGTGAGTCATTTACTTTTAGAAGTATGACCTCAGCATCCCACATAGTTAACGGCTCTTCCTCCACACGAGTGACCATCCAATGGACCTGTATATTGAACAGACTGTCAGTCTTTCTCCTGAGCTCTATATAGACAGGGGGCCAACATGTGGTTGAGGAACATCCAGTGTTCACAAGGTAAGAGTCATTTCTTTGAGGTTAGTATCAGTCGCACCTTATTTTGGAATTGAAACACGTGATTCAACCTGAGAATCTCAAATAGGTCCAGTTTGAGACACAGGATTCAGGACTGCTTTAAGGAAGGTCCCAATCCAAGAATCCTTTCACTATATGCCAACTGGCTCAACTGACTTATGTTGGTCAAAGCTTTAGCAGACACTCAGTAGGACTAACAAATGCAGCACAAAGAAGCAAGTTCAAAGCACAAGCTAGCCAGCAGGCCGTAGCCCAAGTGCCTGTTCACCAGCATAGAGCAGAGCCAGTTAGAAAGCCAAAGCAAGAGAAGAAAGACCCCCGGTGGTAAGGGATAGCACCTTGATGTCCTGCTCACAGGACCAGTTGTTGTAATCACACCACAGAGACAGGATGGACCCTTCAACCCAAATTCGGTTTGGATGTCGAGACTGATAACACATACACCTAGAGAGTATGAAAAACCTTACTACATAAGGAGGCTTTCTGGGGAGAGCAGGGCAGGCTCTCAAGCAGGTTCAAGAATGGCTTGAGAGAGCAGAAGAAGGAGACTGGCTTGGCTTCTATAGTGGTGAGGGGATGACGCTGGAGTGCTCCCACACACAGGTCAGGTTTTGCAAAGCCTGAACTTCCTCCTGGCCCACAGAAGAGAGAGTACCTGAGCTTTCTTATCCGATCTAGGGAAGCAGGGGAAGAGGCAGTGGTAGGGCTCTTTTATAGAATAATGTTGTGTAAATGCAAGGTGTTTAGCACAGTTTAGAATTCTCATAACCATTATAACCACACTTATATTGTTTTCAGTTAAACTACGTTTCACTAGATTAGTATTTCCCAAATTATGGTCCTTTAAATATTATTTAAGGAGGATTAGAATTATCTTGGTTCATTACAGAGAAACTGTGTAGAAAGAGAAAAGACTGCTAGCCTCAGGAGGTCTGACACACTGGTCACAAAAGAGCAGACTTCATTGTACTATCTGCTGAATTATGAGGGGTTTCTAACATGTTTCCCATGCTGGGTGACTACTGTAGCACCCAAAGACTGTAATAATAATTACAGAAACTAACATTTATTGACTACTAACTCTATGTAGGAATTATGCTAAATACCCATATACATATTTAATCCTCGTCACAACCCTATTGAGATAAGTGGCAAAAGAGTGGTTTCTGTCATTTCTGCCAGGACATCTCCATTCCAATTGCAGAAGCAGAAAAGAGCATATAGGAGGGCACATGGGAATATTTATGGGGCACGCTCGAAAGGGGTATGCATTACTCCTGCTCACATTTCCTTGGGAAAAACTCACATAGCCACATCTAACTACAAGAGAAAATGAGAAATGTAGTCTACCTGGTAGAAGAGGAGAACTTAAATGTTGGAGATAAGCTAGCAATCTCTGTCTCCACCATCTTGTTCATCACTCTCCCCAGTATTTACAGTAGAGCCTGGCACATAGTAGGTGGCCATGAATATATCTGTTGAATGAATGGGTTTCAACATTTTTGGTCAGTTATGGGGATCAAAAGCATATAGAACTTGGTTAAGCAATGGTTTCCTAGATATGACACAAAAAGCACAAGCAAAAAAGAAAGAGTAAATTGGACTATATCAAAATTTTAAAATGTTTTCTTCTGCAAAAAAATACCATGAAGAAAGCAAAAAGGCACACCAAAGAGAGATCCTGGCAAATCATATATTTAATAAAAGTGTAGTATCCAGAATACTGAAAGAACTCTTACAACTCAACAACAAAAATACAAACAACCCAACGGAAAATCAGGTAAAGGACTTAAATAGACATTGTGCTAATGAAGATATACAAATAGCCAACAAACATATGAAAATATGCTCAATACCATTAGTCGTTAGGGAAATGCAAATCAAAACCACGATGAGATGCCACTTCATACCCACTAGGAAGGCTATAACTTTTTTAAAAAGAAAATAACAGCTATTGACAAGGATGTAGAGAAATTGAAACACTCATACACGTCTGGTGGGAACATAAAATGATACAGGTTCTGTGGAATACATTTTGGCAGTTACTCAACAAGTTAAACATAGACTTGCCATATTACCCAGTAACTCTACTCCTAGGTATATAATGAAAAGAGTTGAAAAGGAGGGAACAACAGCAACAACAACAACAAAAATAAACAGGTGAATTGAGCAACACAAAAGCAAAGGGCAGATAACGTTTCAAGAAGTAAAAAATGGACAACTTTATTAAATACTTTTACAGGTAATATAGGGACAGACAAATGACGATTGAACTTGTTAGTAGAGAGGTCATTGGTAAATTTGATAAGAAGGAAATTGAAAGAGTGGAAAATATTTTAATATAAACCTGGATGTGTATTAAGGAGAAAATGTGAGATCAGAAAGTGAGGGGCGGATAGACAATTTCTTTTGCGAGTTTTGGTGCTAAGGGGAGGAGAAATATGGGACTATAGCTGGAGGGGGATTTGGTATTAAGAGAGTGTATTTTTAAGAGGGTAGATTCTAGAATGCATCTAGCCAATATAAATGACTGAATGAAACTGATGACATAAAAATCCAAAGGGATAATTGCAGAAGAGAAAATATTGAGAAAGCAAGAGGGGTATTCAGAGCACTAGTAGATGGGATCGGTAGCAAATGTGGAAATCTTGGCTTTCCATGAGAATGAGTAATATTTATAGATTCTACAGTGGAGAAGGAAACGATTATGGTATGATTACAAATGCTGGTAAGATGGTAGATTTGGTGGGGAAGATATAAAGGAATTTTCTCTTGACTCTTCAGTTTTCTCAGTGAAGGATGAGATAAGGGCATAAAATAACAAGAGTGAGGGTAGGGTTTTGAGAAATTGAGGGGAAGATAAAGTATTGGATATTCATTTTGTATAATGGAAATGGGTGTATTATATGGAAGGATTGATAATTTAAGATATGTGGTCAAGAATTTAAGGTGAGATCAGTTAGCTTTGCCTTGTAAATTTCTACAGCAACATCCATCACTCGTATATAGGAACAAAGCAGGTAGATAGCTAAATTTAACAAGGATTGTGGTTTTGCCAGGGAAATACTAGGGTGGGAAAGTGAGTAGGGAGATGAAGGTTGATGAATGTAAGTGATACTCATGATAAATTGGTAAGCAATGAGGAAATGCGAAAAGAGAAACGTGGCTGATGCTGAAAAGTAGTAGAATTCACAGTTTGGAGTTCAAAATTGAAGAATTTTTAGAGTTGGGTGTGTGTAGGTGTGTATACCTGCACGTGAGGGAGGTATTTTTCTAGGAAGGATAATCAGTTGTAGACCAAGAGATGTATGTTATAAAATCAAGATTTCAGAGTTGCTGTAATTTTTGAGAATGTCAATGTCTAGTGCATGAGCATTAGAGTGAGTGGCTTAAGTATGATGGAAGAAAAATACCATTGGAATTGAGGGCATGAAAGGTTTGCAAAGCCAAAAATGCTGGATGAATATCCACATAGATGACAGATGTTGAAGTTGCCAAGATGGTGGCAGTACTAAAAGTGGAGAAGACGACTCAGGAAAGTGTCTAATGAATGAAGGTAAAGAAATAGATGGCATAGCACATGATATTATCTAATAGCAAGAACTACAAATGAGCTCTGAATTTTGAAAGAGAAAGGAGCAGAAATGGTTTGAAAGTGACAGTGAGTCGACTCCTTGGGGTATGTGAGGAAAACTAACGTTTGCTCAAGAGGACTGCAGAGGAAGTGATTTCCTCAAGGCACAGCCATATTCCAGTCATAAAACAGAGATTAAGGGAACACGGAGAGAACAACTTGAAGCTACTGGGGAGTTTCTTAATGATAGACTATGAGTTACAGAGGGCAGGAAAGAAGCGCTCATGAAGTTGGGGAGAGGGTTGGGTCCAATTCCGTCAAGTGCAGAGCAATACGTGAATAAGGGTCTAGTTAATGATGGATAATCTGCAGGGTGGTGACTTAAGTAAAAGTGATAAGACAAGATGGACCTTGTGACTGCACGGCAGATTGGGAGGTGAGTAAAGCCCTCCAGACTACAGATTGCTTAATCTAGGCTTACCTAGAACTAAGAAGAATCCAGAAATACCACTGAAACCTGTTTCCTCTAAATATCATGTATCCTGTATGATGATCCAGCATTTCAAAGATAGACTAGTAAGGACATCTAAGAGGGTAGGCTTGAAAGGAAACTAGTGTGTTTGCTCAAGAGTGTGAGTGTGTATGAAAAATATCAACAGCAAATTCTAATGTCAGAGGGTTGCTACTATAGGCTTATGGAGCCATGCACTATTCTTGGACAACCCAAGGTGCCTGCACAGATGTGGCCCAGATGCAAGCACCAACACTTACTGGGCACCTGCAAAGCCAAAGCTGGGGAAGATGGAAGGCCAAGTGGAAGTGGTATTTTCCCAAGACAGGAATGTATTTACTTAGGCTTCCTAAATGGCAGGTGGACAAAAAATGGAAGAAAGGAAATTAAGCTTCTTTTTGCCTAACATCTCTCCTCAGGAGGAAGTACTTGGAGTTGTATTTCCTACGTAAATTCCCCTGCTAAAACTCCAGGGAGCTCATCAGTGGGCAGATGTTCCCACCTAAGTATGGTTACCAGCAAACATTTATTCAAAATCATGGCTGCATCTGGCTCACATTAGAAGGGTTCTCTTTGTCATTGTCTTTTAAAAGAACAATTCCCCATGCTTATAAATCCAGACTCAGAACATCAATTCAACCAACCTCAGGAGCCCTGTGGCTACACCTTCCTGCTGGGAATCAGCATGGTCCCCAGACAATCAATTTCAGGAGTATTACCAAAGTGTTTTCATTTTCAGTGTTTATCCACTGGAATGTCTACGAGTGAAGAATAGACAGGGCAATACAATCCTAAGATTCAATTTCTTTCATCAAATACAAACTGTGTATATGAGCATCAAGGCAAGAGGATGGAGGACTTTAACTGAAATTCCAATAGATATCTAAGTGCAAATCCTGGAACCATCCCATGCTAGCATTGTGAGTTAGGATAGGTACTTAACCACTCTGAGCCTGTTTTCTGATCTCTAAAAAAAAAATAGAAGGATAATATCTCATACAGCTGTTGCAAAGATCAACTCAAATAATTCATGTACAGAATATAGCACAACAACCTACAGAATGGGAGAAAATATTTGTAAATCGTGTATCTGATAAGGGATTTTTATTCAGAATATATAAAGAACTCTTACATGCCTGTGATAAGAAGGTAAATAACCCAAATTTAAAATGGGCAGAAGATCTAAATAGACGTTTCTGCAAGGAAGATATACAAATGGCCAGCAAGCACATTAGAGACGCTTGACATCATTATTCATCAGGAAAACACAAATGAAAACCACAGAAAGATACCATTTCATACCCATTCGGATGGCTAGAATCCAAAAGTCAGATAATCATAACTGTTGGTGGGGATTTAGAGAAATCAGAACCATCATACACTGTTAGTGAGAATGTAAAATGGTATACCTGCTTTGGAAAAGTTTGGTAGTTTCTCAGAGGGTGAAACAGTGTTACTGTATGACCCACTTGTAGGTATATTCCCAAGATAAATGCAAATATATGTCCATACAAAAACTTGTACATAAATATTCATAGCAGCAATATTCATAATACCCAAAGATGGAAACAACCCAAATGCCCAACAACTGACCAGTGGACAAACAAAATGTGGCAAATCCATACAACAGAATACTATTCAGACATCAAAAGGAATGAAGAACTAATATATGCTAAAATATGGCTGAACCTTAAAAACATTATGCTAAGTGAAAGAAGTCAGTCACAAAAGACCACATATTATGTGATTCTATTCATATGAAATGCTCAGAACAGGCAAATCTATAGATACAAAATAGATCAATAATTGCTTAAGGCTGAGGCAGAAGTTGTTGGGAGCATAGGGGATTCACAGCTACAAGATACGAGGGTTTCTTTTTGAGGTGTTGAAAACGTTCTAAAATAGACTGGAGGGAACTTCAAGACGTCGGAAGAGTAAGACGTGGAGATCACCTTCCTCCCCACAGAAGCATCAGAAATACATCTACACGTGGAACTGCTCCTATAGAACACCCACTGAACGCTGGCAGAAGAACTCAGACCTCCCAAAAGGCAAGAAACTCCCCACGTAGCTGGGTAGGGCAAAAGAAAAAAAGAAAAAGCAGAGACAAAACAATAGGAACGGGACCTGCACCAGTGGGAGGGAGCCTGAAGGAGGAAAGCTTTCCACACACTAGAAGCCCCTTCATTGGCGGAGACTACAGGTGGCGGACAGGGGCAGCTTCGGAGCCACGCAGGAGAGCGCAGCAACAGGGGTGCGGAGGTCAAAGCTGAGAGATTCCCGCACGGAGGATCGGTGCCGACCAGTACTCACCAGCCCGAGAGGCTTGTCTGCTCACCTGCCGGGACGGGTGGGGGCTTGGAGCTGAGGATTGGGCTTCGGTCTGAGCACAGGGAGAGGACTGGCAGTGTGAACACAGCTGAAGGGGTTAGTACGCCACGTCTACCCAGGAGGGAGTCCAGGAAAAGTCTGGAGCTGCCGCAAAGGCAAGAGACTTTTTCTTCCCTCTGTGTTTCCTGGTGCACGAGCAGAGGGGATTCAGAGCGCCGCCTAAAGGAGCTCCAGAGACGGGCGCGAGGCGCGGCTAGGAGCGCAGACCCCAGAGATGGGCATGAGATGCTAAGGCTGCTGCTGCCGCCACCAAGAAGCCTGTGTGCGAGCACAGGTCACTATCCACACCTCCCTTCAGGGAACCTGTGCAGCCCGCCACTGCCAGTGTCCCGTGATCCAGGGACGACTTCCCCGGGAGAACGCACGGTGTGCCTCGGGCTAGTGCAACGTCACGCCGGCCTCTGTCACTGCAGGCTCACCCTGCCTCCGTACCCCTCCCTCCCCCCGGCTTGCGTGAGCCAGAGCCCCCAAAGCAGCGGCTCCTATAACCCCGTCCTGTCTGAGCGAAGAACAGACGCTCTCAGGAGATCTACACGCAGAGGCGGGGTCAAATCCAAAGCTGAACCCCGGGAGCTGTGAGAACAAAGAAGAGAAAGGGAAATCTCGCCCAGCAGCCTCAGGAGCAGAGGATTAAATCTCCACAATCAACTTGATGTACCCTGCATCGGTGGAACACCTGAATAGACAACGAATCATCCCAAATGGAGGAGGTGGACTTTGGGAGCAACGCGATTTATACATTTTTTCCCTTTTTCTCTTTTTGTGAGTGTGTATGCGTATGCTTCGGTGTGTGATTTTGTCTGTATAGTTTGGCACTTACCGTTTGTCCTAGGGTTCTGTCTGTCCGTTTTTTGTTTTTTTTTTACTATAGTTTTCAGCGCTTGTTATCATTGGTGAATTTGTTTCTTCGTCTGGTTTTTCTCTTCTTTCTCGTTTTTTTAATTATTTAAAAATTTTAATAATAAATTTTTGTTCTTTATTTTAATAACTTTTTTAATAATTTAATTTAATTTAATTTTACATTTTTCTTTCTTTCTTTCTTTCTTTCTTTCTTTCTTTCTTTCTTTCTTTCTTTCTTTCTTTCTTTTTTTCTTTCTCCCTTTTACTCTGAGCCGTGTGCGTGACAGACTCTTGGTGCTCCAGCCAAGCGTCAGGGCTGTTCCTCTGATGTGGCACAGGCAAGTTCAGGGTATTGGTCCACCACAGACCTCCCAGCTCCACGTAATATAAAACGGTGAAAATCTCCCAGAGATCTCCATCTCAACGCCAAGACCCAGCTCCACTAAATGACCAGCAAGCTACGGTGCTGGATACCTTATGCCAAACAACTACCAAGAAAGGAACACAACTCCACCCATTAGCAGAGAGGCTGCCTAAAATCATAGTAAGGTCACAGACACCCCAAAACACACCACCAGACATGGACCTGCCTACCAAAAAGAAAAGATCCAGCCTCATTGACCAGAACACAGGCACTAGTCCCCTCCACCAGGAAGCCTACACAACCCACTGAACCAACCTTAGCCACTGGGGACAGACACCAAAAACAACGGGAACTACAAACCTGCAGCCTGTGAAAAGGAGACCCCAAACACAGTAAGATAAGCAAAATGAAAAGACAGAAAATCACACAGCAGATGAAGGAGCAAGGTAAAAACGCACCAGACCTAACAAATGAAGAGGAAATAGGCAGTCTACCTGAAAAAGAATTCAGAATAATGATAGTAAAGATGATCCAAAATCTTGGAAATAGAATGGAGAAAATACAAGAAAAGTTTCACAAGGACCTAGGAGAACTAAAGAGCAAACAAACAATCATGAACAACACAATAAATGAAATTACACATTCTCTAGAAGGGATCAATAGCAGAATAAATGAGGCAGAAGAACGGATAAGTGACCTGGAAGATAAAATAGTGGGAATAACTAGTGGAGAGCAGCATAAAGAAAAAAGAATGAAAAGAATTGAGGACAGTCTCAGAGACCTCTGGGACACGATTAAACGTACCAACATTCAAATTATAGGGGTTCCCAAAGAAAAAGAGAAAAAGAAAGGGACTGAGAAAATATTTGAAGAGATTATAGTTGAAAACTTCCCTAATATGGGAAAGGGAATAGTTAATCAAGTCCAGGAAGCACAGAGAATCCCATACAGGATAAATCCAAGGAGAAACACGCCAAGACACATAGTAGTCAAACTATCAAAAGGTAAATACAAAGAAAAAATATTAAAAGCAGTAAGGGAAAAACAACAAATAACATAGAAAGGAATCCCCATAAGGTTAACAGCTGATCTTTGAGCAGAAATTCTGCAAACCAGAAGGGAGGGGCAGGACATATTTAACGTGATGAAAGGGAGAAACCTACAACCAAGATTACTCTACACAGCAAGGATCTCATTCAGATTTGACAGAGAAATTAAAACCTTTACAGACAAGCAAAAGCTAAGAGAATTCAGCAGAACCAAACCAGCTTTACAGCAAATGCTAAACCAACTTCTCCAGGCAGGAAACACAAGAGAAGGAAAAGACTTACAATAACAAATGCAAAACAATTAAGAAAATGGTAATAGGAGCATACATATCAATAATTACCTTAAATGTAAATGGATTATATGCTCCCACCAAAAGACACAGACTGGCTGAATGGATACAAAAACAAGACCCGTATATATGCTGTCAACAAGAGACCCACTTCAGACCTGGGGAAACATACAGACTGAAAGTGAGGGGGTGGGAAAAGATATTCCATGCAAATGAAAGTCAAACGAAAGCTGGAGTAGCAATTCTCATATCAGACAAAATAGACTTTAAAATAATGACTTACAAGGGACAAAGCAGGACACTACATAATGATCAAGGGATCGATCCAAGAAGAAGATATAACACTTGTAAATATTTATGCACCCAACATAGGAGCACCTCAATACATAAGACAAATACTAACAGCCATAAAAGGGGAAATCGACAGTAACACAATCATAGTAGGCGACTTTAACACCCCACTTTCAACAATGGACAGATCATCCAAAATGAAAAATAATAAGGAAACACAAGCTTTAAATGATACATTAAACAAGATGGACTTAATTGATATTTATAGGACGTTCCATCCAAAAACGTCCAGAGATAAACCCATGTACACATGGTCACCTTATCTTGATAAAGGAGGCTAGAGTATACAATGGAGGAAAGACAGCCTCTTCAATAAGTGGTGCTGGGAAAACTGGACAGCTACATGGAAAAGAATGAAATTAGAACACTCCCTAATGCCATACACAAAAATAAACTCAAAATGGATTAAAGACCTTAATGTAAGGCCAGACCCACTAAAACTCTTAGAGGAAATAAAAGAAGAACACTCTTTTGAGATAAATCACAGTAAGATCTTGTTTGACCCACCTCCTAAAGAAATAGAAACAAAACTAAAAATAAACAAATGGGACCGAGTGAAACTTATAAGCTTTTGCACAGCAAAGGAAACCATAAACAAGATGAAAAGACAACCCTCAGAATGGGAGAAAATATTTGCAAATGAAGCAACTGACAAAGGATTAGTCTCCAAAATTTACAAGCAGCTCATGCAGCTCAATATCAAAAAAACAAACCACCCAATCCAAAAATGGGCAGAAGACCTAAATAGACATTTTTCCAAAGAAGATACACAGAGTGCCAAGAAACACATGAAAGAATGCTCAACGTCGTTAATCATTAGAGAAATGCAAATCAAAACTACAATGCGGTATCATCTCACACCGGTCAGAATGGCCATCATCAAAAAATCTACAAACAATAAATGGACAACCTGGAAGAAATGGACAAATTTTTAGAGAAGGTGTGGAGAAAAGGGAACCCTCATACACTGTTGATGGTAATGTAAATTGATACATTCACTAAGGAGAACAGTATGGAGGTTCCCTAAAAAACTAAAAATAGAACTACCATATGACCCAGCAATCCCACTATGGGGCATATATCCTGAGAAAACCATAATTCAAAAAGAGTCATGTACCACAATGTTCATTGCAGCTCTATTTAAAATAGACAGGACTTGGAAGGAACCTAAGTGTCCATCAACAGATGAATGGATAAAGAAGATGTGGCACATGTATACAACGGAATATTACTCAGCCATAAAAAGGAACGAAACTGAGTTATTTGTAGTGAGGTGGATGGACCCAGAGTCTGTCATACAGAGTGAAGTAAGTCAGAAAGAGAAAAACAAATAACGTATGCTAACACATATATATGGAATCTTTAAAAAAAAAATGATGATGAGGAACCTAGGGGCTAGACGGGAAAAAAGACGCAGACCTGGGCTTCCCTGGTGGCATACTGGTTGAGAATCCGCCTGCCGATGCAGGGGACACGGGTTCGTGCCCCGGTCTGGGAGGATCCCACATGCCGCGGAGCGGCTGGGCCCGTGAGCCATGGCCACTGAGCCTGCGCGTCCGGAACATGTGCTCCACAACGGGAGAGGCCACAACAGTGAGAGGCCCGCGTACCGAAAAAAAAAAAAAAAGTCGCAGACCTACTAGAGAATGGACTTGAGGACACGGGGAGGGGGAAGGGTAAGCTGGGACAAAGTGAGAGAGTGGCATGGACATATATACACTACCAAATGTAAAACAGATAGCTAGTGGGAAGCAGCCACATAGCACAGGGAGATCAGCTCAGTGCTTTTTGACCACCTAGAGGGGTGGGATTGGGAGGGTGGGAGGGAGGGAGTTGAAAGAGGGAGGGGATATGGGTATATACGTATATGTATAGCTGATTCAATTTGTTATAGAGCAGAAACTAATACACCATAGTAAAGCAATCATACTCCAGTAAAGATGTTAAAAAAAAAAGTGTGTTTGTTCAAAATAAATAAATAAATAACTTTCCTAACTGCTTAGGAAAGTTATTTCTCTTTCCTATGAAATGAAAAATGATCTATAAGGGCACTTAGTATTGACTATAAATTCCAGTTCTGTCAGTGATGGTATCTGGCGCATGAGGGGCACCCAAGTTAGGGAGCTTTTGGTTAATTTCCCTGGGCCATATAGAGCAAAGTGTTCTCTCAAATACTCTCTGGAAATTCGGAGCCTCAAATATGTTTGCCACCTTCCCCCAAGTCATCACATTTATTAACATCCTTGTCTTATTTTTCTAGAAGCAGGAGCTTCTAGCAGATCTTTTCCCTTTGTGAAAGGATGTATTTCTGTGTGAGGTGGATCTAGGCCACCTTAGTCTGTCCTCTAATGTTCACCTCAGTAGCACTCTACCTGGTTCATAATATCTTTGAGGCCAACTTCCTGTAATGTTTTTCTTTTTCTTTTCTTTTTTTTTACCTTAGGAGCACTGTATAATAAAAACTCCATTAAAGATGCAAAATCAAAGTGAGCCATGAAGCAAGACACGATGGGGCCTATCAGCATTCCTAAGCGTGTTCAAGGTGAAAGCATTTCAGCGGGAATTAAACAACAGTCATTATAGCTATCTTTGTTGACCTCTGACTCTATATGCCAGTCACTGTGTTTGACATACATTAATTCTCATAAAACTTCTGTCATGTTGACATTATTATCTCCCTTTTACAAATGGGGAAAGAGGTTCACATAAATTAAATGACTTTCTCAGGGCAACAGCTAGTAAGTTTCAGGGCTGGATTTGTATCCAAAATAAAGTGGGATTTGTTTGGTTTTTTGACTCTATTTTCTTCTTAGTAGTACTGCATACATTTATTATTTATATGTATTAAAAAGGATAAAATAAGTTCGGACTCCTCTCTCACACAACATGAAGTTCTGTATGATCTAAATATAAAAATTAAGAAGTAAAATATATATATTATGGAAAACGTATGTATAATCTAGGAGTCAAGAAAAATTTCTGTGCAAGCTGGAAAACCTAGACACTCTGGAGAAATGACTGACATATTTGAGTGCTTAAAACTTAAAATGTAATCATATGGCAAACGTAAAGGTAAATAAAACCAGAAGACAAATAATAGAGGAACATATATTTGTAAGACACACAACAGATAAAGGGTTCAATATCCAACATATAAAAAATTTCCTACACATTAATAAGAAAAGACAAACACCCTAATTGAAAGTGGTTAAAAAGGGTAAAAAGGGCTGTTCAAGGAGGCAGAATATCCCCTTGCCAATAAACAAGTGAAATTACTCAACTTTACTAGCAATCAGGCATATTGAAATTAAATTAACAAGGAAATATCACTTTAAGACCATTAAACATGTTATCACACATTGCTGGAGTTTTGTGGAGGTTAATATGTTATCTCATACATTTGCCGAGGGAAATGTGCAGTATATTAAAGCCATTTGGAAGTCAATCTGGCAACCCCTATTAAAATTAAGAATTTACATAAACTTTAACTTAGCAATTCCATTTCCGGGGCCTTCTTCCATAGAAGATAAAATCACGGGTATATAACAGTGAATATGAACAAGATACATTTTACGTATATATTCAGATTAATTGCAACGTTTTTCCTAGTAGCCAAAAAACTGGAATCAACTTGAATGTCCTCAATAGAGGAATGGTTTAATAAGTTGTCTTTCACTCAAACCATTGCATTTTACATAACTAGTTTAAAAAGTGTGTTAAGTCTATACCAGACGATGTGGAAAACATTTCTCTGAAATGTTTCTAAGTGAGAAAAACTACGTGCAGTAAAGAGTAAAATAGTACCCCTATATGTTTTTATGCATACATATGTATGTTACCTTATTTATGAACATAGACAAAGATATGCAAAGATTCACACCAGGCTTTTAACACTGCTTATCCAGTGGAGGAGTGGCTAATGAAGTGTAAAAATCCTATAGATGTACAGGCTTTCTCTATATTTATGTATATGTATGTATATATATATATATATAATTCTCAACATTTATATATAATTGCTTTATGTAAATGCACATGTAAATTACATATGTGTAAAGCCATGTACAAAGAGATAGTTGCTGAAAGTGTGCATATCATAGAGAGTGTTTTGAGTTTTTAGTGTTTAGGGTTCTTTTTTTTGACTTTCTTTCTTGTACTTTGAGTTTTTCAAAATAAAAACTTTACATGATTTTAAGTTTAACATTTTCTAAAGCAAACATTATAGAGCAGGTTAAGGAAATGACCCAGTATCTACAGAATGATTTGATTGTTCAGTCCTCCAGCAGTTCATCAAACTACATTGAGCAGCAACCGTGACATTGTGTCAGGTGTGTTAAAGTGGTTGGGATTACAGAGATGAATGAAATATGCTCCTTCTTGTTGTATATTACAACAAGACAAACATATAAATGAACCATTCTAATACAATATGGCTATTGCTTTAATATAAGAATTTGTAGGACCATAGGGGCAATGAACTCTGCAGGCATTGGTGGTAGAGAGGCTTCAGAGGGAAAGAACCATTTGAGCTTAGCCTTAAAGACTGAGGATGCTTTCATCACTCACCAGCCTTAGGTGGGGAAGGGAAAGCAATCCCTTCAAAGAGGAAGGAATCAACATCTAGTCCTATTTCATTCATCAAGAATGTGGAGGAGGAAGTAAACAGTTTATTATTTATAGTCTCAAATGATGGTAATGTGTGGAAGATGGGCAAATGGAACAAGAGACTTTGGAAGAGTCCTGATCAGGAACTACTAAAATGAGAACTTGCTTTGAAACATGCAAGCAGGTTTTTCTGAGGGAAGAAGAACTCTAAGCTGCGTTTAATGAAAGGAAGCAACTGTCAAAGCAATCTGACTAAGTTCAGTACATTAGGTTTGCAGTTGGGGAAGAAATATGGGTTGCTGTTCATTTAGGACCTGTGCAAGAGGTTGGAGAAAAGGGGATAGGTATTCAAGCAATGATTCATTAGGTAGAAAGAAGAGAATGTTAGAAATCAGACAGTACTGCCACTTACTGAATAAATTCATCATAAGCCATATACAGACACATTATAAAGTATCTCAAGGTACCAGAATGCTTGACCATTGAGGTAAGGTGCCCCAAAATACTGTGTCTTCAAGGAAAACACAAGGGTTCAGTACTCATGGGTTAGCAGCAGTTAACATAAGACACACTAGCTTTTGGGGAGTGGGGGAGAAAGAAGCAAGGATTATGCATGTATGTATTTATATCATAGATGATAACAACAGAAGCCATTTAATCAAATGCTTATTATTGGCCTAATATAATGTCAGGTGTTTTACATAAATTACCTCATTTAATCCCAGCATGGCTCTAAGGTCTAGATACATGTTACTATCATTCCCTTTTTACAGATGAGGAAACTAAGTCTTACAGGAGTTAAAAAACGTACTCAAGGTCAAATAGCTTTTAGGTGGTGAAGCTGTAAATTGAGATCGGACTTTAAATCCTATGCTCCCAACTGCTCAACTAGACACTAAGTTATATTCCCCCTGCTAAACCCTAGTCCCAGCCATCATCATATCACACCTGTATTGTCCCAACAGCCTGTCACCCCTCTGGTCCTACACAGTTCACAACATCCAGTGAACTTTCTAAAACATACATCAGACGACATCACTTTCCTTTATCAAACCATCCAGTGGCCCTCCACTGCACGTAAGATAAAATCCAAGTTCTTACCCTGCAGGTCCCTATGTGACCACTTCTCTGCCAGCCTCTCCAGTCTCAGTCATCAATCTCCGCTCTGCCCCTCTCTGACTGCACTCCAGTCACTCACCCTTCTGCTCTTCCTCAACACACTGTTCTCGTTCTGGCACACGGCATTGCTACTTGCTAGTCTACCTAAAATGCTCTTCTTCAAAGTCTTCACACAGCTGACTCGACCTCATTATTCAGATCTTGATTCAAATATCAGCTCCTTAGAGAAGGTTCCCCACACCAACAACAAGAACGACCCCTTTGCCCATGAAAACAAAAGTTACTTGAGGAGAGGAACTATTGATTTCATGTTCTTCACTCTAATTCCAGAACCAAGAGTAATATCTGACACCTACTAGGCACTCAGGACATATTTCTTTCCTGAAATACTGGTATCTTTTTTAAAGTGTCATACTCATATGCCTATGAGTATATCTACATATATATATATATATTTATGGATATGTGAGCTTGTTGTCACCTCACAGAAGTGGAATGTACATCCCTCACCCAAAATTTGGTTTGAATGTCAAGACTAATGATGCCACACATATACCAAGAAGGTATGAAAAGGATTATTACTCACATAATGAGTTATGCATCAAAAATGCAGTTAGACCAAAAAAAGAAAAAAGAAAAAACTGGTAACTGTGAAGTGTTGGGCAATTAGATGGTTGTGATTCTTTCATTCTATAGATATAGGAATAGATATAGAAATAATCGAAACATCAAGTTCTACACCTTAAGTATATACAATTTTTATTTATCCATTATACCTCAATAAAACTGAAAAAATGGGATCAGTCTCAATGACAACTTACCCATGGTGTTTGTCTGATAACTAAAACATTGCGTGGTTTATTTAATTTAATTTGGACTTGTTTATGTAAGCCATTATGGCACCTGCAGCATGAGACCAATAAGAAAGGTGAACGTTCCATTGAATATCTAGTACTATCAAGAGCTAGTACTATATATTCTGAGAAGTGAAATGAGTGCCTTAGTCTCAATATCAATGTGCAGAACTTCAAAGAAAGTAAAGAGTGCTATGGTGAGACATTGTATTGTGGCTTTAATATGTGCAGAAGATGTGTGCCCTTGATTTATATTTTGGGTATCCGTGAGGCAAGAGATTCTGTGAGTTCTTTAACCCAAATGAGGCAACCTTGGAGAAGGAATTGTTTGCATTGGCCAGAACAGATGGTCAGACCGCTGGCAGTGGCCCAAAGATCTATAAAAATGTGAAGATGAGGCCAATTGTTGGCTAAGACATGGCCAAGTGCTCAGATAACTGGCTAAAGTTTGGCCAACTGAGCTGATCCTGTGTCCTGTCCTTTATGAGGAACATTCTGATGAAGAGATGAAAAGCAGCAAGAGTCAAGCAAGCTCCATTAAGTGTGACAGTGGCAATGCCATTGGTTAAGTGAATGAACCCCCTTTGGTATTCACTGTGTTGAGCCTAAGGGGCTCCCCAGGTATCCAAGTGTTCTAAGAGATGACCTCCTCTAGCACTGTGGCATCCGGCAAGGGACCCAGCACAGGGGACGTTACCCTCTCCTGAAAGTAGGGTATGCAGAGAGCCCAGGTTCAGCTCCATCCTGTAGCAAGGAGGCCTCACTAGCTGTGCTGGGCTTGCAGGGTGCTGTTTCCATGATCAAAGGCCTAACGGGCAGCTGTATACTGAGGGTCACAGGTTCAGGACCTGAGATAGTCTATATTTCCAGGAAAGTCCAGTATGCACTCACCAATTGCTACACTAATGGCATACAGCATTGGGCCAAGGAAGGTAGTTCCTTGTATCAGAAGCCCATGCAACTAACGGCCATCACTGATGGTAGAGGGACTCCAAGATATATGAGAGAAGGTTGCTAAAGCTCCCACAGTGAAGGAATCCCGGGGGGCCGTAACAGGAATGCCTGTTCTATGGCCATTCATGCAGATTCTAGTATCTTTTTACAGGGGGTCTCATTCAAGTTGGGCCTATTTGCAAGTTACAGAACAAAAAAAAAGCTTTGTAAATGAGGAGTGTTGCCTCCAGAATCTAAACATGTCGAAAACATGTTGGGCTTGTTTTAACAATGTGGGTCCTAAGAAGACTAAAAGCTGTTTCTTGACACTGTCAGGACTGGAGCAGCCCTCAACTTACTAAATAATTTTCAGGAGCTTAACTGAAGTGGTGGGGCCCTGTACTATGGGTCTCATGTGAATCTCCTCAAAGGAGGATGTCATTAGTGTGATGTCATAACTGTGTACCCGAAAAAAGTTAGAGCTGGTTAAAATATTGCCTGTGAAGACTATGTGAGATGGCAGGCCTGGAGACTGAGCCCATTGAGTACCCAGGTGAAGGTGTATTGTGTCCCTTTAAAGGTGAAGGTTAACTGCAGCTGAGAGGTTGTTGAACTAGGCACTGAATAGAACATGCTAGCCAAATACTTTGCTCTAACTGCAAAGTATTTACCAGTTACTTATTTATTATTGGGTGGAATCAGTCATTTCAATAGGTGGGGCCATGACGCCAAGGGTACGAATTCACACTGAGGCACCGGTCCTGTTTTGCCGGGTTTAAGAACAAGTAAAACTTGGCTGTTAAATGCAGCAGAAGTGGGGATAACCACACCTTCTCTAAATAGGTCTTATATAATGGGTTTCAATCTGTGAAAACCGTGCTTTCATTTAGATTGAACTTTTCTTAAACACTGAGGTGAAAGGTATTATTTTACCTAGGGGGAAAGGTCCATAGGGTCCCATAGTTTTCAAGCTGATTACAAGGGCCAGAGACTTAACTTGATTACTTATTGGGTCAGGTTCTCCACGTGCACTAGAGGATATTTTAGGGTAATGGATGTCTTGGCTATGGAAAAGTTAGGCACGGAAATAATTTGGATGGTTCAGGTTAGGCATATCTGTTTCTATTTTATGTTCACCTACTCCCTGGCTGGGAGTGGATGAACATAAAGTATGGCCAGAAGTGGGCCAGAAGGGGAAGGGGAATTAATGAGGCTTCAAAACTGTCCATTGTCAAACATCAAAAGTGGAATCAGATTATGACACACACTGCCACCACCCATACAGCACCCCTCTCCCCATCTGGGACCTCCCAAACACACACGGAAACACCAAGTCCATTTCCTCCTCACCAGCAGGATAAAGTGTTCAGGAAGAAATCTGTCTTCAGAGCTCAGTCCTCACCCAGTCCTTATTCCCGGTGTCTGGCTAACTATGGACTGGCTGGTCTGGGCCCCAAACTGGCAGGATACTACCTCCCTCCCTTCTCACACGCCTGCCCCTTCCTGCCTTCCTTCAGTCCCCATCACCGAAGAACAGACAGAGATACACACACATCTTTCTACAACAGCTTGTACATCAATAGCTGAGGGCTTTTTTATTTGGTCTCTACACAGGTGACCATGTCTCCAGTGCTTTCTCTGGAGAGACAACAGAGACAGCAAGGTCTCAGTCACCTGATAGACCCAGGGCAGCACTTTATGAACTGCTGGAAGAGCCCTCTGGGACGTTTTCATCCTCCTCTGACTCTTTAGTCATTGTTGTACTCCGCCACTAATAGAATGCTAGCATCTTTGACTTCTTCTGTGTAGAACCTCTTCCCGAATTCTGATGACGGACTGATTTTCTTAACTCGACCACCTCCTGAATCTGGTCGGAAAACAAAGTGATACAGAAAGATATTGATTTGGGGAAAGAGGATGGGAAGGAGAACTTTGAGAGAATGGGTGTGGATTGAGAAGGGGTTTGTGCCAGGGAAGGGCTGGGTAAGTCTTGGGTGGGGGATGAAGGGGAGGCACGTGAGTCGGGTAATCTGACCTCCTCCATCTTAGAGCCCTGGAGTGGAGAATTCATCCTCTCCCTTCTGCGTTGGCCCCCCGGTGTTTGTTGCTCTGACCTCTCGGTGTTTGTCCGTGCATCACGGTTAGGCTCCTGGGGGACTGTAGTTTCGTCTGCCATGTCAGTAGCAGCAGTGTGCTCTACTCCAAGGCTCCTGGCCTCTCTATATATACCCTGCCAGGACAATGAAGAGCCACACCCATCAGCTTTGATTGGTCAGCCAATGGTAGCGCTGGGGTGGCTGTGACATCACAAAGCACTACCCTTGAAGATACGTGGGGGGAGGGGAGGGGTGCAGAGGAGTCTAGGTGCTCTGGTTAGAGAAAGGGAGTGCTTCCTCAACACCCAGTAAAGAGCCTTCCCAAATTGACCTTCCACTCTTCCTCATCTTCTCTGGTTCAATCCTTGTGGTGCACATGTTAGGGAGAAGGTGTTCCCTCCAAACCATTCCACATGGCCACCCCCATTCAGTGTTTAATTATGTTGTCTCCCAGATCTCATCACCTGGTATTGTGTGGTTTTTAAAAACTTTTTATTTTAGAACAGTTTTAGGTTTACAGAGTAATTGTGAAGATCATATTCATACACTCCACAACAAATTTCCCTTCATAACATTGTACATTATTATGGTACAATTGTTCAACTTAGTGAACCAACACTGAAACAGTATTATTAACTAAAGTCTGTACTTCATCAGAATTCCTTTTTTTTTAAATGTTGAGCCTTCTTTTAATTAATTTATTTTTATTTTTGGCTGTGTTGGGTCTTCGTTTCTGTGTGTGGGCTTTCCCTAGTTGTGGCAAGCAGGGGCCACTCTTCATCGTGATGCGCGGGCCTCTCACTGTCGCGGCCTCTCTTGTTGCGGAGCACAGGCTCCAGATGCGCAGGCTCAGCGGCTGTGGCTCACGGGCCTAGTTGCTCTGCGGAATGTGGGATCTTCCCAGATCAGGGCTCGAACCCGTGTCCCCTGCATCATCAGGCAGATTGTCAACCTCTGTGCCACCGTGGAAGCCCCAGATTGCCTTATTTTTTACCTAATATTCTTCTTCTGTCCCAGGATCCCAACCAAGATTCTACATTCAATTTAGTCATTCCATGTTATAACTTCTTAGGCTCCTCTTGGCTCTGACAGTTTTTTAGACTTCTTGTTCTTGAAGACTTTGACAGTTTGGGGTCTTGTGTTTTGTCTTTTACATTAGGTCTGCAGATGTTATTGCTCTTATAGGTAAAAGTTTTTATAAGTTTCTTCTTCCAGAGAACCTCAAATCAAGTCAGTACCATCAGTGTTATGGACTTCCCCGTGGCAATGGTTGAACTAATCTCTTGGCTTTGTCACAGAGGTGACACAAATGTTTTTCTCTAGAGGTCTGAGGATCAGGATCATTTTTATTTATGACAGAGGCACAGGGGCAGCAGCAGAAGCATTTTGTAAGGTACTAGTGAGTCATTTACTTTTAGAAGTATGACCTCAGCATCCCACATAGTTAACGGCTCTTCCTCCACACGAGTGACCATCCAATGGACCTGTATATTGAACAGACTGTCAGTCTTTCTCCTGAGCTCTATATAGAAAGGGGGCCAACATGTGGTTGAGACACAACCAGTGTTCACAAGGTTGGAGTCATTTCTTTGAGGTTAGTATCAGTCGCACCTTAGTTTGGAATTGAAACACGTGATTCAACCTGAGAATCACAAATAGGTCCAGGTTGAGACACAGGATTCAGGACTGCTTTAAGGAAGGTCCCAATCCAAGAATCCTTTCACTATATGCCAAGTGGCTAAATTGACTTATGTTGGTCAAAGCTTTAGCAGACACTCAGTAGGACTAACAAATGCAGCACAAAGAAGCAAGTTCAAAGCACAAGCTAGCCAGCAGGCAGTAGCCCAAGTGCCTGTTCACCAGCATAGAGCAGAGCCAGTTAGAAAGCCAAAGCAAGAGAAGAAAGACCCCCGGTGGTAAGGGATAGCACCTTGATGTCCTGCTCACAGGACCAGTTGTTGTAATCACACCACAGAGACAGGATGGACCCTTCAACCCAAATTCGGTTTGGATATCGAGACTGATAACACATACACCTAGAGAGTATGAAAAACCTTACTACATAAGGAGGCTTTCTGGGGAGAGCAGGGCAGGCTCTCAAGCAGGTTCAAGAATGGCTTGAGAGAGCAGAAGAAGGAGACTGGCTTGGCTTTTATGGTGGTGAGGGGATGACGCTGGAGTGTTCCCACACACAGGTCAGGTTTTGCACAGCCTGAACTTCCTCCTGGCCCACAGAAGAGAGAGTACCTGAGCTTTCTTATCCAATCTAGGGAAGCAGGGGAAGAGGCAGTGGTAGGGCTCTTTTATAGAATAATGTTGTGAAAATGCAAGGTGTTTAGCACAGTTTAGAATTCTCATAACCATTATAACCACACTTATATTGTTTTCAGTTAAACTACGTTTCACTAGATTAGTATTTCCCAAATTATGGTCCTTTAAATATTATTTAAGGTGGCTTAGAATTATCTTGGTTCATCACAGAGAAACTGTGTAGAAAGAGAAAAGACTGCTAGCCTCAGGAGGTCTGACACACTGGTCACAAAAGAGCAGACTTCATTGTACTCTCTGCTGAATTATGAGGGGTTTCTAACATGTTTCCCATCCTGGGTGACTACTGTAGCACCCAAAGACTGTAATAATAATTACAGAAACTAACATTTATTGACTACTAACTCTATGTAGGAATTATGCTAAATACCCATATACATATTTAATCCTCGTCACAACCCTATTGAGATATGTGGCAAAAGAGTGGTTTCTGTCATTTCTGCCAGGACATCTCCATTCCAATTGCAGAAGCAGAAAAGTGCATATAGGAGGGCACATGGGAATATTTATGGGGCAGGCTCAAAAGGGGTATGCATTACTCCTGCTCACATTTCCTTGGTAAAAACTCACATGGCCACATCTAACTACAAGAGAAAATGAGAAATGTAGTCTACCTGGTAGAAGAGGAGAACTTAAATGTTGGAGATAAGCTAGCAATCTCTGTCTCCACCATCTTGTTCATCACTCTCCCCAGTATTTACAGTAGAGCCTGGCACATAGTAGGTGGCCATGAATATTTCTGTTGAATGAATGGGTTTCAACGTTTTTGGTCAGTTATGGGGATCAAAAGCATATAGAACTTGGTTAAGCAATGGTTTCCTAGATATGACACAAAAAGCACAAGCAACAAAGAAAGAGTAAATTGGACTATATCAAAATTTTAAAATGTTTTCTTCTGCAAAAAAATACCATGAAGAAAGCAAAAAGGCACACCAAAGAGAGATCCTGGCAAATCATATATTTAATAAAAGTGTAGTATCCAAAATACAGAAAGAACTCTTACAACTCAACAACAAAAATACAAACAACCCAACTGAAAATCAGGTAAAGGACTTAAATAGACATTGTGCTAATGAAGATATACAAATAGCCAACAAACATATGAAAATATGCTCAATACCATTAGTCATTAGGGAAATGCAAATCAAAACCACGATGAGATGCCACTTCAAACCCACTAGGAAGGCTATAACTTTTTTAAAAAGAAAATAACAAGTATTGACAAGGATGTAGAGAAAGTGAAACACTCATACACGTCTGGTGGGAACATAAAATGATACAGGATCTGTGGAAAACATTTTGGCAGTTACTCAACAAGTTAAACATAGACTTGCCATATTACCCAGTAACTCTACTCCTAGGTATATAATGAAAAGAGTTGAAAAGGAGGGAACAACAGCAACAAAAACAACAAAAAAAAAAGGTGAATTGAGCAACACAAAAGCAAAGGGCAGATAATGTTTCAAGAAGTAAAAAATGGTCAACTTTATTAAATACTTTTACAGGTAATATAGGGACAGACAAATGACGATTGAACTTGTTAGTAGAGAGGTCATTGGTAAATTTGATAAGAAGGAAATTGAAAGAGTGGAATATATTTTAATATAAACCTGGATGTGTATTAAGGAGAAAATGTGAGATCAGAAAGTGAGGGGCGGATAGACAATTTCTTTTGCGAGTTTTGGTGCTAAGGGGAGGAGAAATATGGGACTATAGCTGGAGGGGGATTTGGTATTAAGAGAGTGTATTTTTAAGAGGGTAGATTCTAGAATGCATCTAGCCAATATAAATGACTGAATGAAACTGATGACGTAAAAATCTAAAGGGATAATTGCAGAAGAGAAAATATTGAGAAAGCAAGAGGGGTATTCAGAGCACTAGTAGATGGGATCGGTAGCAAATGTGGAAATCTTGGCTTTCCATGAGAATGAGTAATATTTACAGATTCTACAGTGGAGAAGGAAATGATTATGGTATGATTACAAATGCAGGTAAGATGGTAGATTTGGTGGGAAGATATAAAAGAATTTTCTCTTGACTCTTCAGTTTTCTCAGTGAAGGATGAGCTAAGGGCATAAAATAACAAGAGTGAGGGTAGGGTTTTGAGAAATTGAGGGGAAGATAAAGTATTGGATATTCATTTTGTATAATGGAAATGGGTGTATTATATGGAAGGATTGATCATTTAAGATATGTGGTCAAGAATTTAAGGTGAGATCAGTTAGCTTTGTCTTGTAAATTTCTACAGCAACATCCATCACTTGTATATAGGAACAAAGCAGGTAGATAGCTAAATTTAACAAGGGTTGTGGTTTTGCCAGGGAAGTACTAGGGTGGGAAAGTGAGTAGGGAGATGAAGGTTGATGAAAGTAAGTGATACTCATGATAAATTGGTAAGCAATGAGGAAATGCGAAAAGAGAAATGTGGCTGATGCTGAAAAGTAGTAGAATTCACAGATTGGAGTTCAAAATTGAAGAATTTTTAGAGTTGGGTGTGTGTAAGTGTGTATACCTGCACGTGAGGGAGGTATTTTGCTAGGAAGGATAATCAGTTGTAGCCCAAGAGATGTATGTTATAAAATCAGGATTTCAGAGTTGCTGTAATTTTTGAGAATGTCAATGTCTAGTGCATGAGCATTAGAGTGAGTGGCTTAAGTATGATGGAAGAAAAATACCATTGGAATTGAGGGCATGAAAGGTTTGCAAAGCCAAAAATGCTGGATGAATATCCACATAGATGACAGATGTTGAAGTTGCCAAGATGGTGGCAGTACTAAAAGTGGAGAAGAAGACTCAGGAAAGTGTCTAATGAATGAAGGTAAAGAAATAGATGGCGTAGCACATGATATTATCTAATAGCAAGAACTACAAATGAGCTCTGAATTTTGAAAGAGAAAGGAGCAGAAATGGTTTGAAAGTGACAGTGAGTCGACTCCTTGGGGTATGTGAGGAAAACTAACGTTTGCTCAAGAGGACTGCAGGGGAAGTGATTTCCTCAAGGCACAGCCATATTCCAGTCATAAAACAGAGATTAAGGGAACACGGAGAGAACAACTTGAAGCTACTGGGGAGTTTCTTAATGATAGACTATGAGTTACAGAGGGCAGGAAAGAAGCGCTCATGAAGTTGGGGAGAGGGTTGGGTCCAATTCCGTCAAGGGCAGAGCAATACGTGAATAAGGGTCTAGTTAATGATGGATAATCTGCAGGGTGGTGACTTAAGTAAAAGTGATAAGACAAGATGGACCTTGTGACTGCACGGCAGATTGGGAGGTGAGTAAAGCCCTCCAGACTACAGATTGCTTAATCTAGGCTGACCTAGAACTAAGAAGAATCCAGAAACACCACTGAAACCTGTTTCCTCTAAATATCATGTATCCTGTATGATGATCCAGCATTTCAAAGATAGACTAGTAAGGACATCTAAGAGGGTAGGCTTGAAAGGAAACTAGTGTGTTTGCTCAAGAGTGTGAGTGTGTATGAAAAATATCAACAGCAAATTCTAATGTCAGAGGGTTGCTACTATAGGCTTATGGAGCCATGCACTATTCTTGGACAACCCAAGGTGCCTGCACAGATGTGGCCCAGATGCAAGCACCAACACTTACTGGGCACCTGCAAAGCCAAAGCTGGGGAAGATGGAAGGCCAAGTGGAAGTGGTATTTTCCCAAGACAGGAATCTATTTACTTAGGCTTCCTAAATGGCAGGTGGACAAAAAATGGAAGAAAGGAAATTAAGCTTCTTTTTGCCTAACATCTCTCCTCAGGAGGAAGTACTTGGAGTTGTATTTCCTACGTAAATTCACCTGCTAAAACTCCAGGGAGCTCATCAGTGGGCAGATGTTCCCACCTAAGTATGGTTACCAGCAAACCTTTATTCAAAATCATGGCTGCATCTGGCTCACATTAGAAGGGTTCTCTTTGTCATTGTCTTTTAAAAGAACAATTCCCCATGCTTATAAATCCAGACTCAGAACATCAATTCAACCAACCTCAGGAGCCCTGTGGCTACCCCTTCCTGCTGGGAATCAGCATGGTCCCCAGACAATCAATTTCAGGAGTATTACCAAAGTGTTTTCATTTTCAGTGTTTATCCACTGGAATGTCTACGAGTGAAGAATAGACAGGGCAATACAATCCTAAGATTCAATTTCTTTCATCAAATACAAACTGTGTATATGAGCATCAAGGCAAGAGGATGGAGGACTTTAACTGAAATTCCAATAGATATCTAAGTGCAAATCCTGGAACCATCCCATGCTAGCATTGTGAGTTAGGATAGGTACTTAACCACTCTGAGCCTGTTTTCTGATCTCTAAAAAAAAATAGAAGGATAATATCTCATACAGCTGTTGCAAAGATCAACTCAAATAATTCATGTACAGAATATAGCACAACAACCTACAGAATGGGAGAAAATATTTGTAAATCGTGTATCTGATAAGGGATTTTTATTCAGAATATATAAAGAACTCTTACATGCCTGTGATAAGAAGGTAAATAACCCAACTTTTAAAATGGGCAGAAGATCTAAATAGACATTTCTGCAAGGAAGATATACAAATGGCCAGCAAGCACATTAGAGACGCTTGACATCATTATTCATCAGGAAAACACAAATGAAAACCACAGAAAGATACCATTTCATACCCATTCGGATGGCTAGAATCCAAAAGTCAGATAATCATAACTGTTGGTGGGGATTTAGAGAAATCAAAACCATCATACACTGTTAGTGAGAATGTAAAATGGTATACCTGCTTTGGAAAAGTTTGGTAGTTTCTCAGAGGGTGAAACAGTGTTACTGTATGACCCACTTTTAGGTATATTCCCAAGATAAATGCAAATATATGTCCATACAAAAACTTGTACATAAATATTCATAGCAGCAATATTCATAATACCCAAAGATGGAAACAACCCAAAGGCCCATCAACTGACCAGTGGACAAACAAAATGAGGCAAATCCATACAACAGAATACTATTCAGACATCAAAAGGAATGAAGAACTAATATAAGCTACAATATGGCTGAACCTTAAAAACATTATGCTAAGTGAAAGAAGTCAGTCACAAAAGACCACATATTATGTGATTCTATTCATATGAAATGCTCAGAACAGGCAAATCTATAGATACAAAATAGATCAATAATTGCTTAAGGCTGAGGCAGAAGTTGTTGGGAGCATAGGGGATTAACAGCTACAAGATACGAGGGTTTCTTTTTGAGGTGTTGAAAGCGTTCTAAAATAGACTGGAGGGAACTTCAAGACGTCGGAAGATTAAGACGTGGAGATCACCTTCCTCCCCACAGAAACATCAGAAATATATCTACACGTGGAACTGCTCCTATAGAACACCCACTGAACGCTGGCAGAAGACCTCAGACCTCCCAAAAGGCAAGAAACTCCCCACGTAGCTGGGTAGGGCAAAAGAAAAAAAGAAAAAGCAGAGACAAAAGAATAGGAACGGGACCTGCACCAGTGGGAGGGAGCCTGAAGGAGGAAAGCTTTCCACAAACTAGAAGCCCCTTCACTGGCGGAGACTACAGGTGGCGGACGGGGGCAGCTTCTGAGCCACGGAGGAGAGTGCAGCAACAGGGGTGCGGAGGGCAAAGTGGAGAGATTCCCGCATGGAGGATCGGTGCCGACCAGTACTCACCAGCCCGCGAGGCTTGTCTGCTCACCTGCCGGGACGGGTGGGGGCTGGGAACTGAGGCTTGGGCTTCGGTCTGAGCGCAGGGAGAGGACTGGCAGTGTGAACACAGCCTGAAGGGGTTAGTACGCCACGTCTAGCCAGGAGGGAGTCCAGGAAAAGTCTGGAGCTGCCGCAAAGGCAAGAGACTTTTCCTTCCCTCTGTGTTTCCTGGTACACGAGCAGAGGGGATTCAGAGCCCCACCTAAAGGAGCTCCAGAGATGGGCGCGAGGCGCGGCTAGGAGCGCAGACCCCAGAGATGGGCATGAGATGCTAAGGCTGCTGCTGCCGCCACCAAGAAGCCTGTGTGCGAGCACAGGTCACTATCCACACCTCCCTTCAGGGAGCCTGTGCAGCCCGCCACTGCCAGTGTCCCGTGATCCAGGGACGACTTCCCCGGGAGAACGCACGGTGTGCCTCGGGCTGGTGCAACGTCACGCCGGCCTCTGTCACTGCAGGCTCACCCTGCCTCCGTACCCCTCCCTCCCCCCGGCCTGAGTGAGCCAGAGCCCCCATAGCAGCGGCTCCTATAACCCCGTCCTGTCTGAGCGAAGAACAGACGCTCTCAGGAGACCTACACGCAGAGGCGGGGTCAAATCCAAAGCTGAACCCCGGGAGCTGTGCGAACAAAGAAGAGAAAGGGAAATCTCGCCCAGCAGCCTCAGGAGCAGCGGATTAAATCTCCACAATCAACTTGATGTACCCTGCATCGGTGGAACACCTGAATAGACAACGAATCATCCCAAATGGAGGAGGTGGACTTTGGGAGCAACGCTATTTATACATTTTTTCCCTTTTTCTCTTTTTGTGAGTGTGTATGCGTATGCTTCGGTGTGTGATTTTGTCTGTATAGTTTGGCACTTACCGTTTGTCCTAGGGTTCTGTCTGTCCGTTTTTTGTTTTTTTTTTAGTATAGTTTTCAGCGCTTGTTATCATTGGTGAATTTGTTACTTCTTCTCGTTTTTCTCTTCTTTCTCGTTTTTTTAATTACTTAAAAAAATTAATAATAAATATTTGTTCTTTATTTTAATAACTCTTTAATAATTTAATTTAATTTAATTTTACGTTTTTCTTTCTTTCTTTCTTTCTTTCTTTCTTTCTTTCTTTCTTTCTTTCTTTCTTTCTTTCTTTCTTTCTCCTTTTATTCTGAGCCGTGTGCCTGACAGACTCTTGGTGCTCCAGGCAAGCGTCAGGGCTGTTCCTCTGACGTGGCAGAGGCAAGTTCAGGATATTGGTCCACCACAGACCTCCCAGCTCCACGTAATATCAAACGGTGAAAATCTCCCAGAGATCTCCATCTCAACACCAAGACCCAGCTCCACTAAATGACCAGCAAGCTACGGTGCTGGATACCTTATGCCAAACAACTACCAAGAAAGGAACACAAATCCACCCATTAGCAGAGAGGCTGCCTAAAGTCATAGTAAGGTCACAGACACCCCAAAACACACCACCAGACTTGGACCTGTCTACAAAAAAGAAAAGATCCAGCCTCATTGACCAGAACACAGGCACTAGTCCCCTCCACCAGGAAGCCTACACAACCCACTGAACCAACCTTAGCCACTGGGGACAGACACCAAAAACAACGGGAACTATGAACCTGCAGCCTGTGAAAAGGAGACACCAAACACAGTAATATAAGCAAAATGAAAAGACAGAAAAACACACAGCAGATGAAGGAGCAAGGTAAAAACGCACCAGACCTAACAAATGAAGAGGAAATAGGCAGTCTACCTGAAAAAGTATTCAGAATAATGATAGTAAAGATGATCCAAAATCTTGGAAATAGAATGGAGAAAATACAAGAAAAGTTTCACAAGGACCTAGGAGAACTAAAGAGCAAACAAACAATCATGAACAACACAATAAATGAAATTACACATTCTCTAGAAGGGATCAATAGCAGAATAAATGAGGCAGAAGAACGGATAAGTGACCTGGAAGATAAAATAGTGGGAATAACTAGTGGAGAGCAGCATAAAGAAAAAAGAATGAAAAGAATTGAGGACAGTCTCAGAGACCTCTGGGACACGATTAAACGTACCAACATTCAAATTATAGGGGTTCCCAAAGAAAAAGAGAAAAAGATAGGGACTGAGAAAATATTTGAAGAGATTATAGTTGTAAACTTCCCTAATATGGGAAAGGGAATAGTTAATCAAGTCCAGGAGGCACAGAGAGTCCCATACAGGATAAATCCAAGGAGAAACATGCCAAGACACATAGTAGTCAAACTATCAAAAAGTAAATACAAAGAAAAAATATTAAAAGCAGCAATGGAAAAACAACAAATAACATAGAAGGGAATCCCCATAAGGTTAACAACTGATCTTTGAGCAGAAATTCTGCAAACCAGAAGGGAGGGCAGGACATATTTAACGTGATGAAAGGGAAAAACCTACAACCAAGATTACTCTACCCAGCAAGGATCTCATTCAGATTTGACAGAGAAATTAAAACCTTTACAGACAAGCAAAAGCTAAGAGAATTCAGCAGAACCAAACCAGCTTTACAGCAAATGCTAAACCAACTTCTCCAGGCAGGAAACACAAGAGAAGGAAAAGACTTACAATAACAAATGCAAAACAATTAAGAAAATGGTAATAGGAGCATACATATCGATAATTACCTTAAATGTAAATGCATTAAATGCTCCCACCAAAAGACACGGACTGGCTGAATGGATACAAAAACAAGACCCGTATATATGCTGTCAACAAGAGACCCACTTCAGACCTAGGGAAACATACAGACTGAAAGTGAGGGGATGGAAAAAGATATTCCATGCAAATGAAAATCAAAAGAAAGCTGGAGTAGCAATTCTCATATCAGACAAAATAGACTTTAAAATAATGACTTACAAGGGACAAAGCAGGACACTACATAATGATCAAGGGATCGATCCAAGAAGAAGATATAACACTTGTAAATATTTATGCACCCAACATAGGAGCACCTCAATACATAAGACAAATACTAACAGCCATAAAAGGGGAAATCGACAGTAACACAATCATAGTAGGTGACTTTAACACCCCACTTTCAACAATGGACAGATCATCCAAAATGAAAACTAATAAGGAAACACAAGCTTTAAATGATACATTAAACAAGATGGACTTAATTGATATTTATAGGACGTTCCATCCAAAAACGTCCAGAGATAAACCCATGTACACATGGTCACCTTATCTTGATAAAGGAGGCTAGAGTATACAATGGAGGAAAGACAGCCTCTTCAATAAGTGGTGCTGGGAAAACTGGACAGCTACATGGAAAAGAATGAAATTAGAACACTCCCTAATGCCATACACAAAAATAAACTCAAAATGGATTAAAGACCTTAATGTAAGGCCAGACACACTAAAACTCTTAGAGGAAATAAAAGAAGAACACTCTTTTGAGATAAATCACAGTAAGATCTTGTTTGACCGACCTCATAAAGAAATGGAAAGAAAACTAAAAATACACAAATGGGACCGAGTGAAACTTAAAAGCTTTTGCACAGCAAAGGAAACCATAAACAAGATGAAAAGACAACCCTCAGAATGGGAGAAAATATTTGCAAACGAAGCAACTGACAAAGGATTAGTCTCCAAAATTTACAAGCAGCTCATGCAGCTCAATATCAAAAAAACAAACCACCCAATCCAAAAATGGGCAGAAGACCTAAATAGACATTTTTCCAAAGAAGATACACAGATTGCCAAGAAACACATGAAAGAATGCTCAACGTCGTTAATCATTAGAGAAATGCAAATCAAAACTACAATGCGGTATCATCTCACACCGGTCAGAATGGCCATCATCAAAAACTCTACAAACAATAAATGGACAACCTGGAAGAAATGGACAAATTTTTAGAGAAGGTGTGGAGAAAAGGGAACCCTCATACACTGTTGGTGGGAATGTAAATTGATACATTCACTAAGGAGAACAGTATGGAGGTTCCCTAAAAAACTAAAATAGAACTACCATATGACCCAGCAATCCCACTATGGGGCATATATCCTGAGAAAACCATAATTCAAAAAGAGTCATGTACCACAATGTTCATTGCAGCTCTATTTACAATAGCCAGGACTTGGAAGGAACCTAAGTGTCCATCAACAGATGAATGGATAAAGAAGATGTGACACATGTATACAATGGAATATTACTCAGCCATAAAAAGGAACGAAACTGAGTTATTTGTAGTGAGGTGGATGGACACAGAGTCTGTCATACAGAGTGAAGTAAGTCAGAAAGAGAAAAACAAATACCGTATCCTAACACATATATATGGAATCTTTAAAAAAATATGGTCATGAGGAACCTAGGGGCAAGACGGGAAAAAAGACGCAGACCTGGGCTTCCCTGGTGGTGTACTGGTTGAGAATCCGCCTGCCGATGCAGGGGACACTGGTTCGTGCCCCGGTCTGGGAGGATCCCACATGCCACGGAGAGGCTGGGCCCGTGAGCCATGGCCACTGAGCCTGTGCGTCCGGAACCTGTGCTCCACAACTGGAGAGGCCACAACAGTGAGTGGCCCGCGTACCGAAAAAAAAAAAAAATGTCGCAGACCTACTAGAGAATGGACTTGAGGACACGGGGAGGGGGAAGGGTAAGCTGGGACAAAGTGAGAGAGTGGCATGGACATATATACACTACCAAATGTAAAACAGATAGCTAGTGGGAAGCAGCCACATAGCACAGGGAGATCAGCTCAGTGCTTTTTTACCACCTAGAGGGGTGGGATAGGGAGGGTGGGAGGGAGGGAGACACAAGAGGGAGGGGATATGGGTATATACGTATATGTATAGCTGATTCACTTTGTTATAGAGCAGAAACTAATACACCATTGTAAAGCAATCATACTCCAGTAAAGATGTTAAAAAAAAAGTGTGTTTGTTCAAAATAAATAAATAAATAACTTTCCTAACTGCTTAGGAAAGTTATTTCGCCTTCCTATGAAATGAAAAATTATCTATAAGGGCACTTAGTATTGACTATAAATTCCAGTTCTGTCAGTGATGGTATCTGGCGCACGAGGGACACCCAAGTTAGGGAGCTTTTGGTTAATTTCCCTGGGCCATATAGAGCAAAGTGTTCTCTCAAATACTCTCTGGAAATTCGGAGCCTCAAATATGTTTGCCACCTTCCCCCAAGTCATCACACTTATTAACATCCTTTTCTTATTTTTCTAGAAGCAGGAGCTTCTAGCAGATCTTTTCCCTTTGTGAAAGGATGTATTTCTGTGTGAGGTGGATCTAGGCCGCCTTAGTCTGTCCTCTAATGTTCACCTCAGTAGCACTTTACCTGGTTGATAATATCTTTGAGGCCAACTTCCTGTAATGTTTTTCTTTTTCTTTTCTTTTTTTTACCTTAGGAGCACTGTATAATAAAAACTCCATTAAAGATGCAAAACCAAAGTGAGCCATGAAGCAAGACACGATGGGGCCTATCAGCATTCCTAAGCGTGTTCAAGGCGAAAGCATTTCAGAGGGAGTTAAACAACACTCATTATAGCTATCTTTGTTGACCTCTGACTCTATATGCCAGTCACTGTGTTTGACATACATTAATTCTCATAAAACTTCTGTCATGTTGACATTATTATCTCCCTTTTACAAATGGGGAAAGAGGTTCACATAAATTAAATGACTTTCTCAGGGCAACAGCTAGTAAGTTTCAGGGCTGGATTTGTATCCAAAATAAAGTGGGCTTTGTTTGGTTTTTTGACTCTATTTTCTTCTTAGTAGTACTGCATACATTTATTATTTATATGTATTAAAAAGGATAAAATAAGTTTGGACTCCTCTCTCACACAACATGAAGTTCTGTATGATCTAAAGATAAAAATGTTGAAGTAAAATATATATATTATGGAAAATGTATGCATAATCTAGGAGTCAAGAAAAATTTCTGTGCAAGCTGGAAAACCTAGACACTCTAGAGAAATGACTGACATATTTGAGTGCTTAAAACTTAAAATGTAATCATATGGCAAACGTAAAGGTAAATAAAACCAGAAGACAAATAATACAGGAACATATATTTGTAAGACACATGACAGATAAAGGGTTCAATATCCAACATATAAAAAATTTCCCACACATTAATAAGAAAAGACAAACACCCTAATTGAAAGTGGTTAAAAAGGGTAAAAAGGGCTGTTCAAGGAGGCAGAAAACCCCCTTGCCAATAAACAAGTGAAATTACTCAACTTTACTAGCAATCAGGCGTATTGAAATTAAATTAACAAGGAAATATCACTTTAAGACCATTAAACATGTTATCACACATTGCTGGAGTTTTGTGGAGGTTAATATGTTATCTCATACATTTGCCGAGGGAAATGTGCAGTATATTAAAGCCATTTGGAAGTCAATCTGGCAACCCCTATTAAAATTAAGAATTTACATAAACTTTAACTTAGCAATTCCATTTCCGGGGCCTTCTTCCATAGAAGATAAAAGCACGGGTATATAACAGTGAATATGAACAAGATAAATTTTACGTATATATTCAGATTAATTGCAACGTTTTTTCTAGTAGCCAAAAAACTGGAATCAACTTGAATGTCCTCAATAGAGGAATGGTTTAATAAGTTGTCTTTCACTCAAACCATTGCATGTTACATAACTAGTTTAAAAAGTGTGTTAAGTCTATACCAGACGATGTGGAAAACATTTCTCTGAAATGTTTCTAAGTGAGAAAAACTACGTGCAGTAAAGAGTAAAATAGTGCCCCTATATGTTTTTATGCATACATTTGTATGTTACCTTATTTATGAACATAGACAAAGATATGCAAAGATTCACACCAGGCTTTTAACACTGCTTATCCAGTGGAGGAGTGGCTAATGAAGTGTAAAAATCCTATAGATGTACAGGCTTTCTCAATATTTATGTATATGTATGAATATATATATATATAATTCTCAACATTTATATATAATTGCTTTATGTAAATGCACATGTAAATTACATATGTGTAAAGCCATGTACAAAGAGATAGTTGCTGAAAGTGTGCATATCATAGAGAGTGTTTTGAGTTTTTAGTGTTTAGGGTTCTTTTTTTTTAACTTTCTTTCTTGTACTTTGAGTTTTTCAAAATAAAAATTTTACATGATTTTAAGTTTAACATTTTCTAAAGCAAACATTATAGAGCAGGTTAAGGAAATGACCCAGTATCTACAGAATGATTTGATTGTTCAGTCCTCCAGCAGTTCATCAAACTACATTGAGCAGCAACCGTGACATTGTGTCAGGTGTGTTAAAGTGGTTGGGATTACAGAGATGAATGAAATATGCTCCTTCTTGTTGTATATTACAACAAGACAAACATATAAATGAACCATTCTAATACAATATGGCTATTGCTTTAATATAAGAATTTGTAGGACCATAGGGGCAATGAACTCTGCAGGCATTGGTGGTAGAGAGGCTTCAGAGGGAAAGAACCATTTGAGCTTAGCCTTAAAGACTGAGGATGCTTTCATCACTCACCAGCCTTAGGTGGGGAAGGGAAAGCAATCCCTTCAAAGAGGAAGGAATCAACATCTAGTCCTATTTCATTCATCAAGTATGTGGAGGAGGAAGTAAACAGTTTATTATTTATAGTCTCAAATGATGGTAATGTGTGGAAGATGGGCAAATGGAACAAGAGACTTTGGAAGAGTTCTGATCAGGAACTAATAAAATGAGAACCTGCTTTGAAACATGCAAGCAGGTTTTTCTGAGGGAAGAAGAACTCTAAGCTGCGTTTAATGAAAGGAAGCAACTGTCAAAGCAATCTGACTAAGTTCAGTACATTAGGTTTGCAGTTGGGGAAGAAATATGGGTTGCTGTTCATTTAGGACCTGTGGAAGAGGTTGGAGAAAAGGGGATAGGTATTCAAGCAATGATTCATTAGGTAGAAAGAAGAGAATGTTAGAAATCAGACACTACTGCCACTTACTGAATAAATTCATCATAAGCCATATACAGACACATTATAAAGTATCTAAAGGTACCAGAATGCTTGACCATTGAGGTAAGGTGCCCCAAAATACTGTGTCTTCAAGGAAAACACAAGGGTTCAGTACTCATGGGTTAGCAGCAGTTAACATAAGACACACTAGCTTTTGGGGAGTGGGGGAGAAAGAAGCAAGGATTATGCATGTATGTATTTATATCATAGATGATAACAACAGAAGCCATTTAATCAAATGCTTATTATTGGCCTAATATAATGTCAGGTGTTTTACATAAATTACCTCATTTAATCCCAGCATGGCTCTAAGATCTAGATACATGTTACTATCATTCCCTTTTTACAGATGAGGAAACTAAGTCTTACAGGAGTTAAAAAACGTACTCAAGTTCAAATAGCTTTTAGGTGGTGAAGCTGTAAATTGAGATCGGACTTTAAATCCTATGCTCCCAACTGCTCAACTAGACACTAAGTTATATTCCCCCTGCTAAACCCTAGTCCCAGCCATCATCATATCACACCTGTATTGTCCCAACAGCCTGTCACCCCTCTGGTCCTACACAGTTCACAACATCCAGTGAACTTTCTAAAACATACATCAGACGACATCACTTTCCTTTATCAAACCATCCAGTGGCCCTCCACTGCACGTAAGATAAAATCCAAGTTCTTACCCTGCAGGTCCCTATGTGACCACTTCTCTGCCAGCCTCTCCAGTCTCGGTCATCAATCTCCGCTCTGCCCCTCTCTGACTGCACTCCAGTCACTCACCCTTCTGCTCTTCCTCAACACACTCTTCTCGTTCTGGCCTCACGGCATTGCTACTTGCTAGTCTACCTAAAATGCTCTTCTTCAAAGTCTTCACACAGCTGACTCGACCTCATTATTCAGATCTTGATTCAAATATCAGCTCCTTAGAGAAGGTTCCCCACACCAACAACAAGAACGACCCCTTTGCCCATGAAAACAAAAGTTACTTGAGGACAGGAACTATTGATTTCATGTTCTTCACTCTAATTCCAGAACCAAGAGTAATATCTGACACCTACTAGGCACTCAGGACATATTTCTTTCCTGAAATACTGGTATCTTTTTTAAAGTGTCATACTCATATGCCTATGAGTATATCTACATATATATATATATATATGTATATATATATATTTATGGATATGTGAGCTTGTTGTCACCTCACAGAAGTGGAATGTACATCCCTCACCCAAAATTTGGTTTGAATGTCAAGACTAATGATGCCACACATATACCAAGAAGGTATGAAAGGTATGAAAAGGATTATTACTCACATAATGAGTTATGCATCAAAAATGCAGTTAGACCAAAAAAAGAAAAAAGAAAAAAGAAAAAAGAAAAAACTGGTAACTGTGAAGTGTTGGGTAATTAGATGGTTGTGATTCTTTCATTCTATAGATATAGGAATAGATATAGAAATAATCGAAACATCAAGTTCTACACCTTAAGTATATACAATTTTTATTTATCCATTATACCTCAATAAAACTGAAAAAATGGGATCAGTCTCAATGACAACTTACCCATGGTGTTTGTCTGATAACTAAAACATTGCGTGGTTTATTTAATTTAATTTGGACTTGTTTATGTAAGCCATTATGGCACCTGCAGCATGAGACCAATAAGAAAGGTGAACGTTCCATTGAATATCTAGTACTATCAAGAGCTAGTACTATATATTCTGAGAAGTGAAATGAGTGCCTTAGTCTCTCTATCAATGTGCAGAACTTCAAAGAAGGTAAAGAGTGCTATGGTGAGACATTGTATTGTGGCTTTAATATGTGCAGAAGATGTGTGACCTTGATTTATATTTTGGGTATCCGTGAGGCAAGAGATTCTATGAGTTCTTTACCACAAATGAGGCAACCTTGGAGAAGGAATTGTTTGCATTGGCCAGAACAGATGGTCAGACCGCTGGCAGTGGCCCAAAGATCTATAAAAATGTGAAGATGAGGCCAATTGTTGGCTAAGACATGGCCAAGTGCTCAGATAACTGGCTAAAGTTTGGCCAACTGAGCTGATCCTGTGTCCTGTCCTTTATCAGGAACATTCTGATGAAGAGATGAAAAGCAGCAAGAGTCAAGCAAGCTCCATTAAGTGTGACAGTGGCAATGCCATTGGTTAAGTGAATGAACCCCCTTTGGTATTCACTGTGTTGAGCCTAAGGGGCTCCCCAGGTATCCAAGTGTTCTAAGAGATGACCTCCTCTAGCACTGTGGCATCCGGCAAGGGACCCAGCACAGGGGACGTTACCCTCTCCTGAAAGTAGGGTATGCAGAGAGCCCAGGTTCAGCTCCATCCTGTAGCAAGGAGGCCTCACTAGCTGTGCTGGGCTTGCAGGGTGCTGTTTCCATGATCAAAGGCCTAACGAGCAGCTGTATACTGAGGGTCACAGGTTCAGGACCTGAGATAGTCTATATTTCCAGGAAAGTCCAGTATGCACCCACCAATTGCTACACTAATGGCATACAGCATTGGGCCAAGGAAGGTAGTTCCTTGTATCAGAAGCCCATGCAACTAACGGCCATCACTGATGGGAGAGGGACTCCAAGATATATGAGAGAAGGTTGCTAAAGCTCCCACAGTGAAGGAATCCCGGGGGGCCGTAACAGGAATGCCTGTTCTATGGCCATTCAGGCAGATTCTAGTATCTTTTTACAGGGGGTCTCATTCAAGTTGGGCCTATTTGCAAGTTACAGAACAAAAAAAAAGCTTTGTAAATGAGGAGTGTTGCCTCCAGAATCTAAACATGTCGAAAACATGTTGGGCTTGTTTTAACAATGTGGGTCCTAAGAAGACTAAAAGCTGTTTCTTGACACTGTCAGGACTGGAGCAGCCCTCAACTTACTAAATAATTTTCAGGAGCTTAACTGAAGTGGTGGGGCCCTGTACTATGGGTCTCATGTGAATCTCCTCAAAGGAGGATGTCATTAGTGTGATGTCATAACTGTGTACCCGAAAAAAGTTAGAGGTGGTTAAAATATTGCCTGTGAAGACTATGTGAGATGGCAGGCGTGGAGACTGAGCCCATTGAGTACCCAGGTGAAGGTGTATTGTGTCCCTTTAAAGGTGAAGGTTAACTGCAGCTGAGAGGTTGTTGAACTAGGCACTGAATAGAACATGCTAGCCAAATACTTTGCTCTAACTGCAAAGTATTTACCAGTTACTTATTTATTATTGGGTGGAATCAGTCATTTCAATAGGTGGGGCCATGACGCCAAGGGTACGAATTCACACTGAGGCACCGGTCCTGTTTTGCCGGGTTTAAGAACAAGTAAAACTTGGCTGTTAAATGCAGCAGAAGTGGGGATAACCACACCTTCTCTAAATAGGTCTTATATAATGGGTTTCAATCTGTGAAAACCGTGCTTTCATTTAGATTGAACCTTTTCTTAAACACTGAGGTGAAAGGTATTATTTTAACTAGGGGGAAAGGTCCATAGGGTCCCATAGTTTTCAAGCTGATTATAAGGGCCAGAGACTTAACTTGATTACTTATTGGGTCAGGTTCTCCACGTGCACTAGAGGATATTTTAGGGTAATGGATGTCTTGGCTATGGAAAAGTTAGGCACGGAAATAATTTGGATGGTTCAGGTTAGGCATATCTGTTTCTATTTTATGTTCACCTACTCCCTGGCTGGGAGTGGATGAACATAAAGTGTGGCCAGATGTGGGCCAGAAGGGGAAGGGGAATTAATGAGGCTTCAAAACTGTCCATTGTCAAACATCAAAAGTGGAATCAGATTATGACACACACTGCCACCACCCATACAGCACCCCTCTCCCCATCTGGGACCTCCCAAACACACACGGAAACACCAAGTCCATTTCCTCCTCACCAGCAGGATAAAGTGTTCAGGAAGAAATCTGTCTTCAGAGCTCAGTCCTCACCCAGTCCTTATTCCCGGTGTCTGGCTAACTATGGACTGTCTGGTCTGGGCCCCAAACTGGCAGGATACTACCTCCCTCCCTTCTCACACGGCTGCCCCTTCCTGCCTTCCTTCAGTCCCCATCACCGAAGAACAGACAGAGATACACACACATCTTTCTACAACAGCTTGCACATCAATAGCTGAGGGCTTTTTTATTTGGCTCTACACAGGTGACCATGTCTCCAGTGCTTTCTCTGGAGAGAAAACAGAGACAGCAAGGTCTCAGTCACCTGATAGACCCAGGGCAGCACTTTCTGAACTGCTGGAAGAGCCCTCTGGGACGTTTTCATCCTCCTCTGGCTCTTTAGTCATTGTTGTACTCCGCCAGTAATAGAATGCTAGCATCTTTGACTTCTTCTGTGTAGAACCTCTTCCCGAATTCTGACGACGGACTGATTTTCTTAACTCGACCACCTCCTGAATCTGGTCGGAAAACAAAGTGATACAGAAAGATATTGATTTGGGGAAAGAGGATGGGAAGGAGAACTTTGAGAGAATGGGTGTGGATTGAGAAGGGGTTTGTGCCAGGGAAGGGCTGGGTAAGTCTTGGGTGGGGGATGAAGAGGAGGCACGTGAGTCGGGTAATCTGACCTCTTCCATCTTATAGCCCTGGAGTGGAGAATTCACCCTCTCCCTTCTGCGTTGGCCCCCCGGTGTTTGTTGCTCTGACCTCTCGGTGTTTGTCCGTGCATCACGGTTAGGCTCCTGGGGGACTGTACTTTCCTCTGCCATGTGAGTAGCAACAGTGTGCTCTACTCCAAGGCTCCTGGCCTCTCTATATATACCCTGCCAGGACAATGAAGAGCCACACCCATCAGCTTTGATTGGTCAGCCAATGGTAGCGCTGGGGTGGCTGTGACATCACAAAGCACTACCCTTGAAGATACGTGGGGGGAGGGGAGGGGTGCAGAGGAGTCTAGGTGCTCTGGTTAGAGAAAGGGAGTGCTTCCTCAACACCCAGTAAAGAGCCTTCCCAAATTGACCTTCCACTCTTCCTCATCTTCTCTGGTACAATCCTTGTGGTGCACAAGTTAGGGAGAAGGTGTTCCCTCCAAACCATTCCACATGGCCACCCACATTCATTGTTTAATTCTGTTGTCTCCCAGATCTCATCACCTGGTATTGTGTGGTTTTTAAAAACTTTTTATTTTAGAACAGTTTTAGGTTTACAGAGTAATTGTGAAGATCATATTCATACACTCCACAACAAATTTCCCTTCTTAACATTGTACATTAGTATGGTACAATTGTTCAACTTAGTGAACCAACACTGAAACAGTGTTATTAACTAAAGTCTGTACTTCATCAGAATTCCTTTTTTTTTAAATGTTGAGCCTTCTTTTAATTAATTTATTTTTATTTTTGGCTGTGTTGGGTCTTCGTTTCTGTGTGTGGGCTTTCCCTAGTTGTGGCAAGCAGGGGCCACTCTTCATCGTGATGGGCGGGCCTCTCACTGTCGCGGCCTCTCTTGTTGCGGAGCACAGGCTCCTGATGCGCAGGCTCAGCGGCTGTGGCTCACGGGCCTAGTTGCTCTGCGGCATAAGGGATCTTCCCAGATCAGGGCTCGAACCCGTGTCCCCTGCATCATCAGGCAGATTCTCAACCTCTGTGCCACCGTGGAAGCCCCAGATTTCCTTATTTTTTACCTAATATTCTTCTTCTGTCCCAGGATCCCAACCAAGATTCTACATTCAATTTAGTCATTCCTTGTTATAACTTCTTAGGCTCCTCTTGGCTGTGACAGTTTTTTAGACTTCTTGTTTTTGAAGACTTTGACAGTTTGGGGTCTTGTGTTTTGTCTTTTACATTAGGTCTGCAGATGTTATTGCTCTTATAGGTAAAAGTTTTTATAAGTTTCTTCTTCCAGAGAAACTCAAATCAAGTCAGTACCATCAGTGTTATGGACTTCCCCGTGGCAATGGTTGAACTAATCGCTTGGCTTTGTCACAGAGGTGACACAAATGTTTTTCTCTAGAGGTCTGAGGATCAGGATCATTTTTATTTATGACAGAGGCACAGGGGCAGCAGCAGAAGCATTTTGTAAGGTACTAGTGAGTCATTTACTTTTAGAAGTATGACCTCAGCATCCCACATAGTTAACGGCTCTTCCTCCACACGAGTGACCATCCAATGGACCTGTATATTGAACAGACTGTCAGTCTTTCTCCTGAGCTCTATATAGAAAGGGGGCCAACATGTGGTTGAGACACAACCAGTGTTCACAAGGTTGGAGTCATTTCTTTGAGGTTAGTATCAGTCGCACCATAGTTTGGAATTGAAACACGTGATTCAACATGAGAATCACAAATAGGTCCAGGTTGAGACACAGGATTCAGGACTGCTTTAAGGAAGGTCCCAATCGAAGAATCCTTTCACTATATGCCAAGTGGCTAAACTGACTTATGTTGGTCAAAGCTTTAGCAGACACTCAGTAGGACTAACAAATGCAGCACAAAGAAGCAAGTTCAAAGCACAAGCTAGCCAGAAGGCAGTAGCCCAAGTGCCCGTTCACCAGCATAGAGCAGAGCCAGTTAGAAAGCCAAAGCAAGAGAAGAAAGGCCCCCGGTGGTAAGGGATAGCACCTTGATGTCCTGCTCACAGGACCAGTTGTTGTAATCACACCACAGAGACAGGATGGACCCTTCAACCCAAATTCGGTTTGGATGTCGAGACTGATAACACATACACCTAGAGAGTATGAAAAACCTTACTACATAAGGAGGCTTTCTGGGGAGAGCAGGGCAGGCTCTCAAGCAGGTTCAAGAATGGCTTGAGAGAGCAGAAGAAGGAGACTGGCTTGGCTTTTATGGTCGTGAGGGGATGACGCTGGAGTGTTCCCACACACAGGTCAGGTTTTGCACAGCCTGAACTTCCTCCTGGCCCACAGAAGAGAGAGTACCTGAGCTTTCTTATCCGATCTAGGGAAGCAGGGGAAGAGGCAGTGGTAGGGCTCTTTTATAGAATAATGTTGTGTAAATGCAAGGTGTTTAGCACAGTTTAGAATTCTCATAACCATTATAACCACACTCATATTGTTTTCAGTTAAACTATGTTTCACTAGAATAGTATTTCCCAAATTATGGTCCTTTAAATATTATTTAAGGTGGCTTAGAATTATCTTGGTTCATCACAGAGAAACTGTGTAGAAAGAGAAAAGACTGCTAGCCTCAGGAGGTCTGACACACTGGTCACAAAAGAGCAGACTTCATTGTACTATCTGCTGAATTATGAGGGGTTTCTAACATGTTTCCCATCCTGGGTGACTAGTGTAGCACCCAAAGACTGTAATAATAATTACCGAAACTAACATTTATTGACTACTAACTCTATGTAGGAATTATGCTAAATACCCATATACATATTTAATCCTCGTCACAACCCTATTGAGATATGTGGCAAAAGATAGGTTTCTGTCATTTCTGCCAGGACATCTCCATTCCAATTGCAGAAGCAGAAAAGAGCATATAGGAGGGCACATGGGAATATTTATGGGCCAGGCTCAAAAGGGGTATGCATTACTCCTGCTCACATTTCCTTGGGAAAAACTCACATAGCCACATCTAACTACAAGAGAAAATGAGAAATGTAGTCTACCTGGTAGAAGAGGAGAACTTAAATGTTGGAGATAAGCTAGCAATCTCTGTCTCCACCATCTTGTTCATCACTGTCCCCAGTATTTACAGTAGAGCCTGGCACATAGTAGGTGGCCATGAATATTTCTGTTGAATGAATGGGTTTCAACGTTTTTGGTCAGTTATGGGGATCAAAAGCATATAGAACTTGGTTAAGCAATGGTTTCCTAGATATGACACAAAAAGCACAAGCAACAAAGAAAGAGTAAATTGGACTATATCAAAATTTTAAAATGTTTTCTTCTGCAAAAAAATACCATGAAGAAAGCAAAAAGGCACACCAAAGAGAGATCCTGGCAAATCATATATTTAATAAAAGTGTAGTATCCAGAATACAGAAAGAACTCTTACAACTCAACAACAAAAATACAAACAACCCAACTGAAAATCAGGTAAAGGACTTAAATAGACATTGTGCTAATGAAGATATACAAATAGCCAACAAACATATGAAAATATGCTCAATACCATTAGTCGTTAGGGAAATGCAAATCAAAACCACGATGAGATGCCACTTCAAACCCACTAGGAAGGCTATAACTTTTTTAAAAAGAAAATAACAAGTATTGACAAGGATGTAGAGAAAGTGAAACACTCATACACGTCTGGTGGGAACATAAAATGATACAGGTTCTGTGGAAAACATTTTGGCAGTTACTCAACAAGTTAAACATAGACTTGCCATATTACCCAGTAACTCTACTCCTAGGTATATAATGAAAAGAGTTGAAAAGGAGGGAACAACAGCAACAACAACAACAAAAAAAAACAGGTGAATTGAGCAACACAAAAGCAAAGGGCAGATAATGTTTCAAGAAGTAAAAAATGGTCAACTTTATTAAATAATTTTACAGGTAATATAGGGACAGACAAATGACGATTGAACTTGTTAGTAGAGAGGTCATTGGTACATTTGATAAGAAGGAAATTGAAAGAGTGGAAAATATTTTAATATAAACCTGGATGTGTATTAAGGAGAAAATGTGAGATCAGAAAGTGAGGGGCGGATAGACAATTTCTTTTGCGAGTTTTGGTGCTAAGGGGAGGAGAAATATGGGACTATAGCTGGAGGGGGATTTGGTATTAAGAGAGTGTATTTTTAAGAGGGTAGATTCTAGAATGCATCTAGCCAATATAAATGACTGAATGAAACTGATGACATAAAAATCCAAAGGGATAATTGCAGAAGAAAAAATATTGAGAAAGCAAGAGGGGTATACAGAGCACTAGTAGATGGGATCGGTAGCAAATGTGGAAATCTTGGCTTTCCATGAGAATGAGTAATATTTACAGATTCTACAGTGGAGAAGGAAATGATTATGGTATGATTACAAATGCAGGTAAGATGGTAGATTTGGTGGGGAAGATATAAAAGAATTTTCTCTTGACTCTTCAGTTTTCTCAGTGAAGGATGAGATAAGGGCATAAAATAACAAGAGTGAGGGTAGGGTTTTGAGAAATTGAGGGGAAGATAAAGTATTGGATATTCATTTTGTGTAATGGAAATGGGTGTATAATATGGAAGGATTGATCATTTAAGATATGTGGTCAAGAATTTAAGGTGAGATCAGTTAGCTTTGTCTTGTAAATTTCTACAGCAATATCCATCACTTGTATATAGGAACAAAGCAGGTAGATAGCTAAATTTAACAAGGGTTGTGGTTTTGCCAGGGAAGTACTAGGGTGGGAAAGTGAGTAGGGAGATGAAGGTTGATGAAAGTAAGTGATACTTAAGATAAATTGGTAAGCAATGAGGAAATGCGAAAAGAGAAATGTGGCTGATGCTGAAAAGTAGTAGAATTCACAGATTGGAGTTCAAAATTGAAGAATTTTTAGAGTTGGGTGTGTGTAGGTGTGTATACCTGCACGTGAGGGAGGTATTTTGCTAGGAAGGATAATCAGTTGTAGCCCAAGAGATGTATGTTATAAAATCAGGATTTCAGAGTTGCTGTAATTTTTGAGAATGTCAATGTCTAGTTCATGAGCATTAGAGTGAGTGGCTTAAGTATGATGGAAGAAAAATACCATTGGAATTGAGGGCATGAAAGGTTTGCAAAGCCAAAAATGCTGGATGAATATCCACATAGATGACAGATGTTGAAGTTGCCAAGATGGTGGCAGTACTAAAAGTGGAGAAGAAGACTCAGGAAAGTGTCTAATGAATGAAGGTAAAGAAATAGATGGCGTAGCACATGATATTATCTAATAGCAAGAACTACAAATGAGCTCTGAATTTTGAAAGAGAAAGGAGCAGAAATGGTTTGAATGTGACAGTGAGTCGACTCCTTGGGGTATGTGAGGAAAACTAACGTTTGCTCAAGAGGACTGCAGGGGAAGTGATTTCCTCAAGGCACAGCCATATTCCAGTCATAAAACAGAGATTAAGGGAACACGGAGCGAACAACTTGAAGCTACTGGGGAGTTTCTTAATGATAGACTATGAGTTACAGAGGGCAGGAAAGAAGCGCTCATGAAGTTGGGGAGAGGGTTGGGTCCAATTCCGTCAAGTGCAGAGCAATACGTGAATAAGGGTCTAGTTAATGATGGATAATCTGCAGGGTGGTGACTTAAGTAAAAGTGATAAGACAAGATGGACCTTGTGACTGCACGGCAGATTGGGAGGTGAGTAAAGCCCTCCAGACTACAGATTGCTTAATCTAGGCTGACCTAGAACTAAGAAGAATCCAGAAACACCACTGAAACCTGTTTCCTCTAAATATCATGTATCCTGTATGATGATCCAGCATTTCAAAGATAGACTAGTAAGGACATCTAAGAGGGTAGGCTTGAAAGGAAACTAGTGTGTTTGCTCAAGAGTGTGAGTGTGTATGAAAAATATCAACAGCAAATTCTAATGTCAGAGGGTTGCTACTATAGGCTTATGGAGCCATGCACTATTCTTGGACAACCCAAGGTGCCTGCACAGATGTGGCCCAGATGCAAGCACCAACACTTACTGGGCACCTGCAAAGCCAAAGCTGGGGAAGATGGAAGGCCAAGTGGAAGTGGTATTTTCCCAAGACAGGAATGTATTTACATAGGCTTCCTAAATGGCAGGTGGACAAAAAATGGAAGAAAGGAAATTAAGCTTCTTTTTGCCTAACATCTCTCCTCAGGAGGAAGTACTTGGAGTTGTATTTCCTACGTAAATTCCCCTGCTAAAACTCCAGGGAGCTCATCAGAGGGCAGATGTTCCCACCTAAGTATGTTTACCAGCAAACATTTATTCAAAATCGTGGCTGCATCTGGCTCACATTAGAAGGGTTCTCTTTGTCATTGTCTTTTAAAAGAACAATTCCCCATGCTTATAAATCCAGACTCAGAACATCAATTCAACCAACCTCAGGAGCCCTGTGGCTACACCTTCCTGCTGGGAATGAGCATGGTCCCCTGACAATCAATTTCAGGAGTATTACCAAAGTGTTTTCATTTTCAGTGTTTATCCACTGGAATGTCTACGAGTGAAGAATAGACAGGGCAATACAATCCTAAGATTCAATTTCTTTCATCAAATACAAACTGTGTATATGAGCATCAAGGCAAGAGGATGGAGGACTTTAACTGAAATTCCAATAGATATCTAAGTGCAAATCCTGGAACCATCCCATGCTAGCATTGTGAGTTAGGATAGGTACTTAACCACTCTGAGCCTGTTTTCTGATCTCTAAAAAAAAATAGAAGGATAATATCTCATACAGCTGTTGCAAAGATCAAAGCAAATAATTCATGTACAGAATATAGCACAACAACCTACAGAATGGGAGAAAATATTTGTAAATCGTGTATCTGATAAGGGATTTTTATTCAGAATATATAAAGAACTCTTACATGCCTGTGATAAGAAGGTAAATAACCCAACTTTTAAAATGGGCAGAAGATCTAAATAGACATTTCTGCAAGGAAGATATACAAATGGCCAGCAAGCACATTAGAGACGCTTGACATCATTATTCATCAGGAAAACACAAATGAAAACCACAGAAAGATACCATTTCATACCCATTCGGATGGCTAGAATCCAAAAGTCAGATAATCATAACTGTTGGTGGGGATTTAGAGAAATCAAAACCATCATACACTGTTAGTGAGAATGTAAAATGGTATACCTGCTTTGGAAAAGTTTGGTAGTTTCTCAGAGGGTGAAACAGTGTTACTGTATGACCCACTTTTAGGTATATTCCCAAGATAAATGCAAATATATGTCCATACAAAAACTTGTACATAAATATTCATAGCAGCAATATTCATAATACCCAAAGATGGAAACAACCCAAATGCCCATCAACTGACCAGTGGACAAACAAAATGAGGCAAATCCATACAACAGAATACTATTCAGACATAAAAAGGAATGAAGAACTAATATATGCTACAATATGGCTGAACCTTAAAAACATTATGCTAAGTGAAAGAAGTCAGTCACAAAAGACCACATATTATGTGATTCTATTCATATGAAATGCTCAGAACAGGCAAATCTATAGATACAAAATAGATCAATAATTGCTTAAGGCTGAGGCAGAAGTTGTTGGGAGCATAGGGGATTAACAGCTACAAGATACGAGGGTTTCTTTTTGAGGTGTTGAAAACGTTCTAAAATAGACTGGAGGGAACTTCAAGACGTCGGAAGAGTAAGACGTGGAGATCACCTTCCTCCCCACAGAAGCATCAGAAATACATCTACACGTGGAACTGCTCCTATAGAACACCCACTGAACGCTGGCAGAAGACCTCAGACCTCCCAAAAGGCAAGAAACTCCCCACGTAGCTGGGTAGGGCAAAAGAAAAAAAGAAAAAGCAGAGACAAAAGAATAGGAACGGGACCTGCACCAGTGGGAGGGAGCCTGAAGGAGGAAAGCTTTCCACACATTAGAAGCCCCTTCACTGGCGGAGACTACAGGTGGCGGACGGAGGCAGCTTCGGAGCCACGGAGGTGAGTGCAGCAACAGGGGTGCGGAGGGCAAAGTGGAGAGATTCCCGCACGGAGGATCGGTGCCGACCAGTACTCACCAGCCCGCGAGGCTTGTCTGCTCACCTGCCAGGACGGGTGGGGGCTGGGAGCTGAGGCTTGGGCTTCGGTCTGAGCGCAGGGAGAGGACTGGCAGTGTGAACACAGCCTGAAGGGGTTAGTACGCCACGTCTAGCCAGGAGGGAGTCCAGGAAAAGTCTGGAGCTGCCGCAAAGGCAAGAGACTTTTTCTTCCCTCTGTGTTTCCTGGTGCACGAGCAGAGGGGATTCAGAGCGCCGCCTAAGGGAGCTCCAGAGACGGGCGCGAGGCGCGGCTAGGAGCGCAGACCCCAGAGATGGGCATGAGATGCTAAGGCTGCTGCTGCCGCCACCAAGAAGCCTGTGTGTGAGCACAGGTCACTATCCACACCTCCCTTCAGTGAGCCTGTGCAGCCCGCCACTGCCAGTGTCCCGTGATCCAGGGACGACTTCCCCGGGAGAACGCACGGTGTGCCTCGGGCTGGTGCAACGTCACGCCGGCCTCTGTCACTGCAGGCTCACCCTGCCTCTGTACCCCTCCCTCCCCACGGCCTGTGTGAGCCAGAGACCCCAAAGCAGCGGCTCCTATAACCCCGTCCTGTCTGAGCGAAGAACAGACGCTCTCAGGAGACCTACACGCAGAGGCGGGGTCAAATCCAAAGCTGAAACCCGGGAGCTGTGCGAACAAAGAAGAGAAAGGGAAATCTCGCCCAGCAGCCTCAGGAGCAGCGGATTAAATCTCCACAATCAACTTGATGTACCCTGCATCGGTGGAACACCTGAATAGACAACGAATCATCCCAAATGGAGGAGGTGGACTTTGGGAGCAACGCTATTTATACATTTTTTCCCTTTTTCACTTTTTGTGAGTATGTATGCGTATGCTTCGGTGTGTGATTTTGTCTGTATAGTTTGGCAATTACCGTTTGTCCTAGGGTTCTGTCTGTCCGTTTTTTGTTTTTTTTTTTAGTATAGTTTTCAGCGCTTGTTATCATTGGTGAATTTGTTTCTTCTTCTCGTTTTTCTCTTCTTTCTCGTTTTTTTAATTACTTAAAAAATTTTAATAATAAATTTTTGTCTTTATTTTAATAACTCTTTAATAATTTAATTTAATTTAATTTAACATTTTTCTTTCTTTCTTTCTTTCTTTCTTTCTTCATTTCTTTATTTCTCCCTTTTATTCTGAGCCGTGTGCGTGACAGTCTCTTGGTGCTCCAGCCAAGCATCAGGGCTGTTCCTCTGACGTGGCAGAGGCAAGTTCAGGATATTGGTCCACCACAGACCTCCCAGCTCCACGTAATATCAAACGGTGAAAATCTCCCAGAGATCTCCATCTCAACACCAAGACCCAGCTCCACTAAATGACCAGCAAGCTACGGTGCTGGATACCTTATGCCAAACAACTACCAAGAAAGGAACACAACTCCACCAATTAGCAGAGAGGCTGCCTAAAGTCATAGTAAGGTCACAGACACCCCAAAACACACCACCAGACTTGGACCTGCCTACCAAAAAGAAAAGATCCAGCCTCATTGACCAGAACACAGGCACTAGTCCCCTCCACCAGGAAGCCTACACAACCCACTGAACCAACCTTAGCCACTGGGGACAGACACCAAAAACAACGGGAACTACGAACCTGCAGCCTGTGAAAAGGAGACCCCAAACACAGTAAGATAAGCAAAATGAAAAGACAGAAAAACACACAGCAGATGAAGGAGCAAGGTAAAAACGCACCAGACCTAACAAATGAAGAGGAAATAGGCAGTCTACCTGAAAAAGTATTCAGAATAATGATAGTAAAGATGATCCAAAATCTTGGAAATAGAATGGAGAAAATACAAGAAAAGTTTCACAAGGACCTAGGAGAACTAAAGAGCAAACAAACAATCATGAACAACACAATAAATGAAATTACATATCCTCTAGAAGGGATCAATAGCAGAATAAAAGAGGCAGAAGAACGGATAAGTGACCTGGAAGATAAAATAGTGGGAATAACTACTGGAGAGCAGAATAAAGAAAAAAGAATGAAAAGAATTGAGGACAGTCTCAGAGACCTCTGGGACACGATTAAACGTACCAACATTCAAATTATAGGGGTTCCCAAAGAAAAAGAGAAAAAGAAAGGGACTGAGAAAATATTTGAAGAGATTATAGTTGAAAACTTCCCTAATATGGGAAAGGGAATAGTTAATCAAGTCCAGGAAGCACAGAGAGTCCCATACAGGATAAATCCAAGGAGAAACACGCCAAGAGAGATAATAATCAAACTATCAAAAAGTAAATACAAAGAAAAAATATTAAAAGCAGCAATGGAAAAACAACAAATAACATAGAAGGGAATCCCCATAAGGTTAACAACTGATCTTTGAGCAGAAATTCTGCAAACCAGAAGGGAGGGGCAGGACATATTTAACGTGATGAAAGGGAAGAACCTACAACCAAGATTACTCTACCCAGCAAGGATCTCATTCAGATTTGACAGAGAAATTAAAACCTTTACAGACAAGCAAAAGCTAAGAGAATTCAGCAGAACCAAACCAGCTTTACAGCAAATGCTAAACCAACTTCTCCAGGCAGGAAACACAAGAGAAGGAAAAGACTTACAATAACAAATGCAAAACAATTAAGAAAATGGTAATAGGAGCATACATATCGATAATTACCTTAAATGTAAATGGATTAAATGCTCCCACCAAAAGACACAGATTGGCTGAATGGATACAAAAACAAGACCCGTATATATGCTGTCAACAAGAGACCCACTTCAGACCTAGGGAAACATACAGACTGAAAGTGAGGGTATGGAAAAAGATATTCCATGCAAATGAAAATCAAAAGAAAGCTGGAGTAGCAATTCTCATATCAGACAAAATAGACTTTAAAATAATGACTTACAAGGGACAAAGCAGGACACTACATAATGATCAAGGGATCGATCCAAGAAGAAGATATAACACTTGTAAATATTTATGCACCCAACATAGGAGCACCTCAATACATAAGACAAATACTAACAGCCATAAAAGGGGAAATCGACAGTAACACAATCATAGTAGGCGACTTTAACACCCCACTTTCAACAATGGACAGATCATCCAAAATGAAAAAAAAAATAAGGAAACACAAGCTTTAAATGATACATTATACAAGATGGACTTAATTGATATTTATAGGACATTCCATCCAAAAACGTCCAGAGATAAACCCATGTACACATGGTCACCTTATCTTGATAAAGGAGGCTAGAGTATACAATGGAGGAAAGACAGCCTCTTCAATAAGTGGTGCTGGGAAAACTGGACAGCTACATGGAAAAGAATGAAATTAGAACACTCCCTAATGCCATACACAAAAATAAACTCAAAATGGATTTAAGACCTTAATGTAAGGCCAGACACACTAAAACTCTTAGAGGAAATAAAAGAAGAACACTCTTTTGAGATAAATCACAGTAAGATCTTGTTTGACCCACCTCCTAAAGAAATGGAAACAAAACTAAAAATAAACAAATGGGACCGAGTGAAACTTAAAAGCTTTTGCACAGCAAAGGAAACCATAAACAAGATGAAAAGACAACCCTCAGAATGGGAGACAATATTTGCAAACGAAGCAACTGACAAAGGATTAGTCTCCAAAATTTACAAGCAGCTCATGCAGCTCAATATCAAAAACACAAACCACCCAATCCAAAAATGGGCAGAAGACCTAAATAGACATTTTTCCAAAGAAGATACAAAGATTGCCAACAAACACATGAAAGAATGCTCAACGTCGTTAATCATTAGAGAAATGCAAATCAAAACTACAATGCGGTATCATCTCACACCAGTCAGAATGGCCATCATCAAAAAATCTACAAACAATAAATGGACAACCTGGAAGAAATGGACAAATTCTTAGAGAAGGTGTGGAGAAAAGGGAACCCTCATACACTGTTGATGGGAATGTAAATTGATACAGTCACTAAGGAGAACAGTATGGAGGTTCACTAAAAAACAAAAAATAGAACTACCATACGACCCAGCAATCCCACTATGGGGCATATATCCTGAGAAAACCATAATTCAAAAAGAGTCATGTACCACAATGTTCATTGCAGCTCTATTTACAATAGCCAGGGCTTGGAAGGCACCTAAGTGTCCATCAACAGATGAATGGATAAAGAAGATGTGGCACATGTATACAATGGAATATTACTCAGCCATAAAAAGGAACGAAACTGAGTTATTTGTAGTGAGGTGGATGGACCCAGAGTCTGTCATACAGAGTGAAGTAAGTCAGAAAGAGAAAAACAAATACCGTATCCTAACACATATATATGGAATCTTTAAAAAAATATGGTCATGAGGAACCTAGGGGCAAGACGGGAAAAAAGACGCAGACCTGGGCTTCCCTGGTGGTGTACTGGTTGAGAATCCGCCTGCCGATGCAGGGGACACGGGTTCGTGCCCCGGTCTGGGAGGATCCCACATGCCACGGAGAGGCTGGGCCCGTGAGCCATGGCCACTGAGCCTGCGCGTCCGGAACCTGTGCTCCACAACTGGAGAGGCCACAACAGTGAGAGGCCCGCGTACCGAAAAAAAAAAAAAATGTCGCAGACCTACTAGAGAATGGACTTGAGGACACGGGGAGGGGGAAGGGTAAGCTGGGACAAAGTGAGAGAGTGGCATGGACATATATACACTACCAAATGTAAAACAGATAGCTAGTGGGAAGCAGCCACATAGCACAGGGAGATCAGCTCAGTGCTTTTTGACCACCTAGAGGGGTGGGATAGGGAGGGTGGGAGGGAGGGAGACACAAGAGGGAGGGGATATGGGTATATACGTATATGTATAGCTGATTCACTTTGTTATAGAGCAGAAACTAATACACCATTGTAAAGCAATCATACTCCAGTAAAGATGTTTAAAAAAAAAGTGTGTTTGTTCAAAATAAATAAATAAATAACTTTCCTAACTGCTTAGGAAAGTTATTTCGCCTTCCTATGAAATGAAGAATTATCTATAAGGGCACTTAGTATTGACTATAAATTCCAGTTCTGTCAGTGATGGTATCTGGCGCATGAGGGGCACCTAAGTTAGGGAGCTTTTGGTTAATTTCCCTGGGCCATATAGAGCAAAGTGTTCTCTCAAATAGTCTCTGGAAATTCGGAGCCTCAAATATGTTTGCCACCTTCCCCCAAGTCATCACATTTATTAACATCCTTGTCTTATTTTTCTAGAAGCAGGAGATTCTAGCAGATCTTTTCCCTTTGTGAAAGGATGTATTTCTGTGTGAGGTGGATCTAGGCCACCTTAGTCTGTCCTCTAATGTTCACCTCAGTAGCACTCTACCTGGTTGATAATATCTTTGAGGCCAACTTCCTGTAATGTTTTTCTTTTTCTTTTCTTTTTTTTTACCTTAGGAGCACTGTATAATAAAAACTCCATTAAAGATGCAAAACCAAAGTGAGCCATGAAGCAAGACACGATGGGGCCTATGAGCATTCCTAAGCGTGTTCAAGGCGAAAGCATTTCAGAGGGAGTTAAACAACAGTCATTATAGCTATCTTTGTTGACCTCTGACTCTATATGCCAGTCACTGTGTTTGACATACATTAATTCTCATAAAACTTCTGTCATGTTGACATTACTATCTCCCTTTTACAAATGGGGAAAGAGGTTCACATAAATTAAATGACTTTCTCAGGGCAACAGCTAGTAAGTTTCAGGGCTGGATTTGTATCCAAAATAAAGTGGGCTTTGTTTGGTTTTTTGACTCTATTTTCTTCTTAGTAGTACTGCATACATTTATTATTTATATGTATTAAAAAGGATAAAATAAGTTTGGACTCCTCTCTCACACAACATGAAGTTCTGTATGATCTAAAGATAAAAATGTTGAAGTAAAATATATATATTATGGAAAACGTATGTATAATCTAGGAGTCAAGAAAAATTTCTGTGCAAGCTGGAAAACCTAGTCACTTTGGAGAAATGACTGACATATTTGAGTGCTTAAAACTTAAAATGTAATCATATGGCAAACGTAAAGGTAAATAAAACCAGAAGACAAATAATAGAGGAACATATATTTGTAAGACACACGACAGATAAAGGGTTCAATATCCAACATATAAAAAATTTCCTACACATTAATAAGAAAAGACAAACACCCTAATTGAAAGTGGTTTAAAAGGGTAAAAAGGGCTGTTCAAGGAGGCAGAAAACCCCCTTGCCAATAAACAAGTGAAATTACTCAACTTTACTAGCGATCAGGCATATTGAAATTAAATTAACAAGGAAATATCACTTTAAGACCATTAAACATGTTATCACACATTGCTGGAGTGTTGTGGAGGTTAATATGTTATCTCATACATTTGCCGAGGGAAATGTGAAGTATATTAAAGCAATTTGGAAGTCAATCTGGCAACCCCTATTAAAATTAAGAATTTACATAAATTTTAACTTAGCAATTCCATTTCCGGGGCCTTCTTCCGTAGAAGATAAAAGCACGGGTATATAACAGTGAATATGAAAAAGATAAATTTTACGTATATATTCAGATTAATTGCAACGTTTTTCCTAGTAGCCAAAAAACTGGAATCAACTTGAATGTCCTCAATAGAGGAATGGTTTAATAAGTTGTCTTTCACTCAAACCATTGCATTTTACATAACTAGTTTAAAAAGTGTGTTAAGTCTATACCAGACGATGTGGAAAACATTTCTCTGAAATGTTTCTAAGTGAGAAAAACTACGTGCAGTAAAGAGTAATATAGTGCCCCTATATGTTTTTATGCATACATATGTATGTTACCTTATTTATGAACATAGACAAAGATATGCAAAGATTCACACCAGGCTTTTAACACTGCTTATCCAGTGGAGGAGTGGCTAATGAAGTGTAAAAATCCTATAGATGTACAGGCTTTCTCAATATTTATGTATATGTATGAATATATATATATATATATATATATATATATATAATTCTCAAGATTTATATATAATTGCTTTATGTAAATGCACATGTAAATTACATATATGTAAAGCCATGTACAAAGAGATAGTTGCTGAAAGTGTGCATATCATAGAGAGTGTTTTGAGTTTTTAGTGTTTAGGGTTCTTTTTTTTTAACTTTCTTTCTTGTACTTTGAGTTTTTCAAAATAAAAATTTTACATGATTTTAAGTTTAACATTTTCTAAAGCAAACATTATAGAGCAGGTTAAAGAAATGATCCAGTATCTACAGAATGATTTGATTTTTCAGTCCTCCAGCAGTTCATCAAACTACATTGAGCAGCAACCGTGACATTGTGTCAGGTGTGTTAAAGTGGTTGGGATTACAGAGATGAATGAAATATGCTCCTTCTTGTTGTATATTACAACAAGACAAACATATAAATGAACCATTCTAATACAGTATGGCTATTGCTTTAATATAAGAATTTGTAGGACCATAGGGGCAATGAACTCTGCAGGCATTGGTGGTAGAGAGGCTTCAGAGGGAAAGAACCATTTGAGCTTAGCCTTAAAGACTGAGGATGCTTTCATCACTCACCAGCCTTAGGTGGGGAAGGGAAAGCAATCCCTTCAAAGAGGAAGGAATCAACATCTAGTCCTATTTCATTCATCAAGAATGTGGAGGAGGAAGTAAACAGTTTATTATTTATAGTCTCAAATGATGGTAATGTGTGGAAGATGGGCAAATGGAACAAGAGACTTTGGAAGAGTCCTGATCAGGAACTAATAAAATGAGAACCTGCTTTGAAACATGCAAGCAGGTTTTTCTGAGGGAAGAAGAACTCTAAGCTGCGTTTAATGAAAGGAAGCAACTGTCAAAGCAATCTGACTAAGTTCAGTACATTAGGTTTGCAGTTGGGGAAGAAATAAGGGTTGCTGTTCATTTAGGACCTGTGGAAGAGGTTGGAGAAAAGGGGATAGGTATTCAAGCAATGATTCATTAGGTAGAAAGAAGAGAATGTTAGAAATCAGGCACTACTGCCACTTACTGAATAAATTCATCATAAGCCATATACAGACACATTATAAAGTATCTAAAGGTACCAGAATGCTTGACCATTGAGGTAAGGTGCCCCAAAATACTGTGTCTTCAAGGAAAACACAAGGGTTCAGTACTCATGGGTTAGCAGCAGTTAACAAAAGACACACTAGCTTTTGGGGAGTGGGGGAGAAAGAAGCAAGGATTATGCATGTATGTATTTATATCATAGATGATAACAACAGAAGCCATTTAATCAAATGCTTATTATTGGCCTAATATAATGTCAGGTGTTTTACATAAATTACCTCATTTAATCCCAGCATGGCTCTAAGATCTAGATACATGTTACTATCATTCCCTTTTTACAGATGAGGAAACTAAGTCTTACAGGAGTTAAAAAACGTACTCAAGGTCAAATAGCTTTTAGGTGGTGAAGCTGTAAATTGAGATCGGACTTTAAATCCTATGCTCCCAACTGCTCAACTAGACACTAATTTATATACCCCCTGCTAAACCCTAGTCCCAGCCATCATCATATCACACCTGTATTGTCCCAACAGCCTGTCAGCCCTCTGGTCCTACACAGTTCACAACATCCAGTGAACTTTCTAAAACATACATCAGACGACATCACTATCCTTTATCAAACCATCCAGTGGCCCTCCACTGCACGTAAGATAAAATCCAAGTTCTTACCCTGCAGGTCCCTAAGTGACCACTTCTCTGCCAGCCTCTCCAGTCTCGGTCATCAATCACCGCTCTGCCCCTCTCTGACTGCACTCCAGTCACTCAGCCTTCTGCTCTTCCTCAACACACTGTTCTCGTTCTGGCCTCACGGCATTGCTACTTGCTAGTCTACCTAAAATGCTCTTCTTCAAAGTCTTCACACTGCTGACTCGACCTCATTATTCAGATCTTGATTCAAATATCAGCTCCTTAGAGAAGGTTCCCCCCACCAACAACAAGAACGACCCCTTTGCCCATGAAAACAGAAGTTACTTGAGGACAGGAACTATTGATTTCATGTTCTTCACTCTAATTCCAGAACCAAGAGTAATATCTGACACCTACTAGGCACTCAGGACATATTTCTTTCCTGAAATACTGGTATGTTTTTTAAAGTGTCATACTCATATGCCTATGAGTATATCTACATATATATATATATATATATATTTATGGATATGTGAGCTTGTTGTCACCTCACAGAAGTGGAATGTACATCCCTCACCCAAAATTTGGTTTGAATGTCAAGACTAATGAAGCCACACATATACCAAGAAGGTATGAAAAGGATTATTACTCACATAATGAGTTATGCATCAAAAATGCAGTTAGACCAAAAAAAAAAAAAGAAAAAACTGGTAACTGTGAAGTGATGGGTAATTAGATGGTTGTGATTCTTTCATTCTATAGATATAGGTATAGATATAGAAATAATTGAAACATCAAGTTCTACACCTTAAGTATATACAATATTTATTTATCCATTATACCTCAATAAAACTGAAAAAATGGGATCAGTCTCAATGACAACTTACCCATGGTGTTTGTCTGATAACTAAAACATTGCGTGGTTTATTTAATTTAATTTGGACTTGTTTATGTAAGCCATTATTGCACCTGCAGCATGAGACCAATAAGAAAGGTGAACGTTCCATTGAATATCTAGTACTATCAAGAGCTAGTACTATATATTCTGAGAAGTGAAATGAGTGCCTTAGTCTCTCTATCAATGTGCAGAACTTCAAAGAAGGTAAAGAGTGCTATGGTGAGACATTGTATTGTGGCTTTAATATGTGCAGAAGATGTGTGCCCTTGATTTATATTTTGGGTATCCGTGAGGCAAGAGATTCTATGAGTTCTTTACCCCAAATGAGGCAACCTTGGAGAAGGAATTGTTTGCATTGGCCAGAACAGATGGTCAGACTGCTGGCAGTGGCCCAAAGATCTATAAAAATGTGAAGATGAGGCCAATTGTTGGCTAAGACATGGCCAAGTGCTAAGATAACTGGCTAAAGTTTGGCCAACTGAGCTGATCCTGTGTCCTGTCCTTTATCAGGAACATTCTGATGAAGAGATGAAAAGCAGCAAGAGTCAAGCAAGCTCCATTAAGTGTGACAGTGGCAATGCCATTGGTTAAGTGAATGAACCCCCTTTGGTATTCATTGTGTTGAGCCTAAGGGGCTCCCCAGGTATCCAAGTGTTCTAAGAGATGACCTCCTCTAGCACTGTGGCATCCGGCAAGGGACCCAGCACAGGGGACGTTACCCTCTCCTGAAAGTAGGGTATGCAGAGAGCCCAGGTTCAGCTCCATCCTGTAGCAAGGAGGCCTCACTAGCTGTGCTGGGCTTGCAGGGTGCTGTTTCCATGATCAAAGGCCTAACGGGCAGCTGTATACTGAGGGTCACAGGTTCAGGACCTGAGATAGTCTATATTTCCAGGAAAGTCCAGTATGCACCCACCAATTTCTACACTGATGGCATACTGCATTTGGCCAAGGAAGGTAGTTCCTTGTATCAGAAGCCCATGCAACTAACGGCCATCACTGATGGTAGAGGGACTCCAAGATATATGAGAGAAGGTTGCTAAAGCTCCCACAGTGAAGGAATCCCGGGGGGCCGTAACAGGAATGCCTGTTCTATGGCCATTCAGGCAGATTCTAGTATCTTTTTACAGGGGGTCTCATTCAAGTTGGGCCTATTTGCAAGTTACAGAACAAAAAAAAAGCTTTGTAAATGAGGAGTGTTGCCTCCAGAATCTAAACATGTCGAAAACATGTTGGGCTTGTTTTAACAATGTGGGTCCTAAGAAGACTAAAAGCTGTTTCTTGACACTGTCAGGACAGGAGCAGCCCTCAACTTACTAAATAATTTTCAGGAGCTTAACTGAAGTGGTGGGGCCCTGTACTATGGGTCTCATGTGAATCTCCTCAAAGGAGGATGTCATTAGTGTGATGTCATAACTGTGTACCCGAAAAAAGTTAGAGCTGGTTAAAATATTGCCTGTGAAGACTATGTGAGATGGCAGGCGTGGAGACTGAGCCCATTGAGTACCCAGGTGAAGGTGTATTGTGTCCCTTTAAAGGTGAAGGTTAACTGCAGCTGAGAGGTTGTTGAACTAGGCACTGAAGAGAACATGCTAGCCAAATACTTTGCTCTAACTGCAAAGTATTTACCAGTTACTTATTTATTATTGGGTGGAATCAGTCATTTCAATAGGTGGGGCCATGACGCCAAGGGTACGAATTCACACTGAGGCACCGGTCCTGTTTTGCCGGGTTTAAGAACAAGTAAAACTTGGCTGTTAAATGCAGCAGAAGTGGGGATAACCACACCTTCTCTAAATAGGTCTTATATAATGGGTTTCAATCTGTGAAAACCGTGCTTTCATTTAGATTGAACCTTTTCTTAAACACTGAGGTGAAAGGTATTATTTTAACTAGGGGAAAAGGTCCATAGGGTCCCATAGTTTTCAAGCTGATTATAAGGGCCAGAGACTTAACTTGATTACTTATTGGGTCAGGTTCTCCACGTGCACTAGAGGATATTTTAGGGTAATGGATGTCTTGGCTATGGAAAAGTTAGGCACGGAAATAATTTGGATGGTTCAGGTTAGGCATATCTGTTTCTATTTTATGTTCACCTACTCCCTGGCTGGGAGTGGATGAACATAAAGTGTGGCCAGATGTGGGCCAGAAGGGGAAGGGGAATTAATGAGGCTTCAAAACTGTCCATTGTCAAACATCAAAAGTGGAATCAGATTATGACACACACTGCCACCACCCATACAGCACCCCTCTCCCCATCTGGGACCTCCCAAACACACACGGAAACACCAAGTCCATTTCCTCCTCACCAGCAGGATAAAGTGTTCAGGAAGAAATCTGTCTTCAGAGCTCAGTCCTCACCCAGTCCTTATTCCCGGTGTCTGGCTAACTATGGACTGTCTGGTCTGGGCCCCAAACTGGCAGGATACTACCTCCCTCCCTTCTCACACGGCTGCCCCTTCCTGCCTTCCTTCAGTCCCCATCACCGAAGAACAGACAGAGATACACACACATCTTTCTACAACAGCTTGTACATCAATAGCTGAGGGCTTTTTTATTTGGTCTCTACACAGGTGACCATGTCTCCAGTGCTTTCTCTGGAGAGACAACAGAGACAGCAAGGTCTCAGTCACCTGATAGACCCAGGGCAGCACTTTATGAACTGCTGGAAGAGCCCTCTGGGACGTTTTCATCCTCCTCTGGCTCTTTAGTCATTGTTGTACTCCGCCAGTAATAGAATGCTAGCATCTTTGACTTCTTCTGTGTAGAACCTCTTCCCGAATTCTGATGACGGACTGATTTTCTTAACTCGACCACCTCCTGAATCTGGTCGGAAAACACAGTGATACAGAAAGAGATTGATTTGGGGAAAGAGGATGGGAAGGAGAACTTTGAGAGAATGGGTGTGGATTGAGAAGGGGTTTGTGCCAGGGAAGGGCTGGGTAAGTCTTGGTTGGGGGATGAAGAGGAGGCACGTGAGTCGGGTAATCTGACCTCTTCCATCTTATAGCCCTGGAGTGGAGAATTCACCCTCTCCCTTCTGCGTTGGCCCCCCGGTGTTTGTTGCTCTGACCTCTCGGTGTTTGTCCGTGTATCCCGGTTAGGCTCCTGGGGGACTGTAGTTTCCTCTGCCATGTGAGTAGCAACAGTGTGCTCTACTCCAAGGCTCCTGGCCTCTCTATATATACCCTGCCAGGACAATGAAGAGCCACACCCATCAGCTTTGATTGGTCAGCCAATGGTAGCGCTGGGGTGGCTGTGACATCACAAAGCACTACCCTTGAAGATACGTGGGGTGAGGGGAGGGGTGCAGAGGAGTCTAGGTGCTCTGGTTAGAGAAAGGGAGTGCTTCCTCAACACCCGGTAAAGAGCCTTCCCAAATTGACCTTCCACTCTTCCTCATCTTCTCTGGTTCAATCCTTGTGGTGCACATGTTAGGGAGAAGGTGTTCCCTCCAAACCATTCCACATGGCCACCCCCATTCAGTGTGTAATTTTGTTGTCTCCCAGATCTCATCACCTGGTATTGTGTGGTTTTTAAAAACTTTTTATTTTAGAACAGTTTTAGGTTTACAGAGTAATTGTGAAGATCATATTCATACACTCCACAACAAATTTCCCTTCTTAACATTGTACATTAGTATGGTACAATTGTTCAACTTAGTGAACCAACACTGAAACAGTATTATTAACTAAAGTCTGTACTTCATCAGAATTCCTTTTTTTTTAAATGTTGAGCCTTCTTTTAATTAATTTATTTTTATTTTTGGCTGTGTTGGGTCTTCGTTTCTGTGTGTGGGCTTTCCCTAGTTGTGGCAAGCAGGGGCCACTCTTCATCGGGATGCGCGGGCCTCTCACTGTCGCGGCCTCTCTTGTTGCGGAGCACAGGCTCCAGATGCGCAGGCTCAGCGGCTGTGGCTCACGGGCCTAGTTGCTCTGCGGCATATGGGATCTTCCCAGATCAGAGCTCGAACCCGTGTCCCCTGCATCATCAGGCAGATTGTCAACCTCTGTGCCACCGTGGAAGCCCCAGATTGCCTTATTTTTTACCTAATATTCTTCTTCTGTCCCAGGATCCCAACCAAGATTCTACATTCAATTTAGTCATTCCATGTTATAACTTCTTAGGCTCCTCTTGGCTGTGACAGTTTTTTAGACTTCTTGTTTTTGAAGACTTTGACAGTTTGGGGTCTTGTGTTTTGTCTTTTACATTAGGTCTGCAGATGTTATTGCTCTTATAGGTAAAAGTTTTTATAAGTTTCTTCTTCCAGAGAACCTCAAATCAAGTCAGTACCATCAGTGTTATGGACTTCCCCGTGGCAATGGTTGAACTAATCTCTTGGCTTTGTCACAGAGGTGACACAAATGTTTTTCTCTAGAGGTCTGAGGATCAGGATCATTTTTATTTATGACAGAGGCACAGGGGCAGCAGCAGAAGCATTTTGTAAGGTACTAGTGAGTCATTTACTTTTAGAAGTATGACCTCAGCATCCCACATAGTTAACGGCTCTTCCTCCACACGAGTGACCATCCAATGGACCTGTATATTGAACAGGCTGTCAGTCTTTCTCCTGAGCTCTATATAGAAAGGGGGCCAACATGTGGTTGAGACACAACCAGTGTTCACAAGGTAAGAGTCATTTCTTTGAGGTTAGTATCAGTCGCACCTTAGTTTGGAATTGAAACACGTGATTCAACCTGAGAATCACAAATAGGTCCAGGTTGAGACACAGGATTCAGGACTGCTTTATGGAAGGTCCCAATCCAAGAATCCTTTCACTATATGCCAAGTGGCTCAACTGACTTATGTTGGTCAAAGCTTTAGCAGAAACTCAGTAGGACTAACAAATGCAGCACAAAGAAGCAAGTTCAAAGCACAAGCTAGCCAGCAGGCAGTAGCCCAAGTGCCTGTTCAACAGCATAGAGCAGAGCCAGTTAGAAAGCCAAAGCAAGAGAAGAAAGACCCCCGGTGGTAAGGGATAGCACCTTGATGTCCTGCTCACAGGACCAGTTGTTGTAATCACACCACAGAGACAGGATGGACCCTTCAACCCAAATTCGGTTTGGATGTCGAGACTGATAACACATACACCTAGAGAGTATGAAAAACCTTACTACATAAGGAGGCTTTCTGGGGAGAACAGGGCAGGCTCTCAAGCAGGTTCAAGAATGGCTTGAAGAAGGAGACTGGCTTGGCTTTTATGGTGGTGAGGGGATGACGCTGGAGTGTTCCCACACACAGGTCAGGTTTTGCACAGCCTGAACTTCCTCCTGGCCCACAGAAGAGAGAGTACCTGAGCTTTCTTATCCGATCTAGGGAAGCAGGGGAAGAGGCAGTGGTAGGGCTCTTTTATAGAATAATGTTGTGTAAATGCAAGGTGTTTAGCACAGTTTAGAATTCTCATAACCATTATAACCACACTTATATTTTTTTCAGTTAAACTACGTTTCACTAGATTAGTATTTCCCAAATTATGGTCCTTTAAATATTATTTAAGGTGGCTTAGAATTATCTTGGTTCATCACAGAGAAACTGTGTAGAAAGAGAAAAGACTGCTAGCCTGCCTCAGGAGGTCTGACACACTGGTCACAAAAGAGCAGACTTCATTGTACTATCTGCTGAATTATGAGGGGTTTCTAACATGTTTCCCATCCTGGGTGACTACTGTAGCACCCAAAGACTGTAATAATAATTACCGAAACTAACATTTATTGACTACTAACTCTATGTAGGAATTATGCTAAATACCCATATACATATTTAATCCTCATCACAACCCTATTGAGATAAGTGGCAAAAGAGTGGTTTCTGTCATTTCTGCCAGGACATCTCCATTCCAACTGCAGAAGCAGAAAAGTGCATATAGGAGGGCACATGGGAATATTTATGGGCCAGGCTCAAAAGGGGTATGCATTACTCCTGCTCACATTTCCTTGGGAAAAACTCACATAGCCACATCTATCTACAAGAGAAAATGAGAAATGTAGTCTACCTGGTAGAAGAGGTGAACTTAAATGTTGGAGATAAACTAGCAATCTCTGTCTCCACGATCTTCTTCATCACTCTCCCCAGTATTTACAGTAGAGCCTGACACATAGTAGGTGGCCATGAATATTTCTGTTGAATGAATGGGTTTCAACTTTTTTGGTCAGTTATGGGGATCAAAAGCATATAGAACTTGGTTAAGCAGTGGTGTCCTAGATATGACACAAAAAGCACAAGCAACAAAGAAAGAGTAAATTGGACTATATCAAAATTTTAAAATGTTTTCTTCTGCAAAAAAATACCATGAAGAAAGCAAAAAGGCACACCAAAGAGAGATCTTGGCAAATCATATATTTAATAAAAGTGTAGTATCCAGAATACAGAAAGAACTCTTACAACTCAACAACAAAAATACAAACAACCCAACTGAAAATCAGGTAAAGGACTTAAATAGACATTGTGCTAATGAAGATATACAAATAGCCAACAAACATATGAAAATATGCTCAATACCATTAGTCGTTAGGGAAATGCAAATCAAAACCACGATGAGATGCCACTTCAAACCCACTAGGAAGGCTATAACTTTTTTAAAAAGAAAATAACAAGTATTGACAAGGATGTAGAGAAAGTGAAACACTCATACACGTCTGGTGGGAACATAAAATGATACAGGTTCTGTGGAAAACATTTTGGCAGTTACTCAACAAGTTAAACATAGACTTGCCATATTACCCAGTAACTCTACTCCTAGGTATATAATGAAAAGAGTTGAAAAGGAGGGAACAACAGCAACAACAACAACAAAAAAAAACAGGTGAATTGAGCAACACAAAAGCAAAGGGTAGATAATTTTTCAAGAAGTAAAAAATGGTCAACTTTATTAAATACTTTTACAGGTAATATAGGGACAGACAAATGACGATTGACCTTGTTAGTAGAGAGGTCATTGGTACATTTGATAAGAAGGAAATTGAAAGAGTGGAAAATATTTTACTATAAACCTGGATGTGTATTAAGGAGAAAATGTGAGATCAGAAAGTGAGGGGCGGATAGACAATTTCTTTAGCGAGTTTTCGTGCTAAGGGGAGGAGAAATATGGGACTATAGCTGGAGGAGGATTTGGAATTAAGAGAGTGTATTTTTAAGAGGGTAGATTCTAGAATGCATCTAGCCAATATAAATGACTGAATGAAACTGACGACATAAAAATCCAAAGGGATAATTGCAGAAGAAAAACTATTGAGAAAGCAAGAGGGGTATTCAGAGCACTAGTAGATGGGATCGGTAGCAAATGTGGAAATCTTGGCTTTCCATGAGAATGAGTAATATTTACAGATTCTACAGTGGAGAAGGAAATGATTATGGTATGATTACAAATGCAGGTAAGATGGTAGATTTGGTGGGGAAATATAAAAGAATTTTCTCTTGACTCTTCAGTTTTCTCAGTGAAGGATGAGCTAAGGGCATAAAATAACAAGAGTGAGGGTAGGGATTTGAGAAATTGAGGGGAAGATAAAGTATTGGATATTCATTTTGTATAATGGAAATGGGTGTATAATATGGAAGGATTGATCATTTAAGATATGTGGTCAAGAATTTAAGGTGAGATCAGTTAGCTTTGTCTTGTAAATTTCTACAGCAACATCCATCACTTGTATATAGGAACAAAGCAGGTAGATAGCTAAATTTAACAAGCGTTGTGGTTTTGCCAGGGAAGTACTAGGGTGGGAAAGTGGGTAGGGAGATGAAGGTTGATGAAAGTAAGTGATACTAATGATAAATTGGTAAGCAATGAGGAAATGCGAAAAGAGAAATGTGGCTGATGCTGAAAAGTAGTAGAATTCACAGATTGGAGTTCAAAATTGAAGAATTTTTAGAGTTGGGTGTGTGAAGGTGTGTATACATGCACGTGAGGGAGGTATTTTGCTAGGAAGGATAATCAGTTGTAGCCCAAGAGATGTATGTTATAAAATCAGGATTTCAGAGTTGCTGTAATTTTTGAGAATGTCAATGTCTAGTGCATGAGCATTAGAGTGAGTGGCTTAAGTATGATGGAAGAAAAATACCATTGGAATTGAGGGCATGAAAGGTTTGCAAAGCCAAAAATGCTGGAAGAATATCCACAAAGTTGACAGATGTTGAAGTTGCCAAGATGGTGGCAGTACTAAAAGTGGAGAAGAAGACTCTGGAAAGTGTCTAATGAATGAAGGTAAAGAAATAGATGGCGTAGCACATGATATTATCTAATAGCAAGAACTACAAATGAGCTCTGAATTTTGAAAGAGAAAGGAGCAGAAATGGTTTGAAAGTGACAGTGAGTCGACTCCTTGGGGTATGTGAGGAAAACTAACGTTTGCTCAAGAGGACTGCAGGGGAAGTGATTTCCTCAAGGCACAGCCATATTCCAGTCATAAAACAGAGATTAAGGGAACACGGAGAGAACAACTTGAAGCTACTGGGGAGTTTCTTAATGATAGACTATGAGTTACAGAGGGCAGGAAAGAAGCGCTCATGAAGTTGGGGAGAGGGTTGGGTCCAATTCCGTCAAGTGCAGAGCAATACGTGAATAAGGGTCTAGTTAATGATGGATAATCTGCAGGGTGGTGACTTAAGTAAAAGTGATAAGACAAGATGGACCTTGTGACTGCACGGCAGATTGGGAGGTGAGTAAAGCCCTCCAGACTACAGATTGCTTAATCTAGGCTGACCTAGAACTAAGAAGAATCCAGAAACACCACTGAAACCTGTTTCCTCTAAATATCATGTATCCTGTATGATGATCCAGCATTTCAAAGATAGACTAGTAAGGACATCTAAGAGGGTAGGCTTGAAAGGAAACTAGTGTGTTTGCTCAAGAGTGTGAGTGTGTATGAAAAATATCAACAGCAAATTCTAATGTCAGAGGGTTGCTACTATAGGCTTATGGAGCCATGCACTATTCTTGGACAACCCAAGGTGCCTGCACAGATGTGGCCCAGATGCAAGCACCAACACTTACTGGGCACCTGCAAAGCCAAAGCTGGGGAAGATGGAAGGCCAAGTGGAAGTGGTATTTTCCCAAGACAGGAATGTATTTACTTAGGCTTCCTAAATGGCAGGTGGACAAAAAATGGAAGAAAGGAAATTAAGCTTCTTTTTGCCTAACATCTCTCCTCAGGAGGAAGTACTTGGAGTTGTATTTCCTACGTAAATTCACCTGCTAAAACTCCAGGGAGCTCATCAGTGGGCAGATGTTCCCACCTAAGTATGGTTACCAGCAAACATTTATTCAAAATCATGGCTGCATCTGGCTCACATTAGAAGGGTTCTCTTTGTCATTGTCTTTTAAAAGAACAATTCCCCATGCTTATAAATCCAGACTCAGAACATCAATTCAACCAACCTCAGGAGCCCTGTGGCTACACCTTCCTGCTGGGAATCAGCATGGTCCCCAGACAATCAATTTCAGGAGTATTACCAAAGTGTTTTCATTTTCAGTGTTTATCCACTGGAATGTCTACGAGTGAAGAATAGACAGGGCAATACAATCCTAAGATTCAATTTCTTTCATCAAATACAAACTGTGTATATGAGCATCAAGGCAAGAGGATGGAGGACTTTAACTGAAATTCCAATAGATATCTAAGTGCAAATCCTGGAACCATCCCATGCTAGCATTGTGAGTTAGGATAGGTACTTAACCACTCTGAGCCTGTTTTCTGATCTCTAAAAAAAAAATAGAAGGATAATATCTCATACAGCTGTTGCAAAGATCAACTCAAATAATTCATGTACAGAATATAGCACAACAACCTACAGAATGGGAGAAAATATTTGTAAATCGTGTATCTGATAAGGGATTTTTATTCAGAATATATAAAGAACTCTTACATGCCTGTGATAAGAAGGTAAATAACCCAACTTTTAAAATGGGCAGAAGATCTAAATAGACATTTCTGCAAGGAAGATATACAAATGGCCAGCAAGCACATTAGAGACGCTTGACATCATTATTCATCAGGACAACACAAATGAATACCACAGAAAGATACCATTTCATACCCATGCGGATGGCTAGAATCCCAAAGTCAGATAATCATAACTGTTGGTGGGGATTTAGAGAAATCAGAACCATCATACACTGTTAGTGAGAATGTAAAATGGTATACCTGCTTTGGAAAAGTTTGGTAGTTTCTCAGAGGGTGAAACAGTGTTACTGTATGACCCACTTGTAGGTATATTCCCAAGATAAATGCAAATATATGTCCATACAAAAAGTTGTACATAAATATTCATAGAAGCAATATTCATAATACCCAAAGATGGAAGCAACCCAAATGCCCAACAACTGACCAGTGGACAAACAAAATGTGGCAAATCCATACAACAGAATACTATTCAGACATCAAAAGGAATGAAGAACAAATATAAGCTACAATATGGCTGAACCTTAAAAACATTATGCTAAGTGAAAGAAGTCAGTCACAAAAGACCACATATTATGTGATTCTATTCATATGAAATGCTCAGAACAGGCAAATCTATAGATACAAAATAGATCAATAATTGCTTAAGGCTGAGGCAGAAGTTGTTGGGAGCATACGGGATTCACAGCTACAAGATACGAGGGTTTCTTTTTGAGGTGTTGAAAACGTTCTAAAATAGACTGGAGGGAACTTCAAGACGTCGGAAGAGTAAGACGTGGAGATCACCTTCCTCCCCACAGAAGCATCAGAAATACATCTACACGTGGAACTGCTCCTATAGAACACCCACTGAATGCTGGCAGAAGACCTCAGACCTCCCAAAAGGCAAGAAACTCCCCACGTAGCTGGGTAGAGCAAAAGAAAAAAAGAAAAAGCAGAGACAAAAGAATAGGAACGGGACCTGCACCAGTGGGAGGGAGCCTGAAGGAGGAAAGGTTTCCACACACTAGAAGCCCCTTCACTGGCGGAGACTACAGGTGGCGGACGGGGGCAGCTTCGGAGCCACGGAGGAGAGCGCAGCAACAGGGGTGCGGAGGGCAAAGCGGAGAGATTCCCGCACGGAGGATCGGTGCCGACCAGTACTCACCAGCCCGAGAGGCTTGTCTGCTCACCTGCCGGGATGGGTGGGGGCTGGGAGCTGAGGCTTGGGCTTCGGTCTGAGCACAAGGAGAGGACTGGCAGTGTGAACACAGCCTGAAGGGGTTAGTACGCCACGTCTAGCCAGGAGGGAGTCCAGGAAAAGTCTGGAGCTCCCGCAAAGGCAAGAGACTTTTTCTTCCCTCTGTGTTTCCTGGTGCACGAGCAGAGGGGATTCAGAGCGCCGCCTAAAGGAGCTCCAGAGACGGGCGCGAGGCGCGGCTAGGAGCGCAGACCCCAGAGATGGGCATGAGATGCTAAGGCTGCTGCTGCCGCAACCAAGAAGCCTGTGTGTGAGCACAGGTCACTATCCACACCTCCCTTCAGGGAGCCTGTGCAGCCCGCCACTGCCAGTGTCCCGTGATCCAGGGACGACTTCCCCGGGAGAACGCACGGCGTGCCTCGGGCTGGTGCAACGTCACGCCGGCCTCTGTCACTGCAGGCTCACCCTGCCTCCGTACCCCACCCTCCCCCCGGCCTGAGCGAGCCAGAGCCCCCAAAGCAGCGGCTCCTATAAACCCATCCTGTCTGAGCGAAGAACAGACGCTCTCAGGAGACCTACACGCAGAGGCGGGTTCAAATCCAAAGCTGAACCACGGGAGCTGTGCAAACAAAGAAGAGAAAGGGAAATCTCGCCCAGCAGCCTCAGGAGCAGCGGATTAAATCTCCACAATCAACTTGATGTACCCTGCATCGGTGGAACACCTGAATAGACAACGAATCATCCCAATTGGAGGAGGTAGACTTTGGGAGCAACGCTATTTATACCTTTTTTCCCTTTTTCTCTTTTTGTGAGTGTGTATGCGTGTGCTTCGGTGTGTGATTTTGTCTGTATAGTTTGGCACTTACCGTTTGTCCTAGGGTTCTGTCTATCCATTTTTTGTTTTTTTTTAGTATAGTTTTCAGCGCTTGTTATCATTGGTGAATTTGTTTCTTCGTCTGGTTTTGCTCTTCTTTCTCGTGTTTTTAATTACTTAAAAAATTTTAATAATAAATTTTTGTTCTTTATTTTAATAACTCTTTAATAATTTAATTTAATTTAATTTTACATTTTTCTTTCTTTCTTTCTTTCTTTCTTTCTTTCTTTCTTTCTTTCTTTCTTTCTTTCTCCCTTTTATTCTGAGCCGTGTGCGTGACAGACTCTTGGTGCTCCAGCCAAGCGTCAGGGCTCTTCCTCTGATGTGGCAGAGGCAAGTTCAGGATATTGGTCCACCACAGACCTCCCAGCTCCACGTAATATCAAACGGTGAAAATCTCCCAGAGATCTCCATCTCAACACCAAGACCCAGCTCCACTAAATGACCAGCAAGCTACAGTGCTGGATACCTTATGCCAAACAACTACCAAGAAAGGAACACAACTCCACCCATTAGCAGAGAGGCTGCCTAAAATCATAGTAAGGTCACAGACACCCCAAAACACACCACCAGTCATGGACCTGCCTACCAAAAAGATAAGATCCAGGCTCATTGACCAGAACACAGGCACTGGTCCCCTCCACCAGGAAGCCTACACAACCCACTGAACCAACCTTAGCCACTGGGGACAGACAGCAAAAACAACGGGAACTACGAACCTGCAGCCTGTGAAAAGGAGACACCAAACACAGTAATATAAGCAAAATGAAAAGACAGAAAAACACACAGCAGATGAAGGAGCAAGGTAAAAACGCACCACACCTAACAAATGAAGAGGAAATAGGCAGTCTACCTGAAAAAGTATTCAGAATAATGATAGTAAAGATGATCCAAAATCTTGGAAATAGAATGGAGAAAATACAAGCAAAGTTTCACAAGGACCTAGAAGAAATAAAGAGCAAACAAACAATCATGAACAGCACAATAAATGAAATTACATATCCTCTAGAAGGGATCAATAGCAGAATAAATGAGGCAGAAGATCGGATAAGTGACCTGGAAGATAAAATAGTGGGAATAACTACTGGAGAGCAGAATAAAGAAAAAAGAATGAAAAGAATTGAGGACAGTCTCAGAGACCTCTGGGACACGATTAAACGTACCAACATTCAAATTATAGGGGTTCCCAAAGAAAAAGAGAAAAAGAAAGGGACTGAGAAAATATTTGAAGAGATTATAGTTGAAAACTTCCCTAATATGGGAAAGGGAATAGTTAATCAAGTCCAGGAAGCACAGAGAGTCCCATACAGGATAAATCCAAGGAGAAACACGCCAAGAAACATAGTAGTCAAACTATCAAAAAGTAAATACAAAGAAAAAATATTAAAAGCAGCAATGGAAAAACAACAAATAACATAGAAGGGAATCCCCATAAGGTTAACAACTGATCTTTGAGCAGAAATTCTGCAAACCAGAAGGGAGGGGCAGGACATATTTAACGTGATGAAAGGGAAAAACCTACAACCAAGATTACTCTACCCAGCAAGGATCTCATTCAGATTTGACAGAGAAATTAAAACCTTTACAGACAAGCAAAAGCTAAGAGAATTCAGCAGAACCAAACCAGCTTTACAGCAAATGCTAAACCAACTTCTCCAGGCAGGAAACACAAGAGAAGGAAAAGACTTACAATAACAAATGCAAAACAATTAAGAAAATGGTAATAGGAGCATACATATCGATAATTACCTTAAATGTAAATGCATTAAATGCTCCCACCAAAAGACACAGACTGGCTGAATGGATACAAAAACAAGACCCGTATATATGCTGTCAACAAGAGACCCACTTCAGACCTAGGGAAACATACAGACTGAAAGTGAGGGGATGGAAAAAGATATTCCATGCAAATGAAAATCAAAAGAAAGCTGGAGTAGCAATTCTCATATCAGACAAAATAGACTTTAAAGTAATGACTTACAAGGGACAAAGCAGGACACTACATAATGATCAAGGGATCGATCCAAGAAGAAGATATAACACTTGTAAATATTTATGCACCCAACATAGGAGCACCTCAATACATAAGACAAATACTAACAGCCATAAAAGGGGAAATCGACAGTAACACAATCATAGTAGGCGACTTTAACACCCCACTTTCAACAATGGACAGATCATCCAAAATGAAAAAAAAATAAGGAAACACAAGCTTTAAATGATACATTAAACAAGAAGGACTTAATTGATATTTATAGGACGTTCCATCCAAAAAAGTCCAGAGATAAACCCATGTACACATGGTCACCTTATCTTGATAAAGTAGGCTAGAGTATACAATGGAGGAAAGACAGCCTCTTTAATAAGTGGTGCTGGGAAAACTGTACAGCTACATGGAAAAGAATGAAATTAGAACACTCCCTAATGCCATACAAAATAATAAACTCAAAATGGATTAAAGACCTTAATGTAAGGCCAGACACACTAAAACTCTTAGAGGAAATAAAAGAAGAACACTCTTTTGAGATAAATCACAGTAAGATCTTGTTTGACCCACCTCCTAAAGAAATGGAAACAAAACTAAAAATAAACAAATGGGACCGAGTGAAACTTAAAAGCTTTTGCACAGCAAAGGAAACCATACACAAGATGAACAGACACCCCTCAGAATGGGAGAAAATATTTGCAAACGAAGCAACTGACAAAGGATTAGTCTCCAAAATTTACAAGCAGCTCATGCAGCTCAATATCAAAAAAACAAACCACCCAATCCAAAAATGGGCAGAAGACCTAAATAGACATTTTTCCAAAGAGATACACAGATTGCCAACAAACACATGAAGGAATGCTCAACGTCGTTAATCATTAGAGAAATGCAAATCAAAACTACAATGTGGTATCATCTCACACCGGTCAGAATGGCCATCATCAAAAAATCTACAAACAATAAATGGACAACCTGGAAGAAATGGACAAATTCTTAGAGAAGGTGTGGAGAAAAGGGAACCCTCATACACTGTTGATGGGAATGTAAATTGATACAGTCACTAAGGAGAACAGTATGGAGGTTCCCTAAAAAACTAAAAATAGAACTACCATATGACCCAGCAATCCCACTATGGGGCATATATCCTGAGAAAACCATAATTCAAAAAGAGTCATGTACCACAATGTGCATTGCAGCTCTATTTACAATAGCCAGGACTTGGAAGGAACCTAAGTGTCCATCAACAGATGAATGGATAAAGAAGATGTGGCACATGTATACAATGGACTATTACTCAGCCATAAAATGGAACGAAACTGAGTTATTTGTAGTGAGGTGGATGGACCCAGAGTCTGTCATACAGAGTGAAGTAAGTCAGAAAGAGAAAAACAAATACCGTATGCTAACACATATATATGGAATCTTTAAAAAAAAATGGTCATGAGGAACCTAGGGGCAAGACGGGAAAAAAGACGCAGACCTGGGCTTCCCTGGTGGTGTACTGCTTGAGAATCCGCCTGTCGATGCAGGGGACACGGGTTCGTGCCCCGGTCTGGGAGGATCCCACATGCCACGGAGAGGCTGGGCCCGTGAGCCATGGCCACTGAGCCTGCGCGTCCGGAACCTGTGCTCCACAACGGGAGAGGCCACAACAGTGAGAAGCCCGTGTACCGAAAAAAAAAAAAAATGTCGCAGACCTACTAGAGAATGGACTTGAGGACACGGGGAGGGGGAAGGGTAAGCTGGGACAAAGTGAGAGAGTGGCATGGACATATATACACTACCAAATGTAAAACAGATAGCTAGTGGGAAGCAGCCCCATAGCACAGGGAGATCAGCTCAGTGCTTTTTGACCACCTAGAGGGGTGGGATAGGGAGGGTGGGAGGGAGGGAGACGCAAGAGGGAGGGGATATGCGTATATACGTATATGTATAGCTGATTCACTTTGTTATAGAGCAGAAACTAATACACCATTGTAAAGCAATCATACTCCAGTAAAGATGTTAAAAAAAAAGTGTGTTTGTTCAAAATAAATAAATAAATAACTTTCCTAACTGCTTAGGAAAGTTATTTCTCCTTCCTATGAAATGAAAATTGATCTATAAGGGCACTTAGTATTGACTATAAATTCCAGTTCTGTCAGTGATGGTATCTGGCGCATGAGGGGCACCCAAGTTAGGGAGCTTTTGGTTAATTTCCCTGGGCCATATAGAGCAAAGTGTTCTCTCAAATACTCTCTGGAAATTCGGAGCCTCAAATATGTTTGCCACCTTCCCCCAAGTCATCACATTTATTAACATCCTTGTCTTATTTTTCTAGAAGCAGGAGCTTCTAGCAGATCTTTTCCCTTTGTGAAAGGATGTATTTCTGTGTGAGGTGGATCTAGGCCACCTTAGTCTGTCCTCTAATGTTCACTCAGTAGCACTCTACCTGGTTGATAATATGTTTGAGGCCAACTTCCTGCAATGTTTTTCTTTTTCTTTTCTTTTTTTTTACCTTAGGAGCACTGTATAATAAAAACTCCATTAAAGATGCAAAACCAAAGTGAGCCATGAAGCAAGACACGATGGGGCCTATCAGCATTCCTAAGCGGGTTCAAGGCGAAAGCATTTCAGAGGGAGTTAAACAACAGTCATTATAGCTATCTTTGTTGACCTCTGACTCTATATGCCAGTCACTGTGTTTGACAAACATTAATTGTCATAAAACTTCTGTCATGTTGACATTATTATCTCCCTTTTACAAATGGGGAAAGAGGTTCACATAAATTAAATGACTTTCTCAGGGCAACAGCTAGTAAGTTTCAGGGCTGGATTTGTATCCAAAATAAAGTGGGTTTTGTTTGGTTTTTTTACTCTATTTTCTTCTTAGTAGTACTGCATACATTTATTATTTATATGTATTATAAAGGATAAAATAATTTTGGACTCCTCTCTCACACAACATGAAGTTCTGTATGATCTAAAGATAAAAATGTTGAAGTAAAATATATATATTATGGAAAACGTATGTATAATCTAGGAGTCAAGAAAAATTTCTGTGCAAGCTGGAAAACCTAGACACTCTGGAGAAATGACTGACATATTTGAGTGCTTAAAACTTAAAATGTAATCATATGGCAAACGTAAAGGTAAATAAAACCAGAAGACAAATAATAGAGGAACATATATTTGTAAGACACACGACAGATAAAGGGTTCAATACCGAACATATAAAAAATTTCCTACACATTAATAAGAAAAGACAAACACCCTAATTGAAAGTGGTTAAAAAGGGTAAAAAGGGCTGTTCAAGGAGGCAGAAAACCCCCTTGCCAATAAACAAGTGAAATTACTCAACTTTACTAGCAATCAGGCATATTGAAATTAAATTAACAAAGAAATATCACTTTAAGACCATTAAACATGTTATCACACATTGCTGGAGTGTTGTGGAGGTTAATATGTTATCTCATACATTTGCCGAGGGAAACGTGCAGTATATTATAGCCATTTGGAAGTCAATCTGGCAACCCCTATTAAAATTAAGAATTTACATAAACTTTAACTTAGCAATTCCATTTCCGGGGCCTTCTTCCATAGAAGATAAAAGCACGGGTATATAACAGTGAATATGAACAAAATAAATTTTATGTATATATTCAGATTAATTGCAACGTTTTTTCTAGTAGCCAAAAAACTGGAATCAACTTGAATGTCCTCAAGAGAGGAATGGTTTAATAAGTTGTCTTTCACTCAAACCATTGCATTTTACATAACTAGTTTAAAAAGTGTGTTAAGTCTATACCAGACGATGTGGAAAACATTTCTCTGAAATATTTCTAAGTGAGAAAAACTACGTGCAGTAAAGAGTAAAATAGTACCCCTATATGTTTTTATGCATACATATGTATGTTACCTTATTTATGAACATAGACAAAGATATGCAAAGATTCACACCAGGCTTTTAACACTGCTTATCCAGTGGAGGAGTGGCTAATGAAGTGTAAAAATCCTATAGATGTACAGGCTTTCTCAATATTTATGTATATGTATGAATATATACATATATAATTCTCAACATTTATATATAATTGCTTTATGTAAATGCACATGTAAATTACATATGTGTAAAGCCATGTACAAAGAGGTAGTTGCTGAAAGTGTGCATATCATAGAGAGTGTTTTGAGTTTTTAGTGTTTAGGGTTCTTTTTTTTTAACTTTCTTTCTTGTACTTTGAGTTTTTCAAATTAAAAATTTTACATGATTTTAAGTTTAACATTTTCTAAAGCAAACATTATAGAGCAGGTTAAGGAAATGATCCAGTATCTACAGAATGATTTGATTGTTCAGTCCTCCAGCAGTTCATCAAACTACATTGAGCAGCAACCGTGACATTGTGTCAGGTGTGTTAAAGTGGTTGGGATTACAGAGATGAATGAAATATGCTCCTTCTTGTTGTATATTACAACAAGACAAACATATAAATGAACCATTCTAATACAATATGGCTATTGCTTTAATATAAGTATTTGTAGGACCCTAGGGGCAATGAACTCTGCAGGCATTGGTGGTACAGAGGCTTCAGAGGGAAAGAACCATTTGAGCTTAGCCTTAAAGACTGAGGATGCTTTCATCACTCACCAGCCTTAGGTGGGGAAGGGAAAGCAATCCCTTCAAAGAGGAAGGAATCAACATCTAGTCCTATTTCATTCATCAAGAATGTGGAGGAGGAAGTAAACAGTTTATTATTTATAGTCTCAAATGATGGTAATGTGTGGAAGATGGGCAAATGGAACAAGAGACTTTGGAAGAGTCCTGATCAGGAACTAATAAAATGAGAACCTGCTTTGAAACATGCAAGCAGGTTTTTCTGAGGGAAGAAGAACTCTAAGCTGCGTTTAATGAAAGGAAGCAACTGTCAAAGCAATCTGACTAGGTTCAGTACATTAGGTTTGCAGTTGGGGAAGAAATATGGGTTGCTGTTCATTTAGGACCTGTGTAAGAGGTTGGAGAAAAGGGGATAGGTATTCAAGCAATGATTCATTAGGTAGAAAGAAGAGAATGTTAGAAATCAGACACTACAGCCACTTACTGAATAAATTCATCATAAGCCATATACAGACACATTATAAAGTATCTAAAGGTACCAGAATGCTTGACCATTGAGGTAAGGTGCCCCAAAATACTGTGTCTTCAAGGAAAACACAAGGGTTCAGTACTCATGGGTTAGCAGCAGTTAACATAAGACACACTAGCTTTTGGGGAGTGGGGGAGAAAGAAGCAAGGATTATGCATGTATGTATTTATATCATAGATGATAACAACAGAAGCCATTTAATCAAATGCTTATTATTGGCCTAATATAATGTCAGGTGTTTTACATAAATTACCTCATTTAATCCCAGCATGGCTCTAAGATCTAGATACATGTTCCTATCATTCCCTTTTTACAGATGAGGAAACTAAGTCTTACAGGAGTTAAAAAAGGTACTCAAGGTCAAATAGCTTTTAGGTGGTGAAGCTGTAAATTGAGATCGGACTTTAAATCCTATGCTCCCAACTGCTCAACTAGACACTAAGTTATATTCCCCCTGCTAAACCCTAGTCCCAGCCATCATCATATCACACCTGTATTGTCCCAACAGCCTGTCAGCCCTCTGGTCCTACACAGTTCACAACATCCAGTGAACTTTCTAAAACATACATCAGACGACATCACTATCCTTTATCAAACCATCCAGTGGCCCTCCACTGCACGTAAGATAAAATCCAAGTTCTTACCCTGCAGGTCCCTAAGTGACCACTTCTCTGCCAGCCTCTCCAGTCTCGGTCATCAATCACCGCTCTGCCCCTCTCTGACTGCACTCCAGTCACTCAGCCTTCTGCTCTTCCTCAACACACTGTTCTCGTTCTGGCCTCACGGCATTGCTACTTGCTAGTCTACCTAAAATGCTCTTCTTCAAAGTCTTCACACAGCTGACTCGACATCATTATTCAGATCTTGATTCAAATATCAGCTCCTTAGAGAAGGTTCCCCACACCAACAACAAGAACGACCCCTTTGCCCATGAAAACAGAAGTTACTTGAGGACAGGAACTATTGATTTCATGTTCTTCACTCTAATTCCAGAACCAAGAGTAATATCTGACACCTACTAGGCACTCAGGACAAATTTGTTTCCTGAAATACTGGTATCTTTTTTAAAGTGTCATACTCATATGCCTATGAGTATATCTACATATATATATATATATTTATGGATATGTGAGCTTGTTGTCACCTCACAGAAGTGGAATGTACATCCCTCACCCAAAATTTGGTTTGAATGTCAAGACTAATGATGCCACACATATACCAAGAAGGTATGAAAAGGATTATTACTCACATAATGAGTTATGCATCAAAAATGCAGTTAGACCAAAAAAAGAAAAAAGAAAAAACTGGTAACTCTGAAGTAATGGGTAATTAGATGGCTGTGATTCTTTCATTCTATAGATATAGGTATAGATATAGAAATAATTGAAACATCAAGTTCTACACCTTAAGTATATACAATATTTATTTATCCATTATTCCTCAATAAAACTGAAAAAATGGGATCAGTCTCAATGACAACTTACCCATGGTGTTTGTCTGATAACTAAAACATTGCGTGGTGTATTTAATTTAATTTGGACTTGTTTATGTAAGCCATTATGGCACCTGCAGCATGAGACCAATAAGAAAGGTGAACGTTCCATTGAATATCTAGTACTATCAAGAGCTAGTACTATATATTCTGAGAAGTGAAATGAGTGCCTTAGTCTCTCTATCAATGTGCAGAACTTCAAAGAAGGTAAAGAGTGCTATGGTGAGACATTGTATTGTGGCTTTAATATGTGCAGAAGATGTGTGCCCTTGATTTATATTTTGGGTATCCGTGAGGCAAGAGATTCTATGAGTTCTTTACCCCAAATGAGGCAACCTTGGAGAAGGAATTGTTTGCATTGGCCAGAACAGATGGTCAGACCGCTGGCAGTGGCCCAAAGATCTATAAAAATGTGAAGATGAGGCCAATTGTTGGCTAAGACATGGCCAAGTGCTAAGATAACTGGCTAAAGTTTGGCCAACTGAGCTGATCCTGTGTCCTTTCCTTTATCAGGAACATTCTGATTAAGAGATGAAAAGCAGCAAGAGTCAAGCAAGCTACATTAAGTGTGACAGTGGCAATGCCATTGGTTAAGTGAATGAACCCCCTTTGGTATTCACTGTGTTGAGCCTAAGGGGCTCCCCAGGTATCCAAGTGTTCTAAGAGATGACCTCCTCTAGCACTGTGGCATCCGGCAAGGGATCCAACACAGGGGACGTTACCCTCTCCTGAAAGTAGGGTATGCAGAGAGCCCAGGTTCAGCTCCATCCTGTAGCAAGGAGGCCTCACTAGCTGTGCTGGGCTTGCAGGGTGCTGTTTCCATGATCAAAGGCCTAACGGGCAGCTGTATACTGAGGGTCACAGGTTCAGGACCTGAGATAGTCTATATTTCCAGGAAAGTCCAGTATGCACCCACCAATTTCTACACTGATGGCATACTGCATTGGGCCAAGGAAGGTAGTTCCTTGTATCAGAAGCCCTTGCAACTAACGACCATCACTGATGGTAGAGGGACTCCAAGATATATGAGAGAAGGTTGCTAAAGCTCCCACAGTGAAGGAATCCCGGGGGGCCGTAACAGGAATGCCTGTTCTATGGCCATTCAGGCAGATTCTAGTATCTTTTTACCGGGGGTCTCATTCAAGTTGGGCCTATTTGCAAGTTACAGAACAAAAAAAAAGCTTTGTAAATGAGGAGTGTTGCCTCCAGAATCTAAACATGTCGAAAACATGTTGGGCTTGTTTTAACAATGTGGGTCCTAAGAAGACTAAAAGCTGTTTCTTGACACTGTCAGGACTGGAGCAGCCCTCAACTTACTAAATAATTTTCAGGAGCTTAACTGAAGTGGTGGGGCCCTGTACTATGGGTCTCATGTGAATCTCCTCAAAGGAGGATGTCATTAGTGTGATGTCATAACTGTGTACCCGAAAAAAGTTAGAGCTGGTTAAAATATTGCCTGTGAAGACTATGTGAGATGGCAGGCCTGGAGACTGAGCCCATTGAGTACCCAGGTGAAGGTGTATTGTGTCCCTTTAAAGGTGAAGGTTAACTGCAGCTGAGAGGTTGTTGAACTAGGCACTGAATAGAACATGCTAGCCAAATACTTTGCTCTAACTGCAAAGTATTTACCAGTTACTTATTTATTATTGGGTGGAATCAGTCATTTCAATAGGTGGGGCCATGACGCCAAGGGTACGAATTCACACTGAGGCACCGGTCCTGTTTTGCCGGGTTTAAGAACAGGTAAAACTTGGCTGTTAAATGCAGCAGAAGTGGGGATAACCACACCTTCTCTAACTAGGTCTTATATAATGGGTTTCAATCTGTGAAAACCGTGCTTTCCTTTAGATTGAACCTTTTCTTAAACACTGAGGTGAAAGGTATTATTTTAACTAGGGGGAAAGGTCCATAGAGTCCCATAGTTTTCAAGCTGATTATAAGGGCCAGAGACTTAACTTGATTACTTATTGGGTCAGGTTCTCCACGTGCACTAGAGGATATTTTAGGGTAATGGATGTCTTGGCTATGGAAAAGTTAGGCATGGAAATAATTTGGATGGTTCAGGTTAGGCATATCTGTTTCTATTTTATGTTCACCTACTCCCTGGCTGGGAGTGGATGAACATAAAGTGTGGCCAGATGTGGGCCAGAAGGGGAAGGGGAATTAATGAGGCTTCAAAACTGTCCATTGTCAAACATCAAAAGTGGAATCAGATGATGACACACACTGCCACCAAGCATACAGCACCCCTCTCCCCATCTGGGACCTCCCAAACACACACGGAAACACCAAGTCCATTTCCTCCTCACCAGCAGGATAAAGTGTTCAGGAAGAAATCTGTCTTCAGAGCTCAGTCCTCACCCAGTCCTTATTCCCGGTGTCTGGCTAACTATGGACTGGCTGGTCTGGGCCCCAAACTGGCAGGATACTACCTCCCTCCCTTCTCACACGCCTGCCCCTTCCTGCCTTCCTTCAGTCCCCATCACCGAAGAACAGACAGAGATACACACACATCTTTCTACAACAGCTTGTACATCAATAGCTGAGGGCTTTTTTATTTGGTCTCTACACAGGTGACCATGTCTCCAGTGCTTTCTCTGGAGAGACAACAGAGACAGCAAGGTCTCAGTCACCTGATAGACCCAGGGCAGCACTTTATGAACTGCTGGAAGAGCCCTCTGGGACGTTTTCATCCTCCTCTGGCTCTTTAGTCATTGTTGTACTCCGCCAGTAATAGAATGCTAGCATCTTTGACTTCTTCTGTGTAGAACCTCTTCCCGAATTCTGATGACGGACTGATTTTCTTAACTCGACCACCTCCTGAATCTGGTCGGAAAACAAAGTGATACAAAAGAGATTGATTTGGGGAAAGAGGATGGGAAGGAGAACTTTGAGAGAATGGGTGTGGATTGAGAAGGGGTTTGTGCCAGGGAAGGGCTGGGTAAGTCTTGGTTGGGGGATGAAGAGGAGGCACGTGAGTCGGGTAATCTGACCTCTTCCATCTTATAGCCCTGGAGTGGAGAATTCACCCTCTCCCTTCTGCGTTGGCCCCCCGGTGTTTGTTGCTCTGACCTCTCGGTGTTTGTCCGTGCATCACGGTTAGGCTCCTGGGGGACTGTAGTTTCCTCTGCCATGTCAGTAGCAACAGTGTGCTCTACTCCAAGGCTCCTGGCCTCTCTAAATATACCCTGCCAGGACAATGAAGAGCCACACCCATCAGTTTTGATTGGTCAGCGAATGGTAGCGCTGGGGTGACTGTGACATCACAAAGCACTGAAGATACGTGGGGGGAGGGGAGGGGTGCAGAGGAGTCTAGGTGCTCTGGTTAGAGAAAGGGAGTGCTTCCTCAACACCCAGTAAAGAGCCTTCCCAAATTGACCTTCCACTCTTCCTCATCTTCTCTGGTTCAATCCTTGTGGTGCACATGTTAGGGAGAAGGTGTTCCCTCCAAACCATTCCACATGGCCACCCCCATTCAGTGTTTAATTCTGTTGTCTCCCAGATCTCATCACCTGGTATTGTGTGGTTTTTAAAAACTTTTTATTTTAGAACAGTTTTAGGTTTACAGAGTAATTGTGAAGATCATATTCATACACTCCACAACAAATTTCCCTTCTTAACATTGCACATTAGTATGGTACAATTGTTCAACTTAGTGAAGCAACACTGAAACAGTATTATTAACTAAAGTCTGTACTTCATCAGATTTCCTTTTTTTTTAAATGTTGAGCCTTCATTTAATTAATTTATTTTTATTTTTGGCTGTGTTGGGTCTTCGTTTCTGTGTGTGGGCTTTCCCTAGTTGTGGCAAGCAGGGGCCACTCTTCATCGTGATGGGCGGGCCTCTCACTGTCGCGGCCTCTCTTGTTGCGGAGCACAGGCTCCAGATGCGCAGGCTCAGCAGCTGTGGCTCACGGGCCTAGTTGCTCTGCGGCATGTGGGATCTTCCCAGATCAGGGCTCGAACCCATGTCCCCTGCATCATCTGGCAGATTCTCAACAACTGTGCCACCGTGGAAGCCCCAGATTGCCTTATTTTTTACCTAATGTTCTTCTTCTGTCCCAGGATCCCAACCAAGATTCTACATTCAATTTAGTCATTCCATGTTATAACTTCTTAGGCTCCTCTTGGCTGTGACAGTTTTTTAGACTTCTTGTTTTTGAAGACTTTGACAGTTTGGGGTCTTGTGTTTTGTCTTTTACATTAGGTCTGCAGATGTTATTGCTCTTATAGGTAAAAGTTTTTATAAGTTTCTTCTTCCAGAGAACCTCAAATCAAGTCAGTACCATCAGTGTTAAGGACTTCCCCGTGGCAATGGTTGAACTAATCTCTTGGCTTTGTCACAGAGGTGACACAAATGTTTTTCTCTAGAGGTCTGAGGATCAGGATCATTTTTATTTATGACAGAGGCACAGGGGCTGCAGCAGAAGCATTTTGTAAGGTACTAGTGAGTCATTTACTTTTAGAAGTATGACCTCAGCATCCCACATAGTTAACGGCTCTTCCTCCACACGAGTGACCATCCAATGGACCTGTATGTTGAACAGACTGTCAGTCTTTCTCCTGAGCTCTATATAGAAAGGGGGCCAACATGTGGTTGAGACACAACCAGTGTTCACAAGGTAAGAGTCATTTCTTTGAGGTTAGTATCAGTCGCACCTTAGTTTGCAATTGAAACACGTGATTCAACCTGAGAATCACAAATAGGTCCAGGTTGAGACACAGGATTCAGGACTGCTTTAAGGAAGGTCCCAATCCAAGAATCCTTTCACTATATGCCAAGTGGCTAAACTGACTTATGTTGGTCAAAGCTTTAGCAGACACTCAGTAGGACTAACAAATGCAGCACAAAGAAGCAAGTTCAAAGCACAAGCTAGCCAGCAGGCAGTAGCCCAAGTGCCTGTTCACCAGCATAGAGCAGAGCCAGTTAGAAAGCCAAAGCAAGAGAAGAAAGACCCCAGGTGGTAAGGGATAGCACCTTGATGTCCTGCTCACAGGACCAGTTGTTGTAATCACACCACAGAGACAGGATGGACCCTTCAACCCAAATTCGGTTTGGATGTCGAGACTGATAACACATACACCTAGAGAGTATGAAAAACCTTACTACATAAGGAGGCTTTCTGGGGAGAGCAGGGCAGGCTCTCAAGCAGGTTCAAGAATGGCTTGAGAGAGCAGAAGAAGGAGACTGGCTTGGCTTTTATGGTGGTGAGGGGATGATGCTGGAGTGTTCCCACACACAGGTCAGGTTTTGCACAGCCTGAACTTCCTCCTGGCCCACAGAAGAGAGAGTACCTGAGCTTCCTTATCCGATCTAGGGAAGCAGGGGAAGAGGCAGTGGTAGGGCTCTTTTATAGAATAATGTTGTGTAAATGCAAGGTGTTTAGCACAGTTTAGAATGCTCATAACCATTATATCCACACTTATATGGTTTTCAGTTAAACTACGTTTCACTAGATTCGTATTTCCCAAAATATGGTCCTTTAAATATTATTTAAGGTGGCTTAGAATTATCTTGGTTCATCACAGAGAAACTGTGTAGAAAGAGAAAAGACTGCTAGCCTCAGGAGGTCTGACACACTGGTCACAAAAGAGCAGACTTCATTGTACTATCTGCTGAATTATGAGGGGTTTCTAACATGTTTCCCATCCTGGGTGACTACTGTAGCACCCAAAGACTGTAATAATAATTACCGAAACTAACATTTATTGACTACTAACTCTATGTAGGAATTATGCTAAATACCCATATACATATTTAATCCTCGTCACAACCCTATTGAGATAAGTGGCAAAAGAGTGGTTTCTGTCATTTCTGCCAGGACATCTCCATTCCAATTGCAGAAGCAGAAAAGAGCATATAGGAGGGCACATGGGAATATTTATGGGCCAGGCTCAAAAGGGGTATGCATTACTCCTGCTCACATTTCCTTGGAAAATCTCACATAGCCACATCTAACTACAAGAGAAAATGAGAAATGTAGTCTACCTGGTAGAAGAGGAGAACTTAAATGTTGGAAATAAGCTAGCAATCTCTGTCTCCACCATCTTGTTCATCACTGTCCCCAGTATTTACAGTAGAGCCTGTCACATAGTAGGTGGCCATGAATATTTCTGTTGAATGAATGAGTTTCAACTTTTTTGGTCAGTTATGGGGATCAAAAGCATATAGAACTTGGTTAAGCAATGGTTTCCTAGATATGACACAAAAAGCACAAGCAACAAAGAAAGAGTAAATTGGACTATATCAAAATTTTAAAATGTTTTCTTCTACAAAAAAATACGATGAAGAAAGGAAAAAGGCACACCAAAGAGAGATCTTGGCAAATCATATATTTAATAAAAGTGTCGTATCCAGAATACAGAAAGAACTCTTATAACTCAACAACAAAAATACAAACAACCCAACTGAAAATCAGGTAAAGGACTTAAATAGACATTGTGCTAATGAAGATATACAAATAGCCAACAAACATATGAAAATATGCTCAATACCATTAGTCGTTAGGAAAATGCAAATCAAAACCACGATGAGATGCCACTTCATACCCACTAGGAAGGCTATAACATTTTTAAAAAGAAAATAACAGGTATTGACAAGGATGTAGAGAAATTGAAACACTCATACACGTCTGGTGGGAACATAAAATGATACAGGTTCTGTGGAAAACATTTTGGCAGTTACTCAACAAGTTAAACATACACTTGCCATATTACCCAGTAACTCTACTCCTAGGTATATAATGAAAAGAGTTGAAAAGGAGGGAACAACAGCAACAACAACAACAAAAAAAGAACAGGTGCATTGAGCAACACAAAAGCAAAGGGCAGATAACGTTTCAAGAAGTAAAAAATGGACAACTTTATTAACTACTTTTACAGGTAATATAGGGACAGACAAATGACGATTGAACTTGTTAGTAGAGAGGTCATTGGTAAATTTGATAAGAAGGAAATTGAAAGAGTGGAAAATATTTTAATATAAACCTGGATGTGTATTAAGGAGAAAATGTGAGATCAGAAAGTGAGGGGCGGATAGACAATTTCTTTTGCGAGTTTTGGTGCTAAGGGGAGGAGAAATATGAGACTATACCTGGAGGGGGATTTGGTATTAAGACAGTGTATTTTTAAGAGGGTAGATTCTAGAATGCATCTAGCCAATATAAATGACTGAATGAAACTGACGACATAAAAATCCAAAGGGATAATTGCAGAAGAAAAAATATTGAGAAAGCAAGAGGGGTATTCAGAGCACTAGTAGATGGGATCGGTAGCAAATGTGGAAATCTTGGCTTTCCATGAGAATGAGTAATATTTATAGATTCTACAGTGGAGAAGGAAACGATTATGGTATGATTACAAATGCAGGTAAGATGGTAGATTTGGTGGGGAAGATATAAAAGAATTTTCTCTTGACTCTTCAGTTTTCTCAGTGAAGGATGAGATAAGGGCATAAAATAACAAGAGTGAGGGTAGGGTTTTGAGAAATTGAGGGGAAGATAAAGTATTGGAGATTCATTTTGTATAATGGAAATGGGTGTATAATATGGAATGATTGATCATTTAAGATATGTGGTCAAGAATTTAAGGTGAGATCAGTTAGCTTTGCCTTGTAAATTTCTACAGCAACATCCATCACTCGTATATAGGAACAAAGCAGGTAGATAGCTAAATTTAACAAGGGTTGTGGTTTTGCCAGGGAAATACTAGGGTGGGAAAGTGAGTAGGGAGATGAAGGTTGATGAAAGTAAGTGATACTAATGATAAATTGGTAAGCAATGAGGAAATGCGAAAAGAGAAATGTGGCTGATGCTGAAAAGTAGTAGAATTCACAGATTGGAGTTCAAAATTGAAGAATTTTTAGAGTTGGGTGTGTATAGGTGTGTATACCTGCATGTGATGGAGGTATTTTGCTAGGAAGGATAATCAGTTGTAGCCCAAGAGATGTATGTTATAAAATCAGGATTTCAGAGTTGCTGTAATTTTTTTTAATTTTTTAATTAGTTTCTGCTTTATAACAAAGTGAATCAGTCATACATATACATCTGTTCCCACATCCCTTCCCTCATGCATCTCCCTCCCTCCCACCCTCCCCATCCCACCCCTCCACGGGGTCACAAAGCACCGAACTGATCTCCCTGTGCTCTGTGGCTGCTTCCCACTATCTATCTACCTTACATTTGGTAGTGTATATATGTCCATGCCTCTCTTTCGCTTTGTCACAGCTTACCCTTCCCCCTCCCCATATCCTCAAGTCCATTCTCAAGTAGGTCTGTGTCTTTATTCCCGTTTTGCCCCTAGGTCTTTAATGACTTTTTTTTTTTAAATTCCGTATATATGTGTTAGCATACGGTATTTGTCTTTCTCTTTCTGACTTACCTCACTCTGTATGACAGACTCTAGGTCTATCCACCTCATTACAAATAGCTCAGTTTCGTTTCTTTTTATGGCTGAGTAATATTCCATTGTATATATGTGCCACATCTTCTTTATCCATTCATCCGATGATGGACACTTAGGTTGTTTCCAGCTCCAGGCTATTGTGAATAGAGCTGCAATGAACATTTTGGTACATGTCTCTTTTGGAATTATGGTTTTCTCAGGGTATATGCCTAGTAGTGGGATTGCTGGGTCATATGGTAGTTCTATTTTTAGTTTTTTAAGGAACCTCCATACTGTTCTCCATAGTGGCTGTACCAATTCACATTCCCACCAGCAGTGCAAGTGTTCCCTTTTCTCCACACCCTCTCCAGCATTTATTGTTTCTAGATTTCTTGATGATGGCCATTCTGACTGGTGTGAGATGATATCTCATTGTAGTTTTGATTTGCATTTCTCTAATGATTAATGATGTTGAGCATTCTTTCATGTGTTTGTTGGCAGTCTGTATATCTTCTTTGGAGAAATGCCTATTTAAGTCTTCTGCCCATTTTTGGATTGGGTTGTTTGTTTTTTGCTATTGAGCTGCATGAGCTCTTTATAAATTTTGGAGATTAATCCTTTGTCAGTTGCTTCATTTGCAAATATTTTCTCCCATTCTGAGGGTTGTCTTTTGGTCTTGTTTATGGTTTCCTTTGCTGTGCAAAAGCTTTGAAGTTTCATTAGGTCCCATTTGTTTATCTTTGTTTTTATTTCCATTTCTCTAGGAGGTGGGTCCAAAAGGTTCTTGCTGTGATTTATGTCATAGAGTGTTCTACCTATGTTTTCCTCTAAGAGTTTGATAGTTTCTGGCCTTACATTTAAGTCTTTAATCCATTTTGAGCTTATTTTTGTGTATGGTGTTAGGGAATGATCTAATCTCAAACTTTTACATGTCCCTGTCCAGTTTTCCCAGCACCACTTATTGAAGAGGCTGTCCTTTCTCCACTGTACATTCCTGCCTCCTTTATCAAAGATAAGTTGGCCATATGTGCGTGGGTTTATCTCTGGGCTTTCTATCCTGATCCACTGATCTATCTTTCTGTTTTTATGCCAGTACCACACTGTCTTGATTACTGTAGCTTTGTAGTATAGTCTAAAGTCAGGGAGCCTGATTCCTCCAACTCCGTTTTTCGTTCTCAAGATTTCTTTGGCTATTCGGGGTCTTTTGTTTTTCCAAACAAATTTTGAAATTTTTTGTTCTAGTTCTGTGAAAAATGCCAGTGGTAGTTTGATAGGGATTGCATTGAATCTGTAGATTGCTTTGGGTAGTAGAGTCATTTTCACAATATTGATTCTTCCAATCCAGGAGCATGGTATATCTCTCCATCTATTTGTATCATCTTTAATTTCTTTCATCAGTGTCTTATAATTTTCTGCATACAGGTCTTTTGTCTCCTTAGGTAGGTTTATTCCTAGATATTTTATTCCTTTTGTTGCAATGGTAAATGGGAGTGTTTTCTTGATTTCATTTTCAGATTTTTCATCATTAGTGTACAGGAATGCCAGAGATTTCTGTACATTAATTTTGTATCCTGCTACTTTACCAAATTCATTGATTAGCTCTAGTAGTTTTTCAGTAGCATCTTTAGGATTCTCTATGTATAGTATCATGTCATCTGCAAACAGTGACAGCTTTACTTCTTTTTTTCCAATTTGGATTCCTTTTATTTCCTTTTCTTCTCTGATTGCTGTGGCTAAAACTTCCAAAACTATGTTGAATAAGAGTGGTGAGAGTGGGCAGCCTTGTCTTGTTCCTGATCTTAGTGGAAATGGTTTCAGTTTTTCACCATTGAGGACAATGTTGGCTGTGGGTTTGTCATATATGGCCTTTATGATGTTGAGGAAAGTTCCCTCTATGCCTACTTTCTGCAGGGTTTTTATCATAAATGGGTGTTGAATTTTGTCGAAAGCTTTCTCTGCATCTATTGAGATGATCATATGGTTTTTCTCCTTCAACTTGTTAATATGGTGTATCACATTGATTGATTTGCGTATATTGAAGAATCCTTGCATTCCTGGAATAAACCCCACTTGATCATGGTGTATGATCCTTTTAATGTGCTGTTGGATTCTGTTTGCTAGTATTTTGTTGAGGATTTTTGCATCTATGTTCATCAGTGATATTGGCCTGTAGTTTTCTTTCTTTGTGACATCCTTGCCTGGTTTTGGTATCAAGGTGATGGTGGCCTCGTAGAATGAGTTTGGGAGTGTTCCTCCCTCTGCTATATTTTGGAAGAGTTTGAGAAGGATGGGTGTTAGCTCTTCTCTAAATGTTTGATAGAATTCGCCTGTGAAGCCATCTGGTCCTGGGCTTTTGTTTGATGGAAGATTTTTAATCACAGTTTCTATTTCAGTGCTTGTGATTGGTCTATTCATATTTTCTATTTCTTCCTGAGTCAGTCTTGGCAGGTTGTGCATTTCTAAGAAATTGTCCATCTCTTCCAGGTTGTCCATTTTATGGGCATAGAGTTGCTTGTAGTAATCTCTCATGATCTTTTGTATTTCTGCAGTGTCAGTTGTTACTTCTCCTTTTTCATTTCTAATTCTATTGATTTGAGTCTTCTCCCTTCTTTTCTTGATGAGCCTGGCTAATGGTTTATCAATTTTGTTTATCTTCTCAAAGAACCAGCTTTTAGTTTTATTGATCTTTGCTATCGTTTCCTTCATTTCTTTTTCATTTATTTATGATCTGATTTTTATGATTTCTTTCCTTCTGCTAACTTTGGGGTGTTTTAGTTCTTCTTTCTCTAATTGCTTTAGGTGCAAGGTTAGGTTGTTTATTCGAGATGTTTCCTGTTTCTTAAGGTGGGATTGTATTGCTATAAACTTCCCTCTTAGAACTGCTTTTGCTGCATCCCATAGGTTTTGGGTCATCGTGTCTCCATTGTCATTTGTTTCTAGGTATTTTTTAATTTCCTCTTTGATTTCTTCAGTGATCACTTCGTTATTAAGTAGTGTATTGTTTAGCCTCCATGTGTTTGTACTTTTTACAGCTCTTTTCCTGTAATTGATATCTAGTCTCATAGCATTGTGGTGAGAAAAGACACTTGATACAATTTCAATTTTCTTAAATTTACCAAGGCTTGATTTGTGACCCAAGATATGATCTATCCTGGAGAATGTTCCATGAGCACTTGAGAAAAATGTGTATTCTGTTGTTTTTGGATGGAATGTCCTATAAATATCAATTAAGTCCATCTTGTTTAAAGTATCATTTAAAGCTTGTGTTTCCTTATTTATTTTCATTTTGGAAGATCTGTCCATTGGTGAAAGTGGGGTGTTAAAGTCCCCTACTATGATTGTGTTACTGTCGATTTCTCCTTTTATGGCTGTTAGTATTTGCCTTATGTATTGAGGTGCTCCTATGTTGGGTGCATAAATATTTACAATTGTTTTATCTTCTTCTTGGATCGATCCCTTGATCATTATGTAGTGTCCTTCTTTGTCTCTTCTAGTAGTCTTTATTTTAAAGTCTATTTTGTCTGATATGAGAATTGCTACTCCAGCTTTCTTTTGGTTTCCATTTGCATGGAATATCTTTTTCCATCCCCTTACTTTCAGTCTGTATGTGTCTCTAGGTCTGAAGTGGGTCTCTTGTAGACAGCATATATATGGGTCTTGTTTCTGTATCCATTCAGCCAATCTGTGTCTTTTGGTGGGAGCATTTAGTCCATTTACATTTAAGGTAATTATCGATATGTATGTTCCTATTCCCATTTTCTTAATTGTTTTGGGTTCGTTATTGTAGGTCTTTTCCTTCTGTTGTGTTTCTTGCCTAGAGAAGTTCCTTTAGCATTTGTTGTAAAGCTGGTTTGGTGGTGCTGAACTCTCAGCTTTTGCTTGTCTGTAAACGTTTTAATTTCTCCTTCAAATCTGAATGAGATCCTTGCTGGGTAGAGTAATCTTGGTTGCAGGTTTTTCTCCTTCATCACTTTAATTATGTCCTGCCACTCCCTTCTGGCTTGTAGAGTTTCTGCTGATAGATCAGCTGTTATCCTGATGGGGATTCCCTTGTGTGTTATTTGTTGTTTTTGCCTTGCTGCTTTTAATATGATTTCTTTGTGTTTAATTTTTGACAGTTTGATTAATATGTGTCTTGGCGTATTTCTCCTTGGATTTATTCTGTATGGGACTCTCGGTGCTTCCTGGACTTGATTAACTATTTCCTTTCCCATATTAGGGAAGTTTTCAACTATAATCTCTTCAAATATTTTCTCAGTCCCTTTCTTTTTCTCTTCTTCTTCTGGAACCCCTATAATTCGAATGTTGGTGCGTTTAATGTTGTCCCAGAGGTCTCTGAGACTGTCCTCTGTTCTTTTCATTCTTTTTTCTTTATTTTGCTCTGCAGCAGTTATTTCCACTATTTTATCTTCCACCTCACTTATCCGTTCTTCTGCTTCAGTTATTCTGCTATTGATCCCATTTAGAGTATTTTTTATTTCATGTATTGTGTTTTTAATCGATGCTTGATTCATCTTTAGTTCTTCTAGGTCCTTGTTAACTGTTTCTTGCATTTTGTCTATTCTATTTCCAAGATTTTGGATCTGGGAAATAGAATCTTGGATCATCTTTACCATCATTATTCTGAATTCTTTTTCAGGTAGACTGCCTATTACGTCTTCATTTGTTAGGTCTGGTGGGTTTTTATCTTGTTCCTTCTCCTGCTGTGTGTTTTTCTGTCTTCTCATTTTGCTTATGTTACTGTGTTTGGGGTCTCCTTTTTGCAGGCTGCAGGTTCGTAGTTCCCATTGTTTTTGGTGTCTGTCCCCAGTGGCTAAGGTTGGTTTAGTGGGTTGTGTAGGCTTCCTGGTGGAAGGTACTAGTGCCTGTGTTCTGGTGAATGAGGCTGGATCTTGTCTTTCTGGTGGGCAAGTCCACGTCTGGTGGTGTGTTTTGGGGTGTCTGCGGACTTTTTATGATTTTAGGCCACCTCTCTGCTAATGGGTGGCATTGTGTTTCTGTCTTGCTAGTTGTTTGGCATAGGGTGTCCAGCACTGTAGCTTACTGGTCGTTGAGTGAAGCTGGGTGCTGGTGTTCAGATGGAGATCTCTGGAAGATTTTCGCCGTTTGATATTATGTGGAGCTGGGAGGTCTCTTGTGGACCAGTGTCCTGAAGTTGGTTCTCCCAGCTCAGAGGCACAGCACTGACTCCTGGCTCCTCAATTTGGGATGATTTGTTGTCTATTCATGTATTCCACAGATGCAGGGTACATCAAGTTGATTGTGGAGCTTTAATCCGCTGCTTCTGATGCTGCTGGGAGAGGTTTCCCTTTCTCTTCTTTGTTCTCACAGCTCCTGGGTCTCAGCTTTGGATTTGGCCCCGCCTCTGCGTGTAGGTCACCGGAGGGCATCTGTTCTTCGCTCAGACAGGACAGGGTTAAAGGAGCAGCCTCTTCGGGGACACTGGCTCACTCAGGCCGGGCGGGAGGGAGGGGCACGGAGTGCGGGGCAAGCCTGCAGCGGCAGAGGTCGGCGTGACGTTGCACCAGCCCGAGGCGTGCCGTGCGTTCTCCCAGGGAAGGCGACCCTGGATCCCGGGACCCCGGCAGTGGCGGGCTGCACAGGCTCCCGGAAGGGCGGTGTGGACAGTGACCTGCACTCGCACACAGGCTTCTTGGCGGCGGCAGCAGCAGCCCCAGCGTCCCACGCCTGTCACTGGGCTCCGCGGTTTCAGTCGTGACTCACGCCCGTCTGTGGAGCCCCTTTAAGCAGCGCTCTTAATCCCCTCTCCTCGTGCACCAGGAAACCAAGAGGGAAGAAAAAGTCTCTTGCCTCTACGGCAGCTCCAGAGTTTTCCCGGACTCCCTGCCGACTAGCTGTGGCACATTAGCCCACTTCAGGCTGAGTTCTCGCCGCCAGCCCCAGTCCTTTCCCTGCGCTCTGACCGAAGCCCGAGACTCGGCTTCCAGCGCCGCCCGCCCTGGCGGGAGAGCAGACAAGCCTCTCGGGCGGGAGAGTGCCGCTCGGCACCGATCCTCTGTGCGGGAATCTCTCCGCTTTGCCCTACCCAGGTATGTGGGGAGTTTCTTGCCTTTTGGGAGGTCTGGGGTCTTCTGCCAGCATTCAGTAGGAGTTCTGTAGGAGATGTTCCACGTGTAGCTGTATTTCTGGTGTATCCGTGGGGAGGAAGGTGATCTCCGTGTCTTACTCTTCCGCCATCTTACCCGGAAGTCGAGTTGCTGTAATTTTTGAGAATGTCAATGTCTAGTGCATGAGCATTAGAGTGAGTGGCTTAAGTATGATGGAAGAAAAATACCATTGGAATTGAGGGCATGAAAGGTTTGCAAAGCCAAAAGTGCTGGATGAATATCCACATAGATGACAGATGTTGAAGTTGCCAAGATGGTGGCAGTACTAAAAGTGGAGAAGAAGACTCAGGAAAGTGTCTAATGAATGAAGGTAAAGAAATAGATGGCGTAGCACATGATATTATCTAATAGCAAGAACTACAAATGAGCTCTGAATTTTGAAAGAGAAAGGAGCAGAAATGGTTTGAAAGTGACAGTGAGTCGACTCCTTGGGGTATGTGAGGAAAACTAACGTTTGCTCAAGAGGACTGCAGGGGAAGTGATTTCCTCAAGGCACAGCCATATTCCAGTCATAAAACAGAGATTAAGGGAACACGGAGAGAACAACTTGAAGCTACTGGGGAGTTTCTTAATGATAGACTATGAGTTACAGAGGGCAGGAAAGAAGCGCTCATGAAGTTGGGGAGAGGGTTGGGTCCAATTCCGTCAAGTGCAGAGCAATACGTGAATAAGGGTCTAGTTAATGATGGATAGTCTGCAGGGTGGTGACTTAAGTAAAAGTGATAAGACAAGATGGACCTTGTGACTGCACGGCAGATTGGGAGGTGAGTAAAGCCCTCCAGACTACAGATTGCTTAATCTAGGCTGACCTAGAACTAAGAAGAATCCAGAAACACCACTGAAACCTGTTTCCTCTAAATATCATGTATCCTGTATGATGATCCAGCATTTCAAAGATAGACTAGTAAGGACATCTAAGAGGGTAGGCTTGAAAGGAAACTAGTGTGTTTGCTCAAGAGTGTGAGTGTGTATGAAAAATATCAACAGCAAATTCTAATGTCAGAGGGTTGCTACTATAGGCTTATGGAGCCATGCACTATTCTTGGACAACCCAAGGTGCCTGCACAGATGTGGCCCAGATGCAAGCACCAACACTTACTGGGCACCTGCAAAGCCAAAGCTGGGGAAGATGGAAGGCCAAGTGGAAGTGGTATTTTCCCAAGACAGGAATGTATTTACTTAGGCTTCCTAAATGGCAGGTGGACAAAAAATGGAAGAAAGGAAATTAAGCTTCTTTTTGCCTAACATCTCTCCTCAGGAGGAAGTACTTGGAGTTGTATTTCCTACGTAAATTCACCTGCTAAAACTCCAGGGAGCTCATCAGTGGGCAGATGTTCCCACCTAAGTATGGTTACCAGCAAACATTTATTCAAAATCATGGCTGCATCTGGCTCACATTAGAAGGGTTCTCTTTGTCATTGTCTTTTAAAAGAACAATTCCCCATGCTTATAAATCCAGACTCAGAACATCAATTCAACCAACCTCAGGAGCCCTGTGGCTACACCTTCCTGCTGGGAATCAGCATGGTCCCCAGAGAATCAATTTGAGGAGTATTACCAAAGTGTTTTCATTTTCAGTGTTTATCCACTGGAATGTCTACGAGTGAAGAATAGACAGGGCAATACAATCCTAAGATTCAATTTCTTTCATCAAATACAAACTGTGTATATGAGCATCAAGGCAAGAGGATGGAGGACTTTAACTGAAATTCCAATAGATATCTAAGTGCAAATCCTGGAACCATCCCATGCTAGCATTGTGAGTTAGGATAGGTACTTAACCACTCTGAGCCTGTTTTCTGATCTCTAAAAAAAAAATAGAAGGATAATATCTCATACAGCTGTTGCAAAGATCAACTCAAATAATTCATGTACAGAATATAGCACAACAACCTACAGAATGGGAGAAAATATTTGTAAATCGTGTATCTGATAAGGGATTTTTATTCAGAATATATAAAGAACTCTTACATGCCTGTGATAAGAAGGTAAATAACCCAACTTTTAAAATGGGCAGAAGATCTAAATAGACATTTCTGCAAGGAAGATATACAAATGGCCAGCAAGCACATTAGAGACGCTTGACATCATTATTCATCAGGAAAACACAAATGAACACCACAGAAAGATACCATTTCATACCCATGCGGATGGCTAGAATCCAAAAGTCAGATAATCATAACTGTTGGTGGGGATTTAGAGAAATCAGAACCATCATACACTGTTAGTGAGAATGTAAAATGGTATACCTGCTTTGGAAAAGTTTGGTAGTTTCTCAGAGGGTGAAACAGTGTTACTGTATGACCCACTTGTAGGTATATTCCCAAGATAAATGCAAATATATGTCCATACAAAAACTTGTACATAAATATTCATAGCAGCAATATTCATAATACCCAAAGATGGAAACAACCCAAATGCCCATCAACTGACCAGTAGACAAACAAAATGTGGCAAATCCATACAACAGAATACTATTCAGACATCAAAAGGAATGAAGAACAAATATAAGCTACAATATGGCTGAACCTTAAAAACATTATGCTAAGTGAAAGAAGTCAGTCACAAAAGACCACATATTATGTGATTCTATTCATATGAAATGCTCAGAACAGGCAAATCTATAGATACAAAATAGATCAATAATTGCTTAAGGCTGAGGCAGAAGTTGTTGGGAGCATACGGGATTCACAGCTACAAGATACGAGGGTTTCTTTTTGAGGTGTTGAAAACGTTCTAAAATAGACTGGAGGGAACTTCAAGACGTCGGAAGAGTAAGACGTGGAGATCACCTTCCTCCCCACAGAAGCATCAGAAATACATCTACACGTGGAACTGCTCCTATAGAACACCCACTGAACGCTGGCAGAAGACCTCAGACCTCCCAAAAGGCAAGAAACTCCCCACGTAGCTGCGTAGGGCAAAAGAAAAAAAGAAAAAGTAGAGACAAAAGAATAGGAATGGGACCTGCACCAGTGGGAGGGAGCCTGAAGGAGGAAAGGTTTCCACACACTAGAAGCCCCTTCACTGGCGGAGACTACAGGTGGCGGACGGGGGCAGCTTCGGAGCCACGGAGGAGAGCGCAGAAACAGGGGTGCGGAGGGAAAAGCGGAGAGGTTCAAGCACGGAGGATCGGTGCCGACCAGTACTCATCAGCCCGCGAGGCTTGTCTGCTCACCTGCCGGGACGGGTGGGGGCTGGGAGCTGAGGCTTGGGCTTCGGTCTGAGCGCAGGCAGAGGACTGGCAGTGTGAACACAGCCTGAAGGGGTTAGTACGCCACGTCTAGCCAGGAGGGAGTCCAGGAAAAGTCTGGAGCTGCCGCAAAGGCAAGAGACTTTTTCTTCCCTCTGTGATTCCTGGTGCACGAGCAGAGGGGATTCAGAGCGCCGCCTAAAGGAGCTCCAGAGATGGACGCGAGGCGCAGCTAGGAGCGCAGACCACAGAGATGGGCATGAGATGCTAAGGCTGCTGCTGCCGCCACCAAGAAGCCTGTGTGCGAGCACAGGTCACTATCCACACCTCCCTTCAGGGAGCCTGTGCAGCCCGCCACTGCCAGTGTCCCGTGATCCAGGGACGAATTCCCCGGGAGAATGCACGGCGTGCCTCGGGCTGGTGCAACGTCACGCCGGCCTCTGTCACTGCAGGCTCACCCTGCCTCCGTACCCCTCCCTCCCCCCGGCCTGAGCGAGCCAGAGCCCCCAAAGCAGCGGCTCCTATAACCCCATCCTGTCTGAGCGAAGAACAGACGCTCTCAGGAGACCTACACGCAGAGGCGGGGTCAAATCCAAAGCTGAACCCCGGGAGCTGTGCGAACAAAGAAGAGAAAGGGAAATCTCGTCAAGCAGCCTCAGGAGCAGCGGATTAAATCTCCACAATCAACTTGATGTACCCGGCATCGGTGGAACACCTGAATAGACAACGAATCATCCCAAATGGAGGAGGTGGACTTTGGGAGCAACGCTATTTATACATTTTTTCCCTTTTTCTCTTTTTGTGAGTGTGTATGCATATGCTTCTGTGTGTGATTTTGTCTGTATAGTTTGGCACTTACCGTTTGTCCTAGGGTTCTGTCTGTCCGTTTTTTGTTTTTTTTTAGTATAGTTTTCAGCGCTTGATATCATTGGTGAATTGGTTTCTTCGTCTGGTTTTTCTCTTCTTTCTCGTTTTTTTAATTACTTAAAAAATTTTAATAAAAAACTTTTGTTCTTTATTTAAATAGCTCTTTAATAATTTAATTTAATTTAATTTTACATATTTATTTATTTATTTATTTATTTATTTCTCCCTTTTATTCTGAGCCGTGTGCATGACAGACTCTTGGCGCTCCAGCCAAGCTTCAGGGCGGTTCCTCTGACGTGGCAGAGGCAAGTTCAGGATATTGGTCCACCACAGACCTCCCAGCTCCACGTAATATCAAACGGTGAAAATCTCCCAGAGATCTCCATCTCAACACCAAGACCCAGCTCCACTAAATGACCAGCAAGCTGCGGTGCTGGATACCTTATGCCAAACAACTACCAAGAAAGGAACACAACTCCACCCAATAGCAGAGAGGCTTCCTAAAATCATAGTAAGGTCACAGACACCCCAAAACACACCACCAGACTTGGACCTGCCTACCAAAAAGAAAAGATCCAGCCTCATTGACCAGAACACAGGCACTAGTCCCCTCCACCAGGAAGCCTACACAACCCACTGAACCAACCTTAGCCACTGGGGACAGACACCAAAAACAACGGGAACTACGAACTTGCAGCCTGTGAAAAGGAGACCCCAAACACAGTAATATAAGCAAAATGAAAAGACAGAAAAACACAGAGCAGATGAAGGAGCAAGGTAAAAACGCACCAGACCTAACAAATGAAGAGGAAATAGGCAGTCTACCTGAAAAAGTATTCAGAATAATGATAGTAAAGATGATCCACAATCTTGGAAATAGAATGGAGAAAATACAAGAAAAGATTCACAAGGACCTAGAAGAACTAAAGAGCAAACAAACAATCATGAACAACACAATAAATGAAATTACATATCCTCTAGAAGGGATCAATAGCAGAATAAATGAGGCAGAAGAACGGATAAGTGACATGGAAGATAAAATAGTGGGAATAACTACTGGAGAGCAGAATAAAGAAAAAAGAATGAAAAGAATTGAGGACAGTCTCAGAGACCTCTGGGACACGATTAAACGTACCAACATTCAAATTATAGGGGTTCCCAAAGAAAAAGAGAAAAAGAAAGGGACTGAGAAAATATTTGAAGAGATTATAGTTGAAAACTTCCCTAATATGGGAAAGGGAATAGTTAATCAAGTCCAGGAAGCACAGAGAGTCCCATACAGGATAAATCCAAGGAGAAACACGCCAAGACACATAGTAGTCAAACTATCAAAAAGTAAATACAAAGAAAAAATATTAAAAGCAGCAATGGAAAAACAACAAATAACATAGAAGGGAATCCCCATAAGGTTAACAACTGATCTTTGAGCAGAAATTCTGCAAACCAGAAGGGAGGGGCAGGACATATTTTACGTGATGAAAGGGAAAAACCTACAACCAAGATTACTCTACCCAGCAAGGATCTCATTCAGATTTGACAGAGAAATTAAAACCTTTACAGACAAGCAAAAGCTAAGAGAATTCAGCAGAACCAAACCAGCTTTACAGCAAATGCTAAACCAACTTCTCCAGGCAGGAAACACAAGAGAAGGAAAAGACTTACAATAACAAATGCAAAACAATTAAGAAAATGGTAATAGGAGCATACATATCGATAATTACCTTAAATGTAAATGGATTAAATGCTCCCACCAAAAGACACAGACTGGCTGAATGGATACAAAAACAAGACCCGTATATATGCTGTCAACAAGAGACCCACTTCAGACCTAGGGAAACATACAGACTGAAAGTGAGGGGATGGAAAAAGATATTCCATGCAAATGAAAATCAAAAGAAAGCTGGAGTAGCAATTCTCATATCAGACAAAATAGACTTTAAAATAATGACTTACAAGGGACAAAGCAGGACACTACATAATGATCAAGGGATCGATCCAAGAACAAGATATAACACTTGTAAATATTTATGCACCCAACATAGGAGCACCTCAATACATAAGACAAATACTAACAGCCATAAAAGGGGAAATCGACAGTAACACAATCATAGTAGGCGACTTTAACACCCCACTTTCAACAATGGACAGATCATCCAAAATGAAAAAAAAATAAGGAAACACAACTTTAAATGATACATTAAACAAGATGGACTTAATTGATATTTATAGGACATTCCATCCAAAAACGTCCAGAGATAAACCCATGTACACATGGTCACCTTATCTTGATAAAGGAGGCTAGAGTATACAATGGAGGAAAGACAGCCTCTTCAATAAGTGGTGCTGGGAAAACTGGACAGCTACATGGAAAAGAATGAAATTAGAACACTCCCTAATGCCATACACAAAAATAAACTCAAAATGGATTAAAGACCTTAATGTAAGGCCAGACACACTAAAACTCTTAGAGGAAATAAAAGAAGAACACTCTTTTGAGATAAATCACAGTAAGAACTTGTTTGACCCACCTCCTAAAGAAGTGGAAACAAAACTAAAAATAAACAAATGGGACCGAGTGAAACTTAAAATCTTTTGCACAGCAAAGGAAACCATAAACAAGATGAAAAGACAACCCTCAGAATGGGAGAAAATATTTGCAAACGAAGCAACTGACAAAGGATTAGTCTCCAAAATTTACAAGCAGCTCATGCAGCTCAATATCAAATACACAAACCACCCAATCCAAAAATGGGCAGAAGACCTAAATAGACATTTTTCCAAAGAAGATACACAGATTGCCAACAAACACATGAAAGAATGCTCAACGTCGTTAATCATTAGAGAAATGCAAATCAAAACTACAATGCGGTATCATCTCACACCGGTCAGAATGGCCATCATCAAAAAATCTACAAACAATAAATGGACCACCTGGAAGAAATGGACAAATTCTTAGAGAAGGTGTGGAGAAAAGGGAACCTTCATACACTGTTGATGGGAATGTAAATTGATACAGTCACTAAGGAGAACAGTATGGAGGTTCCCTAAAAAACTAAAAATAGAACTACCATATGACACAGCAATCCCACTATGGGGCATATATCCTGAGAAAACCATAATTCAAAAAGAGTCATGTACCACAATGTTCATTGCAGCTCTATTTACAATAGCCAGGACTTGGAAGGAACCTAAGTGTCCATCAACAGATGAATGGATAAAGAAGATGTGACACATGTATACAATGGAATATTACTCAGCCATAAAAAGGAACGAAACTGAGTTATTTGTAGTGAGGTGGATGGACACAGAGTCTGTCATACAGAGTGAAGTAAGTCAGAAAGGGAAAAACAAATACCGTATCCTAACACATATATATGGAATCTTTAAAAAAATATGGTCATGAGGAACCTAGGGGCAAGACGGGAAAAAAGACGCAGACCTGGGCTTCCCTGGTGGTGTACTGGTTGAGAATCCGCCTGCCGATGCAGGGGACACGGGTTCGTGCCCCGGTCTGGGAGGATCCCATCTGCCACGGAGAGGCTGGGCCCGTGAGCCATGGCCACTGAGCCTGCGCGTCCGGAACCTGTTCTCCACAACTGAGGAGGCCACAACAGTGAGTGGGCCGCGTACCGAAAAAAAAAAAAAATGTCGCAGACCTACTAGAGAATGGACTTGAGGACACGGGCAGTGGGAAGGGTAAGCTGGGACAAAGTGAGAGAGTGGCATGGACATATATACACTACCAAATGTAAAACAGATAGCTAGTGGGAAGCAGCCACATAGCACAGGAAGATCAGCTCAGTGCTTTTTGACCACCTAGAGGGGTGGGATAGGGAGGGTGGGAGGGAGGGAGATGCAAGAGTGAGGGGATATGGGTATATACGTATATGTATAGCTGATTCACTTTGTTATAGAGCAGAAACTAATACACCATTGTAAAGCAATCATACTCCAGTAAAGATGTTAAAAAAAAATGTGTTTGTTCAAAATAAATAAATAAATAACTTTCCTAACTGCTTAGGAAAGTTATTTCTCCTTCCTATGAAATGAAAAATGATGTATAAGGGCACTTAGTATTGACTATAAATTCCAGTTCTGTCAGTGATGGTATCTGGCGCATGAGGGGCACCCAAGTTAGGGAGCTTTTGGTTAATTTCCCTGGGCCATATAGAGCAAAGTGTTCTCTCAAATACTCTCTGGAAATTCGGAGCCTCAAATATGTTTGCCACCTTCCCCCAAGTCATCATATTTATTAACATCCTTGTCTTATTTTTCTAGAAGCAGGAGTTTCTAGCAGATCTTTTCCCTTTGTGAAAGGATGTATTTCTCTGTGAGGTGGATCTAGGCCGCCTTAGTCTGTCCTCTAATGTTCACCTCAGTAGCACTTTACCTGGTTGATAATATCTTTGAGGCCAACTTCCTGTAATGTTTTTCTTTTTCTTTTCTTTTTTTTACCTTAGGAGAACTGTATAATAAAAACTCCATTAAAGATTCAAAACCAAAGTGAGCCATGAAGCAAGACACGATGGGGCCTATCAGCATTCCTAAGCGTGTTCAAGGCGAAAGCATTTCAGAGGGAGTTAAACAACAGTCATTATAGCTATCTTTGTTGACCTCTGACTCTATATGCCAGTCACTGTGTTTGACATACATTAATTCTCATAAAACTTCTGTCATGTTGACATTATTATCTCCCTTTTACAAATGGGGAAAGAGGTTCACATAAATTAAATGACTTTCTCAGGGCAACAGCTAGTAAGTTTCAGGGCTAGATTTGTATCCAAAATAAAGTGGGCTTTGTTTGGTTTTTTGACTCTATTTTCTTCTTAGTAGTACTGCATACATTTATTATTTATATGTATTAAAAAGGATAAAATAAGTTTGGACTCCTCTCTCACACAACATGAAGTTCTGTATGATCTAAAGATAAAAATGTTGAAGTAAAATATATATATTATGGAAAACCTATGCATAATCTAAGAGTCAAGAAAAATTTCTGTGCAAGCTGGAAAACCTAGACACTCTAGAGAAATGACTGACATATTTGAGTGCTTAAAACTTAAAATGTAATCATATGGCAAACGTAAAGGTAAATAAAACCTGAAGACAAATAATACAGGAACATATATTTGTAAGACACATGACAGATAAAGGGTTCAATATCCAACATATAAAAAATTTCCTACACATTAATAAGAAAAGACAAACACCCTAATTGAAAGTGGTTAAAAAGGGTAAAAAGGGCTGTTCAAGGAGGCAGAAAACCCCCTTGCCAATAAACAAGTGAAATTACTCAACTTTACTAGCAATCAGGCGTATTGAAATTAAATTAACAAGGAAATATCACTTTAAGACCATTAAACATGTTATCACACATTGCTGGAGTTTTGTGGAGGTTAATATGTTATCTCATACATTGGTCGAGGGAAATGTGCAGTATATTAAAGCCATTTGGAAGTCAATCTGGCAACCCCTATTAAAATTAAGAATTTACATAAACTTTAACTTAGCAATTCCATTTCCGGTGCCTTCTTCTATAGAAGATAAAAGCACAGGTATATAACAGTGAATATGAACAAGATAAATTTTACGTATATATTGAGATTAATTGCAACGTTTTTTCTAGTAGCCAAAAAACGAATCAACTTGAATGTCCTCAATAGAGGAATGGTTTAATAAGTTGTCTTTCACTCAAACCATTGCATTTTACATAACTAGTTTAAAAAGTGTGTTAAGTCTATACCAGACGATGTGGAAAACATTTCTCTGAAATGTTTCTAAGTGAGAAAAACTACGTGCAGTAAAGAGTAAAATAGTGCCCCTATATGTTTTTATGCATACATATGTATGTTACCTTATTTATGAACATAGACAAAGATATGCAAAGATTCACACCAGGCTTTTAACACTGCTTATCCAGTGGAGGAGTGGCTAATGAAGTGTAAAAATCCTATAGATGTACAGGCTTTCTCAATATATATGTATATGTATGAATATATATATATATATAATTCTCAACATTTATATATAATTGCTTTATGTAAATGCACATGTAAATTACATATGTGTAAAGCCATGTACAAAGAGATAGTTGCTGAAAGTGTGCATATCATAGAGAGTGTTTTGAGTTTTTAGTGTTTAGGGTTCTTTTTTTTTAACTTTCTTTCTTGTACTTTGAGTTTTTCAAAATAAAAATTTTACATGATTTTAAGTTTAACATTTTCTAAAGCAAACATTATAGAGCAGGTTAAGGAAATGACCCAGTATCTACAGAATGATTTGATTGTTCAGTCCTCCAGCAGTTCATCAAACTACATTGAGCAGCAACCGTGACATTGTGTCAGGTGTGTTAAAGTGGTTGGGATTACAGAGATGAATGAAATATGCTCCTTCTTGTTGTATATTACAACAAGACAAACATATAAATGAACCATTCTAATACAATATGGCTATTGCTTTAATATAAGAATTTGTAGGACCATAGGGGCAATGAACTCTACAGGCATTGGTGGTAGAGAGGCTTCAGAGGGAAAGAACCATTTGAGCTTAGCCTTAAAGACTGAGGATGCTTTCATCACTCACCAGCCTTAGGTGGGGAAGGGAAAGCAATCCCTTCAAAGAGGAAGGAATCAACATCTAGTCCTATTTCATTCATCAAGAATGTGGAGGAGGAAGTAAACAGTTTATTATTTATAGTCTCAAATGATGGTAATGTGTGGAAGATGGGCAAATGGAACAAGAGACTTTGGAAGAGTCCTGATCAGGAACTAATAAAATGAGAACCTGCTTTGAAACATGCAAGCAGGTTTTTCTGAGGGAAGAAGAACTCTAAGCTGCGTTTAATGAAAGGAAGCAACTGTCAAAGCAATCTGACTAAGTTCAGTACATCAGGTTTGCAGTTGGGGAAGAAATATGGGTTGCTGTTCATTTAGGACCTGTGGAAGAGGTTGGAGAAAAGGGGATAGGTATTCAAGCAATGATTCATTAGGTAGAAAGAAGAGAATGTTAGAAATCAGACACTACTGCCACTTACTGAATAAATTCATCATAAGCCATATACAGACACATTATAAAGTATCTCAAGGTACCAGAATGCTTGACCATTGAGGTAAGGTGCCCCAAAATACTGTGTCTTCAAGGAAAACACAAGGGTTCAGTACTCATGGGTTAGCAGCAGTTAACATAAGACACACTAGCTTTGGGGGAGTGGGGGAGAAAGAAGCAAGGATTATGCATGTATGTATTTATATCATAGAGGATAACAACAGAAGCCATTTAATCAAATGCTTATTATTGGCCTAATATAATGTCAGGTGTTTTACATAAATTACCTCATTTAATCCCAGCATGGCTCTAAGATCTAGATACATGTTACTATCATTCCCTTTTTACAGATGAGGAAACTAAGTCTTACAGGAGTTAAAAAACGTACTCAAGGTCAAATAGCTTTTAGGTGGTGAAGCTGTAAATTGAGATCGGACTTTAAATCCTATGCTCCCAACTGCTCAACTAGACACTAAGTTATATTCCCCCTGCTAAACCCTAGTCCCAGCCATCATCATATCACACCTGTATTGTCCCAACAGCCTGTCACCCCTCTGGTCCTACACAGTTCACAACATCCAGTGAACTTTCTAAAACATACATCAGACGACATCACTTTCCTTTATCAAACCATCCAGTGGCCCTCCACTGCACGTAAGATAAAATCCAAGTTCATACCCTGCAGGTCCCTATGTGACCACTTCTCTGCCAGCCTCTCCAGTCTCGGTCATCAATCTCCGCTCTGCCCCTCTCTGACTGCACTCCAGTCACTCACCCTTCTGCTCTTCCTCAACACACTCTTCTCGTTCTGGCCTCACGGCATTGCTACTTGCTAGTCTACCTAAAATGCTCTTCTTCAAAGTCTTCACACAGCTGACTCGACCTCATTATTCAGATCTTGATTCAAATATCAGCTCCTTAGAGAAGGTTCCCAACACCAACAACAAGAACGACCCCTTTGCCCATGAAAACAGAAGTTACTTGAGGACAGGAACTATTGATTTCATGTTCTTCACTCTACTTCCAGAACCAAGAGTAATATCTGACACCTACTAGGCACTCAGGACATATTTCTTTCCTGAAATACTGGTATCTTTTTTAAAGTGTCATACTCATATGCCTATGAGTATATCTACATATATATATATATATATATTTAAGGATATGTGAGCTTGTTGTCACCTCACAGAAGTGGAATGTACATCCCTCACCCAAAATTTGGTTTGAATGTCAAGACTAATGATGCCACACATATACCAAGAAGGTATGAAAATGATTATTACTCACATAATGAGTTATGCATCAAAAATGCAGTTAGACCAAAAAAAGAAAAAAAAAAAACTGGTAACTGTGAAGTGTTGGGTAATTAGATGGTTGTGATTCTTTCATTCTATAGATATAGGAATAGATATAGAAATAATCGAAACATCAAGTTCTACACCTTAAGTATATACAATATTTATTTATCCATTATACCTCAATAAAACTGAAAAAATGGGATCAGTCTCAATGACAACTTACCCATGGTGTTTGTCTGATAACTAAAACATTGCGTGGTTTATTTAATTTAATTTGGACTTGTTTATGTAAGCCATTATGGCACCTGCAGCATGAGACCAATAAGAAAGGTGAACTTTCCATTGAATATCTAGTACTATCAAGAGCTAGTACTATATATTCTGAGAAGTGAAATGAGTGCCTTAGTCTCTCTATCAATGTGCAGAACTTCAAAGAAGGTAAAGAGTGCTATGGTGAGACATTGTATTGTGGCTTTAATATGTGCAGAAGATGTGTGACCTTGATTTATATTTTGGGTATCCGTGAGGCAAGAGATTCTATGAGTTCTTTACCCCAAATGAGGCAACCTTGGAGAAGGAATTGTTTGCATTGGCCAGAACAGATGGTCAGACCGCTGGCAGTGGCCCAAAGATCTATAAAAATGTGAAGATGAGGCCAATTGTTGGCTAAGACATGGCCAAGTGCTCAGATAACTGGCTAAAGTTTGGCCAACTGAGCTGATCCTGTGTCCTGTCCTTTATCAGGAACATTCTGATTAAGAGATGAAAAGCAGCAAGAGTCAAGCAAGCTCCATTAAGTGTGACAGTGGCAATGCCATTGGTTAAGTGAATGAACCCCCTTTGGTATTCACTGTGTTGAGCCTAAGGGGCTCCCCAGGTATCCAAGTGTTCTAAGAGATGACCTCCTCTAGCACTGTGGCATCCGGCAAGGGACCCAGCACAGGGGACGTTACCCTCTCCTGAAAGTAGGGTATGCAGAGAGCCCAGGTTCAGCTCCATCCTGTAGCAAGGAGGCCTCAATAGCTGTGCTGGGCTTGCAGGGTGCTGTTTCCATGATCAAAGGCCTAACGGGCAGCTGTATACTGAGGGTCACAGGTTCAGGACCTGAGATAGTCTATATTTCCAGGAAAGTCCAGTATGCACCCACCAATTGCTACACTAATGGCATACAGCATTGGGCCAAGGAAGGTAGTTCCTTGTATCAGAAGCCCATGCAACTAACGGCCATCACTGATGGTAGAGGGACTCCAAGATATATGAGAGAAGGTTGCTAAAGCTCCCACAGTGAAGGAATCCCGGGGGGCCGTAACAGGAATGCCTGTTCTATGGCCATTCAGGCAGATTCTAGTATCTTTTTACAGGGGGTCTCATTCAAGTTGGGCCTATTTGCAAGTTACAGAACAAAAAAAAAGCTTTGTAAATGAGGAGTGTTGCCTCCAGAATCTAAACATGTCGAAAACATGTTGGGCTTGTTTTAACAATGTGGGTCCTAAGAAGACTAAAAGCTGTTTCTTGACACTGTCAGGACTGGAGCAGCCCTCAACTTACTAAATAATTTTCAGGAGCTTAACTGAAGTGGTGGGGCCCTGTACTATGGGTCTCATGTGAATCTCCTCAAAGGAGGATGTCATTAGTGTGATGTCATAACTGTGTACCCGAAAAAAGTTAGAGCTGGTTAAAATATTGCCTGTGAAGACTATGTGAGATGGCAGGCGTGGAGACTGAGCCCATTGAGTACCCAGGTGAAGGTGTATTGTGTCCCTTTAAAGGTGAAGGTTAACTGCAGCTGAGAGGTTGTTGAACTAGGCACTGAATAAAACATGCTAGCCAAATACTTTGCTCTAACTGCAAAGTATTTACCAGTTACTTATTTATCATTGGGTGGAATCAGTCATTTCAATAGGTGGGGCCATGACTCCAAGTGTACGAATTCACACTGAGGCACCGGTCCTGTTTTGCCGGGTTTAAGAACAAGTAAAACTTGGCTGTTAAATGCAGCAGAAGTGGGGATAACCACACCTTCTCTAAATAGGTCTTATATAATGGGTTTCAATCTGTGAAAACCGTGCTTTCATTTAGATTGAACCTTTTCTTAAACACTGAGGTGAAAGGTATTATTTTAACTAGGGGGAAAGGTCCATAGGGTCCCATAGTTTTCAAGCTGATTATAAGGGCCAGAGACTTAACTTGATTACTTATTGGGTCAGGTTCTCCACGTGCACTAGAGGATATTTTAGGGTAATGGATGTCTTGGCTATGGAAAAGTTAGGCACGGAAAGAATTCGGATGGTTCAGGTTAGGCATATCTGTTTCTATTTTATGTTCACCTACTCCCTGGCTGGGAGTGGATGAACATAAAGTGTGGCCAGATGTGGGCCAGAAGGGGAAGGGGAATTAATGAGGCTTCAAAACTGTCCATTGTCAAACATCAAAAGTGGAATCAGATTATGACACACACTGCCACCACTCATACAGCACCCCTCTCCCCATCTGGGACCTCCCAAACACACACGGAAACACCAAGTCCATTTCCTCCTCAGCAGCAGGATAAAGTGTTCAGGAAGAAATCTGTCTTCAGAGCTCAGTCCTCACCCAGTCCTTATTCCCGGTGTCTGGCTAACTATGGACTGTCTGGTCTGGGCCCCAAACTGGCAGGATACTACCTCCCTCCCTTCTCACACGGCTGCCCCTTCCTGCCTTCCTTCAGTCCCCATCACCGAAGAACAGACAGAGATACACACACATCTTTCTACAACAGCTTGTACATCAATAGCTGAGGGCTTTTTTATTTGGTCTCTACACAGGTGACCATGTCTCCAGTGCTTTCTCTGGAGAGACAACAGAGACAGCAAGGTCTCAGTCACCTGATAGACCCAGGGCAGCACTTTATGAACTGCTGGAAGAGCCCTCTGGGACGTTTTCATCCTCCTCTGGCTCTTTAGTCATTGTTGTACTCCGCCAGTAATAGAATGCTAGCATCTTTGACTTCTTCTGTGTAGAACCTCTTCCCGAATTCTGACGACGGACTGATTTTCTTAACTCGACCACCTCCTGAATCTGGTCGGAAAACAAAGTGATACAGAAAGATATTGATTTGGGGAAAGAGGATGGGAAGGAGAACTTTGAGAGAATGGGTGTGGATTGAGAAGGGGTTTGTGCCAGGGAAGGGCTGGGTAAGTCTTGGGTGGGGGATGAAGAGGAGGCACGTGAGTCGGGTAATCTGACCTCTTCCATCTTATAGCCCTGGAGTGGAGAATTCACCCTCTCCCTTCTGCGTTGGCCCCCCGGTGTTTGTTGCTCTGACCTCTCGGTGTTTGTCCGTGCATCACGGTTAGGCTCCTGGGGGACTGTAGTTTCCTCTGCCATGTGAGTAGCAACAGTGTGCTCTACTCCAAGGCTCCTGGCCTCTCTATATATACCCTGCCAGGACAATGAAGAGCCACACCCATCAGCTTTGATTGGTCAGCCAATGGTACCGCTGGGGTGGCTGTGACATCACAAAGCACTACCCTTGAAGATACGTGGGGGGAGGGGAGGGGTGCAGAGGAGTCTAGGTGCTCTGGTTAGAGAAAGGGAGTGCTTCCTCAACACCCAGTAAAGAGCCTTCCCAAATTGAACTTCCACTCTTCCTCATCTTCTCTGGTTCAATCCTTGTGGTGCACATGTTAGGGAGAAGGTGTTCCCTCCAAACCATTCCACATGGCCACCCCCATTCAGTGTTTAATTCTGTTGTCTCCCAGATCTCATCACCTGGTATTGTGTGGTTTTTAAAAACTTTTTATTTTAGAACAGTTTTAGGTTTACAGAGTAATTGTGAAGATCATATTCATACACTCCACAAGAAATTTCCCTTCTTAACATTGAACATTAGTATGGTACAATTGTTCAACTTAGTGAACCAACACTGAAACAGTATTATTAACTAAAGTCTGTACTTCATCAGAATTCCTTTTTTTTTAAATGTTGAGCCTTCTTTTAATTAATTTATTTTTATTTTTGGCTGTGTTAGGTCTTCGTTTCTGTATGTGGGCTTTCCCTAGTTGTGGCAAGCAGGGGCCACTCTTCATCGTGATGGGCGGGCCTCTCACTGTCGCGGCCTCTCTTGTTGTGGAGCACAGGCTCCAGATGCGCAGGCTCAGCGGCTGTGGCTCACGGGCCTAGTTGCTCTGCGGCATATGGGATCTTCCCAGATCTGGGCTCGAACCCGTGTCCCCTGCATCATCAGGCAGATTCTCAACCTCTGTGCCACCGTGGAAGCCCCAGATTGCCTTATTTTTTACCTAATATTCTTCTTCTGTCCCAGGATCCCAACCAAGATTCTACATTCAATTTAGTCATTCCATGTTATAACTTCTTAGGCTCCTCTTGGCTGTGACAGTTTTTTAGACTTCTTGTTTTTGAAGACTTTGACAGTTTGGGGTCTTGTGTTTTGTCTTTTACATTAGGTCTGCAGATGTTATTGCTCTTATAGGTAAAAGTTTTTATAAGTTTCTTCTTCCAGAGAACCTCAAATCAAGTCAGTACCATCAGTGTTATGGACTTCCCCGTGGCAATGGTTGAACTAATCTCTTGGCTTTGTCACAGAGGTGACACAAATGTTTTTCTCTAGAGGTCTGAGGATCAGGATCATTTTTATTTATGACAGAGGCACAGGGGCAGCAGCAGAAGCATTTTGTAAGGTACTAGTGAGTCATTTACTTTTAGAAGTATGACCTCAGCATCCCACATAGTTAACGGCTCTTCCTCCACACGAGTGACCATCCAATGGACCTGTATATTGAACAGACTGTCAGTCTTTCTCCTGAGCTCTATATAGAAAGGGGGCCAACATGTGGTTGAGACACAACCAGTGTTCACAAGGTAAGAGTCATTTCTTTGAGGTTAGTATCAGTCGCACCTTAGTTTGGAATTGAAACACGTGATTCAACCTGAGAATCACAAATAGGTCCAGGTTGAGATACAGGATTCAGGACTGCTTTAAGGAAGGTCCCAATCCAATAATCCTTTCACTATATGCCAAGTGGCTCAACTGACTTATGTTGGTCAAAGCTTTAGCAGACACTCAGTAGGACTAACAAATGCAGCACAAAGAAGCAAGTTCAAAGCACAAGCTAGCCAGCAGGCAGTAGCCCAAGTGCCTGTTCACCAGCATAGAGCAGAGCCAGTTAGAAAGCCAAAGCAAGAGAAGAAAGACCCCTGATGGTAAGGGATAGCACCTTGATGTCCTGCTCACAGGACCAGTTGTTGTAATCACACCACAGAGACAGGATGGACCCTTCAACCCAAATTCGGTTTGGATGTCGAGACTGATAACACATACACCTAGAGAGTATGAAAAACCTTACTACATAAGGAGGCTTTCTGGGGAGAGCAGGGCAGGCTCTCAAGCAGGTTCAAGAATGGCTTGAGAGAGCAGAAGAAGGAGACTGGCTTGGCTTTTATGGTGGTGAGGGGATGACGCTGGAGTGTTCCCACACACAGGTCAGGTTTTGCACAGCCTGAACTTCCTCCTGGCCCACAGAAGAGAGAGTACCTGAGCTTTCTTATCCGATCTAGGGAAGCAGGGGAAGAGGCAGTGGTAGGGCTCTTTTATAGAATAATGTTGTGTAAATGCAAGGTGTTTAGCACAGTTTAGAATTCTTATAACCATTATAACCACACTTATATTGTTTTCAGTTAAACTACGTTTCACTAGATTAGTATTTCCCAAATTATGGTCCTTTAAATATTATTTAAGGTGGCTTAGAATTATCTTGGTTCATCACAGAGAAACTGTGTAGAAAGAGAAAAGACTGCTAGCCTCAGGAGGTCTGACACACTGGTCACAAAAGAGCAGACTTCATTGTACTATCTGCTGAATTATGAGGGGTTTCTAACATGTTTCCCATCCTGGGTGACTAGTGTAGCACACAAAGACTGTAATAATAATTACCGAAACTAACATTTATTGACTACTAACTCTATGTAGGAATTATGCTAAATACCCATATACATATTTAATCCTCGTCACAACCCTATTGAGATAAGTGGCAAAAGAGTGGTTTCTGTCATTTCTGCCAGGACATCTCCATTCCAATTGCAGAAGCAGAAAAGAGCATATAGGAGGGCACATGGGAATATTTATGGGCCAGGCTCAAAAGGGGTATGCATTACTCCTGCTCACATTTCCTTGGGAAAAACTCACATAGCCACATCTAACTGCAAGAGAAAATGAGAAATGTAGTCTACCTGGTAGAAGAGGAGAACTTAAATGTTGGAGATAAGCTAGCAATCTCGGTCTCCACCATCTTGTTCATCACTCTCCCCAGTATATACAATAGAGCCTGGCACATAGTAGGTGGCCATGAATATTTCTGTTGAATGAATGGGTTTCAACGTTTTTGGTCAGTTATGGGGATCAAAAGCATATAGAACTTGGTTAAGCAATGGTTTCCTAGATGTGACACAAAAAGCACAAGCAACAAAGAAAGAGTAAATTGGACTATATCAAAATTTTAAAATGTTTTCTTCTGCAAAAAAATACCATGAAGAAAGCAAAAGGCACACTAAAGAGAGATCCTGGCAAATCATATATTTAATAAAAGTGTAGTATCCAGAATACAGAAAGAACTCTTACAACTCAACAACAAAAATACAAACAACCCAACTGAAAATCAGGTAAAGGACTTAAATAGACATTGTGCTAATGAAGATATACAAATAGCCAACAAACATATGAAAATATGCTCAATACCATTAGTCGTTAGGGAAATGCAAATCAAAACCACGATGAGATGCCACTTCAAACCCACTAGGAAGGCTATAACTTTTTTAAAAAGAAAATAACAGGTATTGACAAGGATGTAGAGAAAGTGAAACACTCATACACGTCTGGTGGGAACATAAAATGATACAGGTTCTGTGGAAAACATTTTGGCAGTTACTCAACAAGTTAAACATAGACTTGCCATATTACCCAGTAACTCTACTCCTAGGTATATAATGAAAAGAGTTGAAAAGGAGGGAACAACAGCAACAACAACAACAAAAAATAACAGGTGAATTGAGCAACACAAAAGCAAAGGGCAGATAATGTTTCAAGAAGTAAAAAATGGTCAACTTTATTAAATACTTTTACAGGTAATATAGGGACAGACAAATGACGATTGAACTTGTTAGTAGAGAGGTCATTGGTAAATTTGATAAGAAGGAAATTGAAAGAGTGGAAAATATTTTAATATAAACCTGGATGTGTATTAAGGAGAAAATGTGAGATCAGAAAGTGAGGGGTGGATAGACAATTTCTTTTGCGAGTTTTGGTGCTAAGGTGTGGAGAAATATGGGACTATAGCTGGAGGGGGATTTGGTATTAAGAGAGTGTATTTTTAAGAGGGTAGATTCTAGAATGCATCTAGCCAATATAAATGACTGAATGAAACTGACGACATAAAAATCCAAAGGGATAATTGCAGAAGAAAAAATATTGAGAAAGCAAGAGGGGTATTCAGAGCAGTAGTAGATGGGATCGGTAGCAAATGTGGAAATCTTGGCTTTCCATGAGAATGAGTAATATTTACAGATTCTACAGTGGAGAAGGAAATGATTATGGTATGATTACAAATGCAGGTAAGATGGTAGATTTGGTGGGGAAGATATAAAAGAATTTTATCTTGACTCTTCAGTTTTCTCAGTGAAGGATGAGCTAAGGGCATAAAATAACAAGAGTGTGGGTAGGGTTTTGAGAAATTGAGGGGAAGATAAAGTATTGGATATTCATTTTGTATAATGGAAATGGGTGTATAATATGGAAGGATTGATCATTTAAGATATGTGGTCAAGAATTTAAGGTGAGATCAGTTAGCTTTGCCTTGTAAATTTCTACAGCAACATCCATCACTTGTATATAGGAACAAAGCAGGTAGATAGCTAAATTTAACAAGGGTTGTGGTTTTGCCAGGGAAGTACTAGGGTGGGAAAGTGAGTAGGGAGATGAAGGTTGATGAAAGTAAGTGATACTAATGATAAATTGGTAAGCAATGAGGAAATGCGAAAAGAGAAATGTGGCTGATGCTGAAAAGTAATAGAATTCAGAGATTGGAATTCAAAATTGAAGAATTTTTAGAGTTGCGTGTGTGAAGGTGTGTATACCTGCACGTGAGCGAGATATTTTGCTAGGAAGGATAATCAGTTGTAGCCCAAGAGATGTATGTTATAAAATCAGGATTTCAGAGTTGCTGTAATTTTTGAGAATGTCAATGTCTAGTGCATGAGCATTAGAGTGAGTGGCTTAAGTATGATGGAAGAAAATTACCATTGGAATTGAGGGCATGAAAGGTTTGCAAAGCCAAAAATGCTGGATGAATATCCACATAGATGACAGATGTTGAAGTTGCCAAGATGGTGGCAGTACTAAAAGTGGAGAAGAAGACTCAGGAAAGTGTCTAATGAATGAAGGTAAAGAAATAGATGGCGTAGCACATGATATTATCTAATAGCAAGAACTACAAATGAGCTCTGAATTTTGAAAGAGAAAGGAGCAGAAATGGTTTGAAAGTGACAGTGAGTCGACTCCTTGGGGTATGTGAGGAAAACTAACGTTTGCTCAAGAGGACTGCAGGGGAAGTGATTTCCTCAAGGCACAGCCATATTCCAGTCATAAAACAGAGATTAAGGGAACACGGAGAGAACAACTTGAAGCTACTGGGGAGTTTCTTAATGATAGACTATGAGTTACAGAGGGCAGGAAAGAAGCGCTCATGAAGTTGGGGAGAGGGTTGGGTCCAATTCCGTCAAGTGCAGAGCAATACGTGAATAAGGGTCTAGTTAATGATGGATAATCTGCAGGGTGGTGACTTAAGTAAAAGTGATAAGACAAGATGGACCTTGTGACTGCACGGCAGATTGGGAGGTGAATAAAGCCCTCCAGACTACAGATTGCTTAATCTAGGCTGACCTAGAACTAAGAAGAATCCAGAAACACCACTGAAACCTGTTTCCTCTAAATATCATGTATCCTGTATGATGATCCAGCATTTCAAAGATAGACTAGTAAGGACATCTAAGAGGGTAGGCTTGAAAGGAAACTAGTGTGTTTGCTCAAGAGTGTGAGTGTGTATGAAAAATATCAACAGCAAATTCTAATGTCAGAGGGTTGCTACTATAGGCTTATGGAGCCATGCACTATTCTTGGACAACCCAAGGTGCCTGCACAGATGTGGCCCAGATGCAAGCACCAACACTTACTGGGCACCTGCAAAGCCAAAGCTGGGGAAGATGGAAGGCCAAGTGGAAGTGGTATTTTCCCAAGACAGGAATTTATTTACTTAGGCTTCCTAAATGGCAGGTGAACAAAAAATGGAAGAAAGGAAATTAAGCTTCTTTTTGCCTAACATCTCTCCTCAGGAGGAAGTACTTGGAGTTGTATTTCCTACGTAAATTCCCCTGCTAAAACTCCAGGGAGCTCATCAGTGGGCAGATGTTCCCACCTAAGCATGGTTACCAGCAAACATTTATTCAAAATCATGGCTGAATCTGGCTCACATTAGAAGGGTTCTCTTTGTCATTGTCTTATTTTTTTTTTTTTTTTTTTTTTTTTTTTTTTTTTGCTGTACGCGGGCCTCTCATTGCTGTGGCCTCTCCGTTGCGGAGCACAGGCTCCGGACACACAGGCTCCGCGGCCCTGGCTCGCGGGCACAGCCGCTGCGCGGCATGTGGGATCTTCCGGGAAAGGGGCACGAACCCGTGTCCCCTGCATTGGCAGGCGGACTCTCAACCACTGCGCCACCAGGGAAGCCCTGTCATTGTCTTTTAAAAGAACAATTCCCCATGCTTATAAATCCAGACGCAGAACATCAATTCAACCAACCTCAGGAGCCCTGTGGCTACACCTTCCTGCTGGGAATCAGCATGGTCCCCAGAGAATCAATTTGAGGAGTATTACCAAAGTGTTTTCATTTTCAGTGTTTATCCACTGGAATGTCTACGAGTGAAGAATAGACAGGGCAATACAATCCTAAGATTCAATTTCTTTCATCAAATACAAACTGTGTATATGAGCATCAAGGCAAGAGGATGGAGGACTTTAACTGAAATTCCAATAGATATCTAAGTGCAAATCCTGGAACCATCCCATGCTAGCATTGTGAGTTAGGATAGGTACTTAACCACTCTGAGCCTGTTTTCTGATCTCTAAAAAAAAATAGAAGGATAATATCTCATACAGCTGTTGCAAAGATCAACTCAAATAATTCATGTACAGAATATAGCACAACAACCTACAGAATGGGAGAAAATATTTGTAAATCGTGTATCTGATAAGGGATTTTTATTCAGAATATAAAAAGAACTCTTACATGCCTGTGATAAGAAGGCAAATAACCCAACTTTTAAAATGGGCAGAAGATCTAAATAGACATTTCTGCAAGGAAGATATACAAATGGCCAGCAAGCACATTAGAGACGCTTGACATCATTATTCATCAGGAAAACACAAATGAAAACCACAGAAAGATACCATTTCATACCCATTCGGATGGCTAGAATCCAAAAGTCAGTTAATCATAACTGTTGGTGGGGATTTAGAGAAATCAAAACCATCATACACTGTTAGTGAGAATGTAAAATGGTATACCAGTTTTGGAAAAGTTTGGTAGTTTCTCAGAGGGTGAAACAGTGTTACTGTATGACCCACTTGTAGGTATATTCCCAAGGTAAATGCAAATATATGTCCATACAAAAACTTGTACATAAATATTCATAGCAGCAATATTCATAATACCCAAAGATGGAAAGAACCCAAAGGCCCATCAACTGACCAGTGGACAAACAAAATGTGGCAAATCCATACAACAGAATACTATTCAGACATCAAAAGGAATGAAGAACTAATATATGCTACAATATGGCTGAACCTTAAAAACATTATGTAAGTGAAAGAAGTCAGTCACAAAAGACCACATATTATGTGATTCTATTCATATGAAATGCTCAGAACAGGCAAATCTATAGATACAAAATAGATCAATAATTGCTTAAGGCTGAGGCAGAAGTTGTTGGGAGCATAGGGGATTAACAGCTACAAGATACGAGGGTTTCTTTTTGAGGTTTTGAAAACGTTCTAAAATAGACTGGAGGGAACTTCAAGACGTCGGAAGAGTAAGACGTGGAGATCAACTTCCTCCCCACAGAAACATCAGAAATACATCTACACGTGGAACTGCTCCTATAGAACACCCACCGAACGCTGGCAGAAGACCTCAGACCTCCCAAAAGGCAAGAAACTCCCCACGTAGCTGGGTAGGGCAAAAGAAAAAAAGAAAAAGCAGAGACAAAAGAATAGGAACGGGACCTGCACCAGTGGGAGGGAGCCTGAAGGAGGAAAGGTTTCCACACACTAGAAGCCCCTTCACTGGCGGAGACTACAGGTGGCGGACGGGGGCAGCTTCAGAGCCACGGAGGAGAGTGCAGCAACAGGGGTGCGGAGGGCAAAGCGGAGGATTCCCGCACCGAGGATCGGTGCCGACCAGTACTCACCAGCCCGCGAGGCTTGTCTGCTCACCTGCCGGGACGGGCGGGGGCTGGGAGCTGAGGCTTGGGCTTCGGTCTGAGCGCAGGGAGAGGACTGGCAGTGTGAACACAGCCTGAAGGGGTTAGTACGCCACGTCTAGCCAGGAGGGAGTCCAGGAAAAGTCTGGAGCTGCCGCAAAGGCAAGAGACTTTTCCTTCCCTCTGTGTTTCCTGGTGCACGAGCAGAGGGGATTCAGAGCGCCGCCTAAGGGAGCTCCAGAGAGGGGCGCGAGGCGCGGCTAGGAGCGCAGACCCCAGAGATGGGCATGAGATGCTAAGGCTGCTGCTGCCGCCACCAAGAAGCCTGTGTGCGAGCACAGGTCACTATCCACACCTCCCTTCAGGGAGCCTGTGCAGCCCGCCACTGCCAGTGTCCCGTGATCCAGGGACGACTTCCCCGGGAGAACGCACGGTGTGCCTCGGGCTGGTGCAACGTCACGCCGGCGTCTGTCACTGCAGGCTCACCCTGCCTCCATACCCCTCCCTCCCCCCGGCCTGAGTGAGCCAGAGCCCCCAAAGCAGCGGCTCCTATAACCCCGTCCTGTCTGAGCGAAGAACAGACGCTCTCAGGAGACCTACATGCAGAGGCGGTGTCAAATCCAAAGCTGAACCCCGGGAGCTGTGCGAACAAAGAAGAGAAAGGGACATCTCGCCCAGCAGCCTCAGGAGCAGCGGATTAAATCTCCACAATCAACTTGATGTACCCTGCATCGGTGGAACACCTGAATAGACAACGAATCATCCCAAATGGAGGAGGTGGACTTTGGGAGCAACGCTATTTATATATTTTTTCCCTTTTTCTCTTTTTGTGAGTGTGTATGCGTATGCTTCGGTGTGTGATTTTGTCTGTATAGTTTGGCAATTACCGTTTGTCCTAGGGTTCTGTCTGTCCGTTTTTTGTTTTTTTTTTTAGAATAGTTTTCAGCGCTTGTTATCATTGGTGAATTTGTTTCTTCTTCTCGTTTTTCTCTTCTTTCTCGTTTTTTTAATTACTTAAAAAATTTTAATAATAAATTTTTGTCTTTATTTTAATAACACTTTAATAATTTAATTTAATTTAATTTTACATTTTTCTTTCTTTCTTTCTTTCTTTATTTATTTATTTATTTATTTCTCCCTTTTATTCTGAGCCGTGTGCGTGACAGACTCTTGGTGCTCCAGCCAAGCATCAGGGCTGTTCCTCTGACGTGGCAGAGGCAAGTTCAGGATATTGGTCCACCAGAGACCTCCCAGCTCCACGTAATATCAAACGGTGAAAATCTCCCAGAGATCTCCATCTCAACACCAAGACCCAGCTCCACTAAATGACCAGCAAGCTACGGTGCTGGATACCTTATGCCAAACAACTACCAAGAAAGGAACACAACTCCACCCATTAGCAGAGAGGCTGCCTAAAGTCATAGTAAGGTCACAGACATCCCAAAACACACCACCAGACTTGGACCTGCCTACCAAAAAGAAAAGATCCAGCCGCATTGACCAGAACACAGGCACTAGTCCCCTCCACCAGGAAGCCTACACAACCCACTGAACCAACCTTAGCCACTGGGGACAGACACCAAAAACAACGGGAACTACCAACTTGCAGCCTGTGAAAAGGAGACCCCAAACACAGTAATATAAGCAAAATGAGAAGACAGAAAAACACACAGCAGATGAAGGAGCAAGGTAAAAACGCACCAGACCTAACAAATGAAGAGGAAATAGGCAGTCTACCTGAAAAAGTATTCAGAATAATGATAGTAAAGATGATCCAAAATCTTGGAAATAGAATGGAGAAAATACAAGAAAAGTTTCACAAGGACCTAGAAGAACTAAAGAGCAAACAAACAATCATGAACAACACAATAAATGAAATTACATATCCTCTAGAAGGGATCAATAGCAGAATAAATGAAGCAGAAGAACGGATAAGTGACCTGGAAGATAAAATAGTGGGAATAACAACTGGAGAGCAGAATAAAGAAAAAAGAATGAAAAGAATTGAGGACAGTCTCAGAGACCTCTGGGACACGATTAAACGTACCAACATTCAAATTATAGGGCTTCCCAAAGAAAAAGAGAAAAAGAAAGGGACTGAGAAAATATTTGAAGAGATTATAGTTGAAAACTTCCCTAATATGGGAAAGGGAATAGTTAATCAAGTCCAGGAAGCACAGAGAGTCCCATACAGGATAAATCCAAGGAGAAACACGCCAAGACACATAGTAGTCAAACTATCAAAAAGTAAATACAAAGAAAAAATATTAAAAGCAGCAATGGGAAAACAACAAATAACATAGAAGGGAATCCCCATAAGGTTAACAACTGATCTTTGAGCAGAAATTCTGCAAACCAGAAGGGAGGGGCAGGACATATTTAACGTGATGAAAGGGAAAAACCTACAACCAAGATTACTCTACCCAGCAAGGATCTCATTCAGATTTGACAGAGAAATTAAAACCTTTACAGACAAGCAAAAGCTAAGAGAATTCAGCAGAACCAAACCAGCTTTACAGCAAATGCTAAACCAACTTCTCCAGGCAGGAAACACAAGAGAAGGAAATGACTTACAATAACAAATGCAAAACAATTAAGAAAATGGTAATAGGAGCATACATATCGATAATTACCTTAAATGTAAATGGATTAAATGCTCCCACCAAAAGACACAGACTGGCTGAATGGATACAAAAACAAGACCCGTATATATGCTGTCAACAAGAGACCCACTTCAGACCTAGGGAAACATACAGACTGAAAGTGAGGGGATGGAAAAAGATATTCCATGCAAATGAAAATCAAAAGAAAGCTGGAGTAGCAATTCTCATGTCAGACAAAATAGACTTTAAAATAATGACTTACAAGGGACAAAGCAGGACACTACATAATGATCAAGGGATCGATCCAAGAAGAAGATATAACACTTGTAAATATTTATGCACCCAACATAGGAGCACCTCAATACATAAGACAAATACTAACAGCCATAAAAGGGGAAATCGACAGTAACACAATCATAGTAGGCGACTTTAACACCCCACCTTCAACAATGGACAGATCATCCAAAATGAAAAATAATAAGGAAACACAAGCTTTAAATGATACATTAAACAAGATGGACTTAATTGATATTTATAGGACATTCCATCCAAAAACGTCCAGAGATAAACCCATGTACACATGGTCACCTTATCTTGATAAAGGAGGCTAGAGTATACAATGGAGGAAAGACAGCCTCTTCAATAAGTGGTGCTGGGAAAACAGGACAGCTACATGGAAAAGAATGAAATTAGAACACTCCCTAATGCCATACACAAAAATAAACTCAAAATGGATTAAAGACCTTAATGTAAGGCCAGACACACTAAAACTCTTAGAGGAAATAAAAGAAGAACACTCTTTTGAGATAAATCACAGTAAGATCTTGTTTGACCCACCTGCTAAAGAAATGGAAACAAAACTAAAAATAAACAAATGGGACCGAGTGAAACTTAAAAGCTTTTGCACAGCAAAGGAAACCATAAACAAGATGAAAAGACAACCCTCAGAATGGGAGAAAATATTTGCAAATGAAGCAACTGACAAAGGATTAGTCTCCAAAATTTGCAAGCAGCTCATGCAGCTCAATATCAAAAACACAAACCACCCAATCCAAAAATGGGCAGAAGACCTAAATAGACATTTTTCCAAAGAAGATACACAGATTGCCAACAAACACATGAAAGAATGCTCAACGTCGTTAATCATTAGAGAAATGCAAATCAAAACTACAATGCGGTATCATCTCACACCGGTAAGAATGGCCATCATCAAAAAATCTACAAACAATAAATGGACAACCTGGAAGAAATGGACAAATTCTTAGAGAAGGTGTGGAGAAAAGGGAACCCTCATACACTGTTGATGGGAATGTAAATTGATACAGTCACTAAGGAGAACAGTATGGAGGTTCCCTAAAAAACTAAAAATAGAACTACAATACGACACAGCAATCCCACTATGGGGCATATATCCTGAGAAAACCATAATTCAAAAAGAGTCATGTACCACAATGTTCATTGCATCTCTATTTACAATAGCCAGGACTGGGAAGGAACCTAAGTGTCCATCAACAGATGAATGGATAAAGAAGATGTGGCACATGTATACAACGGAATATTACTCAGCCATAAAAAGGAACGAAACTGAGTTATTTGTAGTGAGGTGGATGGACACAGAGTCTGTCATACAGAGTGAAGTAAGTCAGAAAGAGAAAAACAAATACCGTATCCTAACACATATATATGGAATCTTTAAAAAAATATGGTCATGAGGAACCTAGGGGCAAGACGGGAAAAAAGACGCAGACCTGGGCTTCCCTGGTGGTGTACTGGTTGAGAATCCACCTGCCGATGCAGGGGACACGGGTTCGTGCCCCGGTCTGGGAGGATCCCACATGCCACGGAGAGGCTGGGCCCGTGAGCCATGGCCACTGAGCCTGCACGTCCGGAACCTGTGCTCCACAACTGGAGAGGCCACAACAGTGAGTGGCCCGCGAACCGAAAAAAAAAAAAAATGTCGCAGACCTACTAGAGAATGGACTTGAGGACACGGGGAGGGGGAAGGGTAAGCTGGGACAAAGTGAGAGAGTGGCATGGACATATATACACTACCAAATGTAAAACAGATAGCTAGTGGGAAGCAGCCACATAGCACAGGGAGATCAGCTCAGTGCTTTTTGACCACCTAGAGGGGTGGGATAGGGAGGGTGGGAGGGAGGGAGATGCAAGAGGGAGGGGATATGGGTATATACGTATATGTATAGCTGATTCACTTTGTTATAGAGCAGAAACTAATACACCATTGTAAAGCAATCATACTCCAGTAAAGATGTTAAAAAAAAAAGTGTGTTTGTTCAAAATAAATAAATAAATAACTTTCCTAACTGCTTAGGAAAGTTATTTCTCCTTCCTATGAAATGAAAAATGATGTATAAGGGCACTTAGTATTGACTATAAATTCCAGTTCTGTCAGTGTTGGTATCTGGCGCATGAGGGGCACCCAAGTTAGGGAGCTTTTGGTTAATTTCCCTGGGCCATATAGAGCAAAGTGTTCTCTCAAATACTCTGTGGAAATTCGGAGCCTCAAATATGTTTGCCACCTTCCCCCAAGTCATCATATTTATTAACATCCTTGTCTTATTTTTCTAGAAGCAGGAGTTTCTAGCAGATCTTTTCCCTTTGTGAAAGGATGTATTTCTGTGTGAGGTGGATCTAGGCCGCCTTAGTCTGTCCTCTAATGTTCACCTCAGTAGCACTTTACCTGGTTGATAATATCTTTGAGGCCAACTTCCTGTAATGTTTTTCTTTTTCTTTTCTTTTTTTTACCTTAGGAGCACTGTATAATAAAAACTCCATTAAAGATGCAAAACCAAAGTGAGCCATGAAGCAAGACACGATGGGGCCTATCAGCATTCCTAAGCGTGTTCAAGGCGAAAGCATTTCAGAGGGAGTTAAACAACAGTCATTATAGCTATCTTTGTTGACCTCTGACTCTATATGCCAGTCACTGTGTTTGACATACATTAATTCTCATAAAACTTCTGTCATGTTGACATTATTATCTCCCTTTTAAAATGGGGAAAGAGGTTCACATAAATTAAATGACTTTCTCAGGGCAACAGCTAGTAAGTTTCAGGGCTGGATTTGTATCCAAAATAAAGTGGGCTTTGTTTGGTTTTTTGACTCTATTATCTTCTTAGTAGTACTGCATACATTTATTATTTATATGTATTAAAAAGGATAAAATAAGTTTGGACTCCTCTCTCACACAACATGAAGTTCTGTATGATCTAAAGATAAAAATGTTGAAGTAAAATATATATATATTATGGAAAACGTATGCATAATCTAGGAGTCAAGAAAAATTTCTGTGCAAGCTGGAAAACCTAGACACTCTAGAGAAATGACTGACATATTTGAGTGCTTAAAACTTAAAATGTAATCATATGGCAAACGTAAAGGTAAATAAAACCAGAAGACAAATAATACAGGAACATATATTTGTAAGACACATGACAGATAAAGGGTTCAATATCCAACATATAAAAAATTTCCCACACATTAATAAGAAAAGACAAACACCCTAATTGAAAGTGGTTAAAAAGGGTAAAAAGGGCTGTTCAAGGAGGCTGAAAACCCCCTTGCCAATAAACAAGTGAAATTACTCAACTTTACTAGCAATCAGGCGTATTGAAATTAAATTAACAAGGAAATATCACTTTAAGACCATTAAACATGTTATCACACATTGCTGGAGTTTTGTGGAGGTTAATATGTTATCTCATACATTTGCCGAGGGAAATGTGCAGTATATTAAAGCCATTTGGAAGTCAATCTGGCAACCCCTATTAAAATTAAGAATTTACATAAACTTTAACTTAGCAATTCCATTTCCGGGGCCTTCTTCCATAGAAGATAAAAGCACGGGTATATAACAGTGAATATGAACAAGATAAATTTTACGTATATATTGAGATTAATTGCAACGTTTTTTCTAGTAGCCAAAAAACTGGAATCAACTTGAATGTCCTCAATAGAGGAATGGTTTAATAAGTTGTCTTTCACTCAAACCATTGCATTTTACATAACTAGTTTAAAAAGTGTGTTAAGTCTATACCAGACGATGTGGAAAACATTTCTCTGAAATGTTTCTAAGTGAGAAAAACTACGTGCAGTAAAGAGTAAAATAGTGCCCCTATATGTTTTTATGCATACATATGTATGTTACCTTATTTATGAACATAGACAAAGATATGCAAAGATTCACACCAGGCTTTTAACACTGCTTATCCAGTGGAGGAGTGGCTAATGAAGTGTAAAAATCCTATTGATGTACAGGCTTTCTCAATATTTATGTATATGTATGAATATATATATATATAATTCTCAACATTTATATATAATTGCTTTATGTAAATGCACATGTAAATTACATATGTGTAAAGCCATGTACAAAGAGATAGTTGCTGAAAGTGTGCATATCATAGAGAGTGTTTTGAGTTTTTAGAGTTTAGGGTTCTTTTTTTTTAACTTTCTTTCTTGTACTTTGAGTTTTTCAAAATAAAAATTTTACATGATTTTAAGTTTAACATTTTCTAAAGCAAACATTATAGAGCAGGTTAAGGAAATGACCCAGTATCTACAGAATGATTTTTTTGTTCAGTCCTCCAGCAGTTCATCAAACTACATTGAGCAGCAACCGTGACATTGTGTCAGGTGTGTTAAAGTGGTTGGGATTACAGAGATGAATGAAATAGGCTCCTTCTTGTTGTATATTACCACAAGACAAACATATAAATGAACCATTCTAATACAATATGGCTATTGCTTTAATATAAGAATTTGTAGGACCATAGGGGCAATGAACTCTGCAGGCATTGGTGGTAGAGAGGCTTCAGAGGGAAAGAACCATTTGAGCTTAGCCTTAAAGACTGAGGATGCTTTCATCACTCACCAGCCTTAGGTGGGGAAGGGAAAGCAATCCCTTCAAAGAGGAAGGAATCAACATCTAGTCCTATTTCATTCATCAAGAATGTGGAGGAGGAAGTAAACAGTTTATTATTTATAGTCTCAAATGATGGTAATGTGTGGAAGATGGGCAAATGGAACAAGAGACTTTGGAAGAGTCCTGATCAGGAACTAATAAAATGAGAACCTGCTTTGAAACATGCAAGCAGGTTTTTCTGAGGGAAGAAGAACTCTAAGCTGCGTTTAATGAAAGGAAGCAACTGTCAAAGCAATCTGACTGAGTTCAGTACATTAGGTTTGCAGTTGGGGAAGAAATATGGGTTGCTGTTCATTTAGGACCTGTGGAAGAGGTTGGAGAAAAGGGGATAGGTATTCAAGCAATGATTCATTAGGTAGAAAGAAGAGAATGTTAGAAATCAGACACTACTGCCACTTACTGAATAAATTCATCATAAGCCATATACAGACACATTATAAAGTATCTCAAGGTACCAGAATGCTTGACCATTGAGGTAAGGTGCCCCAAAATACTGTGTCTTCAAGGAAAACACAAGGGTTCAGTACTCATGGGTTAGCAGCAGTTAACATAAGACACACTAGCTTTTGGGGAGTGGGGGAGAAAGAAGCAAGGATTATGCATGTATGTATTTATATCAGAGAGGATAACAACAGAAGCCATTTAATCAAATGCTTATTATTGGCCTAATATAATGTCAGGTGTTTTACATAAATTCCCTCATTTAATCCCAGCATGGCTCTAAGATCTAGATACATGTTACTATCATTCCCTTTTTACAGATGAGGAAACTAAGTCTTACAGGAGTTAAAAAACGTACTCAAGGTCAAATAGCTTTTAGGTGGTGATGCTGTAAATTCAGATCGGACTTTAAATCCTATGCTCCCAACTGCTCAACTAGACACTAAGTTATATTCCCCCTGCTAAACCCTAGTCCCAGCCATCATCATATCACACCTGTATTGTCCCAACAGCCTGTCAGCCCTCTGGTCCTACACAGTTCACAACATCCAGTGAACTTTCTAAAACATACATCAGACGACATCACTTTCCTTTATCAAACCATCCAGTGGCCCTCCACTGCACGTAAGATAAAATCCAAGTTCTTACCCTGCAGGTCCCTATGTGACCACTTCTCTGCCAGCCTCTCCAGTCTCGGTCATCAATCTCCGCTCTGCCCCTCTCTGACTGCACTCCAGTCACTCACCCTTCTGCTCTTCCTCAACACACTCTTCTCGTTCTGGCCTCACGGCATTGCTACTTGCTAGTCTACCTAAAATGCTCTTCTTCAAAGTCTTCACACAGCTGACTCGACCTCATTATTCAGATCTTGATTCAAATATCAGCTCCTTAGAGAAGGTTCCCCACACCAACAACAAGAACGACACCCTTGCCCATGAAAACAGAAGTTACTTGAGGACAGGAACTATTGATTTCATGTTCTTCACTCTAATTCCAGAACCAAGAGTAATATCTGACACCTACTAGGCACTCAGGACATATTTGTTTCCTGAAATACTGGTATCTTTTTTAAAGTGTCATACTCATATGCCTATGAGTATATCTACATATATATATATTTATGGATATGTGAGCTTGTTGTCACCTCACAGAAGTGGAATGTACATCCCTCACACAAAATTTGGTTTGAATGTCAAGACTAATGATGCCACACATATACCAAGAAGGTATGTAAAGGATTATTACTCACATAATGAGTTATGCATCAAAAATGCAGTTAGACCAAAAAAAGAAAAAAGAAAAAACTGGTAACTGTGAAGTGTTGGGTAATTAGATGGTTGTGATTCTTTCATTCTATAGATATAGGAATAGTTATAGAAATAATCGAAACATCAAGTTCTACACCTTAAGTATATACAATTTTTACTTATCCATTATACCTCAATAAAACTGAAAAAATGGGATCAGTCTCCATGACAACTTACCCATGGTGTTTGTCTGATAACTAAAACATTGCGTGGTTTATTTAATTTAATTTGGACTTGTTTATGTAAGCCATTATGGCACCTGCAGCATGAGACCAATAAGAAAGGTGAACGTTCCTTTGAATATCTAGTACTATCAAGAGCTAGTACTATATATTCTGAGAAGTGAAATGAGTGCCTTAGTCTCTCTATCAATGTGCAGAACTTCAAAGAAGGTAAAGAGTGCTATGGTGAGACATTGTATTGTGGCTTTAATATGTGCAGAAGATGTGTGACCTTGATTTATATTTTGGGTATCCGTGAGGCAAGAGATTCTATGAGTTCTTTACCCCAAATGAGGCAACCTTGGAGAAGGAATTGTTTGCATTGGCCAGAACAGATGGTCAGACCGCTGGCAGTGGCCCAAAGATCTATAAAAATGTGAAGATGAGGCCAATTGTTGGCTAAGACATGGCCAAGTGCTCAGATAACTGGCTAAAGTTTGGCCAACTGAGCTGATCCTGTGTCCTGTCCTTTATCAGGAACATTCTGATTAAGAGATGAAAAGCAGCAAGAGTCAAGCAAGCTCCATTAAGTGGGACAGTGGCAATGCCATTGGTTAAGTGAATGAACCCCCTTTGGTATTCACTGTGTTGAGCCTAAGGGGCTCCCCAGGTATCCAAGTGTTCTAAGAGATGACCTCCTCTAGCACTGTGGCATCCGGCAAGGGACCCAGCACAGGGGACGTTACCCTCTCCTGAAAGTAGGGTATGCAGAGAGCCCAGGTTCAGCTCCATCCTGTAGCAAGGAGGCCTCACTAGCTGTGCTGGGCTTGCAGGGTGCTGTTTCCATGATCAAAGGCCTAACGGGCAGCTGTATACTGAGGGTCACAGGTTCAGGACCTGAGATAGTCTATATTTCCAGGAAAGTCCAGTATGCACCCACCAATTGCTACACTAATGGCATACAGCATTGGGCCAAGGAAGGTAGTTCCTTGTATCAGAAGCCCATGCAACTAACGGCCATCACTGATGGTAGAGGGACTCCAAGATATATGAGAGAAGGTTGCTAAAGCTCCCACAGTGAAGGAATCCCGGGGGGCCGTAACAGGAATGCCTGTTCTCTGGCCATTCAGGCAGATTCTAGTATCTTTTTACAGGGGGTCTCATTCAAGTTGGGCCTATTTGCAAGTTACAGAACAAAAAAAAGCTTTGTAAATGAGGAGTGTTGCCCCCAGAATCTAAATATGTCGAAAACATGTTGGGCTTGTTTTAACAATGTGGGTCCTAAGAAGACTAAAAGCTGTTTCTTGACACTGTCAGGACTGGAGCAGCCCTCAACTTACTAAATAATTTTCAGGAGCTTAACTGAAGTGGTGGGGCCCTGTACTATGTGTCTCATGTGAATCTCCTCAAAGGAGGATGTCATTAGTGTGATGTCATAACTGTGTACCCGAAAAAAGTTAGAGCTGGTTAAAATATTGCCTGTGAAGACTATGTGAGATGGCAGGCGTGGAGACTGAGCCCATTGAGTACCCAGGTGAAGGTGTATTGTGTCCCTTTAAAGGTGAAGGTTAACTGCAGCTGAGAGGTTGTTGAACTAGGCACTGAATAGAACATGCTAGCCAAATACTTTGCTCTAACTGCAAAGTATTTACCAGTTACTTATTTATTATTGGGTGGAATCAGTCACTTCAATAGGTGGGGCCATGACGCCAAGGGTACGAATTCACACTGAGGCACCGGTCCTGTTTTGCCGGGTTTAAGAACAAGTAAAACTTGGCTGTTAAATGCAGCAGAAGTGGGGATAACCACACCTTCTCTAACTAGGTCTTATATAATGGGTTTCAATCTGTGAAAACCGTGCTTTCATTTAGATTGAACCTTTTCTTAAACACTGAGGTGAAAGGTATTATTTTAACTAGGGGGAAAGGTCCATAGGGTCCCATAGTTTTCAAGCTGATTATAAGGGCCAGAGACTTAACTTGATTACTTATTGGGTCAGGTTCTCCACGTGCACTAGAGGATATTTTAGGGTAATGGATGTCTTGGCTATGGAAAAGTTAGGCAAGGAAATAATTCGGATGGTTCAGGTTAGGCATATCTGTTTCTATTTTATGTTCACCTACTCCCTGGCTGGGAGTGGATGAACATAAAGTGTGGCCAGATGTGGGCCAGAAGGGGAAGGGGAATTAATGAGGCTTCAAAACTGTCTATTGTCAAACATCAAAAGTGGAATCAGATTATGACACACACTGCCACCACCCATACAGCACCCCTCTCCCCATCTGGGACCTCCCAAACACACACGGAAACACCAAGTCCATTTCCTCCTCACCAGCAGGATAAAGTGTTCAGGAAGAAATCTGTCTAAAGAGCTCAGTCCTCACACAGTCCTTATTCCCGGTGTCTGGCTAACTATGGACTGGCTGGTCTGGGCCCCAAACTGGCAGGATACTACCTCCCTCCCTTCTCACACGCCTGCACCTTCCTGCCTTCCTTCAGTCCCCATCACCGAAGAACAGACAGAGATACACACACATCTTTCTACAACAGCTTGTACATCAATAGCTGAGGGCTTTTTTATTTGGTCTCTACACAGGTGACCATGTCTCCAGTGCTTTCTCTGGAGAGACAACAGAGACAGCAAGGTCTCAGTCACCTGATAGACCCAGGGCAGCACTTTATGAACTGCTGGAAGAGCCCTCTGCGACGTTTTCATCCTCCTCTGGCTCTTTAGTCATTGTTGTACTCCGCCAGTAATAGAATGCTAGCATCTTTGACTTCTTCTGTGTAGAACCTCTTCCCGAATTCTGACGACGGACTGATTTTGTTAACTCGACCACCTCCTGAATCTGGTCGGAAAACAAAGTGATACAGAAAGATATTGATTTGGGGAAAGAGGATGGGAAGGAGAACTTTGAGAGAATGGGTGTGGATTGAGAGGGGGTTTGTGCCAGGGAAGGGCTGGGTAAGTCTTGGGTGGGGGATGAAGAGGAGGCACGTGAGTCGGGTAATCTGACCTCTTCCATCTTAGAGCCCTGGAGTGGAGAATTCACCCTCTCCCTTCTGCGTTGGCCCCCCGGTGTTTGTTGCTCTGACCTCTCGGTGTTTGTCCGTGCATCACGGTTAGGCTCCTGGGGGACTGTAGTTTCCTCTGCCATGTCAGTAGCAACAGTGTGCTCTACTCCAAGGCTCCTGGCCTCTCTATATATACCCTGCCAGGACAATGAAGAGCCACACCCATCAGCTTTGATTGGTCAGCCAATGGTAGCGCTGGAGTGGCTGTGACATCACAAAGCACTACCCTTGAAGATACGTGGGGCGAGGGGAGGGGTGCAGAGGAGTCTACGTGCTCTGGTTAGAGAAAGGGATTGCTTCCTCAACACCCAGTAAAGAGCCTTCCCAAATTGACCTTCCACTCTTCCTCATCTTCTCTGGTTCAATCCTTGTGGTGCACATGTTAGGGAGAAGGTGTTCCCTCCAAACCATTCCACATGGCCACCCCCATTCAGTGTTTAATTCTGTTGTCTCCCAGATCTCATCACCTGGTATTGTGTGGTTTTTAAAAACTTTTTATTTTAGAACAGTTTTAGGTTTTCAGAGTAATTGTGAAGATCTTATTCATACACTCCACAAGAAATTTCCCTTCTTAACATTGAACATTAGTATGGTACAATTGTTCAACTTAGTGAACCAACACTGAAACAGTATTATTAACTAAAGTCTGTACTTCATCAGAATTCCTTTTTTTTTTAAATGTTGAGCCTTCTTTTAATTAATTTATTTTTATTTTTGGTTGTGTTGGTTCTTCATTTCTGTGTGTGGGCTTTCCCTAGTTGTGGCAAGCAGGGGCCACTCTTCATCGTGATGGGCGGGCCTCTCACTGTCGCGGCCTCTCTTGTTGCGGAGCACAGGCTCCAGATGCGCAGGCTCAGCGGCTGTGGCTCACGGGCCTTGTTGCTCTGCGGCATGTCGGATCTTCCCAGATCAGGGCTCGAACCCGTGTCCCCTGCATCATCAGGCAGATTCTCAACCACTGTGCCACCGTGGAAGCCCCAGATTGCCTTATTTTTTACCTAAAGTTCTTCTTCTGTCCCAGGATCCCAACCAAGATTCTACATTCAATTTAGTCATTCCATGTTATAACTTCTTAGGCTCCTCTTGGCTGTGACAGTTTTATAGACTTCTTGTTTTTGAAGACTTTGACAGTTTGGGGTCTTGTGTTTTGTCTTTTACATTAGGTTTGCAGATGTTATTGCTCTTATAGGTAAAAGTTTTTATAAGTTTCTTCTTCCAGAGAACCTCAAATCAAGTCAGTACCATCAGTGTTATGGACTTCCCCGTGGCAATGGTTGAACTAATCTCTTGGCTTTGTCACAGAGGTGACACAAATGTTTTTCTCTAGAGGTCTGAGGATCAGGATCATTTTTATTTATGACAGAGGCACAGGGGCAGCAGCAGAAGCATTTTGTAAGGTACTAGTGAGTCATTTACTTTTAGAAGTATGACCTCAGCATCCCACATAGTTAACGGCTCTTCCTCCACACGAGTGACCATCCAATGGACCTGTATATTTAACAGACTGTCAGTCTTTCTCCTGAGCTCTATATAGAAAGGGGGCCAACATGTGGTTGAGACACAACCAGTGTTCACAAGGTAAGAGTCATTTATTTGAGGTTAGTATCAGTCGCACCTTAGTTTGGAATTGAAACACGTGATTCAACCTGAGAATCACAAATAGGTCCAGGTTGAGACACAGGATTCAGGACTGCTTTAAGGAAGGTCCCAATCCAAGAATCCTTTCACTATATGCCAAGTTGCTCAACTGACTTATGTTGGTCAAAGCTTTAGCAGACACTCAGTAGGACTAACAAATGCAGCACAAAGAAGCAAGTTCAAAGCACAAGCTAGCCAGCAGTCAGTAGCCCAAGTGCCTGTTCACCAGCATAGAGCAGAGCCAGTTAGAAAGCCAAAGCAAGAGAAGAAAGACCCCCGGTGGTAAGGGATAGCACCTTGATGTCCTGCTCACAGGACCAGTTGTTGTAATCACACCACAGAGACAGGATGGACCCTTCAACCCAAATTCGGTTTGGATGTCGAGACTGATAACACATACACCTAGAGAGTATGAAAAACCTTACTACATAAGGAGGCTTTCTGGGGAGAGCAGGGCAGGCTCTCAAGCAGGTTCAAGAATGGCTTGAGAGAGCAGAAGAAGGAGACTGGCTTGGCTTTTATGGTGGTGAGGGGATGACGCTGGAGTGTTCCCACACACAGGTCAGGTTTTGCACAGCCTGAACTTCCTCCTGGCCCACAGAAGAGAGAGTACCTGAGCTTTCTTATCCGATCTAGGGAAGCAGGGAAAGAGGCAGTGGTAGGGCTCTTTTATAGAATAATGTTGTGTAAATGCAAGGTGTTTAGCACAGTTTAGAATTCTCATAACCATTATAACCACACTTATATTGTTTTCAGTTAAACTACGTTTCACTAGATTCGTATTTCCCAAATTATGGTCCTTTAAATATTATTTAAGGTGGCTTAGAATTATCTTGTTTCATCACAGAGAAACTGTGTAGAAAGAGAAAAGACTGCTAGCCTCAGGAGGTCTGACACACTGGTCACAAAAGAGCAGACTTCATTGTACTATCTGCTGAATTATGAGGGGTTTCTAACATGTTTCCCATCCTGGGTGACTACTGTAGCACCCAAAGACTGTAATAATAATTACCGAAACTAACATTTATTGACTACTAACTCTATGTAGGAATTATGCTAAATACCCATATACATATTTAATCCTCGTCACAACCCTATTGAGATAAGTGGCAAAAGAGTGGTCTCTGTCATTTCTGCCAGGACATCTCCATTCCAATTGCAGAAGCAGAAAAGAGCATATAGGAGGGCACATGGGAATATTTATGGGCCAGGCTCAAAAGGGGTATGCATTACTCCTGCTCACATTTCCTTTGGAAAAACTCACATAGCCACATCTAACTACAAGAGAAAATGAGAAATTTAGTCTACCTGGTAGAAGAGGAGAACTTAAATGTTGGAGATAAGCTAGCAATCTCTGTCTCCACCATCTTGTTCATCACTCTCCCCAGTATTTACAGTAGAGCCTGGCACATAGTAGGTGGCCATGAATATTTCTGTTGAATGAATGGGTTTCAACGTTTTTGGTCAGTTATGGGGATCAAAAGCATATAGAACTTGGTTAAGCAATGGTTTCCTAGATATGACACAAAAAGCACAAGCAACAAAGAAAGAGTAAATTGGACTATATCAAAATATTAAAATGTTTTCTTCTGCAAAAAAATACCATGAAGAAAGCAAAAAGGCACACCAAAGAGAGATCCTGGCAAATCATATATTTAATAAAAGTGTAGTATCCAGAATACAGAAAGAACTCTTACAACTCAACAACAAAAATACAAACAACCCAACTGAAAATCAGGTAAAGGACTTAAATAGACATTGTGCTAATGAAGATATACAAATAGACAACAAACATACGAAAATATGCTCAATACCATTAGTCGTTAGGGAAATGCAAATCAAAACCACGATGAGATGCCACTTCATACCCACTAGGAAGGCTATAACTTTTTTAAAAATAAATAACAGGTATTGACAAGGATGTAGAGAAAGTGAAACACTCATACACGTCTGGTGGGAACATAAAATGATACAGGTTCTGTGGAAAACATTTTGGCAGTTACTCAACAAGTTAAACATAGACTTGCCATATTACCCAGTAACTCTACTCCTAGGTATATAATGAAAAGAGTTGAAAAGGAGGGAACAACAGCAACAACAACAACAACAAAAAGAACAGGTGAATTGAGCAACACAAAAGCAAAGGGCAGATAATGTTTCAAGAAGTAAAAAATTGACAACTTTATTAAATACTTTTACAGGTAATATAGGGACAGACAAATGACGATTGAAATTGTTAGTAGAGAGGTCATTGGTGCATTTGATAAGAAGGAAATTGAAAGAGTGGAAAATATTTTAACATAAACCTGGATGTGTATTAAGGAGAAAATGTGAGATCAGAAAGTGAGGGGCGGATAGACAATTTCTTTTGTGAGTTTTGGTGCTAAGGGGAGGAGAAATATGGGACTATAGCTGGAGGGGGATTTGGTATTAAGAGAGTGTAATTTTAAGAGGGTAGATTCTAGAATGCATCTAGCCAATATAAATGACTGACTGAAACTGACGACATAAAAATCCAAAGGGATAATTGCAGAAGAAAAAATATTGAGAAAGCAAGAGGGGTATTCAGAGCACTAGTAGATGGGATCGCTAGCAAATGTGGAAATCTTGGCTTTCCATCAGAATGAGTAATATTTACAGATTCTACAGTGGAGAAGGAAATGATTATGGTATGATTACAAATGCAGGTAAGATGGTAGATTTGGTGGGGAAGATATAAAGTAATTTTCTCTTGACTCTTCAGTTTTCTCAGTGAAGGATGAGATAAGGGCATAAAATAACAAGAGTGAGGGTAGGGTTTTGAGAAATTGAGGGGAAGATAAAGTATTGGATATTCATTTTGTATAATGGAAATGGGTGTATAATATGGAAGGATTGATAATTTAAGATATGTGGTCAAGAATTTAAGGTGAGATCAGTTAGCTTTGCCTTGTAAATTTCTACAGCAACATCCACCACTCGTATATAGGAACATAGCAGGTAGATAGCTAAATTTAACAAGGGTTGTGGTTTTGCCATGGAAATACTAGGGTGGGAAGTGAGTAGGGAGATGAAGGTTGATGAAAGTAAGTGATACTAATGATAAATTGGTAAGCAATGAGGAAATGCGAAAAGAGAAACTTGGTTGATGCTGAAAAGTAGTAGAATTCACAGATTGGAGTTCAAAATTGAAGAATTTTTAGAGTTGGGTGTGTGTAGGTGTGTATACCTGCACGTGAGGGAGGTATTTTGCTAGGAAGGATAATCAGTTGTAGCCCAAGAGATGTATGTTATAAAATCAGGATTTCAGAGTTGCTGTAATTTTTGAGAATGTCAATGTCTAGTGCATGAGCATTAGAGTGAGTGGCTTAAGTATGATGGAAGAAAAATACCATTGGAATTGAGGGCATGAAAGGTTTGCATAGCCAAAAATGCTGGATGAATATCCACATAGATGACAGATGTTGAAGTTGCCAAGATGGTGGCAGTACTAAAAGTGGAGAAGAAAACTCAGGAAAGTGTCTAATGAATGAAGGTAAAGAAATAGATGGCATAGCACATGATATTATCTAATAGCAAGAACTACAAATGAGCTCTGAATTTTGAAAGAGAAAGGAGCAGAAATGGTTTGAAAGTGACAGTGAGTCGACTCCTTGGGGTATGTGAGGAAAACTAACGTTTGCTCAAGAGGACTGCAGGGGAAGTGATTTCCTCAAGGCACAGCCATATTCCAGTCATAAAACAGAGATTAAGGGAACATGGAGAGAACAACTTGAAGCTTCTGGGGTGTTTCTTAATGATAGACTATGTGTTACAGAGGGCAGGAAAGAAGCGCTCATGAAGTTGGGGAGAGGGTTGGATCCAATTCCGTCAAGTGCAGAGCAATACGTGAACAAGGGTCTAGTTAATGATGGATAATCTGCAGGGTGGTGACTTAAGTAAAAGTGATAAGACAAGATGGACCTTGTGACTGCACGGCAGATTGGGAGGTGAGTAAAGCCCTCCAGACTACAGATTGCTTAATCTAGGCTGACCTAGAACTAAGAAGAATCCAGAAACACCACTGAAACCTGTTTCCTCTAAATATCATGTATCCTGTATGATGATCCAGCATTTCAAAGATAGACTAGTAAGGACATCTAAGAGGGTAGGCTTGAAAGGAAACTAGTGTGTTTGCTCAAGAGTGTGAGTGTGTATGAAAAATATCAACAGCAAATTCTAATGTCAGAGGGTTGCTACTATAGGCTTATGGAGCCATGCACTATTCTTGGACAACCCAAGGTGCCTGCACAGATGTGGCCCAGATGCAAGCACCAACACTTACTGGGCACCTGCAAAGCCAAAGCTGGGGAAGATGGAAGGCCAAGTGGAAGTGGTATTTTCCCAAGACAGGAATGTATTTACTTAGGCTTCCTAAATGGCAGGTGGACAAAAAATGGAAGAAAGGAAATTAAGCTTCTTTTTGCCTAACATCTCTCCTCAGGAGGAAGTACTTGGAGTTGTATTTCCTACGTAAATTCACCTGCTAAAACTCCAGGGAGCTCATCAGTGGGCAGATGTTCGCACCTAAGTATGGTTACCAGCAAACATTTATTCAAAATCATGGCTGCATCTGGCTCACATTAGAAGGGTTCTCTTTGTCATTGTCTTTTAAAAGAACAATTCCCCATGCTTATAAATCCAGACTCAGAACATCAATTCAACCAACCTCAGGAGCCCTGTGGCTACACCTTCCTGCTGGGAATCAGCATGGTCCCCAGAGAATCAATTTGAGGAGTATTACCAAAGTGTTTTCATTTTCAGTGTTTATCCACTGGAATGTCTACGAGTGAAGAATAGACAGGGCAATACAATCCTAAGATTCAATTTCTTTCATCAAATACAAACTGTGTATATGAGCATCAAGGCAAGAGGATGGAGGACTTTAACTGAAATTCCAATAGATATCTAAGTGCAAATCCTGGAACCATCCCATGCTAGCATTGTGAGTTAGGATAGGTACTTAACCACTCTGAGCCTGTTTTCTGATCTCTAAAAAAAAATAGAAGGATAATATCTCATACCGCTGTTGCAAAGATCAACTCAAATAATTCATGTACAGACTATAGCACAACAACCTACAGAATGGGAGAAAATATTTGTAAATCGTGTATCTGATAAGGGATTTTTATTCAGAATATATAAAGAACTCTTACATGCCTGTGATAAGAAGGTAAATAACCCAACTTTTAAAATGGGCAGAAGATCTAAATAGACATTTCTGCAAGGAAGATATACAAATGGCCAGCAAGCACATTAGAGACGCTTGACATCATTATTCATCAGGAAAACACAAATGAACACCACAGAAAGATACCATTTCATACCCATGCGGATGGCTAGAATCCAAAAGTCAGATAATCATAACTGTTGGTGGGGATTTAGAGAAATCAGAACCATCATACACTGTTAGTGAGAATGTAAAATGGTATACCTGCTTTGGAAAAGTTTGGTAGTTTCTCAGAGGGTGAAACAGTGTTACTGTATGACCCACTTGTAGGTATATTCCCAAGATAAATGCAAATATATGTCCATACAATAACTTGTACATAAATATTCATAGCAGCAATACTCATTATACCCAAAGGTGGAAACAACCCAAATGCCCATCAACTGACCAGTGGACAACCAAATGTGGCAAATCCATACAACAGAATACTATTCAGACATCAAAAGGAATGAAGAACTAATATATGCTACAATATGGCTGAACCTTAAAAACATTATGCTAAGTGAAAGAAGTCAGTCACAAAAGACCACATATTATATGATTCTATTCATATGAAATGCTCAGAACAGGCAAATCTATAGATACAAAATAGATCAATAACTGCTTATGGCTGAGGCAGAAGTTGTTGGGAGCATAGGGGATTCACAGCTACAAGATACGAGGGTTTCATTTTGAGGTGTTGAAAACGTTCTAAAATAGACTGGAGGGAACTTCAAGACGTCGGAAGAGTAAGACGTGGAGATCACCTTCCTCCCCACAGAAGGATCAGCAATACATCTACACGTGGAACTGCTCCTATAGAACACCCACTGAACGCTGGCAGAAGACCTCAGACCTCCCAAAAGGCAAGAAACTCCCCACGTAGCTGGGTAGGGCAAAAGAAAAAAAGAAAAAGCAGAGACAAAAGAATAGGAACGGGACCTGCACCAGTGGGAGGGAGCCTGAAGGAGGAAAGGTTTCCACACACTAGAAGCCCCTTCACTGGCGGAGACTACAGGTGTCGGACGGGGGCAGCTTCGGAGCCACGGAGGAGAGTGCAGCAACAGGGGTGCGGAGGGCAAACTGGAGAGATTCCCGCACGGAGGATCGGTGCCGACCAGTACTCACCAGCCCGCGAGGCTTGTCTGCTCACCTGCCGGGACGGGTGGGGGCTGGAAGCTGAGGCTTGGGCTTCGGTCTGAGCGCAGGGAGAGGACTGGCAGTGTGAACACAGCCTGAAGGGGTTAGTACGCCACGTCTAGCCAGGAGGGAGTCCAGGAAAAGTCTGGAGCTGCCGCAAAGGCAAGAGACTTTTTCTTCCCTCTGTGTTTCCTGGTGCACGAGCAGAGGGGATTCAGAGCGCCGCCTAAAGGAGCTCCAGAGACGGGCGCGAGGCGCGGCTAGGAGCGCAGACCCCAGAGATGGGCATGAGATGCTAAGGCTGCTGCTGCCGCCACCAAGAAGCCTGTGTGCGAGCACAGGTCCCTATCCACACCTCCCTTCAGGGAGCCTGTGCAGCCCGCCACTGCCAGTGTCCCGTGATCCAGGGACGACTTCCCCGGGAGAACGCACGGTGTGCCTCGGGCTGGTGCAACGTCACGCCGGCCTCTGTCACTGCAGGCTCACCCTGCCTCCGTACCCCTCCCTCCCCCCGGCCTGAGTGAGCCAGAGCCCCCAAAGCAGCGGCTCCTATAACCCCGTCCTGTCTGAGCGAAGAACAGACGCTCTCAGGAGACCTACACGCAAAGGCGGGGTCAAATCCAAAGCTGAACCCGGGGAGCTGTGCGAACAAAGAAGAGAAAGGGAAATCTCGCCCAGCAGCCTCAGGAGCAGCGGATTAAATCTCCACAATCAACTTGATGTACCCTGCATCGGTGGAACACCGGAATAGACAACGAATCATCCCAAATGAAGGAGGTGGACTTTGGGAGCAACGCTATTTATACATTTTTTCCCTTTTTCTCTTTTTGTGAGTGTGTATGCGTATGCTTCGGTGTGTGATTTTGTCTGTATAGTTGGGCTCTTACCGTTTGTCCTAGGGTTCTGTGTGTCCGTTTTTTGGGTTTTTTTTAGTATAATTTTCAGCGCTTGTTATCATTGGTGAATTGTTTTCTTCGTCTGGTTTTTCTCTTCTTTCTAATTTTTTTAATTACTTAAAAAATTTTAATAATATATTTTTGTTCTTTATTTTAATAACTTTTTAATAATTTAATTTAATTTAATTTTACATTTTTCTTCCTTTCTTTCTTTCTTTCTTTCTTTCTTTCTTTCTTTCTTTCTTTCTTCTCCCTTTTATTCTGAGCCGTGTGCGTGACAGAATCTTGGTGCTCCAACCTTAGCCACTGGGGACAGACACCAAAAACAACGGGAACTACGAACCTGCAGCCTGTGAAAAGGAGACCCCAAACACAGTAAGATAAGCAAAATGAAAAGACAGAAAAACACACAGCAGATGAAGGAGCAAGGTAAAAACGCACCAGACCTAACAAATGAAGAGGAAATAGGCAGTCTACCTGAAAAAGTATTCAGAATAATGATAGTAAAGATGATCCAAAATCTTGGAAATAGAATGGAGAAAATACAAGAAAAGTTTCACAAGGACCTAGGAGAACTAAAGAGCAAACAAACAATCATGAACAACACAATAAATGAAATTACACATTCTCTAGAAGGGATCAATAGCAGAATAAATGAGGCAGAAGAACGGATAAGTGACCTGGAAGATAAAATAGTGGGAATAACTACTGGAGAGCAGAATAAAGAAAAAAGAATGAAAAGAATTGAGGACAGTCTCAGAGACCTCTGGGACACGATTAAATGTACCAACATTCAAATTATAGGGGTTCCCAAAGAAAAAGAGAAAAAGAAAGGGACTGAGAAAATATTTGAAGAGATTATAGTTGAAAACTTCCCTAATATGGGAAAGGGAATAGTTAATCAAAGTCCAGGAAGCACAGAGAGTCCCATACAGGATAAATCCAAGGAGAAACACGCCAAGAAACATAGTAGTCAATCTATCAAAAAGTAAATACAAAGAAAAAGTACTAAAAGCAGCAAGAGAAAAACAACAAATAACATAGAAGGGAATCCCCATAAGGTTAACAGCTGATCTTTGAGCAGAAATTCTGCAAACCAGAAGGGAGGGGCAGGACATATTTAACGTGATGAAAGGGAAAAACCTACAACCAAGATTACTCTACCCAGCAAGGATCTCATTCAGATTTGACAGAGAAATTAAAACCTTTACAGACAAGCAAAAGCTAAGAGAATTCAGCAGAACCAAACCAGCTTTACAGCAAATGCTAAACCAACTTCTCCAGGCAGTAAACACAAGAGAAGGAAAAGACTTACAATAACAAATGCAAAACAATTAAGAAATGGTAATAGGAGCATACATATCGATAATTACCTTAAATGTAAATGGATTAAATGCTCCCACCAAAAGACACAGACTGGCTGAATGGATACAAAAACAAGACCCGTATATATGCTGTCAACAAGAGACCCACTTCAGACCTAGGGAAACATACAGACTGAAAATGAGGGGGTGGAAAAAGATATTCCATGCAAATGAAAGTCAAAAGAAAGCTGGAGTAGCAATGCTCATATCAGACAAAATAGACTTTAAAATAATGGCTTACAAGGGACAAAGCAGGACACTACATAATGATCAAGGGATCGATCCAAGAACAAGATATAACACTTGTAAATACTTATGCACCCAACATAGGAGCACCTCAATACATAAGACAAATACTAACAGCCATAAAAGGGGAAATCGACAGTAACACAATCATAGTAGGCGACTTTAACACCCCACTTTCAACAATGGACAGATCATCCAAAATGAAAAAAAATAAGGAAACACAAGCTTTAAATGATACATTAAACAAGATGGACTTAATTGATATTTATAGGACATTCCATCCAAAAACGTCCAGAGATAAACCCATGTACACATGGTCACCTTATCTTGATAAAGGGGGCTAGAGTATACAATGGAGGAAAGACAGCCTCTTCAATAAGTGGTGCTGGGAAAACTGGACAGCTACATGGAAAAGAATGAAATTAGAACACTCCCTAATGCCATACACAAAAATAAACTCAAAATGGATTAAAGACCTTAATGTAAGGCCAGACACACTAAAACTCTTAGAGGAAATAAAAGAAGAACACTCTTTTGAGATAAATCACAGTAAGATCTTGTTTGACCCACCTCCTAAAGAAATGGAAACAAAACTAAAAATAAACAAATGGAACGAGTGAAACTTAAAAGCTTTTGCACAGCAAAGGAAACCATAAACAAGATGAAAAGACAACCCTCAGAATGGGAGAAAATATTTGCAAACGAAGCAACTGACAAAGGATTAGTCTCCAAAATTTACAAGCAGCACATGCAGCTCAATATCAAAAAAACAAACCACCCAATCCAAAAATGGGCAGAAGACCTAAATAGACATTTTTTCAAAGAAGATACACAGATTGCCAACAAACACATGAAAGTATGCTCAACGTCATTAATCATTAGAGAAATGCAAATCAAAACTACAATGCGGTATCATCTCACACCGGTCAGAATGGCCATCATCAAAAAATCTACAAACAATAAATGGACAACCTGGAAGAAATGGACAAATTCTAAGAGAAGGTGTGGAGAAAAGGGAACGCTCATACACTGTTGGTGGGAATGTAAATTGATACAGTCACTAAGGAGAACAGTATGGAGGTTCCCTAAAAAACTAAAAATAGAACTACAATATGACCCAGCAATCCCACTATGGGGCATATATCCTGAGAAAACCATAATTCAAAAAGAGTCATGTACTACAATGTTCATTGCAGCTCTAATTACAATAGCCAGGACTTGGAAGGAACCTAAGTGTCCATCAACAGATGAATGGATAAAGAAGATGTGGCACATGTATACAATGGACTATTACTCAGCCATAAAAAGGAACGAAACTGAGTTATTTGTAGTGAGGTGGATGGACCCAGAGTCTGTCATACAGAGTGAAGTAAGTCAGAAAGAGGAAAACAAATACCGTATGCTAACACATATATATGGAATCTTTAAAAAAAAATGGTCATGAGGAACCTAGGGGCAAGACGGGAAAAAAGACGCAGACCTGGGCTTCCCTGGTGGCATACTGGTTGAGAATCCGCCTGCCGATGCAGGGGACACGGGTTCGTGCCCCGGTCTGGGAGGATCCCACATGCCGCGGAGCGGCTGGGCCCGTGAGCCATGGCCACTGAGCCTGCGCCTCCGGAACCTGTGCTCCACAACTGGAGAGGCCACAACAGGGAGAGGCCCGCGTACAGAAAAAAAGAAAAAAAAGTCGCAGACCTTCTAGAGAATGGACTTGAGGACACGGGGAGGGGGAAGGGTAAGCTGGGACAAAGTGAGAGAGTGGCATGGACATATATACACTACCAAATATAAAACAGATAGCTAGTGGGAAGCAGCCACATAGCACAGGGAGATCAGCTCAGTGCTTTTTGACCACCTAGAGGGGTGGGATAGGGAGGGTGGGAGGGAGGGAGACGCAAGAGGGAGGGGATATGGGTATATACGTATATGTATAGCTGATTCACTTTGTTATAGAGCAGAAACTAATACACCATTGTAAAGCAATCATACTCCAGTAAAGATGTTAAAAAAATAAAGTGTGTTTGCTCAAAATAAATAAATAAATAACTTTCCTAACTGCTTAGGAAAGTTATTTCTCCTTCCTATGAAATGTAAAATGATCTATAAGTGCACTTAGTATTGACTATAAATTCCAGTTCTGTCAGTGATGGTATCTGGCGCATGAGGGGCACCCAAGTTAGGGAGCTTTTGGATAATTTCACTGGGCCATATAGAGCAAAGTGTTCTCTCAAATACTCTCTGGAAATTCGGAGCCTCAAATATGTTTGCCACCTTCCCCCAAGTCATCACATTTATTAACATCCTTGTCTTATTTTTCTAGAAGCAGGAGCTTCAAGCAGATCTTTTCCCTTTGTGAAAGGATGTATTTCTGTGTGAGGTGGATCTAGGCCACCTTAGTCTGTCCTCTAATGTTCACGTCAGTAGCACTCTACCTGGTTGATAATATCTTTGAGGCCAACTTCCTGTAATGTTCTTCTTTTTCTTTTCTTTTTTTTTACCTTAGGAGCACTGTATAACAAAAACTCCATTAAAGATGCAAAACCAAAGTGAGCCATGAAGCAAGACACGATGGGGCCTATCAGCATTCCTAAGCGTGTTCAAGGTGAAAGCATTTCAGAGGGAGTTAAACAACAGTCATTATAGCTATCTTTGTTGACCTCTGACTCTATATGCCAGTCACTGTGTTTGACATACATTAATTCTCATAAAACTTCTGTCATGTTGACATTATTATCTCCCTTTTACAAATGGGGAAAGAGGATCACATAAATTAAATGACTTTCTCAGGGCAACAGCTAGTAAGTTTCAGGGCTGGATTTGTATCCAAAATAAAGTGGGCTTTGTTTGGTTTTTTGACTCTCTTTTCTTCTTAGTAGTACTGCATACATTTATTATTTATATGTATTAAAAAGGATAAAATAAGTTTGGACTCCTCTCTCACACAACATGAAGTTCTGTATGATCTAAACATAAAAATGTTGAAGTAAAATATATATATTATGGAAAACGTATGTATAATCTAGGAGTCAAGAAAAATTTCTGTGTAAGCTGGAAAACCTAGACACTCTGGAGAAATGACTGACATATTTGAGTGCTTAAAACTTAAAATGTAATCATATGGCAAACGTAAAGGTAAATAAAACCAGAAGACAAATAATAGAGGAACATATATTTGTAAGACACACGACAGATAAAGGGTTCAATATACTACATATAAAAAATTTCCTACACATTAATAAGAAAAGACAAACACCCTAATTGAAAGTGGTTAAAAAGGGTAAAAAGGGCTGCTCAAGGAGGCAGAAAACCCCCCTTGCCAATAAACAAGTGAAATTACTCAACTTTACTAGCAATCAGGCATATTGAAATTAATTTAACCAGGAAATATCACTTTAAGACCATTAAACATGTTATCACACATTGCTGGAGTGTTGTGGAGGTTAATATGTTATCTCATACATTTGCCGAGGGAAATGTGCAGTATATTAAAGCCATTTGGAAGTCAATCTGGCAACCCCTATTAAAATTAAGAATTTACATAAACTTTAACTTAGCAATTCCATTTCCGGGGCCTTCTTCCATAGAAGATAAAAGCACGGGTATATAACAATGAATATGAACAAGATAAATTTTACGTATATATTGAGATTAATTGCAACGTTTTTCCTATTAGCCAAAAAACTGGAATCAACTTGAATGTCCTCAATAGAGGAATGGTTTAATAAGTTGTCTTTCACTCAAACCATTGCATTTTACATAACTAGTTTAAAAAGTGTGTTAAGTCTATACCAGACGATGTGGAAAACATTTCTCTGAAATGTTTCTAAGTGAGAAAAACTACGTGCAGTAAAAAGTAAAATAGTGCCCCTATATGTTTTTATGCATACATATGTATGTTACCTTATTTATGAACATAGACAAAGATATGCAAAGATTCACACTAGGCTTTTAACACTGCTTATCCAGTGGAGGAGTGGCTAATGAACTGTAAAAATCCTATAGATGTACAGGCTTTCTCAATATTTATGTATATGTATTAATATATATATATATATAATTCTCAACATTTATATATAATTGCTTTATGTAAATGCACATGTAAATTACATATGTGTAAAGCCATGTACAAAAAGATAGTTGTTGAAAGTGTGCATATCATAGAGAGTGTTTTGAGTTTTTAGTGTTTAAGGTTCTTTTTTTTAACTTTCTTTCTTGTACTTTGAGTTTTTCAAAATAAAAATTTTACATGATTTTAAGTTTAACATTTTCTAAAGCAAACATTATAGAGCAGGTTAAGGAAATGATCCAGTATCTACAGAATGATTTGATTGTTCAGTCCTCCAGCAGTTCATCAAACTACATTGAGCAGCAACCGTGACATTTTGTCAGGTGTGTTAAAGTGGTTGGGATTACAGAGATGAATGAAATATGCTCCTTCTTGTTGTATATTACAACAAGACAAACATATAAATGAACCATTCTAATACAATATGGCTATTGCTTTAATATAAGAATTTGTAGGACCATAGGGGCAATGAACTCTGCAGGCATTGGTGGTAGAGAGGCTTCAGAGGGAAAGAACCATTTGAGCTTAGCCTTAAAGACTGAGGATGCTTTCATCACTCACCAGCCTTAGGTGGGGAAGGGAAAGCAATCCCTTCAAAGAGGAAGGAATCAACATCTAGTCCTATTTCATTCATCAAGAATGTGGAGGAGGAAGTAAACAGTTTATTATTTATAGTCTCAAATGATGGTAATGTGTGGAAGATGGGCAAATGGAACAAGAGACTTTGGAAGAGTCCTGATCAGGAACTAATAAAATGAGAACCTGCTTTGAAACATGCAAGCAGGTTTTTCTGAGGGAAGAAGAACTCTAAGCTGCGTTTAATGAAAGGAAGCAACTGTCAAAGCAATCTGACTAAGTTCAGTACATTAGGTTTGCAGTTGGGGAAGAAATATGGGTTGCTGTACATTTAGGACCTGTGGAAGAGGTTGGAGAAAAGGGGATAGGTATTCAAGCAATGATTCATTAGTTAGAAAGAAGAGAATGTTAGAAATCAGACACTACTGCCACTTACTGAATAAATTCATCAAAAGCCATATACAGACACATTATAAAGTATCTCAAGGTACCAGAATGCTTGACCATTGAGGTAAGGTGCCCCAAAATACTGTGTCTTCAAGGAAAACACAAGGGTTCAGTACTCATGGGTTAGCAGCAGTTAACATAAGACACACTAGCTTTTGGGGAGTGGGGGAAAAAGAAGCAAGGATTATGCATGTATGTATTTATATCATAGATGATAACAACAGAAGCCATTTAATCAAATGCTTATTATTGGCCTAATATAATGTCAGGTGTTTTACATAAATTACCTCATTTAATCCCAGCATGGCTCTAAGATCTAGATACATGTTCCTATCATTCCCTTTTTACAGATGAGGAAACTAAGTCTTACAGGAGTTAAAAAACGTACTCAAGGTCAAATAGCTTTTAGGTGGTGAAGCTGTAAATTGAGATCGGACTTTAAATCCTATGCTCCCAACTGCTCAACTAGACACTAAGTTATATTCCCCCTGCTAAACCCTAGTCCCAGCCATCATCATATCACACCTGTATTGTCCCAACAGCCTGTCACCCCTCTGGTCCTACACAGTTCACAACATCCAGTGAACTTTCTAAAACATACATCAGACGACATCACTTTCCTTTATCAAACCATCCAGTGGCCCTCCACTGCACGTAAGATAAAATCCAAGTTCTTACCCTGCAGGTCCCTATGTGACCACTTCTCTGCCAGCCTCTCCAGTCTCGGTCATCAATCTCCGCTCTGCCCCTCTCTGACTGCACTCCAGTCACTCACCCTTCTGCTCTTCCTCAACACACTCTTCTCGTTCTGGCCTCACGGCATTGCTACTTGCTAGTCTACCTAAAATGCTCTTCTTCAAAGTCTTCACACAGCTGACTCGACCTCATTATTCAGATCTTGATTCAAATATCAGCTCCTTAGAGAAGGTTCCCCACACCAACAACAAGAACGACCCCTTTGCCCATGAAAACAGAAGTTACTTGAGGACAGGAACTATTGATTTCATGTTCTTCACTCTAATTCCAGAACCAAGAGTAATATCTGACACCTACTAGGCACTCAGGACATATTTCTTTCCTGAAATACTGGTATCTTTTTTAAAGTGTCATACTCATATGCCTATGAGTATATCTACATATATATATATATATGTATATATATATATATTTATGGATATGTGAGCTTGTTGTCACCTCACAGAAGTGGAATGTACATCCCTCACCCAAAATTTGGTTTGAATGTCAAGACTAATGATGCCACACATATACCAAGAAGGTATGAAAAGGATTATTACTCACATAATGAGTTATGCATCAAAAATGCTGTTAGACCAAAAAAAGAAAAAAGAAAAAACTGGTAACTGTGAAGTGTTGGGTAATTAGATGGTTGTGATTCTTTCATTCTATAGATATAGGAATAGATATACAAATAATCTAAACTTCAAGTTCTACACCTTAAGTATATACAATTTTTATTTATCCATTATACCTCAATAAAACTGAAAAAATGGGATCAGTCTCAATGACAACTTACCCATGGTGTTTGTCTGATAACTAAAACATTGCGTGGTTTATTTAATTTAATTTGGACTTGTTTATGTAAGCCATTATGGCACCTGCAGCATGAGACCAATAAGAAAGGTGAACGTTCCATTGAATATCTAGTACTATCAAGAGCTAGTACTATATATTCTGAGAAGTGAAATCAGTGCCTTAGTCTCTCTATCAATGTGCAGAACTTCAAAGAAGGTAAAGAGTGCTATGGTGAGACATTGTATTTTGGCTTTAATATGTGCAGAAGATGTGTGCCCTTGATTTATATTTTGGGTATCCGTGAGGCAAGAGATTCTATGAGTTCTTTACCCCAAATGAGGCAACCTTGGAGAAGGAATTGTTTTCATTGGCCAGAACAGATGGTCAGACCGCTGGCAGTGGCCCAAAGATCTATAAAAATGTGAAGATGAGGCCAATTGTTGGCTAAGACATGGCCAAGTGCTCAGATAACTGGCTAAAGTTTGGCCAACTGAGCTGATCCTGTGTCCTGTCCTTTATCAGGAACATTCTGATGAAGAGATGAAAAGCAGCAAGAGTCAAGCAAGCTCCATTAAGTGTGACAGTGGCAATGCCATTGGTTAAGTGAATGAACCCCCTTTGGTATTCACTGTGTTGAGCCTAAGGGGCTCCCCAGGTATCCAAGTGTTCTAAGAGATGACCTCCTCTAGCACTGTGGCATCCGGCAAGGGACCCAGCACAGGGGACGTTACCCTCTCCTGAAAGTAGGGTATGCAGAGAGCCCAGGTTCAGCTCCATCCTGTAGCAAGGAGGCCTCACTAGCTGTGCTGGGCTTGCAGGGTGCTGTTTCCATGATCAAAGGCCTAACGGGCAGCTGTATACTGAGGGTCACAGGTTCAGGACCTGAGATAGTCTATATTTCCAGGAAAGTCCAGTATGTACCCACCAATTGCTACACTAATGGCATACAGCATTGGGCCAAGGAAGGTAGTTCCTTGTATCAGAAGCCCATGCAACTAACGGCCATCACTGATGGTAGACGGACTCCAAGATATATGAGAGAAGGTTGCTAAAGCTCCCACAGTGAAGGAACCCCGGGGGTCCGTAACAGGAATGCCTGTTCTATGGCCATTCAGGCAGATTCTAGTATCTTTTTACAGGGGGTCTCATTCAAGTTGGGCCTATTTGCAAGTTACAGAACAAAAAAAAAGCTTTGTAAATGAGGAGTGTTGCCCCCAGAATCTAAACATGTCGAAAACATGTTGGGCTTGTTTTAACAATGTGGGTCCTAAGAAGACTAAAAGCTGTTTCTTGACACTGTCAGGACTGGAGCAGCCCTCAACTTACTAAATAATTTTCAGGAGCTTAACTGAAGTGGTGGGGCCCTGTACTATGGGTCTCATGTGAATCTCCTCAAAGGAGGATGTCATTAGTGTGATGTCATAACTGTGTACCCGAAAAAAGTTAGAGCTGGTTAAAATATTGCCTGTGAAGACTATGTGAGATGGCAGGCGTGGAGACTGAGCCCATTGAGTACCCAGGTGAAGGTGTATTGTGTCCCTTTAAAGGTGAAGGTTAACTGCAGCTGAGAGGTTGTTGAACTAGGCACTGAATAGAACATGCTAGCCAAATACTTTGCTCTAACTGCAAAGTATTTACCAGTTACTTATTTATTATTGGGTGGAATCAGTCATTTCTATAGGTGGGGCCATGACGCCAAGGGTACGAATTCACACTGAGGCACCGGTCCTGTTTTGCCTGGTTTAAGAACAAGTAAAACTTGGCTGTTAAATGCAGCAGAAGTGGGGATAACCACACCTTCTCTAAATAGGTCTTATATAATGGGTTTCAATCTGTGAAAACCGTGCTTTCATTTAGATTGAACCTTTTCTTAAACACTGCGGTGAAAGGTATTATTTTAACTAGGGGGAAAGGTCCATAGGGTCCCATAGTTTTCAAGCTGATTATAAGGGCCAGAGACTTAACTTGATTACTTATTGGGTCAGGTTCTCCACGTGCACTAGAGGATATTTTAGGGTAATGGATTTCTTGGCTATGGAAAAGTTAGGCACGGAAATAATTTGGATGGTTCAGGTTAGGCATATCTGTTTCTATTTTATGTTCACCTACTCCCTGGCTGGGAGTGGATGAACATAAAGTGTGGCCAGATGTGGGCCAGAAGGGGAAGGGGAATTAATGAGGCTTCAAAACTGTCCATTGTCAAACATCAAAAGTGGAATCAGATTATGACACACACTGCCACCACCCATACAGCACCCCTCTCCCCATCTGGGACCTCCCAAACACACACGGAAACACCAAGTCCATTTCCTCCTCACCAGCAGGATAAAGTGTTCAGGAAGAAATCTGTCTTCAGAGCTCAGTCCTCACCCAGTCCTTATTCCCGGTGTCTGGCTAAATATGGACTGTCTGGTCTGGGCCCCAAACTGGCAGGATACTACCTCCCTCCCTTCTCACACGGCTGCCCCTTCCTGCCTTCCTTCAGTCCCCATCACCGAAGAACAGACAGAGATACACACACATCTTTCTACAACAGCTTGTACATCAATAGCTGAGGGCTTTTTTATTTGGTCTCTACACAGGTGACCATGTCTCCAGTGCTTTCTCTGGAGAGACAACAGAGACAGCAAGGTCTCAGTCACCTGATAGACCCAGGGCAGCACTTTATGAACTGCTGGAAGAGCCCTCTGGGACGTTTTCATCCTCCTCTGGCTCTTTAGTCATTGTTGTACTCCGCCAGTAATAGAATGCTAGCATGTTTGGCTTCTTCTGTGTAGAACCTCTTCCCGAATTCTGACGACGGACTGATTTTCTTAACTCGACCACCTCCTGAATCTGGTCGGAAAACAAAGTGATACAGAAAGATATTGATTTGGGGAAAGAGGATGGGAAGGAGAACTTTGAGAGAATGGGTGTGGATTGAGAAGGGGTTTGTGCCAGGGAAGGGCTGGGTAAGTCTTGGGTGGGGGATGAAGAGGAGGCACGTGAGTCGGGTAATCTGACCTCTTCCATCTTATAGCCCTGGAGTGGAGAATTCACCCTCTCCCTTCTGCGTTGGCCCCCCGGTGTTTGTTGCTCTGACCTCTCGGTGTTTGTCCGTGCATCACGGTTAGGCTCCTGGGGGACTGTAGTTTCCTCTGCCATGTGAGTAGCAACAGTGTGCTCTACTCCAAGGCTCCTGGCCTCTCTATATATACCCTGCCAGGACAATGAAGAGCCACACCCATCAGCTTTGATTGGTCAGCCAATGGTAGCGCTGGGGTGGCTGTGACATCACAAAGCACTACCCTTGAAGATACGTGGGGGGAGGGGAGCGGTGCAGAGGAGTCTAGGTGCTCTGGTTAGAGAAAGGGAGTGCTTCCTCAACACCCAGTAAAGAGCCTTCCCAAATTGACCTTCCACTCTTCCTCATCTTCTCTGGTTCAATCCTTGTGGTGCACATGTTAGGGAGAAGGTGTTCCCTCCAAACCATTCCACATGGCCACCCCCATTCATTGTTTAATTCTGTTGTCTCCCAGATCTCATCACCTGGTATTGTGTGGTTTTTAAAAACTTTTTATTTTAGAACAGTTTTAGGTTTACAGAGTAATTGTGAAGATCATATTCATACACTCCACAACAAATTTCCCTTCTTAACATTGTACATTAGTATGGTACAATTGTTCAACTTAGTGAACCAACACTGAAACAGCATTATTAACTAAAGTCTGTACTTCATCAGAATTCCTTTTTTTTTAAATGTTGAGCCTTCTTTTAATTAATTTATTTTTATTTTTGGCTGTGTTGGGTCTTCGTTTCTCTGTGTGGGCTTTCCCTAGTTGTGGCAAGCAGGGGCCACTCTTCATCGTGATGGGCGGGCCTCTGACTGTCGCGGCCTCTCTTGTTGCGGAGCACAGGCTCCAGATGCGCAGGCTCAGCGGCCTTGGCTAACGGGCCTAGTTGCTCTGCGGCATATGGGATCTTCCCAGATCAGGGCTCGAACCCGTGTCCCCTGCATCATCAGGCAGATTCTCAACCTCTGTGCCACCGTGGAAGCCCCTGATTGCCTTATTTTTTACCTAATGTTCTTCTTCTGTCCCAGGATCCCAACCAAGATTCTACATTAAATTTAGTCATTCCATGTTATAACTTCTTAGGCTCCTCTTGGCTGTGCCAGTTTTTTAGACTTCTTGTTTTTGAAGACTTTGACAGTTTGGGGTCTTGTGTTTTGTCTTTTACATTAGGTCTGCAGATGTTATTGCTCTTATAGGTAAAAGTTTTTATAAGTTTCTTCTTCCAGAGAACCTCAAATCAAGTCAGTACCATCAGTGTTATGGACTTCCCCATGGCAATGGTTGAACTAATCTCTTGGCTTTGTCACAGAGGTGACACAAATGTTTTTCTCTAGAGGTCTGAGGATCAGGATCATTTTTATTTATGACAGAGGCACAGGGGCAGCAGCAGAAGCATTTTGTAAGGTACTAGTGAGTCATTTACTTTTAGAAGTATGACCTCAGCATCCCACATTGTTAACGGCTCTTCCTCCACACGAGTGACCATCCAATGGACCTGTATATTGAACAGACTGTCAGTCTTTCTCCTGAGCTCTATATAGAAAGGGGGCCAACATGTGGTTTAGACACAACCAGTGTTCACAAGGTAAGAGTCATTTCTTTGAGGTTAGTATCAGTCGCACCTTAGTTTGGAATTGAAACACGTGATTCAACCTGAGAATCACAAATAGGTCCAGGTTGAGACACAGGATTCAGGACTGCTTTAAGGAAGGTCCCAATCCAAGAATCCTTTCACTATATGCCAAGTGGCTAAACTGACTTATGTTGGTCAAAGCTTTAGCAGACACTCAGTAGGACTAACAAATGCAGCACAAAGAAGCAAGTTCAAAGCACAAGCTAGCCAGCAGGCAGTAGCCCAAGTGCCTGTTCACCAGCATAGAGCAGAGCCAGTTAGAAAGCCAAAGCAAGAGAAGAAAGACCCCCGGTGGTAAGGGATAGCACCTTGATGTCCTGCTCACAGGACCAGTTGTTGGAATCACACCACAGAGACAGGATGGACCCTTCAACCCAAATTCGGTTTGGATGTCGAGACTGATAACACATACACCTAGAGAGTATGAAAAACCTTACTACATAAGGAGGCTTTCTGGGGAGAGCAGGGCAGGCTCTCAAGCAGGTTCAAGAATGGCTTGAGAGAGCAGAAGAAGGAGACTGGCTTGGCTTTTATGGTGGTGAGGGGATGACGCTGGAGTGTTCCCACACACAGGTCAGGTTTTGCACAGCCTGAACTTCCTCCTGGCCCACAGAAGAGAGAGTACCTGAGCTTTCTTATCCGATCTAGGGAAGCAGGGGAAGAGGCAGTGGTAGGGCTCTTTTATAGAATAATGTTGTGTAAATGCAAGGTGTTTAGCACAGTTTAGAATTCTCATAACCATTATAACCACACTTATATTGTTTTCAGTTAAACTACGTTTCACTAGATTAGTATTTCCCAAATTATGGTCCTTTAAATATTATTTAAGGTGGCTTAGAATTATCTTGGTTCATCACAGAGAAACTGTGTAGAAAGAGAAAAGACTGCTAGCCTCAGGAGGTCTGACACACTGGTCACAAAAGAGCAGACTTCATTGTACTATCTGCTGAATTATGAGGGGTTTCTAACATGTTTCCCATCCTGGGTGACTACTGTAGCACCCAAAGACTGTAATAATAATTACCGAAACTAACATTTATTGACTACTAACTCTATGTTGGAATTATGCTAAATACCCATATACATATTTAATCCTCGTCACAACCCTATTGAGATATGTGGCAAAAGAGTGGTTTCTGTCATTTCTGCCAGGACATCTCCATTCCAATTGCAGAAGCAGAAAAGAGCATATAGGAGGGCACATGGGAATATTTATGGGCCAGGCTCAAAAGGGGTATGCGTTACTCCTGCTCACATTTCCTTGGGAAAAACTCACATAGCCACATCTAACTACAAGAGAAAATGAGAAATGTAGTCTACCTGGTAGAAGAGGAGAACTTAAATGTTGGAGATAAGCTAGCAATCTCTGTCTCCACCATCTTGTTCATCACTCTCCCCAGTATTTACAGTAGAGCCTGGCACATAGTAGGTGGCCATGAATATTTCTGTTGAATGAATGGGTTTCAACGTTTTTGGTCAGTTATGGGGATCAAAAGCATATAGAACTTGGTTAAGCAATGGTTTCCTAGATATGACACAAAAAGCACAAGCAACAAAGAAAGAGTAAATTGGACTATATCAAAATTTTAAAATGTTTTCTTCTGCAAAAAAATACCATGAAGAAAGCAAAAAGGCACACCAAAGAGAGATCCTGGCAAATCATATATTTAATAAAAGTGTAGTATCCAGAATACAGAAAGAACTCTTACAACTCAACAACAAAAATACAAACAACCCAACTGAAAATCAGGTAAAGGACTTAAATAGACATTGTGCTAATGAAGATATACAAATAGCCAACAAACATATGAAAATATGCTCAATATCATTAGTCGTTAGGGAAATGCAAATCAAAACCACGATGAGATGCCACTTCAAACCCACTAGGAAGGCTATAACTTTTTTAAAAAGAAAATAACAAGTATTGACAAGGGTGTAGAGAAAGTGAAACACTCATACACGTCTGGTGGGAACATAAAATGATACAGGTTCTGTGGAAAACATTTTGGCAGTTACTCAACAAGTTAAACATAGACTTGCCATATTACCCAGTAACTCTACTCCTAGGTATATAATGAAAAGAGTTGAAAAGGAGGGAACAACAGCAACAACAACAACAAAAAAAAACAGGTGAATTGAGCAACACAAAAGCAAAGGGCAGATAAAGTTTCAAGAAGTAAAAAATGGTCAACTTTATTAAATACTTTTACAGGTAATATAGGGACAGACAAATGACGATTGAACTTGTTAGTAGAGAGGTCATTGGTACATTTGATAAGAAGGAAATTGAAAGAGTGGAAAATATTTTAATATAAACCTGGATGTGTATTAAGGAGAAAATGTGAGATCAGAAAGTGAGGGGCGGATAGACAATTTCTTTTGTGAGTTTTGGTGCTAAGGGGAGGAGAAATATGGGACTATAGCTGGAGGGGGATTTGGTATTAAGAGAGTGTATTTTTAAGAGGGTAGATTCTAGAATGCATCTAGCCAATATAAATGACTGAATGAAACTGATGACATAAAAATCCAAAGGGATAATTGCAGAAGAAAAAATATTGAGAAAGCAAGAGGGGTATTCAGAGCACTAGTAGATGGGATCGGTAGCAAATGTGGAAATCTTGGCTTTCCATGAGAATGAGTAATATTTACAGATTCTACAGTGGAGAAGGAAATGATTATGGTATGATTACAAATGCAGGTAAGATGGTAGACTTGGTGGGGAAGATATAAAAGAATTTTCTCTTGACTCTTCAGTTTTCTCAGTGAAGGATGAGCTAAGGGCATAAAATAACAAGAGTGAGGGTAGGGTTTTGAGAAATTGAGGGGAAGATAAAGTATTGGAGATTCATTTTGTATAATGGAAATGGGTGTATAATATGGAAGGATTGATCATTTAAGATATGTGGTCAAGAATTTAAGGTGAGATCAGTTAGCTTTGTCTTGTAAATTTCTACAGCATCATCCATCACTGGTATATAGGAACAAAGCAGGTAGATAGCTAAATTTAACAAGGGTTGTGGTTTTGCCAGGGAAGTACTAGGGTGGGAAAGTGAGTAGGGAGATGAAGGTTGATGAAAGTAAGTGATACTAATGATAAATTGGTAAGCAATGAGGAAATGCGAAAAGAGAAATGTGGCTGATGCTGAAAAGTAGTAGAATTCACAGATTGGAGTTCAAAATTGAAGAATTTTTAGAGTTGGGTGTGTGAAGGTGTGTATACCTGCACGTGAGGGAGGTATTTTGCTAGGAAGGATAATCAGTTGTAGCCCAAGAGATGTATGTTATAAAATCAGGATTTCAGAGTTGCTGTAATTTTTGAGAATGTCAATGTCTAGGGCATGAGCATTAGAGTGAGTGGCTTAAGTATGATGGAAGAAAAATACCGTTGGAATTGAGGGCATGAAAGTTTTGCAAAGCCAAAAATGCTGGATGAATATCCACATAGATGACAGATGTTGAAGTTGCCAAGATGGTGGCAGTACTAAAAGTGGAGAAGAAGACTCAGGAAAGTGTCTAATGAATGAAGGTAAAGAAATAGATGGCATAGCACATGATATTATCTAATAGCAAGAACTACAAATGAGCTCTGAATTTTGAAAGAGAAAGGAGCAGAAATGGTTTGAAAGTGACAGTGAGTCGACTCCTTGGGGTATGTGAGGAAAACTAACGTTTGCTCAAGAGGACTGCAGGGGAAGTGATTTCCTCAAGGCACAGCCATATTCCAGTCATAAAACAGAGATTAAGGGAACACGGAGAGAACAACTTGAAGCTACTGGGGAGTTTCTTAATGATAGACTATGAGTTACAGAGGGCAGGAAAGAAGCGCTCATGAAGTTGGGGAGAGGGTTGGGTCCAATTCCGTCAAGTGCAGAGCAATACGTGAATAAGGGTCTAGTTAATGATGGATAATCTGCAGGGTGGTGACTTAAGTAAAAGTGATAAGACAAGATGGACCTTGTGACTGCACGGCAGATTGGGAGGTGAGTAAAGCCCTCCAGACTACAGATTGCTTAATCTAGGCTGACCTAGAACTAAGAAGAATCCAGAAACACTACTGAAACCTGTTTCCTCTAAATATCATGTATCCTGTATGATGATCCAGCATTTCAAAGATAGACTAGTAAGGACATCGAGGAGGGTAGGCTTGAAAGGAAACTATTGTGTTTGCTCAAGAGTGTGAGTGTGTATGAAAAATATCAACAGCAAATTCTAATGTCAGAGGGTTGCTACTATAGGCTTATGGAGCCATGCACTATTCTTGGACAACCCAAGGTGCCTGCACAGATGTGGCCCAGATGCAAGCACCAACACTTACTGGGCACCTGCAAAGCCAAAGCTGGGGAAGATGGAAGGCCAAGTGGAAGTGGTATTTTCCCAAGACAGGAATGTATTTACTTAGGCTTCCTAAATGGCAGGTGAACAAAAAATGGAAGAAAGGAAATTAAGCTTCTTTTTGCCTAACATCTCTCCTCAGGAGGAAGTACTTGGAGTTGTATTTCCTACGTAAATTCCCCTGCTAAAACTCCAGGGAGCTCATCAGTGGGCAGATGTTCCCACCTAAGTATGGTTACCAGCAAACATTTATTCAAAATCATGGCTGCATCTGGCTCACATTAGAAGGGTTCTCTTTGTCATTGTCTTTTAAAAGAACAATTCCCCATGCTTATAAATCCAGACTCAGAACATCAATTCAACCAACCTCAGGAGCCCTGTGGCTACACCTTCCTGCTGGGAATCAGCATGGTCCCCAGACAATCAATTTCAGGAGTATTACCAAAGTGTTTTCATTTTCAGTGTTTATCCACTGGAATGTCTACGAGTGAAGAATAGACAGGGCAATACAATCCTAAGATTCAATTTCTTTCATCAAATACAAACTGTGTATATGAGCGTCAAGGCAAGAGGATGGAGGACTTTAACTGAAATTCCAATAGATATCTAAGTGCAAATCCTGGAACCATCCCATGCTAGCATTGTGAGTTAGGATAGGTACTTAACCACTCTGAGCCTGTTTTCTGATCTCTAAAAAAAAATAGAAGGATAATATCTCATACAGCTGTTGCAAAGATCAACTCAAATAAATCATGTACAGAATATAGCACAACAACCTACAGAATGGGAGAAAATATTTGTAAATCGTGTATCAGATAAGGGATTTTTATTCAGAATATATAAAGAACTCTTACATGCCTGTGATAAGAAGGTAAATAAACCAACTTTTAAAATGGGCAGAAGATCTAAATAGACATTTCTGCAAGGAAGATATACAAATGGCCAGCAAGCACATTAGAGACGCTTGACAACATTATTCATCAGGAAAACACAAATGAAAACCACAGAAAGATACCATTTCATACCCATTCGGATGGCTAGAATCCAAAAGTCAGATAATCATAACTGTTGGTGGGGATTTAGAGAAATCAAAACCATCATACACTGTTAGTGAGAATGTAAAATGGTATACCTGCTTTGGAAAAGTTTGGTAGTTTCTCAGAGGGTGAAACAGTGTTACTGTATGACCCACTTGTAGGTATATTCCCAAGATAAATGCAAATATATGTCCATACAAAAACTTGTACATAAATATTCATAGCAGCAATATTCATAATACCCAAAGATGGAAACAACCCAAAGGCCCATCAACTGACCAGTGGACAAACAAAATGAGGCAAATCCATACAACAGAATACTATTCAGACATCAAAAGGAATGAAGAACTAATATATGCTACAATATGGCTGAACCTTAAAAACATTATGCTAAGTGAAAGAAGTCAGTCACAAAAGACCACATATTATGTGATTCTATTCATATGAAATGCTCAGAACAGGCAAATCTATAGCTACAAAATAGATCAATAATTGCTTAAGGCTGAGGCAGAAGTTTTTGGGAGCATAGGGGATTCACAGCTACAAGATACGAGGGTTTCTTTTTGAGGTGTTGAAAACGTTCTAAAATAGACTGGAGGGAACTTCAAGACGTCGGAAGATTAAGACGTGGAAATCACCTTCCTCCCCACAGAAACATCAGAAATACATCTACACGTGGAACTGCTCCTATAGAACACCCACTGAACGCTGGCAGAAGACCTCAGACCTCCCAAAAGGCAAGAAACTCCCCACGTAGCTGGGTAGGGCAAAAGAAAAAAAGAAAAAGCAGAGACAAAAGAATAGGAACGGGACCTGCACCAGTGGGAGGGAGCCTGAAGGAGGAAAGCTTTCCACACACTAGAAGCCCCTTCACTGGCGGACACTACAGGTGTCGGACGGGGGCAGCTTCGGAGCCACGGAGGAGAGTGCAGCAACAGGGGTGCGGAGGGCAAAGTGGAGAGATTCCCGCACGGAGGATCGGTGCCGACTAGTACTCACCAGCCCGCGAGGCTTGTCTGCTCACCTGCCGGGACGGGTGGGGGCTGGGAGCTGAGGCTTGGGCTTCGGTCTGAGCGCAGGGAGAGGACTGGCAGTGTGAACACAGCCTGAAGGGGTTAGTACGCCACGTCTAGCCAGGAGGGAGTCCAGGAAAAGTCTGGAGCTGCCGCAAAGGCAAGAGACTTTTCCTTCCCTCTGTGTTTCCTGGTGCACGAGCAGAGGGGATTCAGAGCGCCGCCTAAAGGAGCTCCAGAGACGGGCGCGAGGCGCGGCTAGGAGCGCAGACCCCAGAGATGGGCATGAGATGCGAAGGCTGCTGCTGCCGCCACCAAGAAGCCTGTGTGCGAGCACAGGTCACTATCCACACCTCCGTTCAGGGAGCCTGTGCAGCCCGCCACTGCCAGTGTCCCGTGATCCAGGGACGACTTCCCCGGGAGAACGCACGGTGTGCCTCGGGCTGGTGCAACGTCACGCCGGCCTCTGTCACTGCAGGCTCACCCTGCCTCCGTACCCCTCCCTCCCCCCGGCCTGAGTGAGCCAGAGCCCCCAAAGCAGCGGCTCCTATAACCCCGTCCTGTCTGAGCGAAGAACAGACGCTCTCAGGAGACCTACACGCAGAGGCGGTGTCAAATCCAAAGCTGAACCCCGGGAGCTGTGCGAACAAAGAAGAGAAAGGGAAATCTCGCCCAGCAGCCTCAGGAGAAGCGGATTAAATCTCCACAATCAACTTGATGTACCCTGCATCGGTGGAACACCTGAATAGACAACGAATCATCCCAAATAGAGGAGGTGGACTTTGGGAGCAACGCTATTTATACATTTTTTCCCTTTTCCTCTTTTTGTGAGTGTGTATGCGTATGCTTCGGTGTGTGATTTTGTCTGTATAGTTTGGCAATTACCGTTTGTCCTAGGGTTCTGTCTGTCCGTATTTTTTTTTTTTTTTTAGTATAGTTTTCAGCGCTTGTTATCATTGGTGAATTTGTTTCTTCTTCTCGTTTTTCTCTTCTTTCTCGTTTTTTTAATTACTTAAAAAATTTTAATAATAAATTTTTGTCTTTATTTTAATAACTCTTTAATAATTTAATTTAATTTAATTTTACATTTTTCTTTCTTTCTTTCTTTCTTTATTTATTTATTTATTTATTTCTCCCTTTTATTCTGAGCCGTGTGCGTGACAGACTCTTGGTGCTCCAGCCAAGCATCAGGGCTGTTCCTCTGACGTGGCAGAGGCAAGTTCAGGATATTGGTCCACCAGAGACCTCCCAGCTCCACGTAATATCAAACGGTGAAAATCTCCCAGAGATCTCCATCTCAACACCAAGACCCAGCTCCACTAAATGACCAGCAAGCTACGGTGCTGGATACCTTATGCCAAACAACTACCAAGAAAGGAACACAACTCCACCCATTAGCAGAGAGGCTGCCTAAAGTCATAGTAAGGTCACAGACACCCCAAAACACACCACCAGACTTGGACCTGCCTACCAAAAAGAAAAGATCCAGCCTCATTGACCAGAACACAGGCACTAGTCCCCTCCACCAGGAAGCCTACACAACCCACTGAACCAACCTTAGCCACTGGGGACAGACACCAAAAACAACGGGAACTACGAACCTGCAGCCTGTGAAAAGGAGACCCCAAACACAGTAATATAAGCAAAATGAAAAGACAGAAAAACACACAGCAGATGAAGGAGCAAGGTAAAAACGCACCAGACCTAACAAATGAAGAGGAAATAGGCAGTCTATCTGAAAAATTATTCAGAATAATGATAGTAAAGATGATCCAAAATCTTGGCAATAGAATGGAGAAAATACAAGAAAAGTTTCACAAGGACCTAGAAGAACTAAAGAGCAAACAAACAATCATGAACAACACAATAAATGAAATTACATATCCTCTAGAAGGGATCAATAGCAGAATAAATGAGGCAGAAGAACGGATAAGTGACCTGGAAGATAAAATAGTGGGAATAACTACTGGAGAGCAGAATAAAGAAAAAAGAATGAAAAGAATTGAGGACAGTCTCAGAGACCTCTGGGACACGATTAAACGTACCAACATTCAAATTATAGGGGTTCCCAAAGAAAAAGAGAAAAAGAAAGGGACTGAGAAAATATTTGAAGAGATTATAGTTGAAAACTTCCCTAATATGGGAAAGGGAATAGTTAATCAAGTCCAGGAAGCACAGAGAGTCCCATACAGGATAAATCCAAGGAGAAACACGCCAAGACACATAGTAGTCAAACTATCAAAAAGTAAATACAAAGAAAAAATATTAAAAGCAGCAATGGAAAAACAACAAATAACATAGAAGGGAATCCCCATAAGGTTAACAACTGATCTTTGAGCAGAAATTCTGCAAACCAGAAGGGAGGGGCAGGACATATTTAACGTGATGAAAGGGAAAAACCTACAACCAAGATTACTCTACCCAGCAAGGATCTCATTCAGATTTGACAGAGAAATTAAAACCTTTACAGACAAGCAAAAGCTAAGAGAATTCAGCAGAACCAAACCAGCTTTACAGCAAATGCTAAACCAACTTCTCCAGGCAGGAAACACAAGAGAAGGAAAAGACTTACAATAACAAATGCAAAACAATTAAGAAAATGGTAATAGGAGCATACATATCGATAATTACCTTAAATGTAAATGGATTAAATGCTCCCACCAAAAGACACAGACTGGCTGAATGGATACAAAAACAAGACCCGTATATATGCTGTCAACAAGAGACCCACTTCAGACCTAGGGAAACATACAGACTGAAAGTGAGGGGATGGAAAAAGATATTCCATGCAAATGAAAATCAAAAGAAAGCTGGAGTAGCAATTCTCATATCAGACAAATTAGACTTTAAAATAATGACTTACAAGGGACAAAGCAGGACACTACATAATGATCAAGGGATCGATCCAAGAAGAAGATATAACACTTGTAAATATTTATGCACCCAACATAGGAGCACCTCAATACATAAGACAAATACTAACAGCCATAAAAGGGGAAATCGACAGTAACACAATCATAGTAGGCGACTTTAACACCCCACTTTCAACAATGGACAGATCATCCAAAATGAAAAAAAAATAAGGAAACACAAGCTTTAAATGATACATTAAACAAGATGGACTTAATTGATATTTATAGGACATTCCATCCAAAAACGTCCAGAGATAAACCCATGTACACGTGGTCACCTTATCTTGATAAAGGAGGCTAGAGTATACAATGGAGGAAAGACAGCCTCTTCAATAAGTGGTGCTGGGAAAACTGGACAGCTACATGGAAAAGAATGAAATTAGAACACTCCCTAATGCCATACACAAAAATAAACTCAAAATGGATTAAAGACCTTAATGTAAGGCCAGACACACTAAAACTCTTAGAGGAAATAAAAGAAGAACACTCTTTTGAGATAAATCACAGTAAGATCTTGTTTGACCCACCTCCTAAAGAAATGGAAACAAAACTAAAAATAAACAAATGGGACCGAGTGAAACTTAAAAGCTTTTGCACAGCAAAGGAAACCATAAACAAGATGAAAAGACAACCCTCAGAATGGGAGAAAATATTTGCAAACGAAGCAACTGACAAAGGATTAGTCTCCATAATTTACAAGCAGCTCATGCAGCTCAATATCAAAAACACAAACCATCCAATCCAAAAATGGGCAGAAGACCTAAATAGACATTTTTCCAAAGAAGATACACAGATTGCCAACAAACACATGAAAGAATGCTCAACGTCGTTAATCATTAGAGAAATGCAAATCAAAACTACAATGCGGTATCATCTCACACCGGTCAGAATGGCCATCATCAAAAAATCTACAAACAATAAATGGACAACCTGGAAGAAATGGACAAATTCTTAGAGAAGGTGTGGAGAAAAGGGAACCCTCATACACTGTTGATGGGAATGTAAATTGATACAGTCACTAAGGAGAACAGTATGGAGGTTCCCTAAAAAACTAAAAATAGAACTACCATACGACCCAGCAATCCCACTATGGGGCATATATCCTGAGAAAACCATAATTCAAAAAGAGTCATGTACCACAATGTTCATTGCAGCTCTATTTACAATAGCCAGGATTTGGAAGGAACCTAAGTGTCCATCAACAGATGAATGGATAAAGAAGATGTGACACATGTATACAATGGAATATTACTCAGCCATAAAAAGGAACGAAACTGAGTTATTTGTAGTGAGGTGGATGGACCCAGAGTCTGTCATACAGAGTGAAGTAAGTCAGAAAGAGAAAAACAAATACCGTATCCTAACACATATATATGGAATCTTTAAAAAAATATGGTCATGAGGAACCTAGGGGCAAGACGGGAAAAAAGACGCAGACCTGGGCTTCCCTGGTGCTCTACTGGTTGAGAATCCACCTGCCGATGCAGGGGACACGGGTTCGTGCCCCGGTCTGGGAGGATCCCACATGCCACGGAGAGGCTGGGCCCGTGAGCCATGGCCACTGAGCCTGCGCGTCCGGAACCTGTGCTCCAAAACTGGAGAGGCCACAACGGTGAGTGGCCCGCGTACCGAAAAAAAAAAAAAATGTCGCAGACCTACTAGAGAATGGACTTGAGGACACGGGGAGGGGGAAGGGTAAGCTGGGACAAAGTGAGAGAGTGGCATGGACATATATACACTACCAAATGTAAAACAGATAGCTAGTGGGAAGCAGCCCCATAGCACAGGGAGATCAGCTCAGTGCTTTTTGACCACCTAGAGGGGTGGGATAGGGAGGGTGGGAGGGAGGGAGATGCAAGAGGGAGGGGATATGGGTATATACGTATATGTATAGCTGATTCACTTTGTTATAGAGCAGTAACTAATACACCATTGTAAAGCAATCATACTCCAGTAAAGATGTTAAAAAAAAAAGTGTGTTTGTTCAAAATAAATAAATAAATAACTTTCCTAACTGCTTAGGAAAGTTATTTCTCCTTCCTATGAAATGAAAAATGATCTATAAGGGCACTTAGTATTGACTATAAATTCCAGTTCTGTCAGTGATGGTATCTGGCGCATGAGGGGCACCCAAGTTAGGGAGCTTTTGGTTAATTTCCCTGGGCCATATAGAGCAAAGTGTTCTCTCAAATACTCTCTGGAAATTCGGAGCCTCAAATATGTTTGCCACCTTCCCCCAAGTCATCATATTTATTAACATCCTTGTCTTATTTTTCTAGAAGCAGGAGTTTCTAGCAGATCTTTTCCCTTTGTGAAAGGATGTATTTCTTTGTGAGGTGGATCTAGGCCGCCTTAGTCTGTCCTCTAATGTTCACCTCAGTAGCACTTTACCTGGTTGATAATATCTTTGTGGCCAACTTCCTGTAATGTTTTTCTTTTTCTTTTCTTTTTTTTACCTTAGGAGCACTGTATAATAAAAACTCCATTAAAGATGCAAAACCAAAGTGAGCCATGAAGCAAGACACGATGGGGCCTATCAGCATTCCTAAGCGTGTTCAAGGCGAAAGCATTTCAGAGGGAGTTAAACAACAGTCATTATAGCTATCTTTGTTGACCTCTGACTCTATATGCCAGTCACTGTGTTTGACATACATTAATTCTCATAAAACTTCTGTCATGTTGACATTATTATTTCCCTTTTACAAATGGGGAAAGAGGTTCACATAAATTAAATGACTTTCTCAGGGCAACAGCTAGTAAGTTTCAGGGCTGGATTTGTATCCAAAATAAAGTGGGCTTTGTTTGGTTTTTTGACTCTCTTTTCTTCTTAGTAGTACTGCATACATTTATTATTTATATGTATTAAAAAGGATAATATAAGTTTGGACTCCTCTCTCACACAACATGAAGTTCTGTATGATCTAAAGATAAAAATGTTGAAGTAAAATATATATATTATGGAAAACGTATGCATAATCTAGGAGTCAAGAAAAATTTCTGTGCAAGCTGGAAAACCTAGACACTCTGGAGAAATGACTGACATATTTGAGTGCTTAAAACTTAAAATGTAATCATATGGCAAACGTAAAGGTAAATAAAACCAGAAGACAAATAATACAGGAACATATATTTGTAAGACACATGACAGATAAAGGGTTCAATATCCAACATATAAAAATTTTCCCACACATTAATAAGAAAAGACAAACACCCTAATTGAAAGTGGTTAAAAAGGGTAAAAAGGGCTGTTCAAGGAGGCAGAAAACCCCCTTGCCAATAAACAAGTGAAATTACTCAACTTTACTAGCAATCAGGCGTATTGAAATTAAATTAACAAGGAAATATCACTTTAAGACCATTAAACATGTTATCACACATTGCTGGAGTTTTGTGGAGGTTAATATGTTATCTCATACATTTGCCGAGGGAAATGTGCAGTATATTAAAGCCATTTGGAAGTCAATCTGGCAACCCCTATTAAAATTAAGAATTTACATAAACTTTAACTTAGCAATTCCATTTCCGGGGCCTTCTTCCATAGAAGATAAAAGCACGGGTATATAACAGTGAATATGAACAAGATAAATTTTACGTATATATTGAGATTAATTGCAACGTTTTTTCTAGTAGCCAAAAAACTGGAATCAACTTGAATGTCCTCAATAGAGGAATGGTTTAATAAGTTGTCTTTCACTCAAACCATTGCATTTTACATAACTAGTTTAAAAAGTGTGTTAAGTCTATACCAGACGATGTGGAAAACATTTCTCTGAAATGTTTCTAAGTGAGAAAAACTACGTGCAGTAAAGAGTAAAATAGTGCCCCTATATGTTTTTATGCATACATATGTATGTTACCTTATTTATGAACATAGACAAAGATATGCAAAGATTCACACCAGGCTTTTAACACTGCTTATCCAGTGGAGGAGTGGCTAATGAAGTGTAAAAATCCTATAGATGTACAGTCTTTCTCAATATTTATGTATATGTATGAATATATATATATATATAATTCTCAACATTTATATATAATTGCTTTATGTAAATGCACATGTAAATTACATATGTGTAAAGCCATGTACAAAGAGATAGTTGCTGAAAGTGTGCATATCATAGAGAGTGTTTTGAGTTTTTAGTGTTTAGGGTTCTTTTTTTTAACTCTCTTTCTTGTACTTTGAGTTTTTCAAAATAAAAATTTTACATGATTTTAAGTTTAACATTTTCTAAAGCAAACATTATAGAGCAGGTTAAGGAAATGACCCAGTATCTACAGAATGATTTGATTGTTCAGTCCTCCAGCAGTTCATCAAACTACATTGAGCAGCAACCGTGACATTGTGTCAGGTGTGTTAAAGTGGTTGGGATTACAGAGATGAATGAAATATGCACCTTCTCGTTGTATATTACAAAAAGACAAACATATAAATGAACCATTCTAATACAATATGGCTATTGCTTTAATATAAGAATTTGTAGGACCATAGGGGCAATGAACTCTGCAGGCATTGGTGGTAGAGAGGCTTCAGAGGGAAAGAACCATTTGAGCTTAGCCTTAAAGACTGAGGATGCTTTCATCACTCACCAGCCTTAGGTGGGGAAGGGAAAGCAATCCCTTCAAAGAGGAAGGAATCAACATCTAGTCCTATTTCATTCATCAAGTATGTGGAGGAGGAAGTAAACAGTTTATTATTTATAGTCTCAAATGATGGTAATGTATGGAAGATGGGCAAATGGAACAAGAGACTTTGGAAGAGTCCTGATCAGGAACTAATAAAATGAGAACCTGCTTTGAAACATGCAAGCAGGTTTTTCTGAGGGAAGAAGAACTCTAAGCTGCGTTTAATGAAAGGAAGCAACTGTCAAAGCAATCTGACTAAGTTCAGTACATTAGGTTTGCAGTTGGGGAAGAAATATGGGTTGCTGTTCATTTAGGACCTGTGGAAGAGGTTGGAGAAAAGGGGATAGGTATTCAAGCAATGATTCATTAGGTAGAAAGAAGAGAATGTTAGAAATCAGACACTACTGCCACTTACTGAATAAATTCATCATAAGCCATATACAGACACATTATAAAGTATCTCAAGGTACCAGAATGCTTGACCATTGAGGTAAGGTGCCCCAAAATACTGTGTCTTCAAGGAAAACACAAGGGTTCAGTACTCATGGGTTAGCAGCAGTTAACATAAGACACACTAGCTTTTGGGGAGTGGGGGAGAAAGAAGCAAGGATTATGCATGTATGTATTTATATCATAGATGATAACAACAGAAGCCATTTAATCAAATGCTTATTATTGGCCTAATATAATGTCAGGTGTTTTACATAAATTACCTCATTTAATCCCAGCATGGCTCTAAGATCTAGATACATGTTACAATCATTCCCTTTTTACAGATGAGGAAACTAAGTCTTACAGGAGTTAAAAAACGTACTCAAGGTCAAATAGCTTTTAGGTGGTGAAGCTGTAAATTGAGATCGGACTTTAAATCCTATGCTCCCAACTGCTCAACTAGACACTAAGTTATATTCCCCCTGCTAAACCTTAGTCCCAGCCATCATCATATCACACCTGTATTGTCCCAACAGCCTGTCACCCCTCTGGTCCTACACAGTTCACAACATCCAGTGAACTTTCTAAAACATACATCAGACGACATCACTTTCCTTTATCAAACCATCCAGTGGCCCTCCACTGCACGTAAGATAAAATCCAAGTTCTTACCCTGCAGGTCCCTATGTGACCACTTCTCTGCCAGCCTCTCCAGTCTCGGTCATCAATCTCCGCTCTGCCCCTCTCTGACTGCACTCCAGTCACTCACCCTTCTGCTCTTCCTCAACACACTGTTCTCGTTCTGGCCTCACGGCATTGCTACTTGCTAGTCTACCTAAAATGCTCTTCTTCAAAGTCTTCACACAGCTGACTCGACCTCATTATTCAGATCTTGATTCAAATATCAGCTCCTTAGAGAAGGTTCCCCACACCAACAACAAGAACGACCCCTTTGCCCATGAAAACAGAAGTTACTTGAGGACAGGAACTATTGATTTCATGTTCTTCACTCTAATTCCAGAACCAAGAGTAATATCTGACACCTACTAGGCACTCAGGACATATTTCTTTCCTGAAATACTGGTATCTTTTTTAAAGTGTCATACTCCTATGCCTATGAGTATATCTACATATATATATATATATATATATATATATATATATATATATATATATATATATATATATATATATATATATATATATATATATATGGATATGTGAGCTTGTTGTCACCTCACAGAAGTGGAATGTACATCCCTCACCCAAAATTTGGTTTGAATGTCAAGACTAATGATGCCACACATATACCAAGAAGGTATGAAAAGGATTATTACTCACATAATGAGTTATGCATCAAAAATTCAGTTAGACCAAAAAAAGAAAAAAGAAAAAAACTGGTAACTGTGAAGTGTTGGGTAATTAGACGGTTGTGATTCTTTCATTCTATAGATATAGGAATAGATATAGAAATAATCTAAACTTCAACTTCTACACCTTAAGTATATAAAATTTTTATTTATCCATTATACCTCAATAAAACTGAAAAAATGGGATCAGTCTCAATGACAACTTACCCATGGTGTTTGTCTGATAACTAAAACATTGCGTGGTTTATTTAATTTAATTTGGACTTGTTTATGTAAGCCATTATGGCACCTGCAGCATGAGACCAATAAGAAAGGTGAACGTTCCATTGAATATCTAGTACTATCAAGAGCTAGTACTATATATTCTGAGAAGTGAAATGAGTGCCTTAGTCTCTCTATCAATGTGCAGAACTTCAAAGAAGGTAAAGAGTGCTATGGTGAGACATTGTATTGTGGCTTTAATATGTGCAGAAGATGTGTGACCTTGATTTATATTTTGGGTATCCGTGAGGCAAGAGATTCTATGAGTTCTTTACCCCAAATGAGGCAACCTTGGAGAAGGAATTGTTTGCATTGGCCAGAACAGATGGTCAGACCGCTGGCAGTGGCCCAAAGATCTATAAAAATGTGAAGATGAGGCCAATTGTTGGCTAAGACATGGCCAAGTGCTCAGATAACTGGCTAAAGTTTGGCCAACTGAGCTGATCCTGTGTCCTGTCCTTTATCAGGAACATTCTGATGAAGAGATGAAAAGCAGCAAGAGTCAAGCAAGCTCCATTAAGTGTGACAGTGGCAATGCCATTGGTTAAGTGAATGAACCCCCTTTGGTATTCACTGTGTTGAGCCAAAGGGGCTCCCCAGGTATCCAAGTGTTCTAAAAGATGACCTCCTCTAGCACTGTGGCATCCGGCAAGGGACCCAGCACAGGGGACGTTACCCTCTCCTGAAAGTAGGGTATGCAGAGAGCCCAGCTTCAGCTCCATCCTGTAGCAAGGAGGCCTCACTAGCTGTGCTGGGCTTGCAGGGTGCTGTTTCCATGATCAAAGGCCTAACGGGCAGCTGTATACTGAGGGTCACAGGTTCAGGACCTGAGATAGTCTATATTTCCAGGAAAGTCCAGTATGTACCCACCAATTGCTACACTAATGGCATACAGCATTGGGCCAAGGAAGATAGTTCCTTGTATCAGAAGCCCATGCAACTAACGGCCATCACTGATGGTAGACGGACTCCAAGATATATGAGAGAAGGTTTCTAAAGCTCCCACAGTGAAGGAATCCCGGGGGGCCGTAATAGGAATGCCTGTTCTATGGCCATTCAGGCAGATTCTAGTATCTTTTTACAGGGGGTCTCATTCAAGTTGGGCCTATTTGCAAGTTACAGAACAAAAAAAAAGCTTTGTAAATGAGGAGTGTTGCCTCCAGAATCTAAACATGTCGAAAACATGTAGGGCTTGTTTTAACAATGTGGGTCCTAAGAAGACTAAAAGCTGTTTCTTGACACTGTCAGGACTGGAGAAAGCCCTCAACTTACTAAATTATTTTCAGGAGCTTAACTGAAGTGGTGGGGCCCTGTACTATGGGTCTCATGTGAATCTCCTCAAAGGAGGATGTCATTAGTGTGATGTCATAACTGTGTACCCGAAAAAAGTTAGAGCTGGTTAAAATATTGCCTGTGAAGACTATGTGAGATGGCAGGCGTGGAGACTGAGCCCATTGAGTACCCAGGTGAAGGTGTATTGTGTCCCTTTAAAGGTGAAGGTTAACTGCAGCTGAGAGGTTGTTGAACTAGGCACTGAATAGAACATGCTAGCCAAATACTTTGCTCTAACTGCAAAGTATTTACCAGTTACTTATTTATTATTGGGTGGAATCAGTCATTTCAATAGGTGGGGCCATGACGCCAAGGGTACGAATTCACACTGAGGCACCGGTCCTGTTTTGCCGGGTTTAAGAACAAGTAAAACTTGGCTGTTAAATGCAGCAGAAGTGGGGATAACCACACCTTCTCTAAATAGGTCTTATATACTGGGTTTCAATCTGTGAAAACCGTGCTTTCATTTAGATTGAACCTTTTCTTAAACACTGAGGTGAAAGGTATTATTTTAACTAGGGGGAAAGGTCCATAGGGTCCCATAGTTTTCAAGCTGATTATAAGGGCCAGAGACTTAACTTGATTACTTATTGGGTCAGGTTCTCCACGTGCACTAGAGGATACTTTAGGGTAATGGATGTCTTGGCTATGGAAAAGTTAGGCACGGAAATAATTTGGATGGTTCAGGTTAGGCATATCTGTTTCTATTTTATGTTCACCTACTCCCTGGCTGGGAGTGGATGAACATAAAGTGTGGCCAGATGTGGGCCAGAAGGGGAAGGGGAATTAATGAGGCTTCAAAACTGTCCATTGTCAAACATCAAAAGTGGAATCAGATTATGACACACACTGCCACCACCCATACAGCACCCCTCTCCCCATCTGGGACCTCCCAAACACACACGGAAACACCAAGTCCATTTCCTCCTCACCAGCAGGATAAAGTGTTCAGGAAGAAATCTGTCTTCAGAGCTCAGTCCTCAACCAGTCCTTACTCCCGGTGTCTGGCTAACTATGGACTGGCTGGTCTGGGCCCCAAACTGGCAGGATACTACCTCCCTCCCTTCTCACACGCCTGCCCCTTCCTGCCTTCCTTCAGTCCCCATCACCGAAGAACAGACAGAGATACACACACATCTTTCTACAACAGCTTGTACATCAATAGCTGAGGGCTTTTTTATTTGGTCTCTACACAGGTGACCATGTCTCCAGTGCTTTCTCTGGAGAGACAACAGAGACAGCAAGGTCTCAGTCACCTGATAGACCCAGGGCAGCACTTTATGAACTGCTGGAAGAGCCCTCTGGGACGTTTTCATCCTCCTCTGGCTCTTTAGTCATTGTTGTACTCCGCCAGTAATAGAATGCTAGCATCTTTGACTTTTTCTGTGTAGAACCTCTTACCGAATTCTGACGATGGACTGATTTTCTTAACTCGACCACCTCCTGAATCTGGTCGGAAAACAAAGTGATACAGAAAGATATTGATTTGGGGAAAGAGGATGGGAAGGAGAACTTTGAGAGAATGGGTGTGGATTGAGAAGGGGTTTGTGCCAGGGAAGGGCTGGGTAAGTCTTGGGTGGGGGATGAAGAGGAGGCACGTGAGTCGGGTAATCTGACCTCTTCCATCTTATAGCCCTGGAGTGGAGAATTCACCCTCTCCCTTCTGCGTTGGCCCCCCGGTGTTTGTTGCTCTGACCTCTCGGTGTTTGTCCGTGCATCACGGTTAGGCTCCTGGGGGACTGTAGTTTCCTCTGCCATGTGAGTAGCAACAGTGTGCTCTACTCCAAGGCTCCTGGCCTCTCTATATATACCCTGCCAGGACAATGAAGAGCCACACCCATCAGCTTTGATTGGTCAGCCAATGGTAGCGCTGGGTTGGCTGTGACATCACAAAGCACTACCCTTGAAGATACGTGGGGGGAGGGGAGGGGTGCAGAGGAGTCTAGGTGCTCTGGTTAGAGAAAGGGAGTGCTTCCTCAACACCCAGTAAAGAGCCTTCCCAAATTGACCTTCCACTCTTCCTCATCTTCTCTGGTTCAATCCTTGTGGTGCACATGTTAGGGAGAAGGTGTTCCCTCCAAACCATTCCACATGGCCACGCCAATTCAGTGTTTAATTCTGTTGTCTCCCAGATCTCATCACCTGGTATTGTGTGGTTTTTAAAAACTTTTTATTTTAGAACAGTTTTAGGTTTACAGAGTAATTGTGAAGATCATATTCATACACTCCACAACAAATTTCCCTTCTTAAAATTGTACATTAGTATGGTACAATTGTTCAACTTAGTGAACCAACACTGAAACAGTATTATTAACTAAAGTCTGTACTTCATCAGAATTCCTTTTTTTTTTAAATGTTGAGCCTTCTTTTAATTAATTTATTTTTATTTTTAGGCTGTGTTGGGTCTTCGTTTCTGTGTGTGGGCTTTCCCTAGTTGTGGCAAGCAGGGGCCACTCGTCATCGTGATGGGCGGGCCTCTCACTGTCTCGGCCTCTCTTGTTGCGGAGCACAGGCTCCAGATGCGCAGGCTCAGCGGCTGTGGCTCACGGGCCTAGTTGCTGTGCGGCATGTGGGATCTTCCCAGATCAGGGCTCGAACCCGTGTCCCCTGCATCATCAGGCAGATTCTCAACCTCTGTGCCACCGTGGAAGCCCCAGATTGCCTTATTTTTTACCTAATATTCTTCTTCTGTCCCAGGATCCCAACCAAGATTCTACATTCAATTTAGTCATTCCATGTTATAACTTCTTAGGCTCCTCTTGGCTGTGACAGTTTTTTAGACTTCTTGTTTTTGAAGACTTTGACAGTTTGGGGTCTTGTGTTTTGTCTTTTACATTAGGTCTGCAGATGTTATTGCTCTTATAGGTAAAAGTTTTTATAAGTTTCTTCTTCCAGAAGACCTCAAATCAAGTCAGTACCATCAGTGTTATGGACTTCCCCGTGGCAATGGTTGAACTAATCTCTTGGCTTTGTCACAGAGGTGACACAAATGTTTTTCTCTAGAGGTCTGAGGATCAGGATCATTTTTATTTATGACAGAGGCACAGGGGCAGCAGCAGAAGCATTTTGTAAGGTACTAGTGAGTCATTTACTTTTAGAAGTATGACCTCAGCATCCCACATAGTTAACGGCTCTTCCTCCACACGAGTGACCATCCAATGGACCTGTATATTGAACAGACTGTCAGTCTTTCTCCTGAGCTCTATATAGAAAGGGGGCCAACATGTGGTTGAGACACAACCAGTGTTCACATGGTAAGAGTCATTTCTTTGAGGTTAGTATCAGTCGCACCTTAGTTTGGAATTGAAACACGTGATTCAACCTGAGAATCACAAATAGATCCAGGTTGAGACACAGGATTCAGGACTGCTTTAAGGAGGGTCCCAATCCAATAATCCTTTCACTATATGCCAAGTGGCTAAACTGACTTATGTTGGTCAAAGCTTTAGCAGACACTCAGTAGGACTAACAAATGCAGCACAAAGAAGCAAGTTCAAAGCCCAAGCTAGCCAGCAGGCAGTAGCCCAAGTGCCTGTTCAACAGCATAGAGCAGAGCCAGTTAGAAAGCCAAAGCAAGAGAAGAAAGACCCCCGGTGGTAAGGGATAGCACCTTGATGTCCTGCTCACAGGACCAGTTGTTGTAATCACACCACAGAGACAGGATGGACCCTTCAACCCAAATTCGGTTTGGATGTCGAGACTGATAACACATACACCTAGAGAGTATGAAAAACCTTACTACATAAGGAGGCTTTCTGGGGAGAGCAGGGCAGGCTCTCAAGCAGGTTCAAGAATGGCTTGAGAGAGCAGAAGAAGGAGACTGGCTTGGCTTTTATGGTGGTGAGGGGATGACGCTGGAGTGTTCCCACACACAGGTCAGGTTTTGCACAGCCTGAACTTCCTCCTGGCCCACAGAAGAGAGAGTACCTGAGCTTTCTTATCCGATCTAGGGAAGCAGGGGAAGAGGCAGTGGTAGGGCTCTTTTATAGAATAATGTTGTGTAAATGCAAGGTGTTTAGCACAGTTTAGAATTCTCATAACCATTATAACCACACTTATATTGTTTTCAGTTAAACTACGTTTCACTAGATTAGTATTTCCCAAATTATGGTCCTTTAAATATTATTTAAGGTGGCTTAGAATAATCTTGGTTCATCACAGAGAAACTGTGTAGAAAGAGAAAAGACTGCTAGCCTCAGGAGGTCTGACACACTGGTCACAAAAGAGCAGACTTCATTGTACTATCTGCTGAATTATGAGGGGTTTCTAACATGTTTCCCATCCTGGGTGACTACTGTAGCACCCAAAGACTGTAATAATAATTACCGAAACTAACATTTATTGACTACTAACTCTATGTAGGAATTATGCTAAATACCCATATACATATTTAATCCTCATCACAACCCTATTGAGATAAGTGGCAAAAGAGTGGTTTCTGTCATTTCTGCCAGGACATCTCCATTCCAATTGCAGAAGCAGAAAAGAGCATATAGGAGGGCACATGGGAATATTTATGGGCCAGGCTCAAAAGGGGTATGCATTACTCCTGCTCACATTTCCTTGGGAAAAACTCACATGGCCACATCTAACTACAAGAGAAAATGAGAAATGTAGTCTACCTGGTAGAAGAGGAGAACTTAAATGTTGGAGATAAGCTAGCAATCTCTGTCTCCACCATCTTGTTCATCACTCTCCCCAGTATTTACAGTAGAGCCTGGCACATAGTAGGTGGCCATGAATATTTCTGTTGAATGAATGGGTTTCAACTTTTTTGGTCAGTTATGGGGATCAACAGCATATAGAACTTGGTTAAGCAATGGTTTCCTAGATATGACACAAAAAGCACAAGCAACAAAGAAAGAGTAAATTGGACTATATCAAAATTTTAAAATGTTTTCTTCTGCAAAAAAATACCATGAAGAAAGCAAAAAGGCACACCAAAGAGAGATCCTGGCAAATCATATATTTAATAAAAGTGTAGTATCCAGAATACAGAAAGAACTCTTACAACTCAACAACAAAAATACAAACAACCCAACTGAAAATCAGGTAAAGGACTTAAATAGACATTGTGCTAATGAAGATATACAAATAGCCAACAAACATATGAAAATATGCTCAATACCATTAGTCGTGAGGGAAATGCAAATCAAAACCACGATGAGATGCCACTTCAAACCCACTAGGAAGGCTATAATTTTTGTAAAAAGAAAATAACAAGTATTGACAAGGATGTAGAGAAAGTGAAACACTCATACACGTCTGGTGGGAACATAAAATGATACAGGTTCTGTGGAAAACATTTTGGCAGTTACTCAACAAGTTAAACATAGACTTGCCATATTACCCAGTAACTCTACTCCTAGGTATATAATGAAAAGAGTTGAAAAGGAGGGAACAACAGCAACAACAACAACAACAAAAAAAACAGGTGAATTGAGCAACACAAAAGCAAAGGGCAGATAATGTTTCAAGAAGTAAAAAATGGTCAACTTTATTAAATACTTTTACAGGTAATATAGGGACAGACAAATGACGATTGAACTTGTTAGTAGAGAGGTCATTGGTAAATTTGATAAGAAGGAAATTGAAAGAGTGGAAAATATTTTAATATAAACCTGGATGTGTATTAAGGAGAAAATGTGAGATCAGAAAGTGAGGGGCGGATAGACAATTTCTTTTGCGAGTTTTGGTGCTAAGGGGAGGAGAAATATGGGACTATAGCTGGAGGGGGATTTGGTATTAAGAGAGTGTATTTTTAAGAGGGTAGATTCTAGAATGCATCTAGCCAATATAAATGACTGAATGAAACTGACGACATAAAAATCCAAAGGGATAATTGCAGAAGAAAAAATATTGAGAAAGCAAGAGGGGTATTCAGAGCACTAGTAGATGGGATCAGTAGCAAATGTGGAAATCTTGGCTTTCCATGAGAATGAGTAATATTTATAGATTCTACAGTGGAGAAGGAAACGATTATGGTATGATTACAAATGCAGGTAAGATGGTAGATTTGGTGGGGAAATATAAAAGAATTTTCTCTTGACTCTTCAGTTTTCTCAGTGAAGGATGAGATAAGGGCATAAAATAACAAGAGTGAGGGTAGGGTTTTGAGAAATTGAGGGGAAGATAAAGTATTGGATATTCATTTTGTGTAATGGAAATGGGTGTATAATATGGAAGGATTGATCATTTAAGATATGTGGTCAAGAATTTAAGGTGTGATCAGTTAGCTTTGTCTTGTAAATTTCTACAGCAACATCCATCACTTGTATATAGGAACAAAGCAGGTAGATAGCTAAATTTAACAAGGGTTGTGGTTTTGCCAGGGAAGTACTAGGGTGGGAAAGTGAGTAGGGAGATGAAGGTTGATGAAAGTAAGTGATACTCATGATAAATTGGTAAGCAATGAGGAAATGCGAAAAGAGAAATGTGGCTGATGCTGAAAAGTAGTAGAATTCACAGATTGGAGTTCAAAATTGAAGAATTTTTAGAGTTGGGTGTGTGAAGGTGTGTATACCTGCACGTGAGGGAGGTATTTTGCTAGGAAAGATAATCAGTTGTAGCCCAAGAGATGTATGTTATAAAATCAGGATTTCAGAGTTGCTGTAATTTTTGAGAATGTCAATGTCTAGTGCATGAGCATTAGAGTGAGTGGCTTAAGTATGATGGAAGAAAAATACCATTGGTATTGAGGGCATGAAAGGTTTGCAAAGCCAAAAATGCTGGATGAATATCCACATAGATGACAGATGTTGAAGTTGCCAAGATGGTGGCAGTACTAAAAGTGGAGAAGAAGACTCAGGAAAGTGTCTAATGAATGAAGGTAAAGAAATAGATGGCGTAGCACATGATATTATCTAATAGCAAGAACTACAAATGAGCTCTGAATTTTGAAAGAGAAAGGAGCAGAAATGGTTTGAAAGTGACAGTGAGTCGACTCCTTGGGGTATGTGAGGAAAACTAACGTTTGCTCAAGAGGACTGCAGGGGAAGTGATTTCCTCAAGGCACAGCCATATTCCAGTCATAAAACAGAGATTAAGGGAACACGGAGAGAACAACTTGAAGCTACTGGGGAGTTTCTTAATGATAGACTATGAGTTACAGAGGGCAGGAAAGAAGCGCTCATGAAGTTGGGGAGAGGGTTGGGTCCAATTCCGTCAAGTGCAGAGCAATACGTGAATAAGGGTCTAGTTAATGATGGATAATCTGCAGGGTGGTGACTTAAGTAAAAGTGATAAGACAAGATGGACCTTGTGACTGCACGGCAGATTGGGAGGTGAGTAAAGTCCTCCAGACTACAGATTGCTTAATCTAGGCTGACCTAGAACTAAGAAGAATCCAGAAATCCCACTGAAACCTGTTTCCTCTAAATATCATGTATCCTGTATGATGATCCAGCATTTCAAAGATAGACTAGTAAGGACATCTAAGAGGGTAGGCTTGAAAGGAAACTAGTGTGTTTGCTCAAGAGTGTGAGTGTGTATGAAAAATATCAACAGCAAATTCTAATGTCAGAGTGTTGCTACTATAGGCTTATGGAGCCATGCACTATTCTTGGACAACACAAGGTGCCTGCACAGATGTGGCCCAGATGCAAGCACCAACACTTACTGGGCACCTGCAAAGCCAAAGCTGGGGAAGATGGAAGGCCAAGTGGAAGTGGTATTTTCCCAAGACAGGAATGTATTTACTTAGGCTTCCTAAATGGCAGGTGGACAAAAAATGGAAGAAAGGAAATTAAGCTTCTTTTTGCCTAACATCTCTCCTCAGGAGGAAGTACTTGGAGTTGTATTTCCTACATAAATTCCCCTGCTAAAACTCCAGGGAGCTCATCAGTGGGCAGATGTTCCCACCTAAGTATGGTTACCAGCAAACATTTATTCAAAATCATGGCTGCATCTGGCTCACATTAGAAGGGTTCTCTTTGTCATTGTCTTTTAAAAGAACAATTCCCCATGCTTATAAATCCAGACTCAGAACATCAATTCAACCAACCTCAGGAGCCCTGTGGCTACACCTTCCTGCTGGGAATCAGCATGGTCCCCAGAGAATCAATTTGAGGTGTATTACCAAAGTGTTTTCATTTTCAGTGTTTATCCACTGGAATGTCTACGAGTGAAGAATAGACAGGGCAATACAATCCTAAGATTCAATTTCTTTCATCAAATACAAACTGTGTATATGAGCATCAAGGCAAGAGGATGGAGGACTTTAACTGAAATTCCAATAGATATCTAAGTGCAAATCCTGGAACCATCCCATGCTAGCATTGTGAGTTAGGATAGGTACTTAACCACTCTGAGCCTGTTTTCTGATCTCTAAAAAAAAAATAGAAGGATAATATCTCATACAGCTGTTGCAAAGATCAACTCAAATAATTCATGTACAGAATATAGCACAACAACCTACAGAATGGGAGAAAATATTTGTAAATCGTGTATCTGATAAGGGATTTTTATTCAGAATATATAAAGAACTCTTACATGCCTGTGATAAGAAGGTAAATAACCCAACTTTTAAAATGGTCAGAAGATCTAAATAGACATTTCTGCAAGGAAGATATACAAATGGCCAGCAAGCACATTAGAGACGCTTGACATCATTATTCATCAGGAAAACACAAATGAAAACCACAGAAAGATACCATTTCATACCCATTCGGATGGCTAGAATCCAAAAGTCAGATAATCATAACTGTTGGTGGGGATTTAGAGAAATCAGAACCATCTTACACTGTTAGTGAGAATGTAAAATGGTATACCTGCTTTGGAAAAGTTTGGTAGTTTCTCAGAGGGTGAAACAGTGTTACTGTATGACCCACTTGTAGGTATATTCCCAAGATAAATGCAAATATATGTCCATACAAAAACTTGTACATAAATATTCATAGCAGCAATATTCATAATACCCAAAGATGGAAACAACCCAAATGCCCATCAACTGACCAGTGGACAAACAAAATGTGGCAAATCCATACAACAGAATACTATTCAGACATCAAAAGGAATGAAGAACTAATATATGCTACAATATGGCTGAACCTTAAAAACATTATGCTAAGTGAAAGAAGTCAGTCACAAAAGACCACATATTATGTGATTCTATTCATATGAAATGCTCAGAACAGGCAAATCTATAGCTACAAAATAGATCAATAATTGCTTAAGGCTGAGGCAGAAGTTGTTGGGAGCATAGGGGATTCACAGCTACAAGATACGAGGGTTTCTTTTTGAGGTGTTGAAAACGTTCTAAAATAGACTGGAGGGAACTTCAAGACGTCGGAAGAGTAAGACGTGGAGATCACCTTCCTCCCCACAGAAGCATCAGAAATACATCTACACATGGAACTGCTCCTATAGAACACCCACTGAACGCTGGCAGAAGACCTCAGACCTCCCAAAAGGCAAGAAACTCCCCAGGTAGCTGGGTAGGGCAAAAGAAATAAAGAAAATGTAGAGACAAAAGAATAGGAACGGGACCTGCACCAGTGGGAGGGAGCCTGAAGGAGGAAAGGTTTCCACACACTAGAAGCCCCTTCACTGGCGGAGACTACAGGTGGCGGACGGGGGCAGCTTCGGAGCCACGGAGGAGAGCGCAGCAACAGGGGTGCGGAGGGCAAAGCGGAGAGGGTCAAGCACGGAGCATCGGTGCCGACCAGTACTCACCAGCCCGCGAGGCTTGTCTGCTCACCTGCCGGGACGGGTGGGGGCTGGGAGCTGAGGCTTGGGCTTCGGTCTGAGCGCAGGCAGAGGACTGGCAGTGTGAACACAGCCTGAAGGGTTTAGTACGCCACGTCTAGCCAGGAGGGAGTCCAGGAAAAGTCTGGAGCTGCCGCAAAGGCAAGAGACTTTTTCTTCCCTCTGTGATTCCTGGTGCACGAGCAGAGGGGATTCAGAGCGCCGCCTAAAGGAGCTCCAGCGATGGACGCGAGGCGCAGCTAGGAGCGCAGACACCAGAGATGGGCATGAGATGCTAAGGCTGCTGCTGCCGCCACCAAGAACCCTGTGTGCGAGCACAGGTCACTATCCACACCTCCCTTCAGGGAGCCTGTGCAGCCCGCCACTGCCAGTGTCCCGTGATCCAGGGACGACTTCCCAGGGAGAACGCACGGCGTGCCTCGGGCTGGTGCAACGTCACGCCGGCCTCTGTCACTGCAGGCTCACCCTGCCTCCGTACCCCTCCCTCCTCCAGGCCTGAGCGAGCCAGAGCCCCCAAAGCAGCGGCTCCTATAACCCCATCCTGTCTGAGCGAAGAACAGACGCTCTCAGGAGACCTACACACAGAGGCGGGGTCAAATCCAAAGCTGAACCCCGGGAGCTGTGCGAACAAAGAAGAGAAAGGGAAATCTCGCCCAGCAGCCTCAGGAGCAGCGGATTAAATCTCCACAATCAACTTGATGTACCCGGCATCGGTGGAACACCTGAATAGACAACGAATCATCCCAAATGGAGGAGGTGGACTTTGGGAGCAACGCTATTTATACATTTTTTCCCTTTTTCTCTTTTTGTGAGTGTGTATGCGTATGCTTCTGTGTGTGATTTTGTCTGTATATTTTGGCACTTACCGTTTGTCCTAGGGTTCTGTCTGTCCGTTTTTTGTTTTTTTTTAGTATACTTTTCAGCGCTTGATATCATTGGTGAATTGGTTTCTTCGTCTGGTTTTTCTCTTCTTTTTCGTTTTTTTAATTACTTAAAAAATTTTAATAAAAAATTTTTGTTCTTTATTTTAATAACTCTTTAATAATTTAATTTAATTTAATTCTAAATTTTTATTTATTTATTTATTTATTTATTTCTCCCTTTTATTCTGAGCCGTGTGTGTGACAGACTCTTGGTGCTCCATCCAAGCATCAGGGCTGTTCCTCTGACGTGGCAGAGGCAAGTTCAGGATATTGGTCCACCACAGACCTCCCAGCTCCACGTAATATCAAACGGTGAAAATTTCCCAGAGATCTCCATCTCAACACCAAGACCCAGCTCCACTAAATGACCAGCAAGCTACGGTGCTGGATACCTTATGCCAAACAACTACCAAGAAAGGAACACAACTCCACCCAATAGAAGAGAGGCTGCCTAAAATCATAGTAAGGTCACAGACACCCCAAAACACACCACCAGACTTGGACCTGCCTACCAAAAAGAAAAGATCCAGCCTCAGTGACCAGAACACAGGCACTAGTCCCCTCCACTAGGAAGCCTACACAACCCACTGAACCAACCTTAGCCACTGGGGACAGACACCAAAAACAAAGGGAACTACGAACTTGCAGCCTGTGAAAAGGAGACCCCAAACACAGTAATATAAGCAAAATGAAAAGACAGAAAAACACATAGCAGATGAAGGAGCAAGGTAAAAACGCACCAGACCTAACAAATGAAGAGGAAATAGGCAGTCTACCTGAAAAAGTATTCAGAATAATGATAGTAAAGATGATCCAAAATCTTGGCAATAGAATGGAGAAAATACAAGAAAAGTTTCACAAGGACCTAGAAGAACTAAAGAGCAAACAAACAATCATGAACAACAAAATAAATGAAATTACATATCCTCTAGAAGGGATCAATAGCAGAATAAATGAGGCAGAAGAACGGATAAGTGACCTGGAAGATAAAATAGTGGGAATAACTACTGGAGAGCAGAATAAAGAAAAAAGAATGAAAAGAATTGAGGACAGTCTCAGAGACCTCTGGGACACGATTAAACGTACCAACATTCAAATTATAGGGGTTCCCAAAGAAAAAGAGAAAAAGAAAGGGACTGAGAAAATATTTGAAGAGATTATAGTTGAAAACTTCCCTAATATGGGAAAGGGAATAGTTAATCAAGTCCAGGAAGCACAGAGAGTCCAATACAGGATAAATCCAAGGAGAAACACGCCAAGACACATAGTAGTCAAACTATCAAAAAGTAAATACAAAGAAAAAATATTAAAAGCAGCAAGGGAAAAACAACAAATAACGTAGAAGGGAATCCCCATAAGGTTAACAGCTGATCTTTGAGCAGAAATTCTGCAAACCAGAAGGGAGGGGCAGGACATATTTAACGTGATGAAAGGGAAAGACCTACAACCAAGATTACTCTACCCAGCAAGGATCTCATTCAGATTTGACAGAGAAATTAAAACCTTTACAGACAAGCAAAAGCTAAGAGAATTCAGCAGAACCAAACCAGCTTTACAGCAAATGCTAAACCAACTTCTCCAGGCAGGAAACACAAGAGAAGGAAAAGACTTACAATAACAAATGCAAAACAATTAAGAAAATGGTAATAGGAGCATACATATCGATAATTACCTTAAATGTAAATGGATTAAATGCTCCCACCAAAAGACACAGACTGGCTGAATGGATACAAAAACAAGACCCGTATATATGCTGTCAACAAGAGACCCACTTCAGACCTAGGGAAACATACAGACTGAAAGTGAGAGGATGGAAAAAGATATTCCATGCAAATGAAAATCAAAAGAAAGCTGGAGTAGCAATTCTCATATCAGACAAAATAGACTTTAAAATAATGACTTACAAGGGACAAAGCAGGACACTACATAATGATCAAGGGATCGATCCAAGAAGAAGATATAACACTTGTAAATATTTATGCACCCAACATAGGAGCACCTCAATACATAAGACAAATGCTAACAGCCATAAAAGGGGAAATCGACAGTAACACAATCATAGTAGGCGACTTTAACACCCCACTTTCAACAATGGACAGATCATCCAAAATGAAAAAAAAAATAAGGAAACACAACTTTAAATGATACATTAAACAATATGGACTTAATTGATATTTATAGGACATTCCATCCAAAAACGTCCAGAGATAAACCCATGTACACATGGTCACCTTATCTTGATAAAGGAGGCTAGAGTATACAATGGAGGAAAGACAGCCTCTTCAATAAGTGGTGCTGGGAAAACTGGACAGCTACATGGAAAAGAATGAAATTAGAACACTCCCTAATGCCATACACAAAAATAAACTCAAAATGGATTAAAGACCTTAATGTAAGGCCAGACACACTAAAACTCTTAGAGGAAATAAAAGAAGAACACTCTTTTGAGATAAATCACAGTAAGATCTTGTTTGACCCACCTCCTAAAGAAATGGAAACAAAACTAAAAATAAACAAAAGGGACCGAGTGAAACTTAAAAGCTTTTGCACAGCAAAGGAAACCATAAACAAGATGAAAAGACAACCCTCAGAATGGGAGAAAATATTTGCAAACGAAGCAACTGACAAAGGATTAGTCTCCAAAATTTACAAGCAGCTCATGCAGCTCAATATCAAAAACACAAACCACCCAATCCAAAAATGGGCAGAAGACCTAAATAGACATTTTTCCAAAGAAGATACACAGATTGCCAACAAACACATGAAAGAATGCTCAACGTCGTTAATCATTAGAGAAATGCAAATCAAAACTACAATGCGGTATCATCTCACACCGGTCAGAATGGCCATCATCAAAAAATCTACAAACAATAAATGGACAACCTGGAAGAAATGGACAAATTCTTAGAGAAGGTGTGGAGAAAAGGGAACCCTCATACACTGTTGATGGGAATGTAAATTGATACAGTCACTAAGGAGAACAGTATGGAGGTTCCCTAAAAAACTAAAAATAGAACTACCATACGACCCAGCAATCCCACTATGGGGCATATATCCTGAGAAAACCATAATTCAAAAAGAGTCATGTACCACAATGTTCATTGCAGCTCTATTTACAATAGCCAGGACTTGGAAGGAACCTAAGTGTCCATCAACAGATGAATGGATAAAGAAGATGTGACACATGTATACAATGGAATATTACTCAGCCATAAAAAGGAACGAAACTGAGTTATTTGTAGTGAGGTGGATGGACACAGAGTCTGTCATACAGAGTGAAGTAAGTCAGAAAGAGAAAAACAAATACCGTATCCTAACACATATATATGGAATCTTTAAAAAAATATGGTCATGAGGAACCTAGGGGCAAGACGGGAAAAAAGACGCAGACCTGGGCTTCCCTGGTGGTGTACTGGTTGAGAATCCGCCTGCCGATGCAGGGGACACTGGTTCGTGCCCCGGTCTGGGAGGATCCCACATGCCACGGAGAGGCTGGGCCCGTGAGCCATGGCCAGTGAGCCGGCGCTTCCGGAACCTGTGCTCCACAACTGGAGAGGTCACAACAGTGAGTGGCCCGCGTACCGAAAAAAAAAAAAAATGTCGCAGACCTACTAGAGAATGGACTTGAGGACACAGGGAGGGGGAAGGGTAAGCTGGGACAAAGTGAGAGAGTGGCATGGACATATATACACTACCAAATGTAAAACAGATAGCTAGTGGGAAGCAGCCACATAGCACAGGGAAATCAGCTCAGTGCTTTTTGACCACCTAGAGGGGTGGGATAGGGAGGGTGGTAGGGAGGGAGATGCAAGAGGGAGGGGATATGGGTATATATATATATGTATAGCTGATTCACTTTGTTATAGAGCAGAAACTATTACACCATTGTAAAGCAATCATACTCCAGTAAAGATGTTAAAAAAAAGTGTGTTTGTTCAAAATAAATAAATAAATAACTTTCCTAACTGCTTAGGAAAGTTATTTCTCCTTCCTATGAAATGAAAAATGATGTATAAGGGCACTTAGTATTGACTATAAATTCCAGTTCTGTCAGTGATGGTATCTGGCGCATGAGGGGCACCCAAGTTAGGGAGCTTTTGGTTAATTTCCCTGGGCCATATAGAGCAAAGTGTTCTCTCAAATACTCTCTGGAAATTCGGAGCCTCAAATATGTTTGCCACCTTCCCCCAAGTCATCATATTTATTAACATCCTTGTCTTATTTTTCTAGAAGCAGGAGCTTCTAGCAGATCTTTTCCCTTTGTGAAAGGATGTATTTCTGTGTGAGGTGGATCAAGGCCGCCTTAGTCTGTCCTCTAATGTTCACCTCAGTAGCACTTTACCTGGTTGATAATATCTTTGAGGCCAACTTCCTGTAATGTTTTTCTTTTTCTTTTCTTTTTTTTACCTTAGGAGCACTGTATAATAAAAACTCCATTAAAGATGCAAAACCAAAGTGAGCCATGAAGCAAGACACGATGGGGCCTATCAGCATTCCTAAGCGTGTTCAAGGCGAAAGCATTTCAGAGGGAGTTAAACAACAGTCATTATAGCTATCTTTGTTGACCTCTGACTCTATATGCCAGTCACTGTGTTTGACATACATTAATTCTCATAAAACTTCTGTCATGTTGACATTATTATCTCCCTTTTACAAATGGGGAAAGAGGTTCACATAAATTAAATGACTTTCTCAGGGCAACAGCTAGTAAGTTTCAGGGCTGGATTTGTATCCAAAATAAAGTGGGCTTTGTTTGGTTTTTTGACTCTATTTTCTTCTTAGTAGTACTGCATACATTTATTATTTATATGTATTAAAAAGGATAAAATAAGTTTGGACTCCTCTCTCACACAACATGAAGTTCTGTATGATCTAAAGATAAAAATGTTGAAGTAAAATATATATATTATGGAAAACGTATGCATAATCTAGGAGTCAAGAAAAATTTCTGTGCAAGCTGGAAAACCTAGACACTCTGGAGAAATGACTGACATATTTGAGTGCTTAAAACTTAAAATGTAATCATATGGCAAACGTAAAGGTAAATAAAACCAGAAGACAAATAATACAGGAACATATATTTGTAAGACACATGACAGATAAAGGGTTCAATATCCAACATATAAAAATTTTCCCACACATTAATAAGAAAAGACAAACACCCTAATTGAAAGTGGTTAAAAAGGGTAAAAAGGGCTGTTCAAGGAGGCAGAAAACCCCCTTGCCAATAAACAAGTGAAATTACTCCACCTCACTAGCAATCAGGCGTATTGAAATTAAATTAACAAGGAAATATCACTTTAAGACCATTAAACATGTTATCACACATTGCTGGAGTTTTGTGGAGGTTAATATGTTATCTCATACATTTGCCGAGGGAAATGTGCAGTATATTAAAGCCATTTGGAAGTCAATCTGGCAACCCCTATTAAAATTAAGAATTTACATAAACTTTAACTTAGCAATTCCATTTCCGGGGCCCCCTTCCATAGAAGATAAAAGCACGGGTATATAACAGTGAATATGAACAAGATAAATTTTACGTATATATTGAGATTAATTGCAACGTTTTTTCTAGTAGCCAAAAAACTGGAATCAACTTGAATGTCCTCAATAGAGGAATGGTTTAATAAGTTGTCTTTCACTCAAACCATTGCATTTTACATAACTAGTTTAAAAAGTGTGTTAAGTCTATACCAGACGATGTGGAAAACATTTCTCTGAAATGTTTCTAAGTGAGAAAAACTACGTGCAGTAAAGAGTAAAATAGTGCCCCTATATGTTTTTATGCATACATATGTATGTTACCTTATTTATGAACATAGACAAAGATATGCAAAGATTCACACCAGGCTTTTAACACTGCTTATCCAGTGGAGGAGTGGCTAATGAAGTGTAAAAATCCTATAGATGTACAGGCTTTCTCAATATTTATGTATATGTATGAATATATATATATATAATTCTCAACATTTATATATAATTGCTTTATGTAAATGCACATGTAAATTACATATGTGTAAAGCCATGTACAAAGAGATAGTTGCTGAAAGTGTGCATATCATAGAGAGTGTTTTGAGTTTTTAGTGTTTAGGGTTCTTTTCTTTTAACTTTCTTTCTTGTACTTTGAGTTTTTCAAAATAAAAATTTTACATGATTTTAAGTTTAACATTTTCTAAAGCAAACATTATAGAGCAGGTTAAGGAAATGACCCAGTATCTACAGAATGATTTGTTTGTTCATTCCTCCAGCAGTTCATCAAACTACATTGAGCAGCAACCGTGACATTGTGTCAGGTGTGTTAAAGTGGTTGGGATTACAGAGATGAATGAAATATGCTCCTTCTTGTTGTATATTACAACAAGACAAACATATAAATGAACCATTCTAATACAATATGGCTATTGCTTTAATATAAGAATTTGTAGGACCATAGGGGCAATGAACTCTGCAGGCATTGGTGGTAGAGAGGCTTCAGAGGGAAAGAACCATTTGAGCTTAGCCTTAAAGACTGAGGATGCTTTCATCACTCACCAGCCTTAGGTGGGGAAGGGAAAGCAATCCCTTCAAAGAGGAAGGAATCAACATCTAGTCCTATTTCATTCATCAAGAATGTGGAGGAGGAAGTAAACAGTTTATTATTTATAGTCTCAAATGATGGTAATGTGTGGAAGATGGGCAAATGGAACAAGAGACTTTGGAAGAGTCCTGATCAGGAACTAATAAAATGAGAGCCTGCTTTGAAACATGCAAGCAGGTTTTTCTGAGGGAAGAAGAACTCTAAGCTGCATTTAATGAAAGGAAGCAACTGTCAAAGCAATCTGACTAAGTTCAGTACATTAGGTTTGCAGTTGGGGAAGAAATATGGGTTGCTGTTCATTTAGGACCTGTGGAAGAGGTTGGAGAAAAGGGGATAGGTATTCAAGCAATGATTCATTAGGTAGAAAGAAGAGAATGTTAGAAATCAGACACTACTGCCACTTACTGAATAAATTCATCATAAGCCATATACAGACACATTATAAAGTATCTCAAGGTACCAGAATGCTTGACCATTGAGGTAAGGTGCCCCAAAATACTGTGTCTTCAAGGAAAACACAAGGGTTCAGTACTCATGGGTTAGCAGCAGTTAACATAAGACACACTAGCTTTTGGGGAGTGGGGGAGAAAGAAGCAAGGATTATGCATGTATGTATTTATATCATAGATGATAACAACAGAAGCCATTTAATCAAATGCTTATTATTGGCCTAATATAATGTCAGGTGTTTTACATAAATTACCTCATTTAATCCCAGCATGGCTCTAAGATCTAGATACATGTTACTATCATTCCCTTTTTACAGATGAGGAAACTAAGTCTTACAGGAGTTAAAAAACGTACTCAAGGTCAAATAGCTTTTAGGTGGTGAAGCTGTACATTGAGATCGGACTTTAAATCCTATGCTCCCAACTGCTCAACTAGACACTAAGTTATATTTCCCCTGCTAAACCCTATTCCCAGCCATCATCATATCACACCTGTATTGTCCCAACAGCCTGTCACCCCTCTGGTCCTACACAGTTCACAACATCCAGTGAACTTTCTAAAACATACATCAGACGACATCACTTTCCTTTATCAAACCATCCAGTGGCCCTCCACTGCACGTAAGATAAAATCCAAGTTCTTACGCTGCAGGTCCCTATGTGACCACTTCTCTGCCAGCCTCTCCAGTCTCGGTCATCAATCTCCGCTCTGCCCCTCTCTGACTGCACTCCAGTCACTCACCCTTCTGCTCTTCCTCAACACACTCTTCTCGTTCTGGCCTCACGGCATTGCTACTTGCTAGTCTACCTAAAATGCTCTTCTTCAAAGTCTTCACACAGCTGTCTCGACCTCATTATTCATATCTTGATTCAAATATCAGCTTCTTAGAGAAGGTTCCCCACACCAACAACAAGAACGACCCCTTTGCCCATGAAAACAGAAGATACTTGATTCAAATAGCAGCTTCTTAGAGAAGGTTCCCCACACCAACAACAAGAACGACCCCTTTGCCCATGAAAACAGAAGTTACTTGAGGACAGGAGCTATTGATTTCATGTTCTTCACTCTAATTCCAGAACCGAGAGTAATATCTGACACCTACTGGGCACTCAGGACATATTTCTTTCCTGAAATACTGGTATCTTTTTTAAAGTGTCATACTCATATGCCTATGAGTATATCTACATATATATATATATATATATATATATATATATATATATATGGATATGTGAGCTTGTTGTCACCTCACAGAAGTGGAATGTACATCCCTCACCCAAAATTTGGTTTGAATGTCAAGACTAATGATGCCACACATATACCAAGATGGTATGAAAAGGATTATTACTCACATAATGAGTTATGCATCAAAAATGCAGTTAGACCAAAAAAAGAAAAAAGAAAAAACTGGTAACTGTGAAGTGTTGGATAATTAGATGGTTGTGAGTCTTTCATTCTATAGATATAGGAATAGATATAGAAATAATCAAAACATCAAGTTCTACACCTTAAGTATATACAATTTTTATTTATCCATTATACCTCAATAAAACTGAAAAAATGGGATCAGTCTCAATGACAAGTTACCATGGTGTTTGTCTCATAACTAAAACATTGCGTGGTTTATTTAATTTAATTTGGACTTGTTTATGTAATCCATTATGGCACCTGCAGCATGAGACCAATAAGAAAGGTGAACGTTCCATTGAATATCTAGTACTATCAAGAGCTAGTACTATATATTCTGAGAAGTGAAATGAGTGCCTTAGTCTCTCTATCAATGTGCAGTACTTCAAAGAAGGTAAAGAGTGCTATGGTGAGACATTGTATTGTGGCTTTAATATGTGCAGAAGATGTGTGACCTTGATTTATATTTTGGGTATCTGTGAGGCAAGAGATTCTATGAGTTCTTTACCCCAAATGAGGCAACCTTGGAGAAGGAATTGTTTTCATTGGCCCGAACAGACGGTCAGACCGCTGGCAGTGGCCCAAAGATCTATAAAAATGTGAAGATGAGGCCAATTGTTGGCTAAGACATGGCCAAGTGGTAAGATAACTTGCTAAAGTTTGGCCAACTGAGCTGATCCTGTGTCCTGTCCTTTATCAGGAACATTCTGATTAAGAGATGAAAAGAAGCAAGAGTCAAGCAAGCTCCATTAAGTGTGACAGTGGCAATGCCATTGGTTAAGTGAATGAACCCCCTTTGGTATTCACTGTGTTGAGCCTAAGGGGCTCCCCAGGTATCCAAGTGTTCTAAGAGATGACCTCCTCTAGCACTGTGGCATCCGGCAAGGGACCCAGCACAGGGGACGTTACCCTCTCCTGAAAGTAGGGTATGCAGAGAGCCCAGGTTCAGCTCCATCCTGTAGCAAGGAGGCCTCACTAGCTCTGCTGGGCTTGCAGGGTGCTGTTTCCATGATCAAAGGCCTAACGGGCAGCTGTATACTGAGGGTCACAGGTTCAGGACCTGAGATAGTCTATATTTCCAGGAAAGTACAGTGTGTACCCACCAATTGCTACACTAATGGCATACAGCATTGGGCCAAGGAAGGTAGTTCCTTGTATCAGAAGCCCATGCAACTAACGGCCATCACTGATGGTAGAGGGACTCCAAGATATATGAGAGAAGGTTGCTAAAGCTCCCACAGTGAAGGAATCCCGGGGGCCCGTAACAGGAATGCCTGTTCTATGGCCATTCAGGCAGATTCTAGTATCTTTTTACAGGGGGTCTCATTCAAGTTGGGCCTATTTGCAAGTTACAGAACAAAAAAAATGCTTTGTAAATGAGGAGTGTTGCCTCCAGAATCTAAACATGTCGAAAACATGTTGGGCTTGTTTTAACAATGTGGTTCCTAAGAAGACTAAAAGCTGTTTCTTGACACTGTCAGGACTGGAGCAGCCCTCAACTTACTAAATAATTTTCAGGAGCTTAACTGAAGTTGTGGGGCCCTGTACTATGTGTCTCATGTGAATCTCCTCAAAGGAGGATGTCATTAGTGTGATGTCATAACTGTGTACCCGAAAAAAGTTAGAGCTGGTTAAAATATTGCCTGTGAAGACTATGTGAGATGGCAGGCGTGGAGACTGAGCCCATTGAGTACCCAGGTGAAGGTGTATTGTGTCCCTTTAAAGGTGAAGGTTAACTGCAGCTGAGAGGTTGTTGAACTAGGCACTGAATAGAACATGCTAGCCAAATACTTTGCTCTAACTGCAAAGTATTTACCAGTTACTTATTTATTATTGGGTAGAATCAGTCATTTCAATAGGTGGGGCCATGACGCCAAGGGTACGAATTCACACTGAGGCACCGGTCCTGTTTTGCCGGGTTTAAGAACAAGTAAAACTTGGCTGTTAAATGCAGCAGAAGTGGGGATAACCACTCCTTCGCTAAATAGGTCTTATATAATGGGTTTCAATCTGTGAAAACCGTGCTTTCATTTAGATTGAACCTTTTCTTAAACACTGAGGTGAAAGGTATTATTTTAACTAGGGGGAAAGGTCCATAGGGTCCCATAGTTTTCAAGCTGATTATAAGGGCCAGAGACTTAACTTGATTACTTATTGGGTCAGGTTCTCCACGTGCACTAGAGGATATTTTAGGGTAATGGATGTCTTGGCTATGGAAAAGTTAGGCACGGAAATAATTCGGATGGTTCAGGTTAGGCATATCTGTTTCTATTTTATGTTCACCTACTCCCTGGCTGGGAGTGGATGAACATAAAGTGTGGCCAGATGTGGGCCAGAAGGGGAAGGGGAATTAATGAGGCTTCAAAACTGTCCATTGTCAAACATCAAAAGTGGAATCAGATTATGACACACACTGCCACCACCCATACAGCACCCCTCTCCCCATCTGGGACCTCCCAAACACACACGGAAACACCAAGTCCATTTCCTCCTCACCAGCAGGATAAAGTGTTCAGGAAGAAATCTGTCTTCAGAGCTCAGTCCTCACCCAGTCCTTATTCCCGGTGTCTGGCTAACTATGGACTGGCTGGTCTGGGCCCCAAACTGGCAGGATACTACCTCCCTCCCTTCTCACACGCCTGCCCCTTCCTGCCTTCCTTCAGTCCCCATCATCGAAGAACAGACAGAGATGCACACACATCTTCCTACAACAGCTTGTACATCAATAGCTGAGGGCTTTTTTATTTGGTCTCTACACAGGTGACCATGTCTCCAGTGCTTTCGCTGGAGAGACAACAGAGACAGCAAGGTCTCAGTCACCTGATAGACCCAGGGCAGCACTTTATGAACTGCTGGAGGAGCCCTCTGGGACGTTTTCATCCTCCTCTGGCTCTTTAGTCATTGTTGTACTCCGCCAGTAATAGAATGCTAGCATCTTTGACTTCTTCTGTGTAGAACCTCTTCCCGAATTCTGACGACGGACTGATTTTCTTAACTCGACCACCTCCTGAATCTGGTCGGAAAACAAAGTGATACAGAAAGACATTGATTTGGGGAAAGAGGATGGGAAGGAGAACTTTGAGAGAATGGGTGTGGATTGAGAAGGGGTTTGTGCCAGGGAAGGGCTGGGTAAGTCTTGTGTGGGGCATGAAGAGGAGGCACGTGAGTCGGGTAATCTGACCTCCTCCGTCTTAGAGCCCTGGAGTGGAGAATTCATCCTCTCCCTTCTGCGTTGGCCCCCCGGTGTTTGTTGCTCTGACCTCTCGGTGTTTGTCCGTGCATCACGGTTAGGCTCCTGGGGGACTGTAGTTTCCTCTGCCATGTCAGTAGCAACAGTGTGCTCTACTCCAAGGCTCCTGGCCTCTCTATATATACCCTGCCAGGACAATGAAGAGCCACACCCATCAGCTTTGATTGGTCAGCCAATGGTAGCGCTGGGGTGGCTGTGACATCACAAAGCACTACCCTTGAAGATACGTGGGGGGAGGGGAGGGGTGCAGAGGAGTCTAGGTGCTCTGGTTAGAGAAAGGGAGTGCTTCCTCAACACCCAGTAAAGAGCCTTCCCAAATTGACCTTCCACTCTTCCTCATCTTCTCTGGTTCAATCCTTGTGGTGCACATGTTAGGGAGAAGGTGTTCCCTCCAAACCATTCCACATGGCCACCCCCATTCAGTGTTTAATTCTGTTGTCTCCCAGATCTCATCACCTGGTATTGTGTGGTTTTTAAAAACTTTTTATTTTAGAACAGTTTTAGGTTTACAGAGTAATTGTGAAGATCATATTCATACACTCCACAACAAATTTCCCTTCTTAACATTGCACATTAGTATGGTACAATTGTTCAACTTAGTGAACCAACACTGAAACAGCATTATTAACTAAAGTCTGTACTTCATCAGATTTCCTTTTTTTTTAAATGTTGAGCCTTCATTTAATTAATTTATTTTTATTTTTGGCTGTGTTGGGTCTTCGTTTCTGTGCGTGGGCTTTCCCTAGTTGTGGCAAGCAGAGGCCACTCTTCATCGTGATGGGCGGGCCTCTCACTGTCGCGGCCTCTCTTGTTGCGGAGCACAGGCTCCAGTTGCGCAGGCTCAGCGGCGGTGGCTCACGGGCCTAGTTGCTCTGCGGCATGTGGGATCTTCCCAGATCAGGGCTCGAACCCGTGTCCCCTGCATCAGCAGGTAGATTCTCAACCACTGTGCCACCGTGGAAGCCCCAGATTGCCTTATTTTTTACCTAATATTCTTCTTCTGTCCCAGGATCCCAACCAAGATTCTACATTCAATTTAGTCATTCCTTGTTATAACTTCTTAGGCTCCTCTTGGCTGTGACAGTTTTTTAGACTTCTTGTTTTTGAAGACTTTGACAGTTTGGGGTCTTGTGTTTTGTCTTTTACATTAGGTCTGCAGATGTTATTGCTCTTATAGGTAAAAGTTTTTATAAGTTTCTTCTTCCAGAGAACCTCAAATCAAGTCAGTACCATCAGTGTTATGGACTTCCCCGTGGCAATGGTTGAACTAATCTCTTGGCTTTGTCACAGAGGTGACACAAATGTTTTTCTCTAGAGGTCTGAGGATCAGGATCATTTTTATTTATGACAGAGGCACAGGGGAAGCAGCAGAAGCATTTTGTAAGGTACTAGTGAGTCATTTACTTTTAGAAGTATGACCTCAGCATCCCACATAGTTAACGGCTCTTCCTCCACACGAGTGACCATCCAATGGACCTGTATATTGAACAGACTGTCAGTCTTTCTCCTGAGCTCTATATAGAAAGGGGGCCAACATGTGGTTGAGACACAACCAGTGTTCACAAGGTAAGAGTCATTTCTTTGAGGTTAGTATCAGTCGCACCTTAGTTTGGAATTGAAACACGTGATTCAACCTGAGAATCACAAATAGGTCCAGGTTGAGACACAGGATTCAGGACTGCTTTAAGGAAGGTCCCAATCCAAGAATCCTTTCACTATATGCCAAGTGGCTCAACTGACTTATGTTGGTCAAAGCTTTAGCAGACACTCAGTAGGACTAACAAATGCAGCACAAAGAAGCAAGTTCAAAGCACAATCTAGCCAGCAGGCAGTAGCCCAAGTGCCTGTTCACCAGCATAGAGCAGAGCCAGTTAGAAAGCCAAAGCAAGAGAAGAAAGACCCCCGGTGGTAAGGGATAGCACCTTGATGTCCTGCTCACAGGACCAGTTGTTGTAATCACACCACAGAGACAGGATGGACCCTTCAACCCAAATTCGGTTTGGATGTCGAGACTGATAACACATACACCTAGAGAGTATGAAAAACCTTACTACATAAGGAGGCTTTCTGGGGAGAGCAGGGCAGGCTCTCAAGCAGGTTCAAGAATGGCTTGAGAGAGCAGAAGAAGGAGACTGGCTTGGCTTTTATGGTGGTGAGGGGATGACGCTGGAGTGTTCCCACACACAGGTCAGGTTTTGCACAGCCTGAACTTCCTCCTGGCCCACAGAAGAGAGAGTACCTGAGCTTTCTTATCCGATCTAGGGAAGCAGGGGAAGAGGCAGTGGTAGGGCTCTTTTATAGAATAATGTTGTGTAAATGCAAGGTGTTTAGCACAGTTTAGAATTCTCATAACCATTATAACCACACTTATATTGTTTTCAGTTAAACTACGTTTCACTAGATTAGTATTTCCCAAATTATGGTCCTTTAAATATTATTTAAGGTGGCTTAGAATTATCTTGGTTCATCACAGAGAAACTGTGTAGAAAGAGAAAAGACTGCTAGCCTCAGGAGGTCTGACACACTGGTCACAAAAGAGCAGACTTCATTGTACTATCTGCTGAATTATGAGGGGTTTCTAACATGTTTCCCATCCTGGGTGACTACTGTAGCACCCAAAGACTGTAATAATAATTACCGAAACTAACATTTATTGACTACTAACTCTATGTAGGAATTATGCTAAATACCCATATACATATTTAATCCTCGTCACAACCCTATTGAGATAAGTGGCAAAAGAGTGGTTTCTGTCATTTCTGCCAGGACATCTCCATTCCAATTGCAGAAGCAGAAAAGAGCATATAGGAGGGCACATGGGAATATTTATGGGCCAGGCTCAAAAGGGGTATGCATTACTCCTGCTCACATTTCCTTGGGAAAAACTCACATAGCCACATCTAACTACAAGAGAAAATGAGAAATGTAGTCTAGCTGGTAGAAGAGGAGAACTTAAATGTTGGAGATAAGCTAGCAATCTCTGTCTCCACCATCTTGTTCATCACTCTCCCCAGTATTTACAGTAGAGCCTGGCACATAGTAGGTGGCCATGAATATTTCTGTTGAATGAATGGGTTTCAACATTTTTGGTCAGTTATGGGGATCAAAAGCATATAGAACTTGGTTAAGCAATGGTTTCCTAGATATGACACAAAAAGCACAAGCAACAAAGAAAGAGTAAATTGGACTATATCAAAATTTTAAAATGTTTTCTTCTGCAAAAAAATACCATGAAGAAAGCAAAAAGGCACACCAAAGAGAGATCCTGGCAAATCATATATTTAATAAAAGTGTAGTATCCAGAATACAGAAAGAACTCTTACAACTCAACAACAAAAATACAAACAACCCAACTGAAAATCAGGTAAAGGACTTAAATAGACATTGTGCTAATGAAGATATACAAATAGCCAACAAACATATGAAAATATGCTCAATACCATTAGTCGTGAGGGAAATGCAAATCAAAACCACGATGAGATGCCACTTCAAACCCACTAGGAAGGCTATAACTTTTTTAAAAAGAAAATAACAAGTTTTGACAAGGGTGTAGAGAAAGTGAAACACTCATACACGTCTGGTGGGAACATAAAATGATACAGGTTCTGTGGAAAACATTTTGGCAGTTACTCAACAAGTTAAACATAGACTTGCCATATTACCCAGTAACTCTACTCCTAGGTATATAATGAAAAGAGTTGAAAAGGAGGGAACAACAGCAACAACAACAACAAAAAAAAACAGGTGAATTGAGCAACACAAAAGCAAAGGGCAGATAATGTTTCAAGAAGTAAAAAATGGTCCACTTTATTAAATACTTTTACAGGTAATATAGGGACAGACAAATGACGATTGAACTTGTTAGTAGAGAGGTCATTGGTACATTTGATAAGAAGGAAATTGAAAGAGTGGAAAATATTTTACTATAAACCTGGATGTGTATTAAGGAGAAAATGTGAGATCAGAAAGTGAGGGGCGGATAGACAATTTCTTTTGCGAGTTTTGGTGCTAAGGGGAGGAGAAATATGGGACTATAGCTGGAGGGGGATTTGGTATTAAGAGAGTGTATTTTTAAGAGGGTAGATTCTAGAATGCATCTAGCCAATATAAATGACTGAATGAAACTGACGACATAAAAATCCAAAGGGATAATTGCAGAAGAAAAAATATTGAGAAAGCAAGAGGGGTATTCAGAGCACTAGTAGATGGGATCGGTAGCAAATGTGGAAATCTTGGCTTTCCATGAGAATGAGTAATATTTACAGATTCTACAGTGGAGAAGGAAATGATTATGGTATGATTACAAATGCAGGTAAGATGGTAGATTTGGTGGGGAAGATATAAAATAATTTTCTCTTGACTCTTCAGTTTTCTCAGTGAAGGATGAGATAAGGGCATAAAATAACAAGAGTGAGGGTAGGGTTTTGAGAAATTGAGGGCAAGATAAAGTATTGGATATTCATTTTGTATAATGGAAATGGGTGTATAATATGGAAGGATTGATCATTTAAGATATGTGGTCAAGAATTTAAGGTGAGATCAGTTAGCTTTGTCTTGTAAATTTCTACAGCAACATCCATCACTTGTATATAGGAACAAAGCAGGTAGATAGCTAAATTTAACAGGGGTTGTGGTTTTGCCAGGGAAGTACTAGGGTGGGAAAGTGAGTAGGGAGATGAAGGTTGATGAAAGTAAGTGATACTGATGATAAATTGGTAAGCAATGAGGAAATGCGAAAAGAGAAATGTGGCTGATGCTGAAAAGTAGTAGAATTCACAGATTGGAGTTCAAAATTGAAGAATTTTTTGAGTTGGGTGTGTGAAGGTGTGTATACCTGCACGTGAGGGAGGTATTTTGCTAGGAAGGATAATCAGTTGTAGCCCAAGAGATGTATGTTATAAAATCAGGATTTCAGAGTTGCTGTAATTTTTGAGAATGTCAATGTCTAGTGCATGAGCATTAGAGTGAGTGGCTTAAGTATGATGGAAGAAAAATACCATTGGAATTGAGGGCATGAAAGGTTTGCAAAGCCAAAAGTGCTGGATGAATATCCACATAGATGACAGATGTTGAAGTTGCCAAGATGGTGGCAGTACTAAAAGTGGAGAAGAAGACTCAGGAAAGTGTCTAATGAATGAAGGTAAAGAAATAGATGGCGTAGCACATGATATTATCTAATAGCAAGAACTACAAATGAGCTCTGAATTTTGAAAGAGAAAGGAGCAGAAATGGTTTGAAAGTGACAGTGAGTCGACTCCTTGGGGTATGTGAGGAAAACTAACGTTTGCTCAAGAGGACTGCAGGGGAAGTGATTTCCTCAAGGCACAGCCATATTCCAGTCATAAAACAGAGATTAAGGGAACACGGAGAGAACAACTTGAAGCTACTGGGGAGTTTCTTAATGATAGACTATGAGTTACAGAGGGCAGGAAAGAAGCGCTCATGAAGTTGGGGAGAGGGTTGGGTCCAATTCCGTCAAGTGCAGAGCAATACGTGAATAAGGGTGTAGTTAATGATGGATAATCTGCAGGGTGGTGACTTAAGTTAAAGTGATAAGACAAGATGGACCTTGTGACTGCACGGCAGATTGGGAGGTGAGTAAAGCCCTCCAGACTACAGATTGCTTAATCTAGGCTGACCTAGAACTAAGAAGAATCCAGAAACACCACTGAAACCTGTTTCCTCTAAATATCATGTATCCTGTATGATGATCCAGCATTTCAAAGATAGACTAGTAAGGACATCGAAGAGGGTAGGCTTGAAAGGAAACTAGTGTGTTTGCTCAAGAGTGTGAGTGTGTATGAAAAATATCAACAGCAAATTCTAATGTCAGAGGGTTGCTACTATAGGCTTATGGAGCCATGCACTATTCTTGGACAACCCAAGGTGCCTGCAGAGATGTGGCCCAGATGCAAGCACCAACACTTACTGGGCACCTGCAAAGCCAAAGCTGGGGAAGATGGAAGGCCAAGTGGAAGTGGTATTTTCCCAAGAGAGGAATGTATTTACTTAGGCTTCCTAAATGGCAGGTGGACAAAAAATGGAAGAAAGGAAATTAAGCTTCTTTTTGCCTAACATCTCTCCTCAGGAGGAAGTACTTGGAGTTGTATTTCCTACGTAAATTCCCCGCTAAAACTCCAGGGAGCTCATCAGTGGGCAGATGTTCCCACCTAAGTATGGTTACCAGCAAACATTTATTCAAAATCATGGCTGCATCTGGCTCACATTAGAAGGGTTGTCTTTGTCATTGTCTTTTAAAAGAACAATTCCCCATGCTTATAAATCCAGACTCAGAACATCAATTCAACCAACCTCAGGAGCCCTGTGGCTACACCTTCCTGCTGGGAATCAGCATGGTCCCCAGACAATCAATTTCAGGAGTATTACCAAAGTGTTTTCATTTTCAGTGTTTATCCACTGGAATGTCTACGAGTGAAGAATAGACAGGGCAATACAATCCTAAGATTCAATTTCTTTCATCAAATACAAACTGTGTATATGAGCATCAAGGCAAGAGGATGGAGGACTTTAACTGAAATTCCAATAGATATCTAAGTGCAAATCCTGGAACCATCCCATGCTAGCATTGTGAGTTAGGATAGGTACTTAACCACTCTGAGCCTGTTTTCTGATCTCTAAAAAAAAATAGAAGGATAATATCTCATACAGCTGTTGCAAAGATCAACTCAAATAATTCATGTACAGACTATAGCACAACAACCTACAGAATGGGAGAAAATATTTGTAAATCGTGTATCTGATAAGGGATTTTTATTCAGAATATATAAAGAACTCTTACATGCCTGTGATAAGAAGGTAAATAACCCAACTTTTAAAATGGGCAGAGATCTAAATAGACATTTCTGCAAGGAAGATATACAAATGGCCAGCAAGCACATTAGAGACGCTTGACATCATTATTCATCAGGAAAACACAAATGAAAACCACAGAAAGATACCATTTCATACCCATTCGGATGGCTAGAATCCAAAAGTCAGATAATCATAACTGTTGGTGGGGATTTAGAGAAATCAGAACCATCATACACTGTTAATGAGAATGTAAAATGGCATACCTGCTTTGGAAAAGTTTGGTAGTTTCTCAGAGGGTGAAACAGTGTTACTGTATGACCCACTTGTAGGTATATTCCCAAGATAAATGCAAATATATGTCCATACAAAGACTTGTACATAAATATTCATAGCAGCAATATTCATAATACCCAAAGATGGAAACAACCCAAATGCCCATCAACTGACCAGTGGACAAACAAAATGTGGCAAATCCATACAACAGAATACTATTCAGACACCAAAAGGAATGAAGAACTAATATATGCTACAATATGGCTGAACCATAAAAACATTATGCTAAGTGAAAGAAGTCAGTCACAAAAGACCACATATTATGTGATTCTATTCCTATGAAATGCTCAGAACAGGCAAATCTATAGATACAAAATAGATCAATAATTGCTTAAGGCTGAGGCAGAATTTGTTGGGAGCATAGGGGATTAACAGCTAGAAGATACGAGGGTTTCTTTTTGAGGTGTTGAAAACGTTCTAAAATAGACTGGAGGAAACTTCAAGACGTCGGAAGAGTAAGATGTGGAGATCACCGTCCTCCCCACAGAAACATCAGAAATACATCTACACGTGGAACTGCTCCTATAGAACACCCACTGAACGCTGGCAGAAGACCTCAGACCTCCCAAAAGGCAAGAAACTCCCCACGTAGCTGGGCAGGTCAAAAGAAAAAAAGAAAAAGCAGAGACAAAAGAATAGGAACGGGACATGCACCAGTGGGAGGGAGCCTGAAGGAGGAAAGGTTTCCACACACTAGAAGCCCCTTCACTGGCGGAGACTACAGGTGGCGGACGGGGGCAGCTTCGGAGCCACGGAGGAGAGTGCAGCAACAGGGGTGAGGAGGGCAAAGTGGAGAGATTCCCGCACGGAGGATCGGTGCCGACCAGTAGTCACCAACCCACGAGGCTTGTCTGCTCACCTGCCGGGACGGGTGGGGGCTGGGAGCTGAGGCTTCGGCTTCGGTCTGAGTGCAGGGAGAGGACTGGCAGTGTGAACACAGCCTGAAGGGGTTAGTACGCCACGTCTAGCCAGGAGGGAGTCCAGGAAAAGTCTGGAGATGCCGCAAAGGCAAGAGACTTTTTCTTCCCTCTGTGTTTCCTGGTGCACGAGCAGAGGGGATTCAGAGCGCCGCCTAAAGGAGCTCCAGAGACGGGCGCGAGGCGCGGCTAGGAGCGCAGACCCCAGAGATGGGCATGAGATGCTAAGGCTGCTGCTGCCGCCACCAAGAAGCCTGTGTGCGAGCACAGGTCACTATCCACACCTCCCTTCAGGGAGCCTGTGCAGCCCGACACTGCCAGTGTCCCATGATCCAGGGACGACTTCCCCGGGAGAACGCACGGTGTGCCTCGGGCTGGTGCAACGTCAAGCCGGCCTCTGTCACTGCAGGCTCACCCTGCCTCCGTACCCCTCCCTCCCCCCGGCCTGAGTGAGCCAGAGCCCCCAAAGCAGCGGCTCCTATAACCCCATCCTCTCTGAGCGAATAACTGACGCTCTCAGGAGACCTACACGCAGAGGCGGGGTCAAATCCAAAGCTGAACCCCGGGAGCTGTGCGAACAAAGAAGAGAAAGGGAAATCTCGCCCAGCAGCCTCAGGAGCAGCGGATTAAATCTCCACAATCAACTTGATGTACCCGGCATCGGTGGAACACCTGAGTAGACAACGAATCATCCCAAATGGAGGAGGTGGACTTTGGGAGCAACGCTATTTATACATTTTTTCCCTTTTTCTCTTTTTGTGAGTGTGTATGCGTATGCTTCGGTGTGTGATTTTGTCTGTATAGTTTGGCACTTACCGTTTGTCCTAGGGTTCTGTCTGTCCGTTTTTTGTTTGTTTTTTTAGTATAGTTTTCAGCGCTTGTTATCATTGGTGAATTTGTTTCTTCGTCTCGTTTTTCTCCTTTCTCGTTTTTTTAATTACTTAAAAAATTTTAATAATAAATTTTTGTTCTTTATTTTAATAACTCTTTAATAATTTAATTTAATTTAATTTTACAATTTTCTTTCTTTCTTTCTTTCTTTCTTTCTTTCTTTCTTTCTTTTTTTCTTTATTTATTTCTCCCTTTTATTCTGAGCCGTGTGCGTGACAGACTCTTGGTGCTCCAGCCAAGCATCAGGGCTGTTCCTCTGACGTGGCAGAGGCAAGTTCAGGATATTGGTCCACCACAGACCTCCCAGCTCCACGTAATATCAAACGGTGAAAATCTCCCAGAGATCTCCATCTCAACACCAAGACCCAGCTCCACTAAATGACCAGCAAGCTACGGTGCTGGATACCTTATGCCAAACAACTACCAAGAAAGGAACACAACTCCACCCATTAGCAGAGAGGCTGCCTAAAATCATAGTAAGGTCACAGACACCCCAAAACACACCACCAGACATGGACCTGCCTACCAAAAAGAAAAGATCCAGCCTCATTGACCAGAACACAGGCACTAGTCCCCTCCACCAGGAAGCCTACACAACCCACTGAACCAACCTTAGCCACTGGGGACAGACACCAAAAACAACGGGAACTACGAACCTGCAGCCTGTGAAAAGGAGACCCCAAACACAGTAAGATAAGCAAAATGAAAAGACAGAAAAACACACAGCAGATGAAGGAGCAAGGTAAAAACACAACAGACCTAACAAGTGAAGAGGAAATAGGCAGTCTACCTGAAAAAGAATTCAGAATAATGATAGTAAAGATGATCCAAAATCTTGGAAATAGAATGGAGAAAATACAAGAAAAGTTTCACAAGGACCTAGAAGAACTAAAGAGCAAACAAACAATCATGAACAACACAATAAATGAAATTACATATCCTCTAGAAGGGATCAATAGCAGAATAAATGAGGCAGAAGAACGGATAAGTGACCTGGAAGATAAAATAGTGGGAATAACTACTGGAGAGCAGAATAAAGAAAAAAGAATGAAAAGAATTGAGGACAGTCTCAGAGACCTCTGGGACACGATTAAACGTACCAACATTCAAATTATAGGGGTTCCCAAAGAAAAAGAGAAAAAGAAAGGGACTGAGAAAATATTTGAAGAGATTATAGTTGAAAACTTCCCTAATATGGGAAAGGGAATAGTTAATCAAGTCCAGGAAGCACAGAGAGTCCCATACAGGATAAATCCAAGGAGAAACACGCCAAGACACATAGTAGTCAAACTATCAAAAAGTAAATACAAAGAAAAAATATTAAAAGCAGCAATGGAAAAACAACAAATAACATAGAAGGGAATCCCCATAAGGATAACAACTGATCTTTGAGCAGAAATTCTGCAAACCAGTAGGGAGGGGCAGGACATATTTAAGGTGATGAAAGGGAAAAACCTACAACCAAGATTACTCTACCCAGCAAGGATCTCATTCAGATTTGACAGAGAAATTAAAACCTTTACAGACAAGCAAAAGCTAAGAGAATTCAGCAGAACCAAACCAGCTTTACAGCAAATGCTAAACCAACTTCTCCAGGCAGGAAACACAAGAGAAGGAAAAGACTTACAATAACAAATGCAAAACAATTAAGGAAATGGTAATAGGAGCATACATATCGATAATTACCTTAAATGTAAATGGATTAAATGCTCCCACCAAAAGACACAGACTGGCTGAATGGATACAAAAACAAGACCCGTATATATGCTGTCAACAAGAGACCCACTTCAGACCTAGGGAAACATACAGACTGAAAGTGAGGTGATGGAAAAAGATGTTCCATGCAAATGAAAATCAAAAGAAAGCTGGAGTAGCAATTCTCATATCAGACAAAATAGACTTTAAAATAATGACTTACAAGGGACAAAGCAGGACACTACATAATGATCAAGGGATCGATCCAAGAAGAAGATATAACACTTGTAAATATTTATGCACCCAACATAGGAGCACCTCAATACATAAGACAAATACTAACAGCCATAAAAGGGGAAATCGACAGTAACACAATCATAGTAGGCGACTTTAACACCCCAATTTCACCAATGGACAGATCATCCAAAATGAAAAATAATAAGGAAACACAAGCTTTAAATGATACATTAAACAAGATGGACTTAATTGATATTTATAGGACATTCCATCCAAAAACGTCCAGAGATAAACCCATGTACACATGGTCACCTTATCTTGATAAAGGAGGCTAGAGTATACAATGGAGGAAAGACAGCCTCTTCAATAAGTGGTACTGGGAAAACAGGACAGCTACATGGAAAAGAATGAAATTAGAACACTCCCTAATGCCATACACAAAAATAAACTCAAAATGGATTAAAGACCTTAATGTAAGGCCAGACACACTAAAACTCTTAGAGGAAATAAAAGAAGAACACTCTTTTGAGATAAATCACAGTAAGATCTTGTTTGACCCACCTCCTAAAGAAATGGAAACAAAACTATAAATAAAGAAATGGGACCGAATGAAACTTAAAAGCTTTTGCACAGCAAAGGAAACCATAAACAAGATGAAAAGACAACCCTCAGAATGGGAGAAAATATTTGCAAACGAAGCAACTGACAAAGGATTAGTCTCCAAAATTTACAAGCAGCTCATGCAGCTCAATATCAAAAACACAAACCACCCAATCCAAAAATGGGCAGAAGACCTAAATAGACATTTTTCCAAAGAAGATACACAGATTGCCAACAAACACATGAAAGAATGCTCAACGTCGTTAATCATTAGAGAAATGCAAATCAAAACTACAATGCGGTATCATCTCACACCGGTCAGAATGGCCATCATCAAAAAATCTACAAACAATAAATGGACAACCTGGAAGAAATGGACAAATTCTTAGAGAAGGTGTGCAGAAAAGGGAACCCTCATACACTGTTGGTGGGAATGTAAATTGATACATTCACTAAGGAGAACAGTATGGAGGTTCCCTAAAAAACTACAAATAGAACTACCATATGACCCAGCAATCCCACTATGGGGCATATATCCTGAGAAAACCATAATTCAAAAAGAGTCATGTACCACAATGTTCATTGCAGCTCTATTTACAATAGCCAGGACTTGGAAGGAACCTAAGTGTCCATCAACAGATGAATGGATAAAGAAGATGTGGCACATGGATACAATGGAATATTACTCAGCCATAAAAAGGAACGAAACTGAGTTATTTGTAGTGAGGTGGATGGACCCAGAGTCTGTCATACAGAGTGAAGTAAGTCAGAAAGAGAAAAACAAATACCGTATGCTAACACATATATATGGAATCTTTAAAAAAAAATGGTCATGAGGAACCTAGGGGCAAGACGGGAAAAAAGACGCAGACCTGGGATTCCCTGGTGGCGTACTGGTTGAGAATCCGCCTGCCGATGCAGGGGACACGGGTTCGTGCCCCGGTCTGGGAGGATCCCACATGCCGCAGAGCGGCTGGGCCCTTGAGCCATGGCCACTGAGCCTGCGCGTCCGGAACCTGTGCTCCACAACGGGAGAGGCCACAACAGTGAGAGGCCCGCGTCCCGAAAAAAAAAAAAAAAAAGTCGCAGACCTACTAGAGAATGGACTTGAGGAAACAGGGAGGGGGAAGGGTAAGCTGGGACAAAGTGAGAGAGTGGCATGGACATATATACACTACCAAATGTAAAACAGATAGCTAGTGGGAAGCAGCCACATAGCACAGGGAGATCAGCTCAGTGCTTTTTGACCACCTAGAGGGGTGGGATAGGGAGGGTGGGAGGGAGGGAGACGCAAGAGGGAGGGGATATGGGTATATACGTATATATATAGCTGATTCACTTTGTTATAGAGCAGAAACTAATACACCATTGTAAAGCAATCATACTCCATTAAAGATGTTAAAAAAAAAAAGGGTGTTTGTTCAAAATAAATAAATAAATAACTTTCCTAACTGCTTAGGAAAGATATTTCTCCTTCCTATGAAATGAAAAATGATCTATAAGGGCACTTAGTATTGACTATAAATTCCAGTTTTGTCAGTGATGGTATCTGGCGCATGAGGGGCACCCAAGTTAGGGAGCTTTTGGTTAATTTCCCTGGGCCATATAGAGCAAAGTGTTCTCTCAAATACTCTCTGGAAATTCGGAGCCTCAAATATGTTTGCCAACTTCCCCCAAGTCATCACATTTATTAACATCCTTGTCTTATTTTTCTAGAAGCAGGAGCTTCTAGCAGATCTTTTCCCTTTGTGAAAGGATGTATTTCTGTGTGAGGTGGATCTAGGCCACCTTAGTCTGTCCTCTAATGTTCACCTCAGTAGCACTCTACCTGGTTGATAATATCTTTGAGGCCAACTTCCTGTAATGTTTTTCTTTTTCTTTTCTTTTTTTTTACCTTAGGAGCACTGTATAATAAAAACTCCATTAAAGATGCAAAATCAAAGTGAGCCATGAAGCAAGACACGATGGGGCCTATCTGGATTCCTAAGCGTGTTCAAGGCGAAAGCATTTCAGAGGGAGTTAAACAACACTCATTATAGCTATCTTTGTTGACCTCTGACTCTATATGCCAGTCACTGTGTTTGACATACATTAATTCTCATAAAACTTCTGTCATGTTGACATTATTATCTCCCTTTTACAAATGGGGAAAGAGGTTCACATAAATTAAATGACTTTCTCAGGGCAACAGCTAGTAAGTTTCAGGGCTGGATTTGTATCCAAAATAAAGTGGGCTTTGTTTGGTTTTTTGACTCTATTTTCTTCTTAGTAGTACTGCATACATTTATTATTTATATGTATTAAAAAGGATAAAATAAGTTTGGACTCCTCTCTCACACAACATGAAGTTCTGTATGATCTAAAGATAAAAATGTTGAAGTAAAATATATATATTATGGAAAACGTATGTATAATCTAGGAGTCAAGAAAAATTTCTGTGCAAGCTGGAAAACCTAGACACTCTGGAGAAATGACTGACATATTTGAGTGCTTAAAACTTAAAATGTAATCATATAGCAAACGTAAAGGTAAATAAAACCAGAAGACATATAATAGAGGAACATATATTTGTAAGACACACGACAGATAAAGGGTTCAATATCCAACATATAAAAATTTCCTACACATTAATAAGAAAAGACAAACACCCTAATTGAAAGTGGTTAAAAAGGGTAAAAAGGGCTGTTCAAGGAGGCAGAAAACCCCCTTGCCAATAAACAAGTGAAATTACTCAACTTTACTAGCAATCAGGCATATTGAAATTAAATTAACAAGGAAATATCACTTTAAGACCATTAAACATGTTATCACACATTGCTGGAGTGTTGTGGAGGTTAATATGTTATCTCATACATTTGCCGAGGGAAATGTGCAGTATATTAAAGCCATTTGGAAGTCAATCTGGCAACCCCTATTAAAATTAAGAATTTACATAAACTTTAACTTAGCAATTCCATTTCCGGGGCCTTCTTCCATAGAAGATAAAAGCACGGGTATATAACAGTGAATATGAACAAGATACATTTTACGTATATATTCAGATTAATTGCAACGTTTTTTCTAGTAGCCAAAAAACTGGAATCAACTTGAATGTCCTCAATAGAGGAATGGTTTAATAAGTTGTCTTTCACTCAAACCATTGCATTTTACATAACTAGTTTAAAAAGTGTGTTAAGTCTATACCAGACGATGTGGAAAACATTTCTCTGAAATGTTTCTAAGTGAGAAAAACTACGTGCAGTAAAGAGTAAAATAGTGCCCCTATATGTTTTTATGCATACATATGTATGTTACCTTATTTATGAACATAGACAAAGATATGCAAAGATTCACACCAGGCTTTTAACACTGCTTATCCAGTGGAGGAGTGGCTAATGAAGTGTAAAAATCCTATAGATGTACAGGCTTTCTTAATATTTATGTATATGTATGAATATATATATATATATAATTCTCAACATTTATATATAATTGCTTTATGTAAATGCACATGTAAATTACATATGTGTAAAGCCATGTGCAAAGAGATAGTTGCTGAAAGTGTGCATATCATAGAGAGTGTTTTGAGTTTTTAGTGTTTAGTGTTCTTTTTTTTAACTTTCTTTCTTGTACTTTGAGTTTTTCAAAATAAAAATTTTACATGATTTTAAGTTTAACATTTTCTAAAGCCAACATTATAGAGCAGGTTAAGGAAATGATCCAGTATCTACAGAATGATTTGATTGTTCAGTCCTCCAGCAGTTCATCAAACTACATTGAGCAGCAACCGTGACATTGTGTCAGGTGTGTTGAAGTGGTTGGGATTACAGAGATGAATGAACTATGCTCCTTCTTGTTGTATGTTAGAACAAGACAAACATATAAATGAACGATTCTAATACAATATGGCTATTGCTTTAATATAAGAATTTGTAGGACCATAGGGGCAATGAACTCTGCAGGCATTGGTGGTAGAGAGGCTTCAGAGGGAAAGAACCATTTGAGCTTAGCCTTAAAGACTGAGGATGCTTTCATCACTCACCAGACTTAGGTGGGGAAGGGCAAGCAATCCCTTCAAAGAGGAAGGAATCAACATCTAGTCCTATTTCATTCATCAAGAATGTGGAGGAGGAAGTAAACAGTTTATTATTTATAGTCTCAAATGATGATAATGTGTGGAAGATGGGCAAATGTAACAAGAGACTTTGGAAGAGTCCTGATCAGGAACTAATAAAATGAGAACCAGCTTTGAAACATGCAAGCAGGTTTTTCTGAGGGAAGAAGAACTCTAAGCTGCGTTTAATGAAAGGAAGCAACTGTCAAAGCAATCTGACTAAGTTCAGTACATTAGGTTTGCAGTTGGGGAAGAAATATGGGTTGCTGTTCATTTAGGACCTGTGGAAGAGGTTGGAGAAAAGGGGATAGGTATTCAAGCAATGATTCATTAGGTAGAAAGAAGAGAATGTTAGAAATCAGACACTACTGCCACTTACTGAATAAATTCATCATAAGCCATATACAGACACATTATAAAGTATCTCAAGGTACCAGAATGCTTGACCATTGAGGTAAGGTGCCCCAAAATACTGTGTCTTCAAGGAAAACACAAGGGTTCAGTACTCATGGGTTAGCAGCAGTTAACATAAGACACACTAGCTTTTGGGGAGTGGGGGAGAAAGAAGCAAGGATTATGCATGTATGTATTTATATCATAGATGATAACAACAGAAGCCATTTAATCAAATGCTTATTATTGGCCTAATATAATGTCAGGTGTTTTACATAAATTACCTCATGTAATCCCAGCATGGCTCTAAGATCTAGATACATGTTACTATCATTCCCTGTTTTTACAGATGAGGAAACTAAGTCTTACAGGAGTTAAAAAACGTACTCAAGGTCAAATAGCTTTTAGGTGGTGAAGCTGTAAATTGAGATCGGACTTTAAATCCTATGCTCCCAACTGCTCAACTAGACACTAAGTTATATTCCCCCTGCTAAACCCTAGTCCCAGCCATCATCATATCACACCTGTATTGTCCCAACAGCCTGTCACCCCTCTGGTCCTACACAGTTCACAACATCCAGTGAAATTTCTAAAACATACATCAGATGACATCACTTTCCTTTATCAAACCATCCAGTGGCCCTCCACTGCACGTAAGATAAAATCCAAGTTCTTACCCTGCAGGTCCCTATGTGACCACTTCTCTGCCAGCCTCTCCAGTCTCGGTCATCAATCTCCGCTCTGCCCCTCTCTGACTGCACTCCAGTCACTCACCCTTCTGCTCTTCCTCAACACACTCTTCTCGTTCTGGCCTCACGGCATTGCTACTTGCTAGTCTACCTAAAATGCTCTTCTTCAAAGTCTTCACACAGCTGACTCGACCTCATTATTCAGATCTTGATTCAAATATCAGCTCCTTAGAGAAGGTTCCCCACACCAAAAACAAGAACGACCCCTTTGCCCATGAAAACAGAAGTTACTTGAGGACAGAAACTATTGATTTCATGTTCTTCACTCTAATTCCAGAACCAAGAGTAATATCTGACACCTACTAGGCACTCAGGACATATTTCTTTCCTGAAATACTGGTATCTTTTTTAAAGTGTCATACTCATGTGCCTATGAGTATATCTACATATATATATATATATTTATGGATATGTGAGCTTGTTGTCACCTCACAGAAGTGGAATGTACATCCCTCACCCAAAATTTGGTTTGAATGTCAAGACTAATGATGCCACACATATACCAAGAAGTTATGAAAAGGATTATTACTCACATAATGAGTTATGCATCAAAAATACAGTTAGACCAAAAAAAAGAAAAAAGAAAAAACTGGTAACTGTGAAGTGATGGGTAATTCGATGGATGTGGTTCTTTCATTCTATAGATATAGGTATAGATATAGAAATAATCGAAACATCAAGTTCTACACCTTAGGTATATACAATTTTTATTTATCCATTATACCTCAATAAAACTGAAAAAAATGGGATCAGTCTCAATGACAACTTACCCATGGTGTTTGTCTGATAACTAACACATTGTGTGGTTTATTTAATTTAATTTGGACTTGTTTATGTAAGCCATTATGGCACCTGCAGCATGAGACCAATAAGAAAGGTGAACGTTCCATTGAATATCTAGTACTATCAAGAGCTAGTACTATATATTCTGAGAGGTGAAATGAGTGCCTTAGTCTCTCTATCAATGTGCAGAACTTCAAAGAAGGTAAAGAGTGATATGGTGAGACATTGTATTGTGGCTTTAATATGTGCAGAAGATGTGTGACCTTGATTTATATTTTGGGTATCCGTGAGGCAAGAGATTCTATGAGTTCTTTACCCCAAATGAGGCAACCTTGGAGAAGGAATTGTTTTCATTGGCCAGAACAGATGGTCAGACCGCTGGCAGTGGCCCAAAGATCTATAAAAATGTGAAGATGAGGCCAATTGTTGGCTAAGACATGGCCAAGTGCTAAGATAACTGGCTACAGTTTGGCCAACTGAGCTGATCCTGTGTCCTGTCCTTTATCAGGAACATTCTGATGAAGAGATGAAAAGCAGCAAGAGTCAAGCAAGCTCCATTAAGTGTGACAGTGGCAATGCCATTCGTTAAGTGAATGAACCCCCTTTGGTATTCACTGTGTTGAGCCTAAGGGGCTCCCCAGGTATCCAAGTGTTCTAAGAGATGACCTCCTCTAGCACTGTGGCATCCGGCAAGGGACCCAGCACAGGGGACGTTACCCTCTCCTGAAAGTAGGGTATGCAGAGAGCCCAGGTTCAGCTCCATCCTGTAGCAAGGAGGCCTCACTAGCTGTGCTGGGCTTGCAGGGTGCTGTTTCCATGATCAAAGGCCTAACGGGCAGCTGTATACTGAGGGTCACAGGTTCAGGACCTGAGATAGTCTATATTTCCAGGAAAGTCCAGTATGTACCCACCAATTGCTACACTAATGGCATACAGCATTGGGCCAAGGAAGGTAGTTCCTTGTATCAGAAGCCCATGCAACTAACGGCCATCACTGATGGTAGAGGGACTCCAAGATATATGAGAGAAGGTTGCTAAAGCTCCCACAGTGAAGGAATCCCGGGGGGCCGTAACAGGAATGCCTGTTCTATGGCCATTCAGGCAGATTCTAGTATCTTTTTACAGGGGGTCTCATTCAAGTTGGGCCTATTTGCAAGTTACAGAACAAAAAAAAAGCTTTGTAAATGAGGAGTGTTGCCTCCAGAATCTAAACATGTCGAAAACATGTTGGGCTTGTTTTAACAATGTGGGTCCTAAGAAGACTAAAAGCTGTTTCTTGACACTGTCAGGACTGGAGCAGCCCTCAACTTACTAAATAATTTTCAGGAGCTTAACTGAAGTGGTGGGGCCCTGTACTATGTGTCTCATGTGAATCTCCTCAAAGGAGGATGTCATTAGTGTGATGTCATAACTGTGTACCCGAAAAAAGTTAGAGCTGGTTAAAATATTGCCTGTGAAGACTATGTGAGATGGCAGGCGTGGAGACTGAGCCCATTGAGTACCCAGGTGAAGGTGTATTGTGTCCCTTTAAAGGTGAAGGTTAACTGCAGCTGAGAGGTTGTTGAACTAGGCACTGAATAGAACATGCTAGCCAAATACTTTGCTCTAACTGCAAAGTATTTACCAGTTACTTATTTATTATTGGGTGGAATCAGTCATTTCAATAGGTGGGGCCATGACGCCCAGGGTACGAATTCACACTGAGGCACCGGTCCTGTTTTGCCGGGTTTAAGAACAAGTAAAACTTGGCTGTTAAATGCAGCAGAAGTGGGGATAACCACACCTTCTCTAAATAGGTCTTATATAATGGGTTTCAATCTGTGAAAACCGTGCTTTCATTTAGATTGAACCTTTTCTTAAACACTGAGGTGAAAGGTATTATTTTAACTAGGGGGAAAGGTCCATAGGGTCCCATAGTTTTCAAGCTGATTATAAGGGCCAGAGACTTAACTTGATTACTTATTGGATCAGTTTCTCCACGTGCACTAGAGAATATTTTAGGGTAATGGATGTCTTGGCTATGGAAAAGTTAGGCACGGAAATAATTCGGATGGTTCGGGTTAGGCATATCTTTTCTATTTTATGTTCACCTACTCCCTGGCTGGGAGTGGATGAACATAAAGTGTGGCCAGATGTGGGCCAGAAGGGGAAGGGGAATTAATGAGGCTTCAAAACTGTCCATTGTCAAACATCAAAAGTGGAATCAGATTATGACACACACTGCCACCACCCATACAGCACCCCTCTCCCCATCTGGGACCTCCCAAACACACACGGAAACACCAAGTCCATTTCCTCCTCAGCAGCAGGATAAAGTGTTCAGGAAGAAATCTGTCTTCAGAGCTCAGTCCTCACCCAGTCCTTATTCCCGGTGTCTGGCTAACTATGGACTGGCTGGTCTGGGCCCCAAACTGGCAGGATACTACCTCCCTCCCTTCTCACACGCCTGCCCCTTCCTGCCTTCCTTCAGTCCCCATCACCGAAGAACAGACAGAGATACACACACATCTTTCTACAACAGCTTGTACATCAATAGCTGAGGGCTTTTTTATTTGGTCTCTACACAGGTGACCATGTCTCCAGTGCTTTCTCTGGAGAGACAACAGAGACAGCAAGGTCTCAGTCACCTGATAGACCCAGGGCAGCACTTTATGAACTGCTGGAAGAGCCCTCTGGGACGTTTTCATCCTCCTCTGGCTCTTTAGTCATTGTTGTACTCCGCCAGTAATAGAATGCTAGCATCTTTGACTTCTTCTTTGTAGAACCTCTTCCCGAATTCTGACGACGGACTGATTTTCTTAACTCGACCACCTCCTGAATCTGGTCGGAAAACAAAGTGATACAGAATGATATTGATTTGGGGAAAGAGGATGGGATGGAGAACTTTGAGAGAATGGGTGTGGATTGAGAAGGGGTTTGTGCCAGGGAAGGGCTGGGTAAGTCTTGGGTGGGGGATGAAGAGGAGGCACGTGAGTCGGGTAATCTGACCTCCTCCATCTTAGAGCCCTGGAGTGGAGAATTCATCCTCTCCCTTCTGCGTTGGCCCCCCGGTGTTTGTTGCTCTGACCTCTCGGTGTTTGTCCGTGCATCACGGTTAGGCTCCTGGGGGACTGTAGTTTCCTCTGCCATGTCAGTAGCAACAGTGTGCTCTACTCCAAGGCTCCTGGCCTCTCTATATATACCCTGCCAGGACAATGAAGAGCCACACCCATCAGCTTTGATTGGTCAGCCAATGGTAGCGCTGGGGTGGCTGTGACATCACAAAGCACTACCCTTGAAGATACGTGGGGGGAGGGGAGGGGTGCAGAAGAGTCTAGGTGCTCTGGTTAGAGAAAGGGAGTGCTTCCTCAACACCCAGTAAAGAGCCTTCCCAAATTGACCTTCCACTCTTCCTCATCTTCTCTGGTTCAATCCTTGTGGTGCACATGTTAGGGAGAAGGTGTTCCCTCCAAACCATTCCACATGGCCACCCCCATTCAGTGTTTAATTCTGTTGTCTCCCAGATCTCATCACCTGGTATTGTGTGGTTTTTAAAAACTTTTTATTTTAGAACAGTTTTAGGTTTACAGAGTAATTGTGAAGATCATATTCATACACTCCACAACAAATTTCCCTTCTTAACATTGCACATTAGTATGGTACAATTGTTCAACTTAGTGAACCAACACTGAAACAGTATTATTAACTAAAGTCTGTACTACATCAGATTTCCTTTTTTTTTAAATGTTGAGCCTTCATTTAATTAATTTATTTTTATTTTTGGCTGTGTTGGGTCTTCGTTTCTGTGCGTGGGCTTTCCCTAGTTGTGGCAAGCAGAGGCCACTCTTCATCGTGATGGGCGGGCCTCTCACTGTCGCGGCCTCTCTTGTTGCGGAGCACAGGCTCCAGTTGCGCAGGCTCAGCAGCTGTGGCTCACGGGCCTAGTTGCTCTGCGGCATGTTGGATCTTCCCAGATCAGGGCTCGAACACGTGTCCCCTGCATCAGCAGGTAGATTCTCAACCACTGTGCCACCGTGGAAGCCCCAGATTGCCTTATTTTTTACCTAAAGTTCTTCTGTCCCAGGATCCCAACCAAGATTCTACATTCAATTTAGTCATTCCATGTTATAACATCTTAGGCTCCTCTTGGCTGTGACAGTTTTATCGACTTCTTGTTTTTGAAGACTTTGACAGTTTGGGGTCTTGTGTTTTGTCTTTTACATTAGGTCTGCAGATGTTATTGCTCTTATAGGTAAAAGTTTTTATAAGTTTCTTCTTCCAGAGAACCTCAAATCAAGTGAGTACCATCAGTGTTATGGACTTCCCCGTGGCAGTGGTTGAACTAATCTCTGGGCTTTGTCACAGATGTGACACAAATGTTTTTCTCTAGAGGTCTGAGGATCAGGATCATTTTTATTTATGACAGAGGCACAGGGGCAGCAGCAGAAGCATTTTGTAAGGTACTAGTGAGTCATTTAATTTTAGAAGTATGACCTCAGCATCCCACATAGTTAACGGCCCTTCAGCCACACGAGTGACCATCCAATGGACCTGTATATTGAACAGACTGTCAGTCTTTCTCCTGAGCTCTATATAGAAAGGGGGCCAACATGTGGTTGAGACACAACCAGTGTTCACAAGGTAAGAGTCATTTCTTTGAGGTTAGTATCAGTCGCACCTTAGTTTGGAATTGAAACACATGATTCAACCTGAGAATCACAAATAGGTCCAGGTTGAGACACAGGATTCAGGACTGCTTTAAGGAAGGTCCCAATCCAAGAATCCTTTCACTATATGCCAAGTGGCTAAACTGACTTATGTTGGTCAAAGCTTTAGCAGACACTCAGTAGGACTAACAAATGCAGCACAAAGAAGCAAGTTCAAAGCACAAGCTAGCCAGCAGGCAGTAGCCCAAGTGCCTGTTCACCAGCATAGAGCAGAGCCAGTTAGAAAGCCAAAGCAAGAGAAGAAAGACCCCCGGTGGTAATGGATAGCACCTTGATGTCCTGCTCACAGGACCAGTTGCTGTAATCACACCACAGAGACAGGATGGACCCTTCAACCCAAATTCGGTTTGGATGTCGAGACTGATAACACATACACCTAGAGAGTATGAAAAACCTTACTACATAAGGAGGCTTTCTGGGGAGAGCAGGGCAGGCTCTCAAGCAGGTTCAAGAATGGCTTGAGAGAGCAGAAGAAGGAGACTGGTTTGGCTTTTATGGTGGTGAGGGGATGACGCTGGAGTGTTCCCACACACAGGTCAGGTTTTGCACAGCCTGAACTTCCTCCTGGCCCACAGAAGAGAGAGTACCTGAGCTTCCTTATCCGATCTAGGGAAGCAGGGGAAGAGGCAGTGGTAGGGCTCTTTTATAGAATAATGTTGTGTAAATGCAAGGTGTTTAGCACAGTTTAGAATTCTCATAACCATTATATCCACACTTATATTGTTTTCAGTTAAACTACGTTTCACTAGGTTAGTATTTCCCAAATTATGGTCCTTTAAATATTATTTAAGGTGGCTTAGAATTATCTTGGTTCATCACAGAGAAACTGTGTAGAAAGAGAAAAGACTGCTAGCCTCAGGAGGTCTGACACACTGGTCACAAAAGAGCAGACTTCATTGTACTATCTGCTGAATTATGAGGGGTTTCTAACATGTTTCCCATCCTGGGTGACTACTGTAGCACCCAAAGACTGTAATAATAATTACAGAAACTAACATTTATTGACTACTAACTCTATGTAGGAATTACGCTAAATACCCATATACATATTTAATCCTCGTCACAACCCTATTGAGATAAGTGGCAAAAGAGTGGTTTATGTCATTTCTGCCAGGACATCTCCATTCCAATTGCAGAAGCAGAAAAGAGCATATAGGAGGGCACATGGGAATATTTATGGGCCAGGCTCAAAAGGGGTATGCATTACTCCTGTTCACATTTCCTTGAGAAAAACTCACATAGCCACATCTAACTACAAGAGAAAATGAGAAATGTAGTCTACCTGGTAGAAGAGGAGAACTTAAATGTTGGAGATAAGCTAGCAATCTCTGTCTCCACCATCTTGTTCATCACTCTCCCCAGTATTTACAGTAGAGCCTGGCACCTAGTAGGTGGCCATGAATATTTCTGTTGAATGAATATGTTTCAACATTTTTTGTGAGTTATGGGGATCAAAAGCATATAGAACTTGTTTAAGGAATGGTTTCCTAGATATGACACAATAAGCACAAGCAACAAAGAAAGAGTAAATTGGACTATATCAAAATTTTAAAATGTTTTCTTCTGCAAAAAAATACCATGAAGAAAGCAAAAAGGCACACCAAAGAGAGATCCTGGCAAATCATATATTTAATAAAAGTGTAGTTCCCAGAATACAGAAAGAACTCTTACAACTCAACAACAAAAATACAAACAACCCAACTGAAAATCAGGTAAAGGACTTAAATAGACATTGTGCTAATGAAGATATACAAATAGCCAACAAACATATGAAAATATGCTCAATACCATTAGTCGTGAGGGAAATGCAAATCAAAACCACGATGAGATGCCACTTCAAACCCACTAGGAAGGCTATAACTTTTTTAAAAAGAAAATAACAAGTATTGACAAGGATGTAGAGAAAGTGAAACACTCATACACGTCTGGTGGGAAGATAAAATGATACAGGTTCTGTGGAAAACATTTTGGCAGTTACTCAACAAGTTAAACATAGACTTGCCATATTACCCAGTAACTCTACTCCTAGGTATATAATGAAAAGATTTGAAAAGGAGGGAACAACAGCAACAACAACAACAAAAAGAAACAGGTGAATTGAGCAACACAAAAGCAAAGGGCAGATAATGTTTCAAGAAGTAAAAAATGGTCAACTTTATTAAATACTTTTACAGGGAATATAGGGACAGACAAATGACGATTGAACTTGTTAGTAGAGAGGTCATTGGTAAGTTTGATAAGAAGGAAATTGAAAGAGTGGAAAATATTTTAATATAAACCTGGATGTGTATTAAGGAGTAAATGTGAGATCAGAAATTGAGGGGCGGATAGACAATTTCTTTTGCGAGTTTTGGTGCTAAGGGGAGGAGAAATATGGGACTATAGCTGGAGGGGGATTTGGTATTAAGAGAGTGTATTTTTAAGAGGGTAGATTCTAGAATGCATCTAGCCAATATAAATGACTGAATGAAACTGACGACATAAAAATCCAAAGGGATAATTGCAGAAGAAAAAATATTGAGAAAGCAAGAGGGGTATTCAGAGCACTAGTAGATGGGATCGGTAGCAAATGTGGAAATCTTGGCTTTCCATGAGAATGAGTAATATTTATAGATTCTACAGTGGACAAGTAAACGATTATGTTATGATTACAAATGCAGGTAAGATGGTAGATTTGGTGGGGAAGATATAAAAGAATTTTCTCTTGACTCTTCAGTTTTCTCAGTGAAGGATGAGATAAGGGCATAAAATAACAAGAGTGAGGGTAGGGTTTTGAGAAATTGAGGGGAAGATAAAGTATTGGATATTCATTTTGTATAATGGAAATGGGTGTATAATATGGAAGGATTGATCATTTAAGATATGTGGTCAAGAATTTAAGGTGAGATCAGTTAGCTTTGTCTTGTAAATATCTACAGCAACATCCATCACTCGTATATAGGAACAAAGCAGGTAGATAGCTTAATTTAACAAGGGTTGTGGTTTTGCCAGGGAAGTACTAGGTTGGGAAAATGAGTAGGGAGATGAAGGTTGATGAAAGTAAGTGATACTAATGATAAATTGGTAAGCAATGAGGAAATGCGAAAAGAGAAATGTGGCTGATGCTGAAAAGTAGTAGAATTCACAGATTGGAGTTCAAAATTGAAGAATTTTTAGAGTTGGGTGTGTGTAGGTGTGTATACCTGCACGTGAGGGAGGTATTTTGCTAGGAAGGATAATCAGTTGTAGCCCAAGAAATGTATGTTATAAAATCAGGATTTCAGAGTTGCTGTAATTTTTGAGAATGTCAATGTCTAGAGCATGAGCATTAGAGTGAGTGGCTTAAGTATGATGGAAGAAAAATACCATTGGAATTGAGGGCATGAGAGGTTTGCAAAGCCAAAAATGCTGGATGAATATCCACATAGATGACAGGTGTTGAAGTTGCCAAGATGTGGCAGTACTAAAAGTGGAGAAGAAGACTCAGGAAAGTGTCTAATGAATGAAGGTAAAGAAATAGATGGCGTAGCACATGATATTATCTAATAGCAAGAACTACAAATGAGCTCTGAATTTTGAAAGAGAAAGGAGCAGAAATGGTTTGAAAGTGACAGTGAGTCGACTCCTTGGGGTATGTGAGGAAAACTAATGTTTGCTCAAGAGGACTGCAGGGGAAGTGATTTCCTCAAGGCACAGCCATATTCCAGTCATAAAACAGAGATTAAGGGAACACGGAGAGAACAACTTGAAGCTACTGGGGAGTTTCTTAATGATAGACTATGAGTTACAGAAGGCAGGAAAGAAGCGCTCATGAAGTTGGGGAGAGGGTTGGGTCCAATTCCGTCAAGTGCAGAGCAATACGTGAATAAGGGTCTAGTTAATGATGGATAATCTGCAGGGTGGTGACTTAAGTAAAAGTGATAAGACAAGATGGACCTTGTGACTGCACGGCAGATTGGGAGGTGAGTAAAGCCCTCCAGACTACAGATTGCTTAATCTAGGCTGACCTAGAACTAAGAAGAATCCAGAAACACCACTGAAACCTGTTTCCTCTAAATATCATGTATCCTGTATGATGATCCAGCATTGCAAAGATAGACTAGTAAGGACATCTAAGAGGGTAGGCTTGAAAGGAAACTAGTGTGTTTGCTCAAGAATATGAGTGTGTATGTAAAATATCAACAGCAAATTCTAATGTCAGAGGGTTGCTACTATAGGCTTATGGAGCCATGCACTATTCTTGGACAACCCAAGGTGCCTGCACAGATGTGGCCCAGATGCAAGCACCAACACTTACTGGGCACCTGCAAAGCCAAAGCTGGGGAAGATGGAAGGCTAAGTGGAAGTGGTATTTTCCCAGGACAGGAATGTATTTCTTAGGCTTCCTAAATGGCAGGTGGACAAAATATGGAAGAAAGGAAATTAAGCTTCTTTTTGCCTAACATCTCTCCTCAGGAGGAAGCACTTGAAGTTGTATTTCCTACGTAAATTCACCTGCTAATACTCCAGGGAGTTCATCAGTGGGCACATGTTCCCACCTAAGTATGGTTACGAGCAAACATTTATTCAAAATCATGGCTGCATCTGGCTCACATTAGAAGGGTTCTCTTTTTCATTGTCTTTTAAAAGAACAATTCCCCATGCTTATAAATCCAGACTCAGAACATCAATTCAACCAACCTCATGAGCCCTGTGGCTACACCTTCCTGCTGGGAATCAGCATGGTCCCCAGAGAATCAATTTGAGGAGTATTACCAAAGTGTTTTCATTTTCAGTGTTTATCCACTGGAATGTCTACGAGTGAAGAATAGACAGGGCAATACAATGATAAGATTCAATTTATTTCATCAAATACAAACTGTGTATATGAGCATCAAGGCAAGAGGATGGAGGACTTTAACTGAAATTCCAATAGATATCTAAGTGCAAATCCTGGAACCATCCCATGCTAGCATTGTGAGTTAGGATAGGTACTTAACCACTCTGAGCCTGTTTTCTGATCTCTAAAAAAAAAATAGAAGGATAATATCTCATACAGCTGTTGCAAAGATCAACTCAAATAATTCATGTACAGAATATAGCACTACAACCTACAGAATGGGAGAAAATATTTGTAAACCGTGTATCTGATAAGGGATTTTTATTCAGAATATATAAAGAACTCTTACATGCCTGTGATAAGAAGGTAAATAACCCAACTTTTAAAATGGGCAGAAGATCTAAATAGACATTTCTGCAAGGAAGATATACAAATGGCCAGCAAGCACATTAGAGACGCTTGACATCATTATTCATCAGGAAAACACAAATGAAAACCACAGAAAGATACCATTTCATACCCATTCGGATGGCTAGAATCCAAAAGTCAGATAATCATAACTGTTGGTGGGGATTTAGAGAAATCAGAACCATCATACACTGTTAGTGAGAATGTAAAATGGTATACCTGCTTTGGAAAAGTTTGGTAGGTTCTCAGAGGGTGAAACAGTGTTACTGTATGACCCACTTGTAGGTATATTCCCAAGATAAATGCAAATATATGTCCATACAAAAACTTGTACATAAATATTCATAGCAGCAATATTCATAATACCCGAAGATGGAAACAACCCAAATGCCCATCAACTGACCAGTGGACAAACAAAATGAGGCAAATCCATACAACAGAATACTATTCAGACATCAAAAGGAATGAAGAACTAATATATGCTACAATATGGCTGAACCTTAAAAACATTATGCTAAGTGAAAGAAGTCAGTCACAAAAGACCACATATTATGTGATTCTATTCATATGAAATGCTCAGAACAGGCAAATCTATAGATACAAAATAGATCAATAATTGCTTAAGGCTGAGGCAGAAGTTGTTGGGAGCATAGGGCATTCACAGCTACAAGATACGAGGGTTTCTTTTTGAGGTGTTGAAAACGTTCTAAAATAGACTGGAGGGAACTTCAAGACGTCGGAAGAGTAAGACGTGGAGATCACCTTCATCCCCACAGAAACATCAGAAATACATCTACACGTGGAACTGCTCCTATAGAACACCCACTGAACGCTGGCAGAAGACCTCACACCTCCCAAAAGGCAAGAAACTCCCCACGTAGCTGGGTAGGGCAAAAGAAAAAAAGAAAAAGCAGAGACAAAAGAATAGGAACGGGACCTGCACCAGTGGGAGGGAGCCTGAAGGAGGAAAGCTTTCCACACACTAGAAGCCCCTTCACTGGCGGAGACTACAGGTGGCGGACGGGGGCAGCTTTGGAGCCACGGATTAGAGCGCAGCAACAGGGGTGCGGAGGGCAAAGTGGAGAGATTCCCGCACGGAGGATCGGTGCCGACCAGTACTCACCAGCCCGCGAGGCTTGTTTGCTCACCTGCCAGGACGGGTGGGGGCTGGGAGCTGAGGCTTGGGCTTCGGTCTGAGCGCAGGGAGAGGACTGGCAGTGTGAACACAGCCTGAAGGGGTTAGTACGCCACGTCTAGCCAGGAGGGAGTCCAGGAAAAGTCTGGAGCTGCCGCAAAGGCAAGAGACTTTTTCTTCCCTCTGTGTTTCCTGGTGCACGAGCAGAGGGGATTCAGAGCGCCGCCTAATGGAGCTCCAGAGACGGGCGCGAGGCGCGGCCAGGAGCGCAGACCCCAGAGATGGGCATGAGATGCTAAGGCTGCTGCTGCCACCACCAAGAAGCCTGTGTGCGAGCACAGGTCACTATCCACACCTCCCTTCAGGGAGCCTGTGCAGCCCGCCACTGCCAGTGTCCCGTGATCCAGGGACGACTTCCCCGGGAGAACGCACGGTGTGCCTCGGGCTGGTGCAACGTCACGCCGGCCTCTGTCACTGCAGGCTCACCCTGCCTCCGTACCCCTCCCTCCCCCCTGCCTGAGTGAGCCAGAGCCCCCAAAGCAGCGGCTCCTATAACCCCGTCCTGTCTGAGCGAAGAACAGATGCTCTCAGGAGACCTACACGCAGAGGCGGGGTCAAATCCAAAGCTGAACCCCGGGAGCTGTGCGAACAAAGAAGAGAAAGGGAAATCTCGCCCAGCAGCCTCAGGAGCAGCAGACTAAATCTCCACAATCAACTTGATGTACCCTGCATCGGTGGAACACCTGAATAGACAACGAATCATCCCAAATGGAGGAGGTGGACTTTGGGAGCAACGCTATTTATACATTTTTTCCCTTTTTCTCTTTTTGTGAGTGTGTATGCGTATGCTTCGGTGTGTGATTTTGTCTGTATAGTTTGGCACTTACCGTTTGTCCTAGGGTTCTGTCTGTCCGTTTTTTGGTTTTTTTTTTAGTATAGTTTTCAGCGCTTGTTATCATTGGTGAATTTGTTTCTTCTTCTCGTTTTTCTCTTCTTTCTCATTTTTTTAATTACTTAAAAAATTTTAATAATAAATTTTTGTTCTTTATTTTAATAACTCTTAAATAATTTAATTTAATTTAATTTTACATTTTTCTTTCTTTCTTTCTTTCTTTCTTTCTTTCTTTATTTATTTATTTATTTATTTATTTCTCCCTTTTATTCTGAGCCGTGTGCGTGACAGACTCTTGGTGCTCCAGCCAAGCATCAGGGCTGTTCCTCTGACGTGGCAGAGGCAAGTTCAGGATATTGGTCCACCACAGTCCTCCCTGCTCCACGTAATATCAAACGGTGAAAATCTCCCAGAGATCTCCATCTCAACACCAAGACCCAGCTCCACTAAATGACCAGCAAGCTACGGAGCTGGATACCTTATGCCAAACAACTACCAAGAAAGGAACACAACTCCACCCATTAGCAGAGTGGCTGCCTAAAATCATACTAAGGTCACAGACACCCCAAAACACACCACCAGACATGGACCTGCCTACCAAAAAGAAAAGATCCAGCCTCATTGACCAGAACACAGGCACTACTCCCCTCCACCAGGAAGCCTACACAACCCACTGAACCAACCTTAGCCACTGGGGACCGACACCAAAAACAACGGGAACTACGAATCTGCAGCCTGTGAAAAGGAGACCCCAAACACAGTAAGATAAGCAAAATGAAAAGACAGAAAAACACACAGCAGATGAAGGAGCAAGGTAAAAACGCACCAGACCTAACAAATGAAGAGGAAATAGGCAGTCTACCTGAAAAAGTATTCAGAATAATGATAGTAAAGATGATCCAAAATCTTGGAAATAGAATGGAGAAAATACAAGAAAAGTTTCACCAGGACCTAGAAGAACTAAAGAGCCAACAAACAAACATGAACAACACAATAAATGAAATTACATATCCTCTAGAAGGGATCAAGAGCAGAATAAATGAGGCAGAAGAACGGATAAGTGACCTGGAAGATAAAATAGTGGGAATAACTACTGGAGAGTAGAATAAAGAAAAAAGAATGAAAAGAATTGAGGACAGTCTCAGAGACCTCTGGGACACGATTAAACGTACCAACATTCAAATTATAGGGGTTCCCAAAGAAAAAGAGAAAAAGAAAGGGACTGAGAAAATATTTGAAGAGATTATAGTTGAAAACTTCCCTAATATGGGAAAGGGAATAGTTAATCAAGTCCAGGAAGCACAGAGAGTCCCATACAGGATAAATCCAAGGAGAAACACGCAAAGACACATAGTAGTCAAACTATCAAAAAGTAAATACAAAGAAAAAATATTAAAAGCAGCAATGGAAAAACAACAAATAACATAGAAGGGAATCCCCATAAGGTTAACAGCTGATCTTTGAGCAGAAATTCTGCAAACCAGAAGGGAGGGGCAGGACATATTTAACGTGATGAAAGGGAAAGACCTACAACCAAGATTACTCTACCCAGCAAGGATCTCATTCAGATTTGACAGAGAAATTAAAACCTTTACAGACAAGCAAAAGCAAAGAGAATTCAGCAGAACCAAACCAGCTTTACTGCAAAAGCTAAACCAACTTCTCCAGGCAGGAAACACAAGAGAAGGAAAAGACTTACAATAACAAATGGAAAACAATTAAGAAAATGGTAATAGGAGCATACATATCGATAATTACCTTAAATGGAAATGGATTAAATGCTCCCACCAAAAGACACAGACTGGCTGAATGGATACAAAAACAAGACCCGTATATATGCTGTCAACAAGAGACCCACTTCAGACCTAGGGAAACATACAGACTGAAAGTGAGGGGATGGAAAAAGATATTCCATGCAAATGAAAATCAAAAGAAAGCTGGAGTAGCAATTCTCATATCAGACAAAATAGACTTTAAAATAATGACTTACAAGGGACAAAGCAGGACACTACATAATGATCAAGGGATCGATCCAAGAAGAAGATATAACACTTGTAAATATTTATGCACCCAACATAGGAGCACCTCAATACATAAGACAAATACTAACAGCCATAAAAGGGGAAATCGACAGTAACACAATCATAGTAGGCGACTTTAACACCCCACTTTCAACAATGGACATATCATCCAAAATGAAAAAAAAATAAGGAAACACAAGCTTTAAATGATACATTAAACAAGATGGACTTAATTGATATTTATAGGACATTCCATCCAAAAACGTCCAGAGATAAACCCATGTACACATGGTCACCTTATCTTGATAAAGGAGGCTAGAGTATACAATGGAGGAAAGACAGCCTCTTCAATAAGTGGTGCTGGGAAAAGTGGACAGCTACATGGAAAAGAATGAAATTAGAACACTCCCTAATGCCATACACAAAAATAAACTCAAAATGGATTAAAGACCTTAATGTAAGGCCAGACACACTAAAACTCTTAGAGGAAATAAAAGAAGAACACTCTTTTGAGATAAATCACAGTAAGATCTTGTTTGACCCACCTCCTAAAGAAATGGAAACAAAACTAAAAATAAACAAATGGGACCGAGTGAAACTTAAAAGCTTTTGCACAGCAAAGGAAACCATAAACAAGATGAAAAGACAACCCTCAGAACGGGAGAAAATATTTGCAAACGAAGCAACTGACAGAGGGTTAGACTCCAAAATTTACAAGCAGCTCATGCAGCTCAATATCAAAAACTCAAACCACCCAATCCAAAAATGGGCAGAAGACCTAAATAGACATTTTTCCAAAGAAGATACACAGATTGCCAACAAACACATGAAAGAATGCTCAATGTCGTTAATCATTAGAGAAATGCAAATCAAAACTACAATGCGGTATCATCTCACACCGGTCAGAATGGCCATCATCAAAAAATCTACAAACAATAAATGGACAACCTGGAAGAAATGGACAAATTCTTAGAGAAGGTGTGGAGAAAAGGGAACCCTCATACACTGTTGGTGGGAATGTAAATTGATACATTCACTAAGGAGAACTGTTTGGAGGTTCCCTAAAAAACTAAAAATAGAACTACCATATGACCCAACAATCCCACTATGGGGCATATATCCTGAGAAAACCATAATTCAAAAAGAGTCATGTACCACAATGTTCATTGCAGCTCTATTTACAATAGCCAGGACTTGGAAGGAACCTAAGTGTCCATCAACAGATGAATGGATAAAGAAGATGTGGCACATGTATACAACGGACTATTACTGAGCCATAAAAAGGAACGAAACTGGGTTATTTGTAGTGAGGTGGATGGACCCAGAGTCTGTCATACAGAGTGAAGTAAGTCAGAAAGAGAAAAACAAATACCCTATGCTAACACATATATATGGAATCTTTAAAAAAAAATGGTCATGAGGAACCTAGGGGCAAGACGGGAAAAATGACGCAGACCTGGGCTTCCCTGGTGGCATACTGGTTGAGAATCCGCCTGCCGATGCAGGGGACACGGGTTCGTGCCCCGGGGTGGGAGGATCCCACATGCCGCGGAGCGGCTGGGCCCGTGAGCCATGGCCACTGACCCTGCGCGTCCGGAACCTGTGCTCCACAACGGGAGAGGCCACACCAGTGAGAGGCCCGTGTACCGAAAAAAAAAAAAAAAGTCGCAGACCTACTAGAGAATGGACTTGAGGACACTGGGAGGGGGAAGGGTAAGCTGGGACAAAGTGAGAGAGTGGCATGGACATATATACACTACCAAATGTAAAACAGATAGCTAGTGGGAAGCAGCCACATAGCACAGGGAGATCAGCTCAGTGCTTTTTGACCACCTAGAGGTGTGGGATAGGGAGGGTGGGAGGGAGGGAGTCGCAAGAGGGAGGGGATATGGGTATATACGTATATGTATAGCTGATTCACTTTGTTATAGAGCAGAAACTAATACACCATTGTAAAGCAATCATACACCAGTAAAGATGTTAAAAAAAAAGTGTGTTTGTTCAAAATAAATAAATAAATAACTTTCCTAACTGCTTAGGAAAGTTATTTCTCCTTCCTATGAAATGAAAAATGATCTATAAGGGCACTTAGGGGCTTCCCTGGTGGCGCAGTGGTTGAGAGTCCGCCTGCCGATGCAGGAGACACGGGTTCGTGCCCCGGTCCGGGAAGATCCCACATGCCGCGGAGCGGCTGGGCCCGTGAGCAATGGCCGCTGAGCCTGCGCGTCCGGAGCCTGTGCTCTGCAATGGGAGGGGCAGCAGCGGTGAGAGGCCCGCGTACCGCAAAAAAAAAAAAAAAAAAAAATATAAGGGCACTTAGTATTGACTATAAATTCCTGTTCAGTCAGTGATGGTATCTGGCGCATGAGGGGCACCCAATTTAGGGAGATTTTGGTTAATTTCCCTGGGCCATATAGAGCAAAATGTTCTCTCAAATACTCTCTGGAAATTCGGAGCCTCAAATATGTTTGCCACCTTCCCCCAAGTCATCACATTTATTAACATCCTTGTCTTATTTTTCTAGAAGCAGGAGCTTCTAGCAGATCTTTTCCCTTTGTGAAAGGATGTATTTCTGTGTGAGGTGGATCTAGGCCACCTTAGTCTGTCCTCTAATGTTCACCTCAGTAGCACTCTACCCTGTTGATAATATCTTTGAGGCCAACTTCCTGCAATGTTTTTCTTTTTCTTTTCTTTTTTTTTTTACCTTAGGAGCACTGTATAATAAAAACTCCATGAAAGATGCAAAATCAAAGAGAGCCATGAAGCAAGACACGATGGGGCCTATCAGCATTCCTAAGCGTGTTCAAGGCGAAAGCATTTCAGAGGGAGTTAAACAACACTCATTATAGCTATCTTTGTTGACCTCTGACTCTATATGCCAGTCACTGTGTTTGACATACATTAATTCTCATAAAACTTCTGTCATGTTGACATTATTATCTCCCTTTTACAAATGGGGAAAGAGGTTCACATAAATTAAATGACTTTCTCAGGGCAACAGCTAGTAAGTTTCAGGGCTGGATTTGTATCCAAAATAAAGTGGGCTTTGTTTGGTTTTTTGACTCTATTTTCTTCTTAGTAGTACTGCATACATTTATTATTTATATGTATTAAAAAGGATAAAATAAGTTTGGACTCCTCTCTCACACAACATGAAGTTCTGTATGATCTAAAGATAAAAATGTTGAAGTAAAATATATATATTATGGAAAACGTATGTATAATCTAGGAGTCAAGAAAAATTTCTGTGCAAGCTGGAAAACCTAAACACTCTGGAGAAATGACTGACATATTTGAGTGCTTAAAACTTAAAATGTTATCATATGGCAAACGTAAAGGTAAATAAAACCAGAAGACAAATAATAGAGGAACATATATTTGTAAGACACACGACAGATAAAGGGTTCAATATCCAACATATAAAAAATTTCCTACTCATTAATAAGAAAAGACAAACACCCTAATTGAAAGTGGTTAAAAAGGGTAAAAAGGGCTGTTCAAGGAGGCAGAAAACCCCCTTGCCAATAAACAAGTGAAATTACTCAACTTTACTAGCAATCAGGCGTATTGAAATTAAATTAACAAGGAAATATCACTTTAAGACCATTAAACATGTTATGACACATTGCTGGAGTGTTGTGGAGGTTAATATGTTATCTCATACATTTGCCGAGGGAAATGTGCAGTATATTAAAGCCATTTGGAAGTCAATCTGGCAACCCCTATTAAAATTAAGAATTTACATAAACTTTAACTTAGCAATTCCATTTCCGGGGCCTTCTTCCATAGAAGATAAAAGCACGGGTATATAACAGTGAATATGAAAAAGATAAATTTTACGTATATATTCAGATTAATTGCAACGTTTTTTCTAGTAGCCAAAAAACTGGAATCAACTTGAATGTCCTCAATAGAGGAATGGTTTAATAAGTTGTCTTTCACTCAAACCATTGCATTTTACATAACTAGTTTAAAAAGTGTGTTAAGTCTATACCAGACGATGTGGAAAACATTTCTCTGAAATGTTTCTAAGTGAGAAAAACTACGTGCAGTAAAGAGTAAAATAGTGCCCCTATATGTTTTTATGCATACATATGTATGTTACCTTATTTATGAACATAGACAAAGATATGCAAAGATTCACACCAGGCTTTTAACACTGCTTATCCAGTGGAGGAGTGGCTAATGAAGTGTAAAAATCCTATAGATGTACAGGCTTTCTCAATATTTATGTATATGTATGAATATATATTTATATATATAATTCTCAACATTTATATATAATTGCTTTATGTAAATGCACATGTAAATTACATATGTGTAAAGCCATGTACAAAGAGATAGTTGCTGAAAGTGTGCATATCATAGAGAGTGTTTTGAGTTTTTAGTGTTTAGGGTTCTGTTTTTTTAACTTTCTTTCTTGTACTTTGAGTTTTTCAAAATAAAAATTTTACATGATTTTAAGTTTAACATTTTCTAAAGCCAACATTATAGAGCAGGTTAAGGAAATGATCCAGTATCTACAGAATGATTTGATTGTTCAGTCCTCCAGCAGTTCATCAAACTACATTGAGCAGCAACCGTGACATTGTGTCAGGTGTGTTAAAGTGGTTGGGATTACAGAGATGAATGAAATATGCTCCTTCTTGTTGTATGTTAGAACAAGACAAACATATAAATGAACGATTCTAATACAATATGGCTATTGCTTTAATATAAGAATTTGTAGGACCATAGGGGCAATGAACTCTGCAGGCATTGGTGGTAGAGAGGCTTCAGAGGGAAAGAACCATTTGAGCTTAGCCTTAAAGACTGAGGATGCTTTCATCACTCACCAGCCTTAGGTGGGGAAGGGAAAGCAATCCCTTCAAAGAGGAAGGAATCAACATCTAGTCCTATTTCATTCATCAAGTATGTGGAGGAGGAAGTAAACAGTTTATTATTTATAGTCTCAAATGATGATAATGTGTGGAAGATGGGCAAATGGAACAAGAGACTTTGGAAGAGTCCTGATCAGGAACTAATAAAATGAGAACCAGCTTTGAAACATGCAAGCAGGTTTTTCTGAGGGAAGAAGAACTCTAAGCTGCGTTTAATGAAAGGAAGCAACTGTCAAAGCAATCTGACTAAGTTCAGTACATTAGGTTTGCAGTTGGGGAAGAAATATGGGTTGCTGTTCATTTAGGACCTGTGGAAGAGGTTGGAGAAAAGTGGATAAGTATTCAAGCAATGATTCATTAGGTAGAAAGAAGAGAATGTTAGAAATCAGACACTACTGCCACTTACTGAATAAATTCATCATAAGCCATATACAGACACATTATAAAGTATCTCAAGGTACCAGAATGCTTGACCATTGAGGTAAGGTGCCCCAAAATACAGTGTCTTCAAGGAAAACACAAGGGTTCAGTACTCATGGGTTAGCAGCAGTTAACATAAGACACACTAGCTTTTGGGGAGTGGGGGAGAAAGAAGCAAGGATTATGCATGTATGTATTTATATCATAGATGATAACAACAGAAGCCATTTAATCAAATGCTTATTATTGGCCTAATATAATGTCAGGTGTTTTACATAAATTACCTCATTTAATCCCAGCATGGCTCTAAGATCTAGATACATGTTACTATCATTCCCTTTTTACAGATGAGGAAACTAAGTCTTACAGGAGTTAAGAAACGTACTCAAGTTCAAATAGCTTTTAGGTGGTGAAGCTGTAAATTGAGATCGGACTTTAAATCCTATGCTCCCAACTGCTCAACTAGACACTAAGTTATATTCCCCCTGCTAAACCCTAGTCCCAGCCATCATCATATCACACCTGTATTGTCCCAACAGCCTGTCACCCCTCTGGTCCTACACAGTTCACAACATCCAGTGAACTTTCTAAAACATACATCAGACGACATCACTTTCCTTTATCAAACCATCCAGTGGCCCTCCACTGCACGTAAGATAAAATCCAAGTTCTTACCCTGCAGGCCCCTATGTGACCACTTCTCTGCCAGCCTCTCCAGTCTCGGTCATCAATCTCCGCTCTGTCCCTCTCTGACTGCACTCCAGTCACTCACCCTTCTGCTCTTCCTCAACACACTGTTCTCGTTCTGGCCTCACGGCATTGCTACTTGCTAGTCTACCTAAAATGCTCTTCTTCAAAGTCTTCACACAGCTGACTCGACCTCATTATTCAGATCTTGATTCAAATATCAGCTCCTTAGAGAAGGTTCCCCACACCAACAACAAGAACGACCCCTTTGCCCATGAAAACAGAAGTTACTTGAGGACAGGAACTATTGATTTCATGTTCTTCACTCTAATTCCCAACCAAGAGTAATATCTGACACCTACTAGGCACTCAGGACATATTTGTTTCCTGAAATACTGGTATCTTTTTAAAGTGTCATACTCATATGCCTATGAGTATAACTACATATATATATATATTTATGGATATGTGAGCTTGTTGTCACCTCACAGAAGTGGAATGTACATCCCTCACCCAAAATTTGGTTTGAATGTCAAGACTAATGATGCCACACATATACCAAGAAGGTATGAAAAGGATTATTACTCACATAATGAGTTATGCATCAAAAAGGCAGTTAGACCAAAAAAAGAAAAAAGAAAAAACTGGTAACTGTGAAGTGATGGGTAATTAGATGGTTGTGATTCTTTCATTCTATAGATATAGGTATAGTTATAGAAATAATTGAAACATCAAGTTCTACACCTTAAGTATATACAATTTTTATTTATCAATTATACCTCAATAAAACTGAAAAAATTGGATCAGTCTCAATGACAACTTACCCATGGTGTTTGTCTGATAACTAAAACATTGCGTGGTGTATTTAATTTAATTTGGACTTGTTTATGTAAGCCATTATGGCACCTGCAGCATGAGACCAATAAGAAAGGTGAACGTTCCATTGAATATCTAGTACTATCAAGAGCTAGTACTATATATTCTGAGAAGTGAAATGAGTGCCTTAGTCTCTCTATCAATGTGCCGAACTTCAAAGAAGGTAAAGAGTGCTATGGTGAGACATTGTATTGTGGCTTTAATATGTGCAGAAGATGTGTGCCCTTGATTTATATTTTGGGTATCCGTGAGGCAAGAGATTCTATGAGTTCTTTACCCCAAATGAGGCAACCTTGGAGAAGGAATTGTTTGCATTGGCCGGAACAGATGGTCAGACCGCTGGCAGTGGCCCTAAGATCTATAAAAATGTGAAGATGAGGCCAATTGTTGGCTAAGACATGGCCAAGTGCTCAGATAACTGGCTAAAGTTTGGCCAACTGAGCTGATCCTGTGTCCTGTCCTTTATCAGGAACATTCTGATTAAGAGATGAAAAGCAGCAAGAGTCAAGCAAGCTCCATTAAGTGTGACAGTGGCAATGCCATTGGTTAAGTGAATGAACCCCCTTTGGTATTCAGTGTGTTGAGCCTAAGGGGCTCCCCAGGTATCCAAGTGTTCTAAGAGATGACCTCCTCTAGCACTGTGGCATCCGGCAAGGGACCCAGCACAGGGGACGTTACCCTCTCCTGAAAGTAGGGTATGCAGAGAGCCCAGGTTCAGCTCCATCCTGTAGCAAGGAGGCCTCACTAGCTGTGCTGGGCTTGCAGGGTGCTGTTTCCATGATCAAAGGCCTAACGGGCAGCTGTATACTGAGGGTCACAGGTTCAGGACCTGAGATAGTCTATATTTCCAGGAAAGTCCAGTATGTACCCACCAATTGCTACACTAATGGCATACAGCATTGGGCCAAGGAAGGTAGTTCCTTGTATCAGAAGCCCATGCAACTAACGGCCATCACTGACGGTAGAGGGACTCCAAGATATATGAGAGAAGGTGGCTAAAGCTCCCACAGTGAAGGAATCCCGGGGGGCCGTAACAGGAATGCCTGATCTATGGCCATTCAGGCAGATTCTAGTATCTTTTTACAGGGGGTCTCATTCAAGTTGTGCCTATATGCAAGTTACAGAACAAAAAAACAAGCTTTGTAAATGAGGAGTGTTGCCTCCAGAATCTAAACATGTCGAAAACATGTTGGGCTTGTTTTAACAATGTGGGTCCTAAGAAGACTAAAAGCTGTTTCTTGACACTGTCAGGACTGGAGCAGCCCTCAACTTACTAAATAATTTTCATGAGCTTAACTGAAGTGGTGGGGCCCTGTACTATGTGTCTCATGTGAATCTCCTCAAAGGAGGATGTCATTAGTGTGATGTCATAACTGTGTACCCGAAAAAAGTTAGAGCTGGTTAAAATATTGCCTGTGAAGACTATGTGAGATGGCAGGCGTGGAGACAGAGCCCATTGAGTACCCAGGTGAAGGTGTATTGTGTCCCTTTAAAGGTGAAGGTTAACTGCAGCTGAGAGGTTGTTGAACTAGGCACTGAATAGAACATGCTAGCCAAATACTTTGCTCTAACTGCAAAGTATTTACCAGTTACTTATTTATCATTGGGTGGAATCAGTCATTTCAATAGGTGGGGCCATGACGCCAAGGGTACGAATTCACACTGAGGCACCGGTCCTGTTTTCCCGGGTTTACGAACAAGTAAAACTTGGCTGTTAAATGCAGCAGAAGTGGGGATAACCACACCTTCTCTAAATAGGTCTTATATAATGGGTTTCAATCTGTGAAAACCGTGCTTTCATTTAGATTGAACCTTTTCTTAAACACTGAGGTGAGAGGTATTATTTTAACTAGGGGGAAAGGTCCATAGGGTCCCATAGTTTTCAAGCTGATTATAAGGGCCAGAGACTTAACTTGATTACTTATTGGGTCAGGTTCTCCACGTGCACTAGAGGATATTTTAGGGTAATGGATGTCTTGGCTATGGAAAAGTTAGGCACGGAAATAATTCAGATGGTTCAGGTTAGGCATATCTGTTTCTATTTTATGTTCACCTACTCCCTGGCTGGGAGTGGATGAACATAAAGTGTGGCCAGATGTGGGCCAGAAGGGGAAGGGGAATTAATGAGGCTTCAAAACTGTCCATTGTCAAACATCAAAAGTGGAATCAGATTATGACACACACTGCCACCACCCATACAGCAACCCTCTCCCCATCTGGGACCTCCCAAACACACACGGAAACACCAAGTCCATTTCCTCCTCAGCAGCAGGATAAAGTGTTCAGGAAGAAATCTGTCTTCAGAGCTCAGTCCTCACCCAGTCCTTATTCCCGGTGTCTGGCTAACTATGGACTGGCTGGTCTGGGCCCCAAACTGGCAGGATACTACCTCCCTCCCTTCTCACACGCCTGCCCCTTCCTGCCTTCCTTCAGTCCCCATCACCGAAGAACAGACAGAGATACACACACATCTTTCTACAACAGCTTGTACATCAATAGCTGAGGGCTTTTTTATTTGGTCTCTACACAGGTGACCATGTCTCCAGTGCTTTCTCTGGAGAGACAACAGAGACAGCAAGGTCTCAGTCACCTGATAGACCCAGGGCAGCACTTTATGAACTGCTGGAAGAGCCCTCTGGGACGTTTTCATCCTCCTCTGGCTCTTTAGTCATTGTTGTACTCCGCCAGTAATAGAATGCTAGCATCTTTGACTTCTTCTGTGACGAACCTCTTCCCGAATTCTGACGACGGACTGATTTTGTTAACTCGACCACCTCCTGAATCTGCTCGGAAAACAAAGTGATACAGAAAGATATTGATTTGGGGAAAGAGGATGGGAAGGAGAACTTTGAGAGAATGGGTGTGGATTGAGAAGGGGTTTGTGCCAGGGAAGGGCTGGGTAAGTCTTGGGTGGGTGATGAAGAGGAGGCACGTGAGTCGGGTAATCTGACCTCCTCCATTTTGGAGCCCTGGAGTGGAGAATTCATCCTCTCCCTTCTGCGTTGGCCCCCCGGTGTTTGTTGCTCTGACCTCTCGGTGTTTGTCCGTGCATCACGGTTAGGCTCCTGGGGGACTGTAGTTTCCTCTGCCATGTCAGTAGTAACAGTGTGCTCTACTCCAAGGCTCCTGGCCTCTCTATATATACCCTGCCAGGACAATGAAGAGCCACACCCATAAGCTTTGATTGGTCAGCCAATGGTAGCGCTGGGGTGGCTGTGACATCACAAAGCACTACTCTTGAAGATACATGGGGGGAGGGGAGGGGTGCAGAGGAATCTAGGTGCTCTGGTTTGAGAAAGGGAGTGCTTCCTCAACACCCAGTAAAGAGCCTTCCCAAATTGACCTTCCACTCTTCCTCATCTTCTCTGGTTCAATCCTTGTGGTGCACATGTTAGGGAGAAGGTGTTCCCTCCAAACCATTCCACATGGCCACCCCCATTCAGTGTTTAATTCTGTTGTCTCCCAGATCTCATCACCTGGTATTGTGTGGTTTTTAAAACTTTTTTATTTTAGAACAGTTTTAGGTTTACAGAGTAATTGTGAAGATCATATTCATACACTCCACAACAAATTTCCCTTCTTAACATTGTACATTAGTATGGTACAATTGTTCAACTTAGTGAACCAACACTGAAACAGTATTATTAACTAAAGTCTGTACATCATCAGAATTCCTTTCTTTTTTAAATCTTGAGCCTTCTTTTAATTAATTTATTTTTATTTTTGGCTGTGTTGGGTCTTCGTTTCTGTGCGTGGGCTTTCCCTAGCTGTGGCAAGCATGGGCCACTCTTCATCGTGATGGGCGGGCCTCTCACTGTCGCGCCCTCTCTTGTTGCGGAGCACAGGCTCCAGATGCGCAGGCTCAGCGGCTGTGGCTCACGGGCCTAGTTGCTCTGCGGCATGTGCGATCTTCCCAGATCAGGGCTCGAACCCATGTCCCCTGCATCAGCAGGTAGATTCTCAACCTCTGTGCCACCGTGGAAGCCCCAGATTGCCTTATTTTTTACCTAATATTCTTCTTCTGTCCCAGGATCCCAACCAAGATTCTACATTCAATTTAGTCATTCCATGTTACAACTTCTTAGGCTCCTCTTGGCTGTGACAGTTTTATAGACTTCTTGTTTTTGAAGACTTTGACAGTTTGGGGTCTTGTGTTTTGTCTTTTACATTAGGTCTGCAGATGTTATTGCTCTTATAGGTAAAAGTTTTTATAAGTTTCTTCTTCCAGAGAACCTCAAATCAAGTCAGTACCATCAGTGTTATGGACTTCCCCGTGGCAATGGTTGAACTAATCTCTTGGCTTTGTCACAGAGGTGACACAAATGTTTTTCTCTAGAGGTCTGAGGATCAGGATCATTTTTATTTATGACAGAGGCACAGGGGCAGCAGCAGAAGCATTTTGTAAGGTACTAGTGAGTCATTTACTTTTAGAAGTATGACCTCAGCATCCCACATAGTTAACGGCTCTTCCTCCACACGAGTGACCATCCAATGGACCTGTATATTGAACAGGCTGTCAGTCTTTCTCCTGAGCTCTATATAGAAAGGGGGCCAACATGTGGTTGAGACACAACCAGTGTTCACAAGGTAAGAGTCATTTCTTTGAGGTTAGTATCAGTCGCACCTTAGTTTGGAATTGAAACACGTGATTCAACCTGAGAATCACAAATAGGTCCAGGTTGAGACACAGGATTCAGGACTGCTTTAAGGAAGGTCCCAATCCAAGAATCCGTTCACTATATGCCAAGTGGCTAAACTGACTTATGTTGGTCAAAGCTTTAGCAGACACTCAGTAGGACTAACAAATGCAGCACAAAGAAGCAAGTTCAAAGCACAGGCTAGCCAGCAGGCAGTAGCCCAAGTGCCTGTTCACCAGCATAGAGCAGAGCCAGTTAGAAAGCCAAAGCAAGAGAAGAAAGACCCCCGGTGGTAAGGGATAGCACCTTGATGTCCTGCTCACAGGACCAGTTGTTTTAATCACACCACAGAGAGAGGATGGACCCTTCAACCCAAATTCGGTTTGGATGTCGAGACTGATAACACATACACCTAGAGAGTATGAAAAACCTTACTACATAAGGAGGCTTTCTGGGGAGAGCAGGGCAGGCTCTCAAGCAGGTTCAAGAATGGCTTGAGAGAGCAGAAGAAGGAGACTGGCTTGGGTTTGTTGGTGGTGAGGGGATGACGCTGGAGTGTTCCCACACACAGGTCAGGTTTTGCACAGCCTGAACTTCCTCCTGGCCCACAGAAGAGAGAGTACCTGAGCTTTCTTATCCGATCTAGGGAAGCAGGGGAAGAGGCAGTGGTAGGGCTCTTTTATAGAATAATGTTGTGTAAATACAAGGTGTTTAGCACAGTTTAGAATTCTCATAACCATTATAACCACACTTATATTGTTTTCAGTTAAACTACGTTTCACTAGGTTAGTATATCCCAAATTATGGTCCTTTAAATATTATTTAAGGTGGCTTAGAATTATCTTGGTTCATCACAGAGAAACTGTGTAGAAAGAGAAAAGACTGCTAGCCTCAGGAGGTCTGACACACTGGTCACAAAAGAGCAGACTTCATTGTACTATCTGCTGAATTATGAGGGGTTTCTAACATGTTTCCCATCCTGGGTGACTACTGTAGCACCCAAAGACTGTAATAATAATTACCGAAACTAACATTTATTGACTACTAACTCTAAGTAGGAATTATGCTAAATACCCATATACATATTTAATCCTCGTCACAACCCTATTGAGATAAGTGGCAAAAGAGTGGTTTCTGTCATTTCTGCCAGGACATCTCCATTCCAATTGCAGAAGCAGAAAAGAGCATATAGGAGGGCACATGGGAATATTTATGGGCCAGGCTCAAAAGGGGTATGCATTACTCCTGCTCACATTTCCTTGGGAAAAACTCACATAGCCACATGTAACTACAAGAGAAAATGAGAAATGTAGTCTACCTGGTAGAAGAGGAGAACTTAAATGTTGGAGATAAGCTAGCAATCTCTGTCTCCACCATCTTGTTCATCACTCTCCCCAGTATTTACAGTAGAGCCTGGCACATAGTAGGTGGCCATGAATATTTCTGTTGAATGAATGGGTTTCAACTTTTTTGGTCAGTTATGGGGATCAAAAGCATATAGAACTTGGTTAAGCAATGGTTTCCTAGATATGACACAAAAAGCACAAGCAACAAAGAAAGAGTAAATTGGACTATATCAAAATTTTAAAATGTTTTCTTCTGCAAAAAAATACCATGAAGAAAGCAAAAAGGCACACCAAAGAGAGATCCTGGTAAATCATATATTTAGTAAAAGTGTAGTATCCAGAATACAGAAAGAACACTTACAACTCAACAACAAAAATACAAACAACCCAACTGAAAATCAGGTAAAGGACTTAAATAGACATTGTGCTAATGAAGATATACAAATAGCCAACAAACATATGAAAATATGCTCAATTCCATTAGTCGTTAGGGAAATGCAAATCAAAACCACGATGAGATGCCACTTCATACCCACTAGGAAGGCTATAACTTTTTTTAAAAGAAAATAACAAGTATTGACAAGGATGTAGAGAAATTGAAACACTCATACACGTCTGGTGGGAACATAAAATGATACAGCCTCTGTGGAAAACATTTTGGCAGTTACTCAACAAGTTAAACATAGACTTGCCATATTACCCAGTAACTCTACTCCTAGGTATATAATGAAAAGAGTTGAAAAGGAGGGAACAACAGCAACAACAACAAAAAAAAAAACAGGTGAATTGAGCAACACAAAAGCAAAGGGCAGATAACGTTTCAAGAAGTAAAAAATGGACAACTTTATTAAATACTTTTACAGGTAATATAGGGACAGACAAATGACGATTGAACTTGTTAGTAGAGAGGTCATTGGTAAATTTGATAAGAAGGAAATTGAAAGAGTGGAAAATATTTTAATATAAACCTGGATGTGTATTAAGGAGAAAATGTGAGATCAGAAAGTGAGGGGCGGATAGACAATTTATTTTGCGAGTTTTGGTGCTAAGGGGAGGAGAAATATGGGACTATAGCTGGAGGGGGATTTGGTATTAAGAGAGTGTATTTTTAAGAGGGTAGATTCTAGAAAGCATCTAGCCAATATAAATGACTGAATGAAACTGACGACATAAAAATCCAAAGGGATAATTGCAGAAGAAAAAATATTGAGAAAGCAAGAGGGGTATTCAGAGCACTAGTAGATGGGATTGGTAGCAAATGTGGAAATCTTGGCTTTCCATGAGAATGAGTAATATTTATAGATTCTACAGTGGAGAAGGAAACGATTATGGTATGATTACAAATGCAGGTAAGATGGTAGATTTGGTGGGGAAGATATAAAAGAATTTTCTCTTGACTCTTCAGTTTTCTCAGTGAAGGATGAGATAAGGGCATAAAATAACAAGAGTGAGGGTAGGGTTTTGAGAAATTGAGGGGAAGATAAAGTATTGGATATTCATTTTGTATAATGGAAATGGATGTATAACATGGAAGGAATGATCATTTAAGATATGTGATCAAGACTTTAAGGTGAGATCAGTTAGCTTTGCCTTGTAAATTTCTACAGCAACATCCATCACTCGTATATAGGAACAAAGCAGGTAGATAGCTAAATTTAACAAGGGTTGTGGTTTTGCCAGGGAAGTACTAGGGTGGGAAAGTGAGTAGGGAGATGAAGGTTGATGAAAGTAAGTGATACTAATGATAAATTGGTAAGCAATGAGGAAATGCGAAAAGAGAAATGTGGCTGATGCTGAAAAGTAGTAGAATTCACAGATTGGAGTTCAAAATTGAAGAATTTTTAGAGTTGGGTGTGTGAAGGTGTGTATACCTGCACGTGAGGGAGGTATTTTGCTAGGAAGGATAATCAGTTGTAGCCCAAGAGATGTATGTTATAAAATCAGGATTTCAGAGTTGCTGTAATTTTTGAGAAAGTCAATGTCTAGTGCATGAGCATTAGAGAGAGTGGCTTAAGTATGATGGAAGAAAAATACCATTGGAATTGAGGGCATGAAAGGTTTGCAATGCCAAAAATGCTGGATGAATATCCACATAGATGACAGATGTTGAAGTTGCCAACATGGTGGCAGTACTAAAAGTGGAGAAGAAGACTCAGGAAAGTGTCTAATGAATGAAGGTAAAGAAATAGATGGCGTAGCACATGATATTATCTAATAGCAAGAACTACAAATGAGCTCTGAATTTTGAAAGAGAAAGGAGCAGAAATCGTTTGAAAGTGACAGTGAGTCGACTCCTTGGTGTATGTGAGGAAAACTAACGTTTGCTCAAGAGGACTGCAGGGGAAGTGATTTCCTCAAGGCACAGCCATATTCCAGTCATAAAACAGAGATTAAGGGAACACGGAGAGAACAACTTGAAGCTACTGGGGAGTTTCTTAATGATAGACTATGAGTTACAGAGGGCAGGAAAGAAGCGCTCATGAAGTTGGGGAGAGGGTTGGGTCCAATTCCGTCAAGTGCAGACCAATACGTGAATAAGGGTCTAGTTAATGATGGATAATCTGCAGGGTGGTGACTTAAGTAAAAGTGATAAGACAAGATGGACCTTGTGACTGAACGGCAGATTGGGAGGTGAGTAAAGCCCTCCAGACTACAGATTGCTTAATCTAGGCTGACCTAGAACTAAGAAGAATCCAGAAACACCACTGAAACCTGTTTCCTCTAAATATCATGTATGCTGTATGATGATCCGGCATTGCAAAGATAGACTAGTAAGGACATCTAAGAGGGTAGGCTTGAAAGGAAACTAGTGTGTTTGCTCAAGAGTGTGAGTGTGTATGAAAAATATCAACAGCAAATTCTAATGTCAGAGGGTTGCTACTATAGGCTTATGGAGCCATGCACTATTCTTGGACAACCCAAGGTGCCTGCACATATGTGGCCCAGATGCAAGCACCAACACTTACTGGGCACGTGCAAAGCCAAAGCTGGGGAAGATGGAAGGCCAAGTGGAAGTGGTATTTTCCCAAGACAGGAATGTATTTACTTAGGCTTCCTAAATGGCAGGTGGACAAAAAATGGAAGAAAGGAAATTAAGCTTCTTTTTGCCTAACATCTCTCCTCAGGAGGAAGTACTTGGAGCTGTATTTCCTACGTAAATTCACCTGCTAAAACTCCAGGGAGCTCATCAGTGGGCAGATGTTCCCACCTAAGTATGGTTACCAGCAAACATTTATTCAAATTCATGGCTGCATCTGGCTCACATTAGAAGGGTTCTCTTTGTCATTGTCTTTTAAAAGAACAATTCCCCATGCTTATAAATCCAGACTCAGAACATCAATTCAACCAACCTCAGGAGCCCTGTGGCTACACCTTCCTGCTGGGAATCAGCATGGTCCCCAGACAATCAATTTGAGGAGTATTACCAAAGTGTTTTCATTTTCAGTGTTTATCCACTGGAATGTCTACGAGTGAAGAATAGACAGGGCAATACAATCCTAAGATTCAATTTCTTTCATCAAATACAAACTGTGTATATGAGCATCAAGGCAAGAGGATGGAGGACTTTAACTGAAATTCCAATAGATATTTAAGTGCAAATCCTGGAACCATCACATGCTAGCATTGTGAGTTAGGATAGGTACTTAACCACTCTGAGCCTGTTTTCTGATCTCTAAAAAAAAATAGAAGGATAATATTTCATACAGCTGTTGCAAAGATCAACTCAAATAATTCATGTACAGAATATAGCACAACAACCTACAGAATGGGAGAAAATATTTGTAAATCGTGTATCTGATAAGGGATTTTTATTCAGAATATATAAAGAACTCTTACATGCCTGTGATAAGAAGGTAAATAACCCAACTTTTAAAATGGGCAGAAGATCTAAATAGACATTTCTGCAAGGAAGATATACAAATGGCCAGCAAGCACATTAGAGACGCTTGACATCATTATTCATCAGGAAAACACAAATGAAAACCACAGAAAGATACCATTTCATACCCATGCGGATGGCTAGAATCCTAAAGTCAGATAATCATAAATGTTGGTTGGGATTTAGAGAAATCAGAACCATCATACACTGTTAGTGAGAATGTAAAATGGTATACCTGCTTTGGAAAAGTTTGGTAGTTTCTCAGAGGGTGAAACAGTGCTACTGTATGACCCACTTGTAGGTATATTCCCAAGATAAATGCAAATATATGTCCATACAAAAAACTTGTACATAAATATTCATAGCAGCAATATTCATAATACCCAAAGATGGAAACAACCCAAATGCCCATCAACTGACCAGTGGACAAACAAAACGTGGCAAATCCATACAACAGAATACTATTCAGACATCAAAAGGAATGAAGAACTAATATATGCTACAATATGGCTGAACCTTAAAAACATTATGCTAAGTGAAAGAAGTCAGTCACAAAAGACCACATATTATGTGATTCTATTCATATGAAATGCTCAGAACAGGCAAATCTATAGCTACAAAATAGATCAATAATTGCTTAAGGCTGAGGCAGAAGTTGTTGGGAGCATAGGGGATTAACAGCTACAAGATACGAGGGTTTCTTTTTGAGGTGTTGAAAACGTTCTAAAATAGACTGGAGGGAACTTCAAGACGTCGGAAGAGTAAGACATGGAGATCACCTTCCTCCCCACAGAAGCATCAGAAATATATCTACACGTGGAACTGCTCCTATAGAACACCCACTGAACGATGGCAGAAGACCTCAGACATCCCAAAAGGCAAGAAACTCCCCACGTAGCTGGGTAGGGCCAAAGAAAAAAAGAAAAAGCAGAGACAAAAGAATAGGAACGGGACCTGCACCAGTGGGAGGGAGCCTGAAGGAGGAAAGGTTTCCACACACTAGAAGCCCCTACACTGGCGGAGACTACAGGTGGCGGACGGGGGCAGCTTCGGAGCCACAGAGGAGAGCCCAGCAACAGGGGTGCGGAGGTCAAAGCGGAGACATTCCCGCACGGAGGATCGGTGCCAACCAGTACTCACCAGCCTGAGAGGCTTGTCTGCTCACATGCCGGGACGGGTGGGGGCTGGGACCTGAGGCTTGGGCTTCGGTCTGAGCGCAGGGAGAGGACTGGCAGTGTGAACACAGCCTGAAGGGTTTAGTACGCCACGTCTAGCCAGGAGGGAGTCCAGGAAAAGTCTGGAGCTGCCGCAAAGGCAAGAGACTTTTTCTTCCCTCTGTGTTTCCTGGTGCACGAGCAGAGGGGATTCAGAGCGCCGCCTAAAGGAGCTCCAGAGACGGGCGCGAGGCGTGGCTAGGAATGCAGACACCAGAGATGGGCATGAGATGCTAAGGCTGCTGCTGCCGCCACCAAGAAGCCTGTGTGCGAGCACAGGTCACTATCCACACCTCCCTTCAGGGAGCCTGTGCAGCCCGCCACTGCCAGTGTCCCGTGATCCAGGGACGACTTCCCCGGGAGAACGCATGGCGTGCCTCGGGCTGGTGCAACGTCATGCCGGCCTCTGTCACTGCAGGCTCACCCTCCCTCCCTACCCCTCCCTCCCCCCGGCCTGTGTGAGCCAGAGCCCCCAAAGCAGCGGCTCCTATAACCCCGTCCTGTCTGAGCGAAGAACAGACGCTCTCAGGAGACCTACATGCAGAGGCGGGGTCAAATCCAAAGCTGAACCCCGGGAGCTGTGCGAACAAAGAAGAGAAAGGGAAATCTCGCCCAGCAGCCTTAGGAGCAGCGGATTAAATCTCCACAATCAACTTGATGTACCCTGCATCGGTGGAACACCTGAATAGACAACGAATCATCCCAAATGGAGGAGGTGGACTTTGGGAGCAACGCTATTTATACATTTTTTCCCTTTTTCTCTTTTTGTGAGTGTGTATGCGTATGCTTCTGTTTGTGATTTTGTCTGTATAGTTTGGCACTTACCGTTTGTCCTAGGGTTCTGTCTGTCCGTTTTTTTTTTTTTTTTTTAGTATAGTTTTCAGTGCTTGTTATCATTGGTGAATTTGTTTCTTCGTCTGGTTTTTCTCTTCTTTCTCGTTTTTTTATTACTTAAAAAATTTTAATAATAAATTTTTGTTCTTTATTTTAATAACTTTTTAAATGTTTAATTTAATTTAATTTTACATGTTTCTCTCTTTCTCTCTTTCTTTCTTTCTTTCTTTCTTTCTTTATTTCTTTCTTTCTTTCTCCCTTTTACTCTGAGCCATGTGCGTGACAGACTCTTGGTGCTCCAGCCAAGCGTCAGGGCTGTCCCTCTGATGTGGCAGAGGCAAGTTCAGGATATTCGTCCACCACAGACCTCCCAGCTCCACGTAATATGAAATGGTGAAAATCTCCCAGAGATCTCCATCTCAACACCAAGACCCAGCTCCACTAAATGACCATCAAGCTACGGTGCTGGATACCTTATGCCAAACAACAACCAAGAAAAGAACACAACTCCACCCTTTAGCAGAGAGGCTGCCTAAAATCATAGTAAGGTCACAGACACCCCAAAACACACCACCAGACATGGACCTGCCTACCAAAAAGAAAACATCCAGGCTCATTGACCAGAACAGAGGCACTAGTCCCCTCCATCAGGAAGCCTACACAACCCACTGAACCAACCTTAGCCACTGGGGACAGACAGCAAAAACAACGGGAACTACGAACCTGCAGCCTGTGAAAAGGAGACCCCAAACACAGTAAGATAAGCAAAATGAAAAGACAGAAAAACACACAGCAGATGACGAAGCAAGGTAAAAACGCACCTGACCTAACAAATGAAGAGGAAGTAGGCAGCCTACCTGAAAAAGAATTCAGAATAATGATAGTAAAGATGATCCAAAATCTTGGAAATAGAATGGAGAAAATACAAGAAAAGTTTAACAAGGACCTAGGAGAACTAAAGAGCAAACAAACAATCATGAACAACACAATAAATGAAATTACACATTCTCTAGAAGGGATCAATAGCAGAATAAATGAGGCAGAAGAACGGATAAGTGACCTGGAAGATAAAATAGTGGGAATAACTAGTGGAGAGCAGCATAAAGAAAAAAGAATGAAAAGAATTGAGGACAGTCTCAGAGACCTCTGGGACACGATTAAACGTACCAACATTCAAATTATAGGGGTTCCCAAAGAAAAGGAGAAAAAGAAAGGGACTGAGAAAATATTTGAAGAGATTATAGTTGAAAACTTCCCTAATATGGGAAAGGGAATAGTTAATCAAGTCCAGGAAGCACAGAGAGTCCCATACAGGATAAATCCAAGGAGAAACACGCCAAGACACATAGTAGTCAAACTATCAAAAAGTAAATACAAAGAAAAAATATTAAAAGCAGTAAGGGAAAAACAACAAATAACATAGAAAGGAATCCCCATAAGGTTAACAGCTGATCTTTGAGCAGAAATTCTGCAAACCAGAAGGGAGGGGCAGGACATATTTAACGTGATGAAAGGGAAAAACCTACAACCAAGATTACTCTACCCAGCAAGGATCTCATTCAGATTTGACAGAGAAATTAAAACCTTTACAGACAAGCAAAAGCTAAGAGAATTCAGCAGAACCAAACCAGCTTTACAGCAAATGCTAAACCAACTTCTCCAGGCAGGAAACACAAGAGAAGGAAAAGACTTACAATAACAAATGAAAAACAATTAAGAAAATGGTAATAGGAGCATACATATCGATAATTACCTTAAATATAAATGCATTAAATACTCCCACCAAAAGACACAGACTGGCTGAATGGATACAAAAACAAGACCCGTATATATGCTGTCAAAAAGAGACCCACTTCAGACCTAGGGAAACATACAGACTGAAAGTGAGGGGATGGAAAAAGATATTCCATGCAAATGAAAATCAAAAGAAAGCTGGAGTAGCAATTCTCATATCAGACAAAATAGACTTTAAAATAATGACTTACAAGGGACAAAGCAGGACACTACATAATGATCAAGGGATCGATCCAAGAAGAAGATATAACACTTGTAAATATTTATGCACCCAACATAGGAGCACCTCAATACATAAGACAAATACTAACAGCCATAAAAGGGGAAATCGACAGTAACACAATCATAGTAGGCGACTTTAACACCCCACTTTCAACAATGGACAGATCATCCAAAATGAAAAATAATAAGGAAACACAAGCTTTAAATGATACATTAAACAAGATGGACTTAATTGATATTTATAGGACGTTCCATCCAAAAACGTCCAGAGATAAACCCATGTACACATGGTCACCTTATCTTGATAAAGGAGGCTAGAGTATACAATGGAGGAAAGACAGCCTCTTCAATAAGTGGTGCTGGGAAAACTGGACAGCTACATGGAAAAGAATGAAATTAGAACACTCCCTAATGCCATACACAAAAATAAACTCAAAATGGATTAAAGACCTTAATGTAAGGCCAGACACACTAAAACTCTTAGAGGAAATAAAAGAAGAACACTCTTTTGAGATAAATCACAGTAAGATATTGTTTGACCCACCTCCTAAAGAAATGGAAAGAAAACTAAAAATACACAAATGGGACCGAGTGAAACTTAAAAGCTTTTGCACAGCAAAGGAAACCATAAACAAGATGAAAAGACAACCCTCAGAATGGGAGAAAATATTTGCAAACGAGGCAACTGACAAAGGATTAGTCTCCAAAATTTACAAGCAGCTCATGCAGCTCAATATCAAAAACACAAACCACCCAATCCAAAAATGGGCAGAAGACCTAAATAGACATTTTTCCAAAGAAGATACACAGATTGCCAACAAACACATGAAAGAATGCTCAACGTCGTTAATCATTAGAGAAATGCAAATCAAAACTACAATGCGGTATCATCTCACACCGGTCAGAATGGCCATCATCAAAAAATCTACAAACAATAAATGGACAACCTGGAAGAAATGGACAAATTCTTAGAGAAGGTGTGGAGAAAAGGGAACCCTCATACACTGTTGGTGGGAATGTAAATTGATACACTCACTAAGGAGAACAGTATGGAGGTTCCCTAAAAAACTAAAAATAGAACTACCATATGACCCAGCAATCCCACTATGGGGCATATATCCTGAGAAAACCATAATTCCAAAAGAGTCATGTACCACAATGTTCATTGCAGCTCTATTTACAATAGCCAGGACTTGGAAGGAACCTAAGTGTCCATCAACAGATGAATGGATAAAGAAGATGGGGCACATGTATACAATGGACTATTACTCAGCCATAAAAAGGAACGAAACTGAGTTATTTGTAGTGAGGTGGATGGACCCAGAGTCTGTCATACAGAGTGAAGTAAGTCAGAAAGAGAAAAACAAATACCGTATGCTAACACATATATATGGAATCTTTAAAAAAAAATGGTCATGAGGAACCTAGGGGCAAGACGGGAAAAAAGACGCAGACCTGGGCTTCCCTGGTGGCATACAGGTTGAGAATCCGCCTGCCGATGCAGGGGACACGGGTTCGTGCCCCGGTCTGGGAGGATCCCACATGCCGCGGAGCGGCTGGGCCCGTGAGCCATGGCCACTGAGCCTGCGCGTCCGGAACCTGTGCTCCACAACGGGAGAGACCACAACAGTGAGAGGCCCGCGTACCGAAAAAAAAAAAAAAAAGTCGCAGACCTACTAGAGAATGGACTTGAGGACACGGGGAGGGGGAAGGGTAAGCTGGGACAAAGTGAGAGAGTGGCATGGACATATATACACTACCAAATGTAAAACAGATAGCTAGTGGGAAGCAGCCACATAGCACAGGGAGATCAGCTCAGTGCTTTTTGACCACCTAGAGGGGTGGGATAGGGAGGGTGGGAGGGAGGGAGATGCAAGAGGGAGGGGATATGGGTATATCCGTATATGTATAGCTGATTCACTTTGTTATAGAGCAGAAACTAATACACCATTGTAAAGCAATCATACTCCAGTAAATATATTAAAAAAAAGTGTGTTTGTTCAAAATAAATAAATAAATAACTTTCCTAACTGCTTAGGAAAGTTATTTCTCCTTCCTATGAAATGAAGAATGATCTATAAGGGAACTTAATATTGACTGTGAATTCCAGTTCTGTCAGTGATGGTATCTGGCGCATGAGGGGCACCCAAGTTAGGGAGCTTTTGGTTAATTTCCCTGGGCCATATAGAGCAAAGTGTTCTCTCAAATACTCTCTGGAAATTCGGAGCCTCAAATATGTTTGCCACCTTCCCCCAAGACATCACATTTATTAACATCCTTGTCTTATTTTTCTGGAAGCAGGAACTTCTAGCAGATCTTTTCCCTTTGTGAAAGGATGTATTTCTGTGTGAGGTGGATCTAGGCCACCTTAGTCTGTCCTCTAATGTTCACCTCAGTAGCACTCTACCTGGTTGATAATATCTTTGAGGCCAACTTCCTGTAATGTTTTTCTTTTTCTTTTCTTTTTTTTTTACCTTAGGAGCACTGTATAATAAAAACTCCATTAAAGATGCAAAATCAAAGTGAGCCATGAAGCAAGACACGATGGGGCCTATCAGCATTCCTAAGCGTGTTCAAGGCAAAAGCATTTCAGAGGGAGTTAAACAACAGTCATAATAGCTATCTTTGTTGACCTCTGACTCTATATGCCAGTCACTCTGTTTGACATACATTAATTCTCATAAAACTTCTGTCATGTTGACATTATTATCTCCCTTTTACAAATGGGGAAAGAGGTTCACATAAATTAAATGACTTTCTCAGGGCAACAGCTAGTAAGTTTCAGGGCTGGATTTGTATCCAAAATAAAGTGGGCTTTGTTTGGTTTTTTGACTCTATTTTCTTCTTAGTAGTACTGCATACATTTATTATTTATATGTATTAAAAAGGATAAAATAAGTTTGGACTCCTCTCTCACACAACATGAAGTTCTGTATGATCTAAAGATAAAAATGTTGAAGTAAAATATATATATTATGGAAAACGTATGCATAATCTAGGAGTCAAGAAAAATTTCTGTGCAAGCTGGAAAACCTAGATACTCTGGAGAAATGACTGACATATTTGAGTGTTTAAAACTTAAAATGTAATCATATGGCAAACGTAAAGGTAAATATAACCAGAAGACAAATAATACAGGAACATATATTTGTAAGACACACGACAGATAAAGGGTTCAATATCCAACATATAAAAAATTTCACACTCATTAATAAGAAAAGACAAACACCCTAAGTGAAAGTGGTTAAAAAGGGTAAAAAGGGCTGTTCAAGGAGGCAGAAAACCCCCTTGCCAATAAACAAGTGAAATTACTCAACTTTACTAGCAATCAGGCATATTGAAATTAAATTAACAAGGAAATATCACTTTAAGACCATTAAACATGTTATCACACATTGCTGGAGTGTTGTGGAGGTTAATATGTTATCTCATACATTTGCCGAGGGAAATGTGCAGTATATTAAAGCCATTTGGAAGTCAATCTGGCAACCCCTATTAAAATTAAGAATTTACATAAACTTTAACTTAGCAATTCCATTTCCGGGGCCTTCTTCCATAGAAGATAAAAGCACGGGTATATAACAGTGAATATGAACAAGATACATTTTACGTATATATTCAGATTAATTGCAACGTTTTTTCTAGTAGCCAAAAAACTGGAATCAACTTGAATGTCCTCAATAGAGGAATGGTTTAATAAGTTGTCTTTCACTCAAACCATTGCATTTTACATAACTAGTTTAAAAAGTGTGTTAAGTCTATACCAGACGATGTGGAAAACATTTCTCTGAAATGTTTCTAAGTGAGAAAAACTACGTGCAGTAAAGAGTAAAATAGTGACCCTATATGTTTTTATGCATACATATGTATGTTACCTTATTTATGAACATAGACAAAGATATGCAAAGATTCACACCAGGCTTTTAACACTGCTTATCCATTGGAGGAGTGGCTAATGAAGTGTAAAAATCCTATAGATGTACAGGCTTTCTCAATATTTATGTATATGTATGAATATATATATATATATAATTCTCAACATTTATATATAATTGCTTTATGTAACTGCACATGTAAATTACATATGTGTAAAGCCATGTACAAAGAGATAGTTGCTGAAAGTGTGCATATCATAGAGAGTGTTTTGAGTTTTTGTGTTTAGTGTTCTTTTTTTTTAACTTTCTTTCTTGTACTTTGAATTTTTCAAAATAAAAATTTTACATGATTTTAAGTTTAACATTTTCTAAAGCAAACATTATAGAGCAGGTTAAGGAAATGATCCAGTATCTACAGAATGATTTGATTGTTCAGTCCTCCAGCAGTTCATCAAACTACATTGAGCAGCAACCTTGACATTGTGTCAGGTGTGTTAAAGTGGTTGGGATTACAGAGATGAATGAAATATGCTCCTTCTTGTTGTATATTACAACAAGACAAACATATAAATGAACCATTCTAATACAATATGGCTATTGCTTTAATATAAGAATTTGTAGGACCCTAGGGGCAATGAACTCTGCAGGCATTGGTGGTAGAGAGGCTTCAGAGGGAAAGAACCATTTGAGCTTAGCCTTAAAGACTGAGGATGCTTTCATCACTCACCAGCCTTAGGTGGGGAAGGGAAAGCAATCCCTTCAAAGAGGAAGGAATCAACATCTAGTCCTATTTCATTCATCAAGAATGTGGAGGAGGAAGAAAACAGTTTATTATTTATAGTCTCAAATGATGGTAATGTGTGGAAGATGGGCAAATGGAACAAGAGACTTTGGAAGAGTCCTGATCAGGAACTAATAAAATGAGAACCTGCTTTGAAACATGCAAGCAGGTTTTTCTGAGGGAAGAAGAACTCTAAGCTGCGTTTAATGAAAGGAAGCAACTGTCAAAGCAATCTGACTAAGTTCAGTACATTAGGTTTGCAGTTGGGGAAGAAATATGGGTTGCTGTTCATTTAGGACCTGTGGAAGAGGTTGGAGAAAAGGGGATAGGTATTCAAGCAATGATTCATTAGGTAGAAAGAAGAGAATGTTAGAAATCAGACACTACTGCCACTTACTGAATAAATTCATCATAAGCCATATACAGACACATTATAAAGTATCTCAAGGTACCAGAATGCTTGACCATTGAGGTAAGGTGCCCCAAAATACTGTGTCTTCAAGGAATACACAAGGGTTCAGTACTCATGGGTTAGCAGCAGTTAACATAAGACACACTAGCTTTTGGGGAGTGGGGGAGAAAGAAGCAAGGATTATGCATGTATGTATTTATATCATAGATGATAACAACAGAAGCCATTTAATCAAATGCTTATTATTGGCCTAATATAATGTCAGGTGTTTTACATAAATTACCTCATTTAATCCCAGCATGGCTCTAAGATCTAGATACATGTTACTATCATTCCCTTTTTACAGATGAGGAAACTAAGTCTTACAGGAGTTAAAAAACGTACTCAAGGACAAATAGCTTTTAGATGGTGAAGCTGTAAATTGAGATCGGACTTTAAATCCTATGCTCCCAACTGCTCAACTAGACACTAAGTTATATTCCCCCTGATAAACCCTAGTCCCAGCCATCATCATATCACACCTGTATTGTCCCAACAGCCTGTCACCCCTCTGGTCCTACACAGTTCACAACATCCAGTGAACTTTCTAAAACATACATCAGATGACATCACTTTCCTTTATCAAACCATCCAGTGGCCCTCCACTGCACGTAAGATAAAATCCAAGTTCTTACCCTGCAAGTCCCTAAGTGACCACTTCTCTGCCAGCCTCTCCAGTCTCGGTCATCAATCTCCGCTCTGCCCCTCTCTGACTGCACTCCAGTCAGGCACCCTTCTGCACTTCCTCAACACACTGTTCTCGTTCTGGCCTCACGGCATTGCTACTTGCTAGTCTACCTAAAATGCTCTTCTTCAAAGTCTTCAAGCAGCTGACTCGACCTCATTATTCAGATCTTGATTCAAATATCAGCTCCTTAGAGAAGGTTCCCCACACCAACAACAAGAACGACCCCTTTGCCCATGAAAACAGAAGTTACTTGAGGACAGGAACTATTGATTTCATGTTCTTCACTCTAATTCCAGAACCAAGAGTAATATCTGACACCTACTAGGCACTCAGGACATATTTGTTTCCTGAAATACCGGTATCTTTTTTAAAGTGTCATACTCATATGCCTATGAATATATCTACATATATATATATATATATATTTATGGATATGTGAGCTTGTTGTCACCTCACAGAAGTGGAATGTACATCACTCACACAAAATTTGGTTAGAATGTCAAGACTAATGATGCCACACATATATCAAGAAGTTATGAAAAGGATTATTACTCACATAATGAGTTATGCATCAAAAATGCAGTTAGACCAAAAAAAAGAAAAAAGAAAAAACTGGTAACTGTGAAGTGATGGGTAATTAGATGGTTCTGATTCTTTCATTCTATAGATATAGGTATAGATATAGAAATAATCGAAACATCATGTTCTACACCTTAAGTATATACAATTTTTATTTATCCATTATACCTCAATAAAACTGAAAAAAATGGGATCAGTCTCAATGACAACTTAACCATGGTGTTTGTCTGATAACTAAAACATTGCGTGGTTTTTTTAATTTAATTTGGACTTGTTTATGTAAGCCATTATGGCACATGCATCATGAGACCAATAAGAAAGGTGAACGTTCCATTGAATATCTAGTACTATCAAGAGCTAGTACTATATATTCTGAGAAGTGAAATGAGGGCCTTAGTCTCTCTATCAATGTGCAGAACTTCAAAGAAGGTAAAGAGTGCTATGGTGAGACATTGTATTGTGGCTTTAATATGTGCAGAAGGTGTGTGACCTTGATTTATATTTTGGGTATCTGTGAGGCAAGAGATTCTATGAGTTCTTTACCCCAAATGAGGCAACCTTGGAGAAGGAATTGTTTTCCTTGGCCAGAACAGATGGTCAGACCGCTGGCAGTGGCCCAAAGATCTATAAAAATGTGAAGATGAGGCCAATTGTTGGCTAAGACATGGCCAAGTGCTAAGATAACTGGCTAAAGTTTGGCCAACTGAGCTGATCCTGTGTCCTGTCCTTTATCAGGAACATTCTGATGAAGAGATGAAAAGCAGCAAGAGTCAAGCAAGCTCCATTAAGTGTGACAGTGGCAATGCCATTGGTTAAGTGAATGAACCCCCTTTGGTATTCACTGTGTTGAGCCTAAGGGGCTCCCCAGGTATCCAAGTGTTCTAAGAGATGACCTCCTCTAGCACTGTGGCATCCGGCAAGGGACCCAGCACAGGGGACGTTACCCTCTCCTGAAAGTAGGGTATGCAGAGAGCCCAGGTTCAGCTCCATCCTGTAGCAAGGAGGCCTCACTAGCTCTGCTGGGCTTGCAGGGTGCTGTTTCCATGATCAAAGGCCTAACGGGCAGCTGTATACTGAGGGTCACAGGTTCAGGACCTGAGATAGTCTATATTTCCAGGAAAGTCCAGTATGTACCCACCAATTGCTACACTAATGGCATACAGCATTGGGCCAAGGAAGGTAGTTCCTTGTATCAGAAGCCCATGCAACTAACGGCCATCACTGATGGTAGAGGGACTCCAAGATATATGAGAGAAGGTTGCTAAAGCTCCCACAGAGAAGGAATCCCGGGGGGCCGTAACAGGAATGCCTGTTCTATGGCCATTCAGGCAGATTCTAGTATCTTTTTACAGGGGGTCTCATTCAAGTGGGGCCTATTTGCAAGTTACAGAACAAAAAAAAAGCTTTGTAAATGAGGAGTGTTGCCTCCAGAATCTAAACATGTCGAAAACATGTTGGGCTTGTTTTAACAATGTGGGTCCTAAGAAGACTAAAAGCTGTTTCTTGACACTGTCAGGACTGGAGCAGCCCTCAACTTACTAAATAATTTTCAGGAGCTTAGCTTAACTAAAGTGGTGGGGCCCTGTACTATGTGTCTCATGTGAATCTCCTCAAAGGAGGATGTCATTAGTGTGATGTCATAACTGTGTACCCGAAAAAAGTTAGAGCTGGTTAAAATATTGCCTGTGAAGACTACGTGAGATGGCAGGCGTGGAGACTGAGCCCATTGAGTACCCAGGTGAAGGTGTATTGTGTCCCTTTAAAGGTGATGGTTAACTGCAGCTGAGAGGTTGTTGAACTAGGCACTGAATAGAACATGCTAGCCAAATACTTTGCTCTAACTGCAAAGTATTTACCAGTTACTTATTTATTATTGGGTGGAATCAGTCATTTCAATAGGTGGGGCCATGACGCCAAGGGTACGAATTCACACTGAGGCACCGGTCCTGTTTTGCCGGGTTTAAGAACAGGTAAAACTTGGCTGTTAAATGCAGCAGAAGTGGGGATAACCACACCTTCTCTAAATAGGTCTTATATAATGGGTTTCAATCTGTGAAAACCGTGCTTTCATTTAGATTGAACCTTTTCTTAAACACTGAGGTGAAGGGTATTATTTTAACTAGGGGGAAAGGTCCATAGGGTCCCATAGTTTTCAAGCTGATTATAAGGGCCAGAGACTTAACTTGATTACTTATTGGGTCAGGTTCTCCACGTGCACTAGAGGATATTTTAGGGTAATGGATGTCTTGGCTATGGAAAAGTTAGGCACGGAAATAATTCGGATGGTTCAGGTTAGGCATATCTGTTTCTATTTTATGTTCACCTACTCCCTGGCTGGGAGAGGATGAACATAAAGTGTGGCCAGATGTGGGCCAGAAGGGGAAGGGGAATTAATGAGGCTTCAAAACTGTCCATTGTCAAACATCAAAAGTGGAATCAGATTATGACACACACTGCCACCACCCATACAGCACCCCTCTCCCCATCTGGGACCTCCCAAACACACACGGAAACACCAAGTCCATTTCCTCCTCACCAGCAGGATAAAGTGTTCAGGAAGAAATCTGTCTTCAGAGCTCAGTCCTCACCCAGTCCTTATTCCCGGTGTCTGGCTAACTATGGACTGGCTGGTCTGGGCCCCAAACTGGCAGGATACTACCTCCCTCCCTTCTCACACGCCTGCCCCTTCCTGCCTTCCTTCAGTCCCCATCACCGAAGAACAGACAGAGATACACACACATCTTTCTACAACAGCTTGTACATCAATAGCTGAGGGCTTTTTTATTTGGTCTCTACACAGGTGACCATGTCTCCAGTGCTTTCTCTGGAGAGACAACAGAGACAGCAAGGTCTCAGTCACCTGATAGACCCAGGGCAGCACTTTATGAACTGCTGGAAGAGCCCTCTGGGACGTTTTCATCCTCCTCTGGCTCTTTAGTCATTGTTGTACTCCGCCAGTAATAGAATGCTAGCATCTTTGACTTCTTCTGTGTAGAACCTCTTCCCGTATTCTGACGACGGACTGATTTTCTTAACTCGACCACCTCCTGAATCTGGTCGGAAAACAAAGTGATACAGAAAGATATTGATTTGGGGAAAGAGGATGGGAAGGAGAACTTTGAGAGAATGGGTGTGGATTGAGAAGGGGTTTGTGCCAGGGAAGGGCTGGGTAAGTCTTGGGTGGGGGATGAAGAGGAGGCACGTGAGTCGGGTAATCTGACCTCTTCCATCTTAGAGCCCTGGAGTGGAGAATTCATCCTGTCCCTTCTGCGTTGGCCCCACGGTGTTTGTTGCTCTGACCTCTCGGTGTTTGTCCGTGCATCAGGGTTAGGCTCCTGGGGGACTGTAGTTTCCTCTGCCATGTCAGTAGCAACAGTGTGCTCTACTCCAAGGCTCCTAGCCTCTCTATATATAACCTGCCAGGACAATGAAGAGCCATACCCATCAGCTTTGATTGGTCAGCCAATGGTAGCGCTGGGGTGGCTGTGACATCACAAAGCACTACCCTTGAAGATACGTGGGGGGAGGGGAGGGGTGCAGAGGAGTCTAGGTGCTCTGGTTAGAGAAAGGGAGTGCTTCCTCAACACCCAGTAAAGAGCCTTCCCAAATTGACCTTCCACTCTTCCTCATCTTCTCTGGTTCAATCCTTGTGGTGCACATGTTAGGGAGAAGGTGCTCCCTCCAAACCATTCCACATGGCCACCCCCATTCAGTGTTTAATTCTGTTGTCTCCCAGATCTCATCACCTGGTATTGTGTGGTTTTTAAAAACTTTTTATTTTAGAACAGTTTTAGGTTTACAGAGTAATTGTGAAGATCATATTCATACACTCTACAACAAATTTCCCTTCTTAACATTGTACATTAGTATTGTACAATTGTTCAACTTAGTGAACCAACACTGAAACAGTATTATTAACTAAAGTCTGTACTTCATCAGAATTCCCTTTTTTTAAAATGTTGAGCCTTCTTTTAATTAATTTATTTTTATTTTTGGCTGTGTTGGGTCTTCGTTTCTGTGTGTGGGCTTTCCCTAGTTGTGGCAAGCAGGGGCCACTCTTCATCATGATGGGCGGGCCTCTCACTGTCGCGGCCTCTCTTGTTGCGGAGCACAGGCTCCAGATGCGCAGGCTCAGCGGCTGTGGCTCACGGGCCTAGTTGCTCTGCGGCATGTGGTATCTTCCCAGATCAGGGCTCGAACCCGTGTCCCCTGCATCATCAGGCAGATTCTCAACCTCTGTGCCACCGTGGAAGCCCCAGATTGCCTTATTTTTTACCTAATATTCTTCTTCTGTCCCAGGATCCCAACCAAGATTGTACATTAAATTTAGTCATTCCATGTTATAACTTCTTAGGCTCCTCTTGGCTGTGACAGTTTTTTAGACTTCTTGTTTTTGAAGACTTTGACAGTTTGGGGTCTTGTGTTTTGTCTTTTACATTAGGTCTGCAGATGTTATTGCTCTTATAGGTAAAAGTTTTTATAAGTTTCTTCTTCCAGAGAACCTCAAATCAAGTCAGTACCATCAGTGTTATGGACTTCCCCGTGGCAATGGTTGAACTAATCTCTTGGCTTTGTCACAGAGGTGACACAAATGTTTTTCTCTAGAGGTCTGAGGATCAGGATCATTTTTATTTATGACAGAGGCACAGGGGCAGCAGCAGAAGCATTTTGTAAGGTACTAGTGAGTCATTTACTTTTAGAAGTATGACCTCAGCATCCCACATAGTTAACGGCTCTTCCTCCACACGAGTGACCATCCAATGGACCTGTATATTGAATAGACTGTCAGTCTTTCTCCTGAGCTCTATATAGAAAGGGGGCCAACATGTGGTTGAGACACAACCAGTGTTCACAAGGTAAGAGTCATTTCTTTGAGGTTAGTATCAGTCGCACCTTAGTTTGGAATTGAAACACGTGATTCAACCTGAGAATCACAAATAGGTCCAGGTTGAGACACAGGATTCAGGACTGCTTTAAGGAAGGTCCCAATCCAAGAATCCTTTCACTATATGCCAAGTTGCTAAACTGACTTCTGTTGGTCAAAGCTTTAGCAGACACTCAGTAGGACTAACAAATGCAGCACAAAGAAGCAAGTTCAAAGCACAAGCTAGCCAGCAGGCAGTAGCCCAAGTGCCTGTTCACCAGCATAGAGCAGAGCCAGTTAGAAAGCCAAAGCAAGAGAAGAAAGACCCCCGGTGGTAAGGGATAGCACCTTGATGTCCTGCTCACAGGACCAGTTGTTGGAATCACACCACAGAGACAGGATGGACCCTTCAACCCAAATTCGGTTTGGATGTCGAGACTGATAACACATACACCTAGAGAGTATGAAAAACCTTACTACATAAGGAGGCTTTCTGGGGAGAACAGGGCAGGCTCTCAAGCAGGTTCAAGAATGGCTTGAAGAAGGAGACTGGCTTGGCTTTTATGGTGGTGAGGGGATGACGCTGGAGTGTTCCCACACACAGGTCAGGTTTTGCACAGCCTGAACTTCCTCCTGGCCCACAGAAGAGAGAGTACCTGAGCTTTCTTATCCGATCTAGGGAAGCAGGGGAAGAGGCAGTGGTAGGGCTCTTTTATAGAATAATGTTGTGTAAATGCAAGGTGTTTAGCACAGTTTAGAATTCTCATAACCATTATAACCACACTTATATTGTTTTCAGTTAAACTACGTTTCACTAGATTAGTATTTCCCAAATTATGGTCCTTTAAATATTATTTAAGGTGGCTTAGAATTATCTTGGTTCATCACAGAGAAACTGTGTAGAAAGAGAAAAGACTGCTAGCCTCAGGAGGTCTGACACACTGGTCACAAAAGAGCAGACTTCATTGTACTATCTGCTGAATTATGAGGGGTTTCTAACATGTTTCCCATCCTGGGTGACTACTGTAGCACCCAAAGACTGTAATAATAATTACCGAAACTAACATTTATTGACTACTAACTCTATGTAGGAATTATGCTAAATACCCATATACATATTTAATCCTCGTCACAACCCTATTGAGATAAGTGGCAAAAGAGTGGTTTCTGTCATTTCTGCCAGGACATCTCCATTCCAATTGCAGAAGCAGAAAAGAGCATATAGGAGGGCACATGGGAATATTTATGGGCCAGGCTCAAAAGGGGTATGCATTACTCCTGCTCACATTTCCTTGGGAAAAACTCACATAGCCACATCTAACTACAAGAGAAAATGAGAAATGTAGTCTACCTGGTAGAAGAGGAGAAGTTAAAGGTTGGAGATAAGCTAGCAATCTCTGTCTCCACCATCTTGTTCATCACTCTCCCCAGTATTTACAGTAGAGCCTGGCACATAGTAGGTGGCCATGAATATTTCTGTTGAATGAATGGGTTTCAACATTTTTGGTCAGTTATGGGGATCAAAAGCATATAGAACTTGGTTAAGCAATGGTTTCCTAGATATGACACAAAAAGCACAAGCAACAAAGAAAGAGTAAATTGGACTATATCAAAATTTTAAAATGTTTTCTTCTGCAAAAAAATACCATGAAGAAAGCAAAAAGGCACACCAAAGAGAGATCCTGGCAAATCATATATTTAATAAAAGTGTAGTATCCAGAATACAGAAAGAACTCTTACAACTCAACAACAAAAATACAAACAACCCAACTGAAAATCAGGTAAAGGACTTAAATAGACATTGTGCTAATGAAGATATACAAATAGCCAACAAACATATGAAAATATGCTCAATACCATTAGTCGTGAGGGAAATGCAAATCAAAACCACGATGAGATGCCACTTCAAACCCACTAGGAAGGCTATAACTTTTTTAAAAAGAAAATAACAAGTATTGACAAGGATGTAGAGAAAGTGAAACACTCATACACGTCTGGTGGGAACAGAAAATGATACAGGTTCTGTGGAAAACATTTTGGCAGTTACTCAACAAGTTAAACATAGACTTGCCATATTACCCAGTAACTCTACTCCTAGGTATATAATGAAAAGAGTTGAAAAGGAGGGAACAACAGCAACAACAACAAAAAAAAAAAACATGTGAATTGAGCAACACAAAAGCAAAGGGCAGATAATGTTTCAAGAAGTAAAAAATGGTCAACTTTATTAAATACTTTTACAGGTAATATAGGGACAGACAAATGACGATTGAACTTGTTAGTAGAGAGGTCATTGGTACATTTGATAAGAAGGAAATTGAAAGAGTGGAAAATATTTTACTATAAACCTGGATGTGTATTAAGGAGAAAATGTGAGATCAGAAAGTGAGGGGCGGATAGACAATTTCTTTTGCGAGTTTTGGTGCTAAGGGGAGGAGGAATATGGGACTATAGCTGGAGGGGTTTTTGGTATTAAGAGAGTGTATTTTTAAGTGGGTAGATTCTAGAATGCATCTAGCCAATATAAATGACTGAATGAAACTGACGACATAAAAATCCAAAGGGATAATTGCAGAAGAAAAAATATTGAGAAAGCAAGAGGGGTATTCAGAGCACTAGTAGATGGGATCAGTAGCAAATGTGGAAATCTTGGCTTTCCATGAGAATGAGTAATATTTACAGATTCTACAGTGGAGAAGGAAATGATTATGGTATGATTACAAATGCAGGTAAGATGGTAGATTTGGTGGGGAAGATATAAAAGAATTTTCTCTTGACTCTTCAGTTTTCTCAGTGAAGGATGAGATAAGGGCATAAAATAACAAGAGTGAGGGTAGGGTTTTGAGAAATTGAGGAGAAGATAAATTATTGGATATTCATTTTGTATAATGGAAATGGGTGTATAATATGGAAGGATTGATCATTTAAGATATGTGGTCAAGAATTTAAGGTGAGATCAGTTAGCTTTGTCTTGTAAATTTCTACAGAAACATCCATCACTTGTATATAGGAACAAAGCAGGTAGATAGCTAAATTTAACAAGGGTTGTGGTTTTGCCAGGGAAGTACTAGGGTGGGAAAGTGAGTAGGGAGATGAAGGTTGATGAAAGTAAGTGATACTCATGATAAATTGGTAAGCAATGAGGAAATGCGAAAAGAGAAATGTGGCTGATGCTGAAAAGTAGTAGAATTCACAGATTGGAGTTCAAAATTGAAGAATTTTTAGAGTTGGGTGTGTGAAGGTGTGTATACCTGCACGTGAGGGAGGTATTTTGCTAGGAAGGATAATCAGTTGTAGCCCAAGAGATGTATGTTATAAAATCAGGATTTCAGAGTTGCTGTAATTTTTGAGAATGTCAATGTCTAGTGCATGAGCATTAGAGTGAGTGGCTTAAGTATGATGGAAGAAAAATACCATTGGAATTGAGGGCATGAAAGGTTTGCAAAGCCAAAAATGCTGGATGAATATCCACATAGATGACAGATGTTGAAGTTGCCAAGATGGTGGCAGTACTAAAAGTGGAGAAGAAGACTCAGGAAAGTGTCTAATGAATGAAGGTAAAGAAATAGATGGCGTAGCACATGATATTATCTAATAGCAAGAACTACAAATGAGCTCTGAATTTTGAAAGAGAAAGGAGCAGAAATGGTTTGAAAGTGCCAGTGAGTCGACTCCTTGGGGTATGTGAGGAAAACTAACGTTTGCTCAAGAGGACTGCAGGGGAAGTGATTTCCTCAAGGCACAGCCATATTCCAGTCATAAAACAGAGATTAAGGGAACACGGAGAGAACAACTTGAAGCTACTGGGGAGTTTCTTAATGATAGACTATGAGTTACAGAGGGCAGGAAAGAAGCGCTCATGAAGTTGGGGAGAGGGTTGGGTCCAATTCCGTCAAGTGCAGAGCAATACGTGAATAAGGGTCTAGTTAATGATGGATAATCTGCAGGGTGGTGACTTAAGTAAAAGTGATAAGACAAGATGGACCTTGTGACTGCACGGCAGATTGGGAGGTGAGTAAAGCCCTCCAGACTACAGATTGCTTAATCTAGGCTGACCTAGAACTAAGAAGAATCCAGAAACACCACTGAAACCTGTTTCCTCTAAATATCATGTATCCTGTATGATGATCCAGCATTGCAAAGATAGACTAGTAAGGACATCTAAGAGGGTAGGCTTGAAAGGAAACTAGTGTGTTTGCTCAAGAGTGTGAGTGTGTATGAAAAATATCAACAGCAAATTCTAATGTCAGAGGGTTGCTACTATAGGCTTATGGAGCCATGCACTATTCTTGGACAACCCAAGGTGCCTGCACAGATGTGGCCCAGATGCAAGCACCAACACTTACTGGGCACCTGCAAAGCCAAAGCTGGGGAAGATGGAAGGCCAAGTGGAAGTGGTATTTTCCCAAGACAGGAATGTATTTACTTAGGCTTCCTAAATGGCAGGTGGACAAAAAATTGAAGAAAGGAAATTAACCTTCTTTTTGCCTAACATCTCTCCTCAGGAGGAAGTACTTGGAGTTGTATTTCCTACGTAAATTCACCTGCTAAAACTCCAGGGAGCTCATCAGTGGGCAGATGTTCCCACCTAAGTATGGTTACCAGCAAACATTTATTCAAATTCATGGCTGCATCTGGCTCACATTAGAAGGGTTTTCTTTGTCATTGTCTTTTAAAAGAACAATTCCCCATGCTTATAAATCCAGACTCAGAACATCAATTCAACCAACCTCAGGAGCCCTGTGGCTACACCTTCCTGCTGGGAATCAGCATGGTCCCCAGAGAATCAATTTGAGGAGTATTACCAAAGTGTTTTCATTTTCAGTGTTTATCCACTGGAATGTCTACGAGTGATGAATAGACAGGGCAATACAATGCTAAGATTCAATTTCTTTCATCAAATACAAACTGTGTATATGAGCATCAAGGCAAGAGGATGGAGGACTTTAACTGAAATTCCAATAGATATCTAAGTGCAAATCCTGGAACCATCCCATGCTAGCATTGTGAGTTAGGATAGGTACTTAACCACTCTGAGCCTGTTTTCTGATCTCTAAAAAAAAAATAGAAGGAAAATATCTCATACAGCTGTTGCAAAGATCAACTCAAATAATTCATGTACAGAATATAGCACAACAACCTACAGAATGGGAGAAAATATTTGTAAATCGTGTATCTGATAAGGGATTTTTATTCAGAATATATAAAGAACTCTTACATGCCTGTGATAAGAAGGTAAATGACCCAACTTTTAAAATGGGCAGAAGATCTAAATAGACATTTCTGCAAGGAAGATATACAAATGGCCAGCAAGCACATTAGAGACGCTTGACATCATTATTCATCAGGAAAACACAAATGAAAACCACAGAAAGATACCATTTCATACCCATTCGGATGGCTAGAATCCAAAAGTCAGATAATCATAACTGTTGGTGGGGATTTAGGGAAATCAGAACCATCATACACTGTTAGTGAGAATGTAAAATGGTATACCTGCTTTGGAAAAGTTTGGTAGTTTCTCAGAGGGTGAAACAGTGTTACTGTATGACCCACTTGTAGGTATATTCCCAAGATAAATGCAAATATATGTCCATACAAAAACTTGTACATAAATATTCATAGCAGCAATATTCATAATACCCAAAGATGGAAACAACCCAAATGCCCAACAACTGACCAGTGGACAAACAAAATGTGGCAAATCCATACAACAGAATACTATTCAGACATCAAAAGGAATGAAGAACTAATATATGCTACAATATGGCTGAACCTTAAAAACATTATGCTAAGTGAAAGAAGTCAGTCACAAAAGACCACATATTATGTGATTCTATTCATATGAAATGCTCAGAACAGGCAAATCTATAGATACAAAATAGATCAATAATTGCTTAAGGCTGAGGCAGAAGTTGTTGGGAGCATAGGGGATTCACAGCTACAAGATACGAGGGTTTCTTTTTGAGGTGTTGAAAACGTTCTAAAATAGACTGGAGGGAACTTCAAGACGTCGGAAGAGTAAGACGTGGAGATCACCTTCCTCCCCACAGAAGCATCAGAAATACATCTACACGTGGAACTGCTCCTATAGAACACCCACTGAACGCTGGCAGAAGACCTCAGACCTCCCAAAAGGCAAGAAACTCCCCACGTAGCTGGGTAGGGCAAAAGAAAAAAAGAAAAAGCAGAGACAAAACAATAGGAACGGGACCTGCACCAGTGGGAGGGAGCCTGAAGGAGGAAAGGTTTCCACACACTAGAAGCCCCTTCACTGGCGGAGACTACAGGTGGCAGACGGGGGCAGCTTCGGAGCCACGCAGGAGAGCGCAGCAACAGGGGTGCGGAGGTCAAAGCTGAGAGATTCCCGCACGGAGGATCGGTGCCGACCAGTACTCACCAGCCCGAGAGGCTTGTCTGCTCACCGGCCGGGACGGGTGGGGGCTGGGAGCTGAGGCTTGGGCTTCGGTCTGAGCACAGGGAGAGGACTGGCAGTGTGAACACAGCCTGAAGGGGTTAGTACGCCACGTCTACCCAGGAGGGAGTCCAGGAAAAGTCTGGAGCTGCCGCAAAGGCAAGAGACTTTTTCTTCCCTCTGTGTTTCCTGGTGCACGAGCAGAGGGGATTCAGAGCGCCGCCTAAAGGAGCTCCAGAGACGGGCGCGAGGCGCGGCTAGGAGCGCAGACCCCAGAGATGGGCATGAGATGCTAAGGCTGCTGCTGCTGCCACCAAGAAGCCTGTGTGCGAGCCAGGTCACTATCCACACCTCCCTTCAGGGAGCCTGTGCAGCCCGCCACTGCCAGTGTCCCGTGATCCAGGGACGACTTCCCCGGGAGAACGCACGGTGTGCCTCGGGCTAGTGCAACGTCACGCCGGCCTCTGTCACTGCAGGCTCACCCTGCCTCCGTACCCATCCCTCCCCCAGCCCTGTGTGAGCCAGAGCCCCCAAAGAAGCGGCTCCTATAACCCCGTCCTGTCTGAGCGAAGAACAGACGCTCTCAGGAGATCTACACGCAGAGGCGGGGTCAAATCCAAAGCTGAACCCCGGGAGCAGTGAGAACAAAGAAGAGAAAGGGAAATCTCGCCCAGCAGCCTCAGGAGCAGCGGATTAAATCTCCACAATCAACTTGATGTACCCTGCATCGGTGGAACACCTGAATAGACAACGAATCATCCCAAATGGAGGAGGTGGACTCTGGGAGCAACGCTATTTATACATTTTTTCCCTTTTTCTCTTTTTGTGAGTGTGTATGCGTATGCTTCGGTGTGTGATTTTGTCTGTATAGTTTGACACTTACCGTTTGTCCTAGGGTTCTGTCTGTCCGTTTTTTCTTTTTTTTTTACTATAGTTTTCAGCGCTTGTTATCAATGGGGAATTTGTTTCTTCGTCTGGTTTTTCTCTTCTTTCTCGTTTTTTTAATTATTTAAAAATTTTAATAATAAATTTTTGTTCTTTATTTTAATAACTTTTTAATAATTTAATTTAATTTAATTTTACATTTTTCTTTCTTTCTTTCTTTCTTTCTTTCTTTCTTTCTTTCTTTCTTTTTTTCGTTCTCCCTTTTACTCTGAGCCGTGTGCGTGACAGACTCTTGGTGCTCCAGCCAAGCATCAGGGCTGTTCCTCTGATGTGGCAGAGGCAAGTTCAGGGTACTGGTCCACCACAGACCTCCCAGCTCCAAGTAATATAAAACGGTGAAAATCTCTCAGATATCTCCATCTCAACGCCAAGACCCAGCTCCACTAAATGACCAGCAAGCTACGGTGCTGGATACCTTATGCCAAACAACTACCAAGAAAGGAACACAACTCCACCCATTTGCAGAGAGGCTGCCTAAAATCATAGTAAGGTCACAGACACCCAAAAACACACCACCAGACATGGACCTGCCTACCAAAAAGAAAAGATCCAGCCTCATTGACCAGAACACAGGCACTAGTCCCCTCCTCCAGGAAGCCTACACAACCCACTGAACCAACCTTAGCCACTGGGGACAGACACCAAAAACAACGGGAACTACAAACCTGCAGCCTGTGAAAAGGAGACCCGAAACACAGTAAGATAAGCAAAATGAAAAGACAGAAAACCACACAGCAGATGAAGGAGCAAGGTAAAAACGCACCAGACCTAACAAATGAAGAGGAAATAGGCAGTCTACCTGAAAAAGAATTCAGAATAATGATAGTAAAGATGATCCAAAATCTTGGAAATAGAATGGAGAAAATACAAGAAAAGTTTCACAAGGACCTAGGAGAACTAAAGAGCAAACAAACAATCATGAACAACACAATAAATGAAATTACACATTCTCTAGAAGGGATCAATAGCAGAATAAATGAGGCAGAAGAACGGATAAGTGACCTGGAAGATAAAATAGTGGGAATAACTAGTGGAGAGCAGCATAAAGAAAAAAGAATGAAAAGAATTGAGGACAGTCTCAGAGACCTCTGGGACACGATTAAACGTACCAACATTCAAATTATAGGGGTTCCCAAAGAAAAAGAGAAAAAGAAAGGGACTGAGAAAATATTTGAAGAGATTATAGTTGAAAACTTCCCTAATATGGGAAAGGGAATAGTTAATCAAGTCCAGGAAGCACAGAGAGTCCCATACAGGATAAATCCAAGGAGAAACACGCCAAGACACATAGTAGTCAAACTATCAAAAGGTAAATACAAAGAAAAAATATTAAAAGCAGTAAGGGAAAAACAACAAATAACATAGAAAGGAATCCCCATAAGGTTAACAGCTGATCTTTGAGCAGAAATTCTGCAAACCAGAAGGGAGGGGCAGGACATATTTAACGTGATGAAAGGGAAAAACCTACAACCAAGATTACTCTACCCAGCAAGGATCTCATTCAGATTAGACAGAGAAATTAAAACCTTTACAGACAAGCAAAAGCTAAGAGAATTCAGCAGAACCAAACCAGCTTTACAGCAAATGCTAAACAAACTTCTCCAGGCAGGAAACACAAGAGAAGGAAAAGACTTACAATAACAAATGCAAAACAATTAAGAAAATGGTAATAGGAGCATACATATCAATAATTACCTTAAATGTAAATGGATTAAATGCTCCCACCAAAAGACACAGACTGGCTGAATGGATACAAAAACAAGACCCGTATATATGCTGTCAACAAGAGACCCACTTCAGACCTAGGGAAACATACAGACTGAAAGTGAGGGGGTGGGAAAAGATATTCCATGCAAATGAAAATCAAAAGAAAGCTGGAGTAGCAATTCTCATATCAGACAAAATAGACTTTAAAATAATGACTTACAAGGGACAAAGCAGGACACTACATAATGATCAAGGGATCGATCCAAGAAGAAGATATAACACTTGTAAATATTTATGCACCCAACATAGGAGCACCTCAATACATAAGACAAATACTAACAGCCATAAAAGGGGAAATCGACAGTAACACAATCATAGTAGGCGACTTTAACACCCCACTTTCAACAATGGACAGATCATCCAAAATGAAAAATAATAAGGAAACACAAGCTTTAAATGATACATTAAACAAGATGGACTTAATTGATATTTATAGGACGTTCCATCCAAAAACGTCCAGAGATAAACCCATGTACACATGGTCACCTTATCTTGATAAAGGAGGCTAGAGTATACAATGGAGGAAAGACAGCCTCTTCAATAAGTGGTGCTGGGAAAACTGGACAGCTACATGGAAAAGAATGAAATTAGAACACTCCCTAATGCCATACACAAAAATAAACTCAAAATGGATTAAAGACCTTAATGTAAGGCCAGACACACTAAAACTCTTAGAGGAAATAAAAGAAGAACACTCTTTTGAGATAAATCACAGTAAGATCTTGTTTGACCCACCTCATAAAGAAATGGAAAGAAAACTAAAAATACACAAATGGGACCGAGTGAAACTTAAAAGCTTTTGCACAGCAAAGGAAACCATAAACAAGATGAAAAGACAACCCTCAGAATGGGAGAAAATATTTGCAAACGAAGCAACTGACAAAGGATTAGTCTCCAAAATTTACAAGCAGCTCATGCAGCTCAATATCAAAAAAACAAACCACCCAATCCAAAAATGGGCAGAAGACCTAAATAGACATTTTTCCAAAGAAGATACACAGATTGCCAAGAAACACATGAAAGAATGCTCAACGTCGTTAATCATTAGAGAAATGCAAATCAAAACTACAATGCGGTATCATCTCACACTGGTCAGAATGGCCATCATCAAAAAATCTACAAACAATAAATGGACAACCTGGAAGAAATGGACAAATTTTTAGAGAAGGTGTGGAGAAAAGGGAACCCTCATACACTGTTGGTGGGAATGTAAATGGATACATTCACTAAGGAGAACAGTATGGAGGTTCCCTAAAAAACTAAAAATAGAACTACCATATGACCCAGCAATCCCACTATGGGGCATATATCCTGAGAAAACCATAATTCAAAAAGAGTCATGTACCACAATGTTCATTGCAGCTCTATTTACAATAGCCAGGACTTGGAAGGAACCTAAGTGTCCATCAACAGATGAATGGATAAAGAAGATGTGACACATGTATACAATGGAATATTACTCAGCCATAAAAAGGAACGAAACTGAGTTATTTGTAGTGAGGTGGATGGACACAGAGTCTGTCATACAGAGTGAAGTAAGTCAGAAAGAGAAAAACAAATACCGTATCCTAACACATATATATGGAATCTTTAAAAAAATATGGTCATGAGGAACCTAGGGGCAAGACGGGAAAAAAGACGCAGACCTGGCTTCCCTGGTGGTGTACTGGTTGAGAATCCGCCTGCCGATGCAGGGGACACGGGTTCGTGCCCCGGTCTGGGAGGATCCCACATGCCACGGAGAGGCTGGGCCCGTGAGCCATGGCCACTGAGCCTGTGCGTCCGGAACCTGTGCTCCACAACTGGAGAGGCCACAACAGTGAGTGGCCCGCGTACCGAAAAAAAAAAAAAATGTCGCAGACCTACTAGAGAATGGACTTGAGGACACGGGGAGGGGGAAGGGTAAGCTGGGACAAAGTGAGAGAGTGGCATGGACATATATACACTACCAAATGTAAAACAGATAGCTAGTGGGAAGCAGCCACATAGCACAGGGAGATCAGCTCAGTGCTTTTTTACCACCTAGAGGGGTGGGATAGGGAGGGTGGGAGGGAGGGAGACACAAGAGGGAGGGGATATGGGTATATACGTATATGTATAGCTGATTCACTTTGTTATAGAGGAGAAACTAATACACCATTGTAAAGCAATCATACTCCAGTAAAGATGTTAAAAAAAAAAAGTGTGTTTGTTCAAAATAAATAAATAAATAACTTTCCTAACTGCTTAGGAAACTTATTTCGCCTTCCTATGAAATGAAAAATGATCTATAAGGGCACTTAGTATTGACTATAAATTCCAGTTCTGTCAGTGATGGTATCTGGCGCACGAGGGACACCCAAGTTAGGGAGCTTTTGGTTAATTTCCCTGGGCCATATAGAGCAAAGTGTTCTCTCAAATACTCTCTGGAAATTCGGAGCCTCAAATATGTTTGCCACCTTCCCCCAAGTCATCACACTTATTAACATCCTTTTCTTATTTTTCTAGAAGCAGGAGCTTCTAGCAGATCTTTTCCCTTTGTGAAAGGATGTATTTCTGTGTGAGGTGGATCTAGGCCGCCTTAGTCTGTCCTCTAATGTTCACCTCAGTAGCACTTTACCTGGTTGATAATATCTTTGAGGCCAACTTCCTGTAATGTTTTTCTTTTTCTTTTCTTTTTTTTACCTTAGGAGCACTGTATAATAAAAACTCCATTAAAGATGCAAAACCAAAGTGAGCCATGAAGCAAGACACGATGGGGCCTATCAGCATTCCTAAGCGTGTTCAAGGCGAAAGCATTTCAGAGGGAGTTAAACAACAGTCATTATAGCTATCTTTGTTGACCTCTGACTCTATATTCCAGTCACTGTGTTTGACATACATTAATTCTCATAAAACTTCTGTCATGTTGACATTATTATCTCCCTTTTACAAATGGGGAAAGAGGTTCACATAAATTAAATGACTTTCTCAGGGCAACAGCTAGTAAGTTTCAGGGCTGGATTTGTATCCAAAATAAAGTGGGCTTTGTTTGGTTTTTTGACTCTATTTTCTTCTTAGTAGTACTGCATACATTTATTATTTATATGTATTAAAAAGGATAAAATAAGTTTGGACTCCTCTCTCACACAACATGAAGTTCTGTATGATCTAAAGATAAAAATGTTGAAGTAAAATATATATATTATGGAAAACGTATGCATAATCTAGGAGTCAAGAAAAATTTCTGTGCAAGCTGAAAAACCTAGACACTCTAGAGAAATGACTGACATATTTGAGTGCTTAAAACTTAAAATGTAATCATATGGCAAACGTAAAGGTAAATAAAACCAGAAGACAAATAATACAGGAACATATATTTGTAAGACACATGACAGATAAAGGGTTCAATATCCAACATATAAAAAATTTCCCACACATTAATAAGAAAAGACAAACACCCTAATTGAAAGTGGTTAAAAAGGGTAAAAAGGGCTGTTCAAGGAGGCAGAAAACCCCCTTGCCAATAAACAAGTGAAATTACTCAACTTTACTAGCAATCAGGCGTATTGAAATTAAATTAACAAGGAAATATCACTTTAAGACCATTAAACATGTTATCACACATTGCTGGAGTTTTGTGGAGGTTAATATGTTATCTCATACATTTGCCGAGGGAAATGTGCAGTATATTAAAGCCATTTGGAAGTCAATCTGGCAACCCCTATTAAAATTAAGAATTTACATAAACTTTAACTTAGCAATTCCATTTCCGGGGCCTCCTTCCATAGAAGATAAAAGCACGGGTATATAACAGTGAATATGAACAAGATAAATTTTACGTATATATTGAGATTAATTGCAACGTTTTTTCTAGTAGCCAAAAAACTGGAATCAACTTGAATGTCCTCAATAGAGGAATGGTTTAATAAGTTGTCTTTCACTCAAACCATTGCATGTTACATAACTAGTTTAAAAAGTGTGTTAAGTCTATACCAGACGATGTGGAAAACATTTCTCTGAAATGTTTCTAAGTGAGAAAAACTACGTGCAGTAAAGAGTAAAATAGTGCCCCTATATGTTTTTATGCATACATATGTATGTTACCTTATTTATGAACATAGACAAAGATATGCAAAGATTCACACCAGGCTTTTAACACTGCTTATCCAGTGGAGGAGTGGCTAATGAAGTGTAAAAATCCTATAGATGTACAGGCTTTCTCAATATGTATTTATATGTATGAATATATATATATATTTCTCAACATTTATATACAATTGCTTTATGTAAATGCACATGTAAATTACATATGTGTAAAGCCATGTACAAAGAGATAGTTGCTGAAAGTGTGCATATCATAGAGAGTGTTTTGAGTTTTTAGTGTTTAGAGTTCTTTTTTTTTAACTTTCTATCTTGTACTTTGAGTTTTTCAAAATAAAAATTTTACATGATTTTAAGTTTAACATTTTCTAAAGCAAACATTATAGAGCAGGTTAAGGAAATGACCCAGTATCTACAGAATGATTTGATTGTTCAGTCCTCCAGCAGTTCATCAAACTACATTGAGCAGCAACCGTGACATTGTGTCAGGTGTGTTAAAGTGGTTGGGATTACAGAGATGAATGAAATATGCTCCTTCTTGTTGTATATTACAACAAGACAAACATATAAATGAACCATTCTAATACAATATGGCTATTGCTTTAATATAAGAATTTGTAGGACCATAGGGGCAATGAACTCTGCAGGCATTGGTGGTAGAGAGGCTTCAGAGGGAAAGAACCATTTGAGCTTAGCCTTAAAGACTGAGGATGCTTTCATCACTCACCAGCCTTAGGTGGGGAAGGGAAAGCAATCCCTTCAAAGAGGAAGGAATCAACATCTAGTCCTATTTCATTCATCAAGAATGTGGAGGAGGAAGTAAACAGTTTATTATTTATAGTCTCAAATGATGGTAATGTGTGGAAGATGGGCAAATGGAACAAGAGACTTTGGAAGAGTCCTGATCAGGAACTAATAAAATGAGAACCTGCTTTGAAACATGCAAGCAGGTTTTTCTGAGGGAAGAAGAACTCTAAGCTGCGTTTAATGAAAGGAAGCAACTGTCAAAGCAATCTGACTAAGTTCAGTACATTAGGTTTGCAGTTGGGGAAGAAATATGGGTTGCTGTTCATTTAGGACCTGTGGAAGAGGTTGGAGAAAAGGGGATAGGTATTCAAGCAATGATTCATTAGGTAGAAAGAAGAGAATGTTAGAAATCAGACACTACTGCCACTTACTGAATAAATTCATCATAAGCCATATACAGACACATTATAAAGTATCTCAAGGTACCAGAATGCTTGACCATTGAGGTAAGGTTCCCCAAAATACTGTGTCTTCAAGGAAAACACAAGGGTTCAGTACTCATGGGTTAGCAGCAGTTAACATAAGACACACTAGCTTTTGGGGAGTGGGGGAGAAAGAAGCAAGGATTATGCATGTATGTATTTATATCATAGATGATAACAACAGAAGCCATTTAATCAAATGCTTATTATTGGCCTAATATAATGTCAGGTGTTTTACATAAATTACCTCATTTAATCCCAGCATGGCTCTAAGATCTAGATACATGTTCCTATCATTCCCTTTTTACAGATGAGGAAACTAAGTCTTACAGGAGTTAAAAAACGTACTCAAGGTCAAATAGCTTTTAGGTGGTGAAGCTGTACATTGAGATCGGACTTTAAATCCTATGCTCCCAACTGCTCAACTAGACACTAAGTTATATTCCCCCTGCTAAACCCTAGTCCCAGCCATCATCATATCACACCTGTATTGTCCCAACAGCCTGTCACCCCTCTGGTCCTACACAGTTCACAACATCCAGTGAACTTTCTAAAACATACATCAGACGACATCACTTTCCTTTATCAAACCATCCAGTGGCCCTCCACTGCACGTAAGATAAAATCCAAGTTCTTACCCTGCAGGTCCCTATGTGACCACTTCTCTGCCAGCCTCTCCAGTCTCGGTCATCAATCTCCGCTCTGCCCCTCTCTGACTGCACTCCAGTCACTCACCCTTCTGCTCTTCCTCAACACACACTTCTCGTTCTGGCCTCACGGCATTGCTACTTGCTAGTCTACCTAAAATGCTCTTCTTCAAAGTCTTCACACAGCTGACTCGACCTCATTATTCAGATCTTGATTCAAATATCAGCTCCTTAGAGAAGGTTCCCCACACCAACAACAAGAACGACCCCTTAGCCCATGAAAACAAAAGTTACTTGAGGACAGGAACTATTGATTTCATGTTCTTCACTCTAATTCCAGAACCAAGAGTAATATCTGACACCTACTAGGCACTCAGGACATATTTCTTTCCTGAAATACTGGTATCTTTTTTAAAGTGTCATACTCATATGCCTATGAGTATATCTACATATATATATATATATATATGTATATATATATATTTATGGATATGTGAGCTTGTTGTCACCTCACAGAAGTGGAATGTACATCCCTCACCCAAAATTTGGTTTGAATGTCAAGACTAATGATGCCACACATATACCAAGAAGGTATGAAAGGTATGAAAAGGATTATTACTCACATAATGAGTTATGCATCAAAAATGCAGTTAGACCAAAAAAAGAAAAAAGAAAAAAGAAAAAAGAAAAAACTGGTAACTGTGAAGTGTTGGGTAATTAGATGGTTGTGATTCTTTCATTCTATAGATATAGGAATAGATATAGAAATAATCGAAACATCAAGTTCTACACCTTAAGTATATACAATTTTTATTTATCCATTATACCTCAATAAAACTGAAAAAATGGGATCAGTCTCAATGACAACTTACCCATGGTGTTTGTCTGATAACTAAAACATTGCGTGGTTTATATAATTTAATTTGGACTTGTTTATGTAAGCCATTATGGCACCTGCAGCATGAGACCAATAAGAAAGGTGAACGTTCCATTGAATATCTAGTACTATCAAGAGCTAGTACTATATATTCTGAGAAGTGAAATGAGTGCCTTAGTCTCTCTATCAATGTGCAGAACTTCAAAGAAGGTAAAGAGTGCTATGGTGAGACATTGTATTGTGGCTTTAATATGTGCAGAAGATGTGTGACCTTCATTTATATTTTGGGTATCCGTGAGGCAAGAGATTCTATGAGTTCTTTACCCCAAATGAGGCAACCTTGGAGAAGGAATTGTTTGCATTGGCCAGAACAGATGGTCAGACCGCTGGCAGTGGCCCTAAGATCTATAAAAATGTGAAGATGAGGCCAATTGTTGGCTAAGACATGGCCAAGTGCTCAGATAACTGGCTAAAGTTTGGCCAACTGAGCTGATCCTGTGTCCTGTCCTTTATCAGGAACATTCTGATGAAGAGATGAAAAGCAGCAAGAGTCAAGCAAGCTCCATTAAGTGTGACAGTGGCAATGCCATTGGTTAAGTGAATGAACCCCCTTTGGTATTCACTGTGTTGAGCCTAAGGGGCTCCCCAGGTATCCAAGTGTTCTAAGAGATGACCTCCTCTAGCACTGTGGCATCCGGCAAGGGACCCAGCACAGGGGACGTTACCCTCTCCTGAAAGTAGGGTATGCAGAGAGCCCAGGTTCAGCTCCATCCTGTAGCAAGGAGGCCTCACTAGCTGTGCTGGGCTTGCAGGGTGCTGTTTCCATGATCAAAGGCCTAACGGGCAGCTGTATACTGAGGGTCACAGGTTCAGGACCTGAGATAGTCTATATTTCCAGGAAAGTCCAGTATGCACCCACCAATTGCTACACTAATGGCATACAGCATTGGGCCAAGGAAGGTAGTTCCTTGTATCAGAAGCCCATGCAACTAACGGCCATCACTGATGGTAGAGGGACTCCAAGATATATGAGAGAAGGTTGCTAAAGCTCCCACAGTGAAGGAATCCCGGGGGGCCGTAACAGGAATGCCTGTTCTATGGCCATTCAGGCAGATTCTAGTATCTTTTTACAGGGGGTCTCATTCAAGTTGGGCCTCTTTGCAAGTTACAGAAGAAAAAAAATGCTTTGTAAATGAGGAGTGTTGCCTCCAGAATCTAAACATGTCGAAAACATGTTGGGCTTGTTTTAACAATGTGGGTCCTAAGAAGACTAAAAGCTGTTTCTTGACACTGTCAGGACTGGAGCAGCCCTCAACTTACTAAATAATTTTCAGGAGCTTAACTGAAGTGGTGGGGCCCTGTACTATGTGTCTCATGTGAATCTCCTCAAAGGAGGATGTCATTAGTGTGATGTCATAACTGCGTACCCGAAAAAAGTTAAAGGTGGTTAAAATATTGCCTGTGAAGACTATGTGAGATGGCAGGCGTGGAGACTGAGCCCATTGAGTACCCAGGTGAAGGTGTATTGTGTCCCTTTAAAGGTGAAGGTTAACTGCAGCTGAGAGGTTGTTGAACTAGGCACTGAATAGAACATGCTAGCCAAATACTTTGCTCTAACTGCAAAGTATTTACCAGTTACTTATTTATTATTGGGTGGAATCAGTCATTTCAATAGGTGGGGCCATGACGCCAAGGGTACGAATTCACACTGAGGCACCGGTCCTGTTTTGCCGGGTTTAAGAACAAGTAAAACTTGGCTGTTAAATGCAGCAGAAGTGGGGATAACCACACCTTCTCTAACTAGGTCTTATATAATGGGTTTCAATCTGTGAAAACCGTGCTTTCATTTAGATTGAACCTTTTCTTAAACACTGAGGTGAAAGGTATTATTTTAACTAGGGGGAAAGGTCCATAGGGTCCCATAGTTTTCAAGCTGATTATAAGGGCCAGAGACTTAACTTGATTACTTATTGGGTCAGGTTCTCCACGTGCACTAGAGGATATTTTAGGGTAATGGATGTCTTGGCTATGGAAAAGTTAGGCACGGAAATAATTCGGATGGTTCAGGTTAGGCATATCTGTTTCTATTTTATGTTCACCTACTCCCTGGCTGGGAGTGGATGAACATAAAGGGTGGCCAAATGTGGGCCAGAAGGGGAAGGGGAATTAATGAGGCTTCAAAACTGTCCATTGTCAAACATCAAAAGTGGAATCAGATTATGACACACACTGCCACCACCCATACAGCACCCCTCTCCCCATCTGGGTCCTCCCAAACACACACGGAAACACCAAGTCCATTTCCTCCTCACCAGCAGGATAAAGTGTTCAGGAAGAAATCTGTCTTCAGAGCTCAGTCCTCACCCAGTCCTTATTCCCGGTGTCTGGCTAACTATGGACTGGCTGCTCTGGGCCCCAAACTGGCAGGATACTACCTCCCTCCCTTCTCACACGCCTGCCCCTTCCTGCCTTCCTTCAGTCCCCATCACCGAAGAACAGACAGAGATACACACACATCTTTCTACAACAGCTTGTACATCAATAGCTGAGGGCTTTTTATTTGGTCTCTACCCAGGTGACCATGTCTCCAGTGCTTTCTCTGGAGAGACAACAGAGACAGCAAGGTCTCAGTCACCTGATAGACCCAGGGCAGCACTTTATGAACTGCTGGAAGAGCCCTCTGGGACGTTTTCATCCTCCTCTGGCTCTTTAGTCATTGTTGTACTCCGCCAGTAATAGAATGCTAGCATCTTTGACTTCTTCTGTGTAGAACCTCTTCCCGAATTCTGACGATGGACTGATTTTCTTAACTCGACCACCTCCTGAATCTGGTCGGAAAACAAAGTGATACAGAAAGATATTGATTTGGGGAAAGAGGATGGGAAGGAGAACTTTGAGAGAATGGGTGTGGATTGAGAAGGGGTTTGTGCCAGGGAAGGGCTGGGTAAGTCTTGTGTGGGGCATGAAGAGGAGGCACGTGAGTCGGGTAATCTGACCTCCTCCGTCTTAGAGCCCTGGAGTGGAGAATTCATCCTCTCCCTTCTGCGTTGGCCCCCCGGTGTTTGTTGCTCTGACCTCTCGGTGTTTGTCCGTGCATCACGGTTAGGCTCCTGGGGGACTGTAGTTTCCTCTGCCATGTCAGTAGCAACAGTGTGCTCTACTCCAAGGCTCCTGGCCTCTCTATATATACCCTGCCAGGACAATGAAGAGCCACACCCATCAGCTTTGATTGGTCAGCCAATGGTAGCGCTGGGGTGGCTGTGACATCACAAAGCACTACCCTTGAAGATACGTGGGGGGAGGGGAGGGGTGCAGAGGAGTCTAGGTGCTCTGGTTAGAGAAAGGGAGTGCTTCCTCAACACCCAGTAAAGAGCCTTCCCAAATTGACCTTCCACTCTTCCTCATCTTCTCTGGTTCAATCCTTGTGGTGCACATGTTAGGGAGAAGGTGTTCCCTCCAAACCATTCCACATGGCCACCCCCATTCAGTGTTTAATTCTGTTGTCTCCCAGATCTCATCACCTGGTATTGTGTGGTTTTTAAAAACTTTTTATTTTAGAACAGTTTTAGGTTTACAGAGTAATTGTGAAGATCATATTCATACACTCCACAACAAATTTCCCTTCTTAACATTGTACATTTGTATGGTACAATTGTTCAACTTAGTGAACCAACACTGAAACAGTATTATTAACTAAAGTCTGTACTTCATCAGAATTCCTTTTTTTTTTAAATGTTGAGCCTTCTTTTAATTAATTTATTTTTATTTTTGGCTGTGTTGGGTCTTCGTTTCTGTGTGTGGGCTTTCCCTAGTTGTGGCAAGCAGGGGCCACTCTTCATCGTGATGGGCGGGCCTCTCACTGTCGCGGCCTCTCTTGTTGCGGAGCACAGGCTCCAGATGCGCAGGCTCAGCGGCTGTGGCTCACGGGCCTAGTTGCTCTGCGGCATGTGGGATCTTCCCAGATCAGGGCTCGAACCCGTGTCCCCTGCATCATCAGGCAGATTCTCAACCTCTGTGCCACCGTGGAAGCCCCAGATTGCCTTACTTTTTACCTAATATTCTTCTTCTGTCCCAGGATCCCAACCAAGATTCTACATTCAATTTAGTCATTCCATGTTATAACTTCTTAGGCTCCTCTTGGCTGTGACAGTTTTTTAGACTTCTTGTTTTTGAAGACTTTGACAGTTTGGGGTCTTGTGTTTTGTCTTTTACATTAGGTCTGCAGATGTTATTGCTCTTATAGGTAAAAGTTTTTATAAGTTTCTTCTTCCAGAGAACCTCAAATCAAGTCAGTACCATCAGTGTTATGGACTTCCCCGTGGCAATGGTTGAACTAATCTCTTGGCTTTGTCACAGAGGTGACACAAATGTTTTTCTCTAGAGGTCTGAGGATCAGGATCATTTTTATTTATGACAGAGGCACAGGGGCAGCAGCAGAAGCATTTTGTAAGGTACTAGTGAGTCATTTACTTTTAGAAGTATGACCTCAGCATCCCACATAGTTAACGGCTCTTCCTCCACACGAGTGACCATCCAATGGACCTGTATATTGAACAGACTGTCAGTCTTTCTCCTGAGCTCTATATAGAAAGGGGGCCAACATGTGGTTGAGACACAACCAGTGTTCACATGGTAAGAGTCATTTCTTTGAGGTTAGTATCAGTCGCACCTTAGTTTGGAATTGAAACACGTGATTCAACCTGAGAATCACAAATAGGTCCAGGTTGAGACACAGGATTCAGGACTGCTTTAAGGAAGGTCCCAATCCAAGAATCCTTTCACTATATGCCAAGTGGCTAAACTGACTTATGTTGGTCAAAGCTTTAGCAGACACTCAGTAGGACTAACAAATGCAGCACAAAGAAGCAAGTTCAAAGCACAAGCTAGCCAGCAGGCAGTAGCCCAAGTGCCCGTTCACCAGCATAGAGCAGAGCCAGTTAGAAAGCCAAAGCAAGAGAAGAAAGACCCCCGGTGGTAAGGGATAGCACCTTGATGTCCTGCTCACAGGACCAGTTGTTGGAATCACACCACAGAGACAGGATGGACCCTTCAACCCAAATTCGGTTTGGATGTCGAGACTGATAACACATACACCTAGAGAGTATGAAAAACCTTACTACATAAGGAGGCTTTCTGGGGAGAGCAGGGCAGGCTCTCAAGCAGGTTCAAGAATGGCTTGAGAGAGCAGAAGAAGGAGACTGGCTTGGCTTTTATGGTGGTGAGGGGATGACGCTGGAGTGTTCCCACACACAGGTCAGGTTTTGCACAGGCTGAACTTCCTCCTGGCCCACAGAAGAGAGAGTACCTGAGCTTTCTTATCCGATCTAGGGAAGCAGGGGAAGAGGCAGTGGTAGGGCTCTTTTATAGAATAATGTTGTGTAAATGCAAGGTGTTTAGCACAGTTTAGAATTCTCATAACCATTATAACCACACTTATATTGTTTTCAGTTAAACTACGTTTCAGTAGGTTAGTATTTCCCAAATTATGGTCCTTTAAATATTATTTAAGGTGGCTTAGAATTATCTTGGTTCATCACAGAGAAACTGTGTAGAAAGAGAAAAGACTGCTAGCCTCAGGAGGTCTGACACACTGGTCACAAAAGAGCAGACTTCATTGTACTATCTGCTGAATTATGAGGGGTTTCTAACATGTTTCCCATCCTGGGTGACTACTGTAGCACCCAAAGACTGTAATAATAATTACCGAAACTAACATTTATTGACTACTAACTCTATGTAGGAATTATGCTAAATACCCATATACATATTTAATCCTCATCACAACCCTATTGAGATAAGTGGCAAAAGAGTGGTTTCTGTCATTTCTGCCAGGACATCTCCATTCCAATTGCAGAAGCAGAAAAGAGCATATAGGAGGGCACATGGGAATATTTATGGGCCAGGCTCAAAAGGGGTATGCATTACTCCTGCTCACATTTCCTTGGGAAAAACTCACATAGCCACATCTAACTACAAGAGAAAATGAGAAATGTAGTCTACCTGGTAGAAGAGGAGAACTTAAGTGTTGGAGATAAGCTAGCAATCTCTGTCTCCACCATCTTGTTCATCACTCCCCCCAGTATTTACAGTAGAGCCTGGCACATAGTAGGTGGCCATGAATATTTCTGTTGAATGAATGGGTTTCAACTTTTTTGGTCAGTTATGGGGATCAAAAGCATATAGAACTTGGTTAAGCAATGGTTTCCTAGATATGACACAAAAAGCACAAGCAACAAAGAAAGAGTAAATTGGACTATATCAAAATTTTAAAATGTTTTCTTCTGCAAAAAAATACCATGAAGAAAGCAAAAAGGCACACCAAAGAGAGATCCTGGCAAATCATATATTTAATAAAAGTGTAGTATCCAGAATACAGAAAGAACTCTTACAACTCAACAACAAAAATACAAACAACCCAACTGAAAATCAGGTAAAGGACTTAAATAGACATTGTGCTAATGAAGATATACAAATAGCCAACAAACATATGAAAATATGCTCAATACCATTAGTCGTTAGGGAAATGCAAATCAAAACCACGATGAGATGCCACTTCAAACCAACGAGGAAGGCTATAACTTTTTTAAAAAGAAAATAACAAGTATTGACAAGGATGTAGAGAAAGTGAAACACTCATACACGTCTGGTGGGAACATAAAATGATACAGGTTCTGTGGAAAACATTTTGGCAGTTACTCAACAAGTTAAACATAGACTTGCCATATTACCCAGTAACTCTACTCCTAGGTATATAATGAAAAGAGTTGAAACGGAGGGAACAACAGCAACAACAACAACAAAAAAAAAACAGGAGAATTGAGCAACACAAAAGCAAAGGGCAGATAATGTTTCAAGAAGTAAAAAATGGTCAACTTTATTAAATACTTTTACAGGTTATATAGGGACAGACAAATGACGATTGAACTTGTTAGTAGAGAGGTCATTGGTACATTTGATAAGAAGGAAATTGAAAGAGTGGAAAATATTTTAATATAAACGTGTATGTGTATTAAGGAGAAAATGTGAGATCAGAAAGTGAGGGGCGGATAGACAATTTCTTTTGCGAGTTTTGGTGCTAAGGGGAGGAGAAATATGGGAGTATAGCTGGAGGGGGATTTGGTATTAAGAGAGTGTATTTTTAAGAGGGTAGATTCTAGAATACATCTAGCCAATATAAATGACTGAATGAAACTGATGACATAAAAATCCAAAGGGATAATTGCAGAAGAAAAAATATTGAGAAAGCAAGAGGGGTATACAGAGCACTAGTAGATGGGATCGGTAGCAAATGTGGAAATCTTGGCTTTCCATGAGAATGAGTAATATTTATAGATTCTACAGTGGTGAAGGAAACGATTATGGTATGATTACAAATGCAGGTAAGATGGTAGATTTGGTGGGGAAATATAAAAGAATTTTCTCTTGACTCTTCAGTTTTCTCAGTGAAGGATGAGATAAGGGCATAAAATAACAAGAGTGAGGGTAGGGTTTTGAGAAATTGAGGGGAAGATAAAGTATTGGATATTCATTTTGTGTAATGGAAATCGGTGTATAATATGGAAGGATTGATCATTTAAGATATGTGGTCAAGAATTTAAGGTGTGATCAGTTAGCTTTGTCTTGTAAATTTCTACAGCAACATCCATCACTTGTATATGGGAACAAAGCAGGTAGATAGCTAAATTTAACAAGGGTTGTGGTTTTGCCAGGGAAGTACTAGGGTGGGAAAGTGAGTAGGGAGATGAAGGTTGATGAAAGTAAGTGATACACATGATAAATTTGTAAGCAATGAGGAAATGCGAAAAGAGAAATGTGGCTGATGCTGAAAAGTAGTAGAATTCACAGATTGGAGTTCAAAATTGAAGAATTTTTAGAGTTGGGTGTGTGTAGGTGTGTATACCTGCACGTGAGGGAGGTATTTTGCTAGGAAAGATAATCAGTTGTAGCCCAAGAGATGTATGTTATAAAATCAGGATTTCAGAGTTGCTGTAATTTTTGAGAATGTCAATGTCTAGTGCATGAGCATTAGAGTGAGTGGCTTAAGTATGATGGAAGAAAAATACCATTGGAATTGAGGGCATGAAAGGTTTGCAAAGCCAAAAATGCTGGATGAATATCCACATAGATGACAGATGTTGAAGTTGCCAAGATGGTGGCAGTACTAAAAGTGGAGAAGAAGACTCAGGAAAGTGTCTAATGAATGAAGGTAGAGAAATAGATGGCGTAGCACATGATATTATATAATAGCAAGAACTACAAATGAGCTCTGAATTTTGAAAGAGAAAGAAGCAGAAATGGTTTGAAAGTGACAGTGAGTCGACTCCTTGGGGTATGTGAGGAAAACTAACGTTTGCTCAAGAGGACTGCAGGGGAAGTGATTTCCTCAAGGCACAGCCATATTCCAGTCATAAAACAGAGATTAAGGGAACACGGAGAGAACAACTTGAAGCTACTGGGGAGTTTCTTAATGATAGACTATGAGTTACAGAGGGCAGGAAAGAAGCGCTCATGAAGTTGGGGAGAGGGTTGGGTCCAATTCCGTCAAGTGCAGAGCAATACGTGAATAAGGGTCTAGTTAATGATGGATAATCTGCAGGGTGGTGACTTAAGTAAAAGTGATAAGACAAGATGGACCTTGTGACTGCACGGCAGATTGGGAGGTGAGTAAAGCCCTCCAGACTACAGATTGCTTAATCTAGGCTGACCTAGAACTAAGAAGAATCCAGAAACACCACTGAAACCTGTTTCCTCTAAATATCATGTATCCTGTATGATGATCCAGCATTTCAAAGATAGACTAGTAAGGACATCTAAGAGGGTAGGCTTGAAAGGAAACTAGTGTGTTTACTCAAGAGTGTGAGTGTGTATGAAAAATATCAACAGCAAATTCTAATGTCAGAGGGTTGCTACTATAGGCTTATGGAGCCATGCACTATTCTTGGACAACCCAAGGTGCCTGCACAGATGTGGCCCAGATGCAAGCACCAACACTTACTGGGCACCTGCAAAGCCAAAGCTGGGGAAGATGGAAGGCCAAGTGGAAGTGGTATTTTCCCAAGACAGGAATGTATTTACTTAGGCTTCCTAAATGGCAGGTGGACAAAAAATGGAAGAAAGGAAATTAAGCTTCTTTTTGCCTAACATCTCTCCTCAGGAGGAAGTACTTGGAGTTGTATTTCCTACGTAAATTCACCTGCTAAAACTCCAGGGAGCTCATCAGTGGGCAGATGTTCCCACCTAAGTATGGTTACCAGCAAACATTTATTCAAAATCATGGCTGCATCTGGCTCACATTAGAAGGGTTCTCTTTGTCATTGTCTTTTAAAAGAACAATTCCCCATGCTTATAAATCCAGACTCAGAACATCAATTCAACCAACCTCAGGAGCCCTGTGGCTACACCTTCCTGCTGGGAATCAGCATGGTCCCCAGAGAATCAATTTGAGGAGTATTACCAAAGTGTTTTCATTTTCAGTGTTTATCCACTGGAATGTCTACGAGTGAAGAATAGACAGGGCAATACAATCCTAAGATTCAATTTCTTTCATCAAATACAAACTGTGTATATGAGCATCAAGGCAAGAGGATGGAGGACTTTAACTGAAATTCCAATAGATATCTAAGTGCAAATCCTGGAACCATCCCATGCTAGCATTGTGAGTTAGGATAGGTACTTAACCACTCTGAGCCTGCTTTCTGATCCCTAAAAAAAAAATAGAAGGATAATATTTCATACAGCTGTTGCAAAGATCAACTCAAATAATTCATGTACAGAATATAGCACAACAACCTACAGAATGGGAGAAAATATTTGTAAATCGTGTATCTGATAAGGGATTTTTATTCAGAATATATAAAGAACTCTTACATGCCTGTGATAAGAAGGTAAATAACCCAACTTTTAAAACGGGCAGAAGATCTAAATAGACATTTCTGCAAGGAAGATATACAAATGGCCAGCAAGCACATTAGAGACGCTTGACATCATTATTCATCAGGAAAACACAAATGAAAACCACAGAAAGATACCATTTCATACCCATGCGGATGGCTAGAATCCAAAAGTCAGATAATCATAACTGTTGGTGGGGATTTAGAGAAATCAGAACCATCATACACTGTTAGTGAGAATGTAAAATGGTATACCTGCTTTGGAAAAGTTTGGTAGTTTCTCAGAGGGTGAAACAGTGTTACTGTATGACCCATTTGTAGGTATATTCCCAAGATAAATGCAAATATATGTCCATACAAAAACTTGTACATAAATATTCATAGCAGCAATATTCATAATACCCAAAGATGGAAACAACCCAAATGCCCATCAACTGACCAGTGGACAAACAAAATGAGGCAAATCCATACAACAGAATACTATTCAGACATCAAAAGGAATGAAGAACTAATATATGCTACAATATGGCTGAACCTTAAAAACATTATGCTAAGTGAAAGAAGTCAGTCACAAAAGACCACATATTATGTGATTCTATTCATATGAAATGCTCAGAACAGGCAAATCTATAGATACAAAATAGATCAATAATTGCTTAAGGCTGAGGCAGAAGTTGTTGGGAGCATAGGGGATTCACAGCTACAAGATATGAGGGTTTCTTTTTGAGGTGTTTAAAACGTTCTAAAGTAGACTGGAGGGAACTTCAAGACATCGGAAGAGTAAGACGTGGAGATCACCTTCCTCGCCACAGAAGCATCAGAAATACATCTACACGTGGAACTGCTCCTATAGAACACCCACTGAACGCTGGCAGAAGACCTCAGACCTCCCAAAAGGCAAGAAACTCCCCACGTAGCTGGGTAGGGCAAAAGAAAAAAAGAAAAAGTAGAGACAAAAGAATAGGAACGGGACCTGCACCAGTGGGAGGGAGCCTGAAGGAGGAAAGGTTTCCACACACTAGAAGCCCCTTCACTGGCGGAGACTACAGGTGGCGGACGGGGGCAGCTTCGGAGCCACGGAGGAGAGTGCAGCAACAGGGGTGCGGTGGGCAAAGCGGAGAGGTTCAAGCACGGAGGATCGGTGCCGACCAGTACTCACCAGCCCGCGAGGCTTGTCTGCTCACCTGCCGGGACGGGTGGGGGCTGGGAGCTGAGGCTTGGGCTTCGGTCTGAGCGCAGGCAGAGGACTGGCAGTGTGAACACAGCCTGAAGGGGTTAGTACGCCACGTCTAGCCAGGAGGGAGTTCAGGAAAAGTCTGGAGCTGCCGCAAAGGCAAGAGACTTTTTCTTCCTTCTGTGATTCCTGGTGCACGAGCAGAGGGGATTCAGAGCGCCGCCTAAAGGAGCTCCAGAGATGGACGCGAGGCGCAGCTAGGAGCGCAGACCCCAGAGATGGGCATGAGATGCTAAGGCTGCTGCTGCCGCCACCAAGAACCCTGTGTGCGAGCACAGGTCACTATCCACACCTCCCTTCAGGGAGCCTGTGCAGCCCGCCACTGCCAGTGTCCCGTGATCCAGGGACGACTTCCCCGGGAGAACGCACGGCGTGCCTCGGGCTGGTGCAATGTCACGCCGGCCTCTGTCACTGCAGGCTCACCCTGCCTCCGTACCCCTCCCTCCCCCCGGCCTGAGCGAGCCAGAGCCCCCAAAGCAGCGGCTCCTATAACCCCATCCTGTCTGAGCGAAGAACAGACGCTCTCAGGAGACCTACACGCAGAGGCGGGGTCAAATCCAAAGCTGAACCCCGTGAGCTGTGCGAACAAAGAAGAGAAAGGGAAATCTCGCCCAGCAGCCTCAGGAGCAGCGGATTAAATCTCCACAATCAACTTGATGTACCCGGCATCGGTGGAACACCTGAATAGACAACGAATCATCCCAAATGGAGGAGGTGGACTTTGGGAGCAACGCTATTTATACATTTTTTCCCTTTTTCTCTTTTTGTGAGTGTGTATGCGTATGCTTCTGTGTGTGATTTTGTCTGTATAGTTTGGCACTTACCGTTTGTTCTAGGGTTCTGTCTGTCCGTTTTTTGTTTTTTTTTAGTATAGTTTTCAGCGCTTGATATCATTGGTGAATTGGTTTCTTCGTCTGGTTTTTCTCTTCTTTCTCGTTTTTTTAATTACTTAAAAAATTTTAATAAAAAATTTTTGTTCTTTATTTTAATAACTCTTTAATAATTTAATTTAATTTAATTTTACATTTTTATTTATTTATTTATTTATTTATTTCTCCCTTTTATTCTGAGCCGTGTGCGTGACACACTCTTGGTGCTCCAGCCAAGCATCAGGGCTGTTCCTCTGACGTGGCAGAGGCAAGTTCAGGATATTGGTCCACCACAGACCTCCCAGCTCCACGTAATATCAAACGGTGAAAATCTCCCAGAGATCTCCATCTCAACACCAAGACCCAGCTCCACTAAATGACCAGCAAGCTACGGTGCTGGATACCTTATGCCAAACAACTACCAAGAAAGGAACACAACTCCACCCAATAGCAGAGAGGCTGCCTAAAATCATAGTAAGGTCACAGACACCCCAAAACACACCACCAGACTTGGACATGCCTACCAAAAAGAAAAGATCCAGCCTCATTGACCAGAACACAGGCACTAGTCCCCTTCACCAGGAAGCCTACACAACCCACTGAACCAACCTTAGCCACTGGGGACAGACACCAAAAACAACGGGAACTACGAACCTGCAGCCTGTGAATAGGAGACCCCAAACACAGTAAGATAAGCAAAATGAAAAGACAGAAAAACACACAGCAGATGAAGGAGCAAGGTAAAAACGCACCAGACCTAACAAATGAAGAGGAAATAGGCAGTCTACCTGAAAAAGTATTCAGAATAATGATAGTAAAGATGATCCAAAATCTTGGAAATAGAATGGAGAAAATACAAGAAAAGTTTCACAAGGACCTAGAAGAACTAAAGAGCAAACAAACAATCATGAACAACACAATAAATGAAATTACATATCCTCTAGAAGGGATCAATAGCAGAATAAATGAGGCAGAAGAACGGATAAGTGACCTGGAAGATAAAATAGTGGGAATAACTACTGGAGAGCAGAATAAAGAAAAAAGAATGAAAAGAATTGAGGACAGTCTCAGAGACCTCTGGGACACGATTAAACGTACCAACATTCAAATTATAGGGGTTCCCAAAGAAAAAGAGAAAAAGAAAGGGACTGAGAAAATATTTGAAGAGATTATAGTTGAAAACTTCCCTAATATGGGAAAGGGAATAGTTAATCAAGTCCAGGAAGCACAGAGAGTCCCATACAGGATAAATCCAAGGAGAAACACGCCAAGAGACATAATAGTCAAACTATCAAAAAGTAAATACAAAGAAAAAATATTAAAAGCAGCAATGGAAAAACAACAAATAACATAGAAGGGAATCCCCATAAGGTTAACAACTGATCTTTGAGCAGAAATTCTGCAAACCAGAAGGGAGGGGCAGGACATATTTAACGTGATGAAAGGGAAGAACCTACAACCAAGATTACTCTACCCAGCAAGGATCTCATTCAGATTTGACAGAGAAATTAAAACCTTTACAGACAAGCAAAAGCTAAGAGAATTCAGCAGAACCAAACCAGCTTTACAGCAAATGCTAAACCAACTTCTCCAGGCAGGAAACACAAGAGAAGGAAAAGACTTACAATAACAAATGCAAAACAATTAAGAAAATGGTAATAGGAGCATACATATCGATAATTACCTTAAATGTAAATGGATTAAATGCTCCCACCAAAAGACACAGATTGGCTGAATGGATACAAAAACAAGACCCGTATATATGCTGTCAACAAGAGACCCACTTCAGACCTAGGGAAACATACAGACTGAAAGTGAGGGGATGGAAAAAGATATTCCATGCAAATGAAAATCAAAAGAAAGCTGGAGTAGCAATTCTCATATCAGACAAAATAGACTTTAAAATAATGACTTACAAGGGACAAAGCAGGACACTACATAATGATCAAGGGATCGATCCAAGAAGAAGATATAACACTTGTAAATATTTATGCACCCAACATAGGAGCACCTCAATACATAAGACAAATACTAACAGCCATAAAAGGGGAAATCGACAGTAACACAATCATAGTAGGCGACTTTAACACCCCACTTTCAACAATGGACAGATCATCCAAAATGAAAAAAAAAAATAAGGAAACACAAGCTTTAAATGATACATTAAACAAGATGGACTTAATTGATATTTATAGGACATTCCATCCAAAAACGTCCAGAGATAAACCCATGTACACATGGTCACCTTATCTTGATAAAGGAGGCTAGAGTATACAATGGAGGAAAGACAGCCTCTTCAATAAGTGGTGCTGGGAAAACTGGACAGCTACATGGAAAAGAATGAAATTAGAACACTCCCTAATGCCATACACAAAAATAAACTCAAAATGGATTTAAGACCTTAATGTAAGGCCAGACACACTAAAACTCTTAGAGGAAATAAAAGAAGAACACTCTTTTGAGATAAATCACAGTAAGATCTTGTTTGACCCACCTCCTAAAGAAACGGAAACAAAACTAAAAATAAACAAATGGGACCGAGTGAAACTTAAAAGCTTTTGCACAGCAAAGGAAACCATAAACAAGATGAAAAGACAACCCTCAGAATGGGAGACAATATTTGCAAACGAAGCAACTGACAAAGGATTAGTCTCCAAAATTTACAAGCAGCTCATGCAGCTCAATATGAAAAACACAAACCACCCAATCCAAAAATGGGCCGAAGACCTAAATAGACATTTTTCCAAAGAAGATACAAAGATTGCCAACAAACACATGAAAGAATGCTCAACGTCGTTAATCATTAGAGAAATGCAAATCAAAACTACAATGCGGTATCATCTCACACCGGTCAGAATGGCCATCATCAAAAAATCTACAAACAATAAATGGACAACCTGGAAGAAATGGACAAATTCTTAGAGAAGGTGTGGAGAAAAGGGAACCCTCATACACTGTTGATGGGAATGTAAATTGATACAGTCACTAAGGAGAACAGTATGGAGATTCACTAAAAAACAAAAAATAGAACTACCATACGACCCAGCAATCCCACTATGGGGCATATATCCTGAGAAAACCATAATTCCAAAAGAGTCATGTACCACAATGTTCATTGCAGCTCTATTTACAATAGCCAGGGCTTGGAAGGCACCTAAGTGTCCATCAACAGATGAATGGATAAAGAAGATGTGGCACATGTATACAATGGAATATTACTCAGCCATAAAAAGGAACGAAACTGAGTTATTTGTAGTGAGGTGGATGGACCCAGAGTCTGTCATACAGAGTGAAGTAAGTCAGAAAGAGAAAAACAAATACCGTATCCTAACACATATATATGGAATCTTTAAAAAAATATGGTCATGAGGAACCTAGGGGCAAGACGGGAAAAAAGACGCAGACCTGGGCTTCCCTGGTGGTGTACTGGTTGAGAATCCGCCTGCCGATGCAGGGGACACGGGTTCGTGCCCCGGTCTGGGAGGATCCCACATGCCACGGAGAGGCTGGGCCCGTGAGCCATGGCCACAGAGCCTGCGCGTCCGGAACCTGTGCTCCACAACTGGAGAGGCCACAACAGTGAGAGGCCCGCATACCGAAAAAAAAAAAAATGTCGCAGACCTACTAGAGAATGGACTTGAGGACACGGGGAGGGGGAAGTGTAAGCTGGGACAAAGTGAGAGAGTGGCATGGACATATATACACTACCAAATGTAAAACAGATAGCTAGTGGGAAGCAGCCACATAGCACAGGGAGATCAGCTCAGTGCTTTTTGACCACCTAGAGGGGTGGGATAGGGAGGGTGGGAGGGAGGGAGACGCAAGAGGGAGGGGATATGGGTATATACGTATATGTATAGCTGATTCACTTTGTTATAGAGCAGAAACTAATACACCATTGTAAAGCAATCATACTCCAGTAAAGATGTTAAAAAAAAAAGTGTGTTTGTTCAAAATAAATAAATAAATAACTTTCCTAACTGCTTAGGAAAGTTATTTCTCCTTCCTATGAAATGAAAAATGATGTATAAGGGCACTTAGTATTGACTATAAATTCCAGTTCTGTCAGTGTTGGTATCTGGCGCATGAGGGGCACCCAAGTTAGGGAGCTTTTGGTTAATTTCCCTGGGCCATATAGAGCAAAGTGTTCTCTCAAATACTCTCTGGAAATTCGGAGCCTCAAATATGTTTGCCACCTTCCCCCAAGTCATCATATTTATTAACATCCTTGTCTTATTTTTCTAGAAGCAGGAGTTTCTAGCAGATCTTTTCCCTTTGTGAAAGGATGTATTTCTGTGTGAGGTGGATCTAGGCCGCCTTAGTCTGTCCTCTAATGTTCACCTCAGTAGCACTTTACCTGGTTGATAATATCTTTGAGGCCAACTTCCTGTAATGTTTTTGTTTTTCTTTTCTTTTTTTTACCTTAGGAGCACTGTATAATAAAAACTCCATTAAAGATGCAAAACCAAAGTGAGCCATGAAGCAAGACACGATGGGGCCTATCAGCATTCCTAAGCGTGTTCAAGGCGAAAGCATTTCAGAGGGAGTTAAACAACACTCATTATAGCTATCTTTGTTGACCTCTGAATCTATATGCCAGTCACTGTGTTTGACATACATTAATTCTCATAAAACTTCTGTCATGTTGACATTATTATCTCCCTTTTACAAATGGGGAAAGAGGTTCACATAAATTAAATGACTTTCTCAGGGCAACAGCTAGTAAGTTTCAGGGCTGGATTTGTATCCAAAATAAAGTGGGCTTTGTTTGGTTTTTTGACTCTATTTTCTTCTTAGTAGTACTGCATACATTTATTATTTATATGTATTAAAAAGGATAAAATAAGTTTGGACTCTTCTCTCACACAACATGAAGTTCTGTATGATCTAAAGATAAAAATGTTGAAGTAAAATATATATATTATGGAAAACGTATGCATAATCTAGGAGTCAAGAAAAATTTCTGTGCAAGCTGGAAAACCTAGACACTCTAGAGAAATGACTGACATATTTGAGTGCTTAAAACTTAAAATGTAATCATATGGCAAACGTAAAGGTAAATAAAACCAGAAGACAAATAATACAGGAACATATATTTGTAAGACACACGACAGATAAAGGGTTCAATATCCAACATATAAAAAATTTCCCACACATTAATAAGAAAAGACAAACACCCTAATTGAAAGTGGTTAAAAAGGGTAAAAAGGGCTGTTCAAGGAGGCAGAAAACCCCCTTGCCAATAAACAAGTGAAATTACTCAACTTTACTAGCAATCAGGCGTATTGAAATTAAATTAACAAGGAAATATCACTTTAAAACCATTAAACATGTTATCACACATTGCTGGAGTTTTGTGGAGGTTAATATGTTATCTCATACATTTGCCGAGGGAAATGTGCAGTATATTAAAGCCATTTGGAAGTCAATCTGGCAACCCCTATTAAAATTAAGAATTTACATAAACTTTAACTTAGCAATTCCATTTCCGGGGCCTTCTTCCATAGAAGATAAAAGCACGGGTATATAACAGTGAATATGAACAAAATAAATTTTACGTATATATTCAGATTAATTGCAACGTTTTTTCTAGTAGCCAAAAAACTGGAATCAACTTGAATGTCCTCAATAGAGGAATGGTTTAATAAGTTGTCTTTCACTCAAACCATTGCATTTTACATAACTAGTTTAAAAAGTGTGTTAAGTCTATACCAGACGATGTGGAAAACATTTCTCTGAAATGTTTCTAAGTGAGAAAAACTACGTGCAGTAACGAGTAAAATAGTGCCCCTATATGTTTTTATGCATACATATGTATGTTACCTTATTTATGAACATAGACAAAGATATGCAAAGATTCACACCAGGCTTTTAACACTGCTTATCCAGTGGAGGAGTGGCTAATGAAGTGTAAAAATCCTATAGATGTACAGGCTTTCTCAATATTTATGTATATGTATGAATATATATATATAATTCTCAACATTTATATATAATTGCTTTATGTAAATGCACATGTAAATTACATATGTGTAAAGCCATGTACAAAGAGATAGTTGCTGAAAGTGTGCATATCATAGAGAGTGTTTTGAGTTTTTAGTGTTTAGGGTTCTTTTTTTTTAACTTTCTTTCTTGTACTTTGAGTTTTTCAAAATAAAAATTTTACATGATTTTAAGTTTAACATTTTCTAAAGCAAACATTATAGAGCAGGTTAAGGAAATGATCCAGTATCTACAGAATGATTTGATTGTTCAGTCCTCCAGCAGTTCATCAAACTACATTGAGCAGCAACCGTGACATTGTGTAAGGTGTGTTAAAGTGGTTGGGATTACAGAGATGAATGAAATATGCTCCTTCTTGTTGTATATTACAACAAGACAAACATATAAATTAACCATTCTAATACAATATGGCTATTGCTTTAATATAAGAATTTGTAGGACCATAGGGGCAATGAACTCTGCAGGCATTGGTGGTAGAGAGGCTTCAGAGGGAAAGAACCATTTGAGCTTAGCCTTAAAGACTGAGGATGCTTTCATCACTCACCAGCCTTAGGTGGGGAAGGGAAAGCAATCCCTTCAAAGAGGAAGGAATCAACATCTAGTCCTATTTCATTCATCAAGCATGTGGAGGAGGAAGTAAACAGTTTATTATTTATAGTCTCAAATGATGGTAATGTGTGGAAGATGGGCAAATGGAACAAGAGACTTTGGAAGAGTCCTGATCAGGAACTAATAAAATGAGAACCTGCTTTGAAACATGCAAGCAGGTTTTTCTGAGGGAAGAAGAACTCTAAGCTGCGTTTAATGAAAGGAAGCAACTGTCAAAGCAATCTGACTAAGTTCAGTACATTAGGTTTGCAGTTGGGGAAGAAATATGGGTTGCTGTTCATTTAGGACCTGTGGAAGAGGTTGGAGAAAAGGGGATAGGTATTCAAGCAATGATTCATTAGGTAGAAAGAAGAGAATGTTAGAAATCAGACACTACTGCCACTTACTGAATAAATTCATCATAAGCCATATACAGACACATTATAAAGTATCTCAAGGTACCAGAATGCTTGACCATTGAGGTAAGGTGCCCCAAAATACTGTGTCTTCAAGGAAAACACAAGGGTTCAGTACTCATGGGTTAGCAGCAGTTAACTAAAGACACACTAGCTTTTGGGGAGTGGGGGAGAAAGAAGCAAGGATTATGCATGTATGTATTTATATCATAGATGATAACAACAGAAGCCATTTAATCAAATGCTTATTATTGGCCTAATATAATGTCAGGTGTTTTACATAAATTACCTCATTTAATCCCAGCATGGCTCTAAGATCTAGATACATGTTCCTATCATACCCTTTTTACAGATGAGGAAACTAAGTCTTACAGGAGTTAAAAAACGTACTCAAGGTCATATAGCTTTTAGGTGGTGAAGCTGTAAATTGAGATCGGACTTTAAATCCTATGCTCCCAACTGCTCAACTAGACACTAAGTTATATTCCCCCTGCTAAACCCTAGTCCCAGCCATCATCATATCACACCTGTATTGTCCCAACAGCCTGTCACCCCTCTGGTCCTACACAGTTCACAACATCCAGTGAACTTTCTAAAACATACATCAGATGACATCACTTTCCTTTATCAAACCATCCAGTGGCCCTCCACTGCACGTAAGATAAAATCCAAGTTCTTACCCTGCAGGTCCCTATGTGACCACTTCTCTGCCAGCCTCTCCAGTCTCGGTCATCAATCTCCGCTCTGCCCCTCTCTGACTGCACTCCAGTCACTCACCCTTCTGCTCTTCCTCAACACACTCTTCTCGTTCTGGCCTCACGGCATTGCTACTTGCTAGTCTACCTAAAATGCTCTTCTTCAAAGTCTTCACACAGCTGACTCGACCTCATTATTCAGATCTTGATTCAAATATCAGCTCCTTAGAGAAGGTTCCCCACACCAACAACAAGAACGACCCCTTTGCCCATGAAAACAGAAGTTACTTGAGGACAGGAACTATTGATTTCATGTTCTTCACTCTAATTCCAGAACCAAGAGTAATATCTGACACCTACTAGGCACTCAGGACATATTTCTTTCCTGAAATACTGGTATCTTTTTTAAAGTGTCATACTCATATGCCTATGAGTATATCTACATATATATATATATATATTTATGGATATGTGAGCTTGTTGTCACCTCACAGAAGTGGAATGTTCATCCCTCACCCAAAATTTGGTTTGAACGTCAAGATTAAAGATGCCACACATATACCAAGAAGGTATGAAAAGGATTATTACTCACATAATGAGTTATGCATCAAAAATGCAGTTAGACCAAAAAACGAAAAAAGAAAAAACTGCTAACTGTGAAGTGTTGGGTAATTAGATGGTTGTGATTCTTTCATTCTATAGATATAGGAATAGATATAGAAATAATCTAAACTTCAAGTTCTACACCTTAAGTATATACAATTTTTATTTATCCATTATACTTCAATAAAACTGAAAAAATGGGATCACTCTCAATGACAACTTACCCATGGTGTTTGTCTGATAACTAAAACATTGCGTGGTTTATTTAATTTAATTTGGACTTGTTTATTTAAGCCATTATGTCACCTGCAGCATGAGACCAATAAGAAAGGTGAACGTTCCATTGAATATCTAGTACTATCAAGAGCTAGTACTATATATTCTGAGAAGTGAAATGAGTGCCTTAGTCTCTCTATCAATGTGCAGAACTTCAAAGAAGGTAAAGAGTGCTATGGTGAGACATTGTATTGTGGCTTTAATATGTGCAGAAGATGTGTGACCTTGATTTATATTTTGGGTATCCGTGAGGCAAGAGATTCTATGAGTTCTTTACCCCAAATGAGGCAACCTTGGAGAAGGAATTGTTTGCATTGGCCAGAAGAGATGATCAGACAGCTGGCAGTGGCCCAAAGATCTATAAAAATGCGAAGATGAGGCCAATTGTTGGCTAAGACATGGCCAAGTGCTAAGATAACTGGCTAAAGTTTGGCCAACTGAGCTGATCCTGTGTCCTGTCCTTTATCAGGAACATTCTGATAAAGAGATGAAAAGCAGCAAGAGTCAAGCAAGCTCCATTAAGTGTGACAGTGGCAATGCCATTGGTTAAGTGAATGAACCCCCTTTGGTATTCACTGTGTTGAGCCTAAGGGGCTCCCCAGGTATCCAAGTGTTCTAAGAGATGACCTCCTCTAGCACTGTGGCATCCGGCAAGGGACCCAGCACAGGGGACGTTACCCTCTCCTGAAAGTAGGGTATGCAGAGAGCCCAGGTTCAGCTCCATCCTGTAGCAAGGAGGCCTCACTAGCTGTGCTGGGCTTGCAGGGTGCTGTTTCCATGATCAAAGGCCCCACGGGCAGCTGTATACTGAGGGTCACAGGTTCAGGACCTGAGATAGTCTATATTTCCAGGAAAGTCCAGTATGTACCCACCAATTGCTACACTAATGGCATACAGCATTGGGCCAAGGAAGATAGTTCCTTGTATCAGAAGCCCATGCAACTAACGGCCATCACTGATGGTAGAGGGACTCCATGATATATGAGAGAAGGTTGCTAAAGCTCCCACAGTGAAGGAATCCCAGGGGGCCATAACAGGAATGCCTGTTCTATGGCCATTCAGGCAGATTCTAGTATCTTTTTACAGGGGGTCTCATTCAAGTTGGGCCTATTTGCAAGTTACAGAACAAAAAAAAAGCTTTGTAAATGAGGAGTGTTGCCTCCAGAATCTAAACATGTCGAAAACATGTTGGGCTTGTTTTAACAATGAGGGTCCTAAGAAGACTAAAAGCTGTTTCTTGACACTGTCAGGACTGGAGCAGCCCTCAACTTACTAAATAATTTTCAGGAGCTTAACTGAAGTGGTGGGGCCCTGTACTATGTGTCTCATGTGAATCTCCTCAAAGGAGGATGTTATTAGTGTGATGTCATAACTGTGTACCAGAAAAAAGTTAGAGCTGGTTAAAATATTGCCTGTGAAGACTATGTGAGATGGCAGGCGTGGAGACTGAGCCCATTGAGTACCCAGGTGAAGGTGTATTGTGTCCCTTTAAAGGTGAAGGTTAACTGCAGCTGAGAGGTTGTTGAACTAGGCACTGAATAGAACATGCTAGCCAAATACTTTGCTCTAACTGCAAAGTATTTACCAGTTACTTATTTATTATTGGGTGGAATCAGTCATTTCAATAGGTGGGGCCATGACGCCAAGGGTACGAATTCACACTGAGGCACCGGTCCTGTTTTGCCGGGTTTAAGAACAAGTAAAACTTGGCTGTTAAATGCAGCAGAAGTGGGGATAACCACACCTTCTCTAACTAGGTCTTATATAATGGGTTTCAATCTGTGAAAACCGTGCTTTCATTTAGATTGAACCTTTTCTTAAACACTGAGGTGAAAGGTATTATTTTAACTAGGGGGAAAGGTCCATAGGGTCCCATAGTTTTCAAGCTGATTATAAGGGCCAGAGACTTAACTTGATTACTTATTGGGTCAGGTTCTCCACGTGCACTAGAGGATATTTTAGGGTAATTGATGTCTTGGCTATGGAAAAGTTAGGCACGGAAATAATTCGGATGGTTCAGGTTAGGCATATCTGTTTCTATTTTATGTTCACCTACTCCCTGGCTGGGAGTGGATGAACATAAAGTGTGGCCAGATGTGGGCCAGAAGCGGAAGGGGAATTAATGAGGCTTCAAAACTGTCCATTGTCAAACATCAAAAGTGGAATCAGATTATGACACACACTGCCACCACCCATACAGCACCCCTCTCCCCATCTGGGACCTCCCAAACACACACGGAAACACCAAGTCCATTTCCTCCTCACCAGCAGGATAAAGTGTTCAGGAGAAATCTGTCTTCAGAGCTCAGTCCTCACCCAGTCCTTATTCCCGGTGTCTGGCTAAATATGGACTGGGTGGTCTGGGCCCCAAACTGGCAGGATACTACCTCCCTCCCTTCTCACACGCCTGCCCCTTCCTGCCTTCCTTCAGTCCCCATCACCGAAGAACAGACAGAGATACACACACATCTTTCTACAACAGCTTGTACATCAATAGCTGAGGGCTTTTTTATTTGGTCTCTACACAGGTGACCATGTCTCCAGTGCTTTCTCTGGAGAGACAACAGAGACAGCAAGGTCTCAGTCACCTGATAGACCCAGGGCAGCACTTTATGAACTGCTGGAAGAGCCCTCTGGGACGTTTTCATCCTCCTCTGGCTCTTTAGTCATTGTTGTACTCCGCCAGTAATAGAATGCTAGCATCTTTGACTTCTTCTGTGTAGAACCTCTTCCCGAATTCTGATGACGGACTGATTTTCTTAACTCGACCACCTCCTGAATCTGGTCGGAAAACAAAGTGATACAGAAAGATATTGATTTGGGGAAAGAGGATGGGAAGGAGAACTTTGAGAGAATGGGTGTGGATTGAGAAGGGGTTTGTGCCAGGGAAGGGCTGGGTAAGTCTTGGGTGGGGGATGAAGAGGAGGCACGTGAGTCGGGTAATCTGACCTCTTCCATCTTATAGCCCTGGAGTGGAGAATTCACCCTCTCCCTTCTGCGTTGGCCCCCCGGTGTTTGTTGCTCTGACCTCTCGGTGTTTGTCCGTGCATCACGGTTAGGCTCCTGGGGGACTGTAGTTTCCTCTGCCATGTCAGTAGCAACAGTGTGCTCTACTCCAAGGCTCCTGGCCTCTTTATATATACCCTGCCAGGACAATGAAGAGCCACACCCATCAGCTTTGATTGGTCAGCCAATGGTAGCGCTGGGGTGGCTGTGACATCACAAAGCACTACCCTTGAAGATACGTGGGGGGAGGGGAGGGGTGCAGAGGAGTCTACGTGCTCTGGTTAGAGAAAGGGAGTGCTTCCTCAACACCCAGTAAAGAGCCTTCCCAAATTGACCTTCCACTCTTCCTCATCTTCTCTGGTTCAATCCTTGTGGTGCACATGTTAGGGAGAAGGTGTTCCCTCCAAACCATTCCACATGGCCACCCCCATTCATTGTTTAATTCTGTTGTCTCCCAGATCTCATCACCTGGTATTGTGTGGTTTTTAAAAACTTTTTATTTTAGAACAGTTTTAGGTTTACAGAGTAATTGTGAAGATCATATTCATACACTCCACAACAAATTTCCCTTCATAACATTGTACATTAGTATGGTACAATTGTTCAACTTAGTGAACCAACACTGAAACAGTATAATTAACTAAAGTCTGTACTTCATCAGAATTCCTTTTTTTTTAAATGTTGAGCCTTCTTTTAATTAATTTATTTTTATTTTTGGCTGTGTTGGGTCTTCGTTTCTGTGTGTGGGCTTTCCCTAGTTGTGGCAAGCAGGGGCCACTCTTCATCGGGATGCGCGGGCCTCTCACTGTCGCGGCCTCTCTTGTTGCGGAGCACAGGCTCCAGATGCGCAGGCTCAGCGGCTGTGGCTCACGGGCCTAGTTGCTCTGCGGCATATGGGATCTTCCCAGATCAGGGCTCGAACCCGTGTCCCCTGCATCATCAGGCATATTGTCAACCTCTGTGCCACCGTGGAAGCCCCAGATTGCCTTATTTTTTACCTAATATTCTTCTTCTGTCCCAGGATCCCAACCAAGATTCTACATTCAATTTAGTCATTCCTTGTTATAACTTCTTAGGCTCCTCTTGGCTGTGACAGTTTTTTAGACTTCTTGTTTTTGAAGACTTTGACAGTTTGGGGTCTTGTGTTTTGTCTTTTACATTAGGTCTGCAGATGTTATTGCTCTTATAGGTAAAAGCTTTTATAAGTTTCTTCTTCCAGAGAACCTCAAATCAAGTCAGTACCATCAGTTTTATGGACTTCCCCGTGGCAATGGTTGAACTAATCTCTTGGCTTTGTCACAGAGGTGACACAAATGTTTTTCTCTAGAGGTCTGAGGATCAGGATCATTTTTATTTATGACAGAGGCACAGGGGCAGCAGCAGAAGCATTTTGTAAGGTACTAGTGAGTCATTTACTTTTAGAAGTATGACCTCAGCATCCCACATAGTTAACGGCTCTTCCTCCACACGAGTGACCATCCAATGGACCTGTATATTGAACAGACTGTCAGTCTTTCTCCTGAGCTCTATATAGAAAGGGGGCCAACATGTGGTTGAGACACAACCAGTGTTCACAAGGTAAGAGTCATTTCTTTGAGGTTAGTATCAGTAGCAACTTAGTTTGGAATTGAAACACGTGATTCAACCTGAGAATCTCAAATAGGTCCAGGTTGAGACACAGGATTCAGGACTGCTTTAAGGAAGGTCCCAATCCAATAATCCTTTCACTATATGCCAAGTGGGTAAACTGACTTATGTTGGTCAAAGCTTTAGCAGACACTCAGTAGGACTAACAAATGCAGCACAAAGAAGCATGTTCAAAGCACAAGCTAGCCAGCAGGCAGTAGCCCAAGTGCCTGTTCACCAGCATAGAGCAGAGCCAGTTAGAAAGCCAAAGCAAGAGAAGAAAGACCCCCAGTGGTAAGGGATAGCACTTGATGTCCTGCTCACAGGACCAGTTGTTGTAATCACACCACAGAGACAGGATGGACCCTTCAAACCAAATTCGGTTTAGATGTCGAGACTGATAACACATACACCTAGAGAGTATGAAAAACCTTACTACATAAGGAGGCTTTCTGGGGAGAGCAGGGCAGGCTCTCAAGCAGGTTCAAGAATGGCTAGAGAGAGCAGAAGAAGGAGACTGGCTTGGCTTTTATGGTGGTGAGGGGATGACGCTGGAGTGTTCCCACACACAGGTCAGGTTTTGCACAGCCTGAACTTCCTCCTGTCCCACAGAAGAGAGAGTACCTGAGCTTTCTTATCCGATCTAGGGATGCAGGGTAAGAGGCAGTGGTAGGGCTCTTTTATAGAATAATGTTGTGTAAATGCAAGGTGTTTAGCACAGTTTAGAATTCTCATAACCATTATAACCACACTTATATTGTTTTCAGTTAAACTACGTTTCACTAGATTAGTATTTCCCAAATTATGGTCCTTTAAATATTATTTAAGGTGGCTTAGAATTATCTTGGTTCATCACAGAGAAACTGTGTAGAAAGAGAAAAGACTGCTAGCCTCAGGAGGTCTGACACACTGGTCACAAAAGAGCAGACTTCATTGTACTATCTGCTGAATTATGAGGGGTTTCTAACATGTTTCCCATCCTGGGTGACTACTGTAGCACCCAAAGACTGTAATAATAATTACAGAAACTAACATTTATTGACTACTAACTCTATGTAGGAATTATGGTAAATACCCATATACATATTTAATCCTCATCACAACCCTATTGAGATAAGTGGCAAAAGAGTGGTTTCTGTCATTTCTGCCAGGACATCTCCATTCCAATTGCAGAAGCAGAAAAGAGCATATAGGAGGGCACATGGGAATATTTATGGGCCAGGCTCAAAAGGGGTATGCATTACTCCTGCTCACATTTCCTTGGGAAAAACTCACATAGCCACATCTAACTACAAGAGAAAATGAGAAATGTAGTCTACCTGGTAGAAGAGGAGAACTTAAATGTTGGAGATAAGCTAGCAATCTCTGTCTCCACCATCTTGTTCTTCACTCTCCCCAGTATTTACAGTAGAGCCTGGCACATAGTAGGTGGCCATGAATATTTCTGTTGAATGAATGGGTTTCAACGTTTTTGGTCAGTTATGGGGATCAAAAGCATATAGAACTTGGTTAAGCAATGGTGTCCTAGATATGACACAAAAAGCACAAGCAACAAAGAAAGAGTAAATTGGACTATATCAAAATTTTAAAATGTTTTCTTCTGCAAAAAAATACCATGAAGAAAGCAAAAAGGCACACCAAAGAGAGATCCTGGCAAATCATATATTTAATAAAAGTGTAGTATCCAGAATACAGAAAGAACTCTTACAACTCAACAACAAAAATACAAACAACCCAACTGAAAATCAGGTAAAGGACTTAAATAGACATTGTGCTAATGAAGATATACAAATAGCCAACAAACATATGAAAATATGCTCAATACCATTAGTCGTTAGGGAAATGCAAATCAAAACCACGATGAGATGCCACTTCAAACCCACTAGGAAGGCTATAACTTTTTAAAAAGAAAATAACAAGTATTGACAAGGATGTAGAGAAAGTGAAACACTCATACACGTCTGGTGGGAACATAAAATGATACAGGTTCTGTGGAAAACATTTTGGCAGTTACTCAACAAGTTAAACATAGACTTGCCATATTACCCAGTAACTCTACTCCTAGGTATATAATGAAAAGAGTTGAAAAGGAGGGAACAACAGCAACAACAACAACAACAAAAAAAAACAGGTGAATTGAGCAACACAAAAGCAAAGGGCAGATAATGTTTCAAGACGTAAAAAATGGTCAACTTTATTAAATACTTTTACAGGTAATATAGGGACAGACAAATGACGATTGAACTTGTTAGTAGAGAGGTCATTGGTACATTTGATAAGAAGGAAATTGAAAGAGTGGAAAATATTTTAATATAAACCTGGATGTGTATTAAGGAGAAAATGTGAGATCAGAAAGTGAGGGGCGGATAGACAATTTGTTTTGCGAGTTTTGGTGCTAAGGGGAGGAGAAATATGGGACTATAGCTGGAGGGGGATTTGGTATTAAGAGAGTGTATTTTTAAGAGGGTAGATTCTAGAATGCATCTAGCCAATATAAATGACTGAATGAAACTGACGACATAAAAATCCAAATGGATAATTGCAGAAGAAAAAATATTGAGAAAGCAAGAGGGGTATTCAGAGCACTAGTAGATGGGATCGGTAGCATATGTGGAAATCTTGGCTTTCCATGAGAATGAGTAATATTTACAGATTCTACAGTGGAGAAGGAAATGATTATGGTATGATTACAAATGCAGGTAAGATGGTAGACTTGGTGGGGAAGATATAAAAGAATTTTCTCTTGACTCTTCAGTTTTCTCAGTGAAGGATGAGCTAAGGGCATAAAATAACAAGAGTGAGGGTAGGGTTTTGAGAAATTGAGGGGAAGATAAAGTATTGGATATTAATTTTGTATAATGGAAATGGGTGTATAATATGGAAGGATTGATAATTTAAGATATGTGGTCAAGAATTTAAGGTGAGATCAGTTAGCTTTGTCTTGTAAATTTCTACAGCAACATCCATCACTTGTATATAGGAACAAAGCAGGTAGATAGCTAAATTTAACAGGGGTTGTGGTTTTGCCAGGGAAGTACTAGGGTGGGAAAGTGAGTAGGGAGATGAAGGTTGATGAAAGTAAGTGATACTGATGATAAATTGGTAAGCAATGAGGAAATGCGAAAAGAGAAATGTGGCTGATGCTGAAAAGTAGTAGAATTCACAGATTGGAGTTCAAAATTGAAGAATTTTTTGAGTTGGGTGTGTGAAGGTGTGTATACCTGCACGTGAGGGAGGTATTTTGCTAGGAAGGATAATCAGTTGTAGCCCAAGAGATGTATGTTATAAAATCAGGATTTCAGAGTTGCTGTAATTTTTGAGAATGTCAATGTCTAGTGCATGAGCATTAGAGTGAGTGGCTTAAGTATGATGGAAGAAAAATACCATTGGAATTGAGGGCATGAAAGTTTTGCAAAGCCAAAAGTGCTGGATGAATATCCACATAGATGACAGATGTTGAAGTTGCCAAGATGGTGGCAGTACTAAAAGTGGAGAAGAAGACTCAGGAAAGTGTCTAATGAATGAAGGTAAAGAAATAGATGGCGTAGCACATGATATTATCTAATAGCAAGAACTACAAATGAGCTCTGAATTTTGAAAGAGAAAGGAGCAGAAATGGTTTGAAAGTGACAGTGAGTCGACTCCTTGGGGTATGTGAGGAAAACTAACGTTTGCTCAAGAGGACTGCAGGGGAAGTGATTTCCTCAAGGCACAGCCATATTCCAGTCATAAAACAGAGATTAAGGGAACACGGAGAGAACAACTTGAAGCTACTGGGGAGTTTCTTAATGATAGACTATGAGTTACAGAGGGCAGGAAAGAAGCGCTCATGAAGTTGGGGAGAGGGTTGGGTCCAATTCCGTCAAGTGCAGAGCAATACGTGAATAAGGGTCTAGTTAATGATGGATAATCTGCAGGGTGGTGACTTAAGTAAAAGTGATAAGACAAGATGGACCTTGTGACTGCACGGCAGATTGGGAGGTGAGTAAAGCCCTCCAGACTACAGATTGCTTAATCTAGGCTGACCTAGAACTAAGAAGAATCCAGAAACACCACTGAAACCTGTTTCCTCTAAATATCATGTATCCTGTATGATGATCCAGCATTGCAAAGATAGACTAGTAAGGACATCTAAGAGGGTAGGCTTGAAAGGAAACTAGTGTGTTTGCTCAAGAGTGTGAGTGTGTATGAAAAATATCAACAGCAAATTCTAATGTCAGAGGGTTGCTACTATAGGCTTATGGAGCCATGCACTATTCTTGGACAACCCAAGGTGCCTGCACAGATGTGGCCCAGATGCAAGCACCAACACTTACTGGGCACCTGCAAAGCCAAAGCTGGGGAAGATGGAAGGCCAAGTGGAAGTGGTATTTTCCCAAGACAGGAATGTATTTACTTAGGCTTCCTAAATGGCAGGTGGACAAAAAATGGAAGAAAGGAAATTAAGCTTCTTTTTGCCTAACATCTCTCCTCAGGAGGAAGTACTTGGAGTTGTATTTCCTACGTAAATTCACCTGCTAAAACTCCAGGGAGCTCATCAGTGGGCAGATGTTCCCACCTAAGTATGGTTACCAGCAAACATTTATTCAAAATCATGGCTGCATCTGGCTCACATTAGAAGGGTTCTCTTTGTCATTGTCTTTTAAAAGAACAATTCCCCATGCTTATAAATCCAGACTCAGAACATCAATTCAACCAACCTCAGGAGCCCTGTGGCTACACCTTCCTGCTGGGAATCAGCATGGTCCGCAGACAATCAATTTCAGGAGTATTACCAAAGAGTTTTCATTTTCAGTGTTTATCCACTGGAATGTCTACGAGTGAAGAATAGACAGGGCAATACAATCCTAAGATTCAATTTCTTTCATCAAATACAAACTGTGTATATGAGCATCAAGGCAAGAGGATGGAGGACTTTAACTGAAATTCCAATAGATATCTAAGTGCAAATCCTGGAACCATCCCATGCTAGCATTGTGAGTTAGGATAGGTACTTAACCACTCTGAGCCTGTTTTCTGATCTCTAAAAAAAAAATAGAAGGATAATATCTCATACAGCTGTTGCAAAGATCAACTCAAATAATTCATGTACAGAATATAGCACAACAACCTACAGAATGGGAGAAAATATTTGTAAATCGTGTATCAGATAAGGGATTTTTATTCAGAATATATAAAGAACTCTTACATGCCTGTGATAAGAAGGTAAATAACCCAACTTTTAAAATGGGCAGAAGATCTAAATAGACATTTCTGCAAGGAAGATATACAAATGGCCAGCAAGCACATTAGAGACGCTTGACATCATTATTCATCAGGACAACACAAATGAATACCACAGAAAGATACCATTTCATACCCATGCGGATGGCTAGAATCCAAAAGTCAGATAATCATAACTGTTGGTGGGGATTTAGAGAAATCAGAACCATCATACACTGTTAGTGAGAATGTAAAATGGTATACCTGCTTTGGAAAAGTTTGGTAGTTTCACAGAGGGTGAAACAGTGTTACTGTATGACCCACTTGTAGGTATATTCCCAAGATAAATGCAAATATATGTCCATACAAAAACTTGTACATAAATATTCATAGCAGCAATATTCATAATACCCAAAGATGGAAACAACCCAAAGGCCCATCAAATGACCAGTGGACAAACAAAATGAGGCAAATCCATACAACAGAATACTATTCAGACATCAAAAGGAATGAAGAATTAATATATGCTACAATATGGCTGAACCTTAAAAACATTATGCTAAGTGAAAGAAGTCAGTCACAAAAGACCACATATTATGTGATTCTATTCATATGAAATGCTCAGAACAGGCAAATCTATAGATACAAAATAGATCAATAATTGCTTAAGGCTGAGGCAGAAGTTGTTGGGAGCATAAGGGATTAACAGCTACAAGATACGAGGGTTTCTTTTTGAGGTGTTGAAAACGTTCTAAAATAGACTGGAGGGAACTTCAAGACGTCGGAAGAGTAAGACGTGGAGATCACCTTCCTCCCCACAGAAGCATCAGAAATACATCTACACGTGGAACTGCTCCTATAGAACACCCACTGAACGCTGGCAGAAGACCTCAGACCTCCCAAAAGGCAAGAAACTCCCCACGTAGCTGGGTAGGGCAAAAGAAAAAAAGAAAAAGCAGAGACAAAAGAATAGGAACGGGACCTGCTCCAGTGGGAGGGAGCCTGAAGGAGGAAAGCTTTCCACACACTAGAAGCCCCTTCACTGGCGGAGACTACAGGTGGTGGACGGGGGCAGCTTCGGAGCCACGGAGGAGAGTGCAGCAACAGGGGTGCGGAGGGCAAAGTGGAGAGATTCCCGCACAGAGGATCGGTGCCGACCAGTACTCACCAGCCCGCGAGGCTTGTCTGCTCACCTGTCGGGACGGGTGGGGGCTGGGATCTGAGGCTTGGGCTTCGGTCTGAGCGCAGGGAGAGGACTGGCAGTGTGAACACAGCCTGAAGGGGTTAGTACGCCACGTCTAGCCAGGAGGGAGTCCAGGAAAAGTCTGGAGCTGCCGCAAAGGCAAGAGACTTTTCCTTCCCTCTGTGTTTCCTGGTGCACGAGCAGAGGGGATTCAGAGCGCCGCCTAAAGGAGCTCCAGAGACGGGTGCGAGGCGCGGCTAGGAGCGCAGACCCCAGAGATGGGCATGAGATGCTAAGACTGCTGCTGCCGCCACCAAGAAGCCTGTGTGTGAGCACAGGTCACTATCCACACCTCCCTTCAGGGAGCCTGTGCAGCCCACCACTGCCAGTGTCCCGTGATCCAGGGACGACTTCCCCGGGAGAACGCACGGTGTGCCTCGGGCTGGTGCAACGTCACGACAGCCTCTGTAACTGCAGGCTCACCCTGCCTCCGTACCCCTCCCTCCCCCCTGCCTGAGTGAGCCAGAGCCCCCAAAGCACCGGCTCCTATAACCCCGTCCTGTCTGAGCGAAGAACAGACGCTCTCAGGAGGCCTACACGCAGAGGCGGGGTCAAATCCAAAGCTGAACCCCGGGAGCTGTGAGAACAAAGAAGAGAATGGGAAATCTCGCCCAGCAGCCTCAGGAGCAGCGGATTAAATCTCCACAATCAACTTGATGTACCCTGCATCGGTGGAACACCTGAATAGACAACGAATCATCCCAAATGGCGGAGGTGGACTTTGGGAGCAACGCTATTTATACATTTTTTCCCTTTTTCTCTTTTTGTGAGTGTGCATGCGTATGCTTCTGTGTGTGATTTTGTCTGTATAGTTTGGCACTTACCGTTTGTCCTAGGGTTCTGTCTGTCCTTTTTTTGTTTTTTTTTTAGTATAGTTTTCAGCGCTTGTTATCATTGGTGAATTTGTTTCTTCTTCTCATTTTTCTCTTCTTTCTCGTTTTTTTAATTACTTAAAAAATTTAATAATAAATATTTGTTCTTTATTTTAATAACTTTAATAATTTAATTTAATTTAATTTTACATTTTTCTTTCTTTCTTTCTTTATTTATTTATTTATTTATTTATTTATTTATTTATTTCTCCCTTTTATTCTGAGCCGTGTGCGTGACAGACTCTTGGTGCTCCAGCCAAGCATCAGGGCTGTTCCTCTGACGTGGCAGTGGCAAGTTCAGGATATTGGTCCACCACAGACCTCCCAGCTCCACGTAATATCAAACGGTGAAAATCTCCCAGAGATCTCCATCTCAACACCAAGACCCAGCTCCACTAAATGACCAGCAAGCTACGGTGCTGGATACCTTATGCCAAACAACTACCAAGAAAGGAACACAACTCCACCCAATAGCAGAGAGGCTGCCTAAAATCATAGTAAGGTCACAGACACCCAAAAACACACCACCAGACATGGACCTGCCTAGCAAAAAGAAAAGATCCAGCCTCATTGACCAGAACACAGGCACTAGTCCCCTCCACCAGGAAGCCTACACAACCCACTGAACCAACCTTAGCCACTGGGGACAGACACCAAAAACAACGGGAACTACGAACCTGCAGCCTGTGAAAAGGAGACCCCAAACACAGTAAGATAAGCAAAATGAAAAGACAGAAAATCACACAGCAGATGAAGGAGCAAGGTAAAAACGCACCAGACCTAACAAATGAAGAGGAAATAGGCAGTCTACCTGAAAAAGTATTCAGAATAATGATAGTAAAGATGATCCAAAATCTTGGAAATAGAATGGAGAAAATACAAGAAAAGTTTCACAAGGACCTAGAAGAACTAAAGAGCAAACAAACAATCATGAACAACACAATAAATGAAATTACATATCCTCTAGAAGGGATCAATAGCAGAATAAATGAGGCAGAAGAACGGATAAGTGACCTGGAAGATAAAATAGTGGGAATAACTACTGGAGAGCAGAATAAAGAAAAAAGAATGAAAAGAATTGAGGACAGTCTCAGAGACCTCTGGGACACGATTAAACGTACCAACATTCAAATTATAGGGGTTCCCAAAGAAAAAGAGAAAAAGAAAGGGACTGAGAAAATATTTGAAGAGATTATAGTTGAAAACTTCCCTAATATGGGAAAGGGAATAGTTAATCAAGTCCAGGAAGCACAGAGAGTCCCATACAGGATAAATCCAAGGAGAAACACGCCAAGACACATAGTAGTCAAACTATCAAAAAGTAAATACAAAGAAAAAATATTAAAAGCAGCAATGGAAAAACAACAAATAACATAGAAGGGAATCCCCATAAGGTTAACAACTGATCTTTGAGCAGAAATTCTGCAAACCAGAAGGGAGGGGCAGGACATATTTAACGTGATGAAAGGGAAAAACCTACAACCAAGATTACTCTACCCAGCAAGGATCTCATTCAGATTTGACAGAGAAATTAAAACCTTTACAGACAAGCAAAAGCTAAGAGAATTCAGCAGAACCAAACCAGCTTTACAGCAAATGCTAAACCAACTTCTCCAGGCAGGAAACACAAGAGAAGGAAAAGACTTACAATAACAAATGCAACACAATTAAGAATATGGTAATAGGAGCATACATATCGATAATTACCTTAAATGGAAATGGATTAAATGCTCCCACCAAAAGACACAGATTGGCTGAATGGATACAAAAACAAGACCCGTATATATGCTGTCAACAAGAGACCCACTTCAGACCTAGGGAAACATACAGACTGAAAGTGAGGGGATGGAAAAAGATATTCCATGCAAATGAAAATCAAAAGAAAGCTGGAGTAGCAATTCTCATATCAGACAAAATAGACTTTAAAATAATGACTTACAAGGGACAAAGCAGGACACTACATAATGATCAAGGGATCGATCCAAGAAGAAGATATAACACTTGTAAATATTTATGCACCCAACATAGGAGCACCTCAATACATAAGACAAATACTAACAGCCATAAAAGGGGAAATCGACAGTAACACAATCATAGTAGGCGACTTTAACACCCCACTTTCAACAATGGACAGATCATCCAAAATGAAAAAAAAATAAGGAAACACAACTTTAAATGATACATTAAACAAGATGGACTTAATTGATATTTATAGGACATTCCATCCAAAAACGTCCAGAGATAAACCCATGTACACATGGTCACCTTATCTTGATAAAGGAGGCTAGAGTATACAATGGAGGAAAGACAGCCTCTTCAATAAGTGGTGCTGGGAAAACTGGACAGCTACATGGAAAAGAATGAAATTAGAACACTCCCTAATGCCATACACAAAAATAAACTCAAAATGGATTAAAGACCTTAATGTAAGGCCAGACACACTAAAACTCTTAGAGGAAATAAAAGAAGAACACTCTTTTGAGATAAATCACAGTAAGATCTTGTTTGACCCACCTCCTAAAGAAATGGAAACAAAACTAAAAATAAACAAATGGGACCGAGTGAAACTTAAAAGCTTTTGCACAGCAAAGGAAACCATAAACAAGATGAAAAGACAACCCTCAGAATGGGAGAAAATATTTGCAAACGAAGCAACTGACAAAGGATTAGTCTCCAAAATTTACAAGCAGCTCATGCAGCTCAATATCAAAAACACAAACCACCCAATCCAAAAATGGGCAGAAGACCTAAATAGACATTTTTCCAAAGAAGATACACAGATTGCCAACAAACACATGAAAGAATGCTCAACGTCGTTAATCATTAGAGAAATGCAAATCAAAACTACAATGCGGTATCATCTCACACCGGTCAGAATGGCCATCATCAAAAAATCTACAAACAATAAATGGACAACCTGGAAGAAATGGACAAATTCTTAGAGAAGGTGTGGAGAAAAGGGAACCCTCATACACTGTTGATGGGAATGTAAATTGATACAGTCACTAAGGAGAACAGTTTGGAGGTTCACTAAAAAACTAAAAATAGAACTACCATACGACCCAGCAATCCCACTATGGGGCATATATCCTGAGAAAACCATAATTCAAAAAGAGTCATGTACCACAATGTTCATTGCAGCTCTATTTACAGTAGCCAGGGCTTGGAAGGAACCTAAGTGTCCATCAACAGATGAATGGATAAAGAAGATGTGGCACATGTATACAATGGAATATTACTCAGCCATAAAAAGGAACGAAACTGAGTTATTTGTAGTGAGGTGGATGGACACAGAGTCTGTCATACAGAGTGAAGTAAGTCAGAAAGAGAAAAACAAATACCGTATCCTAACACATATATATGGAATCTTTAAAAAAATATGGTCATGAGGAACCTAGGGGCAAGACGGGAAAAAAGACGCAGACCTGGGCTTCCCTGGTGGTGTACTGGTTGAGAATCCGCCTGCCGATGCAGGGGACACGGGTTCGTGCCCCGGTCTGGGAGGATCCCACATGCCACGGAGAGGCTGGGCCCGTGAGCCATGGCCACTGAGCCTGCGCGTCCGGAACCTGGGCTCCACAACTGGAGAGGCCACAACAGTGAGAGGCCCGCGTACCGAAAAAAAAAAAAGAAAGGTCGCAGACCTACTAGAGAATGGACTTGAGGACACGGGGAGGGGGAAGGGTAAGCTGGGACAAAGTGAGAGAGTGGCATGGACATATATACACTACCAAATGTAAAACAGATAGCTAGTGGGAAGCAGCCACATAGCACAGGGAGATCAGCTCAGTGCTTTTTGACCACCTAGAGGGGTGGGATAGGGAGGGTGGGAGGGAGGGAGATGCAAGAGGGAGGGGATATGGGTATATACGTATATGTATAGCTGATTCACTTTGTTATAGAGCAGAAACTAATACACCATTGTAAAGCAATCATACTCCAGTAAAGATGTTAAAAAAAAAGTGTGTTTGTTCAAAATAAATAAATAAATAACTTTCCTAACTGCTTAGGAAAGTTATTTCTCCTTCCTATGAAATGAAAAATGATGTATAAGGGCACTTAGTATTGACTATAAATTCCAGTTCTGTCAGTGATGGTATCTGGCGCATGAGGGGCACCCAAGTTAGGGAGCTTTTGGTTAATTTCCCTGGGCCATATAGAGCAAAGTGTTCTCTCAAATACTCTCTGGAAATTCGGAGCCTCAAATATGTTTGCCACCTTCCCCCAAGTCATCATATTTATTAACATCCTTGTCTTATTTTTCTAGAAGCAGGAGTTTCTAGCAGATCTTTTCCCTTTGTGAAAGGATGTATTTCTCTGTGAGGTGGATCTAGGCCGCCTTAGTCTGTCCTCTAATGTTCACCTCAGTAGCACTTTACCTGGTTGATAATATCTTTGTGGCCAACTTCCTGTAATGTTTTTCTTTTTCTTTTCTTTTTTTTACCTTAGGAGCACTGTATAATAAAAACTCCATTAAAGATGCAAAACCAAAGTGAGCCATGAAGCAAGACACGATGGGGCCTATCAGCATTCCTAAGCATGTTCAAGGCGAAAGCATTTCAGAGGGAGTTAAACAACAGTCATTATAGCTATCTTTGTTGACCTCTGAATCTATATGCCAGTCACTGTGTTTGACATAAATTAATTCTCATAAAACTTCTGTCATGTTGACATTATTATCTCCCTTTTACAAATGGGGAAAGAGGATCACATAAATTAAATGACTTTCTCAGGGCAACAGCTAGTAAGTTTCAGGGCTGGATTTGTATCCAAAATAAAGAGGGCTTTGTTTGGTTTTTTGACTCTCTTTTCTTCTTAGTAGTACTGCATACATTTATTATTTATATGTATTAAAAGGGATAAAATAAGTTTGGACTCCTCTCTCACACAACATGAAGTTCTGTATGATCTAAAGATAAAAATGTTGAAGTAAAATATATATATTATGGAAAACGTATGCATAATCTAGGAGTCAAGAAAAATTTCTGTGCAAGCTGGAAAACCTAGACACTCTAGAGAAATGACTGACATATTTGAGTGCTTAAAACTTAAAATGTAATCATATGGCAAACGTAAAGGTAAATAAAACCAGAAGATAAATAATACAGGAACATATATTTGTAAGACACATGACAGATAAAGGGTTCAATATCCAACATATAAAAATTTTCCCACACATTAATAAGAAAAGACAAACACCCTAATTGAAAGTGGTTAAAAAGGGTAAAAAGGGCTGTTCAAGGAGGCAGAAAACCCCCTTGCCAATAAACAAGTGAAATTACTCAACTTTACTAGCAATCAGGCGTATTGAAATTAAATTAACAAGGAAATATCACTTTAAGACCATTAAACATGTTATCACACATTGCTGGAGTTTTGTGGAGGTTAATATGTTATCTCATACATTTGCCGAGGGAAATGTGCAGTATATTAAAGCCATTTGGAAGTCAATCTGGCAACCCCTATTAAAATTAAGAATTTACATAAACTTTAACTTAGCAATTCCATTTCCGGGGCCTTCTTCCATAGAAGATAAAAGCACGGGTATATAACAGTGAATATGAACAAGATAAATTTTACGTATATATTGAGATTAATTGCAACGTTTTTTCTAGTAGCCAAAAAACTGGAATCAACTTGAATGTCCTCAATAGAGGAATGGTTTAATAAGTTGTCTTTCACTCAAACCATTGCATTTTACATAACTAGTTTAAAAAGTGTGTTAAGTCTATACCAGACGATGTGGAAAACATTTCTCTGAAATGTTTCTAAGTGAGAAAAACTACGTGCAGTAAAGAGTAAAATAGTGCCCCTATATGTTTTTATGCATACATATGTATGTTACCTTATTTATGAACATAGACAAAGATATGCAAAGATTCACACCAGGCTTTTAACACTGCTTATCCAGTGGAGGAGTGGCTAATGAAGTGTAAAAATCCTATAGATGTACAGTCTTTCTCAATATTTATGTATATGTATGAATATATATATATATATAATTCTCAACATTTATATATAATTGCTTTATGTAAATGCACATGTAAATTACATATGTGTAAAGCCATGTACAAAGAGATAGTTGCTGAAAGTGTGCATATCATAGAGAGTGTTTTGAGTTTTTAGTGTTTAGGGTTCTTTTTTTTAACTCTCTTTCTTGTACTTTGAGTTTTTCAAAATAAAAATTTTACATGATTTTAAGTTTAACATTTTCTAAAGCAAACATTATAGAGCAGGTTAAGGAAATGACCCAGTATCTACAGAATGATTTGATTGTTCAGTCCTCCAGCAGTTCATCAAACTACATTGAGCAGCAACCGTGACATTGTGTCAGGTGTGTTAAAGTGGTTGGGATTACAGAGATGAATGAAATATGCACCTTCTCGTTGTATATTACAACAAGACAAACATATAAATGAACCATTCTAATACAATATGGCTATTGCTTTAATATAAGAATTTGTAGGACCATAGGGGCAATGAACTCTGCAGGCATTGGTGGTAGAGAGGCTTCAGAGGGAAAGAACCATTTGAGCTTAGCCTTAAAGACTGAGGATGCTTTCATCACTCACCAGCCTTAGGTGGGGAAGGGAAAGCAATCCCTTCAAAGAGGAAGGAATCAACATCTAGTCCTATTTCATTCATCAAGAATGTGGAGGAGGAAGTAAACAGTTTATTATTTATAGTCTCAAATGATGGTAATGTGTGGAAGATGGGCAAATGGAACAAGAGACTTTGGAAGAGTCCTGATCAGGAACTAATAAAATGAGAACCTGCTTTGAAACATGCAAGCAGGTTTTTCTGAGGGAAGAAGAACTCTAAGCTGCGTTTAATGAAAGGAAGCAACTGTCAAAGCAATCTGACTAAGTTCAGTACATTAGGTTTGCAGTTGGGGAAGAAATATGGGTTGCTGTTCATTTAGGACCTGTGGAAGAGGTTGGAGAAAAGGGGATAGGTATTCAAGCAATGATTCATTAGGTAGAAAGAAGAGAATGTTAGAAATCAGACACTACTGCCACTTACTGAATAAATTCATCATAAGCCATATACAGACACATTATAAAGTATCTCAAGGTACCAGAATGCTTGACCATTGAGGTAAGGTGCCCCAAAATACTGTGTCTTCAAGGAAAACACAAGGGTTCAGTACTCATGGGTTAGCAGCAGTTAACATAAGACACACTAGCTTTTGGGGAGTGGGGGAGAAAGAAGCAAGGATTATGCATGTATGTATTTATATCATAGATGATAACAACAGAAGCCATTTAATCAAATGCTTATTATTGGCCTAATATAATGTCAGGTGTTTTACATAAATTACCTCATTTAATCCCAGCATGGCTCTAAGATCTAGATACATGTTCCTATCATTCCCTTTTTACAGATGAGGAAACTAAGTCTTACAGGAGTTAAAAAACGTACTCAAGGTCAAATAGCTTTTAGGTGGTGAAGCTGTAAATTGAGATCGGACTTTAAATCCTATGCTCCCAACTGCTCAACTAGACACTAAGTTATATTCCCCCTGCTAAACCCTAGTCCCAGCCATCATCATATCACACCTGTATTGTCCCAACAGCCTGTCACCCCTCTGGTCCTACACAGTTCACAACATCCAGTGAACTTTCTAAAACATACATCAGACGACATCACTTTCCTTTATCAAACCATCCAGTGGCCCTCCACTGCACGTAAGATAAAATCCAAGTTCTTACCCTGCAGGTCCCTATGTGACCACTTCTCTGCCAGCCTCTCCAGTCTCGGTCATCAATCTCCGCTCTGCCCCTCTCTGACTGCACTCCAGTCACTCACCCTTCTGCTCTTCCTCAACACACTCTTCTCGTTCTGGCCTCACGGCATTGCTACTTGCTAGTCTACCTAAAATGCTCTTCTTCAAAGTCTTCACACAGCTGACTCGACCTCATTATTCAGATCTTGATTCAAATATCAGCTCTTTAGAGAAGGTTCCCCACACCAACAACAAGAACGACCCCTTTGCCCATGAAAACAGAAGTTACTTGAGGACAGGAACTATTGATTTCATGTTCTTCACTCTAATTCCAGAACCAAGAGTAATATCTGACACCTACTAGGCACTCAGGACATATTTCTTTCCTGAAATACTGGTATCTTTTTTAAAGTGTCATACTCATATGCCTATGAGTATATCTACATATATATATATATATATATATATATATATATATATATATATATATATATATATTTATTTATGGATATGTGAGCTTGTTGTCACCTCACAGAAGTGGAATGTACATCCCTCACCCAAAATTTGGTTTGAATGTCAAGACTAATGATGCCACACATATACCAAGAAGGTATGAAAAGGATTATTACTCACATAATGAGTTATGCATCAAAAATTCAGTTAGACCAAAAAAAGAAAAAAGAAAAAAACTGGTAACTGTGAAGTGTTGGGTAATTAGATGGTTGTGATTCTTTCATTCTATAGATATAGGAATAGATATAGAAATAATCTAAACTTCAACTTCTACACCTTAAGTATATAAAATTTTTATTTATCCATTATACCTCAATAAAACTGAAAAAATGGGATCAGTCTCAATGACAACTTACCCATGGTGTTTGTCTGATAACTAAAACATTGCGTGGTTTATTTAATTTAATTTGGACTTGTTTATGTAAGCCATTATGGCACCTGCAGCATGAGACCAATAAGAAAGGTGAACGTTCCATTGAATATCTAGTACTATCAAGAGCTAGTACTATATATTCTGAGAAGTGAAATGAGTGCCTTAGTCTCTCTATCAATGTGCAGAACTTCAAAGAAGGTAAAGAGTGCTATGGTGAGACATTGTATTGTGGCTTTAATATGTGCAGAAGATGTGTGACCTTGATTTATATTTTGGGTATCCGTGAGGCAAGAGATTCTATGAGTTCTTTACCCCAAATGAGGCAACCTTGGAGAAGGAATTGTTTTCATTGGCCAGAACAGATGGTCAGACCGCTGGCAGTGGCCCAAAGATCTATAAAAATGTGAAGATGAGGCCAATTGTTGGCTAAGACATGGCCAAGTGCTCAGATAACTGGCTAAAGTTTAGCCAACTGAGCTGATCCTGTGTCCTGTCCTTTATCAGGAACATTCTGATGAAGAGATGAAAAGCAGCAAGAGTCAAGCAAGCTCCATTAAGTGTGACAGTGGCAATGCCATTGGGTAAGTGAATGAACCCCCTTTGGTATTCACTGTGTTGAGCCTAAGGGGCTCCCCAGGTATCCAAGTGTTCTAAAAGATGACCTCCTCTAGCACTGTGGCATCCGGCAAGGGATCCAGCACAGGGGACGTTACCCTCTCCTGAAAGTAGGGTATGCAGAGAGCCCAGGTTCAGCTCCATCCTGTAGCAAGGAGGCCTCACTAGCTGTGCTGGGCTTGCAGGGTGCTGTTTCCATGATCAAAGGCCTAACGGGCAGCTGTATACTGAGGGTCACAGGTTCAGGACCTGAGATAGTCTATATTTCCAGGAAAGTCCAGTATGTACCCACCAATTGCTACACTAAAGGCATACAGCATTGGGCCAAGGAAGATAGTTCCTTGTATCAGAAGCCCATGCAACTAACGGCCATCACTGATGGTAGACGGACTCCAAGATATATGAGAGAAGGTTGCTAAAGCTCCCACAGTGAAGGAATCCCGGGGGGCCGTAATAGGAATGCCTGTTCTATGGCCATTCAGGCAGATTCTAGTATCTTTTTACAGGGGGTCTCATTCAAGTTGGGCCTATTTGCAAGTTACAGAACAAAAAAAAAGCTTTGTAAATGAGGAGTGTTGCCTCCAGAATCTAAACATGTCGAAAACATGTAGGGCTTGTTTTAACAATGTGGGTCCTAAGAAGACTAAAAGCTGTTTCTTGACACTGTCAGGACTGGAGAAAGCCCTCAACTTACTAAATTATTTTCAGGAGCTTAACTGAAGTGGTGGGGCCCTGTACTATGGGTCTCATGTGAATCTCCTCAAAGGAGGGTGTCATTAGTGTGATGTCATAACTGTGTACCCGAAAAAAGTTAGAGCTGGTTAAAATATTGCCTGTGAAGACTATGTGAGATGGCAGGCGTGGAGACTGAGCCCATTGAGTACCCAGGTGAAGGTGCATTGTGTCCCTTTAAAGGTGAAGGTTAACTGCAGCTGAGAGGTTGTTGAACTAGGCACTGAATAGAACATGCTAGCCAAATACTTTGCTCTAACTGCAAAGTATTTACCAGTTACTTATTTATTATTGGGTGGAATCAGTCATTTCAATAGGTGGGGCCATGACGCCAAGGGTACGAATTCACACTGAGGCACCGGTCCTGTTTTGCCGGGTTTAAGAACAAGTAAAACTTGGCTGTTAAATGCAGCAGAAGTGGGGATAACCACACCTTCTCTAAATAGGTCTTATATACTGGGTTTCAATCTGTGAAAACCGTGCTTTCATTTAGATTGAACCTTTTCTTAAACACTGAGGTGAAAGGTATTATTTTAACTAGGGGGAAAGGTCCATAGGGTCCCATAGTTTTCAAGCTGATTATAAGGGCCAGAGACTTAACTTGATTACTTATTGGGTCAGGTTCTCCACGTGCACTAGAGGATATTTTAGGGTAATGGATGTCTTGGCTATGGAAAAGTTAGGCACGGAAATAATTTGGATGGTTCAGGTTAGGCATATCTGTTTCTATTTTATGTTCACCTACTCCCTGGCTGGGAGTGGATGAACATAAAGTGTGGCCAGATGTGGGCCAGAAGGGGAAGGGGAATTAATGAGGCTTCAAAACTGTCCATTGTCAAACATCAAAAGTGGAATCAGATGATGACACACACTGCCACCACCCATACAGCACCCCTCTCCCCATCTGGGACCTCCCAAACACACACGGAAACACCAAGTCCATTTCCTCCTCACCAGCAGGATAAAGTGTTCAGGAAGAAATCTGTCTTCAGAGCTCAGTCCTCAACCAGTCCTTACTCCCGGTGTCTGGCTAACTATGGACTGGCTGGTCTGGGCCCCAAACTGGCAGGATACTACCTCCCTCCCTTCTCACACGCCTGCCCCTTCCTGCCTTCCTTCAGTCCCCATCACCGAAGAACAGACAGAGATACACACACATCTTTCTACAACAGCTTGTACATCAATAGCTGAGGGCTTTTTTATTTGGTCTCTACACAGGTGACCATGTCTCCAGTGCTTTCTCTGGAGAGACAACAGAGACAGCAAGGTCTCAGTCACCTGATAGACCCAGGGCAGCACTTTATGAACTGCTGGAAGAGCCCTCTGGGACGTTTTCATCCTCCTCTGGCTCTTTAGTCATTGTTGTACTCCGCCAGTAATAGAATGCTAGCATCTTTGACTTTTTCTGTGTAGAACCTCTTACCGAATTCTGACGGTGGACTGATTTTCTTAACTCGACCACCTCCTGAATCTGGTCGGAAAACAAAGTGATACAGAAAGATATTGATTTGGGGAAAGAGGATGGGAAGGAGAACTTTGAGAGAATGGGTGTGGATTGAGAAGGGGTTTGTGCCAGGGAAGGGCTGGGTAAGTCTTGGGTGGGGGATGAAGAGGAGGCACGTGAGTCGGGTAATCTGACCTCTTCCATCTTATAGCCCTGGAGTGGAGAATTCATTCTCTGCCTTGTGCGTTGGCCCCCCGGTGTTTGTTGCTCTGACCTCTCGGTGTTTCTCCGTGCATCACGGTTAGGCTCCTGGGGGACTGTACTTTCCTCTGCCATGTCAGTAGCAACAGTGTGCTCTACTCCAAGGCTCCTGGCCTCTCTATATATACCCTGCCAGGACAATGAAGAGCCACACCCATCAGCTTTGATTGGTCAGCCAATGGTAGCGCTGGGGTGGCTGTGACATCACAAAGCACTACCCTTGAAGATACGTGGGGGGAGGGGAGGGGTGCAGAGGAGTCTAGGTGCTCTGGTTAGAGAAAGGGAGTGCTTCCTCAACACCCAGTAAAGAGCCTTCCCAAATTGACCTTCCACTCTTCCTCATCTTCTCTGGTTCAATCCTTGTGGTGCACATGTTAGGGAGAAGGTGTTCCCTCCAAACCATTCCACATGGCCACGCCCATTCAGTGTTTAATTCTGTTGTCTCCCAGATCTCATCACCTGGTATTGTGTGGTTTTTAAAAACTTTTTATTTTAGAACAGTTTTAGGTTTACAGAGTAATTGTGAAGATCATATTCATACACTCCACAACAAATTTCCCTTCTTAACATTGTACATTAGTATGGTACAATTGTTCAACTTAGTGAACCAACACTGAAACAGTATTATTAACTAAAGTCTGTACTTCATCAGAATTCCTTTTTTTTTAAATGTTGAGCCTTCTTTTAATTAATTTATTTTTATTTTTGGCTGTGTTGTGTCTTCGTTTCTGTGTGTGGGCTTTCCCTAGTTGTGGCAAGCAGGGGCCACTCGTCATCGTGATGGGCGGGCCTCTCACTGTCGCGGCCTCTCTTGTTGCGGAGCACAGGCTCCAGATGCGCAGGCTCAGCGGCTGTGGCTCACGGGCCTAGTTGCTGTGCGGCATGTGGGATCTTCCCAGATCAGGGCTCGAACCCGTGTCCCCTGAATCATCAGGCAGATTCTCAACCTCTGTGCCACCGTGGAAGCCCCAGATTGCCTTATTTTTTACCTAATATTCTTCTTCTGTCCCAGGATCCCAACCAAGATTCTACATTCTATTTAGTCATTCCTTGTTATAACTTCTTAGTCTCCTCTTGGCTGTGACAGTTTTTTAGACTTCTTGTTTTTGAAGACTTTGACAGTTTGGGGTCTTGTGTTTTGTCTTTTATATTAGGTCTGCAGATGTTATTGCTCTTATAGGTAAAAGTTTTTATAAGTTTCTTCTTCCAGAGAACCTCAAATCAAGTCAGTACCATCAGTGTTATGGACTTCCCCGTGGCAATGGTTGAACTAATCTCTTGGCTTTGTCACAGAGGTGACACAAATGTTTTTCTCTTGAGGTCTGAGGATCAGGATCATTTTTATTTATGACAGAGGCACAGGGGCAGCAGCAGAAGCATTTTGTAAGGTACTAGTGAGTCATTTACTTTTAGAAGTATGACCTCAGCATCCCACATAGTTAACGGCTCTTCCTCCACACGAGTGACCATCCAATGGACCTGTATATTGAACAGACTGTCAGTCTTTCTCCTGAGCTCTATATAGAAAGGGGGCCAACATGTGGTTGAGACACAACCAGTGTTCACATGGTAAGAGTCATTTCTTTGAGGTTAGTATCAGTCGCACCTTAGTTTGGAATTGAAACACGTAATTCAACCTGAGAATCACAAATAGATCCAGGTTGAGACACAGGATTCAGGACTGCTTTAAGGAAGGTCCCAATCCAAGAATCCTTTCACTATATGCCAAGTGGCTAAACTGACTTATGTTGGTCAAAGCTTTAGCAGACACTCAGTAGGACTAACAAATGCAGCACAAAGAAGCAAGTTCAAAGCACAAGCTAGCCAGCAGGCAGTAGCCCAAGTGCCTGTTCACCAGCATAGAGCAGAGCCAGTTAGAAAGCCAAAGCAAGAGAAGAAAGACCCCCGGTGGTAAGGGATAGCACCTTGATGTCCTGCTCACAGGACCAGTTGTTGTAATCACACCACAGAGACAGGATGGACCCTTCAACCCAAATTCGGTTTGGATGTCGAGACTGATAACACATACACCTAGAGAGTATGAAAAACCTTACTACATAAGGAGGCTTTCTGGGGAGAGCAGGGCAGGCTCTCAAGCAGGTTCAAGAATGGCTTGAGAGAGCAGAAGAAGGAGACTGGCTTGGCTTTTATGGTGGTGAGGGGATGACGCTGGAGTGTTCCCACACACAGGTCAGGTTTTGCACAGCCTGAACTTCCTCCTGGCCCACAGAAGAGAGAGTACCTGAGCTTTCTTATCCGATCTAGGGAAGCAGGGGAAGAGGCAGTGGTAGGGCTCTTTTATAGAATAATGTTGTGTAAATGCAAGGTGTTTAGCACAGTTTAGAATTCTCATAACCATTATAACCACACTTATATTGTTTTCAGTTAAACTACGTTTCACTAGATTAGTATTTCCCAAATTATGGTCCTTTAAATATTATTTAAGGTGGCTTAGAATAATCTTGGTTCATCACAGAGAAACTGTGTAGAAAGAGAAAAGACTGCTAGCCTCAGGAGGTCTGACACACTGGTCACAAAAGAGCAGACTTCATTGTACTATCTGCTGAATTATGAGGGGTTTCTAACATGTTTCCCATCCTGGGTGACTACTGTAGCACCCAAAGACTGTAATAATAATTACCGAAACTAACATTTATTGACTACTAACTCTATGTAGGAATTATGCTAAATACCCATATACATATTTAATCCTCGTCACAACCCTATTGAGGTAAGTGGCAAAAGAGTGGTTTCTGTCATTTCTGCCAGGACATCTCCATTCCAATTGCAGAAGCAGAAAAGAGCATATAGGAGGGCACATGGGAATATTTATGGGCCAGGCTCAAAAGGGGTATGCATTACTCCTGCTCACATTTCCTTGGGAAAAACTCACATGGCCACATCTAACTACAAGAGAAAATGAGAAATGTAGTCTACCTGGTAGAAGAGGAGAACTTAAATGTTGGAGATAAGCTAGCAATCTCTGTCTCCACCATCTTGTTCATCACTCTCCCCAGTATTTACAGTAGAGCCTGGCACATAGTAGGTGGCCATGAATATTTCTGTTGAATGAATGGGTTTCAACTTTTTTGGTCAGTTATGGGGATCAACAGCATATAGAACTTGGTTAAGCAATGGTTTCCTAGATATGACACAAAAAGCACAAGCAACAAAGAAAGAGTAAATTGGACTATATCAAAATTTTAAAATGTTTTCTTCTGCAAAAAAATACCATGAAGAAAGCAAAAAGGCACACCAAAGAGAGATCCTGGCAAATCATATATTTAATAAAAGTGTAGTATCCAGAATACAGAAAGAACTCTTACAACTCAACAACAAAAATACAAACAACCCAACTGAAAATCAGGTAAAGGACTTAAATAGACATTGTGCTAATGAAGATATACAAATAGCCAACAAACATATGAAAATATGCTCAATACCATTAGTCGTGAGGGAAATGCAAATCAAAACCATGATGAGATGCCACTTCAAACCCACTAGGAAGGCTATAACTTTTTTAAAAAGAAAATAACAAGTATTGACAAGGATGTAGAGAAAGTGAAACACTCATACACGTCTGGTGGGAACATAAAATGATACAGGTTCTGTGGAAAACATTTTGGCAGTTACTCAACAAGTTAAACATAGACTTGCCATATTACCCAGTAACTCTACTCCTAGGTATATAATGAAAAGAGTTGAAAAGGAGGGAACAACAGCAACAACAACAACAACAAAAAAAAACAGGTGAATTGAGCAACACAAAAGCAAAGGGCAGATAATGTTTCAAGAAGTAAAAAATGGTCAACTTTATTAAATACTTTTACAGGTAATATAGGGACAGACAAATGACGATTGAACTTGTTAGTAGAGAGGTCATTGGTAAATTTGATAAGAAGGAAATTGAAAGAGTGGAATATATTTTAATATAAACCTGGATGTGTATTAAGGAGAAAATGTGAGATCAGAAAGTGAGGGGCGGATAGACAATTTCTTTTGCGAGTTTTGGTGCTAAGGGGAGGAGAAATATGGGACTATAGCTGGAGGGGGATTTGGTATTAAGAGAGTGTATTTTTAAGAGGGTAGATTCTAGAATGCATCTAGCCAATATAAATGACTGAATGAAACTGACGACATAAAAATCCAAATGGATAATTGCAGAAGAAAAAATATTGAGAAAGCAAGAGGGGTATTCAGAGCACTAGTAGATGGGATCGGTAGCAAATGTGGAAATCTTGGCTTTCCATGAGAATGAGTAATATTTATAGATTCTACAGTGGAGAAGGAAACGATTATGGTATGATTACAAATGCAGGTAAGATGGTAGATTTGGTGGGGAAATATAAAAGAATTTTCTCTTGACTCTTCAGTTTTCTCAGTGAAGGATGAGATAAGGGCATAAAATAACAAGAGTGAGGGTAGGGTTTTGAGAAATTGAGGGGAAGATAAAGTATTGGATATTCATTTTGTGTAATGGAAATGGGTGTATAATATGGAAGGATTGATCATTTAAGATATGTGGTCAAGAATTTAAGGTGTGATCAGTTAGCTTTGTCTTGTAAATTTCTACAGCAACATCCATCACTTGTATATAGGAACAAAGCAGGTAGATAGCTAAATTTAACAAGGGTTGTGGTTTTGCCAGGGAAGTACTAGGGTGGAAAAGTGAGTAGGGAGATGAAGGTTGATGAAAGTAAGTGATACTCATGATAAATTGGTAAGCAATGAGGAAATGCGAAAAGAGAAATGTGGCTGATGCTGAAAAGTAGTAGAATTCACAGATTGGAGTTCAAAATTGAAGAATTTTTAGATTTGGGTGTGTGAAGGTGTGTATACCTGCACGTGAGGGAGGTATTTTGCTAGGAAAGATAATCAGTTGTAGCCCAAGAGATGTATGTTATAAAATCAGGATTTCAGAGTTGCTGTAATTTTTGAGAATGTCAATGTCTAGTGCATGAGCATTAGAGTGAGTGGCTTAAGTATGATGGAAGAAAAATACCATTGGAATTGAGGGCATGAAAGGTTTGCAAAGCCAAAAATGCTGGATGAATATCCACATAGATGACAGATGTTGAAGTTGCCAAGATGGTGGCAGTACTAAAAGTGGAGAAGAAGACTCAGGAAAGTGTCTAATGAATGAAGGTAAAGAAATAGATGGCGTAGCACATGATATTATCTAATAGCAAGAACTACAAATGAGCTCTGAATTTTGAAAGAGAAAGGAGCAGAAATGGTTTGAAAGTGACAGTGAGTCGACTCCTTGGGGTATGTGAGGAAAACTAACGTTTGCTCAAGAGGACTGCAGGGGAAGTGATTTCCTCAAGGCACAGCCATATTCCAGTCATAAAACAGAGATTAAGGGAACACGGAGAGAACAACTTGAAGCTACTGGGGAGTTTCTTAATGATAGACTATGAGTTACAGAGGGCAGGAAAGAAGCGCTCATGAAGTTGGGGAGAGGGTTGGGTCCAATTCCGTCAAGTGCAGAGCAATACGTGAATAAGGGTCTAGTTAATGATGGATAATCTGCAGGGTGGTGACTTAAGTAAAAGTGATAAGACAAGATGGACCTTGTGACTGCACGGCAGATTGGGAGGTGAGTAAAGCCCTCCAGACTACAGATTGCTTAATCTAGGCTGACCTAGAACTAAGAAGAATCCAGAAATCCCACTGAAACCTGTTTCCTCTAAATATCATGTATCCTGTATGATGATCCAGCATTTCAAAGATAGACTAGTAAGGACATCTAAGAGGGTAGGCTTGAAAGGAAACTAGTGTGTTTGCTCAAGAGTGTGAGTGTGTATGAAAAATATCAACAGCAAATTCTAATGTCAGAGGGTTGCTACTATAGGCTTATGGAGCCATGCACTATTCTTGGACAACACAAGGTGCCTGCACAGATGTGGCCCAGATGCAAGCACCAACACTTACTGGGCACCTGCAAAGCCAAAGCTGGGGAAGATGGAAGGCCAAGTGGAAGTGGTATTTTCCCAAGACAGGAATGTATTTACTTAGGCTTCCTAAATGGCAGGTGGACAAAAAATGGAAGAAAGGAAATTAAGCTTCTTTTTGCCTAACATCTCTCCTCAGGAGGAAGTACTTGGAGTTGTATTTCCTACATAAATTCCCCTGCTAAAACTCCAGGGAGCTCATCAGTGGGCAGATGTTCCCACCTAAGTATGGTTACCAGCAAACATTTATTCAAAATCATGGCTGCATCTGGCTCACATTAGAAGGGTTCTCTTTGTCATTGTCTTTTAAAAGAACAATTCCCCATGCTTATAAATCCAGACTCAGAACATCAATTCAACCAACCTCAGGAGCCCTGTGGCTACACCTTCCTGCTGGGAATCAGCATGGTCCCCAGACAATCAATTTCAGGAGTATTACCAAAGTGTTTTCATTTTCAGTGTTTATCCACTGGAATGTCTACGAGTGAAGAATAGACAGGGCAATACAATCCTAAGATTCAATTTCTTTCATCAAATACAAACTGTGTATATGAGCATCAAGGCAAGAGGATGGAGGACTTTAACTGAAATTCCAATAGATATCTAAGTGCAAATCCTGGAACCATCCCATGCTAGCATTGTGAGTTAGGATAGGTACTTAACCACTCTGAGCCTGTTTTCTGATCTCTAAAAAAAAAATAGAAGGATAATATCTCATACAGCTGTTGCAAAGATCAACTCAAATAATTCATGTACAGAATATAGCACAACAACCTACAGAATGGGAGAAAATATTTGTAAATCGTGTATCTGATAAGGGATTTTTATTCAGAATATATAAAGAACTCTTACATGCCTGTGATAAGAAGGTAAATAACCCAACTTTTAAAATGGGCAGAAGATCTAAATAGACATTTCTGCAAGGAAGATATACAAATGGCCAGCAAGCACATTAGAGACGCTTGACATCATTATTCATCAGGAAAACACAAATGAAAACCACAGAAAGATACCATTTCATACCCATGCGGATGGCTAGAATCCAAAAGTCAGATAATCATAACTGTTGGTGGGGATTTAGAGAAATCAGAACCATCTTACACTGTTAGTGAGAATGTAAAATGGTATACCTGCTTTGGAAAAGTTTGGTAGGTTCTCAGAGGGTGAAACAGTGTTACTGTATGACCTACTTGTAGGTATATTCCCAAGATAAATGCAAATATATGTCCATACAAAAACTTGTACATAAATATTCATAGCAGCAATATTCATAATACCCAAAGATGGAAACAACCCAAATGCCCATCAACTGACCAGTGGACAAACAAAATGTGGCAAATCCATACAACAGAATACTATTCAGACATCAAAAGGAATGAAGAACTAATATATGCTACAATATGGCTGAACCTTAAAAACATTATGCTAAGTGAAAGAAGTCAGTCACAAAAGACCACATATTATGTGATTCTATTCATATGAAATGCTCAGAACAGGCAAATCTATAGCTACAAAATAGATCAATAATTGCTTAAGGCTGAGGCAGAAGTTGTTGGGAGCATAGGGGATTCACAGCTACAAGATACGAGGGTTTCTTTTTGAGGTGTTGAAAACGTTCTAAAATAGACTGGAGGGAACTTCAAGACGTCGGAAGAGTAAGACGTGGAGATCACCTTCCTCCCCACAGAAGCATCAGAAATATATCTACACATGGAACTGCTCCTATAGAACACCCACTGAACGCTGGCAGAAGACCTCAGACCTCCCAAAAGGCAAGAAACTCCCCAGGTAGCTGGGTAGGGCAAAAGAAATAAAGAAAATGTAGAGACAAAAGAATAGGAACGGGACCTGCACCAGTGGGAGGGAGCCTGAAGGAGGAAAGGTTTCCACACACTAGAAGCCCCTTCACTGGCGGAGACTACAGGTGGCGGACGGGGGCAGCTTCGGAGCCACGGAGGAGAGCGCAGCAACAGGGGTGCGGAGGGCAAAGCGGAGAGGTTCAAGCACGGAGCATCGGTGCCGACCAGTACTCACCAGCCCGCGAGGCTTGTCTGCTCACCTGCCGGGACGGGTGGGGGCTGGGAGCTGAGGCTTGGGCTTCGGTCTGAGCGCAGGCAGAGGACTGGCAGTGTGAACACAGCCTGAAGGGGTTAGTACGCCACGTCTAGCCAGGAGGGAGTCCAGGAAAAGTCTGGAGCTGCCGCAAAGGCAAGAGACTTTTTCTTCCCTCTGTGATTCCTGGTGCACGAGCAGAGGGGATACAGAGCGCCGCCTAAAGGAGCTCCAGCGATGGACGCGAGGCGCAGCTAGGAGCGCAGACACCAGAGATGGGCATGAGATGCTAAGGCTGCTGCTGCCGCCACCAAGAACCCTGTGTGCGAGCACAGGTCACTATCCACACCTCCCTTCAGGGAGCCTGTGCAGCCCGCCACTGCCAGTGTCCCGTGATCCAGGGACGACTTCCCCGGGAGAACGCACGGCGTGCCTCGGGCTGGTGCAACGTCACGCCGGCCTCTGTCACTGCAGGCTCACCCTGCCTCCGTACCCCTCCCTCCTCCAGGCCTGAGCGAGCCAGAGCCCCCAAAGCAGCGGCTCCTATAACCCCATCCTGTCTGTGCGAAGAACAGACGCTCTCAGGAGACCTACACGCAGAGGCGGGGTCAAATCCAAAGCTGAACCCCGGGAGCTGTGCGAACAAAGAAGAGAAAGGGAAATCTCGCCCAGCAGCCTCAGGAGCAGCGGATTAAATCTCCACAATCAACTTGATGTACCCGGCATCGGTGGAACACCTGAATAGACAACGAATCATCCCAAATGGAGGAGGTGGACTTTGGGAGCAACGCTATTTATACATTTTTTCCCTTTTTCTCTTTTTGTGAGTGTGTATGCGTATGCTTCTGTGTGTGATTTTGTCTGTATATTTTGGCACTTACCGTTTGTCCTAGGGTTCTGTCTGTCCGTTTTTTGTTTTTTTTTAGTATACTTTTCAGCGCTTGATATCATTGGTGAATTGGTTTCTTCGTCTGGTTTTTCTCTTCTTTTTCGTTTTTTTAATTACTTAAAAAATTTAATAATAAATATTTGTTCTTTATTTTAATAACTTTAATAATTTAATTTAATTTAATTTTACATTTTTCTTTCTTTCTTTCTTTATTTATTTATTTATTTATTTATTTATTTATTTATTTATTTCTCCCTTTTATTCTGAGCCGTGTGCGTGACAGACTCTTGGTGCTCCAGCCAAGCATCAGGGCTGTTCCTCTGACGTGGCAGTGGCAAGTTCAGGATATTGGTCCACCACAGACCTCCCAGCTCCACGTAATATCAAACGGTGAAAATCTCCCAGAGATCTCCATCTCAACACCAAGACCCAGCTCCACTAAATGACCAGCAAGCTACGGTGCTGGATACCTTATGCCAAACAACTACCAAGAAAGGAACACAACTCCACCCAATAGCAGAGAGGCTGCCTAAAATCATAGTAAGGTCACAGACACCCAAAAACACACCACCAGACATGGACCTGCCTAGCAAAAAGAAAAGATCCAGCCTCATTGACCAGAACACAGGCACTAGTCCCCTCCACCAGGAAGCCTACACAACCCACTGAACCAACCTTAGCCACTGGGGACAGACACCAAAAACAACGGGAACTACGAACCTGCAGCCTGTGAAAAGGAGACCCCAAACACAGTAAGATAAGCAAAATGAAAAGACAGAAAATCACACAGCAGATGAAGGAGCAAGGTAAAAACGCACCAGACCTAACAAATGAAGAGGAAATAGGCAGTCTACCTGAAAAAGTATTCAGAATAATGATAGTAAAGATGATCCAAAATCTTGGAAATAGAATGGAGAAAATACAAGAAAAGTTTCACAAGGACCTAGAAGAACTAAAGAGCAAACAAACAATCATGAACAACACAATAAATGAAATTACATATCCTCTAGAAGGGATCAATAGCAGAATAAATGAGGCAGAAGAACGGATAAGTGACCTGGAAGATAAAATAGTGGGAATAACTACTGGAGAGCAGAATAAAGAAAAAAGAATGAAAAGAATTGAGGACAGTCTCAGAGACCTCTGGGACACGATTAAACGTACCAACATTCAAATTATAGGGGTTCCCAAAGAAAAAGAGAAAAAGAAAGGGACTGAGAAAATATTTGAAGAGATTATAGTTGAAAACTTCCCTAATATGGGAAAGGGAATAGTTAATCAAGTCCAGGAAGCACAGAGAGTCCCATACAGGATAAATCCAAGGAGAAACACGCCAAGACACATAGTAGTCAAACTATCAAAAAGTAAATACAAAGAAAAAATATTAAAAGCAGCAAGGGAAAAACAACAAATAACGTAGAAGGGAATCCCCATAAGGTTAACAGCTGATCTTTGAGCAGAAATTCTGCAAACCAGAAGGGAGGGGCAGGACATATTTAACGTGATGAAAGGGAAAGACCTACAACCAAGATTACTCTACCCAGCAAGGATCTCATTCAGATTTGACAGAGAAATTAAAACCTTTACAGACAAGCAAAAGCTAAGAGAATTCAGCAGAACCAAACCAGCTTTACAGCAAATGCTAAACCAACTTCTCCAGGCAGGAAACACAAGAGAAGGAAAAGACTTACAATAACAAATGCAAAACATTTAAGAAAATGGTAATAGGAGCATACATATCGATAATTACCTTAAATGTAAATGGATTAAATGCTCCCACCAAAAGACCAGACTGGCTGAATGGATACAAAAACAAGACCCGTATATATGCTGTCAACAAGAGACCCACTTCAGACCTAGGGAAACATACAGACTGAAAGTGAGAGGATGGAAAAAGATATTCCATGCAAATGAAAATCAAAAGAAAGCTGGAGTAGCAATTCTCATATCAGACAAAATAGACTTTAAAATAATGACTTACAAGGGACAAAGCAGGACACTACATAATGATCAAGGGATCGATCCAAGAAGAAGATATAACACTTGTAAATATTTATGCACCCAACATAGGAGCACCTCAATACATAAGACAAATGCTAACAGCCATAAAAGGGGAAATCGACAGTAACACAATCATAGTAGGCGACTTTAACACCCCACTTTCAACAATGGACAGATCATCCAAAATGAAAAAAAAAATAAGGAAACACAACTTTAAATGATACATTAAACAATAAGGACTTAATTGATATTTATAGGACATTCCATCCAAAAACGTCCAGAGATAAACCCATGTACACATGGTCACCTTATCTTGATAAAGGAGGCTAGAGTATACAATGGAGGAAAGACAGCCTCTTCAATAAGTGGTGCTGGGAAAACTGGACAGCTACATGGAAAAGAATGAAATTAGAACACTCCCTAATGCCATACACAAAAATAAACTCAAAATGGATTAAAGACCTTAATGTAAGGCCAGACACACTAAAACTCTTAGAGGAAATAAAAGAAGAACACTCTTTTGAGATAAATCACAGTAAGATCTTGTTTGACCCACCTCCTAAAGAAATGGAAACAAAACTAAAAATAAACAAATGGGACCGAGTGAAACTTAAAAGCTTTTGCACAGCAAAGGAAACCATAAACAAGATGAAAAGACAACCCTCAGAATGGGAGAAAATATTTGCAAACGAAGCAACTGACAAAGGATTAGTCTCCAAAATTTACAAGCAGCTCATGCAGCTCAATATCAAAAACACAAACCACCCAATCCAAAAATGGGCAGAAGACCTAAATAGACATTTTTCCAAAGAAGATACACAGATTGCCAACAAACACATGAAAGAATGCTCAACGTCGTTAATCATTAGAGAAATGCAAATCAAAACTACAATGCGGTATCATCTCACACCGGTCAGAATGGCCATCATCAAAAAATCTACAAACAATAAATGGACAACCTGGAAGAAATGGACAAATTCTTAGAGAAGGTGTGGAGAAAAGGGAACCCTCATACACTGTTGATGGGAATGTAAATTGATACAGTCACTAAGGAGAACAGTATGGAGGTTCCCTAAAAAACTAAAAATAGAACTACCATACGACCCAGCAATCCCACTATGGGGCATATATCCTGAGAAAACCATAATTCAAAAAGAGTCATGTACCACAATGTTCATTACAGCTCTATTTACAATAGCCAGGACTTGGAAGGAACCTAAGTGTCCATCAACAGATGAATGGATAAAGAAGATGTGACACATGTATACAATGGAATATTACTCAGCCATAAAAAGGAACGAAACTGAGTTATTTGTAGTGAGGTGGATGGACACAGAGTCTGTCATACAGAGTGAAGTAAGTCAGAAAGAGAAAAACAAATACCGTATCCTAACACATATATATGGAATCTTTAAAAAAATATGGTCATGAGGAACCTAGGGGCAAGACGGGAAAAAAGACGCAGACCTGGGCTTCCTTGGTGGTGTACTGGTTGAGAATCCGCCTGCCGATGCAGGGGACACGGGTTCGTGCCCCGGTCTGGGAGGATCCCACATGCCACGGAGAGGCTGGGCCCGTGAGCCATGGCCAGTGAGCCTGCGCTTCCGGAACCTGTGCTCCACAACTGGAGAGGTCACAACAGTGAGTGGCCCGCGTACCGAAAAAAAAAAAAAATGTCGCAGACCTACTAGAGAATGGACTTGAGGACACGGGGAGGGGGAAGGGTAAGCTGGGACAAAGTGAGAGAGTGGCATGGACATATATACACTACCAAATGTAAAACAGATAGCTAGTGGGAAGCAGCCACATAGCACAGGGAAATCAGCTCAGTGCTTTTTGACCACCTAGAGGGGTGGGATAGGGAGGGTGGGAGGGAGGGAGATGCAAGAGGGAGGGGATATGGGTATATACATATATGTATAGCTGATTCACTTTGTTATAGAGCAGAAACTATTACACCATTGTAAAGCAATCATACTCCAGTAAAGATGTTAAAAAAAAAGTGTGTTTGTTCAAAATAAATAAATAAATAACTTTCCTAACTGCTTAGGAAAGTTATTTCTCCTTCCTATGAAATGAAAAATGATGTATAAGGGCACTTAGTATTGACTATAAATTCCAGTTCTGTCAGTGATGGTATCTGGCGCATGAGGGGCACCCAAGTTAGGGAGCTTTTGGTTAATTTCCCTGGGCCATATAGAGCAAAGTGTTCTCTCAAATACTCTCTGGAAATTCGGAGCCTCAAATATGTTTGCCACCTTCCCCCAAGTCATCATATTTATTAACATCCTTGTCTTATTTTTCTAGAAGCAGGAGCTTCTAGCAGATCTTTTCCCTTTGTGAAAGGATGTATTTCTGTGTGAGGTGGATCAAGGCCGCCTTAGTCTGTCCTCTAATGTTCACCTCAGTAGCACTTTACCTGGTTGATAATATCTTTGAGGCCAACTTCCTGTAATGTTTTTCTTTTTCTTTTCTTTTTTTTACCTTAGGAGCACTGTATAATAAAAACTCCATTAAAGATGCAAAACCAAAGTGAGCCATGAAGCAAGACACGATGGGGCCTATCAGCATTCCTAAGCGTGTTCAAGGCGAAAGCATTTCAGAGGGAGTTAAACAACAGTCATTATAGCTATCTTTGTTGACCTCTGAATCTATATGCCAGTCACTGTGTTTGACATACATTAATTCTCATAAAACTTCTGTCATGTTGACATTATTATCTCCCTTTTACAAATGGGGAAAGAGGTTCACATAAATTAAATGACTTTCTCAGGGCAACAGCTAGTAAGTTTCAGGGCTGGATTTGTATCCAAAATAAAGTGGGCTTTGTTTGGTTTTTTGACTCTATTTTCTTTTTAGTACTACTGCATACATTTATTATTTATATGTATTAAAAAGGATAAAATAAGTTTGGACTCCTCTCTCACACAACATGAAGTTCTGTATGATCTAAAGATAAAAATGTTGAAGTAAAATATATATATTATGGAAAACGTATGCATAATCTAGGAGTCAAGAAAAATTTCTGTGCAAGCTGGAAAACCTAGACATTCTAGAGAAATGACTGACATATTTGAGTGCTTAAAACTTAAAATGTAATCATATGGCAAACGTAAAGGCAAATAAAACCAGAAGACAAATAATACAGGAACATATATTTGTAAGACACATGACAGATAAAGGGTTCAATATCCAACATATAAAAAATTTCCCACACATTAATAAGAAAAGACAAACACCCTAATTGAAAGTGGTTAAAAAGGGTAAAAAGGGCTGTTCAAGGAGGCAGAAAACCCCCTTGCCAATAAACAAGTGAAATTACTCAACTTTACTAGCAATCAGGCGTATTGAAATTAAATTAACAAGGAAATATCACTTTAAGACCATTAAACATGTTATCACACATTGCTGGAGTTTTGTGGAGGTTAATATGTTATCTCATACATTTGCCGAGGGAAATGTGCAGTATATTAAAGCCATTTGGAAGTCAATCTGGCAACCCCTATTAAAATTAAGAATTTACATAAACTTTAACTTAGCAATTCCATTTCCGGGGCCCCCTTCCATAGAAGATAAAAGCACGGGTATATAACAGTGAATATGAACAAGATAAAATTTACGTATATATTGAGATTAATTGCAACGTTTTTTCTAGTAGCCAAAAAACTGGAATCAACTTGAATGTCCTCAATAGAGGAATGGTTTAATAAGTTGTCTTTCACTCAAACCATTGCATTTTACATAACTAGTTTAAAAAGTGTGTTAAGTCTATACCAGACGATGTGGAAAACATTTCTCTGAAATGTTTCTAAGTGAGAAAAACTACGTGCAGTAAAGAGTAAAATAGTGCCCCTATATGTTTTTATGCATACATATGTATGTTACTTTATTTATGAACATAGACAAAGATATGCAAAGATTCACACCAGGCTTTTAACACTGCTTATCCAGTGGAGGAGTGGCTAATGAAGTGTAAAAATCCTATTGATGTACAGGCTTTCTCAATATTTATGTATATGTATGAATATATATATATATAATTCTCAACATTTATATATAATTGCTTTATGTAAATGCACATGTAAATTACATATGTGTAAAGCCATGTACAAAGAGATAGTTGCTGAAAGTGTGCATATCATAGAGAGTGTTTTGAGTTTTTAGTGTTTAGGGTTCTTTTCTTTTAACTTTCTTTCTTGTACTTTGAGTTTTTCAAAATAAAAATTTTACATGATTTTCAGTTTAACATTTTCTAAAGCAAACATTATAGAGCAGGTTAAGGAAATGACCCAGTATCTACAGAATGATTTGTTTGTTCAGTCCTCCAGCAGTTCATCAAACTACATTGAGCAGCAACCGTGACATTGTGTCAGGTGTGTTAAAGTGGTTGGGATTACAGAGATGAATGAAATATGCTCCTTCTTGTTGTATATTACAACAAGACAAACATATAAATGAACCATTCTAATACAATATGGCTATTGCTTTAATATAAGAATTTGTAGGACCATAGGGGCAATGAACTCTGCAGGCATTGGTGGTAGAGAGGCTTCAGAGGGAAAGAACCATTTGAGCTTAGCCTTAAAGACTGAGGATGCTTTCATCACTCACCAGCCTTAGGTGGGGAAGGGAAAGCAATCCCTTCAAAGAGGAAGGAATCAACATCTAGTCCTATTTCATTCATCAAGAATGTGGAGGAGGAAGTAAACAGTTTATTATTTATAGTCTCAAATGATGGTAATGTGTGGAAGATGGGCAAATGGAACAAGAGACTTTGGAAGAGTCCTGATCAGGAACTAATAAAATGAGAGCCTGCTTTGAAACATGCAAGCAGGTTTTTCTGAGGGAAGAAGAACTCTAAGCTGCATTTAATGAAAGGAAGCAACTGTCAAAGCAATCTGACTAAGTTCAGTACATTAGGTTTGCAGTTGGGGAAGAAATATGGGTTGCTGTTCATTTAGGACCTGTGGAAGAGGTTGGAGAAAAGGGGATAGGTATTCAAGCAATGATTCATTAGGTAGAAAGAAGAGAATGTTAGAAATCAGACACTACTGCCACTTACTGAATAAATTCATCATAAGCCATATACAGACACATTATAAAGTATCTCAAGGTACCAGAATGCTTGACCATTGAGGTAAGGTGCCCCAAAATACTGTGTCTTCAAGGAAAACACAAGGGTTCAGTACTCATGGGTTAGCAGCAGTTAACATAAGACACACTAGCTTTTGGGGAGTGGGGGAGAAAGAAGCAAGGATTATGCATGTATGTATTTATATCATAGATGATAACAACAGAAGCCATTTAATCAAATGCTTATTATTGGCCTAATAAAATGTCAGGTGTTTTACATAAATTACCTCATTTAATCCCAGCATGCCTCTAAGATCTAGATACATGTTCCTATCATTCCCTTTTTACAGATGAGGAAACTAAGTCTTACAGGAGTTAAAAAACGTACTCAAGGTCAAATAGCTTTTAGGTGGTGAAGCTGTACATTGAGATCGGACTTTAAATCCTATGCTCCCAACTGCTCAACTAGACACTAAGTTATATTTCCCCTGCTAAACCCTAGTCCCAGCCATCATCATATCACACCTGTATTGTCCCAACAGCCTGTCAGCCCTCTGGTCCTACACAGTTCACAACATCCAGTGAACTTTCTAAAACATACATCAGACGACATCACTTTCCTTTATCAAACCATCCAGTGGCCCTCCACTGCACGTAAGATAAAATCCAAGTTCTTACCCTGCAGGTCCCTATGTGACCACTTCTCTGCCAGCCTCTCCAGTCTCGGTCATCAATCTCCGCTCTGCCCCTCTCTGACTGCACTCCAGTCACTCACCCTTCTGCTCTTCCTCAACACACTCTTCTCGTTCTGGCCTCACGGCATTGCTACTTGCTAGTCTACCTAAAATGCTCTTCTTCAAAGTCTTCACACAGCTGTCTCGACCTCATTATTCAGATCTTGATTCAAATATCAGCTTCTTAGAGAAGGTTCCCCACACCAACAACAAGAACGACCCCTTTGCCCATGAAAACAGAAGATACTTGATTCAAATATCAACTTCTTAGAGAAGGTTCCCCACACCAACAACAAGAACGACCCCTTTGCCCATGAAAACAGAAGTTACTTGAGGACAGGAGCTATTGATTTCATGTTCTTCACTCTAATTCCAGAACCGAGAGTAATATCTGACACCTACTGGGCACTCAGGACATATTTCTTTCCTGAAATACTGGTATATTTTTTAAAGTGTCATACTCATATGCCTATGAGTATATCTACATATATATATATATATATATATATATATATATATATATATATATATATATATATATATATATATATATATATATATATATATATATATATATATGGATATGTGAGCTTGTTGTCACCTCACAGAAGTGGAATGTACATCCCTCACCCAAAATTTGGTTTGAATGTCAAGACTAATGATGCCAAACATATACCAAGATGGTATGAAAAGTATTATTACTCACATAATGAGTTATGCATCAAAAATGCAGTTAGACCAAAAAAAGAAAAAAGAAAAAAACTGGTAACTGTGAAGTGTTGGGTAATTAGATGGTTGTGATTCTTTCATTCTATAGATATAGGAATAGATATAGAAATAATCAAAACATCAAGTTCTACACCTTAAGTATATACAATTTTTATTTATCCATTATACCTCAATAAAACTGAAAAAATGGGATCAGTCTCAATGACAACTTACCCATGGTGTTTGTCTGAGAACTAAAACATTGCGTGGTTTATTTAATTTAATTTGGACTTGTTTATGTAAGCCATTATGGCACCTGCAGCATGAGACCAATAAGAAAGGTGAACGTTCCATTGAATATCTAGTACTATCAAGAGCTAGTACTATATATTCTGAGAAGTGAAATGAGTGCCTTAGTCTCTCTATCAATGTGCAGAACTTCAAAGAAGGTAAAGAGTGCTATGGTGAGACATTGTATTGTGGCTTTAATATGTGCAGAAGATGTGTGACCTTGATTTATATTTTGGGTATCCGTGAGGCAAGAGATTCTATGAGTTCTTTACCCCAAATGAGGCAACCTTGGAGAAGGAATTGTTTGCATTGGCCAGAACAGATGGTCAGACCGCTGGCAGTGGCCCAAAGATCTATAAAAATGTGAAGATGAAGCCAATTGTTGGTTAAGACATGGCCAGGTGCTCAGATAACTGGCTAAAGTTTGGCCAACTGAGCTGATCCTGTGTCCTGTCCTTTATCAGGAACATTCTGATGAAGAGATGAAAAGCAGCAAGAGTCAAGCAAGCTCCATTAAGTGTGACAGTGGCAATGCCATTGGTTAAGTGAATGAACCCCCTTTGGTATTCACTGTGTTGAGCCTAAGGGGCTCCCCAGGTATCCAAGTGTTCTAAGAGATGACCTCCTCTAGCACTGTGGCATCCGGCAAGGGACCCAGCACAGGGGACGTTACCCTCTCCTGAAAGTAGGGTATGCAGAGAGCCCAGGTTCAGCTCCATCCTGTAGCAAGGAGGCCTCACTAGCTGTGCTGGGCTTGCAGGGTGCTGTTTCCATGATCAAAGGCCTAACAGGCAGCTGTATACTGAGGGTCACAGGTTCAGGACCTGAGATAGTCTATATTTCCAGGAAAGTCCAGTATGCACCCACCAATTGCTACACTAATGGCATACAGCATTGGGCCAAGGAAGGTAGTTCCTTGTATCAGAAGCCCATGCAACTAACGGCCATCACTGATGGTAGAGGGACTCCAAGATATATGAGAGAAGGTTGCTAAAGCTCCCACAGTGAAGGAATCCCGGGGGGCCGTAACAGGAATGCCTGTTCTATGGCCATTCAGGCAGATTCTAGTATCTTTTTACAGGGGGTCTCATTCAAGTTGGGCCTATTTGCAAGTTACAGAACAAAAAAAAAGCTTTGTAAATGAGGAGTGTTGCCTCGAGAATCTAAACATGTCGAAAACATGTTGGGCTTGTTTTAACAATGTGGGTCCTAAGAAGACTAAAAGCTGTTTCTTGACACTGTCAGGACAGGAGCAGCCCTCAACTTACTAAATAATTTTCAGGAGCTTAACTGAAGTGGTGGGGCCCTGTACTATGTGTCTCATGTGAATCTCCTCAAAGGAGGATGTCATTAGTGTGATGTCATAACTGTGTACCCGAAAAAAGTTAGAGCTGGTTAAAATATTGCCTGTGAAGACTATGTGAGATGGCAGGCGTGGAGACTGAGCCCATTGAGTACCCAGGTGAAGGTGTATTGTGTCCCTTTAAAGGTGAAGGTTAACTGCAGCTGAGAGGTTGTTGAACTAGGCACTGAATAGAACATGCTAGCCAAATACTTTCCTCTAACTGCAAAGTATTTACCAGTTACTTATTTATTATTGGGTGGAATCAGTCATTTCAATAGGTGGGGCCATGACGCCAAGGGTACGAATTCACACTGAGGCACCGGTCCTGTTTTGCCGGGTTTAAGAACAAGTAAAACTTGGCTGTTAAATGCAGCAGAAGTGGGGATAACCACACCTTCTCTAAATAGGTCTTATATAATGGGTTTCAATCTGTGAAAACCGTGCTTTCATTTAGATTGAACCTTTTCTTAAACACTGAGGTGAAAGGTATTATTTTAACTAGGGGGAAAGGTCCATAGGGTCCCATAGTTTTCAAGCTGATTATAAGGGCCAGGGACTTAACTTGATTACTTATTGGGTCAGGTTCTCCACGTGCACTAGAGGATATTTTAGGGTAATGGATGTCTTGGCTATGGAAAAGTTAGGCACGGAAATAATTTGGATGGTTCAGGTTAGGCATATCTGTTTCTATTTTATGTTCACCTACTCCCTGGCTGGGAGTGGATGAACATAAAGTGTGGCCAGATGTGGGCCAGAAGGGGAAGGGGAATTAATGAGGCTTCAAAACTGTCCATTGTCAAACATCAAAAGTGGAATCAGATTATGACACACACTGCCACCACCCATACAGCACCCCTCTCCCCATCTGGGACCTCCCAAACACACACGGAAACACCAAGTCCATTTCCTCCTCACCAGCAGGATAAAGTGTTCAGGAAGAAATCTGTCTTCAGAGCTCAGTCCTCACCCAGTCCTTATTCCCGGTGTCTGGCTAACTATGGACTGGCTGGTCTGGGCCCCAAACTGGCAGGATACTACCTCCCTCCCTTCTCACACGCCTGCCCCTTCCTGCCTTCCTTCAGTCCCCATCACCGAAGAACAGACAGAGATACACACACATCTTTCTACAACAGCTTGTACATCAATAGCTGAGGGCTTTTTTATTTGGTCTCTACACAGGTGACCATGTCTCCAGTGCTTTCTCTGGAGAGACAACACAGACAGCAAGGTCTCAGTCACCTGATAGACCCAGGGCAGCACTTTATGAACTGCTGGAAGAGCCCTCTGGGACGTTTTCATCCTCCTCTGGCTTTTTAGTCATTGTTGTACTCCGCCAGTAATAGAATGCTAGCATCTTTGACTTCTTCTGTGTAGAACCTCTTCCCGAATTCTGACGACGGACTGATTTTCTTAACTCGACCACCTCCTGAATCTGGTCGGAAAACAAAGTGATACAGAAAGATATTGATTTGGGGAAAGAGGATGGGAAGGAGAACTTTGAGAGAATGGGTGTGGATTGAGAAGGGGTTTGTGCCAGGGAAGGGCTGGGTAAGTCTTGGGTGGGGGATGAAGAGGAGGCACGTGAGTCGGGTAATCTGACCTCTTCCATCTTATAGCCCTGGAGTGGAGAATTCATCCTCTCCCTTCTGCGTTGGCCCCCCAGTGTTTGTTGCTCTGACCTCTCGGTGTTTGTCCGTGCATGAAGGTTAGGCTCCTGGGGGACTGTAGTTTCCTCTGCCATGTCAGTAGCAACAGTGTGCTCTACTCCAAGGCTCCTGGCCTCTCTATATATACCCTGCCAGGAAAATGAAGAGCCACACCCATCAGCTTTGATTGGTCAGCCAATGGTAGCGCTGGGGTGGCTGTGACATCACAAAGCACTACCCTTGAAGATACGTGGGGGGAGGGGAGGGGTGCAGAGGAGTCTACGTGCTCTGGTTAGAGAAAGGGAGTGCTTCCTCAACACCCAGTAAAGAGCCTTCCCAAATTGACCTTCCACTCTTCCTCATCTTCTCTGGTTCAATCTTTGTGGTGCACATGTTAGGGAGAAGGTGTTCCCTCCAAACCATTCCACATGGCCACCCCCATTCAGTGTTTAATTCTGTTGTCTCCCAGATCTCATCACCTGGTATTGTGTGGTTTTTAAAAACTTTTTATTTTAGAACAGTTTTAGGTTTACAGAGTAATTGTGAAGATCATATTCATACACTCCACAACAAATTTCCCTTCTTAACATTGTATATTAATATGGTACAATTGTTCAACTTAGTGAACCAACACTGAAACAGTATTATTATCTAAAGTCTGTACTTCATCAGAATTCCTTTTTTTTTAAATGTTGAGCCTTCTTTTAATTAATTTATTTTTATTTTTGGCTGTGTTGGGTCTTCGTTTCTGTGCGTGGGCTTTCCCTAGATGTGGCAAGCAGGGGCCACTCTTCATCGTGATGGGCGGGCCTCTCACTGTCGCGGCCTCTCTTGTTGCGGAGCACAGGCTCCAGATGCGCAGGCTCAGCGGCTGTGGCTCACGGGCCTAGTTGCTCTGCGGCATGTGGGATCTTCCCAGATCAGGGCTCGAACCCGTGTCCCCTGCATCATCAGGCAGATTCTCAACCACTGTGCCACCGTGGAAGCCCCAGATTGCCTTATTTTTTACCTAATATTCTTCTTCTGTCCCAGGATCCCAACCAAGATTCTACATTCAATTTAGTCATTCCATGTTATAACTTCTTAGGCTCCTCTTGGCTGTGACAGTTTTTTAGACTTCTTGTTTTTGAAGACTTTGACAGTTTGGGGTCTTGTGTTTTGTCTTTTACATTAGGTCTGCAGATGTTATTGCTCTTATAGGTAAAAGTTTTTATAAATTTCCTCTTCCAGAGAACCTCAAATCAACTCAGTACCATCAGTGTTATGGACTTCCCCGTGGCAATGGTTGAACTAATCTCTTGGCTTTGTCACAGAGGTGACGCAAATGTTTTTCTCTTGAGGTCTGAGGATCAGGATCATTTTTATTTATGACAGAGGCACAGGGGCAGCAGCAGAAGCATTTTGTAAGGTACTAGTGAGTCATTTACTTTTAGAAGTATGACCTCAGCATCCCACATAGTTAACGGCTCTTCCTCCACACGAGTGACCATCCAATGGACCTGTATATTGAACAGACTGTCAGTCTTTCTCCTGAGCTCTATATAGAAAGGGGGCCAACATGAGGTTGAGACACAACCAGTGTCCACAAGGTAAGAGTCATTTCTTTGAGGTTAGTATCAGTCGCACCTTAGTTTCGAATTGAAACACGTGATTCAACCTGAGAATCACAAATAGGTCCAGGTTGAGACACAGGATTCAGGACTGCTTTAAGGAAGGTCCCAATCCAATAATCCTTTCACTATATGCCAAGTGGCTAAACTGACTTATGTTGGTCAAAGCTTTAGCAGACACTCAGTAGGACTAACAAATGCAGCACAAAGAAGCAAGTTCAAAGCACAAGCTAGCCAGCAGGCAGTAGCCCAAGTGCCTGTTCACCAGCATAGAGCAGAGCCAGTTAGAAAGCCAAAGCAAGAGAAGAAAGACCCCCGGTGGTAAGGGATAGCACCTTGATGTCCTGCTCACAGGACCAGTTGTTGTAATCACACCACAGAGACAGGATGGACCCTTCAACCCAAATTCGGTTTGGATGTCGAAACTGATAACACATACACCTAGAGAGTATGAAAAACCTTACTACATAAGGAGGCTTTCTGGGGAGAGCAGGGCAGGCTCTCAAGCAGGTTCAAGAATGGCTTGAGAGAGCAGAAGAAGGAGACTGGCTTGGCTTTTATGGTGGTGAGGGGATGACGCTGGAGTGTTCCCACACACAGGTCAGGTTTTGCACAGCCTGAACTTCCTCCTGGCCCACAGAAGAGAGAGTACCTGAGCTTTCTTATCCGATCTAGGGAAGCAGGGGAAGAGGCAGTGGTAGGGCTCTTTTATAGAATAATGTTGTGTAAATGCAAGGTGTTTAGCACAGTTTAGAATTCTCATAACCATTATAACCACACTCATATTGTTTTCAGTTAAACTACGTTTCACTAGATTAGTATTTCCCAAATTATGGTCCTTTAAATATTATTTAAGGTGGCTTAGAATTATCTTGGTTCATCACAGAGAAACTGTGTAGAAAGAGAAAAGACTGCTAGCCTCAGGAGGTCTGACACACTGGTCACAAAAGAGCAGACTTCATTGTACTATCTGCTGAATTATGAGGGGTTTCTAACATGTTTCCCATCCTGGGTGACTACTGTAGCACCCAAAGACTGTAATAATAATTACCGAAACTAACATTTATTGACTACTAACACTATGTATGAATTATGCTAAATACCCATATACATATTTAATCCTCGTCACAACCCTATTGAGATAAGTGGCAAAAGAGTGGTTTCTGTCATTTCTGCCAGGACATCTCCATTCCAATTGCAGAAGCAGAAAAGAGCATATAGGAGGGCACATGGGAATATTTATGGGGCAGGCTCAAAAGGGGTATGCATTACTCCTGCTCACATTTCCTTGGTAAAAACTCACATAGCCACATCTAACTACAAGAGAAAATGAGAAATGTAGTCTACCTGGTAGAAGAGGAGAACTTAAATGTTGGAGATAAGCTAGCAATCTCTGTCTCCACCATCTTGTTCATCACTCTCCCCAGTATTTACAGTAGAGCCTGGCACATAGTAGGTGGCCATGAATATTTCTGTTGAATGAATGGGTTTCAACTTTTTTGGTCAGTTATGGGGATCAAAAGCATATAGAACTTGGTTAAGCAATGGTTTCCTAGATATGACACAAAAAGCACAAGCAACAAAGAAAGAGTAAATTGGACTATATCAAAATTTTAAAATGTTTTCTTCTGCAAAAAAATACCATGAAGAAAGCAAAAGGCACACTAAAGAGAGATCCTGGCAAATCATATATTTAATAAAAGTGTAGTATCCAGAATACAGAAAGAACTCTTACAACTCAACAACAAAAATACAAACAACCCAACTGAAAATCAGGTAAAGGACTTAAATAGACATTGTGCTAATGAAGATATACAAATAGCCAACAAACATATGAAAATATGCTCAATACCATTAGTCGTTAGGGAAATGCAAATCAAAACCACGATGAGATGCCACTTCATACCCACTAGGAAGGCTATAACTTTTTTAAAAAGAAAATAACAAGTATTGACAAGGATGTAGAGAAATTGAAACACTCATACACGTCTGGTGGGAACATAAAATGATACAGCCTCTGTGGAAAACATTTTGGCAGTTACTCAACAAGTTAAACATAGACTTGCCATATTACCCAGTAACTCTACTCCTAGGTATATAATGAAAAGAGTTGAAAAGGAGGGAACAACAGCAACAACAACAACAACAAAAAAAAAAACAGGTGAATTGAGCATCACAAAAGCAAAGGGCAGATAACGTTTCAAGAAGTAAAAAATGGACAACTTTATTAAATACTTTTACAGGTAATATAGGGACAGACAAATGACGATTGAACTTGTTAGTAGAGAGGTCATTGGTAAATTTGATAAGAAGGAAATTGAAAGAGTGGAAAATATTTTAATATAAACCTGGATGTGTATTAAGGAGAAAATGTGAGATTAGAAAGTGAGGGGCGGATAGACAATTTCTTTTGCGAGTTTTGGTGCTAAGGGGAGGAGAAATATGGGACTATAGCTGGAGGGGGATTTGGTATTAAGAGAGTGTATTTTTAAGAGGGTAGATTCTAGAATGCATCTAGCCAATATAAATGACTGAATGAAACTGACGACATAAAAATCCAAAGGGATAATTGCAGAAGAAAAAATATTGAGAAAGCAAGAGGGGTATTCAGAGCACTAGTAGATGGGATCGGTAGCAAATGTGGAAATCTTGGCTTTCCATGAGAATGAGTAATATTTATAGATTCTACAGTGGAGAAGGAAATGATTATGGTATGATTACAAATGCTGGTAAGATGGTAGATTTGGTGGGGAAGATATAAAAGAATTTTCTCTTGACTCTTCAGTTTTCTCAGTGAAGGATGAGCTAAGGGCATAAAATAACAAGAGTGAGGGTAGGGTTTTGAGAAATTGAGGGGATGATAAAGTATTGGATATTCATTTTGTATAATGGAAATGGGTGTATAATATGGAAGGATTGATCATTTAAGATATGTGGTCAAGAATTTAAGGTGAGATCAGTTAGCTTTGCCTTGTAAATTTCTACAGCAACATCCATCACTCTTATATAGGAACAAAGCAGGTAGATAGCTAAATTTAACAAGGGTTGTGGTTTTGCCAGGGAAATACTAGGGTGGGAAAGTGAGTAGGGAGATGAAGGTTGATGAAAGTAAGTGATACTAATGATAAATTGGTAAGCAATGAGGAAATGCGAAAAGAGAAATGTGGCTGATGCTGAAAAGTAGTAGAATTCACAGATTGGAGTTCAAAATTGAAGAATTTTTAGAGTTGGGTGTGTGTAGTTGTGTATACCTGCATGTGATGGAGGTACTTTGCTAGGAAGGATAATCAGTTGTAGCCCAAGAGAGGTATGTTATAAAATCAGGATTTCAGAGTTGCTGTAATTTTTTTTTAATTTTTTAATTAGTTTCTGCTTTATAACAAAGTGAATCAGTCATACATATACATCTGTTCCCACATCCCTTCCCTCATGCATCTCCCTCCCTCCCACCCTCCCCATCCCACCCCTCCAGGCGGTCACAAAGCACCGAGCTGATCTCCCTGTGCTCTGTGGCTGCTTCCCACTATCTATCTACCTTACGTTTGGTAGTGTATATATGTCCATGCCTCTCTTTCGCTTTGTCACAGCTTACCCTTCCCCCTCCCCATATCCTCAAGTCCATTCTCAAGTAGGTCTGTGTCTTTATTCCCGTTTTGCCCCTAGGTCCTTCATGACATTTTTTTTTTAAATTCCGTATATATGTGTTAGCATACGGTATTTGTCTTTCTCTTTCTGACTTACTTCACTCTGTATGACAGACTCTAGGTCTATCCACCTCATTACAAATAGCTCAGTTTCGTTTCTTTTTATGGCTGAGTAATATTCCATTGTATATATGTGCCACATCTTCTTTATCCATTCATCCGATGATGGACACTTAGGTTGTTTTCAGCTCCAGGCTATTGTGAATAGAGCTGCAATGAACATTTTGGTACATGTCTCTTTTGGAATTATGGTTTTCTCAGGGTATATGCCTAGTAGTGGGATTGCTGGGTCATATGGTAGTTCTATTTTTAGTTTTTTAAGGAACCTCCATACTGTTCTCCATAGTGGCTGTACCAATTCACATTCCCACCAGCAGTGCAAGAGTGTTCCCTTTTTTCCTCACCCTCTCCAGCATTTATTGTTTCTAGATTTCTTGATGATGGCCATTCTGACTGGTGTGAGATGATATCTCATTGTAGTTTTGATTTGCATTTCTCTAATGATTAATGATGTTGAGCATTCTTTCATTTGTTTGTTGGCAGTCTGTATATCTTCTTTGGAGAAATGCCTATTTAAGTCTTCTGCCCATTTTTGGATTGGGTTGTTTGTTTTTTTGCTATTGAGCTGCATGAGCTGTTTATAAATTTTGGAGATTAATCCTTTGTCAGTTGCTTCATTTGCAAATATTTTCTCCCATTCTGAGGGTTGTCTTTTGGTCTTGTTTATGGTTTCCTTTGCTGTGCAAAAGCTTTGAAGTTTCATTAGGTCCCATTTGTTTATCTTTGTTTTTATTTCCATTTCTCTAGGAGGTTGGTCCAAAAGGATCTTGCTGTGATTTATGTCATAGAGTGTTCTACCTATGTTTTCCTCTAAGAGTTTGATAGTTTCTGGCCTTACATTTAAGTCTTTAATCCATTTTGAGCTTATTTTTGTGTATGGTGCTAGGGAATGATCTAATCTCAAACTTTTACATGTCCCTGCCCAGTTTTCCCAGCACCACTTATTGAAGAGGCTGTCCTTTCTCCACTGTACATTCCTGCCTCCTTTATCAAAGATAAGTTGGCCATATGTGCGTGCGTTTATCTCTGGGCTTTCTATCCTGATCCACTGATCTATCTTTCTGTTTTTATGCCAGTACCACACTGTCTTGATTACTGTAGCTTTGTAGTATAGTCTGAAGTCAGGGAGCCTGATTCCTCCAGCTCCGTTTTTCGTTCTCAAGATTGCTTTGGCTATTCGGGGTCTTTTGTTTTTCCAAACAAATTTTGAAATTTTTTGTTCTAGTTCTGTGAAAAATGCCAGTGGTAGTTTGATAGGGATTGCATTGAATCTGTAGATTGCTTTGGGTAGTAGAGTCATTTTCACAATATTGATTCTTCCAATCCAGGAGCATGGTATATCTCTCCATCTATTTGTATCATCTTTAATTTCTTTCATCAGTGTCTTATAATTTTCTGCATACAGGTCTTTTGTCTCCTTAGGTAGGTTTATTCCTAGATATTTTATTCTTTTTGTTGCAATGGTAAATGGGAGTGTTTTCTTGATTTCATTTTCAGATTTTTCATCATTAGTGTACAGGAATGCCAGAGATTTCTGTACATTAATTTTGTATCCTGCTACTTTACCAAATTCATTGATTAGTTCTAGTAGTTTTTCGGTAGCATCTTTAGGATTCTCTATGTATAGTATCATGTCATCTGCAAACAGTGACAGCTTTACTTCTTCTTTTCCAATTTGGATTCCTTCTATTTCCTTTTCTTCTCTGATTGCTGTGGCTAAAACTTCCAAAACTAGGTTGAATAAGAGTGTTGAGAGTGGGCAGCCTTGTCTTGTTCCTGATCTTAGTGGAAATGGTTTCAGTTTTTCACCATTGAGGACAATGTTGGCTGTGGGTTTGTCATATATGGCCTTTATTATGTTGAGGAAAGTTCCCTCTATGCCTACTTTCTGCAGGGTTTTTATCATAAATGGGTGTTGAATTTTGTCGAAAGCTTTCTCTGCATCTATTGAGATGATCATATGGTTTTTCTCCTTCAACTTGTTAATATGGTGTATCACACTGATTGATTTGCGTATATTGAAGAATCCTTGCATTCCTGGAATAAACCCCACTTGATCATGGTGTATGATCCTTTTAATGTGCTGTTGGATTCTGTTTGCTAGTATTTTGTTGAGGATTTTTGCATCTATGTTCATCAGTGATATTGGCCTGTAGTTTTCTTTCTTTGTGACATCCTTGCCTGGTTTTGCTATCAAGGTGATGGTGGCCTCGTAGAATGAGTTTGGGAGTGTTCCTTCCTCTGATATTGTTTGGAAGAGTTTGAGAAGGATGGGTGTTAGCTCTTCTCTAAATGTTTGATAGAATTCGCCTGTGAAGCCATCTGGTCCTGGGCTTTTGTTTGATGGAAGATTTTTAATCACAGTTTCTATTTCAGTGCTTGTGATTGGTCTATTCATATTTTCTATTTCTTCCTGAGTCAGTCTTGGCAGGTTGTGCATTTCTAAGAATTTGTCCATCTCTTCCAGGTTGTCCATTTTATTGGCAAAGAGTTGCTTGTAGTAATCTCTCATGATCTTTTGTATTTCTGCAGTGTCAGTTGTTACTTCTCCTTTTTCATTTCTAATTCTATTGATTTGAGTCTTCTCCCTTCTTTTCTTGATGAGTCTGGCTAATGGTTTATCAATTTTGTTTATCTTCTCAAAGAACCAGCTTTTAGTTTTATTGATCTTTGCTATCGTTTCCTTCATTTCTTTTTCATTTATTTCTGATCTGATTTTTATGATTTCTTTCCTTCTGCTAACTTTGGGGTGTTTTTGTTCTTCTTTCTCTAATTGCTTTAGGTGCAAGGTTAGGTTGTTTATTCGAGATGTTTCCTGTTTCTTAAGGTGGGATTGTATTGCTATAAACTTCCCTCTTAGAACTGCTTTTGCTGCATCCCATAGGTTTTGGGTCGTCGTGTCTCCATTGTCATTTGTTTCTAGGTATTTTTTAATTTCCTCTTTGATTTCTTCAGTGATCACTTCGTTATTAAGTAGTGTATTGTTTAGCCTCCATGTGTTTGTATTTTTTACAGCTCTTTTCCTGTAATTGATATCTAGTCTCATAGCATTGTGGTGAGAAAAGACACTTGATACAATTTCAATTTTCTTAAATTTACCAAGGCTGGATTTCTGACCCAAGATATGATCTATCCTGGAGAATGTTCCATGAGCACTTGAGAAAAATGTGTATTCTGTTGTTTTTGGATGGAATGTCCTATAAATATCAATTAAGTCCATCTTGTTTAATGTATCATTTAAAGCTTGTGTTTCCTTATTTATTTTCATTTTGGAAGATCTGTCCATTGGTGAAAGTGGGGTGTTAAAGTCCCCTACTATGATTGTGTTACTGTCGATTTCTCCTTTTATGGCTGTTAGTATTTGCCTTATGTATTGAGGTGCTCCTATGTTGGGTGCATAAATATTTACAATTGTTATATCTTCTTCTTGGATCGATCCCTTGATCATTATGTAGTGTCCTTCTTTGTCTCTTCTAGTAGTCTTTATTTTAAAGTCTATTTTGTCTGATATGAGAATTGCTACTCCAGCTTTCTTTTGGTTTCCATTTGCATGGAATATCTTTTTCCATCCCCTTACTTTCAGTCTGTATGTGTCTCTAGGTCTGAAGTGGGTCTCTTGTAGACAGCATATATATGGGTCTTGTGTCTGTATCCATTCAGCCAATCTGTGTCTTTTGGTGGGAGCATTTAGTCCATTTACATTTAAGGTAATTATCGATATGTATGTTCCTATTCCCATTTTCTTAATTGTTTTGGGTTCGTTATTGTAGGTCTTTCCCTTCTGTTGTGTTTCTTGCCTAGAGAAGTTCCTTTAGCATTTGTTGTAAAGCTGGTTTGGTGGTGCTGAACTCTCTCAGCTTTTGCTTGTCTGTAAACGTTTTAATTTCTCCTTCAAATCTGAATGAGATCCTTGCTGGGTAGAGTAATCTTGGTTTCAGGTTTTTCTCCTTCATCACTTTAATTATGTCCTGCCACTCCCTTCTGGCTTGTAGAGTTTCTGCTGATAGATCAGCTGTTATCCTGATGGGGATTCCCTTGTGTGTTATTTGTTGTTTTCGCCTTGCTGCTTTTAATATGATTTCTTTGTGTTTAATTTTTGACAGTTTGATTAATATGTGTCTTGGCGTATTTCTCCTTGGATTTATTCTGTATGGGACTCTCTGTGCTTCCTGGACTTGATTAACTATTTCCTTTCCCATATTAGGGAAGGTTTCAACTATAATCTCTTCAAATATTTTCTCAGTCCCTTTCTTTTTCTCTTCTTCTTCTGGAACCCCTATAATTCGAATGTTGGTGCGTTTAATCGTGTCCCAGAGGTCTCTGAGACTGTCCTCTGTTCTTTTCATTCTGTTTTCTTTATTTTGCTCTGCAGCAGTTATTTCCACTGTTTTATCTTCCACCTCACTTATCCGTTCTTCTACTTCAGTTTTTCTGCTATTGATCCCATCTAGAGTATTTTTTATTTCATGTATTGTGTTTTTAATCGATGCTTGATTCATCTTTAGTTCTTCTAGGTCCTTGTTAACTGTTTCTTGCATTTTGTCTATTCTATTTCCAAGATTTTGGATCTGGGAAATAGAATCTTGGATCATCTTTACCATCATTATTCTGAATTCTTTTTCAGGTAGACTGCCTATTACGTCTTCATTTGTTAGGTCTGGTGGGTTTTTAACTTGTTCCTTCTCCTGCTGTGTGTTTTTCTGTCTTCTCATTTTGCTTATGTTACTGTGTTTGGGGTCTCCTTTTTGCAGGCTGCAGGTTCGTAGTTCCCATTGTTTTTGGTGTCTGTCCCCAGTGGCTAAGGTTGGTTTAGTGGGTTGTGTAGGCTTCCTGGTGGAAGGTACTAGTGCCTGTGTTCTGGTGAATGAGGCTGGATCTTGTCTTTCTGGTGGGCAAGTCCACGTCTGGTGGTGTGTTTTGGGGTGTCTGCGGACTTTTTATGATTTTAGGCCACCTCTCTGCTAATGGGTGGCGTTGTGTTTCTGTCTTGCTAGTTGTTAGGCATAGGGTGTCCAGCACTGTAGCTTGCTGGTCATTGAGTGAAGCTGGGTGCTGGTGTTGAGATGGAGATCTGTGGAAGATTTTCGCCGTTTGATATTATGTGGAGCGGGGGGGTCTCTTGTGGACCAGTGTCCTGAAGTTGGCTCTCCCACCTCAGAGGCACAGCACTAACTCCTGGCTCCTCAATTTGGGATGATTTGTTGTCTATTCATGTATTCCACAGATGCAGGGTACATCAAGTTGATTGTGGAGATTTAATCCGCTGCTTCTGAGGCTGCTGGGAGAGGTTTCCCTTTCTCTTCTTTGTTCTCACAGCTCCTGGGTCTCAGCTTTGGATTTGGAGTAGCAATTCTCATATCAGACAAAATAGACTTTAAAATAATGACTTACAAGGGACAAAGCAGGACACTACATAATGATCAAGGGATCGATCCAAGAAGAAGATATAACACTTGTAAATATTTATACACCCAACATAGGAGCACCTCAATACATAAGACAAATACTAACAGCCATAAAAGGGGAAATCGACAGTAACACAATCATAGTAGGCGACTTTAACACCCCACTTTCAACAATGGACAGATCATCCAAAATGAAAAAAAAATAAGGAAACACAAGCTTTAAATGATACATTAAACAAGATGGACTTAACTGATATTTATAGGACATTCCATCCAAAAACGTCCAGAGATAAACCCATGTACACATGGTCACCTTATCTTGATAAAGGAGGCTAGAGTATACAATGGAGGAAAGACAGCCTCTTCAATAAGTGGTGCTGGGAAAACTGGACAGCTACATGGAAAAGAATGAAATTAGAATACTCCCTAATGCCATACACAAAAATAAACTCAAAATGGATTAAAGACCTTAATGTAAGGCCAGACATACTAAAACTCTTAGAGGAAATAAAAGAAGAACACTCTTTTGAGATAAATCACAGTAAGATCTTGTTTGACCCACCTCCTAAAGAAATGGAAACAAAACTGAAAATAAACAAATGGGACCGAGTGAAACTTAAAAGCTTTTGCACAGCAAAGGAAACCATAAACAAGATGAAAAGACAACCCTCAGAATGGGAGAAAATATTTGCAAACGAAGCAACTGACAAAGGATTAGTCTCCAAAATTTACAAGCAGCTCATGCAGCTCAATATCAAAAACACAAACCACCCAATCCAAAAATGGGCAGAAGACCTAAATAGACATTTTTCCAAAGAAGATACACAGATTGCCAACAAACACATGAAAGAATGCTCAATGTCGTTAATCATTAGAGAAATGCAAATCAAAACTACAATGCGGTATCATCTCACACCGGTCAGAATGGCCATCATCAAAAAATCTACAAACAATAAATGGACAACCTGGAAGAAATGGACAAATTCTTAGAGAAGGTGTGGAGAAAAGGGAACCCTCATACACTGTTGATGGGAATGTAAATTGATACAGTCACTAAGGAGAACAGTATGGAGGTTCCCTAAAAAACTAAAAATAGAACTACCATACGACCCAGCAATCCCACTATGGGGCATATATCCTGAGAAAACCATAATTCAAAAAGAGTCATGTACCACAATGTTCATTGCAGCTCTATTTACAATAGCCAGGACTTGGAAGGAACCTAAGTGTCCATCAACAGATGAATGGATAAAGAAGATGTGACACATGTATACAATGGAATATTACTCAGCCATAAAAAGGAACGAAACTGAGTTATTTGTAGTGAGGTGGATGGACCCAGAGTCTGTCATACAGAGTGAAGTAAGTCAGAAAGAGAAAAACAAATACCGTATCCTAACACATATATATGGAATCTTTAAAAAAATATGGTCATGAGGAACCTAGGGGCAAGACGGGAAAAAAGACGCAGACCTGGGCTTCCCTGGTGCTCTACTGGTTGAGAATCCACCTGCCGATGCAGGGGACACGGGTTCGTGCCCCGGTCTGGGAGGATCCCACATGCCACGGAGAGGCTGGGCCCGTGAGCCATGGCCACTGAGCCTGCGCGTCCGGAACCTGTGCTCCACAACTGGAGAGGCCACAACGGTGAGTGGCCCGCGTACCGAAAAAAAAAAATAATGTCGCAGACCTACTAGAGAATGGACTTGAGGACACGGGGAGGGGGAATGGTAAGCTGGGACAAAGTGAGAGAGTGGCATGGACATATATACACTACCAAATGTAAAACAGATAGCTAGTGGGAAGCAGCCCCATAGCACAGGGAGATCAGCTCAGTGCTTTTTGACCACCTAGAGGGGTGGGATAGGGAGGGTGGGAGGGAGGGAGATGCAAGAGGGAGGGGATATGGGTATATACGTATATGTATAGCTGATTCACTTTGTTATAGAGCAGAAACTAAAACACCATTGTAAAGCAATCATACTCCAGTAAAGATGTTAAAAAAAAAAGTGTGTTTGTTCAAAATAAATAAATAAATAACTTTCCTAACTGCTTAGGAAAGTTATTTCTCCTTCCTATGAAATGAAAAATGATCTATAAGGGCACTTAGTATTGACTATAAATTCCAGTTCTGTCAGTGATGGTATCTGGCGCATGAGGGGCACCCAAGTTAGGGAGCTTTTGGTTAATTTCCCTGGGCCATATAGAGCAAAGTGTTCTCTCAAATACTCTCTGGAAATTCGGAGCCTCAAATATGTTTGCCACCTTCCCCCAAGTCATCATATTTATTAACATCCTTGTCTTATTTTTCTAGAAGCAGGAGTTTCTAGCAGATCTTTTCCCTTTGTGAAAGGATGTATTTCTCTGTGAGGTGGATCTAGGCCGCCTTAGTCTGTCCTCTAATGTTCACCTCAGTAGCACTTTACCTGGTTGATAATATCTTTGTGGCCAACTTCCTGTAATGTTTTTCTTTTTCTTTTCTTTTTTTTACCTTAGGAGCACTGTATAATAAAAACTCCATTAAAGATGCAAAACCAAAGTGAGCCATGAAGCAAGACACGATGGGGCCTATCAGCATTCCTAAGCGTGTTCAAGGCGAAAGCATTTCAGAGGGAGTTAAACAACAGTCATTATAGCTATCTTTGTTGACCTCTGACTCTATATGCCAGTCACTGTGTTTGACATACATTAATTCTCATAAAACTTCTGTCATGTTGACATTATTATCTCCCTTTTACAAATGGGGAAAGAGGTTCACATAAATTAAATGACTTTCTCAGGGCAACAGCTAGTAAGTTTCAGGGCTGGATTTGTATCCAAAATAAAGTGGGCTTTGTTTGGTTTTTTGACTCTCTTTTCTTCTTAGTAGTACTGCATACATTTATTATTTATATGTATTAAAAAGGATAAAATAAGTTTGGACTCCTCTCTCACACAACATGAAGTTCTGTATGATCTAAAGATAAAAATGTTGAAGTAAAATATATATATTATGGAAAACGTATGCATAATCTAGGAGTCAAGAAAAATTTCTGTGCAAGCTGGAAAACCTAGACACTCTGGAGAAATGACTGACATATTTGAGTGCTTAAAACTTAAAATGTAATCATATGGCAAACGTAAAGGTAAATAAAACCAGAAGACAAATAATACAGGAACATATATTTGTAAGACACATGACAGATAAAGGGTTCAATATCCAACATATAAAAAATTTCCCACACATTAATAAGAAAAGACAAACACCCTAATTGAAAGTGGTTAAAAAGGGTAAAAAGGGCTGTTCAAGGAGGCAGAAAACCCCCTTGCCAATAAACAAGTGAAATTACTCAACTTTACTAGCAATCAGGCGTATTGAAATTAAATTAACAAGGAAATATCACTTTAAGACCATTAAACATGTTATCACACATTGCTGGAGTTTTGTGGAGGTTAATATGTTATCTCATACATTTGCCGAGGGAAATGTGCAGTATATTAAAGCCATTTGGAAGTCAATCTGGCAACCCCTATTAAAATTAAGAATTTACATAAACTTTAACTTAGCAATTCCATTTCCGGGGCCTTCTTCCATAGAAGATAAAAGCACGGGTATATAACAGTGAATATGAACAAGATAAATTTTACGTATATATTGAGATTAATTGCAACGTTTTTTCTAGTAGCCAAAAAACTGGAATCAACTTGAATGTCCTCAATAGAGGAATGGTTTAATAAGTTGTCTTTCACTCAAACCATTGCATTTTACATAACTAGTTTAAAAAGTGTGTTAAGTCTATACCAGACGATGTGGAAAACATTTCTCTGAAATGTTTCTAAGTGAGAAAAACTACGTGCAGTAAAGAGTAAAATAGTGCCCCTATATGTTTTTATGCATACATATGTATGTTACCTTATTTATGAACATAGACAAAGATATGCAAAGATTCACACCAGGTTTTTAACACTGCTTATCCAGTGGAGGAGTGGCTAATGAAGTGTAAAAATCCTATAGATGTACAGTCTTTCTCAATATTTATGTATATGTATGAATATATATATATATATAATTCTCAACATTTATATATAATTGCTTTATGTAAATACACATGTAAATTACATATGCGTAAAGCCATGTACAAAGAGATAGTTGCTGAAAGTGTGCATATCATAGAGAGTGTTTTGAGTTTTTAGTGTTTAGGGTTCTTTTTTTTAACTCTCTTTCTTGTACTTTGAGTTTTTCAAAATAAAAATTTTACATGATTTTAAGTTTAACATTTTCTAAAGCCAACATTATAGAGCAGGTTAAGGAAATGACCCAGTATCTACAGAATGATTTGATTGTTCAGTCCTCCAGCAGTTCATCAAACTACATTGAGCAGCAACCGTGACATTGTGTCAGGTGTGTTAAAGTGGTTGGGATTACAGAGATGAATGAAATATGCACCTTCTCGTTGTATATTACAACAAGACAAACATATAAATGAACCATTCTAATACAATATGGCTATTGCTTTAATATAAGAATTTGTAGGACCATAGGGGCAATGATCTCTGCAGGCATTGGTGGTAGAGAGGCTTCAGAGGGAAAGAACCATTTGAGCTTAGCCTTAAAGACTGAGGATGCTTTCATCACTCACCAGCCTTAGGTGGGGAAGGGAAAGCAATCCCTTCAAAGAGGAAGGAATCAACATCTAGTCCTATTTCATTCATCAAGAATGTGGAGGAGGAAGTAAACAGTTTATTATTTATAGTCTCAAATGATGGTAATGTATGGAAGATGGGCAAATGGAACAAGAGACTTTGGAAGAGTCCTGATCAGGAACTAATAAAATGAGAACCTGCTTTGAAACATGCAAGCAGGTTTTTCTGAGGGAAGAAGAACTCTAAGCTGCGTTTAATGAAAGGAAGCAACTGTCAAAGCAATCTGACTAAGTTCAGTACATTAGGTTTGCAGTTGGGGAAGAAATATGGGTTGCTGTTCATTTAGGACCTGTGGAAGAGGTTGGAGAAAAGGGGATAGGTATTCAAGCAATGATTCATTAGGTAGAAAGAAGAGAATGTTAGAAATCAGACACTACTGCCACTTACTGAATAAATTCATCATAAGCCATATACAGACACATTATAAAGTATCTCAAGGTACCAGAATGCTTGACCATTGAGGTAAGGTGCCCCAAAATACTGTGTCTTCAAGGAAAACACAAGGGTTCAGTACTCATGGGTTAGCAGCAGTTAACATAAGACACACTAGCTTTTGGGGAGTGGGGGAGAAAGAAGCAAGGATTATGCATGTATGTATTTATATCATAGATGATAACAACAGAAGCCATTTAATCAAATGCTTATTATTGGCCTAATATAATGTCAGGTGTTTTACATAAATTACCTCATTTAATCCCAGCATGGCTCTAAGATCTAGATACATGTTACAATCATTCCCTTTTTACAGATGAGGAAACTAAGTCTTACAGGAGTTAAAAAACGTACTCAAGGTCAAATAGCTTTTAGGTGGTGAAGCTGTAAATTGAGATCGGACTTTAAATCCTATGCTCCCAACTGCTCAACTAGACACTAAGTTATATTCCCCCTGCTAAACCCTAGTCCCAGCCATCATCATATCACACCTGTATTGTCCCAACAGCCTGTCACCCCTCTGGTCCTACACAGTTCAGAACATCCAGTGAACTTTCTAAAACATACATCAGACGACATCACTTTCCTTTATCAAACCATCCAGTGGCCCTCCACTGCACGTAAGATAAAATCCAAGTTCTTACCCTGCAGGTCCCTATGTGACCACTTCTCTGCCAGCCTCTCCAGTCTCGGTCATCAATCTCCGCTCTGCCCCTCTCTGACTGCACTCCAGTCACTCACCCTTCTGCTCTTCCTCAACACACTCTTCTCGTTCTGGCCTCACGGCATTGCTACTTGCTAGTCTACCTAAAATGCTCTTCTTCAAAGTCTTCACACAGCTGACTCGACCTCATTATTCAGATCTTGATTCAAATATCAGCTCCTTAGAGAAGGGTCCCCACACCAACAACAAGAACGACCCCTTTGCCCATGAAAACAGAAGTTACTTGAGGACAGGAACTATTGATTTCATGTTCTTCACTCTAATTCCAGAACCAAGAGTAATATCTGACACCTACTAGGCACTCAGGACATATTTCTTTCCTGAAATACTGGTATCTTTTTTAAAGTGTCATACTCATATGCCTATGAGTATATCTACATATATATATATATATATATATATATATATATATATATATATATATATATATTTATGGATATGTGAGCTTGTTGTCACCTCACAGAAGTGGAATGTACATCCCTCACACAAAATTTGGTTTGAATGTCAAGACTAATGATGCCACACATATACCAAGAAGGTATGAAAAGGATTATTACTCACATAATGAGTTATGCATCAAAAATTCAGTTAGACCAAAAAAAGAAAAAAGAAAAAAACTGGTAACTGTGAAGTGTTGGGTAATTAGATGGTTGTGATTCTTTCATTCTATACATATAGGAATAGATATAGAAATAATCTAAACTTCAACTTCTACACCTTAAGTATATAAAATTTTTATTTATCCATTATACCTCAATAAAACTGAAAAAATGGGATCAGTCTCAATGACAACTTACCCATGGTGTTTGTCTGATAACTAAAACATTGCGTGGTTTATTTAATTTAATTTGGACTTGTTTATGTAAGCCATTATGGCACCTGCAGCATGAGACCAATAAGAAAGGTGAACGTTCCATTGAATATCTAGTACTATCAAGAGCTAGTACTATATATTCTGAGAAGTGAAATGAGTGCCTTAGTCTCTCTATCAATGTGCAGAACTTCAAAGAAGGTAAAGAGTGCTATGGTGAGACATTGTATTGTGGCTTTAATATGTGCAGAAGATGTGTGACCTTGATTTATATTTTGGGTATCCGTGAGGCAAGAGATTCTATGAGTTCTTTACCCCAAATGAGGCAACCTTGGAGAAGGAATTGTTTTCATTGGCCAGAACAGATGGTCAGACCGCTGGCAGTGGCCCAAAGATCTATAAAAATGTGAAGATGAGGCCAATTGTTGGCTAAGACATGGCCAGGTGCTCAGATAACTGGCTAAAGTTTGGCCAACTGAGCTGATCCTGTGTCCTGTCCTTTATCAGGAACATTCTGATTAAGAGATGAAAAGCAGCAAGAGTCAAGCAAGCTCCATTAAGTGTGACAGTGGCAATGCCATTGGTTAAGTGAATGAACCCCCTTTGGTATTCACTGTGTTGAGCCAAAGGGGCTCCCCAGGTATCCAAGTGTTCTAAAAGATGACCTCCTCTAGCACTGTGGCATCCGGCAAGGGACCCAGCACAGGGGACGTTACCCTCTCCTGAAAGTAGGGTATGCAGAGAGCCCAGGTTCAGCTCCATCCTGTAGCAAGGAGGCCTCACTAGCTGTGCTGGGCTTGCAGGGTGCTGTTTCCATGATCAAAGGCCTAACGGGCAGCTGTATACTGAGGGTCACAGGTTCAGGACCTGAGATAGTCTATATTTCCAGGAAAGTCCAGTATGTACCCACCAATTGCTACACTAATGGCATACAGCATTGGGCCAAGGAAGATAGTTCCTTGTATCAGAAGCCCATGCAACTAACGGCCATCACTGATGGTAGACGGACTCCAAGATATATGAGAGAAGGTTGCTAAAGCTCCCACAGTGAAGGAATCCCGGGGGGCCGTAATAGGAATGCCTGTTCTATGGCCATTCAGGCAGATTCTAGTATCTTTTTACAGGGGGTCTCATTCAAGTTGGGCCTATTTGCAAGTTACAGAACAAAAAAAAAGCTTTGTAAATGAGGAGTGTTGCCTCCAGAATCTAAACATGTCGAAAACATGTAGGGCTTGTTTTAACAATGTGGGTCCTAAGAAGACTAAAAGCTGTTTCTTGACACTGTCAGGACTGGAGAAAGCCCTCAACTTACTAAATTATTTTCAGGAGCTTAACTGAAGTGGTGGGGCCCTGTACTATGGGTCTCATGTGAATCTCCTCAAAGGAGGGTGTCATTAGTGTGATGTCATAACTGTGTACCCGAAAAAAGTTAGAGCTGGTTAAAATATTGCCTGTGAAGACTATGTGAGATGGCAGGCGTGGAGACTGAGCCCATTGAGTACCCAGGTGAAGGTGTATTGTGTCCCTTTAAAGGTGAAGGTTAACTGCAGCTGAGAGGTTGTTGAACTAGGCACTGAATAGAACATGCTAGCCAAATACTTTGCTCTAACTGCAAAGTATTTACCAGTTACTTATTTATTATTGGGTGGAATCAGTCATTTCAATAGGTGGGGCCATGACGCCAAGGGTACGAATTCACACTGAGGCACCGGTCCTGTTTTGCCGGGTTTAAGAACAAGTAAAACTTGGCTGTTAAATGCAGCAGAAGTGGGGATAACCACACCTTCTCTAAATAGGTCTTATATACTGGGTTTCAATCTGTGAAAACCGTGCTTTCATTTAGATTGAACCTTTTCTTAAACACTGAGGTGAAAGGTATTATTTTAACTAGGGGGAAAGGTCCATAGGGTCCCTTAGTTTTCAAGCTGATTATAAGGGCCAGAGACTTAACTTGATTACTTATTGGGTCAGGTTCTCCACGTGCACTAGAGGATATTTTAGGGTAATGGATGTCTTGGCTATGGAAAAGTTAGGCACGGAAATAATTTGGATGGTTCAGGTTAGGCATATCTGTTTCTATTTTATGTTCACCTACTCCCTGGCTGGGAGTGGATGAACATAAAGTGTGGCCAGATGTGGGCCAGAAGGGGAAGGGGAATTAATGAGGCTTCAAAACTGTCCATTGTCAAACATCAAAAGTGGAATCAGATTATGACACACACTGCCACCACCCATACAGCACCCCTCTCCCCATCTGGGACCTCCCAAACACACACGGAAACACCAAGTCCATTTCCTCCTCACCAGCAGGATAAAGTGTTCAGGAAGAAATCTGTCTTCAGAGCTCAGTCCTCAACCAGTCCTTACTCCCGGTGTCTGGCTAACTATGGACTGGCTGGTCTGGGCCCCAAACTGGCAGGATACTACCTCCCTCCCTTCTCACACGCCTGCCCCTTCCTGCCTTCCTTCAGTCCCCATCACCGAAGAACAGACAGAGATACACACACATCTTTCTACAACAGCTTGTACATCAATAGCTGAGGGCTTTTTTATTTGGTCTCTACACAGGTGACCATGTCTCCAGTGCTTTCTCTGGAGAGACAACAGAGACAGCAAGGTCTCAGTCACCTGATAGACCCAGGGCAGCACTTTATGAACTGCTGGAAGAGCCCTCTGGGACGTTTTCATCCTCCTCTGGCTCTTTAGTCATTGTTGTACTCCGCCAGTAATAGAATGCTAGCATCTTTGACTTTTTCTGTGTAGAACCTCTTACCGAATTCTGACGATGGACTGATTTTCTTAACTCGACCACCTCCTGAATCTGGTCGGAAAACAAAGTGATACAGAAAGATATTGATTTGGGGAAAGAGGATGGGAAGGAGAACTTTGAGAGAATGGGTGTGGATTGAGAAGGGGTTTGTGCCAGGGAAGGGCTGGGTAAGTCTTGGGTGGGGGATGAAGAGGAGGCACGTGAGTCGGGTAATCTGACCTCTTCCATCTTATAGCCCTGGAGTGGAGAATTCACCCTCTCCCTTCTGCGTTGGCCCCCCGGTGTTTGTTGCTCTGACCTCTCGGTGTTTGTCCGTGCATCACGGTTAGGCTCCTGGGGGACTGTAGTTTCCTCTGCCATGTCAGTAGCAACAGTGTGCTCTACTCCAAGGCTCCTGGCCTCTCTATATATACCCTGCCAGGACAATGAAGAGCCACACCCATCAGCTTTGATTGGTCAGCCAATGGTAGCGCTGGGGTGGCTGTGACATCACAAAGCACTACCCTTGAAGATATGTGGGGGGAGGGGAGGGGTGCAGAGGAGTCTAGGTGCTCTGGTTAGAGAAAGGGAGTGCTTCCTCAACACCCAGTAAAGAGCCTTCCCAAATTGACCTTCCACTCTTCCTCATCTTCTCTGGTTCAATCCTTGTGGTGCACATGTTAGGGAGAAGGTGTTCCCTCCAAACCATTCCACATGGCCACGCCCATTCAGTGTTTAATTCTGTTGTCTCCCAGATCTCATCACCTGGTATTGTGTGGTTTTTAAAAACTTTTTATTTTAGAACAGTTTTAGGTTTACAGAGTAATTGTGAAGATCATATTCATACACTCCACAACAAATTTCCCTTCTTAACATTGTACATTAGTATGGTACAATTGTTCAACTTAGTGAACCAACACTGAAACAGTATTATTAACTAAAGTCTGTACTTCATCAGAATTCCTTTTTTTTTAAATGTTGAGCCTTCTTTTAATTAATTTATTTTTATTTTTAGGCTGTGTTGGGTCTTCGTTTCTGTGTGTGGGCTTTCCCTAGTTGTGGCAAGCAGGGGCCACTCGTCATCGTGATGGGCGGGCCTCTCACTGTCGCGGCCTCTCTTGTTGCGGAGCACAGGCTCCAGATGCGCAGGCTCAGCGGCTGTGGCTCACGGGCCTAGTTGCTGTGCGGCATGTGGGATCTTCCCAGATCAGGGCTCGAACCCGTGTCCCCTGCATCATCAGGCAGATTCTCAACCTCTGTGCCACCGTGGAAGCCCCAGATTGCCTTATTTTTTACCTAATATTCTTCTTCTGTCCCAGGATCCCAACCAAGATTCTACATTCTATTTAGTCATTCCATGTTATAACTTCTTAGGCTCCTCTTGGCTGTGACAGTTTTTTAGACTTCTTGTTTTTGAAGACTTTGACAGTTTGGGGTCTTGTGTTTTGTCTTTTACATTAGGTCTGCAGATGTTATTGCTCTTATAGGTAAAAGTTTTTATAAGTTTCTTCTTCCAGAAGACCTCAAATCAAGTCAGTACCATCAGTGTTATGGACTTCCCCGTGGCAATGGTTGAACTAATCTCTTGGCTTTGTCACAGAGGTGACACAAATGTTTTTCTCTAGAGGTCTGAGGATCAGGATCATTTTTATTTATGACAGAGGCACAGGGGCAGCAGCAGAAGCATTTTGTAAGGTACTAGTGAGTCATTTACTTTTAGAAGTATGACCTCAGCATCCCACATAGTTAACGGCTCTTCCTCCACACGAGTGACCATCCAATGGACCTGTATATTGAACAGACTGTCAGTCTTTCTCCTGAGCTCTATATAGAAAGGGGGCCAACATGTGGTTGAGACACAACCAGTGTTCACATGGTAAGAGTCATTTCTTTGAGGTTAGTATCAGTCGCACCTTAGTTTGGAATTGAAACACGTGATTCAACCTGAGAATCACAAATAGATCCAGGTTGAGACACAGGATTCAGGACTGCTTTAAGGAAGGTCCCAATCCAATAATCCTTTCACTATATGCCAAGTGGCTAAACTGACTTATGTTGGTCAAAGCTTTAGCAGACACTCAGTAGGACTAACAAATGCAGCACAAAGAAGCAAGTTCAAAGCACAAGCTAGCCAGCAGGCAGTAGCCCAAGTGCCTGTTCACCAGCATAGAGCAGAGCCAGTTAGAAAGCCAAAGCAAGAGAAGAAAGACCCCCGGTGGTAAGGGATAGCACCTTGATGTCCTGCTCACAGGACCAGTTGTTGTAATCACACCACAGAGACAGGATGGACCCTTCAACCCAAATTCGGTTTGGATGTCGAGACTGATAACACATACACCTAGAGAGTATGAAAAACCTTACTACATAAGGAGGCTTTCTGGGGAGAGCAGGGCAGGCTCTCAAGCAGGTTCAAGAATGGCTTGAGAGAGCAGAAGAAGGAGACTGGCTTGGCTTTTATGGTGGTGAGGGGATGACGCTGGAGTGTTCCCACACACAGGTCAGGTTTTGCACAGCCTGAACTTCCTCCTGGCCCACAGAAGAGAGAGTACCTGAGCTTTCTTATCCGATCTAGGGAAGCAGGGGAAGAGGCAGTGGTAGGGCTCTTTTATAGAATAATGTTGTGTAAATGCAAGGTGTTTAGCACAGTTTAGAATTCTCATAACCATTATAACCACACTTATATTGTTTTCAGTTAAACTACGTTTCACTAGATTAGTATTTCCCAAATTATGGTCCTTTAAATATTATTTAAGGTGGCTTAGAATAATCTTGGTTCATCACAGAGAAACTGTGTAGAAAGAGAAAAGACTGCTAGCCTCAGGAGGTCTGACACACTGGTCACAAAAGAGCAGACTTCATTGTACTATCTGCTGAATTATGAGGGGTTTCTAACATGTTTCCCATCCTGGGTGACTACTGTAGCACCCAAAGACTGTAATAATAATTACCGAAACTAACATTTATTGACTACTAACTCTATGTAGGAATTATGCTAAATATCCATATACATATTTAATCCTCATCACAACCCTATTGAGATAAGTGGCAAAAGAGTGGTTTCTGTCATTTCTGCCAGGACATCTCCATTCCAATTGCAGAAGCAGAAAAGAGCATATAGGAGGGCACATGGGAATATTTATGGGCCAGGCTCAAAAGGGGTATGCATTACTCCTGCTCACATTTCCTTGGGAAAAACTCACATGGCCACATCTAACTACAAGAGAAAATGAGAAATGTAGTCTACCTGGTAGAAGAGGAGAACTTAAATGTTGGAGATAAGCTAGCAATCTCTGTCTCCACCATCTTGTTCATCACTCTCCCCAGTATTTACAGTAGAGCCTGGCACATAGTAGGTGGCCATGAATATTTCTGTTGAATGAATGGGTTTCAACATTTTTGGTCAGTTATGGGGATCAACAGCATATAGAACTTGGTTAAGCAATGGTTTCCTAGATATGACACAAAAAGCACAAGCAACAAAGAAAGAGTAAATTGGACTATATCAAAATTTTAAAATGTTTTCTTCTGCAAAAAAATACCATGAAGAAAGCAAAAAGGCACACCAAAGAGAGATCCTGGCAAATCATATATTTAATAAAAGTGTAGTATCCAGAATACAGAAAGAACTCTTACAACTCAACAACAAAAATACAAACAACCCAACTGAAAATCAGGTAAAGGACTTAAATAGACATTGTGCTAATGAAGATATACAAATAGCCAACAAACATATGAAAATATGCTCAATACCATTAGTCGTTAGGGAAATGCAAATCAAAACCACGATGAGATGCCACTTCATACCCACTAGGAAGGCTATAACTTTTTTAAAAAGAAAATAACAAGTATTGACAAGGATGTAGAGAAATTGAAACACTCATACACGTCTGGTGGGAACATAAAATGATACAGCCTCTGTGGAAAACATTTTGGCAGTTACTCAACAAGTTAAACATAGACTTGCCATATTACCCAGTAACTCTACTCCTAGGTATATAATGAAAAGAGTTGAAAAGGAGGGAACAACAGCAACAACAACAACAACAAAAAAAAAACAGGTGAATTGAGCATCACAAAAGCAAAGGGCAGATAACGTTTCAAGAAGTAAAAAATGGACAACTTTATTAAATACTTTTACAGGTAATATAGGGACAGACAAATGACGATTGAACTTGTTAGTAGAGAGGTCATTGGTAAATTTGATAAGAAGGAAATTGAAAGAGTGGAAAATATTTTAATATAAACCTGGATGTGTATTAAGGAGAAAATGTGAGATTAGAAAGTGAGGGGCGGATAGACAATTTCTTTTGCGAGTTTTGGTGCTAAGGGGAGGAGAAATATGGGACTATAGCTGGAGGGGGATTTGGTATTAAGAGAGTGTATTTTTAAGAGGGTAGATTCTAGAATGCATCTAGCCAATATAAATGACTGAATGAAACTGACGACATAAAAATCCAAAGGGATAATTGCAGAAGAAAAAATATTGAGAAAGCAAGAGGGGTATTCAGAGCACTAGTAGATGGGATCGGTAGCAAATGTGGAAATCTTGGCTTTCCATGAGAATGAGTAATATTTATAGATTCTACAGTGGAGAAGGAAATGATTATGGTATGATTACAAATGCTGGTAAGATGGTAGATTTGGTGGGGAAGATATAAAAGAATTTTCTCTTGACTCTTCAGTTTTCTCAGTGAAGGATGAGCTAAGGGCATAAAATAACAAGAGTGAGGGTAGGGTTTTGAGAAATTGAGGGGATGATAAAGTATTGGATATTCATTTTGTATAATGGAAATGGGTGTATAATATGGAAGGATTGATCATTTAAGATATGTGGTCAAGAATTTAAGGTGAGATCAGTTAGCTTTGCCTTGTAAATTTCTACAGCAACATCCATCACTCTTATATAGGAACAAAGCAGGTAGATAGCTAAATTTAACAAGGGTTGTGGTTTTGCCAGGGAAATACTAGGGTGGGAAAGTGAGTAGGGAGATGAAGGTTGATGAAAGTAAGTGATACTAATGATAAATTGGTAAGCAATGAGGAAATGCGAAAAGAGAAATGTGGCTGATGCTGAAAAGTAGTAGAATTCACAGATTGGAGTTCAAAATTGAAGAATTTTTAGAGTTGGGTGTGTGTAGTTGTGTATACCTGCATGTGATGGAGGTTCTTTGCTAGGAAGGATAATCAGTTGTAGCCCAAGAGAGGTATGTTATAAAATCAGGATTTCAGAGTTGCTGTAATTTTTTTTTAATTTTTTAATTAGTTTCTGCTTTATAACAAAGTGAATCAGTCATACATATACATCTGTTCCCACATCCCTTCCCTCATGCATCTCCCTCCCTCCCACCCTCCCCATCCCACCCCTCCAGGCGGTCACAAAGCACCGAGCTGATCTCCCTGTGCTCTGTGGCTGCTTCCCACTATCTATCTACCTTACGTTTGGTAGTGTATATATGTCCATGCCTCTCTTTCGCTTTGTCACAGCTTACCCTTCCCCCTCCCCATATCCTCAAGTCCATTCTCAAGTAGGTCTGTGTCTTTATTCCCGTTTTGCCCCTAGGTCCTTCATGACATTTTTTTTTTAAATTCCGTATATATGTGTTAGCATACGGTATTTGTCTTTCTCTTTCTGACTTACTTCACTCTGTATGACAGACTCTAGGTCTATCCACCTCATTACAAATAGCTCAGTTTCGTTTCTTTTTATGGCTGAGTAATATTCCATTGTATATATGTGCCACATCTTCTTTATCCATTCATCCGATGATGGACACTTAGGTTGTTTTCAGCTCCAGGCTATTGTGAATAGAGCTGCAATGAACATTTTGGTACATGTCTCTTTTGGAATTATGGTTTTCTCAGGGTATATGCCTAGTAGTGGGATTGCTGGGTCATATGGTAGTTCTATTTTTAGTTTTTTAAGGAACCTCCATACTGTTCTCCATAGTGGCTGTACCAATTCACATTCCCACCAGCAGTGCAAGAGTGTTCCCTTTTTTCCTCACCCTCTCCAGCATTTATTGTTTCTAGATTTCTTGATGATGGCCATTCTGACTGGTGTGAGATGATATCTCATTGTAGTTTTGATTTGCATTTCTCTAATGATTAATGATGTTGAGCATTCTTTCATTTGTTTGTTGGCAGTCTGTATATCTTCTTTGGAGAAATGCCTATTTAAGTCTTCTGCCCATTTTTGGATTGGGTTGTTTGTTTTTTTGCTATTGAGCTGCATGAGCTGTTTATAAATTTTGGAGATTAATCCTTTGTCAGTTGCTTCATTTGCAAATATTTTCTCCCATTCTGAGGGTTGTCTTTTGGTCTTGTTTATGGTTTCCTTTGCTGTGCAAAAGCTTTGAAGTTTCATTAGGTCCCATTTGTTTATCTTTGTTTTTATTTCCATTTCTCTAGGAGGTTGGTCCAAAAGGATCTTGCTGTGATTTATGTCATAGAGTGTTCTACCTATGTTTTCCTCTAAGAGTTTGATAGTTTCTGGCCTTACATTTAAGTCTTTAATCCATTTTGAGCTTATTTTTGTGTATGGTGCTAGGGAATGATCTAATCTCAAACTTTTACATGTCCCTGCCCAGTTTTCCCAGCACCACTTATTGAAGAGGCTGTCCTTTCTCCACTGTACATTCCTGCCTCCTTTATCAAAGATAAGTTGGCCATATGTGCGTGCGTTTATCTCTGGGCTTTCTATCCTGATCCACTGATCTATCTTTCTGTTTTTATGCCAGTACCACACTGTCTTGATTACTGTAGCTTTGTAGTATAGTCTGAAGTCAGGGAGCCTGATTCCTCCAGCTCCGTTTTTCGTTCTCAAGATTGCTTTGGCTATTCGGGGTCTTTTGTTTTTCCAAACAAATTTTGAAATTTTTTGTTCTAGTTCTGTGAAAAATGCCAGTGGTAGTTTGATAGGGATTGCATTGAATCTGTAGATTGCTTTGGGTAGTAGAGTCATTTTCACAATATTGATTCTTCCAATCCAGGAGCATGGTATATCTCTCCATCTATTTGTATCATCTTTAATTTCTTTCATCAGTGTCTTATAATTTTCTGCATACAGGTCTTTTGTCTCCTTAGGTAGGTTTATTCCTAGATATTTTATTCTTTTTGTTGCAATGGTAAATGGGAGTGTTTTCTTGATTTCATTTTCAGATTTTTCATCATTAGTGTACAGGAATGCCAGAGATTTCTGTACATTAATTTTGTATCCTGCTACTTTACCAAATTCATTGATTAGTTCTAGTAGTTTTTCGGTAGCATCTTTAGGATTCTCTATGTATAGTATCATGTCATCTGCAAACAGTGACAGCTTTACTTCTTCTTTTCCAATTTGGATTCCTTCTATTTCCTTTTCTTCTCTGATTGCTGTGGCTAAAACTTCCAAAACTAGGTTGAATAAGAGTGTTGAGAGTGGGCAGCCTTGTCTTGTTCCTGATCTTAGTGGAAATGGTTTCAGTTTTTCACCATTGAGGACAATGTTGGCTGTGGGTTTGTCATATATGGCCTTTATTATGTTGAGGAAAGTTCCCTCTATGCCTACTTTCTGCAGGGTTTTTATCATAAATGGGTGTTGAATTTTGTCGAAAGCTTTCTCTGCATCTATTGAGATGATCATATGGTTTTTCTCCTTCAACTTGTTAATATGGTGTATCACACTGATTGATTTGCGTATATTGAAGAATCCTTGCATTCCTGGAATAAACCCCACTTGATCATGGTGTATGATCCTTTTAATGTGCTGTTGGATTCTGTTTGCTAGTATTTTGTTGAGGATTTTTGCATCTATGTTCATCAGTGATATTGGCCTGTAGTTTTCTTTCTTTGTGACATCCTTGCCTGGTTTTGCTATCAAGGTGATGGTGGCCTCGTAGAATGAGTTTGGGAGTGTTCCTTCCTCTGATATTGTTTGGAAGAGTTTGAGAAGGATGGGTGTTAGCTCTTCTCTAAATGTTTGATAGAATTCGCCTGTGAAGCCATCTGGTCCTGGGCTTTTGTTTGATGGAAGATTTTTAATCACAGTTTCTATTTCAGTGCTTGTGATTGGTCTATTCATATTTTCTATTTCTTCCTGAGTCAGTCTTGGCAGGTTGTGCATTTCTAAGAATTTGTCCATCTCTTCCAGGTTGTCCATTTTATTGGCAAAGAGTTGCTTGTAGTAATCTCTCATGATCTTTTGTATTTCTGCAGTGTCAGTTGTTACTTCTCCTTTTTCATTTCTAATTCTATTGATTTGAGTCTTCTCCCTTCTTTTCTTGATGAGTCTGGCTAATGGTTTATCAATTTTGTTTATCTTCTCAAAGAACCAGCTTTTAGTTTTATTGATCTTTGCTATCGTTTCCTTCATTTCTTTTTCATTTATTTCTGATCTGATTTTTATGATTTCTTTCCTTCTGCTAACTTTGGGGTGTTTTTGTTCTTCTTTCTCTAATTGCTTTAGGTGCAAGGTTAGGTTGTTTATTCGAGATGTTTCCTGTTTCTTAAGGTGGGATTGTATTGCTATAAACTTCCCTCTTAGAACTGCTTTTGCTGCATCCCATAGGTTTTGGGTCGTCGTGTCTCCATTGTCATTTGTTTCTAGGTATTTTTTAATTTCCTCTTTGATTTCTTCAGTGATCACTTCGTTATTAAGTAGTGTATTGTTTAGCCTCCATGTGTTTGTATTTTTTACAGCTCTTTTCCTGTAATTGATATCTAGTCTCATAGCATTGTGGTGAGAAAAGACACTTGATACAATTTCAATTTTCTTAAATTTACCAAGGCTGGATTTCTGACCCAAGATATGATCTATCCTGGAGAATGTTCCATGAGCACTTGAGAAAAATGTGTATTCTGTTGTTTTTGGATGGAATGTCCTATAAATATCAATTAAGTCCATCTTGTTTAATGTATCATTTAAAGCTTGTGTTTCCTTATTTATTTTCATTTTGGAAGATCTGTCCATTGGTGAAAGTGGGGTGTTAAAGTCCCCTACTATGATTGTGTTACTGTCGATTTCTCCTTTTATGGCTGTTAGTATTTGCCTTATGTATTGAGGTGCTCCTATGTTGGGTGCATAAATATTTACAATTGTTATATCTTCTTCTTGGATCGATCCCTTGATCATTATGTAGTGTCCTTCTTTGTCTCTTCTAGTAGTCTTTATTTTAAAGTCTATTTTGTCTGATATGAGAATTGCTACTCCAGCTTTCTTTTGGTTTCCATTTGCATGGAATATCTTTTTCCATCCCCTTACTTTCAGTCTGTATGTGTCTCTAGGTCTGAAGTGGGTCTCTTGTAGACAGCATATATATGGGTCTTGTGTCTGTATCCATTCAGCCAATCTGTGTCTTTTGGTGGGAGCATTTAGTCCATTTACATTTAAGGTAATTATCGATATGTATGTTCCTATTCCCATTTTCTTAATTGTTTTGGGTTCGTTATTGTAGGTCTTTCCCTTCTGTTGTGTTTCTTGCCTAGAGAAGTTCCTTTAGCATTTGTTGTAAAGCTGGTTTGGTGGTGCTGAACTCTCTCAGCTTTTGCTTGTCTGTAAACGTTTTAATTTCTCCTTCAAATCTGAATGAGATCCTTGCTGGGTAGAGTAATCTTGGTTTCAGGTTTTTCTCCTTCATCACTTTAATTATGTCCTGCCACTCCCTTCTGGCTTGTAGAGTTTCTGCTGATAGATCAGCTGTTATCCTGATGGGGATTCCCTTGTGTGTTATTTGTTGTTTTCGCCTTGCTGCTTTTAATATGATTTCTTTGTGTTTAATTTTTGACAGTTTGATTAATATGTGTCTTGGCGTATTTCTCCTTGGATTTATTCTGTATGGGACTCTCTGTGCTTCCTGGACTTGATTAACTATTTCCTTTCCCATATTAGGGAAGGTTTCAACTATAATCTCTTCAAATATTTTCTCAGTCCCTTTCTTTTTCTCTTCTTCTTCTGGAACCCCTATAATTCGAATGTTGGTGCGTTTAATCGTGTCCCAGAGGTCTCTGAGACTGTCCTCTGTTCTTTTCATTCTGTTTTCTTTATTTTGCTCTGCAGCAGTTATTTCCACTATTTTATCTTCCACCTCACTTATCCGTTCTTCTACTTCAGTTTTTCTGCTATTGATCCCATCTAGAGTATTTTTTATTTCATGTATTGTGTTTTTAATCGATGCTTGATTCATCTTTAGTTCTTCTAGGTCCTTGTTAACTGTTTCTTGCATTTTGTCTATTCTATTTCCAAGATTTTGGATCTGGGAAATAGAATCTTGGATCATCTTTACCATCATTATTCTGAATTCTTTTTCAGGTAGACTGCCTATTACGTCTTCATTTGTTAGGTCTGGTGGGTTTTTAACTTGTTCCTTCTCCTGCTGTGTGTTTTTCTGTCTTCTCATTTTGCTTATGTTACTGTGTTTGGGGTCTCCTTTTTGCAGGCTGCAGGTTCGTAGTTCCCATTGTTTTTGGTGTCTGTCCCCAGTGGCTAAGGTTGGTTTAGTGGGTTGTGTAGGCTTCCTGGTGGAAGGTACTAGTGCCTGTGTTCTGGTGAATGAGGCTGGATCTTGTCTTTCTGGTGGGCAAGTCCACGTCTGGTGGTGTGTTTTGGGGTGTCTGCGGACTTTTTATGATTTTAGGCCACCTCTCTGCTAATGGGTGGCGTTGTGTTTCTGTCTTGCTAGTTGTTAGGCATAGGGTGTCCAGCACTGTAGCTTGCTGGTCATTGAGTGAAGCTGGGTGCTGGTGTTGAGATGGAGATCTGTGGAAGATTTTCGCCGTTTGATATTATGTGGAGCGGGGGGGTCTCTTGTGGACCAGTGTCCTGAAGTTGGCTCTCCCACCTCAGAGGCACAGCACTAACTCCTGGCTCCTCAATTTGGGATGATTTGTTGTCTATTCATGTATTCCACAGATGCAGGGTACATCAAGTTGATTGTGGAGATTTAATCCGCTGCTTCTGAGGCTGCTGGGAGAGGTTTCCCTTTCTCTTCTTTGTTCTCACAGCTCCTGGGTCTCAGCTTTGGATTTGGAGTAGCAATTCTCATATCAGACAAAATAGACTTTAAAATAATGACTTACAAGGGACAAAGCAGGACACCACATAATGATCAAGGGATCGATCCAAGAAGAAGATATAACACTTGTAAATATTTATACACCCAACATAGGAGCACCTCAATACATAAGACAAATACTAACAGCCATAAAAGGGGAAATCGACAGTAACACAATCATAGTAGGCGACTTTAACACCCCACTTTCAACAATGGACAGATCATCCAAAATGAAAAAAAAATAAGGAAACACAAGCTTTAAATGATACATTAAACAAGATGGACTTAATTGATATTTATAGGACATTCCATCCAAAAACGTCCAGAGATAAACCCATGTACACATGGTCACCTTATCTTGATAAAGGAGGCTAGAGTATACAATGGAGGAAAGACAGCCTCTTCAATAAGTGGTGCTGGGAAAACTGGACAGCTACATGGAAAAGAATGAAATTAGAATACTCCCTAATGCCATACACAAAAATAAACTCAAAATGGATTAAAGACCTTAATGTAAGGCCAGACATACTAAAACTCTAAGAGGAAATAAAAGAAGAACACTCTTTTGAGATAAATCACAGTAAGATCTTGTTTGACCCTCCTCCTAAAGAAATGGAAACAAAACTAAAAATAAACAAATGGGACCGAGTGAAACTTAAAAGCTTTTGCACAGCAAAGGAAACCATAAACAAGATGAAAAGACAACCCTCAGAATGGGAGAAAATATTTGCAAACGAAGCAACTGACAAAGGATTAGTCTCCAAAATTTACAAGCAGCTCATGCAGCTCAATATCAAAAACACAAACCACCCAATCCAAAAATGGGCAGAAGACCTAAATAGACATTTTTCCAAAGAAGATACACAGATTGCCAACAAACATATGAAAGTATGCTCAATGTCGTTAATCAGTAGAGAAATGCAAATCAAAACTACAATGCGGTATCATCTCACACCGGTCAGAATGGCCATCATCAAAAAATCTACAAACAATAAATGGACAACCTGGAAGAAATGGACAAATTCTTAGAGAAGGTGTGGAGAAAAGGGAACCCTCATACACTGTTGGTGGGAATGTAAATTGATACATTCACTAAGGAGAACAGTATGGAGGTTCCCTAAAAAACTAAAAATAGAACTACCATATGACCCAGCAATCCCACTATGGGGCATATATCCTGAGAAAACCATAATTCAAAAAGAGTCATGTACCACAATGTTCATTGCAGCTCTATTTACAATAGCCAGGACTTGGAAGGAACCTAAGTGTCCATCAACAGATGAATGGATAAAGAAGATGTGGCACATGTATACAATGGACTATTAGTGAGCCATAGAAAGGAACGAAACTGAGTTATTTGTAGTGAGGTGGATGGACCCAGAGTCTGTCATACAGAGTGAAGTAAGTCAGAAAGAGAAAAACAAATACCGTATGCTAACACATATATATGGAATTTTTTAAAAAAAATGGTCATGAGGAACCTAGGGGCAAGACGGGAAAAAAGACCCAGACCTGGGCTTCCCTGGTGGCATACTGGTTGAGAATCCGCCTGCCGATGCAGGGGACACGGGTTCGTGCCCCGGTCTGGGAGGATCCCACATGCCGCGGAGCGGCTGGGCCCGTGAGCCATGGCCACTGAGCCTGCACGTCCGGAACCTGTGCTCCACAACGGGAGAGACCACAACAGTGAGAGGCCCGCGTACCGAAAAAAAAAAAAAAAAGTCGCAGACCTACTAGAGAATGGACTTGAGGACACGGGCAGGGGGAAGGGTAAGCTGGGACAAAGTGAGAGAGTGGCATGGACATATATACACTACCAAATGTAAAACAGATAGCTAGTGGGAAGCAGCCACATAGCACAGGGAGATCAGCTCAGTGCTTTTTGACCACCTAGAGGGGTGGGATAGGGAGGGTGGGAGCGAGGGAGACGCAAGGGGGAGGGGATGTGGGTATATACGTATATGTATAGCTGATTCACTTTGTTATAGAGCAGAAACTAATACACCATTGTAAAGCAATCATACTCCAGTAAAGATGTTAAAAAAAAAAAGTGTGTTTGTTCAAAATAAATAAATAAATAACTTTCCTAACTGCTTAGGAAAGTTATTTCTCCTTCCTATGAAATGAAAAATGATCTATAAGGGCACTTAGTATTGACTATAAATTCCAGTTCTGTCAGTGATGGTATATGGCGCACGAGGGACACCCAAGTTAGGGAGCTTTTGGTTAATTTCCCTGGGCCATATAGAGCAAAGTGTTCTCTCAAATACTCTCTGGAAATTCGGAGCCTCAAATATGTTTGCCACCTTCCCCCAAGTCATCACACTTATTAACATCCTTTTCTTATTTTTCTAGAAGCAGGAGCTTCTAGCAGATCTTTTCCCTTTGTGAAAGGATGTATTTCTTTGTGAGGTGAATCTGGGCCGCCTTAATCTGTCCTCTAATGTTCACCTCAGTAGCACTCTACCTGGTTGATAATATCTTTGAGGCCAACTTCCTGTAATGTTTTTCTTTTTCTTTTCTTTTTTTTTTACCTTAGGAGCACTGTATAACAAAAACTCCATTAAAGATGCAAAATCAAAGTGAGCCATGAAGCAAGACACGCTGGGCCCTATCAGCATTCCTAAGCGTGTTCAAGGTGAAAGCATTTCAGAGGGAGTTAAACAACAGTCATTATAGCTATCTTTGTTGACCTCTGACTCTATATGCCAGTCACTGTGTTTGACATACATTAATTCTCATAAAACTTCTGTCATGTTGACATTATTATCTCCCTTTTACAAATGGGGAAAGAGGTTCACATAAATTAAATGACTTTCTCAGGGCAACAGCTAGCAAGTTTCAGGGCTGGATTTGTATCCAAAATAAAGTGGGCTTTGTTTGGTTTTTTGACTCTATTTTCTGCTTAGTAGTACTGCATACATTTATTATTTATATGTATTAAAAAGGATAAAATAAGTTTGGACTCCTCTCTCACACAACATGAAGTTCTGTATGATCTAAAGATAAAAATGTTGAAGTAAAATATATATATTATGGAAAACGTATGTATAATCTAGGAGTCAAGAAAAATTTCTGTGCAAGCTGGAAAACCTAGACACTCTGGAGAAATGACTGACATATTTGAGTGCTTAAAACTTAAAATGTAATCATATGGCAAACGTAAAGGTAAATAAAACCAGAAGACAATTAATAGAGGAACATATATTTGTAAGACACACAACAGATAAAGGGTTCAATATCCAACATATAAAAAATTTCCTACACATTAATAAGAAAAGACAAACACCCTAATTGAAAGTGGTTAAAAAGTGTAAAAAGGGCTGTTCAAGGAGGCAGAAAACCCCCTTGCCAATAAACAAGTGAAATTACTCAACTTTACTAGCAATCAGGCATATTGAAATTAAATTAACAAGGAAATATCACTTTAAGACCATTAAACATGTTATCACACATTGCTGGAGTGTTGTGGAGGTTAATATGTTATCTCATACATTTGCCGAGGGAAATGTGCAGTATATTAAAGCCATTTGGAAGTCAATCTGGCAACCCCTATTAAAATTAAGAATTTACATAAACTTTAACTTAGCAATTCCATTTCCGGGGCCTTCTTCCATAGAAGATAAAAGCACGGGTATATAACAGTGAATATGAACAAAATAAATTTTACGTATATATTCAGATTAATTGCAACGTTTTTCCTAGTAGCCAAAAAACTGGAATCAACTTGAATGTCCTCAATAGAGGAATGGTTTAATAAGTTGTCTTTCACTCAAACCATTGCATTTTACATAACTAGTTTAAAAAGGGTGTTAAGTCTATACCAGACGATGTGGAAAACATTTCTCTGAAATGTTTCTAAGTGAGAAAAACTACGTGCAGTAAAGAGTAAAATAGTACCCCTATATGTTTTTATGCATACATATGTATGTTACCTTATTTATGAACATAGACAAAGATATGCAAAGATTCACACCAGGCTTTTAACACTGCTTATCCAGTGGAGGAGTGGCTAATGAAGTGTAAAAATCCTATAGATGTACAGGCTTTCTCAATATTTATGTATATGTATGTATATATATATATATATAATTCTCAACATTTATATATAATTGCTTTATGTAAATGCACATGTAAATTACATATGTGTAAAGCCATGTACAAAGAGATAGTTGCTGAAAGTGTGCATATCATAGAGAGTGTTTTGAGTTTTTAGTGTTTAGGGTTCTTTTTTTTTAACTTTCTTTCTTGTACTTTGAGTTTTTCAAAATAAAAATTTTACATGATTTTAAGTTTAACATTTTCTAAAGCCAACATTATAGAGCAGGTTAAGGAAATGATCCAGTATCTACAGAATGATTTGATTGTTCAGTCCTCCAGCAGTTCATCAAACTACATTGAGCAGCAACCGTGACATTGTGTCAGGTGTGTTAAAGTGGTTGGGATTACAGAGATGAATGAAATATGCTCCTTCTTGTTGTATATTACAACAAGACAAACATATAAATGAACCATTCTAATACAATATGGCTATTGCTTTAATATAAGAATTTGTAGGACCATAGGGGCAATGAACTCTGCAGGCATTGGTGGTAGAGAGGCTTCAGAGGGAAAGAACCATTTGAGCTTAGCCTTAAAGACTGAGGATGCTTTCATCACTCACCAGCCTTAGGTGGGGAAGGGAAAGCAATCCCTTCAAAGAGGAAGGAATCAACATCTAGTCCTATTTCATTCATCAAGAATGTGGAGGAGGAAGTAAACAGTTTATTATTTATAGTCTCAAATGATGGTAATGTGTGGAAGATGGGCAAATGGAACAAGAGACTTTGCAAGAGTCCTGATCAGGAACTAATAAAATGAGAACCTGCTTTGAAACATGCAAGCAGGTTTTTCTGAGGGAAGAACTCAAAGCTGCATTTAATGAAAGGAAGCAACTGTCAAAGCAATCTGACTAAGTTCAGTACATTAGGCTTGCAGTTGAGGAAGAAATATGGGTTGCTGTTCAGTTAGGACCTGTGGAAGAGGTTGGAGAAAAGGGGATAGGTATTCAAGCAATGATTCATTAGGTAGAAAGAAGAGAATGTTAGAAATCAGACACTACTGCCACTTACTGAATAAATTCATCATAAGCCATATACAGACACATTATAAAGTATCTTAAGGTACCAGAATGCTTGACCATTGAGGTAAGGTGCCCCAAAATACTGTGTCTTCAAGGAAAACACAAGGGTTCAGTACTCATGCGTTAGCAGCAGTTAACATAAGACACACTAGCTTTTGGGGAGTGGGGGAGAAAGAAGCAAGGATTATGCATGTATGTATTTATATCATAGATGATAACAACAGAAGCCATTTAATCAAATGTTTATTATTGGCCTAATATAATGTCAGGTGTTTTACATAAATTACCTCATTTAATCCCACCATGGCTCTAAGATCTAGATACATGTTACTATCATTCCCTTTTTACAGATGAGGAAACTAAGTCTTACAGGAGTTAAAAAACGTACTCAAGGTCAAATAGCTTTTAGGTGGTGAAGCTGTAAATTGAGATCGGACTTTAAATCCTATGCTCCCAACTGCTCAACTAGACACTAAGTTATATTCCCCCTGCTAAACCCTAGTCCCAGCCATCATCATATCACACCTGTATTGTCCCAACAGCCTGTCACCCCTCTGGTCCTACACAGTTCACAACATCCAGTGAACTTTCTAAAACATACATCAGACGACATCACTTTCCTTTATCAAACCATCCAGTGGCCCTTCACTGCACGTAAGATAAAATCCAAGTTCTTACCCTGCAGATCCCTATGTGACCACTTCTCTGCCAGCCTCTCCAGTCTCGGTCATCAATCACCGCTCTGCCCCTCTCTGACTGCACTCCAGTCACTCAGCCTTCTGCTCTTCCTCAACACACTCTTCTCGTTCTGGCCTCACGGCATTGCTACTTGCTAGTCTACCTAAAATGCTCTTCTTCAAAGTCTTCACACAGCTGACTCGACATCATTATTCAGATCTTGATTCAAATATCAGCTCCTTAGAGAAGGTTCCCCACACCAACAACAAGAACGACCCCTTTGCCCATGAAAACAGAAGTTACTTGAGGACAGGAACTATTGATTTCATGTTCTTCACTCTAATTCCAGAACCAAGAGTAATATCTGACACCTACTAGGCACTCAGGACAAATTTGTTTCCTGAAATACTGGTATCTTTTTTAAAGTGTCATACTCATATGCCTATGAGTATATCTACATATATATATATATATTTATGGATATGTGAGCTTTTTGTCACCTCACAGAAGTGGAATGTACATCCCTCACCCAAAATTTGGTTTGAATGTCAAGACTAATGATGCCACACATATACCAAGAAGGTATGAAAAGGATTATTACTCACATAATGAGTTATGCATCAAAAATGCAGTTAGACCAAAAAAAGAAAAAAGAAAAAACTGGTAACTCTGAAGTAATGGGTAATTAGATGGTTGTGATTCTTTCATTCTATAGATATAGGTATAGATATAGAAATAATTGAAACATCAAGTTCAACACGTTAAGTATATACAATATTTATTTATCCATTATTCCTCAATAAAACTGAAAAAATGGGATCAGTCTCAATGACAACTTACCCATGGTGTTTGTCTGATAACTAAAACATTGCGTGGTTTATTTAATTTAATTTGGACTTGTTTATGTAAGCCATTATGGCACCTGCAGCATGAGACCAATAAGAAAGGTGAACGTTCCATTGAATATCTAGTACTATCAAGAGCTAGTACTATATATTCTGAGAAGTGAAATGAGTGCCTTAGTCTCTCTATCAATGTGCAGAACTTCAAAGAAGGTAAAGAGTGCTATGGTGAGACATTGTATTGTGGCTTTAATATGTGCAGAAGATGTGTGCCCTTGATTTATATTTTGGGTATCCGTGAGGCAAGAGATTCTATGAGTTCTTTACCCCAAATGAGGCAACCTTGGAGAAGGAATTGTTTGCATTGGCCAGAACAGATGGTCAGACCGCTGGCAGTGGCCCAAAGATCTATAAAAATGTGAAGATGAGGCCAATTGTTGGCTAAGACATGGCCAAGTGCTAAGATAACTGGCTAAAGTTTGGCCAACTGAGCTGATCCTGTGTCCTTTCCTTTATCAGGAACATTCTGATTAAGAGATGAAAAGCAGCAAGAGTCAAGCAAGCTCCATTAAGTGTGACAGTGGCAATGCCATTGGTTAAGTGAATGAACCCCCTTTGGTATTCACTGTGTTGAGCCTAAGGGGCTCCCCAGGTATCCAAGTGTTCTAAGAGATGACCTCCTCTAGCACTGTGGCATCCGGCAAGGGATCCAGCACAGGGGACGTTACCCTCTCCTGAAAGTAGGGTATGCAGAGAGCCCAGGTTCAGCTCCATCCTGTAGCAAGGAGGCCTCACTAGCTGTGCTGGGCTTGCAGGGTGCTGTTTCCATGATCAAAGGCCTAACGGGCAGCTGTATACTGAGGGTCACAGGTTCAGGACCTGAGATAGTCTATATTTCCAGGAAAGTCCAGTATGCACCCACCAATTTCTACACTGATGGCATACTGCATTGGGCCAAGGAAGGTAGTTCCTTGTATCAGAAGCCCATGCAACTAACGGCCATCACTGATGGTAGAGGGACTCCAAGATATATGAGAGAAGGTTGCTAAAGCTCCCACAGTGAAGGAATCCCGGGGGGCCGTAACAGGAATGCCTGTTCTATGGCCATTCAGGCAGATTCTAGTATCTTTTTACCGGGGGTCTCATTCAAGTTGGGCCTATTTGCAAGTTACAGAACAAAAAAAAAGCTTTGTAAATGAGGAGTGTTGCCTCCAGAATCTAAACATGTCGAAAACATGTTGGGCTTGTTTTAACAATGTGGGTCCTAAGAAGACTAAAAGCTGTTTCTTGACACTGTCAGGACTGGAGCAGCCCTCAACTTACTAAATAATTTTCAGGAGCTTAACTGAAGTGGTGGGGCCCTGTACTATGGGTCTCATGTGAATCTCCTCAAAGGAGGATGTCATTAGTGTGATGTCATAACTGTGTACCCGAAAAAAGTTAGAGCTGGTTAAAATATTGCCTGTGAAGACTATGTGAGATGGCAGGCGTGGAGACTGAGCCCATTGAGTACCCAGGTGAAGGTGTATTGTGTCCCTTTAAAGGTGAAGGTTAACTGCAGCTGAGAGGTTGTTGAACTAGGCACTGAATAGAACATGCTAGCCAAATACTTTGCTCTAACTGCAAAGTATTTACCAGTTACTTATTTATTATTGGGTGGAATCAGTCATTTCAATAGGTGGGGCCATGACGCCAAGGGTACGAATTCACACTGAGGCACCGGTCCTGTTTTGCCGGGTTTAAGAACAAGTAAAACTTGGCTGTTAAATGCAGCAGAAGTGGGGATAACCACACCTTCTCTAACTAGGTCTTATATAATGGGTTTCAATCTGTGAAAACCGTGCTTTCCTTTAGATTGAACCTTTTCTTAAACACTGAGGTGAAAGGTATTATTTTAACTAGGGGGAAAGGTCCATAGAGTCCCATAGTTTTCAAGCTGATTATAAGGGCCAGAGACTTAACTTGATTACTTATTGGGTCAGGTTCTCCACGTGCACTAGAGGATATTTTAGGGTAATGGATGTCTTGGCTATGGAAAAGTTAGGCATGGAAATAATTTGGATGGTTCAGGTTAGGCATATCTGTTTCTATTTTATGTTCACCTACTCCCTGGCTGGGAGTGGATGAACATAAAGTGTGGCCAGATGTGGGCCAGAAGGGGAAGGGGAATTAATGAGGCTTCAAAACTGTCTATTGTCAAACATCAAAAGTGGAATCAGATGATGACACACACTGCCACCACCCATACAGCACCCCTCTCCCCATCTGGGACCTCCCAAACACACACGGAAACACCAAGTCCATTTCCTCCTCACCAGCAGGATAAAGTGTTCAGGAAGAAATCTGTCTTCAGAGCTCAGTCCTCACCCAGTCCTTATTCCCGGTGTCTGGCTAACTATGGACTGTCTGGTCTGGGCCCCAAACTGGCAGGATACTACCTCCCTCCCTTCTCACACGGCTGCCCCTTCCTGCCTTCCTTCAGTCCCCATCACCGAAGAACAGACAGAGATACACACACATCTTTCTACAACAGCTTGCACATCAATAGCTGAGGGCTTTTTTATTTGGCTCTACACAGGTGACCATGTCTCCAGTGCTTTCTCTGGAGAGACAACAGAGACAGCAAGGTCTCAGTCACCTGATAGACCCAGGGCAGCACTTTATGAACTGCTGGAAGAGCCCTCTGGGACGTTTTCATCCTCCTCTGGCTCTTTAGTCATTGTTGTACTCCGCCAGTAATAGAATGCTAGCATCTTTGACTTCTTCTGTGTAGAACCTCTTCCCGAATTCTGATGACGGACTGATTTTCTTAACTCGACCACCTCCTGAATCTGGTCGGAAAACAAAGTGATACAGAAAGAGATTGATTTGGGGAAAGAGGATGGGAAGGAGAACTTTGAGAGAATGGGTGTGGATTGAGAAGGGGTTTGTGCCAGGGAAGGGCTGGGTAAGTCTTGGTTGGGGGATGAAGAGGAGGCACGTGAGTCGGGTAATCTGACCTCTTCCATCTTATAGCCCTGGAGTGGAGAATTCACCCTCTCCCTTCTGCGTTGGCCCCCCGGTGTTTGTTGCTCTGACCTCTCGGTGTTTGTCCGTGCATCACTGTTAGGCTCCTGGGGGACTGTAGTTTCCTCTGCCATGTCAGTAGCAACAGTGTGCTCTACTCCAAGGCTCCTGGCCTCTCTAAATATACCCTGCCAGGACAATGAAGAGCCACACCCATCAGTTTTGATTGGTCAGCCAATGGTAGCGCTGGGGTGACTGTGACATCACAAAGCACTGAAGATACGTGGGGGGAGGGGAGGGGTGCAGAGGAGTCTAGGTGCTCTGGTTAGAGAAAGGGAGTGCTTCCTCAACACCCAGTAAAGAGCCTTCCCAAATTGACCTTCCACTCTTCCTCATCTTCTCTGGTTCAATCCTTGTGGTGCACATGTTAGGGAGAAGGTGTTCCCTCCAAACCATTCCACATGGCCACCCCCATTCAGTGTTTAATTCTGTTGTCTCCCAGATCTCATCACCTGTTATTGTGTGGTTTTTAAAAACTTTTTATTTTAGAACAGTTTTAGGTTTACAGAGTAATTGTGAAGATCATATTCATACACTCCACAACAAATTTCCCTTCTTAACATTGCACATTAGTATGGTACAATTGTTCAACTTAGTGAAGCAACACTGAAACAGTATTATTAACTAAAGTCTGTACTTCATCAGATTTCCTTTTTTTTTAAATGTTGAGCCTTCATTTAATTAATTTATTTTTATTTTTGGCTGTGTTGTGTCTTCGTTTCTGTGTGTGGGCTTTCCCTAGTTGTGGCAAGCAGGGGCCACTCTTCATCGTGATGGGCGGGCCTCTCACTGTCGCGGCCTCTCTTGTTGCGGAGCACAGGCTCCAGATGCGCAGGCTCAGCAGCTGTGGCTCACGGGCCTAGTTGCTCTGCGGCATGTGGGATCTTCCCAGATCAGGGCTCGAACCCATGTCCCCTGCATCATCTGGCAGATTCTCAACAACTGTGCCACCGTGGAAGCCCCAGATTGCCTTATTTTTTACCTAATGTTCTTCTTCTGTCCCAGGATCCCAACCAAGATTCTACATTCAATTTAGTCATTCCATGTTATAACTTCTTAGGCTCCTCTTGGCTGTGACAGTTTTTTAGACTTCTTGTTCTTGAAGACTTTGACAGTTTGGGGTCTTGTGTTTTGTCTTTTATATTAGGTCTGCAGATGTTATTGCTCTTATAGGTAAAAGTTTTTATAAGTTTCTTCTTCCAGAGAACCTCAAATCAAGTGAGTACCATCAGTGTTATAGACTTCCCCGTGGCAATGGTTGAACTAATCTCTTGGCTTTGTCACAGAGGTGACACAAATATTTTCCTCTAAAGCTCTGAGGATCAGGATCATTTTTATTTATGACAGAGGCACAGGGGCAGCAGCAGAAGCATTTTGTAAGGTACTAGTGGGTCATTTACTTTTAGAAGTATGACCTCAGCATCCCACATAGTTAACGGCTCTTTCTCCACACGAGTGACCATCCAATGGACCTGTATATTGAACAGACTGTCAGTCTTTCTCCTGAGCTCTATATAGAAAGGGGGCCAACATGTGCTTGAGACACAACCAGTGTTCACAAGGTAAGAGTCATTTCTTTGAGGTTAGTATCAGTCGCACCTTATTTTGGAATTGAAACACGTGATTCAACCTGAGAATCACAAATAGGTCCAGGTTGAGACACAGGATTCAGGACTGCTTTAAGGAAGGTCCCAATCCAAGAATCCTTTCACTATATGCCAAGTGGCTAAACTGACTTATGTTGGTCAAAGCTTTAGCAGACACTCAGTAGGACTAACAAATGCAGCACAAAGAAGCAAGTTCAAAGCACAAGCTAGCCAGCAGGCAGTAGCCCAAGTGCCTGTTCACCAGCATAGAGCAGAGCCAGTTAGAAAGCCAAAGCAAGAGAAGAAAGACCCCCGGTGGTAAGGGATAGCACCTTGATGTCCTGCTCACAGGACCAGTTGTTGTAATCACACCACAGAGACAGGATGGACCCTTCAACCCAAATTCGGTTTGGATGTCGAGACTGATAACACATACACCTAGAGAGTATGAAAAACCTTACTACATAAGGAGGCTTTCTGGGGAGAGCAGGGCAGTCTCTCAAGCAGGTTAAAGAATGGCTTGAGAGAGCAGAAGAAGGAGACTGGCTTGGCTTTTATGGTGGTGAGGGGATGACGCTGGAGTGTTCCCACACACAGGTCAGGTTTTGCACAGCCTGAACTTCCTCCTGGCCCACAGAAGAGAGAGTACCTGAGCTTTCTTATCCGATCTAGGGAAGCAGGGGAAGAGGCAGTGGTAGGGCTCTTTTATAGAATAATGTTGTGTAAATGCAAGGTGTTTAGCACAGTTTAGAATTCTCATAACCATTATAACCACACTTATATGGTTTTCAGTTAAACTACGTTTCACTAGGTTAGTATTTCCCAAATTATGGTCCTTTAAATATTATTTAAGGTGGCTTAGAATTATCTTGGTTCATCACAGAGAAACTGTGTAGAAAGAGAAAAGACTGCTAGCCTCAGGAGGTCTGACACACTGGTCACAAAAGAGCAGACTTCATTGTACTATCTGCTGAATTATGAGGGGTTTCTAACATGTTTCCCATCCTGGGTGACTACTGTAGCACCCAAAGACTGTAATAATAATTACCGAAACTAACATTTATTGACTATTAACTCTATGTAGGAATAATGCTAAATACCCATATACATATTTAATCCTCGTCACAACCCTATTGAGATATGTGGCAAAAGAGTGGTTTCTGTCATTTCTGCCAGGACATCTCCATTCCAATTGCAGAAGCAGAAAAGAGCATATAGGAGGGCACATGGGAATATTTATGGGCCAGGCTCAAAAGGGGTATGCATTACTCCTGCTCACATTTCCTTGGGAAAAACTCACATGGCCACATCTAACTACAAGAGAAAATGAGAATTGTAGTCTAGCTGGTAGAAGAGGAGAACTTAAATGTTGGAGATAAGCTAGCAATCTCTGTCTCCACCATCTTGTTCATCACTCTCCCCAGTATTTACAGTAGAGCCTGGCACATAGTAGGTGGCCATGAATATTTCTGTTGAATGAATGGGTTTCAACTTTTTTGGTCAGTTATGGGGATCAAAAGCATATAGAACTTGGTTAAGGAATGGTTTCCTAGATATGACACAAAAAGCACAAGCAACAAAGAAAGAGTAAATTGGACTATATCAAAATTTTAAAATGTTTTCTTCTGCAAAAAAATACCATGAAAAAGCAAAAAGGCACACCAAAGAGAGATCCTGGCAAATCATATATTTAATAAAAGTGTAGTATCCAGAATACAGAAAGAACTCTTACAACTCAACAACAAAAATACAAACAACCCAACTGAAAATCAGGTAAAGGACTTAAATAGACATTGTGCTAATGAAGATATACAAATAGCCAACAAACATATGAAAATATGCTCAATACCATTAGTCGTTAGGGAAATGCAAATCAAAACCACGATGAGATGCCAATTCAAACCCACTAGGAAGGCTATAACTTTTTTAAAAAGAAAATAACAAGTATTGACAAGGATGTAGAGAAAGTGAAACACTCATACACGTCTGGTGGGAACATAAAATGATACAGGTTCTGTGGAAAACATTTTGGCAGTTACTCAACAAGTTAAACATAGACTTGCCATATTACCCAGTAACTCTACTCCTAGGTATATAATGAAAAGAGTTGAAAAGGAGGGAACAACAGCAACAACAACAACAACAAAAAAAAGAGGTGAATTGAGCAACACACAAGCAAAGGGCAGATAATGTTTCAAGAAGTAAAAAATGGTCAACTTTATTAAATACTTATACAGGTAATATAGGGACAGACAAATGACGATTGAACTTGTTAGTAGAGAGGTCATTGGTACATTTGATAAGAAGGAAATTGAAAGAGTGGAAAATATTTTAATATAAACCTGGATGTGTATTAAGGAGAAAATGTGAGATCAGAAAGTGAGGGGCGGATAGACAATTTCTTTTGCGAGTTTTGGTGCTAAGGGGAGGAGAAATATGGGACTATAGCTGGAGGGGGATTTGGTACTAAGAGAGTGTATTTTTAAGAGGGTAGATTCTAGAATGCATCTAGCCAATATAAATGACTGAATGAAACTGATGACATAAAAATCCAAAGGGATAATTGCAGAAGAAAAAATATTGAGAAAGCAAGAGGGGTATTCAGAGCACGAGTAGATGGGATCGGTAGCAAATGTGGAAATCTTGGCTTTCCATGAGAATGAGTAATATTTATAGATTCTACAGTGGAGAAGGAAACAATTATGGTATGATTACAAATGCAGGTAAGATGGTAGATTTCGTGGGGAAGATATAAAAGAATTTTCTCTTGACTCTTCAGTTTTCTCAGTGAAGGATGAGATAAGGGCATAAAATAACAAGAGTGAGGGTAGGGTTTTGAGAAATTGAGGGGAAGATAAAGTATTGGATATTCATTTTCTATAATGGAAATGGGTGTATAATATGGAAGGATTGATCATTTAAGATATGTGGTCAAGAATTTAAGGTGAGATCAGTTAGCTTTGTCTTGTAAATTTCTACAGCAACATCCATCACTTGTATATAGGAACAAAGCAGGTAGATAGCTAAATTTAACAAGGGTTGTGGTTTTGCCAGGGAAGTACTAGGGTGGGAAAGTGAGTAGGGAGATGAAGGTTGATGAAAGTAAGTGATACTAATGATAAATTGGTAAGCAATGAGGAAATGCGAAAAGAGAAATGTGGCTGATGCTGAAAAGTAGTAGAATTCACAGATTGGAGTTCAAAATTGAAGAATTTTTAGAGTTGGGTGTGTGTAGGTGTGTATACCTGCACGTGAGGGAGGTATTTTGCTAGGAAGGATAATCAGTTGTAGCCCAAGAGATGTATGTTATAAAATCAGGATTTCAGAGTTGCTGTAATTTTTGAGAATGTCATTGTCTAGTGCATGAGCATTAGAGTGAGTGGCTTAAGTATGATGGAAGAAAAATACCATTGGAATTGAGGGCATGAAAGGTTTGCAAAGCCAAAAATGTTGGATGAATATCCACATAGATGACAGATGTTGAAGTTGCCAAGATGGTGGCAGTACTAAAAGTGGAGAAGAAGTCTCAGGAAAGTGTCTAATGAATGAAGGTAAAGAAATAGATGGCGTAGCACATGATATTATCTAATAGCAAGAACTACAAATGAGCTCTGAATTTTGAAAGAAAAAGGAGCAGAAATGGTTTGAAAGTGACAGTGAGTCGACTCCTTGGGGTATGTGAGGAAAACTAACGTTTGCTCAAGAGGACTGCAGGGGAAGTGATTTCCTCAAGGCACAGCCATATCCCAGTCATAAAACAGAGATTAAGGGAACATGGAGAGAACAACTTGAAGCTACTGGGGAGTTTCTTAATGATAGACTATGAGTTACAGAGGGCAGGAAAGAAGCGCTCATGAAGTTGGGGAGAGGGTTGGGTCCAATTCCGTCAAGTGCAGAGCAATACGTGAATAAGGGTCTAGTTAATGATGGATAATCTGCAGGGTGGTGACTTAAGGAAAAGTGATAAGACAAGATGGACCTTGTGACTGCACGGCAGATTGGGAGGTGAGTAAAGCCCTCCAGACTACAGATTGCTTAATCTAGGCTGACCTAGAACTAAGAAGAATCCAGAAACACCACTGAAACCTGTTTCCTCTAAATATCATGTATCCGGTATGATGATCCAGCATTTCAAAGATAGACCAGTAAGGACATCTAAGAGGGTAGGCTTGAAAGGAAACTAGTGTGTTTGCTCAAGAGTGTGAGTGTGTATGAAAAATATCAACAGCAAATTCTAATGTCAGAGGGTTGCTACTATAGGCTTATGGAGCCATGCACTATTCTTGGACAACCCAAGGTGCCTGCACAGATGTGGCCCAGATGCAAGCACCAACACTTACTGGGCACCTGCAAAGCCAAAGCTGGGGAAGATGGAAGGCCAAGTGGAAGTGGTATTTTCCCAAGACAGGAATGTATTTACTTAGGCTTCCTAAATGGCTGGTGGACAAAAATGGAAGAAAGGAAATTAAGCTTCTTTTTGCCTAACATCTCTCCTCAGGAGGAAGTACTTGGAGTTGTATTTCCTACGTAAATTCACCTGCTAAAACTCCAGGGAGCTCATCAGTGGGCAGATGTTCCCACCTAAGTATGGTTACCAGCAAACATTTAATCAAAATCATGGCTGCATCTGGCTCACGTTGGAAGGGTTCTCTTTGTCATTGTCTTTTAAAAGAACAAATCCCCATGCTTATAAATCCAGACTCAGAACATCAATTCAACCAACCTCAGGAGCCCTGTGGCTACACCTTCCTGCTGGGAATCAGCATGGTCCCCAGAGAATCAATTTGAGGAGTATTACCAAAGTGTTTTCATTTTCAGTGTTTATCCACTGGAATGTCTACGACTGAAGAATAGACAGGGCAATACAATCCTAAGATTCAATTTCTTTCATCAAATACAAACTGTGTATATGAGCATCAAGGCAAGAGGATGGAGGACTTTAACTGAAATTCCAATAGATATCTAAGTGCAAATCCTGGAACCATCCCATGCTAGCATTGTGAGTTAGGATAGGTACTTAACCACTCTGAGCTTGTTTTCTGATCTCTAAAAAAAAAAAAAAATAGAAGGATAATATCTCATACAGCTGTTGCAAAGATCAACTCAAATAATTCATGTACAGAATATAGCACAACAAACTACAGAATGGGAGAAAATATTTGTAAATCGTGTATCTAATAAGGGATGTTTATTCAGAATATATAAAGAACTCTTACATGCCTGTGATAAGAAGGTAAATAACCCAACTTTTAAAATGGGCAGAAGATCTAAATAGACATTTCTGCAAGGAAGATATACAAATGGCCAGCAAGCACATTAGAGACGCTTGACATCATTATTCATCAGGAAAACACAAATGAAAACCACAGAAAGATACCATTTCATACCCATTCGGATGGCTAGAATCCAAAAGTCAGATAATCATAACTGTTGGTGGGGATTTAGAGAAATCAGAACCATCATACACTGTTAGTGAGAATGTAAAATGGTATACCTGCTTTGGAAAAGTTTGGTAGTTTCTCAGAGGGTGAAACAGTGTTACTGTATGACCCACTTGTAGCTATATTCCCAAGATAAATGCAAATATATGTCCATACAAAAACTTGTACATAAATATTCATAGCAGAAATATTCATAATACCCAAAGATGGAAACAACCCAAATGCCCATCAACTGACCAGTGGACAAACAAAATATGGCAAATCCATACAACAGAATACTATTCAGACATCAAAAGGAATGAAGAACTAATATATGCTACAATATGGCTGAACCTTAAAAACATTATGCTAAGTGAAAGAAGTCAGTCACAAAAGACCACATATTATGTGATTCTATTCATATGAAATGCTCAGAACAGGCAAATCTATAGCTACAAAATAGATCAATATTTGCTTAAGGCTGAGGCAGAAGTTGTTGGGAGCATAGGGGATTAACAGCTACAAGATACGAGGGTTTCTTTTTGAGGTGTTGAAAACGTTCTAAAATAGACTGGAGGGAACTTCAAGACGTCGGAAGAGTAAGACGTGGAGATCACCTTCCTCCCCACAGAAGCATCAGAAATACATCTACACGTGGAACTGCTCCTATAGAACACCCACTGAACGCTGGCAGAAGACCTCAGACCTCCCAAAAGGCAAGAAACTCCCCACGTAGCTGGGTAGGGCAAAAGAAAAAAAGAAAAAGCAGAGACAAAAGAATAGGAACGGGACCTGCACCAGTGGGAGGGAGCCTGAAGGAGGAAAGGTTTCCACACACTAGAAGCCCCTTCACTGGCGGAGACTACAGGTTGTGGACGGGGGCAGCTTCGGAGCCACGGAGGAGAGTGCAGCAACAGGGGTGCGGAGGGCAAAGCGGAGGATTCCCGCACCGAGGATCGGTGCCGACCAGTACTCACCAGCCCGCGAGGCTTGTCTGCTCACCTGCCGGGACAGGTGGGGGCTGGGAGCTGAGGCTTGGGCTTCGGTCTGAGCGCAGGGAGAGGACTGGCAGTGTGAACACAGCCTGAAGGGGTTAGTATGCCACGTCTAGCCAGGAGGGAGTCCAGGAAAACTCTGGAGCTGCCGCAAAGGCAAGAGACTTTTTCTTCCCTCTGTGTTTCCTGGTGCACGAGCAGAGGGGATTCAGAGCGCCGCCTAAAGGAGCTCCAGAGACGGGCGCGATGCGCGGCTAGGAGCGCAGACCCCAGAGATGGGCATGAGATGCTAAGACTGCTGCTGCCGCCACCAAGAAGCCTGTGTGCGAGCACAGGTCACTATCCACACCTCCCTTCAGGGAGCCTGTGCAGCCCGCCACTGCCAGTGTCCCGTGATCCAGGGACGACTTCCCCGGGAGAACGCACGGTGTGCCTCGGGCTGGTGCAACGTCACGCCGGCCTCTGTCACTGCAGGCTCACCCTGCCTCCGTACCCCTCCCTCCCCCCGGCCTGAGTGAGCCAGAGCCCCCAAAGCACCGGCTCCTATGACCCCGTCCTGTCTGAGCGAAGAACAGACGCTCTCAGGAGGCCTACACGCAGAGGCGGGGTCAAATCCAAAGCTGAACCCCGGGAGCTGTGAGAACAAAGAAGAGAAAGGGAAATCTCGCCCAGCAGCCTCAGGAGCAGCGGATTAAATCTCCACAATCAACTTGATGTACCCTGCATCGGTGGAACACCTGAATAGACAACGAATCATCCCAAATGGCGGAGGTGGACTTTGGGAACAACGCTATTTATACATTTTTTCCCTTTTTCTCTTTTTGTGAGTGTGTATGCGTATGCTTCTGTGTGTGATTTTGTCTGTATAGTTTGGCACTTACCGTTTGTCCTAGGGTTCTGTCTGTCCGTTTTTTGTTTTTTTTTTAGTATAGTTTTCAGCGCTTGTTATCATTGGTGAATTTGTTTCTTCTTCTCATTTTTCTCTTCTTTCTCGTTTTTTTAATTACTTAAAAAAATTTAATAATAAATATTTGTTCTTTATTTTAATAACTTTAATAATTTAATTTAATTTAATTTTACATTTTTCTTTCTTTCTTTCTTTCTTTCTTTATTTATTTATTTATTTATTTATTTATCCCTTTTATTCTGAGCCGTGCGCGTGACAGACTCTTGGTGCTCCAGCCAAGCATCAGGGCTGTTCCTCTGACTTGGCAGAGGCAAGTTCTGGATATTGGTCCACCACAGACCTCCCAGCTCCACGTAATATCAAACGGTGAAAATCTCCCAGAGATCTCCATCTCAAAACCAAGACCCAGCTCCACTAAATGACCAGCAAGCTACGGTGCTGGATACCTTATGCCAAACAACTACCAAGAAAGGAACACAACTCCACCCAATAGCAGAGAGGCTGCCTAAAATCATAGTAAGGTCACAGACACCCCAAAACACACCACCAGACTTGGACCTGCCTACCAAAAAGAAAAGATCCAGCCTGATTGACCAGAACACAGGCACTAGTCCCCTCCACCAGGAAGCCTACACAACCCACTGAACCAACCTTAGCCACTGGGGACAGACACCAAAAACAACGGGAACTACGAACCTGCAGCCTGTGAAAAGGAGACCCCAAAAAGAGTAAGATAAGCAAAATGAAAAGACAGAAAAACACACAGCAGATGAAGGAGCAAGGTAAAAACGCACCAGACCTAACAAATGAAGAGGAAATAGGCAGTCTACCTGAAAAAGTATTCAGAATAATGATAGTAAAGATGATCCAAAATCTTGGAAATAGAATGGAGAAAATACAAGAAAAGTTTCACAAGGACCTAGAAGAACTAAAGAGCAAACAAACAATCATGAACAACACAATAAATGAAATTACATATCCTCTAGAAGGGATCAATAGCAGAATAAATGAGGCAGAAGAACGGATAAGTGACCTGGAAGATAAAATAGTGGGAATAACTACTGGAGAGCAGAATAAAGAAAAAAGAATGAAAAGAATTGAGGACAGTCTCAGAGACCTCTGGGACACGATTAAACGTACCAACATTCAAATTATAGGGGTTCCCAAAGAAAAAGAGAAAAAGAAAGGGACTGAGAAAATATTTGAAGAGATTATAGTTGAAAACTTCCCTAATATGGGAAAGGGAATAGTTAATCAAGTCCAGGAAGCACAGAGAGTCCCATACAGGATAAATCCAAGGAGAAACACGCCAAGACACATAGTAGTCAAACTATCAAAAAGTAAATACAAAGAAAAAATATTAAAAGCAGCAATGGAAAAACAACAAATAACATAGAAGGGAATCCCCATAAGGTTAACAACTGATCTTTGAGCAGAAATTCTGCAAACCAGAAGGGAGGGGCAGGACATATTTAACGTGATGAAAGGGAAAAACCTACAACCAAGATTACTCTACCCAGCAAGGATCTCATTCAGATTTGACAGAGAAATTAAAACCTTTACAGACAAGCAAAAGCTAAGAGAATTCAGCAGAACCAAACCAGCTTTACAGCAAATGCTAAACCAACTTCTCCAGGCAGGAAACACAAGAGAAGGAAAAGACTTACAATAACAAATGCAAAACAATTAAGAAAATGGTAATAGGAGCATACATATCGATAATTACCTTAAATGTAAATGGATTAAATGCTCCCACCAAAAGACACAGACTGGCTGAATGGATACAAAAACAAGACCCGTATATATGCTGTCAACAAGAGACCCACTTCAGACCTAGGGAAACATACAGACTGAAAGTGAGAGGATGGAAAAAGATATTCCATGCAAATGAAAATCAAAAGAAAGCTGGAGTAGCAATTCTCATATCAGACAAAATAGACTTTAAAATAATGACTTACAAGGGACAAAGCAGGACACTACATAATGATCAAGGGATCGATCCAAGAAGAAGATATAACACTTGTAAATATTTATGCACCCAACATAGGAGCACCTCAATACATAAGACAAATACTAACAGCCATAAAAGGGAAATCGACAGTAACACAATCATAGTAGGCGACTTTAACACCCCACTTTCAACAATGGACAGATCATCCAAAATGAAAAATAATAAGGAAACACAAGCTTTAAATGATACATTAAACAAGATGGACTTAATTGATATTTATAGGACGTTCCATCCAAAAACGTCCAGAGATAAACCCGTGTACACATGGTCACCTTATATTGATAAAGGAGGCTAGAGTATACAATGGAGGAAAGACAGCCTCTTCAATAAGTGGTGCTGGGAAAACTGGACAGCTACATGGAAAAGAATGAAATTAGAACACTCCCTAATGCCATACACAAAAATAAACTCAAAATGGATTAAAGACCTTAATGTAAGGCCAGACACACTAAAACTCTTAGAGGAAATAAAAGAAGAACACTCTTTTGAGATAAATCACAGTAAGATCTTGTTTGACCCACCTCCTAAAGAAATGGAAACAAAACTAAAAATAAACAAATGGGACCGAATGAAACTTAAAAGCTTTTGCACAGCAAAGGAAACCATAAACAAGATGAAAAGACAACCCTCAGAATGGGAGAAAATATTTGCAAACGAAGCAACTGACAAAGGATTAGTCTCCAAAATTTACAAGCAGCTCATGCAGCTCAATATCAAAAACACAAACCACCCAATCCAAAAATGGGCAGAAGACCTAAATAGACATTTTTCCAAAGAAGATACACAGATTGCCAACAAACACATGAAAGAATGCTCAACGTCGTTAATCATTAGAGAAATGCAAATCAAAACTACAATGCGGTATCATCTCACACCGGTCAGAATGGCCATCATCAAAAAATCTACAAACAATAAATGGACAACCTGGAAGAAATGGACAAATTCTTAGAGAAGGTGTGGAGAAAAGGGAACCCTCATACACTGTTGATGGGAATGTAAATTGATACAGTCACTAAGGAGAACAGTATGGAGGTTCCCTAAAAAACTAAAAATAGAACTACCATACGACCCAGCATTCCCAATATGGGGCATATATCCTGAGAAAACCATAATTCAAAAAGAGTCATGTACCACAATGTTCATTGCAGCTCTATTTACAATAGCCAGGACTTCGAAGGAACCTAAGTGTCCATCAACAGATGAATGGATAAAGAAGATGTGACACATGTATACAATGGAATATTACTCAGCCATAAAAAGGAACGAAACTGAGTTATTTGTAGTGAGGTGGATGGACACAGAGTCTGTCATACAGAGTGAAGTAAGTCAGAAAGAGAAAAACAAATACCGTATCCTAACACATATATATGGATTCTTTAAAAAAATATGGTCATGAGGAACCTAGGGGCAAGACGGGAAAAAAGACGCAGACCTGGCTTCCCTGGTGGTGTACTGGTTGAGAATCCGCCTGCCGATGCTGGTGACACGGGTTCGTGCCCCAGTCTGGGAGGATCCCACATGCCACGGAGAGGCTGGGCTCGTGAGCCATGGCCACTGAGCCTGCGCGTCCGGAACCTGTGCTCCACAACTGGAGAGGTCACAACAGTGAGTGGCCCGCGTACCGAAAAAAAAAAAAAATGTCGCAGACCTAGTAGAGAATGGACTTGAGGACACGGGGAGGGGGAAGGGTAAGCTGGGACAAAGTGAGAGAGTGGCATGGACATATATACACTACCAAATGTAAAACAGATAGCTAGTGGGAAGCAGCCACATAGCACAGGGAGATCAGCTCAGTGCTTTTTGACCACCTAGAGGGGTGGGATAGGGAGGGTGGGAGGGAGGGAGATGCAAGAGGGAGGGGATATGGGTATATCCGTATATGTATAGCTGATTCACTTTGTTATAGAGCAGAAACTAATACACCATTGTAAAGCAATCATACTCCAGTAAAGATGTTAAAAAAAAAAGTGTGTTTGTTCAAAATAAATATATAAATAACTTTCCTAACTGCTTAGGAAAGTTATTTCTCCTTCCTATGAAATGAAAAATGATCTATAAGGGCACTTAGTATTGACTATAAATTCCAGTTCTGTCAGTGATGGTATCTGGCGCATGAGGGGCACCCAAGTTAGGGAGCTTTTGGTTAATTTCCCTGGGCCATATAGAGCAAAGTGTTCTCTCAAATACTCTCTGGAAATTCGGAGCCTCAAATGTTTGCCACCTTCCCCCAAGTCATCATATTTATTAACATCCTTGTCTTATTTCTCTAGAAGCAGGAGTTTCTAGCAGATCTTTTCCCTTTGTGAAAGGATGTATTTCTGTGTGAGGTGGATCTAGGCCGCCTTAGTCTGTCCTCTAATGTTCACCTCAGTAGCACTTTACCTGGTTGATAATATCTTTGAGGCCAACTTCCTGTAATGTTTTTCTTTTTCTTTTCTTTTTTTTACCTTAGGAGCACTGTATAATAAAAACTCCATTAAAGATGCAAAACCAAAGTGAGCCATGAAGCAAGACACGATGGGGCCTATCAGCATTCCTAAGCGTGTTCAAGGCGAAAGCATTTCAGAGGGAGTTAAACAACAGTCATTATAGCTATCTTTGTTGACCTCTGAATCTATATGCCAGTCACTGTGTTTGACATACATTAATTCTCATAAAACTTCTGTCATGTTGACATTATTATCTCCCTTTTACAAATGGGGAAAGAGGTTCACATAAATTAAATGACTTTCTCAGGGCAACAGCTAGTAAGTTTCAGGGCTGGATTTTTATCCAAAATAAAGTGGGCTTTGTTTGGTTTTTTGACTCTATTTTCTTCTTAGTAGTACTGCATACATTTATTATTTATATGTATTAAAAAGGATAAAATAAGTTTGGACTCCTCTCTCACACAACATGAAGTTCTGTATAATCTAAAGATAAAAATGTTGAAGTAAAATATATATATTATGGAAAACGTATGCATAATCTAGGAGTCAAGAAAAATTTCTGTGCAAGCTGGAAAACCTAGACACTCTAGAGAAATGACTGACATATTTGAGTGCTTAAAACTTAAAATGTAATCATATGGCAAACGTAAAGGTAAATAAAACCAGAAGACAAATAATACAGGAACATATATTTGTAAGACACATGACAGATAAAGGGTTCAATATCCAACATATAAAAAATTTCCTACACATTAATAAGAAAAGACAAACACCCTAATTGAAAGTGGTTAAAAAGGGTAAAAAGGGCTGTTCAAGGAGGCAGAAAACCCCCTTGCCAATAAACAAGTGAAATTACTCAACTTTACTAGCAATCAGGCGTATTGAAATTAAATTAACAAGGAAATATCACTTTAAGACCATTAAACATGTTATCACACATTGCTGGAGTTTTGTGGAGGTTAATATGTTATCTCATACATTTGCCGAGGGAAATGTGCAGTATATTAAAGCCATTTGGAAGTCAATCTGGCAACCCCTATTAAAATTAAGAATTTACATAAACTTTAACTTAGCAATTCCATTTCCGGGGCCTCCTTCCATAGAAGATAAAAGCACGGGTATATAACAGTGAATATGAACAAGATAAATTTTACGTATATATTGAGATTAATTGCAACGTTTTTTCTAGTAGCCAAAAAACTGGAATCACCTTGAATGTCCTCAATAGAGGAATGGTTTAATAAGTTGTCTTTCACTCAAACCATTGCATTTTACATAACTAGTTCAAAAAGTGTGTTAAGTCTATACCAGACGATGTGGAAAACATTTCTCTGAAATGTTTCTAAGTGAGAAAAACTACGTGCAGTAAAGAGTAAAATAGTGCCCCTATATGTTTTTATGCATACATATGTATGTTACCTTATTTATGAACATAGACAAAGATATGCAAAGATTCACACCAGGCTTTTAACACTGCTTATCCAGTGGAGGAGTGGCTAATGAAGTGTAAAAATCCTATAGATGTACAGGCTTTCTCAATATTTATGTATATGTATGAATATATATATATATAATTCTCAACATTTATATATAATTGCTTTATGTAAATGCACATGTAAATTACATATGTGTAAAGCCATGTACAAAGAGATAGTTGCTGAAAGTGTGCATATCATAGAGAGTGTTTTGAGTTTTTAGTGTTTAGGGTTCTTTTTTTTTAACTTTCTTTCTTGTACTTTGAGTTTTTCAAAATAAAAATTTTACATGATTTTAAGTTTAACATTTTCTAAAGCCAACATTATAGAGCAGGTTAAGGAAATGACCCAGTATCTACAGAATGATTTGATTGTTCAGTCCTCCAGCAGTTCATCAAACTACATTGAGCAGCAACCGTGACATTGTGTCAGGTGTGTTAAAGTGGTTGGGATTACAGAGATGAATGAAATATGCTCCTTCTTGTTGTATATTACAACAAGACAAACATATAAATGAACCATTCTAATACAATATGGCTATTGCTTTAATATAAGAATTTGTAGGACCATACGTGCAATGAACTCTGCAGGCATTGGTGGTAGAGAGGCTTCAGAGGAAAAGAACCATTTGAGCTTAGCCTTAAAGACTGAGGATGCTTTCATCACTCACCAGCCTTAGGTGGGGAAGGGAAAGCAATCCCTTCAAAGAGGAAGGAATCAACATCTAGTCCTATTTCATTCATCAAGAATGTGGAGGAGGAAGTAAACAGTTTATTATTTATAGTCTCAAATGATGGTAATGTGTGGAAGATGGGCAAATGGAACAAGAGACTTTGGAAGAGTCCTGATCAGGAACTAATAAAATGAGAACCTGCTTTGAAACATGCAAGCAGGTTTTTCTGAGGGAAGAAGAACTCTAAGCTGCGTTTAATGAAAGGAAGCAACTGTCAAAGCAATCTGACTAGGTTCAGTACATTAGGTTTGCAGTTGGGGAAGAAATATGGGTTGCTGTTCATTTAGGACCTGTGGAAGAGGTTGGAGAAAAGGGGATAGGTATTCAAGCAATGATTCATTAGGTAGAAAGAAGAGAATGTTAGAAATCAGACACTACTGCCACTTACTGAATAAATTCATCATAAGCCATATACAGACACATTATAAAGTATCTCAAGGTACCAGAATGCTTGACCATTGAGGTAAGGTGCCCCAAAATACTGTGTCTTCAAGGAAAACACAAGGGTTCAGTACTCATGGGTTAGCAGCAGTTAACATAAGACACACTAGCTTTTGGGGAGTGGGGGAGAAAGAAGCAAGGATTATGCATGTATGTATTTATATCATAGATGATAACAACAGAAGCCATTTAATCAAATGCTTATTATTGGCCTAATATAATGTCAGGTGTTTTACATAAATTACCTCATTTAATCCCAGCATGGCTCTAAGATCTAGATACATGTTACTATCATTCCCTTTTTACAGATGAGGAAACTAAGTCTTACAGGAGTTAAAAAACGTACTCAAGGTCAAATAGCTTTTAGGTGGTGAAGCTGGAAATTGAGATCGGACTTTAAATCCTATGCTCCCAACTGCTCAACTAGACACTAAGTTATATTCCCCCTGCTAAACCCTAGTCCCAGCCATCATCATATCACACCTGTATTGTCCCAACAGCCTGTCAGCCCTCTGGTCCTACACAGTTCACAACATCCAGTGAACTTTCTAAAACATACATCAGACGACATCACTATCCTTTATCAAACCATCCAGTGGCCCTCCACTGCACGGAAGATAAAATCCAAGTTCTTACCCTGCAGGTCCCTATGTGACCACTTCTCTGCCAGCCTCTCCAGTCTCGGTCATCAATCACCGCTCTGCCCCTCTCTGACTGCACTCCAGTCACTCACCCTTCTGCTCTTCCTCAACACACTGTTCTCGTTCTGGCCTCACGGCATTGCTACTTGCTAGTCTACCTAAAATGCTCTTCTTCAAAGTCTTCACACAGCTGACTCGACCTCATTATTCAGATCTTGATTCAAATATCAGCTCCTTAGAGAAGGTTCCCCACACCAACAACAAGAACGACCCCTTTGCCCATGAAAACAAAAGTTACTTGAGGACAGGAACTATTGATTTCATGTTCTTCACTCTAATTCCAGAACCAAGAGTAATATCTGACACCTACTAGGCACTCAGGACATATTTCTTTCCTGAAATACTGGTATCTTTTTTAAAGTGTCATACTCATATGCCTATGAGTATATCTACATATATATATATATATATATATATATATATATATATATATATATATATATATATATATATTTATGGATATGTGAGTTTGTTGTCACCTCACAGAAGTTGAATGTACATCCCTCACCTAAAATTTGGTTTGAATGTCAAGACTAATGATGCCACACATATACCAAGAAGGTATGAAAAGGATTATTACTCACATAATGAGTTATGCATCAAAAATGCAGTTAGACCAAAAAAAGAAAAAAGAAAAAACTGGTAACTGTGAAGTGATGGGTAATTAGATGGTTGTGATTCTTTCATTCTATAGATATAGGTATAGATATAGAAATAATCGAAACATCAAGTTCTACACCTTAAGTATATACAATTTTTATTTATCCATTATACCTCAATAAAACTGAAAAAATTGGATCAGTCTCAATGACAACTTACCCATGGTGTTTGTCTGATAACTAAAACATTGCGTGGTTTATTTAATTTAATTTGGACTTGTTTATGTAAGCCATTATGGCACCTGCTGCATGAGACCAATAAGAAAGGTGAACGTTCCATTGAATATCTAGTACTATCAAGAGCTAGTACTATATATTCTGAGAAGTGAAATGAGTGCCTTAGTCTCTCTATCACTGTGCAGAACTTCAAAGAAGGTAAAGAGTGCTATGGTGAGACATTGTATTGTGGCTTTAATATGTGCAGAAGATGTGTGACCTTGATTTATATTTTGGGTATCCGTGAGGCAAGAGATTCTATGAGTTCTTTACCCCAAATGAGGCAACCTTGGAGAAGGAATTGTTTTCATTGGCCAGAACAGATGGTCAGACCGCTGGCAGTGGCCCAAAGATCTATAAAAATGTGAAGATGAGGCCAATTGTTGGCTAAGACATGGCCAAGTGCTCAGATAACTGGCTAAAGTTTGGCCAACTGAGCTGATCCTGTCTCCTGTCTTTATCAGGAACATTCTGATTAAGAGATGAAAAGCAGCAAGAGTCAAGCAAGCTCCATTAAGTGTGACAGTGGCAATGCCATTGGTTAAGTGAATGAACCCCCTTTGGTATTCACTGTGTTGAGCCTAAGGGGCTCCCCAGGTATCCAAGTGTTCTAAGAGACTGACCAGTCGACAAACAAAATGTGGCAAATCCATACAACAGAATACTATTCAGACATCAAAAGGAATGAAGAACTAATATATGCTACAATATGGCTGAACCTTAAAAACATTATGCTAAGTGAAAGAAGTCAGTCACAAAAGACCACATATTATGTGATTCTATTCATATGAAATGCTCAGAACAGGCAAATCTATAGATACAAAATAGATCAATAATTGCTTAAGGCTGAGGCAGAAGTTGTTGGGAGCATAGGGGATTAACAGCTACAAGATACGAGGGTTTCTTTTTGAGGTGTTGAAAACGTTCTAAAATAAACTGGAGGGAACCTCAAGACGTCAGAAGAGTAAGACGTGGAGATCACCTTCCTCCCCACAGAAGCATCAGCAATACATCTACACGTGGAACTGCTCCTATAGAACACCCACTGAACGCTGGCAGAAGACCTCAGACCTCCCAAAAGGCAAGAAAATCCCCACGTAGCTGGGTAGGGCAAAAGAAAAAAAAAAAAGCAGAGACAAAGGAATAGGAACGGGACCTGCACCAGTGGGAGGGAGCCTGAAGGAGGAAAGGTTTCCACACACTAGAAGCCCCTTCACTGGCGGAGACTACAGGTGGCGGACGGGGGCAGCTTCGGAGCCACGGAGGAGAGCGCAGCAACAGGGGTGCGGAGGGCAAAGCGGAGAGATTCCCGCACGGAGGATCGGTGCCGACCAGTACTCACCAGCCCGTGAGGCTTGTCTGCTCACCTGCCGGGACGGGTGGGGGATGGGAGCTGAGGCTTGGGCTTCGGTCTGAGCGCAGGGAGAGGACTGGCAATGTGAACACAGCCTGAAGGGGTTAGTACGCCACGTCTAGCCAGGAGGGAGTCCAGGAAAAATCTGGAGCTGCCGCAACGGCAAGAGACTTTTTCTTCCCTCTGTGTTGCCTGGTGCACGAGCAGAGGGGATTCAGAGCGCCACCTAAAGGAGCTCCAGAGACGGGCGCGAGGCGCGGCTAGGAGCGCAGACCCCAGAGATGGGCATGAGATGCTAAGGCTGCTGCTGCCGCCACCAAGAAGCCTGTGTGTGAGCACAGGTAACTATCCACACCTCCCTTCAGGGAGCCTGTGCTGCCCGCCACTGCCAGTGTCCCGTGATCCAGGGACGACTTCCCCGGGAGAACGCACGGCGTGCCTCGGGCTTGTGCAACGTCACGCCGGCCTCTGTCACTGCAGGCTCACCCTGCCTCCGTACCCCTCCCTCCCCCCGGCCTGAGTGAGCCAGAGCCCCCAAAGCAGCGTCTCCTATAACCCCGTCCTGTCTGAGCAAAGAACAGACGCGCTCAAAGACCTACACGCAGAGGCGGGGTCAAATCCAAAGCTGAACCCCGGGAGCTGTGCGAACAAAGAAGAGAAAGGGAAATCTTGCCCAGCAGCCTCAGCAGCAGCGGATTAAATCTCCACAATCAACTTGATGTACCCTGCATCGGTGGAACACCTGAATAGACAACGAATCATCCCAAATGGCGGAGGTGGACTTTGGGAGCAACGCTATTTATACATTTTTTCCCTTTTTCTCTTTTTGTGACTGTGTATGCGTATGCTTCTGTGTGTGATTTTGTCTGTATAGTTTGGCACTTACCGTTTGTCCTAGGGTTCTGTCTGTCCGTTTTTTGTTTTTTTTTAGTATAGTTTTCAGCGATTGTTATCATCGGTGAATTTGTTTCTTCGTCTGGTTTTTCTCTTCTTTCTCGTTTTTTTAATTACTTAAAAAATTTTAAAAATAAATTTTTGTTTTATTTTAATAACTTTTTAATAATTTAAGTTAATTTAATTTTACATTTTTCTTTCTTTCTTTCTTTCTTTCTTTCTTTCTTTCTCCCTTTTACTCTGAGCCCTGTGCGTGACAGACTCTTCGTGCTCCAGCTAAGCGTCAGGGCTGTTCCTCTGATTTGGCAGAGGCAAGTTCAGGATATTGGTCCACCACAGACCTCCCAGCTCCACGTAATATCAAACGGTGAAAATCTCCCAGAGATCTCCATCTCAACACCAAGACCCAGCTCCACTAAATGACCAGCAAGCTACGGTGCTGGATACCTTATGCCAAACAACTACCAAGAAAGGAACACAACTCCACCCATTAGCAGAGAGGCTGCCTAAAATCATAGTAAGGTCACAGACACCCCAAAACACACCACCAGACATGGACCTGCCTACCAAAAAGAAAAGATCCAGCCTCATTGACCAGAACACAGGCACTAGTCCCCTCCCCTAGGAAGCCTACACAACCCACTGAACCAACCTTAGCCACTGGGGACAGACACCAAAAACAACGGGAACTACGAACCTGCAGCCTGTGAAAAGGAGACCCCAAACACAGTAAGATAAGCAAAATGAAAAGACAGAAAAACACACAGCATATGAAGGAGCAAGGTAAAAACGCACCAGACCTAACAAATGAAGAGGAAATAGGCAGTCTACCTGAAAAAGAATTCAGAATAATGATAGTAAAGATGATCCAAAATCTTGGAAATAGAATGGAGAAAATACAAGAAAAGTTTCACAAGGACCTAGGAGAACTAAAGAGCAAACAAACAATCATGAACAACACAATAAATGAAATTACACATTCTCTAGAAGGGATCAATAGCAGAATAAATGAGGCAGAAGAACGGATAAGTGACCTGGAAGATAAAATAGTGGGAATAACTACTGGAGAGCAGAATAAAGAAAAAAGAATGAAAAGAATTGAGGACAGTCTCAGAGACATCTGGGACACGATTAAACGTACCAACATTCAAATTATAGGGGTTCCCAAAGAAAAAGAGAAAAAGAAAGGGACTGAGAAAATATTTGAAGAGATTATAGTTGAAAACTTCCCTAATATGGGAAAGGAAATAGTTAATCAAGTCCAGGAAGCACAGAGAGTCCCATACAGGATAAATCCAAGGAGAAACACGCCAGGACACATAGTAGTCAAACTATCAAAAAGTAAATACAAAGAAAAAATATTAAAAGCAGCAAGGGAAAAACAACAAATAACATAGAAGGGAATCCCCATAAGGTTAACAGCTGATCTTTGAGCAGAAATTCTGCAAACCAGAAGGGAGGGGCAGGACATATTTAACGTGATGAAAGGGAAAGACCTACAACCAAGATTACTCTACCCAGCAAGGATCTCATTCAGATTTGACAGAGAAATTAAAACCTTTACAGACAAGCAAAAGCTAAGAGAATTCAGCAGAACCAAACCAGCTGTACAGCAAATGCTAAACCAACTTCTCCAGGCAGGAAACACAAGAGAAGGAAAAGACTTACAATAACAAATGCAAAACAATTAAGAAAATGGTAATAGGAGCATACATATCGATAATTACCTTAAATGTAAATGGATTAAATACTCCCACCAAAAGACACAGACTGGCTGAATGGATACAAAAACAAGACCCGTATATATGCTGTCAACAAGAGACCCACTTCAGACCTAGGGAAACATACAGACTGAAAGTGAGGGTATGGAAAAAGATATTCCATGCAAATGAAAATCAAAACAAAGCTGGAGTAGCAATTCTCATATCAGCCAAAATAGACTTTAAAATAATGACTTACCAGGGACAAAGCAGGACACTACATAATGATCAAGGGATCGATCCAAGAAGAAGATATAACACTTGTAAATATTTATGCACCCAACATAGGAGCACCTCAATACATAAGACAAATACTAACAGCCATAAAAGGGGAAATCGACAGTAACACAATCATAGTAGGCGCCTTTAACACCCCACTTTCAACAATGGAGAGATCATCCAAAATGAAAAATAATAAGGAAACACAAGCTTTAAATGATACATTAAACAAGATGGACTTAATTGATATTTATAGGACGTTCCATCCAAAAACGTCCAGAGATAAACCCATGTACACATGGTCACCTTATCTTGATAAAGAAGGCTAGAGTATACAATGGAGGAAAGATAGCCTCTTCAATAAGTGGTGCTGGGAAAACTGGACAGCTACATGGAAAAGAATGAAATTAGAACACTCCCTAATGCCATACACAAAAATAAACTCAAAATGGATTAAAGACCTTAATGTAAGGCCAGACACACTAAAACTCTTAGAGGAAATAAAAGAAGAACACTCTTTTGAGATAAATCACAGTAAGATCTTTTTGGACCCACCTCCTAAAGAAATGGAAACAAAACTAAAAATAAACAAATGGGACACAATGAAACTTAAAAGCTTTTGCACAGCAAAGGAAACCATAAACAAGATGAAAAGACAACCCTCAGAATGGGAGAAAATATTTGCAAACGAAGCAACTGTCAAAGGATTAGTCTCCAAAATTTACAAGCAGCTCATGCAGCTCAATATCAAAAAAAACAAACCACCCAATCCAAAAATGGGCAGAAGACCTAAATAGACATTTTTCCAAAGAAGATACACAGATTGCCAAGAAACACATGAAAGAATGCTCAACGTCGTTAATCATTAGAGAAATGCAAATCAAAACTACAATGCAGTATCATCTCACACCGGTCAGAATGGCCATCATCAAAAAATCTACAAACAATAAATGGACAACCTGGATGAAATGGACGAATTCTTAGAGAAGGTGTGGAGAAAAGGGAACCCTCATACACTGTTGGTGGGAATGTAAATTGATACATTCACTAAGGAGAACAGTATGGAGGTTCCCTAAAAAACTAAAAATAGAACTACCATATGACCCAGCAATCCCACTATGGGGCATATATCCTTAGAAAACCATAATTCAAAAAGAGTCATGTACCACAATGTTCATTGCAGCTCTATTTACAATAGCCAGGACTTGGAAGGAACCTAAGTGTCCATCAACAGATGAATGGATAAAGAAGATGTGGCACATGTATACAATGGAATATTACTCAGCCATAAAAAGGAACGAAACTGAGTTATTTGTAGTGAGGTGGATGGACCCAGAGTCTGTCATACAGAGTGAAGTAAGTCAGAAAGAGTAAAACAAATACCGTATGCTAACACATATATATGGAATCTTTAAAAAAAAAATGGTCATGAGGAACCTAGGGGCAAGACGGGAAAAAAGACGCAGACCTGGGCTTCCCTGGTGGCATACTGGTTGAGAATCCGCCTGCCGATGCAGGGGACACGGGTTCATGCCCCGGTGTGGGAGGATCCCACATGCCGCGGAGCGGCTGGGCCCGTGAGCCATGGCCACTGAGCCTGCGCGTCCGGAACCTGTGCTCCACAACGGGAGAGGCCAAAACAGTGAGAGGCCCGCGTACCGAAAAAAAAAAAAAAAGTCGCAGACCTACTAGAGAATGGACTTGAGGACACGGGGAGGGGGAAGGGTAAGCTGGGACAAAGTGAGAGAGTGGCATGGACATATATACAACACCAAATGTAAAACAGATAGCTAGTGGGAAGCAGCCACATAGCACAGGGAGATCAGCTCAGTGCTTTTTGACCACCTAGAGGGGTGGGATAGGTAGGGTGGGAGGGAGGGAGACGCAAGAGGGAGGGGATATTGGTATATATGTATATGTATAGCTGATTCACTTTGTTATAGAGCAGAAACTAATACACCATTGTAAAGCAATCATACTCCAGTAAAGATGTTAAAAAAAAAAGGGTGTTTGTTCAAAATAAATAAATAAATAACTTTCCTAACTGCTTAGGAAAGTTATTTCTCCTTCCTATGAAATGAAAAATGATCTATAAGGGCACTTAGTATTGACTATAGGTTCCAGTTCTGTCAGTGATTGTATCTGGCGCATGAGGGGCACCCAAGTTAGGGAGCTTTTGGTTAATTTCCCTGGGCCATATAGAGCAAAGTGTTCTCTCAAAAGCTCTCTGGAAATTCGGAGCCTCAAATATGTTTGCCACCTTCCCCCAAGTCATCACATTTATTAACATCCTTGTCTTATTTTTCTAGAAGCAGGAGCTTCTAGCAGATCTTGTCCCTTTGTGAAAGGATGTATTTCTGTGTGAGGTGGATCTAGGCCACCTTAGTCTGTCCTCTAATGTTCACCTCAGTAGCACTCTACCTCGTTGATAATATCTTTGAGGCCAACTTCCTGTAATGTTTTTCTTTTTCTTTTCTTTTTTTTTACCTTAGGAGCACTGTATAATAAAAACTCCATTAAAGATGCAAAACCAAAGTGAGCCATGAAGCAAGACACGATGGGGCCTATCAGCATTCCTAAGCGTGTTCAAGGCGAAAGCATTTCAGAGGGAGTTAAACAACAGTCATTATAGCTATCTTTGTTGACCTCTGACTCTATATGCCAGTCACTGTGTTTGATATACATTAATTCTCATAAAACTTCTGTCATGTTGACATTATTATCTCCCGTTTACAAATGGGGAAAGAGGTTCACATAAATTAAATGACTTTCTCAGGGCAACAGCTAGTAAGTTTCAGGGCTGGATTTGTATCCAAAATAAAGTGGGTTTGTTTGGTTTTTTGACTCTATTTTCTTCTTAGTAGTACTGCATACATTTATTATTTATATGTATTAAAAAGGATAAAATAAGTTTGGACACCTCTCTCACACAACATGAAGTTCTGTATGATCTAAAGATAAAAATGTTGAAGTAAAATATATATATTATGGAAAACGTATGTATAATCTAGGAGTCAAGAAAAATTTCTCTGCAAGCTGGAAAACCTAGACACTCTGGAGAAATGACTGACATATTTGAGTGCTTAAAACTTAAAATGTAATCATATGGCAAACATAAAGGTAAATAAAACCAGAAGACAAATAATAGAGGAACATATATTTGTAAGACACACGACAGATAAAGGGTTCAATATCCAACATATAAAAAATTTCCTACACATTAATAAGAAAAGACAAACACCCTATTTGAAAGTGGTTAAAAAGGGTAAAAAGGGCTGTTCAAGGAGGCAGAAAACCCCCTTGCCAATAAACAAGTGAAATTACTCAACTTTACTAGCAATCAGGCATATTGAAATTAAATTAACAAGGAAATATCACTTTAAGACCATTAAACATGTTATCACACATTGCTGGAGTCTTGTGGAGGTTAATATGTTATCTCATACATTTGCTGAGGGAAATGTGCAGTATATTAAAGCCATTTGGAAGTCAATCTGGCAACCCCTATTAAAATTAAGAATTTACATAAACTTTAACTTAGCAATTCCATTTCCGGGGCCTTCTTCCGTAGAAGATAAAAGCACGGGTATATAACAGTGAATATGAACAAGATACATTTTCCGTATATATTCAGATAAATTGCAACGTTTTTTCTAGTAGCCAAAAAACTGGAATCAACTTGAATGTCCTCAATAGAGGAATGGTTTAATAAGTTGTCTTTCACTCAAACCATTGCATTTTACATAACTAGTTTAAAATGTGTGTTAAGTCTATACCAGACGATGTGGAAAACATTTCTCTGAAATGTTTCTAAGTGAGAAAAACTACGCGCAGTAAAGAGTAAAATAGTGCCCCTATATGTTTTTATGCATACATATGTATGTTACCTTATTTATGAACATAGACAAAGATATGCAAAGATTCACACCAGGCTTTTAACACTGCTTATCCAGTGGAGGAGTGGCTAATGAAGTGTAAAAATCCTATAGATGTACAGGCTTTCTCAATATTTATGTATATGTATGAATATATATATATATATATATATATAATTCTCAACATTTATATATAATTGCTTTATGTAAATGCACATGTAAATTACATATGTGTAAAGCCATGTACAAAGAGATAGTTGCTGAAAGTGTGCATATCATAGAGAGTGTTTTGAGTTTTTAGTGTTTAGGGTTCTTTTTTTTTAACTTTCTTTCTTGTACTTTGAGTTTTTCAAAATAAAAATTTTACATGATTTTAAGTTTAACATTTTCTAAAGCCAACATTATAGAGCAGGTTAAGGAAATGATCCAGTATCTACAGAATGATTTGATTGTTCAGTCCTCCAGCAGTTCATCAAACTACATTGAGCAGCAACCGTGACATTGTGTCAGGTGTGTTAAAGTGGTTGGGATTACAGAGATGAATGAAATATGCTCCTTCTTGTTGTATATTACAACAAGACAAACATATAAATGAACCATTCTAATACAATATGGCTATTGCTTTAATATAAGAATTTGTAGGACCATAGGGGCAATGAACTCTGCAGACATTGGTGGTAGAGAGGCTTCAGAGGAAAAGAACCATTAGAGCTTAGCCTTAAAGCCTGAGGATGCTTTCATCACTCACCAGCCTTAGGTGGGGAAGGGAAAGCAATCCCTTCAAAGAGGAAGGAATCAACATCTAGTCCTATTTCATTCATCAAGAATGTGGAGGAGGAAGTAAACAGTTTATTATTTATAGTCTCAAATGATGGTAATGCGTGGAAGATGGGCAAATGGAACAAGAGACTTTGGAAGAGTCCTGATCAGGAACTAATAAAATGAGAACCTGCTTTGAAACATGCAAGCAGGTTTTTCTGAGGGAAGAAGAACTCTAAGCTGCGTTTAATGAAAGGAAGCAACTGTCAAAGCAATCTGACTAAGTTCAGTTCATTAGGTTTGCAGTTGGGGAAGAAATATGGGTTGCTGTTCATTTAGGACCTGTGGAAGAGGTTGGAGAAAAGGGGATAGGTATTCAAGCAATGATTCATTAGGTAGAAAGAAGAGAATGTTAGAAATCAGACACTACTGCCACTTACTGAATAAATTCATCATAAGCCATATACAGACACATTATAAAGTATCTCAAGGTACCAGAATGCTTGACCATTGAGGTAAGGTGCCCCAAAATACTGTGTCTTCAAGGAAAACACAAGGGTTCAGTACTCATGGGTTAGCAGCAGTTAACATAAGACACACTAGCTTTTGGGGAGTGGGGGAGAAAGAAGCAAGGATTATGCATGTATGTATTTATATCATAGATGATAACAACAGAAGCCATTTAATCAAATGCTTATTATTGGCCTAATATAATGTCAGGTGTTTTACATAAATTACCTCATTTAATCCCAGCATGGCTCTAAGATCTAGATACATGTTCCTATCATTCCCTTTTTACAGATGAGGAAACTAAGTCTTACAGGAGTTAAAAAAGGTACTCAAGGTCAAATAGCTTTTAGGTGGTGAAGCTGTAAATTGAGATCGGACTTTAAATCCTATGCTCCCAACTGCTCAACTAGACACTAAGTTATATTCCCCCTGCTAAACCCTAGTCCCAGCCATCATCATATCACACCTGTATTGTCCCAACAGCCTGTCAGCCCTCTGGTCCTACACAGTTCACAACATCCAGTGAACTTTCTAAAACATACATCAGATGACATCACTTTCCTTTATCAAACCATCCAGTGGCCCTCCACTGCACGTAAGATAAAATCCAAGTTCTTACCCTGCAAGTCCCTATGTGACCACTTCTCTGCCAGCCTCTCCAGTCTCGGTCATCAATCTCCGCTCTGCCCCTCTCTGACTGCACTCCAGTCACTCACCCTTCTGCTCTTCCTCAACACACTGTTCTCGTTCTGGCCTCACGGCATTGCTACTTGCTAGTCTACCTAAAATGCTCTTCTTCAAAGTCTTCACACAGCTGACTCGACCTCATTATTCAGATCTTGATTCAAATATCAGCTGTTTAGAGAAGGTTCCGCACACCAACAACAAGAACGACCCCTTTGCCCATGAAAACAGAAGTTACTTGAGGACAGGAACTATTGATTTCATGTTCTTCACTCTAATTCCAGAACCAAGAGTAATATCTGACACCTACTGGGCACTCAGGACATATTTGTTTCCTGAAATACTGGTATCTTTTTTAAGGTGTCATACTCATATGCCTATGAGTATATCTACATATATATATATATTTATGGATATGTGAGCTTGTTGTCACCTCACAGAAGTGGAATGTACATCCCTCACCCAAAATTTGGTTTGAATGTCAAGACTAATGATGCCACACATATACCAAGAAGGTATGAAAAGGATTATTACTCACATAATGAGTTATGCATCAAAAATGCAGTTAGACCAAAAAAAGAAAAAAGAAAAAACTGGTAACTGTGAAGTGATGGGTAATTAGATGGTTGTGATTCTTTCATTCTATAGATATAGGTATAGATATAGAAATAATTGAAACATCAAGTTCTACACCTTAAGTATATACATTTTTTATTTATCCATTATACCTCAATAAAACTGAAAAAATGGGATCAGTCTCAATGACAACTTACCCATGGTGTTTGTCTGATAACTGAAACATTGCGTGGTTTATTTAATTTAATTTGGACTTGTTTATGTAAGCCATTATGGCACCTGCAGCATGAGACCAATAAGAAAGGTGAACGTTCCATTGAATATCTAGTACTATCAAGAGCTAGTACTATATATTCTGAGAAGTGAAATGAGTGCCTTAGTCTCTCTATCAATGTGCAGAACTTCAAAGAAGGTAAAGAGTGCTATGGTGAGACATTGTATTGTGGCTTTAATATGTGCAGAAGATGTGTGACCTTGATTTATATTTTGGGTATCCGTGAGGCAAGAGATTCTATGAGTTCTTTACCCCAAATGAGGCAACCTTGGAGAAGGAATTGTTTGCATTGGCCAGAAGAGATGATCAGACCGCTGGCAGTGGCCCAAAGATCTGTAAAAATGCGAAGATGAGGCCAATTGTTGGCTAAGACATGGCCAAGTGCTAAGATAACTGGCTAAAGTTTGGCCAACTGAGCTGATCCTGTGTCCTGTCCTTTATCAGGAACATTCTGATTAAGAGATGAAAAGCAGCAAGAGTCAAGCAAGCTCCATTAAGTGTGACAGTGGCAATGCCATTGGTTAAGTGAATGAACCCCCTTTGGTATTCACTGTGTTGAGCCTAAGGGGCTCCCCAGGTATCCAAGTGTTCTAAGAGATGACCTCCTCTAGCACTGTGGCATCCGGCAAGGGACCCAGCACAGGGGACGTTACCCTCTCCTGAAAGTAGGGTATGCAGAGAGCCCAGGTTCAGCTCCATCCTGTAGCAAGGAGGCCTCACTAGCTGTGCTGGGCTTGCAGGGTGCTGTTTCCATGATCAAAGGCCTAACGGGCAGCTGTATACTGAGGGTCACAGGTTCAGGACCTGAGATAGTCTATATTTCCAGGAAAGTCCAGTGTGTACCCACCAATTGCTACACTAATGGCATACAGCATTGGGCCAAGGAAGGTAGTTCCTTGTATCAGAAGCCCATGCAACTAACGGCCATCACTGATGGTAGAGGGACTCCAAGATATATGAGAGAAGGTTGCTAAAGCTCCCACAGTGAAGGAATCCCGGGGGGCCGTAACAGGAATGCCTGTTCTATGGCCATTCAGGCAGATTCTAGTATCTTTTTACAGGGGGTCTCATTCAAGTTGGGCCTATTTGCAAGTTACAGAACAAAAAAAAAAGCTTTGTGAATGAGGAGTGTTGCCTCCAGAGTCTAAACATGTCTAAAACATGATGGGCTTGTTTTAACAATGTGGGTCCTAAGAAGACTAAAAGCTGTTTCTTGACACTGTCAGGACTGGAGCAGCCCTCAACTTACTAAATAATTTTCAGGAGCTTAACTGAATTGGTGGGGCCCTGTACTATGGGTCTCATGTGAATCTCCTCAAAGGAGGATGTCATTAGTGCGATGTCATAACTGTGTACCTGAAAAAAGTTAGAGCTGGTTAAAATATTGCCTGTGAAGACTATGTGAGATGGCAGGCGTGGAGACTGAGCCCATTGAGTACCCAGGTGAAGGTGTATTGTGTCCCTTTAAAGGTGAAGGTTAACTGCAGCTGAGAGGTTGTTGAACTAGGCACTGAATAGAACATGCTAGCCAAATACTTTGCTCTAACTGCAAAGTATTTACCAGTTACTTATTTATTATTGGGTGGAATCAGTCCTTTCAATAGGTGGGGCCATGACGCCAAGGGTACGAATTCACACTGAGGCACCGGTCCTTTTTTGCCGGGTTTAAGAACAAGTAAAACTTGGCTGTTAAATGCAGCAGAAGTGGGGATAACCACACCTTCTCTAAATAGGTCTTATATAATGGGTTTCAATCTGTGAAATCCGTGCTTTCATTTAGATTGAACCTTTTCTTAAACACTGAGGTGAAAGGTATTATTTTAACTAGGGTGAAAGGTCCATAGGGTCCCATAGTTTTCAAGCTGATTATAAGGGCCAGAGACTTAACTTGATTACTTATTGGGTCAGGTTCTCCACGTGCACTAGAGGATATTTTAGGGTAATGGATGTCTTGGCTATGGAAAAGTTAGGCACGGAAATAATTCGGATGGTTCAGGTTAGGCATATCTGTTTCTATTTTATGTTCACCTACTCCCTGGCTGGGAGTGGATGAACATAAAGTGTGGCCAGATGTGGGCCAGAAGGGGAAGTGGAATTAGTGAGGCTTCAAAACTGTCCATTGTCAAACATCAAAAGTGGAATCAGATGATGACACACACTGCCACCACCCATACAGCACCCCTCTCCCCATCTGGGACCTCCCAAACACACACGGAAACACCAAGTCCATTTCCTCCTCACCAGCAGGATAAAGTGTTCAGGAAGAATTCTGTCTTCAGAGCTCAGTCCTCACCCAGTCCTTATTCCCGGTGTCTGGCTTACTATGGACTGGCTGGTCTGGGCCCCAAACTGGCAGGATACTACCTCCCTCCCTTCTCACACGCCTGCCCCTTCCTGCCTTCCTTCAGTCCCCATCACCGAAGAACAGACAGAGATACACACACATCTTTCTACAACAGCTTGTACATCAATAGCTGAGGGCTTTTTTATTTGGTCTCTACACAGGTGACCATGTCTCCAGTGCTTTCTCTGGAGAGACAACAGAGACAGCAAGGACTCAGTCACCTGATAGACCCAGGGCAGCACTTTATGAACTGCTGGAAGAGCCCTCTGGGACGTTTTCATCCTCCTCTGGCTCTTTAGTCATTGTTGTACTCCGCCAGTAATAGAATGCTAGCATCTTTGACTTCTTCTGTGTAGAACCTCTTCCCGAATTCTGATGACGGACTGATTTTCTTAACTCGACCACCTCCTGAATCTGGTCGGAAAACAAAGTGATACAGAAAGATATTGATTTGGGGAAAGAGGATGGGAAGGAGAACTTTGAGAGAATGGGTGTGGATTGAGAAGGGGTTTGTGCCAGGGAAGAGCTGGGTAAGTCTTGGGTGGGGGATGAAGAGGAGGCACGTGAGTCGGGTAATCTGACCTCCTCCATCTTAGAGCCCTGGAGTGGAGAATTCATCCTCTCCCTTCTGCGTTGGCCCCCCGGTGTTTGTTGCTCTGACCTCTCGGTGTTTGTCCGTGCATCACGGTTAGGCTCCTGGGGGACTGTAGTTTCCTCTGCCATGTCAGTAGTAACAGTGTGCTCTACTCCAAGGCTCCTGGCCTCTCTATATATATCCTTCCAGGACAATGAAGAGCCACACCCATCAGCTTTGATTGGTCAGCCAATGGTAGCGCTGGGGTGGCTGTGACATCACAAAGCACTACCCTTGAAGATACCTGGGGGGAGGGGAGGAGTGCAGAGGAGTCTAGGTGCTCTGGTTATAGAAAGGGAGTGCTTCCTCAATACCCAGTAAAGAGCCTTCCCAAATTGACCTTCCACTCTTCCTCATCTTCTCTGGTTCTATCCTTGTGGTGCACATGTTAGGGAGAAGGTGTTCCCTCCAAACCATTCCACATGGCCACCCTCATTCAGTGTTTAATTCTGTTGTCTCCCAGATCTCATCACCTGGTATTGTGTGGTTTTTAAAACTTTTTATTTTAGAACAGTTTTAGGTTTACAGAGTAATTGTGAAGATCATATTCATACACTCAACAACAAATTTCCCTTCTTAACATTGTACATTAGTATGGTACAATTGTTCAACTTAGTGAAAGAACACTGAAACAGTATTATTAACTAAAGTCTGTACTTCATCAGAATTCCTTTCTTTTTTAAATGTTGAGCCTTCTTTTAATTAATTTATTTTTATTTTTGGCTGTGTTGGGTCTTCGTTTCTGTGCGTGGGCTTTCCCTAGCTGTGGCAAGCAGGGGCCACTCTTCATCGTGATGGGCGGGCCTCTCACTGTCGCGGCCTCTCTTGTTGCGGAGCACAGGCTCCAGATGCGCAGGCTCAGCGGCTGTGGCTCACGGGCCTAGTTGCTCTGTGGCATGTGGGATCTTCCCAGATCAGGGCTCGAACCCATGTCCCCTGCATCAGCAGGTAGATTCTCAACCACTGTGCCACCGTGGAAGCCCCAGATTGCCTTAGTTTTTACCTAATATTCTTCTTCTGTCCCAGGATCCCAACCAAGATTCTACATTAAATTTAGTCATTCCATGTTACAACTTCTTAGGCTCCTCTTGGCTGTGACAGTTTTTTAGACTTCTTGTTTTTGAAGACTTTGACAGTTTGGGGTCTTGTGTTTTGTCTTTTACATTAGGTCTGCAGATGTTATTGCTCTTATAGGTAAAAGTTTTTATAAGTTTCTTCTTCCAGAGAACCTCAAATCAAGTGAGTACCATCAGTGTTATAGACTTCCCCGTGGCAATGGTTGAACTAATCTCTTGGCTTTGTCACAGAGGTGACACAAATGTTTTTCTCTAGAGGTCTGGGGATCAGGATCATTTTTATTTATGACAGAGGCACAGGGGCAGCAGCAGAAGCATTTTGTAAGGTACTAGTGAGTCATTTACTTTTAGAAGTATGACCTCAGCATCCCACATAGTTAACGGCTCTTCCTCCACACGAGTGACCATCCAATGGACCTGTATATTGAACAGGCTGTCAGTCTTTCTCCTGAGCTCTATATAGAAAGGGGGCCAACATATGGTTGAGACACAACCAGTGTCCACAAGGTAAGAGTCATTTCTTTGAGGTTAATATCAGTCGCACCTTATTTTGGAATTGAAACACGTGATTCAACCTGAGAATCACAAATAGGTCCAGGTTGAGACACAGGATTCAGGACTGCTTTAAGGAAGGTCCCAATCCAAGAATCGTTTCACTATATGCCAAGTGGCTAAACTGACTTATGTTGGTCAAAGCTTTAGCAGACACTCAGTAGGACTAACAAATGCAGCACAAAGAAGCAAGTTCAAAGCACAAGCTAGCCAGCAGGCAGTAGCCCAAGTGCCTGTTCACCAGCATAGAGCAGAGCCAGTTAGAAAGCCAAAGCAAGAGAAGAAAGACCCCCGGTGGTAAGGGAGAGCACCTTGATGTCCTGCTCACAGGACCAGTTGTTGTAATCACACCACAGAGACAGGATGGACCCTTCAACCCAAATTCGGTTTGGATGTCGAGACTGATAACACATACACCTAGAGAGTATGAAAAACCTTACTACATAAGGAGGCTTTCTGGGGAGAGCAGGGCAGGCTCTCAAGCAGGTTCAAGAATGGCTTGAGAGAGCAGAAGAAGGAGACTGGCTTGGCTTTTATGGTGGTGAGGGGATGACGCTGGAGTGTTCCCACACACAGGTCAGGTTTTGCACAGCCTGAACTTCCTCCTGGCCCACAGAAGAGAGAGTACCTGAGCTTTCTTATCCGATCTAGGGAAGCAGGGGAAGAGGCAGTGGTAGGGCTCTTTTATAGAATAATGTTGTGTAAATGCAAGGTGTTTAGCACAGTTTAGAATTCTCATAACCATTATAACCACACTTATATTGTTTTCCGTTAAACTACGTTTCACTAGATTAGTATTTCCCAAATTATGGTCCTTTAAATATTATTTAAGGTGGCTTAGAATTATCTTGGTTCATCACATAGAAACTGTGTAGAAAGAGAAAAGACTGCTAGCCTCAGGAGGTCTGACACACTGGTCACAAAAGAGCAGACTTCATTGTACTATCTGCTGAATTATGAGGGGTTTCTAACATGTTTCCCATCCTGGGTGACTACTGTAGCACCCAAAGACTGTAATAATAATTACCGAAACTAACATTTATTGACTACTAACTCTATGTAGGAATTATGCTAAATACCCATATACATATTTAATCCTCGTCACAACCCTATTGAGATAAGTGGCAAAAGAGTGGTTTCTGTGATTTCTGCCAGGACATCTCCATTCCAATTGCAGAAGCAGAAAAGAGCATATAGGAGGGCACATGGGAATATTTATGGGCCAGGCTCAAAAGGGGTATGCATTACTCCTGCTCACATTTCCTTTGGAAAAACTCACATAGCCACATCTAACTACAAGAGAAAATGAGAAATTTAGTCTACCTGGTAGAAGAGGAGAACTTAAATGTTGGAGATAAGCTAGCAATCTCTGTCTCCACCATCTTGTTCATCACTCTCCCCAGTATTTACAGTAGAGCCTGGCACATAGTAGGTGGCCATGAATATTTCTGTTGAATGAATGGGTTTCAACGTTTTTGGTCAGTTATGGGGATCAAAAACATATAGAACTTGGTTAAGCAATGGTTTCCTAGATATGACACAAAAAGCACAAGCAACAAAGAAAGAGTAAATTGGACTATATCAAAATTTTAAAATGTTTTCTTCTGCAAAAAAATACCATGAAGAAAGCAAAAAGGCACACCAAAGAGAGATCCTGGCAAATCATATATTTAATAAAAGTGTAGTATCCAGAATACAGAAAGAACTCTTACAACTCAACAACAAAAATACAAACAACCCAACTGAAAATCAGGTAAAGGACTTAAATAGACATTGTGCTAATGAAGATATACAAATAGCCAACAAACATATGAAAATATGCTCAATACCATTAGTCGTTAGGGAAATGCAAATCAAAACCACGATGAGATGCCACTTCATACCCACTAGGAAGGCTATAACTATTTTAAAAAGAAAATAACAGGTATGGACAAGGATGTAGAGAAATTGAAACACTCATACACGTCTGGTGGGAACATAAAATGATACAGCCTCTGTGGAAAACATTTTGGCAGTTACTCAACAAGTTAAACATAGACTTGCCATATTACCCAGTAACTCTACTCCTAGGTATATAATGAAAAGAGTTGAAAAGGAGGGAACAACAGCAACAACAACAACAACAAAAAAAAAAAAACAGGTGAATTGAGCAACACAAAAGCAAAGGGCAGATAATGTTTCAAGAAGTAAAAAATGGTCAACTTTATTAAATACTTTTCCAGGTAATATAGGGACGGACAAATGACGATTGAACTTGTTAGTAGAGAGCTCATTGGTAAATATGATAAGAAGGAAATTGAAAGAGTGGAAAATATTTTAATATAAACCTGGATGTGTATTAAGGAGAAAATGTGAGATCAGAAATTGAGGGGTGGATAGACAATTTATTTTGCGAGTTTTGGTGCTAAGGGGAGGAGAAATGTGGGACTATACCCGGAGGGGGATTTGGTATTAAGAGAGTGTATTTTTAAGAGGGTAGATTCTAGAATGCATCTAGCCAATATAAATGACTGAATGAAACTGACGACATAAAAATCCAAAGGGATAATTGCAGAAGAAAAAATATTGAGAAAGCAAGAGGGGTATTCAGAGCACTAGTAGATGGGATCGTTAGCAAATGTGGAAATCTTGGCTTTCCATGAGAACGAGTAATATTTATAGATTCTACAGTGGAGAAGGAAACGATTATGGTATGATTACAAATGCAATTAAGATGGTAGATTTGGTGGGGAAGATATAAAAGAATTTTCTCTTGACTCTTCAGTTTTCTCAGTGAAGGATGAGATAAAGGCATAAAATAACAAGAGTGAGGGTAGGGTTTTGAGAAATTGAGGGGAAGATAAAGTATTGGATATTCATTTTGTATAATGGAAATGGGTGTATAATATGGAAGGATTGATCATTTAAGATATGTGGTCAAGAATTTAAGGTGAGATCAGTTAGCTTTGTCTTGTAAATTTCTACAGCAACATCCATCACTTGTATATAAGAAGAAAGCAGGTAGATAGCTAAATTTAACAAGGGTTGTGGTTTTGCCAGGGAAGTACGAGGGTGTGAAAGTGAGTAGGGAGATGAAGTTTGATGAAAGTAAGTGATACTAATGATAAATTGGTAAGCAATGAGGAAATGCGAAAAGAGAAATGTGGCTGACGCTGAAAAGTAGTAGAATTCACAGATTGGAGCTCAAAATTGAAGAATTTTTAGAATTGGGTGTGTGTAGGTGTGTATACCTGCACGTGAGGGAGGTATTTTGCTAGGAAGGATAATCAGTTGTAGCCCAAGAGATGTGTGTTATAAAATCAGGATTTCAGAGTTGCTGTAATTTTTGAGAATGTCAATGTCTAGTGCATGAGCATTAGAGTGAGTGGCTTAAGTATGATGGAAGAAAAATACCATTGGAATTGAGGGCATGATAGGTTTGCAAAGCCAAAAATGCTGGATGAATATCCACATAGATGACAGATGTTGAAGTTGCCAAGATGGTGGCAGTACTAAAAGTGGAGAAGAAGACTCAGGAAAGTGTCTAATGAATGAAGGTAAAGAAATAGATGGCGTAGCACATGATATTATCTAATAGCAAGAACTACAAATGAGCTCTGAATTTTGAAAGAGAAAGGAGCAGAAATGGTTTGAAAGTGACAGTGAGTCGACTCCTTGTGGTATGTGAGGAAAACTAACGTTTGCTCAAGAGGACTGCAGGGGAAGTGATTTCCTCAAGGCACAGCCATATTCCAGTCATAAAACAGAGATTAAGGGAACACGGAGAGAACAACTTGAAGCTACTGGGGAGTTTCTTAATGATAGACTATGAGTTACAGAGGGCAGGATAGAAGCGCTCATGAAGTTGGGGAGAGGGTTGGGTCCAATTCCGTCAAGTGCAGAGCAATACGTGAATAAGGGTCTAGTTAATGATGGATAATCTGCAGGGTGGTGACTTAAGTAAAAGTGATAAGACAAGATGGACCTTGTGACTGCACAGCAGATTGGGAGGTGAGTAAATCCCTCCAGACTACAGATTGCTTAATCTAGGCTGACCTAGAACTAAGAAGAATCCAGAAACACCACTGAAACCTGTTTCCTCTAAATATCATGTATCCTGTATGATGATCCAGCATTTCAAAGATAGACCAGTAAGGACATCTAAGAGGGTAGGCTTGAAAGGAAACTAGTGTGTTTGCTCAAGATTGTGAGTGTGTATGAAAAATATCAACAGCAAATTCTAATGTCAGAGGGTTGCTACTATAGGCTTATGGAGCCATGCACTATTCTTGGACAACCCAAGGTGCCTGCAGAGATGTGGCCCAGATGAAAGAACCAACACTTACTGGGCACCTGCAAAGCCAAAGCTGGGGAAGATGGAAGGCCAAGTGGAAGTGGTATTTTCCCAAGACAGGAATGTATTTACTTAGGCTTCCTAAATGGCAGGTGGACAAAAAATGGAAGAAAGGAAATTAAGCTTCTTTTTGCCTAACATCTCTCCTCAGGAGGAAGTACTTGGAGTTGTATTTCCTACGTAAATTCACCTGCTAAAACTCCAGGGAGCTCATCAGTGGGCAGATGTTCCCACCTAAGTATGGTTACCAGCAAACATTTAATCAAAATCATGGCTGCATCTGGCTCACATTAGAAGGGTTCTCTTTGTCATTGTCTTTTAAAAGAACAATTCCCCATGCTTATAAATCCAGACTCAGAACATCAATTCAACCAACCTCAGGAGCCCTGTGGCTACACCTTCCTGCTGGGAATCAGCATGGTCTCCAGAGAATCAATTTGAGGAGTATTACCAAAGTGTTTTCATTTTCAGTGTTTATCCACTGGAATGTCTACGAGTGAAGAATAGACAGGGCAATACAATCCTAAGATTCAATTTCTTTCATCAAATACAAACTGTGTATATGAGCATCAAGGCAAGAGGATGGAGGACTTTAACTGAAATTCCAATAGATATCTAAGTGCAAATCCTGGAACCATCCCATGCTACCATTGTGAGTTAGGATAGGTACTTAACCACTCTGAGCCTGTTTCCTGATCTGTAAAAATAAAATAGAAGGATAATATCTCATAGAACTGTTGCAAAGATCAACTCAAATAATTCATGTACAGAATATAGCACAACAACCTACAGAATGGGAGAAAATATTTGTAAATCGTGTATCTGATAAGGGATTTTTATTCAGAATATATAAAGAACTCTTACATGCCTGTGATAAGAAGGTAAATAACCCAACTTTTAAAATGGGCAGAAGATCTAAATAGACATTTCTGCAAGGAAGATATACAAATGGCCAGCAAGCACATTAGAGACGCTTGACATCATTATTCATCAGGAAAACACAAATGAAAACCACAGAAAGATACCATTTCATACCCATGCGGATGGCTAGAATCCAAAAGTCAGATAATCATAACTGTTGGTGGGGATTTAGAGAAATCAGAACCATCATACACTGTTAGTGAGAATGTAAAATGGTATACCTGCTTTGGAAAAGTTTGGTAGTTTCTCAGAGGGTGAAACAGTGTTACTGTATGACCCACTTGTAGGTATATTCCCAAGATAAATGCAAATATATGTCCATACAAAAAGTTGTACATAAATATTCATAGCAGCAATATTCATAATCCCCAAAGATGGAAACAACCCAAATGCCCATCAACTGACCAGTGGACAAACAAAATGTGGCAAATCCATACAACAGAATACTATTCAGACATCAAAAGGAATGAAGAACTAATATATGCTACAATATGGCTGAACCTTAAAAACATTATGCTAAGTGAAAGAAGTCAGTCACAAAAGACCACATATTATGTGATTCTATTCATATGAAATGCTCAGAACAGGCAAATCTATAGATACAAAATAGATCAATAATTGCTTAAGGCTGAGGCAGAAGTTGTTGGGAGCATAGGGGATTCACAGCTACAAGATACGAGGGTTTCATTTTGAGGTGCTGAAAACGTTCTAAAATAGACTGGAGTGAACTTCAAGACGTCGGAAGAGTAAGACGTGGAGATCACCTTCCTCCCCACAGAAGCATCAGAAATACATCTACACGTGGAACTGCTCCTATAGAACACCCACTGAACGCTGGCAGAAGACCTCAGACCTCCCAAAAGGCAAGAAACTCCCCACGTAGCTGGGTAGGGCAAAAGAAAAAAAGAAAAAGCAGAGACAAAAGAATAGGAACGGGACCTGAACCAGTGGGAGGGAGCCTGAAGGAGGAAAGGTTTCCACACACTAGAAGCCCCTTCACTGGCGGAGACTACAGGTGGCGGACGGGGGTAGCTTCGGAGCCACGGAGGAGAGTGCAGCAACAGGGCTGCGGAGGGCAAAGTGGAGAGATTCCCGCACGGAGGATCGGTGCCAACCAGTACTCACCAGCCCGAGAGGCTTGTCTGCTCACCTGCCGGGATGGGTGTGGGCTGGGAGCTGAGGCTTGGGCTTCGGTCTGAGCGCAGGGAGGGGACTGGCAGTGTGAACACAGCCTGAAGGGGTTAGTACGCAACGTCTAGCCAGGAGGGAGTCCAGGATAAGTCTAGAGCTGCTGCAAAGGCAAGAGACTTTTTCTTCCCTCTGTGTTTCCTGGTGCACGAGCAGAGGGGATTCAGAGCACCGCCTAAAGGAGCTCCAGAGACGGGAGAGAGGTGTGGCTAGGAGCGCAGACCCCCGAGATGGGCATGAGATGCTAAGGCTGCTGCTGCCGCCACCAAGAAGCCTGTGTGCGAGCACAGGTCACTATCCACACCTCCTTTCAGAGAGCCTGTGCAGCCCGCCACTGCCAGTGTCCCGTGATCCAGGGACGACTTCCCCGGGAGAACGCACGGCGTGCCTCGTGCTGATGCAATGTCACGCCGGCCTCTGTCACTGCAGGCTCACCCTGCCTACGTACCCCTCCCTCCCCCCGGCCTGAGTGAGCCAGAGCCCCCAAAGCAGCGGCTCCTATAACCCCGTCCTGTCTGAGCGAAGAACAGATGCTCTCAGGAGACCTACACGCAGAGGCGGGGTCAAATCCAAAGCTGAACCCCGGGAGCTGTGCGAACAAAGAAGAGAAAGGGAAATCTCGCCCAGCAGCCTCAGGAGCAGCGGATTAAATCTCCACAAACAACTTGATGTACCCTGCATCGGTGGAACACCTGAATAGACAACGAATCATCCCAAATGGAGGAGGTGGACTTTGGGAGCAACGCTATTTATACATTTTTTCCCTTTTTCTCTTTTTGTGAGTGTGTATGTGTATGCTTCGGTGTGTGATTTTGTCTGTATAGTTTGGCACTTACCGATTGTCCTAGGGTTCTGTCTGTCCGTTGTTTTTTTTTTTTTTTTTAGTATAGTTTTCAGCGCTTGTTATCATTGGTGAATTTGTTTCTTCGTCTGGTTTTTCTCTTCTTTCTCATTTTTTTAATTACTTAAAAAATTTTAATAATAAATTTTTGTTCTTTATTTTAATATCTCTTTAATAATTTAATTTAATTTAATTTTACATTTTTCTTTCTTTCTTTATTTATTTATTTCTCCGTTTTATTCTGAGCCGTGTGCGTGACAGACTCTTGGTGCTCCAGCCAAGCATCAGGGCTGTTCCTCTGACGTGGCAGAGGTAAGTTCAGGATATTGGTCCACCACAGACCTCCCAGCTCCACGTAATATCAAACGGTGAAAATCTCCCAGAGATCTCCATCTCAACACCAAGACCCAGCTCAACTAAATGACCAGCAAGCTACGGTGCTGGATACCTTATGCCAAACAACTACCAAGAAAGGAACACAACTCCACCCATTAGCAGAGAGGCTGCCTAAAATCATAGTAAGGTCACAGACACCCCAAAACACACCACCAGACATGGACCTGCCTACCAAAAAGAAAAGATCCAGCCTCATTGAGCAGAACACAGGCACTAGTCCCCTCCACCTGGAAGCCTACACAACCCACTGAACCAACCTTAGCCACTGGGGACAGACACCAAAAACAACGGGAACTACGAACCTGCAGCCTGTGAAAAGGAGACCCCAAACACAGTAAGATAAGCAAAATGAAAAGACAGAAAAACACACAGCAGATGAAGGAGCAAGGTAAAAACGCACCAGACCTAACAAATGAAGAGGAAATAGGCAGTCTACCTGAAAAAGTATTCAGAATAATGATAGTAAAGATGATCCAAAATCTTGGAAATAGAATGGAGAAAATACAAGAAAAGTTTCACAAGGACCTAGAAGAACTAAAGAGCAAACAAACAATCATGAACAACACAATAAATGAAATTACATATCGTCTAGAAGGGATCAATAGCAGAATAAATGAGGCAGAAGAACGGATAAGTGACCTGGAAGATAAAATAGTGGGAATAACTACTGGAGAGCAGAATAAAGAAAAACGAATGAAAAGAATTGAGGACAGTTTCAGAGACCTCTGGGACACGATTAAACGTACCAATATTCAAATTATAGGGGTTCCCAAAGAAAAAGAGAAAAAGAAAGGGACTGAGAAAATATTTGAGGAGATTATAGTTGATAACTTCCCTAATATGGGAAAGGGAATAGTTAATCAAGTCCAGGAAGCACAGAGAGTCCCATACAGGATAAATCCAAGGAGAAACATGCCAAGACACATAGTAGTCAAACAATCAAAAAGTAAATACAAAGAAAAAGTATTAAAAGCAGCAATGGAAAAACAACAAATAACATAGAAGGGAATCCCCATAAGGTTAACAACTGATCTTTGAGCAGAAAGTCTGCAAACCAGAAGGGAGGGGCAGGACATATTTAACGTGATGAAAGGGAAAAACCTACAACCAAGATTACTCTACCCAGCAAGGATCTCATTCAGATTTGACAGAGAAATTAAAACCTTTACAGACAAGCAAAAGCTAAGAGAATTCAGCAGACCCAAACCAGCATTACAGCAAATGCTAAACCAACTTCTCCATGCAGGAAACACAAGAGAAGGAAAAGACTTACAATAACAAATACAAAACAATTAAGAAAATGGTAATAGGAGCATACATATCGATAATTACCTTAAATGTAAATGGATTAAAAGCTCCCACCAAAAGACACAGACTGGCTGAATGGATACAAAAACAAGACCCGTATATATGCTGTCAACAAGAGACCCACTTCAGACCTAGGGAAACATACAGACTGAAAGTGAGGGTATGGAAAAAGATATTCCATGCAAATGAAAATCAAAAGAAAGCTGGAGTAGCAATTCTCATATCAGACAAAATAGACTTTAAAATAATGACTTACAAGGGACAAAGCAGGACACTACATAATGATCAAGGGATCGATCCAAGAAGAAGATATAACACTTGTAAATATTTATGCACCCAACATAGGAGCACCTCAATACATAAGACAAATACTAACAGCCATAAAAGGGGAAATCGACAGTAACACAATCATAGTAGGCGACTTTAACACCCCACTTTCAACAATGGACAGATCATCCAAAATGAAAAAAAATAAGGAAACACAAGCTTTAAATGATACATTAAACAAGATGGACTTAATTGATATTTAGAGGACATTCCATCCAAAAACGTCCAGAGATAAACCCATGTACACATGGTCACCTTATCTTGATAAAGGAGGCTAGAGAATACAATGGAGGAAAGACAGCCTCTTCAATAAGTGGTGCTGGGAATACTGGACAGCTACATGGAAAAGAATGAAATTAGAACACTCCCTAATGCCATACAAAAAAATAAACTCAAAATGGATTAAAGACCTTAATGTAAGGCCAGACATACTAAAACTCTTAGAGGAAATAAAAGAAGAACACTCTTTTGAGATAAATCACAGTAAGATCTTGTTTGACCCACCTCCTAAAGAAATGGAAACAAAACTAAAAATAAACAAATGGGACCGAATGAAACTTAAAAGCTTTTGCACAGCAAAGGAAACCATAAACAAGATGAAAAGACAACCCTCAGAATGGGAGACAATATTTGCAAACGAAGCAACTGACAAAGGATTAGTCTCCAAAATGTACAAGCAGCTCATGCAGCTCAATATCAAAAACACAAACCACCCAATCCAAAAATGGGCAGAAGACCTAAATAGACATTTTTCCAAAGAAGATACACAGATTTCCAACAAACACATGAAAGAATGCTCAATGTCGTTAATCATTAGAGAAATGCAAATCAAAACTACAATGCGGTATCATCTCACACCGGTCAGAATGGCCATCATCAAAAAATCTACAAACAATAAATGGACAACCTGGAAGAAATGGACAAATTCTTAGAGAAGGTGTGGAGAAAAGGGAACCCTCATACACTGTTGGTGGGAATGTAAATTGATACATTCAATAAGGAGAACAGTATGGAGGTTCCCTAAAAAACTAAAAATAGAACTACCATATGACCCAGCAATCCCACTATGGGGCATATATCCTGAGAAAACCATAATTCAAAAAGAGTCATGTACCACAATGTTCATTGCAGCTCTATTTACAATAGCCAGGACTTGGAAGGAACCTAAGTGTCCATCAACAGATGAATGGATAAAGAAGATGTGGCACATGTATACAATGGACTATTAGTGAGCCATAAAAAGGAACGAAACTGAGTTATTTGTAGTGAGGTGGATGGACCCAGAGTCTGTCATACAGAGTGAAGTAAGTCAGAAAGAGAAAAACAAATACCGTATGCTAACACATATATATGGAATCTTTAAAAAAAAATGGTCATGAGGAACCTAGGGGCAAGACGGGAAAAAAGACGCAGACCTGGGCTTCCCTGGTGGCATACTGGTTGAGAATCCGCCTGCCGATGCAGGGGACACGGGTTCGTGCCCCGGTCTGGGAGGATCCCACATGCCGCGGAGCGGCTGGGCCCGTGAGCCATGGCCACTGAGCCTGCCCATCCGGAACCTGTGCTCCACAACGGGAGAGACCACAACAGTGAGAGGCCCGCGTACCGAAAAAAAAAAAAAAAAGTCGCAGACCTACTAGAGAATGGACTTGAGGACACGGGGAGGGGGAAGGGTAAGCTGGGACAAAGTGAGAGAGTGGCATGGACATATATACACTACCAAATGTAAAACAGATAGCTAGTGGGAAGCAGCCACATAGCACAGGGAGATCAGCTCAGTGCTTTTTGACCACCTAGAGGGGTGGGATAGGGAGGGTGGGAGGGAGGGAGACGCAAGAGGGAGGGGATATGGGTATATACGTATATGTATAGCTGATTCACTTTGTTATAGAGCAGAAACTAATACACCATTTAAAGCAATCATACTCTAGTAAAGATGTTAAAAAAAAGTGTGTTTTTTCAAAATAAATAAATAAATAACTTTCCTAACTGCTTAGGAAAGTTATTTCTCCTTCCTATGAAATGAAAAATGATCTATAAGGGCACTTAGTATTGACTATAAATTCCAGTTCTGTCAGTGATGGTATCTGGCGCACGAGGGACACCCAAGTTAGGGAGCTTTTGGTTAATTTCCCTGGGCCATATAGAGCAAAGTGTTCTCTCAAATACTCTCTGGAAATTCGGAGCCTCAAATATGTTTGCCACCTTCCCCCAAGTCATCACACTTATTAACATCCTTTTCTTATTTTTCTAGAAGCAGGAGCTTCTAGCAGATCTTTTCCCTTTGTGAAAGGATGCATTTCTGTGTGAGGTGGATCTAGGCCACCTTAGTCTGTCCTCTAATGTTCACCTCAGTAGCACTCTACCTGGTTGATAATATCTTTGAGGCCAACTTCCTGTAATGTTTTTCTTTTTCTTTTCTTTTTTTTTTACCTTAGGAGCACTGTATAACAAAAACTCCATTAAAGATGCAAAATCAAAGTGAGCCATGAAGCAAGACACGCTGGGGCCTATCAGCATTCCTAAGCGTGTTCAAGGTGAAAGCATTTCAGAGGGAGTTAAACAACAGTCATTATAGCTATCTTTGTTGACCTCTGACTCTATATGCCAGTCACTGTGTTTGACATACATTAATTCTCATAAAACTTCTGACATGTTGACAGTATTATCTCCCTTTTACAAATGGGGAAAGAGGTTCACATAAATTAAATGACTTTCTCAGGGCAACAGCTAGCAAGTTTCAGGGCTGGATTTGTATCCAAAATAAAGTGGGCTTTGTTTGGTTTTTTGACTCTATTTTCTTCTTAGTAGTACTGCATACATTTATTATTTATATGTATTAAAAAGGATAAAATAAGTTTGGACTCCTCTCTCACACAACATGAAGTTCTGTATGATCTAAAGATAAAAATGTTGAAGTAAAATATATATATTATGGAAAACGTATGTATAATCTAGGAGTCAAGAAAAATTTCTGTGCAAGCTGGAAAACCTAGACACTCTGGAGAAATGACTGACATATTTGAGTGCTTAAAACTTAAAATGTAATCATATGGCAAACGTAAAGGTAAATAAAACCAGAAGACAATTAATAGAGGAACATATATTTGTAAGACACACAACAGATAAAGGGTTCAATATCCAACATATAAAAAATTTCCTACACATTAATAGGAAAAGACAAACACCCTAATTGAAAGTGGTTAAAAAGGGTAAAAAGGGCTGTTCAAGGAGGCAGAAAACCCCCTTGCCAATAAACAAGTGAAATTACTCAACTTTACTAGCAATCAGGCATATTGAAATTAAATTAACAAGGAAATATCACTTTAAGACCATTAAACATGTTATCACACATTGCTGGAGTCTTGTGGAGGTTAATATGTTATCTCATACATTTGCTGAGGGAAATGTGCAGTATATTAAAGCCATTTGGAAGTCAATCTGGCAACCCCTATTAAAATAAAGAATTTACATAAACTTTAACTTAGCAATTCCATTTCCGGGGCCTTCTTCCATAGAAGATAAAAGCACGGGTATATAACAGTGAATATGAACAAAATAAATTTTACGTATATATTCAGATTAATTGCAACGTTTTTCCTAGTAGCCAAAAAACTGGAATCAACTTGAATGTCCTCAATAGAGGAATGGTTTAATAAGTTGTCTTTCACTCAAACCATTGCATTTTACATAACTAGTTTAAAAAGGGTGTTAAGTCTATACCAGACGATGTGGAAAACATTTCTCTGAAATGTTTCTAAGTGAGAAAAACTACGTGCAGTAAAGAGTAAAATAGTACCCCTATATGTTTTTATGCATACATATGTATGTTACCTTATTTATGAACATAGACAAAGATATGCAAAGATTCACACCAGGCTTTTAACACTGCTTATCCAGTGGAGGAATGGCTAATGAAGTGTAAAAATCCTATAGATGTACAGGCTTTCTCAATATTCATGTATATGTATGTATATATATATATATATATAATTCTCAACATTTATATATAATTGCTTTATGTAAATGCACATGTAAATTACATATGTGTAAAGCCATGTACAAAGAGATAGTTGCTGAAAGTGTGCATATCATAGAGAGTGTTTTGAGTTTTTAGTGTTTAGGGTTCTTTTTTTTTAACTTTCTTTCTTATACTGTGAGTTTTTCAAAATAAAAATTTTACATGATTTTAAGTTTAACATTTTCTAAAGCAAACATTATAGAGCAGGTTAAGGAAATGATCCAGTATCTACAGAATGATTTGATTGTTCAGTCCTCCAGCAGTTCATCAAACTACATTGAGCAGCAACCGTGACATTGTGTCAGGTGAGTTAAAGTGGTTGGGATTACAGAGATGAATGAAATATGCTCCTTCTTGTTGTATATTACAACAAGACAAACATATAAATGAACCATTCTAATACAATATGGCTATTGCTTTAATATAAGAATTTGTAGGACCATAGGGGCAATGAACTCTGCAGGCATTGGTGGTAGAGAGGCTTCAGAGGGAAAGAACCATTTGAGCTTAGCCTTAAAGACTGAGGATGCTTTCATCACTCACCAGCCTTAGGTGGGGAAGGGAAAGCAATCCCTTCAAAGAGGAAGGAATCAACATCTAGTCCTATTTCATTCATCAAGAATGTGGAGGAGGAAGTAAACAGTTTATTATTTATAGTCTCAAATGATGGTAATGTGTGGAAGATGGGCAAATGGAACAAGAGACTTTGGAAGAGTCCTGATCAGGAACTAATAAAATGAGAACCTGCTTTGAAACATGCAAGCAGGTTTTTCTGAGGGAAGAAGAACTCTAAGCTGCGTTTAATGAAAGGAAGCAACTGTCAAAGCAATCTGACTAAGTTCAGTACATTAGGTTTGCAGTTGGGGAAGAAATATGGGTTGCTGTTCAGTTAGGACCTGTGGAAGAGGTTGGAGAAAAGGGGATAGGTATTCAAGCAATGATTCATTCGGTAGAAAGAAGAGAATGTTAGAAATCAGACACTACTGGCACTTACTGAATAAATTCATCATAAGCCATATACAGACACATTATAAAGTATCTCAAGGTACCAGAATGCTTGACCATTGAGGTAAGGTGCCCCAAAATACTGTGTCTTCAAGGAAAACACAAGGGTTCAGTACTCATGGGTTAGCAGCAGTTAACATAAGACACACTAGCTTTTGGGGAGTGGGGGAGAAAGAAGCAAGGATTATGCATGTATGTATTTATATCATAGATGATAACAACAGAAGCCATTTAATCAAATGCTTATTATTGGCCTAATATAATGTCAGGTGTTTTACATAAATTACCTCATTTAATCCCAGCATGGCTCTAAGATCTAGAAACATGTTACTATCATTCCCTTTTTACAGCTGAGGAAACTAAGTCTTACAGGAGTTAAAAAACGTACTCAAGGTCAAATAGCTTTTAGGGGGTGAAGCTGTAAATTGAGATCGGACTTTAAATCCTATGCTCCCAACTGCTCAACTAGACACTAAGTTATATTCCCCCTGCTAAACCCTAGTCCCAGCCATCATCATATCACACCTGTATTGTCCCAACAGCCTGTCACCCCTCTGGTCCTACACAGTTCACAACATCCAGTGAACTTTCTAAAACATACATCAGACGACATCACTTTCCTTTATCAAACCATCCAGTGGCCCTTCACTGCACGTAAGATAAAATCCAAGTTCTTACCCTGCAGGTCCCTATGTGACCACTTCTCTGCCAGCCTCTCCAGTCTCGGTCATCAATCTCCGCTCTGCCCCTCTCTGACTGCTCTCCAGTCACTCACCCTTCTGGTCTTCCTCAACACACTCTTCTCGTTCTGGCCTCACGACATTGCTACTTGCTAGTCTACCTAAAATGATCTTCTTCAAAGTCTTCACAGAGCTGACTCGACCTCATTATTCAGATCTTGATTCAAATATCAGCTCCTTAGAGAAGGTTCCCCACACCAACAGCAAGAACGACCCCTTTGCCCATGAAAACAGAAGTTACTTGAGGACAGGAACTATTGATTTCATGTTCTTCACTCTAATTCCAGAACCAAGAGTAATATCTGACACCTACTAGGCACTCAGGACATATTTGTTTCCTGAAATACTGGTATCTTTTTTAAAGTGTCATACTCATATGCCTATGAGTATATCTACATATATATATATATATATATATATATATGTATGGATATGTGAGCTTGTTGTCACCTCACAGACGTGGAATGTACATCCCTCACCCAAAATTTGGTTTGAATGTCAAGACTAATGATGCCACACATATACCAAGAAGGTATGAAAAGGATTATTACTCACATAATGAGTTATGCATCAAAAATGCAGTTAGACCAAAAAAAAGAAAAAAAGAAAAAACTGGTAACTGTGAAGTGATGGGTAATTAGATGGTTGTGATTCTTTCATTCTATAGATATAGGTATAGATATAGAAATAATCGAAACATCAAGTTCTTCACCTTAAGAATATACAAGTTTTATTTATCCATTATACCTCAATAAAACTGAAAAAAATGGGTTCAGTGTCAATGACAACTTACCCATGGTGTTTGTCTGATAACTAAAACATTGCATGGTTTATTTAATTTAATTTGGACTTGTTTATGTAAGCCATTATGGCACCTGCAGCATGAGACCAATAAGAAAGGTGAACGTTCCATTGAATATCTAGTACTATCAAGAGCTAGTACTATATATTCTGAGAAGTGAAATGAGTGCCTTAGTCTCTCTATCAATGTGCAGAACTTCAAAGAAGGTAAAGAGTGCTATGGTGAGACATTGTATTGTGGCTTTAATATGTGCAGGAGATGTGTGACCTTGATTTATATTTTGGGTATCCGTGAGGCAAGAGATTCTATGAGTTCTTTACCCCAAATGAGGCAACCTTGGAGAAGGAATTGTTTTCATTGGCCAGAACAGATGGTCAGACCGCTGGCAGTGGCCCAAAGATCTATAAAAATGTGAAGATGAGGCCAATTGTTGGCTAAGACATGGCCAAGTGCTAAGATAACTGGCTAAAGTTTGGCCAACTGAGCTGATCCTGTGTCCTGTCCTTTATCAGGAACATTCTGATTAAGAGATGAAAAGCAGCAAGAGTCAAGCAAGCTCCATTAAGTGTGACAGTGGCAATGCCATTGGTTAAGTGAATGAACCCCCTTTGGTATTCACTGTGTTGAGCCTAAGGGGCTCCCCAGGTATCCAAGTGTTCTAAGAGATGACCTCCTCTAGCACTGTGGCATCCGGCAAGGGACCCAGCACAGGGGACGTTACCCTCTCCTGAAAGTAGGGTATGCAGAGAGCCCAGGTTCAGCTCCATCCTGTAGCAAGGAGGCCTCACTAGCTCTGCTGGGCTTGCAGGGTGCTGTTTCCATGATCAAAGGCCTAACGGGCAGCTGTATACTGAGGGTCACAGGTTCAGGACCTGAGATAGTCTATATTTCCAGGAAAGTCCAGTATGCACCCACCAATTGCTACACTAATGGCATACAGCATTGGGCCAAGGAAGGTAGTTCCTTGTATCAGAAGCCCATGCAACTAACGGCCATCACTGATGGTAGAGGGACTCCAAGATATATGAGAGAAGGTTGCTAAAGCTCCCACAGTGAAGGAATCCCGGGGTCCGTAACAGGAATGCCTGTTCTATGGCCATTCAGGCAGATTCTAGTATCTTTTTACAGGGGGTCTCATTCAAGTTGGGCCTATTTGCAAGTTACAGAACAAAAAAAAAGCTTTGTAAATGAGGAGTGTTGCCTCCAGAATCTAAACATGTCGAAAACATGTTGGGCTTGTTTTAACAATGTGGGTCCTAAGAAGACTAAAAGCTGTTTCTTGACACTGTCAGGACTGGAGCAGCCCTCAACTTACTAAATAATTTTCAGGAGCTTAACTGAAGTGGTGGGGCCCTGTACTATGGGTCTCATGTGAATCTCCTCAAAGGAGGATGTCATTAGTGTGATGTCATAACTGTGTACCCGAAAAAAGTTAGAGCTGGTTAAAATATTGCCTGTGAAGACTATGTGAGATGGCAGGCGTGGAGACTGAGCCCATTGAGTACCCAGGTGAAGGTGTATTGTGTCCCTTTAAAGGTGAAGGTTAACTGCAGCTGAGAGGTTGTTGAACTAGGCACTGAATAGAACATGCTAGCCAAATACTTTGCTCTAACTGCAAAGTATTTACCAGTTACTTATTTATTATTGGGTGGAATCAGTCATTTCAATAGGTGGGGCCATGACGCCAAGGGTACGAATTCACACTGAGGCACCGGTCCTGTTTTGCCGGGTTTAAGAACAAGTAAAACTTGGCTGTTAAATGCAGCAGAAGTGGGGATAACGACACCTTCTCTAAATAGGTCTTATATAATGGGTTTCAATCTGTGAAAACCGTGCTTTCATTTAGATTGAACCTTTTCTTAAACACTGAGGTGAAAGGTATTATTTGAACTAGGGGGAAAGGTCCATAGGGTCCCATAGTTTTCAAGCTGATTATAAGGGCCAGAGACTTAACTTGATTACTTATTGGGTCAGGTTCTCCACGTGCACTAGAGGATATTTTAGGGTAATGGATGTCTTGGCTATGGAAAAGTTAGGCACGGAAATAATTCGGATGGTTCAGGTTAGGCATATCTGTTTCTATTTTATGTTCACCTACTCCCTGGCTGGGAGTGGATGAACATAAAGTGTGGCCAGATGTGGGCCAGAAGGGGAAGGGGAATTAATGAGGCTTCAAAACTGTCCATTGTCAAACATCAAAAGTGGAATCAGATTATGACACACACTGCCACCACCCATACAGCACCCCTCTCCCCATCTGGGACCTCCCAAACACACACGGAAACACCAAGTCCATTTCCTCCTCACCAGCAGGATAAAGTGTTCAGGAAGAAATCTGTCTTCAGAGCTCAGTCCTCACCCAGTCCTTATTCCCGGTGTCTGGCTAACTATGGACTGGCTGGTTTGGGCCCCAAACTGGCAGGATACTACCGCCCTCCCTTCTCACACGCCTGCCCCTTCCTGCCTTCCTTCAGTCCCCATCACCGAAGAACAGACAGAGATACACACACATCTTTCTACAACAGCTTGTACATCAATAGCTGAGGGCTTTTTTATTTGGTCTCTACACAGGTGACCATGTCTCCAGTGCTTTCTCTGGAGAGACAACAGAGACAGCAAGGTCTCAGTCACCTGATAGACCCAGGGCAGCACTTTATGAACTGCTGGAAGAGCCCTCTGGGACGTTTTCATCCTCCTCTGGCTCTTTAGTCATTGTTGTACTCCGCCAGTAATAGAATGCTAGCATCTTTGACTTCTTCTGTGTAGAACCTCTTCCCGAATTCTGACGACGGACTGATTTTGTTAACTTGACCACCTCCTGAATCTGGACGGAAAACAAAGTGATACAGAAAGATATTGATTTGGGGAAAGAGGATGGGAAGGAGAACTTTGAGAGAATGGGTGTGGATTGAGAAGGGGTTTGTGCCAGGGAAGGGCTGGGTAAGTCTTGGGTGGGGGATGAAGTGGAGGCACGTGAGTCGGGTAATCTGACCTCTTCGATCTTATAGCCCTGGAGTGGAGAATTCACCCTCTCCCTTCTGCGTTGGCCCCCCGGTGTTTGTTGCTCTGACCTCTCGGTGTTTGTCCGTGCATCACGGTTAGGCTCCTGGGGGACTGTAGTTTCCTCTGCCATGTCAGTAGCAACAGTGTGCTCTACTCCAAGGCTCCTGGCCTCTCTATATATACCCTGCCAGGACAATGAAGAGCCACACCCATCAGCTTTGATTGGTCAGCCAATGGTAGCGCTGGGGTGGCTGTGACATCACAAAGCACTACCCTTGAAGATACGTGGGCGGAGGGGAGTGGTGCAGAAGAGTCTACGTGCTCTGGGTAGAGAAAGGGAGTGCTTCCTCAACACCCAGTAAAGAGCCTTCCCAAATTGACCTTCCACTCTTCCTCATCTTCTCTGGTTCAATCCTTGTGGTGCACATGTTAGGGAGAAGGTGTTCCCTCCAAACCATTCCACATGGCCACCCCCATTCAGTGTTTAATTCTGTTGTCTCCCAGATCTCATCACCTGGTATTGTGTGGTTTTTAAAAACTTTTTATTTTAGAACAGTTTTAGGTTTACAGAGTAATTGTGAAGATCATATTCATACACTCCACAACAAATTTCCCTTCTTAACATTGTACGTTAGTATGGTACAATTGTTCAACTTAGTGAACCAACACTGAAACAGTATTATTAACTAAAGTCTGTACTTCATCAGAATTCCTTTTTTTTTTAAATGTTGAGCCTTCTTTTAATTAATTTACTTTTATTTTTGGCTGTGTTGGGACTTCGTTTCTGTGCGTGGGCTTTCCCTAGATGTGGCAAGCAGGGGCCACTCTTCATCGTGATGGGCGGGCCTCTCACTGTCGCAGCCTCTCTTGTTGCGGAGCACAGGCTCCAGATGCGCAGGCTCAGCGGCTGTGGCTCACGGGCCTAGTTGCTCTGCGGCATGTGGGATCTTCCCAGATCAGGGCTCGAACCCGTGTCCCCTGCATCATCAGGCAGATTCTCAACCACTGTGCCACCGTGGAAGCCCCAGATTGCCTTATTTTTTACCTAATATTCTTCTTCGGTCCCAGGATCCCAAACAAGATTCTACATTCAATTTAGTCATTCCATGTTATAACTTCTTAGGCTCCTCTTGGCTCTGACAGTTTTTTAGACTTCTTGTTTTTGAAGACTTTGACAGTTTGGGGTCTGTGTTTTGTCTTTTACATTAGGTCTGCAGATGTTATTGCTCTTATAGGTAAAAGTTTTTATAAATTTCCTCTTCCAGAGAACCTCAAATCAACTCAGTACCATCAGTGTTATGGACTTCCCCGTGGCAATGGTTGAACTAATCTCTTGGCTTTGTCACAGAGGTGACGCAAATGTTTTTCTCTTGAGGTCTGAGGATCAGGATCATTTTTATTTATGACAGAGGCACAGGGGCAGCAGCAGAAGCATTTTGTAAGGTACTAGTGAGTCATTTACTTTTAGAAGTATGACCTCAGCATCCCACATAGTTAACGGCTCTTCCTCCACACGAGTGACCATCCAATGGACCTGTATATTGAACAGACTGTCAGTCTTTCTCCTGAGCTCTATATAGAAAGGGGGCCAACATGAGGTTGAGACACAACCAGTGTCCACAAGGTAAGAGTCATTTCTTTGAGGTTAGTATCAGTCGCACCTTAGTTTGGAATTGAAACACGTGATTCAACCTGAGAATCAAAAATAGGTCCAGGTTGAGACACAGGATTCAGGACTGCTTTAAGGAAGGTCCCAATCCAATAATCCTTTCACTATATGCCAAGTGGCTAAACTGACTTATGTTGGTCAAAGCTTTAGCAGACACTCAGTAGGACTAACAAATGCAGCACAAAGAAGCATGTTCAAAGCACAAGCTAGCCAGCAGGCCGTAGCCCAAGTGCCTGTTCACCAGCATAGAGCAGAGCCAGTTAGAAAGCCAAAGCAAGAGAAGAAAGACCCCCGGTGGTAAGGGATAGCACCTTGATGTCCTGCTCACAGGACCAGTTGTTGTAATCACACCACAGAGACAGGATGGACCCTTCAACCCAAATTCGGTTTGGATGTCGAAACTGATAACACATACACCTAGAGAGTATGAAAAACCTTACTACATAAGGAGGCTTTCTGGGGAGAGCAGGGCAGGCTCTCAAGCAGGTTCAAGAATGGCTTGAGAGAGCAGAAGAAGGAGACTGGCTTGGCTTTTATGGTGGTGAGGGGATGACGCTGGAGTGTTCCCACACACAGGTCAGGTTTTGCACAGCCTGAACTTCCTCCTGGCCCACAGAAGAGAGAGTACCTGAGCTTTCTTATCCGATCTAGGGAAGCAGGGGAAGAGGCAGTGGTAGGGCTCTTTTATAGAATAATGTTGTGTAAATGCAAGGTGTTTAGCACAGTTTAGAATTCTCATAACCATTATAACCACACTCATATTGTTTTCAGTTAAACTACGTTTCACTAGATTAGTATTTCCCAAATTATGGTCCTTTAAATATTATTTAAGGTGGCTTAGAATTATCTTGGTTCATCACAGAGAAACTGTGTAGAAAGAGAAAAGACTGCTAGCCTCAGGAGGTCTGACACACTGGTCACAAAAGAGCAGACTTCATTGTACTATCTGCTGAATTATGAGGGGTTTCTAACATGTTTCCCATCCTGGGTGACTACTGTAGCACCCAAAGACTGTAATAATAATTACCGAAACTAACATTTATTGGCTACTAACACTATGTAGGAATTATGCTAAATACCCATATACATATTTAATCCTCGTCACAACCCTATTGAGATAAGTGGCAAAAGAGTGGTTTCTGTCATTTCTGCCAGGACATCTCCATTCCAATTGCAGAAGCAGAAAAGAGCATATAGGAGGGCACATGGGAATATTTATGGGGCAGGCTCAAAAGGGGTATGCATTACTCCTGCTCACATTTCCTTGGTAAAAACTCACATAGCCACATCTAACTACAAGAGAAAATGAGAAATGTAGTCTACCTGGTAGAAGAGGAGAACTTAAATGTTGGAGATAAGCTAGCAATCTCTGTCTCCACCATCTTGTTCATCACTCTACCCAGTATTTACAGTAGAGCCTGGCACATAGTAGGTGGCCATGAATATTTCTGTTGAATGAATGGGTTTCAACTTTTTTGGTCAGTTATGGGGATCAAAAGCATATAGAACTTGGTTAAGCAATGGTTTCCTAGATATGACACAAAAAGCACAAGCAACAAAGAAAGAGTAAATTGGACTATATCAAAATTTTAAAATGTTTTCTTCTGCAAAAAAATACCATGAAGAAAGCAAAAGGCACACTAAAGAGAGATCCTGGCAAGTCATATATTTAATAAAAGTGTAGTATCCAGAATACAGAAAGAACTCTTACAACTCAACAACAAAAATACAAACAACCCAACTGAAAATCAGGTAAAGGACTTAAATAGACATTGTGCTAATGAAGATATACAAATAGCCAACAAACATATGAAAATATGCTCAATACCATTAGTCGTTAGGGAAATGCAAATCAAAACCACGATGAGATGCCACTTCAAACCCACTAGGAAGGCTATAACTTTTTTAAAAAGAAAATAACAAGTATTGACAAGGATGTAGAGAAAGTGAAACACTCATACACGTCTGGTGGGAACATAAAATGATACAGCCTCTGTGGAAAACATTTTGGCAGTTACTCAACAAGTTAAACATAGACTTGCCATATTACCCAGTAACTCTACTCCTAGGTATATAATGAAAAGAGTTGAAAAGGAGGGAACAACAGCAACAACCACAACAAAAAAAAAAAACAGGTGAATTGAGCAACACAAAAGCAAAGGGCAGATAACGTTTCATGAAGTAAAAAATGGACAACTTTATTAAATACTTTTACAGGTAATATAGGGACAGACAAATGACGATTGAACTTGTTAGTAGAGAGGTCATTGGTAAATTTGATAAGAAGGAAATTGAAAGAGTGGAAAATATTTTAATATAAACCTGGATGTGTATTAAGGAGAAAATGTGAGATTAGAAAGTGAGGGGCGGATAGACAATTTCTTTTGCGAGTTTTGGTGCTAAGGGGAGGAGAAATATGGGACTATAGCTGGAGGGGGATTTGGTATTAAGAGAGTGTATTTTTAAGAGGGTAGATTCTAGAATGCATCTAGCCAATATAAATGACTGAATGAAACTGACGACATAAAAATCCAAAGGGATAATTGCAGAAGAAAAAATATTGAGAAAGCAAGAGGGGTATTCAGAGCACTAGTAGATGGGATCGGTAGCAAATGTGGAAATCTTGGCTTTCCATGAGAATGAGTAATATTTATAGATTCTACAGTGGAGAAGGAAATGATTATGGTATGATTACAAATGCTGGTAAGATGGTAGATTTGGTGGGGAAGATATAAAAGAATTTTCTCTTGACTCTTCAGTTTTCTCAGTGAAGGATGAGCTAAGGGCATAAAATAACAAGAGTGAGGGTAGGGTTTTGAGAAATTGAGGGGATGATAAAGTATTGGATATTCATTTTGTATAATGGAAATGGGTGTATAATATGGAAGGATTGATCATTTAAGATATGTGGTCAAGAATTTAAGGTGAGATCAGTTAGCTTTGCCTTGTAAATTTCTACAGCAACATCCATCACTCTTATATAGGAACAAAGCAGGTAGATAGCTAAATTTAACAAGGGTTGTGGTTTTGCCAGGGAAATACTAGGGTGGGAAAGTGAGTAGGGAGATGAAGGTTGATGAAAGTAAGTGATACTAATGATAAATTGGTAAGCAATGAGGAAATGCGAAAAGAGAAATGTGGCTGATGCTGAAAAGTAGTAGAATTCACAGATTGGAGTTCAAAATTGAGGAATTTTTAGAGTTGGGTGTGTGTAGTTGTGTATACCTGCATGTGATGGAGGTACTTTGCTAGGAAGGATAATCAGTTGTAGCCCAAGAGAGGTATGTTATAAAATCAGGATTTCAGAGTTGCTGTAATTTTTTTTTTAATTTTTTAATTAGTTTCTGCTTTATAACAAAGTGAATCAGTCATACATATACATCTGTTCCCACATCCCTTCCCTCATGCATCTCCCTCCCTCCCACCCTCCCCATCCCACCCCTCCAGGCGGTCACAAAGCACCGAGCTGATCTCCCTGTGCTCTGTGGCTGCTTCCCACTATCTATCTACCTTACGTTTGGTAGTGTATATATGTCCATGCCTCTCTTTCGCTTTGTCACAGCTTACCCTTCCCCCTCCCCATATCCTCAAGTCCATTCTCAAGTAGGTCTGTGTCTTTATTCCCGTTTTGCCCCTAGGTCCTTCATGACATTTTTTTTTTAAATTCCGTATATATGTGTTAGCATACGGTATTTGTCTTTCTCTTTCTGACTTACTTCACTCTGTATGACAGACTCTAGGTCTATCCACCTCATTACAAATAGCTCAGTTTCGTTTCTTTTTATGGCTGAGTAATATTCCATTGTATATATGTGCCACATCTTCTTTATCCATTCATCCGATGATGGACACTTAGGTTGTTTTCAGCTCCAGGCTATTGTGAATAGAGCTGCAATGAACATTTTGGTACATGTCTCTTTTGGAATTATGGTTTTCTCAGGGTATATGCCTAGTAGTGGGATTGCTGGGTCATATGGTAGTTCTATTTTTAGTTTTTTAAGGAACCTCCATACTGTTCTCCATAGTGGCTGTACCAATTCACATTCCCACCAGCAGTGCAAGAGTGTTCCCTTTTTTCCTCACCCTCTCCAGCATTTATTGTTTCTAGATTTCTTGATGATGGCCATTCTGACTGGTGTGAGATGATATCTCATTGTAGTTTTGATTTGCATTTCTCTAATGATTAATGATGTTGAGCATTCTTTCATTTGTTTGTTGGCAGTCTGTATATCTTCTTTGGAGAAATGCCTATTTAAGTCTTCTGCCCATTTTTGGATTGGGTTGTTTGTTTTTTTGCTATTGAGCTGCATGAGCTGTTTATAAATTTTGGAGATTAATCCTTTGTCAGTTGCTTCATTTGCAAATATTTTCTCCCATTCTGAGGGTTGTCTTTTGGTCTTGTTTATGGTTTCCTTTGCTGTGCAAAAGCTTTGAAGTTTCATTAGGTCCCATTTGTTTATCTTTGTTTTTATTTCCATTTCTCTAGGAGGTTGGTCCAAAAGGATCTTGCTGTGATTTATGTCATAGAGTGTTCTACCTATGTTTTCCTCTAAGAGTTTGATAGTTTCTGGCCTTACATTTAAGTCTTTAATCCATTTTGAGCTTATTTTTGTGTATGGTGCTAGGGAATGATCTAATCTCAAACTTTTACATGTCCCTGCCCAGTTTTCCCAGCACCACTTATTGAAGAGGCTGTCCTTTCTCCACTGTACATTCCTGCCTCCTTTATCAAAGATAAGTTGGCCATATGTGCGTGCGTTTATCTCTGGGCTTTCTATCCTGATCCACTGATCTATCTTTCTGTTTTTATGCCAGTACCACACTGTCTTGATTACTGTAGCTTTGTAGTATAGTCTGAAGTCAGGGAGCCTGATTCCTCCAGCTCCGTTTTTCGTTCTCAAGATTGCTTTGGCTATTCGGGGTCTTTTGTTTTTCCAAACAAATTTTGAAATTTTTTGTTCTAGTTCTGTGAAAAATGCCAGTGGTAGTTTGATAGGGATTGCATTGAATCTGTAGATTGCTTTGGGTAGTAGAGTCATTTTCACAATATTGATTCTTCCAATCCAGGAGCATGGTATATCTCTCCATCTATTTGTATCATCTTTAATTTCTTTCATCAGTGTCTTATAATTTTCTGCATACAGGTCTTTTGTCTCCTTAGGTAGGTTTATTCCTAGATATTTTATTCTTTTTGTTGCAATGGTAAATGGGAGTGTTTTCTTGATTTCATTTTCAGATTTTTCATCATTAGTGTACAGGAATGCCAGAGATTTCTGTACATTAATTTTGTATCCTGCTACTTTACCAAATTCATTGATTAGTTCTAGTAGTTTTTCGGTAGCATCTTTAGGATTCTCTATGTATAGTATCATGTCATCTGCAAACAGTGACAGCTTTACTTCTTCTTTTCCAATTTGGATTCCTTCTATTTCCTTTTCTTCTCTGATTGCTGTGGCTAAAACTTCCAAAACTAGGTTGAATAAGAGTGTTGAGAGTGGGCAGCCTTGTCTTGTTCCTGATCTTAGTGGAAATGGTTTCAGTTTTTCACCATTGAGGACAATGTTGGCTGTGGGTTTGTCATATATGGCCTTTATTATGTTGAGGAAAGTTCCCTCTATGCCTACTTTCTGCAGGGTTTTTATCATAAATGGGTGTTGAATTTTGTCGAAAGCTTTCTCTGCATCTATTGAGATGATCATATGGTTTTTCTCCTTCAACTTGTTAATATGGTGTATCACACTGATTGATTTGCGTATATTGAAGAATCCTTGCATTCCTGGAATAAACCCCACTTGATCATGGTGTATGATCCTTTTAATGTGCTGTTGGATTCTGTTTGCTAGTATTTTGTTGAGGATTTTTGCATCTATGTTCATCAGTGATATTGGCCTGTAGTTTTCTTTCTTTGTGACATCCTTGCCTGGTTTTGCTATCAAGGTGATGGTGGCCTCGTAGAATGAGTTTGGGAGTGTTCCTTCCTCTGATATTGTTTGGAAGAGTTTGAGAAGGATGGGTGTTAGCTCTTCTCTAAATGTTTGATAGAATTCGCCTGTGAAGCCATCTGGTCCTGGGCTTTTGTTTGATGGAAGATTTTTAATCACAGTTTCTATTTCAGTGCTTGTGATTGGTCTATTCATATTTTCTATTTCTTCCTGAGTCAGTCTTGGCAGGTTGTGCATTTCTAAGAATTTGTCCATCTCTTCCAGGTTGTCCATTTTATTGGCAAAGAGTTGCTTGTAGTAATCTCTCATGATCTTTTGTATTTCTGCAGTGTCAGTTGTTACTTCTCCTTTTTCATTTCTAATTCTATTGATTTGAGTCTTCTCCCTTCTTTTCTTGATGAGTCTGGCTAATGGTTTATCAATTTTGTTTATCTTCTCAAAGAACCAGCTTTTAGTTTTATTGATCTTTGCTATCGTTTCCTTCATTTCTTTTTCATTTATTTCTGATCTGATTTTTATGATTTCTTTCCTTCTGCTAACTTTGGGGTGTTTTTGTTCTTCTTTCTCTAATTGCTTTAGGTGCAAGGTTAGGTTGTTTATTCGAGATGTTTCCTGTTTCTTAAGGTGGGATTGTATTGCTATAAACTTCCCTCTTAGAACTGCTTTTGCTGCATCCCATAGGTTTTGGGTCGTCGTGTCTCCATTGTCATTTGTTTCTAGGTATTTTTTAATTTCCTCTTTGATTTCTTCAGTGATCACTTCGTTATTAAGTAGTGTATTGTTTAGCCTCCATGTGTTTGTATTTTTTACAGCTCTTTTCCTGTAATTGATATCTAGTCTCATAGCATTGTGGTGAGAAAAGACACTTGATACAATTTCAATTTTCTTAAATTTACCAAGGCTGGATTTCTGACCCAAGATATGATCTATCCTGGAGAATGTTCCATGAGCACTTGAGAAAAATGTGTATTCTGTTGTTTTTGGATGGAATGTCCTATAAATATCAATTAAGTCCATCTTGTTTAATGTATCATTTAAAGCTTGTGTTTCCTTATTTATTTTCATTTTGGAAGATCTGTCCATTGGTGAAAGTGGGGTGTTAAAGTCCCCTACTATGATTGTGTTACTGTCGATTTCTCCTTTTATGGCTGTTAGTATTTGCCTTATGTATTGAGGTGCTCCTATGTTGGGTGCATAAATATTTACAATTGTTATATCTTCTTCTTGGATCGATCCCTTGATCATTATGTAGTGTCCTTCTTTGTCTCTTCTAGTAGTCTTTATTTTAAAGTCTATTTTGTCTGATATGAGAATTGCTACTCCAGCTTTCTTTTGGTTTCCATTTGCATGGAATATCTTTTTCCATCCCCTTACTTTCAGTCTGTATGTGTCTCTAGGTCTGAAGTGGGTCTCTTGTAGACAGCATATATATGGGTCTTGTTTCTGTATCCATTCAGCCAATCTGTGTCTTTTGGTGGGAGCATTTAGTCCATTTACATTTAAGGTAATTATCGATATGTATGTTCCTATTCCCATTTTCTTAATTGTTTTGGGTTCGTTATTGTAGGTCTTTCCCTTCTGTTGTGTTTCTTGCCTAGAGAAGTTCCTTTAGCATTTGTTGTAAAGCTGGTTTGGTGGTGCTGAACTCTCTCAGCTTTTGCTTGTCTGTAAACGTTTTAATTTCTCCTTCAAATCTGAATGAGATCCTTGCTGGGTAGAGTAATCTTGGTTTCAGGTTTTTCTCCTTCATCACTTTAATTATGTCCTGCCACTCCCTTCTGGCTTGTAGAGTTTCTGCTGATAGATCAGCTGTTATCCTGATGGGGATTCCCTTGTGTGTTATTTGTTGTTTTCGCCTTGCTGCTTTTAATATGATTTCTTTGTGTTTAATTTTTGACAGTTTGATTAATATGTGTCTTGGCGTATTTCTCCTTGGATTTATTCTGTATGGGACTCTCTGTGCTTCCTGGACTTGATTAACTATTTCCTTTCCCATATTAGGGAAGGTTTCAACTATAATCTCTTCAAATATTTTCTCAGTCCCTTTCTTTTTCTCTTCTTCTTCTGGAACCCCTATAATTCGAATGTTGGTGCGTTTAATCGTGTCCCAGAGGTCTCTGAGACTGTCCTCTGTTCTTTTCATTCTTTTTTCTTTATTTTGCTCTGCAGCAGTTATTTCCACTATTTTATCTTCCACCTCACTTATCCGTTCTTCTACTTCAGTTTTTCTGCTATTGATCCCATCTAGAGTATTTTTTATTTCATGTATTGTGTTTTTAATCGATGCTTGATTCATCTTTAGTTCTTCTAGGTCCTTGTTAACTGTTTCTTGCATTTTGTCTATTCTATTTCCAAGATTTTGGATCTGGGAAATAGAATCTTGGATCATCTTTACCATCATTATTCTGAATTCTTTTTCAGGTAGACTGCCTATTACGTCTTCATTTGTTAGGTCTGGTGGGTTTTTAACTTGTTCCTTCTCCTGCTGTGTGTTTTTCTGTCTTCTCATTTTGCTTATGTTACTGTGTTTGGGGTCTCCTTTTTGCAGGCTGCAGGTTCGTAGTTCCCATTGTTTTTGGTGTCTGTCCCCAGTGGCTAAGGTTGGTTTAGTGGGTTGTGTAGGCTTCCTGGTGGAAGGTACTAGTGCCTGTGTTCTGGTGAATGAGGCTGGATCTTGTCTTTCTGGTGGGCAAGTCCACGTCTGGTGGTGTGTTTTGGGGTGTCTGCGGACTTTTTATGATTTTAGGCCACCTCTCTGCTAATGGGTGGCGTTGTGTTTCTGTCTTGCTAGTTGTTAGGCATAGGGTGTCCAGCACTGTAGCTTGCTGGTCATTGAGTGAAGCTGGGTGCTGGTGTTGAGATGGAGATCTGTGGAAGATTTTCGCCGTTTGATATTATGTGGAGCGGGGGGGTCTCTTGTGGACCAGTGTCCTGAAGTTGGCTCTCCCACCTCAGAGGCACAGCACTAACTCCTGGCTCCTCAATTTGGGATGATTTGTTGTCTATTCATGTATTCCACAGATGCAGGGTACATCAAGTTGATTGTGGAGATTTAATCCGCTGCTTCTGAGGCTGCTGGGAGAGGTTTCCCTTTCTCTTCTTTGTTCTCACAGCTCCTGGGTCTCAGCTTTGGATTTGGAGTAGCAATTCTCATAGCAGACAAAATAGACTTTAAAATAATGACTTACAAGGGACAAAGCAGGACACCACATAATGATCAAGGGATCGATCCAAGAAGAAGATATAACACTTGTAAATGTTTATACACCCAACATAGGAGCACCTCAATACATAAGACAAATACTAACAGCCATAAAAGGGGAAATCGACAGTAACACAATCATAGTAGGCGACTTTAACACCCCACTTTCAACAATGGACAGATCATCCAAAATGAAAAAAAATAAGGAAACACAAGCTTTAAATGATACATTAAACAAGATGGACTTAATTGATATTTATAGGACATTCCATCCAAAAACGTCCAGAGATAAACCCATGTACACATGGTCACCTTATCTTGATAAAGGAGGCTAGAGTATACAATGGAGGAAAGACAGCCTCTTCAATAAGTGGTGCTGGGAAAACTGGACAGCTACATGGAAAAGAATGAAATTAGAATACTCCCTAATGCCATACACAAAAATAAACTCAAAATGGATTAAAGACCTTAATGTAAGGCCAGACATACTAAAACTCTAAGAGGAAATAAAAGAAGAACACTCTTTTGAGATAAATCACAGTAAGATCTTGTTTGACCCACCTCCTAAAGAAATGGAAACAAAACTAAAAATAAACAAATGGGACCGAGTGAAACTTAAAAGCTTTTGCACAGCAAAGGAAACCATAAACAAGATGAAAAGACAACCCTCAGAATGGGAGAAAATATTTGCAAACGAAGCAACTGACAAAGGATTAGTCTCCAAAATTTACAAGCAGCTCATGCAGCTCAATATCAAAAACACAAACCACCCAATCCAAAAATGGGCAGAAGACCTAAATAGACATTTTTCCAAAGAAGATACACAGATTGCCAACAAACACATGAAAGAATGCTCAATGTCGTTAATCAGTAGAGAAATGCAAATCAAAACTACAATGCGGTATCATCTCACACCGGTCAGAATGGCCATCATCAAAAAATCTACAAACAATAAATGGACAACCTGGAAGAAATGGACAAATTCTTAGAGAAGGTGTGGAGAAAAGGGAACCCTCATACACTGTTGGTGGGAATGTAAATTGATACATTCACTAAGGAGAACAGTATGGAGGTTCCCTAAAAAACTAAAAATAGAACTACCATATGACCCAGCAATCCCACTATGGGGCATATATCCTGAGAAAACCATAATTCAAAAAGAGTCATGTACCACAATGTTCATTGCAGCTCTATTTACAATAGCCAGGACTTGGAAGGAACCTAAGTGTCCATCAACAGATGAATGGATAAAGAAGATGTGGCACATATATACAATGGACTATTAGTGAGCCATAAAAAGGAACGAAACTGAGTTATTTGTAGTGAGGTGGATGGACCCAGAGTCTGTCATACAGAGTGAAGTAAGTCAGAAAGAGAAAAACAAATACCGTATGCTAACACATATATATGGAATTTTTAAAAAAAAATGGTCATGAGGAACCTAGGGGCAAGACGGGAAAAAAGACCCAGACCTGGGCTTCCCTGGTGGCATACTGGTTGAGAATCCGCCTGCCGATGCAGGGGACACGGGTTCGTGCCCCGGTCTGGGAGGATCCCACATGCCGTGGAGCGGCTGGGCCCGTGAGCCATGGCCACTGAGCCTGCACGTCCGGAACCTGTGCTCCACAACGGGAGAGACCACAACAGTGAGAGGCCCGCGTACCGAAAAAAAAAAAAAAAAGTCGCAGACCTACTAGAGAATGGACTTGAGGACACGGGGAGGGGGAAGGGTAAGCTGGGACAAAGTGAGAGAGTGGCATGGACATATATACACTACCAAATGTAAAACAGATAGCTAGTGGGAAGCAGCCACATAGCACAGGGAGATCAGCTCAGTGCTTTTTGACCACCTAGAGGGGTGGGATAGGGAGGGTGGGAGCGAGGGAGACGCAAGGGGGAGGGGATGTGGGTATATACGTATATGTATAGCTGATTCACTTTGTTATAGAGCAGAAACTAATACACCATTGTAAAGCAATCATACTCCAGTAAAGATGTTAAAAAAAAAAGTGTGTTTGTTCAAAATAAATAAATAAATAACTTTCCTAACTGCTTAGGAAAGTTATTTCTCCTTCCTATGAAATGAAAAATGATCTATAAGGGCACTTAGTATTGACTATAAATTCCAGTTCTGTCAGTGATGGTATCTGGCGCACGAGGGACACCCAAGTTAGGGAGCTTTTGGTTAATTTCCCTGGGCCATATAGAGCAAAGTGTTCTCTCAAATACTCTCTGGAAATTCGGAGCCTCAGATATGTTTGCCACCTTCCCCCAAGTCATCACACTTATTAACATCCTTTTCTTATTTTTCTAGAAGCAGGAGCTTCTAGCAGATCTTTTCCCTTTGTGAAAGGATGTATTTCTGTGTGAGGTGAATCTGGGCCGCCTTAATCTGTCCTCTAATGTTCACCTCAGTAGCACTCTACCTGGTTGATAATATCTTTGAGGCCAACTTCCTGTAATGTTTTTCTTTTTCTTTTCTTTTTTTTTTACCTTAGGAGCACTGTATAACAAAAACTCCATTAAAGATGCAAAATCAAAGTGAGCCATGAAGCAAGAGACGCTGGGGCCTATCAGCATTCCTAAGCGTGTTCAAGATGAAAGCATTTCAGAGGGAGTTAAACAACAGTCATTATAGCTATCTTTGTTGACCTCTGACTCTATATGCCAGTCACTGTGTTTGACATACATTAATTCTCATAAAACTTCTGTCATGTTGACATTATTATCTCCCTTTTACAAATGGGGAAAGAGGTTCACATAAATTAAATTACTTTCTCAGGGCAACAGCTAGCAAGTTTCAGGGCTGGATTTGTATCCAAAATAAAGTGGGCTTTGTTTGGTTTTTTGACTCTATTTTCTGCTTAGTAGTACTGCATACATTTATTATTTATATGTATTAAAAAGGATAAAATAAGTTTGGACTCCTCTCTCACACAACATGAAGTTCTGTATGATCTAAAGATAAAAATGTTGAAGTAAAATATATATATTATGGAAAACGTATGTATAATCTAGGAGTCAAGAAAAATTTCTGTGCAAGCTGGAAAACCTAGACACTCTGGAGAAATGACTGACATATTTGAGTGCTTAAAACTTAAAATGTAATCATATGGCAAACGTAAAGGTAAATAAAACCAGAAGACAATTAATAGAGGAACATATATTTGTAAGACACACAACAGATAAAGGGTTCAATATCCAACATATAAAAAATTTCCTACACATTAATAAGAAAAGACAAACACCCTAATTGAAAGTGGTTAAAAAGTGTAAAAAGGGCTGTTCAAGGAGGCAGAAAACCCCCTTGCCAATAAACAAGTGAAATTACTCAACTTTACTAGCAATCAGGCATATTGAAATTAAATTAACAAGGAAATATCACTTTAAGACCATTAAACATGTTATCACACATTGCTGGAGTGTTGTGGAGGATAATATGTTATCTCATACATTTGCCGAGGGAAATGTGCAGTATATTAAAGCCATTTGGAAGTCAATCTGGCAACCCCTATTAAAATTAAGAATTTACATAAACTTTAACTTAGCAATTCCATTTCCGGGGCCTTCTTCCATAGAAGATAAAAGCACGGGTATATAACAGTGAATATGAACAAAATAAATTTTACGTATATATTCAGATTAATTGCAACGTTTTTCCTAGTAGCCAAAAAACTGGAATCAACTTGAATGTCCTCAATAGAGGAATGGTTTAATAAGTTGTCTTTCACTCAAACCATTGCATTTTACATAACTAGTTTAAAAAGGGTGTTAAGTCTATACCAGACGATGTGGAAAACATTTCTCTGAAATGTTTCTAAATGAGAAAAACTACGTGCAGTAAAGAGTAAAATAGTACCCCTATATGTTTTTATGCATACATATGTATGTTACCTTATTTATGAACATAGACAAAGATATGCAAAGATTCACACCAGGCTTTTAACACTGCTTATCCAGTGGAGGAGTGGCTAATGAAGTGTAAAAATCCTATAGATGTACAGGCTTTCTCAATATTTATGTATATGTATGTATATATATATATATATATAATTCTCAACATTTATATATAATTGCTTTATGTAAATGCACATGTAAATTACATATGTGTAAAGCCATGTACAAAGAGATAGTTGCTGAAAGTGTGCATATCATAGAGAGTGTTTTGAGTTTTTAGTGTTTAGGGTTCTTTTTTTTAACTTTCTTTCTTGTACTTTGAGTTTTTCAAAATAAAAATTTTACATGATTTTAAGTTTAACATTTTCTAACGCCAACATTATAGAGCAGGTTAAGGAAATGATCCAGTATCTACAGAATGATTTGATTGTTCAGTCCTCCAGCAGTTCATCAAACTACATTGAGCAGCAACCGTGACATTGTGTCAGGTGTGTTAAACTGGTTGGGATTACAGAGATGAATGAATTATGCTCCTTCTTGTTGTATATTACAACAAGACAAACATATAAATGAACCATTCTAATACAATATGGCTATTGCTTTAATATAAGAATTTGTAGGACCATAGGGGCAATGAACTCTGCAGGCATTGGTGGTAGAGAGGCTTCAGAGGGAAAGAACCATTTGAGCTTAGCCTTAAAGACTGAGGATGCTTTCATCACTCACCAGCCTTAGGTGGGGAAGGGAAAGCAATCCCTTCAAAGAGGAAGGAATCAACATCTAGTCCTATTTCATTCATCAAGAATGTGGAGGAGGAAGTAAACAGTTTATTATTTATAGTCTCAAATGATGGTAATGTGTGGAAGATGGGCAAATGGAACAAGAGACTTTGCAAGAGTCCTGATCAGGAACTAATAAAATGAGAACCTGCTTTGAAACATGCAAGCAGGTTTTTCTGAGGGAAGAACTCAAAGCTGCATTTAATGAAAGGAAGCAACTGTCAAAGCAATCTGACTAAGTTCAGTACATTAGGCTTGCAGTTGAGGAAGAAATATGGGTTGCTGTTCAGTTAGGACCTGTGGAAGAGGTTGGAGAAAAGGGGATAGGTATTCAAGCAATGATTCATTAGGTAGAAAGAAGAGAATGTTAGAAATCAGACACTACTGCCACTTACTGAATAAATTCATCATAAGCCATATACAGACACATTATAAAGTATCTCAAGGTACCAGAATGCTTGACCATTGAGGTAAGGTGCCCCAAAATACTGTGTCTTCAAGGAAAACACAAGGGTTCAGTACTCATGCGTTAGCAGCAGTTAACATAAGACACACTAGCTTTTGGGGAGTGGGGGAGAAAGAAGCAAGGATTATGCATGTATGTATTTATATCATAGATGATAACAACAGAAGCCATTTAATCAAATGCTTATTATTGGCCTAATATAATGTCAGGTGTTTTACATAAATTACCTCATTTAATCCCAGCATGGCTCTAAGATCTAGATACATGTTTCTATCATTCCCTTTTTACAGATGAGGAAACTAAGTCTTACAGGAGTTAAAAAACGTACTCAAGGTCAAATAGCTTTTAGGTGGTGAAGCTGTAAATTGAGATCGGACTTTAAATCCTATGCCCCCAACTGCTCAACTAGACACTAAGTTATATTCCCCCTGCTAAACCCTAGTCCCAGCCATCATCATATCACACCTGTATTGTCCCAACAGCCTGTCAGCCCTCTGGTCCTACACAGTTCACAACATCCAGTGAACTTTCTAAAACATACATCAGACGACATCACTATCCTTTATCAAACCATCCAGTGGCCCTCCACTGCACGTAAGATAAAATCCAAGTTCTTACCCTGCAGGTCCCTATGTGACCACTTCTCTGCCAGCCTCTCCAGTCTCGGTCATCAATCACCGCTCTGCCCCTCTCTGACTGCACTCCAGTCACTCACCCTTCTGCTCTTCCTCAACACACTGTTCTCGTTCTGGCCTCACGGCATTGCTACTTGCTAGTCTACCTAAAATGCTCTTCTTCAAAGTCTTCACACAGCTGACTCGACCTCATTATTCAGATCTTGATTCAAATATCAGCTCCTTAGAGAAGGGTCCCCACACCAGCAACAAGAACGACCCCATTGCCCATGAAAACAGAAGTTACTTGAGGACAGGAACTATTGATTTCATGTTCTTCACTCTAATTCCAGAACCAAGAGTAATATCTGACACCTACTAGGCACTCAGGACATATCTGTTTCCTGAAATACTGGTATCTTTTTAAAGTGTCATACTCATATGCCTATGAGTATATCTACATATATATATATTTATGGATACGTGAGCTTGTTGTCACCTCACAGAAGTGGAATGTACATCCCTCACCCAAAATTTGGTTTGAATGTCAAGACTAATGATGCCACACATATACCAAGAAGGTATGAAAAGGATTATTACTCACATAATGAGTTATGCATCAAAAATGCAGTTAGACCAAAAAAAGAAAAAAGAAAAAACTGGTAACTGTGAAGTGATGGGTAATTAGATGGTTGTGATTCTTTCATTCTATAGATATAGGTATAGATATAGAAATAATCGAAACATCAAGTTCTACACCTTAAGTATATACAATTTTTATTTATCCATTATACATCAATAAAACTGAAAAAATGGGATCAGTCTCAATGACAACTTACCCATGGTGTTTGTCTGATAACTAAAACATTGCGTGGTTTATTTAATTTAACTTGCACTTGTTTATTTAAGCCATTATGTCACCTGCAGCATGAGACCAATAAGAAAGGTGAACGTTCCATTGAATATCTAGTACTATCAAGAGCTCGTACTATATATTCTGAGAAGTGAAATGAGTGCCTTAGTCTCAATATCAATGTGCAGAATTTCAAAGAAGGTAAAGAGTGCTATGGTGAGACATTGTATTGTGGCTTTAATATGTGCAGAAGATGTGTGACCTTGATTTATATTTTGGGTATCCGTGAGGCAAGAGATTCTATGAGTTCTTTACCCCAAATGAGGCAACCTTGGAGAAGGAATTGTTTTCATTGGCCAGAACAGATGGTCAGACCGCTCCAGTGGCCCAAAGATCTATAAAAATGTGAAGATGTGGCCAATTGTTGGCTAAGACATGGCCAAGTGCTAAGATAACTGGCTAAAGTTTGGCCAACTGAGCTGATCCTGTGTCCTGTCCTTTATCAGGAACATTCTGATTAAGAGATGAAAAGCAGCAAGAGTCAAGCAAGCTCCATTAAGTGTGACAGTGGCAATGCCATTGGTTAAGTGAATGAACCCCCTTTGGTATTCACTGTGTTGAGCCTAAGGGGCTCCCCAGGTATCCAAGTGTTCTAAGAGATGACCTCCTCTAGCACTGTGGCATCCGGCAAGGGACCCAGCACAGGGGACGTTACCCTCTCCTGAAAGTAGGGTATGCAGAGAGCCCAGGTTCAGCTCCATCCTGTAGCAAGGAGGCCTCACTAGCTGTGCTGGGCTTGCAGGGTGCAGTTTCCATGATCAAAGGCCTAACGGGCAGCTGTATACTGAGGGTCACAGGTTCAGGACCTGAGATAGTCTATATTTCCAGGAAAGTCCAGTATGCACCCACCAATTGCTACACTAATGGCATACAGCATTGGGCCAAGGAAGGTAGTTCCTTGTATCAGAAGCCCATGCAACTAACGGCCATCACTGATGGTAGAGGGACTCCAAGATATATGAGAGAAGGTTGCTCAAGCTCCCACAGTGAAGGAATCCCGGGGGGCCGTAACAGGAATGCCTGTTCTATGGCCATTCAGGCAGATTCTAGTATCTTTTTACAGGGGGTCTCATTCAAGTTGGGCCGATTTGCAAGTTACAGAACAAAAAAAAAGCTTTGTAAATGAGGAGTGTTGCCTCCAGAATCTAAACATGTCGAAAACATGTTGGGCTTGTTTTAACAATGTGGGTCCTAAGAAGACTAAAAGCTGTTTCTTGACACTGTCAGGACTGGAGCAGCCCTCAACTTACTAAATAATTTTCAGGAGCTTAACTGAAGTGGTGGGGCCCTGTACTATGGGTCTCATGTGAATCTCCTCAAAGGAGGATGTCATTAGTGTGATGTCATATCTGTGTACCTGAAAAAAGTTAGAGCTGGTTAAAATATTGCCTGTGAAGACTATGTGAGATGGCAGGCGTGGAGACTGAGCCCATTGAGTACCCAGGTGAAGGTGTATTGTGTCCCTTTAAAGGTGAAGGTTAACTGCAGCTGAGAGGTTGTTGAACTAGGCACTGAATAGAACATGCTAGCCAAATACTTTGCTCTAACTGCCAAGTATTTACTAGTTACTTATTTATTATTGGGTGGAATCAGTCATTTCAATAGGTGGGGCCATGACGCCAAGGGTACGAATTCACACTGAGGCACCGGTCCTGTTTTCCCGGGTTTACGAACAAGTAAAACTTGGCTGTTAAATGCAGCAGAAGTGGCGATAACCACACCTTCTCTAAATAGGTCTTATATAATGGGTTTCAATCTGTGAAAACCGTGCTTTCATTTAGATTGAACCTTTTCTTAAACACTGAGGTGAAAGGTATTATTTTAACTAGGGGGAAAGGTCCATAGGGTCCCATAGTTTTCAAGCTGATTATAAGGGCCAGAGACTTAACTTGATTGCTTATTGGGTCAGGTTCTCCACGTGCACTAGAGGATATTTTAGGGTAATGGATGTCTTGGCTATGGAAAAGTTAGGCACGGAAATAATTCGGACGGTTCAGGTTAGGCATATCTGTTTCTATTTTATGTTCACCTACTCCCTGGCTGGGAGTGGATGAACATAAAGTGTGGCCAGATGTGGGCCAGAAGGGGAAGGGGAATTAATGAGGCTTCAAAACTGTCCATTGTCAAACATCAAAAGTGGAATCAGATTATGACACACACTGCCACCACCCATACAACACCCCTCTCCCCATCTGGGACCTCCCAAACACACACGGAAACACCAAGTCCATTTCCTCCTCACCAGCAGGATAAAGTGTTCAGGAAGAAATCTGTCTTCAGAGCTCAGTCCTCACCCAGTCCTTATTCCCGGTGTCTGGCTAACTATGGACTGGCTGGTCTGGGCCCCAAACTGGCAGGATACTACCTCCCTCCCTTCTCACACGCCTGCCCCTTCCTGCCTTCCTTCAGTCCCCATCACCGAAGAACAGACAGAGATACACACACATCTTTCTACAACAGCTTGTACATCAATAGCTGAGGGCTTTTTTATTTGGTCTCTACACAGGTGACCATGTCTCCAGTGCTTTCTCTGGAGAGACAACAGAGACAGGAAGGTCTCAGTCACCTGATAGACCCAGGGCAGCACTTTATGAACTGCTGGAAGAGCCCTCTGGGACGTTTTCATCCTCCTCTGGCTCTTTAGTCATTGTTGTACTCCGCCAGTTATAGAATGCTAGCATCTTTGACTTCTTCTGTGTAGAACCTCTTCCCGAATTCTGACGACGGACTGATTTTGTTAACTCGACCACCTCCTGAATCTGGTCGGAAAACAAAGTGATACAGAAAGATATTGATTTGGGGAAAGAGGATGGGAAGGAGAACTTTGAGAGAATGGGTGTGGATTGAGAAGGGGTTTGTGCCAGGGAAGGGCTGGGTAAGTCTTGGGTGGGGGATGAAGAGGAGGCACGTGAGTCGGGTAATCTGACCTCCTCCATCTTAGAGCCCTGGAGTGGAGAATTCATCCTCTCCCTTCTGCGTTGGCCCCCCGGTGTTTGTTGCTCTGACCTCTCGGTGTTTATCCGTGCATCACGGTTAGGCTCCTGGGGGACTGTAGTTTCCTCTGCCATGTCAGTAGCAACAGTGTGCTCTACTCCAAGGCTCCTGGCTTCTCTATATATACCCTGCCAGGACAATGAATAGCCAAAATCATCAGCTTTGATTGGTCAGCCAATGGTGGCGCTGGGGTGGCTGTGACATCACAAAGCACTACCCTTGAAGATACGTGGGGGGAGGGGAGGGGTGCAGAGGAGTCTAGGTGCTCTGGTTAGAGAAAGGGAGTGCTTCCTCAACACCCAGTAAAGAGCCTTCCCAAATTGACCTTCCACTCTTCCTCATCTTCTCTGGTTCAATCCTTGTGGTGCACATGTTAGGGAGAAGGTGTTCCCTCCAAACCATTCCACATGGCCACCCCCATTCAGTGTTAAATTCTGTTGTCTCCCAGATCTCATCACCTGGTATTGTGTGGTTTTTAAAACTTTTTATTTTAGAACAGTTTTAGGTTTACAGAGTAATTGTGAAGATCATATTCATACACTCCACAACAAATTTCCCTTCTTAACATTGTACATTAGTATGGTACAATTGTTCAACTTAGTGAACCAACACTGAAACAGTATTATTAACTAAAGTCTGTACTTCATCAGAATTCCTTTTTTTTTTAAATGTTGAGCCTTCTTTTAATTAATTTATTTATATTTTTGGCTGTGTTGGGTCTTCGTTTCTGTGTGTGGGCTTTCCCTAGTTGTGGCAAGCAGGGGCCACTCGTCATCGTGATGGGCGGGCCTCTCACTGTCGCAGCCTCTCTTGTTGTGGAGCACAGGCTCCAGATGCGCAGGCTCAGCGGCTGTGGCTCACGGGCCTAGTTGCTCTGCGGCATGTGGATCTTCCCAGATCAGGGCTCGAACCCATGTCCCCTGCATCAGCAGGTAGATTCTCAACCACTGTGCCACCGTGGATGCCCCAGATTGCCTTATTTTTTACAGAATATTCTTCTTCTGTCCCAGGATCCCAACGAAGATTCTACATTAAATTTAGTCATTCCATGTTATAACTTCTTAGGCTCCTCTTGGCTCTGACAGTTTTTTAGACTTCTTGTTTTTGAAGACTTTGACAGTTTGGGGTCTTGTGTTTTGTCTTTTACATTAGGTCTGCAGATGTTATTGCTCTTATAGGTAAAAGTTTTTATGAGTTTCTTCTTCCAGAGAACCACAAATCAAGTCAGTACCATCAGTGTTATGGACTTCCCCGTGGCAATGGTTGAACTAATCTCTTGGCATTGTCACAGAGGTGACACAAATGTTTTTCTCTATAGGTCTGAGGATCAGGATCATTTTTATTTATGACAGAGGCACAGGGGCAGCAGCAGAAGCATTTTGTAAGGTACTAGTGAGTCATTTACTTTTAGAAGTATGACCTCAGCCTCCCACATAGTTAACGGCTCTTCCTCCACACGAGTGACCATCCAATGGACCTGTATATTGAACAGACTGTCAGTCTTTCTCCTGAGCTCTATATAGAAAGGGGGCCAACATGTGGTTGAGACACAACCAGTGTTCACAAGGTACGAGTCATTTATTTGAGGTTAGTATCAGTCGCACCTTAGTTTGGAATTGAAACACGTGATTCAACCTTAGAATCACAAATAGGTCCAGGTTGAGACACAGGATTCAGGACTGCTTTAAGGAAGGTCCCAATCCAATAATCCTTTCACTATATGCCAAGTGGCTAAACTGAATTATGTTGGTCAAAGCTTTAGCAGACACTCAGTAGGACTAACAAAGGTAGCACAAAGAAGCAAGTTCAAAGCACAAGCTAGCCAGCAGGCAGTAGCCCAAGTGCCTGTTCACCAGCATACAGCAGAGCCAGTTAGAAAGCCAAAGCAAGAGAAGGAAGACCCCCGGTGGTCAGGGATAGCACCTTGATGTCCTGCTCACAGGACCAGTTGTTGTAATCACACCACAGAGACAGGATGGACCCTTCAACCCAAATTCGGTTTGGATGTCGAGACTGATAACACATACACCTAGAGAGTATGAAAAACCTTACTACATAAGGAGGCTTTCTGGGGAGAGCAGGGCAGGCTCTCAAGCAGGTTCAAGAATGGCTTGAGAGAGCAGAAGAAGGAGACTGGCTTGGCTTTTATGGTGGTGAGGGGATGACGCTGGAGTGTTCCCACACACAGGTCAGGTTTTGCACAGGCTGAACTTCCTCCTGGCCCACAGAAGAGAGAGTACCTGAGCTTTCTTATCCGATCTAGGGAAGCAGGGGAAGAGGCAGTGGTAGGGCTCTTTTATAGAATAATGTTGTGTAAATGCAAGGTGTTTAGCACAGTTTAGAATTCTCATAACCATTATAACCACACTTATATTGTTTTCAGTTAAACTACGTTTCACTAGGTTAGTATTTCCCAAATTATGGTCCTTTAAATATTATTTAAGGTGGCTTAGAATTATCTTGGTTCATCACAGAGAAACTGTGTAGAAAGAGAAAAGACTGCTAGCCTCAGGAGGTCTGACACACTGGTCACAAAAGAGCAGACTTCGTTGTACTATCTGCTGAATTATGAGGGGTTTCTAACATGTTTCCCATCCTGGGTGACTACTGTAGCACCCAAAGACTGTAATAATAATTACCAAAACTAACATTTATTGACTACTAACTCTATGTAGGAATTATGCTAAATACCCATATACATATTTAATCCTCGTCACAACCCTATTGAGATAAGTGGCAAAAGAGTGGTTTCTGTCATTTCTGCCAGGACATCTCCATTCCAATTGCAGAAGCAGAAAAGAGCATATAGGAGGGCACATGGGAATATTTATGGGCCAGGCTCAAAAGGGGTATGCATTACTCCTGCTCACATTTCCTTGGGAAAAACTCACATAGCCACATCTAACTACAAGAGAAAATGAGAAATGTAGTCTACCTGGTAGAAGAGGAGAACTTAAATGTTGGAGATAAGCTAGCAATCTCGGTCTCCACCATCTTGTTCATCACTCTCCCCAGTATTTACAGTAGAGCCTGGCACATAGTAGGTGGCCATGAATATTTCTGTTGAATGAATGGGTTTCAACATTTTGGGTCAGTTATGGGGATCAAAAGCATATAGAACTTGGTTAAGCAATGGTTTCCTAGATATGACACAAAAAGCACAAGCAACAAAGAAAGAGTAAATTGGACTATATCAAAATTTTAAAATGTTTTCTTCTGCAAAAGAATACCATGAAGAAAGCAAAAAGGCACACCAAAGAGAGATCCTGGCAAATCATATATTTAGTAAAACTGTAGTATCCAGAATACAGAAAGAACTCTTACAAATCAACAACAAAAATACAAACAACCCAACTGAAAATCAGGTAAAGGACTTAAATAGACATTGTGCTAATGAAGATATACAAATAGCCAACAAACATATGAAAATATGCTCAATACAATTAGTCGTTAGGGAAATGCAAATCAAAACCACGATGAGATGCCACTTCATACCCACTAGGAAGGCTATAACTTTTTTAAAAAGAAAATAACAAGTATTGACAAGGATGTAGAGAAATTGAAACACTCATACACGTCTGGTGGGAACATAAAATGATACAGCCTCTGTGGAAAACATTTCGGCAGTTACTCAACAAGTTAAACATAGACTTGCCATATTACCCAGTAACTCTACTCCTAGGTATATAATGAAAAGAGTTGAAAAGGAGGGAACAACAGCAACAACAACAAAAAAAATACAGGTGAATTGAGCAACACAAAAGCAAAGGGCAGATAACGTTTCAAGAAGTAAAAAATGGACAACTTTATTAAATGCTTTTACAGGTAAAATAGGGACAGACAAATGACGATTGAACTTGTTAGTAGAGAGGTCATTGGTAAATTTGATAAGAAGGAAATTGAAAGAGTGGAAAATATTTTAATATAAACCTGGATGTGTATTAAGGAGAAAATGTGAGATCAGAAAGTGAGGGGCGGATAGACAATTTCTTTTGCGAGTTTTGGTGCTAAGGGGAGGAGAAATATGGGACTATAGCTGGAGGGCGATTTGGTATTAAGAGAGTGTATATTTAAGAGGGTAGATTCTAGAATGCATCTAGCCAATATAAATGACTGAATGAAAGTGACGACATAAAAATCCTAAGGGATAATTGCAGAAGAAAAAATATTGAGAAAGCAAGTGGGGTATTCAGAGCACTAGTAGATGGAATCGGTAGCAAATGTGGAAATCTTGGCTTTCCATGAGAATGAGTAATATTTATAGATTCTACAGTGGAGAAGGAAACGATTATGGTATGATTACAAATGCAGGTAAGATGGTCGATTTGGTGGGGAAGATATAAAAGAATTTTCTCTTGACTCTTCAGTTTTCTCAGTGAAGGATGAGATAAGGGCATAAAATAACAAGAGTGAGGGTAGGGTTTTGAGAAATTGAGGGGAAGATAAAGTATTGGATATTCATTTTGTATAATGGAAATGGGTGTATAATATGGAAGGATTGATCATTTAAGATATGTGGTCAAGAATTTAAGGTGTGATCAGTTAGCTTTGCCTTGTAAATTTCTACAGCAACATCCATCACTCGTATATAGGAACAAAGCAGGTAGATAGCTAAATTTAACAAGGGTTGTGGTTTTGCCAGGGAAATACTAGGGTGGGAAAGTGAGTAGGGAGATGAAGGTTGATGAAAGTAAGTGATACTCATGATAAATTGGTAAGCAATGAGGAAATGCGAAAAGAGAAATGTGGCTGATGCTGAAAAGTAGTAGAATTCACAGATTGGAGTTCAAAATTGAAGAATTTTTAGAGTTGGGTGTGTGTAGGTGTGTATACCTGCACGTGAGGGAGGTATTTTGCTAGGAAGGATAATCAGTTGTAGCCCAAGAGATGTATGTTATAAAATCAGGATTTCAGATTTGCTGTAATTTTTGAGAATGTCAATGTCTAGTGCATGAGCATTAGAGTGAGTGGCTTAAGTATGATGGAAGAAAAATACCATTGGAATTGAGGGCATGAAAGGTTTGCAAAGCCAAAAATGCTGGATGAATATCCACATAGATGACAGATGTTGAAGTTGCCAAGATGGTGGCAGTACTAAAAGTGGAGAAGAAGACTCAGGACAGTGTCTAATGAATGAAGGTAAAGAAATAGATGGCGTAGCACATGATATTATCTAATAGCAAGAACTACAAATGAGCTCTGAATTTTGAAAGAGAAAGGAGCAGAAATGGTTTGAAAGTGACAGTGAGTCGACTCCTTGGGGTATGTGAGGAAAACTAACGTTTGCTCAAGAGGACTGCAGGGGAAGTGATTTCCTCAAGGCACAGCCATATTCCAGTCATAAAACAGAGATTAAGGGAACACGGAGAGAACAACTTGAAGCTACTGGGGAGTTTCTTAATGATAGACTATGAGTTACAGAGGGCAGGAAATAAGCGCTCATGAAGTTGCGGAGAGGGTTGGGTCCAATTCCGTCAAGTGCAGAGCAATACGTGAATGAGGGTCTAGTTAATGATGGATAATCTGCAGGGTGGTGACTTAAGTCAAAGTGATAAGACAAGATGGACCTTGTGACTGCACGGCAGATTGGGAGGTGAGTAAAGCCCTCCAGACTACAGATTGCTTAATCTAGGCTGACCTAGAACTAAGAAGAATCCAGAAACACCACTGAAACCTGTTTCCTCTAAATATCATGTATCCTGTATGATGATCCAGCATTGAAAAGATAGACTAGTAAGGACATCTAAGAGGGTAGGCTTGAAAGGAAACTAGTGTGTTTGCTCAAGAGTGTGAGTGTGTATGAAAAATATCAACAGCAAATTCTAATGTCAGAGGGTTGGTACTATAGGCTTATGGAGCCATGCACTATTCTTGGACAACACAAGGTGCCTGCACAGATGTGGCCCAGATGCAAGCACCAGCACTTACTGGGCACCTGCAAAGCCAAAGCTGGGGAAGATGGAAGGCCAAGTGGAAGTGGTATTTTCCCAAGACAGGAATGTATTTACTTAGGCTTCCTAAATGGCAGGTGGACAAAAAATGGAAGAAAGTAAATTAAGCTTCTTTTTGCCTAACATCTCTCCTCAGGAGGAAGTACTTGGAGTTGTATTTCCTACGTAAATTCCACTGCTAAAACTCCAGGGAGCTCATCAGTGGGCAGATGTTCCCACCTAAGTATGGTTACCAGCAAACATTTATTCAAAATCATGGCTGCATCTGGCTCACATTAGAAGGGTTCTCTTTGTCAATGTCTTTTAAAAGAACAATTCCCCATGCTTATAAATCCAGACTCAGAACATCAATTCAACCAACCTCAGGAGCCCTGTGGCTACACCTTCCTGCTGGGAATCAGCATGGTCCCCAGACAATCAATTTCAGGAGTATTACCAAAGTGTTTTCATTTTCAGTGTTTATCCACTGGAATGTCTACGAGTGAAGAATAGACAGGGCAATACAATCCTAAGATTCAATTTCTTTCATCAAATACAAACTGTGTATATGAGCATCAAGGCAAGAGGATGGAGGACTTTAACTGAAATTCCAATAGATATCTAAGTGCAAATCCTGGAACCATCCCATGCTAGCATTGTGAGTTAGGATAGGTACTTAACCACTCTGAGCCTGTTTTCTGATCTCTAAAAAAAAATAGAAGGATAATATCTCATACAGCTGTTGCAAAGATCAACTCAAATAATTCATGTACAGAATATAGCACAACAACCTACAGAATGGGAGAAAATATTTGTAAATCGTGTATCTGATAAGGGATTTTTATTCAGAATATATAAAGAACTCTTACATGCCTGTGATAAGAAGGTAAATAACCCAACTTTTAAAATGGGCAGAAGATCTAAATAGACATTTCTGCATGGAAGATATACAAATGGCCAGCAAGCACATTAGAGACGCTTGACATCATTATTCATCAGGAAAACACAAATGAAAACCACAGAATGATACCCTTTCATACCCATGCGGATGGCTAGAATCCAAAAGTCAGATAATCATAACTGTTGGTGGGGATTTAGAGAAATCAGAACCAACATACACTGTTAGTGAGAATGTAAAATGGTATACCTGCTTTGGAAAAGTTTGGTAGTTTCTCAGAGGGTGAAACAGTGCTACTGTATGACCCACTTGTAGGTATATTCCCAAGATAATTGCAAATATATGTCCATACAAAAACTTGTACATAAATATTCATAGCAGCAATATTCATAATACCCAAAGATGGAAACAACCCAAACGCCCATCAACTGACCAGTGGACAAACAAAATGTGGCAAATCCATACAACAGAATACTATTCAGACATCAAAAAGAATGAAGAACTAATATATGCTACAATATGGCTGAACCTTAAAAACATTATGCTAAGTGAAAGAAGTCAGTCACAAAAGACCACATATTATGTGATTCTATTCATATGAAATGCTCAGAACAGGCAAATCTATAGATACAAAATAGATCAATAATTGCTTAAGGCTGAGGCAGAAGTTGTTGGGAGCATAGGGGATTCACAGCTGCAAGATACGAGGGTTTCTATTTGAGGTGTTGAAAACGTTCTATAATAGACTGGAGGGAACTTCAAGACGTCGGAAGAGTAAGACGTGGAGATCACCTTCCTCCCCACAGAAGCATCAGAAATATATCTACACGTGGAACTGCTCCTATAGAACACCCACTGAACGATGGCAGAAGACCTCAGACCTCCCAAAAGGCAAGAAACTCCCCACGTAGCTGGGTAGGGCCAAAGAAAAAAAGAAAAAGCAGAGACAAAAGAATAGGAACGGGACCTGCACCAGTGGGAGGGAGCCTGAAGGAGGAAAGGTTTCCACACACTAGAAGCCCCTTCACTGGCGGAGACTACAGGTGGCAGACGGGGGCAGCTTCGGAGCCACGGAGGAGAGCGCAGCAACAGGGGTGCGGAGGTCAAAGCGGAGAGATTCCCGCACGGAGGATCGGTGCCAACCAGTACTCACCAGCCCGAGAGGCTTGTCTGCTTACATGCCGGGACGGGTGGGGGCTGGGAGCTGAGGCTTGGGCTTCGGTCTGAGCGCAGGGAGAGGACTGGCAGTGTGAACACAGCCTGAAGGGGTTAGTACGCCACGTCTAGCCAGGAGGGAGTCCAGGAAAAGTCTGGAGCTGCCGCAAAGGCAAGAGACTTTTTCTTCCCTCTGTGTTTCCTGGTGCACGAGCAGAGGGTATTCAGAGCGCCGCCTAAAGGAGCTCCAGAGACGGGCGCGAGGCGTGGCTAGGAATGCAGACACCAGAGATGGGCATGAGATGCTAAGGCTGCTGCTGCCACCACCAAGAAGCCTGTGTGCGAGCACAGGTCACTATCCACACCTCCCTTCAGGGAGCCTGTGCAGCCCGCCACTGCCAGTGTCCCGTGATCCAGGGACGACTTCCCCGGGAGAACGCACGGCGTGCCTCGGGCTGGTGCAACGTCACGCCGGCCTCTGTCACTGCAGGCTCACCCTCCCTCCGTACCCCTCTCTCCCCCCGGCCTGTGTGAGCCAGAGCCCCCAAAGCAGCGGCTCCTATAACCCCGTCCTGTCTGAGCGAAGAACAGACGCTCTCAGGAGACCTACATGCAGAGGCGGGGTCAAATCCAAAGCTGAACCCGGGAGCTGTGCGAAAAAAGAAGAGAAAGGGAAATCTCGCCCAGCAGCCTTAGGAGCAGCGGATTAAATCTCCACAATCAACTTGATGTACCCTGCATCGGTGGAACACCTGAATAGACAACGAATCATCCCAAATGGAGGAGGTGGACTTTGGGAGCAACGCTATTTATATATTTTTTCCCTTTTTCTCTTTTTGTGAGTGTGTATGCGTATGCTTCTGTTTGTGATTTTGTCTGTATAGTTCGGCACTTACCGTTTGTCCTAGGGTTCTGTCTGTCCGTTTTTTTTTTTTTTTTAGTATAGTTTTCAGTGCTTGTTATCATTGGTGAATTTGTTTCTTCGTCTGGTTTTTCTCTTCTTTCTCGTTTTTTTATTACTTAAAAAATTTTAATAATAAATTTTTGTTCTTTATTTTAATAACTTTTTAATTATTTAATTTAATTTAATTTTACATGTTTCTCTCTTTCTCTCTTTCTTTCTTTCTTTCTTTCTTTCTTTCTTTCTTTCTTTCTTTCTCCCTTTTACTCTGAGCCGTGTGCGTGACAGACTCTTGGTGTTCCAGCCAAGCGTCAGGGCTGTTCCTCTGATGTGGCAGAGGCAAGTTCAGGGTATTGGTCCACCACAGACCTCCCAGCTCCACGTAATATCAAACGGTGAAAATCTCCCAGAGATCTCCATCTCAACACCAAGACCCAGCTCCACTAAATGACCAGCAAGCTACGGTACTGGATGCCTTATGCCAAACAACTACCAAGAAAGGAACACAACTCCACCCATTAGCAGAGAGGCTGCCTAAAATCATAGTAAGGTCACAGACACCCCAAAACACACCACCAGACATGGACCTGCCTACCAAAAAGAAAAGCTCCAGCCTCATTGACCAGAACACAGGCACTAGTCCCCTCCACCAGGAAGCCTAAACAACACACTGAACCAACCTTAGCCACTGGGGACAGACACCAAAAACAACGGGAACTACAAACTTGCAGCCTGTGAAAAGGAGACCCCAAACACAGTAAGATAAGCAAAATGAAAAGACAGAAAACCACACAGCAGATGAAGGAGCAAGGTAAAAACCCAGCAGACCTAACAAATGAAGAGGAAATAGGCAGTCTACCTGAAAAAGAATTCAGAATAATGATAGTAAAGATGATCCAAAATCTTGCAAATAGAATGGAGAAAATACAAGAAAAGTTTCACAAGGACCTAGGAGAACTAAAGAGCAAACAAACTATCATGAACAACACAATAAATGAAATTACACATTCTCTAGAAGGGATCAATAGCAGAATAAATGAGGCAGAAGAACGGATAAGTGACCTGGAAGATAAAATAGTGGGAATAACTAGTGGAGAGCAGCATAAAGAAAAAAGAATGAAAAGAATTGAGGACAGTCTCAGAGACCTCTGGGACACGATTAAACGTACCAACATTCAAATTATAGGGGTTCCCAAAGAAAAAGAGAAAAAGAAAGGGACTGAGAAAATATTTGAAGAGATTATAGTTGAAAACTTCCCTAATATGGGAAAGGGAATAGTTAATCAAGTCCAGGAAGCACAGAGAGTCCCATACAGGATAAATCCAAGGAGAAACACGCCAAGACACATAGTAGTCAAACTATCAAAAAGTAAATACAAAGAAAAAATATTAAAAGCAGCAAGGGAAAAACAACAAATAACATAGAAAGGAATCCCCATAAGGTTAACAGCTGATCTTTGAGCAGAAATTCTGCAAACCAGAAGGGAGGGGCAGGACATATTTAACGTGATGAAAGGGAAAAACCTACAACCAAGATTACTCTACCCAGCAAGGATCTCATTCAGATTTGACAGAGAAATTAAAACCTTTACAGACAAGCAAAAGCTAAGAGAATTCAGCAGAACCAAACCAGCTTTACAGCAAATGCTAAACCAACTTCTCCAGGCAGGAAACACAAGAGAAGGAAAAGACTTACAATAACAAATGCAAAACAATTAAGAAAATGGTAATAGGAGCATACATATCAATAATTACCTTAAATGTAAATGGATTAAATGCTCCCACCAAAAGACACAGACTGGCTGAATGGATACAAAAACAAGACCCGTATATATGCTGTCAACAAGAGACCCACTTCAGACCTAGGGAAACATACAGACTGAAAGTGAGGGGGTGGGAAAAGATATTCCATGCAAATGAAAATCAAATGAAAGCTGGAGTAGCAATTCTCATATCAGACAAAATAGACTTTAAAATAATGACTTACAAGGGACAAAGCAGGACACTACATAATGATCAAGGGATCGATCCAAGAAGAAGATATAACACTTGTAAATATTTATGCACCCAACATAGGAGCACCTCAATACATAAGACAAATACTAACAGCCATAAAAGGGGAAATCGACAGTAACACAATCATAGTAGGCGACTTTAACACCCCACTTTCAACAATGGACAGATCATCCAAAATGAAAAATAATAAGGAAACACAAGCTTTAAATGATACATTAAACAAGATGGACTTAATTGATATTTATAGGACGTTCCATCCAAAAACGTCCAGAGATAAACCCATGTACACATGGTCACCTTATCTTGATAAAGGAGGCTAGAGTATACAATGGAGGAAAGACAGCCTCTTCAATAAGTGGTGCTGGGAAAACTGGACAGCTACATGGAAAAGAATGAAATTAGAACACTCCCTAATGCCATACACAAAAATAAACTCAAAATGGATTAAAGACCTTAATGTAAGGCCAGACACACTAAAACTCTTAGAGGAAATAAAAGAAGAACACTCTTTTGAGATAAATCACAGTAAGATCTTGTTTGACCCACCTCCTAAAGAAATGGAAACAAAACTAAAAATAAAAAAATGGGACCGAGTGAAACTTAAAAGCTTTTGCACAGCAAAGGAAACCATAAACAAGATGAAAAGACAACCCTCAGAATGGGAGAAAATATTTGCAAACGAAGCAACTGACAAAGGATTAGTCTCCAAAATTTACAAGCAGCTCATGCAGCTCAATATCAAAAACACAAACCACCCAATCCAAAAATGGGCAGAAGACCTAAATAGACATTTTTCCAAAGAAGATACAAAGATTGCCAAGAAACACATGAAAGAATGTTCAACGTCGTTAATCATTAGAGAAATGCAAGTCAAAACTACAATGCGGTATCATCTCACACCGGTCAGAATGGCCATCATCAAAAAATCTACAAACAATAAATGGACAACCTGGAAGAAATGGACAAATTCTTAGAGAAGGTGTGGAGAAAAGGGAACCCTCATACACTGTTTGTGGGAATGTAAATTGATACATTCACTAAGGCGAACAGTATGGAGGTTCCCTAAAAAACTAAAAATAGAACGACCATATGACCCAGCAATCCCACTATGGGGCATATATCCTGAGAAAACCATAATTCAAAAAGAGTCATGTACCACAATGTTCATTGCAGCTCTATTTACAATAGCCAGGACTTGGAAGGAACCTAAGTGTCCATCAACAGATGAATGGATAAAGAAGATGTGGCACATGTATACAATGGACTATTACTCAGCCATAAAAAGGAACGAAACTGAGTTATTTGTAGTGAGGTGGATGGACCCAGAGTCTGTCATACAGAGTGAAGTAAGTCAGAAAGAGAAAAACAAATACCGTATGCTAACACATATATATGGAATCTTTAAAAAAAAAATGGTCATGAGGAACCTAGGGACAAGACGGGAAAAAAGACGCAGACCTGGGCTTCCCTGGTGGCATACTGGTTGAGAATCAGCCTGCCGATGCAGGGGACACGGGTTCGTGCCCCGGTCTGGGAGGATCCCACATGCCGCGGAGCGGCTGGGCCCGTGAGCCATGGCCACTGAGCCTGCACGTCCGGAACCTGTGCTCCACAACGGGAGAGGCCACAACAGTGAGAGGCCCGCGTACCGAAAAAAAAAAGAAAGTCGCAGACTTACTAGAGAATGGACTTGAGGACACGGGGAGGGGGAAGGGTAAGCTGGGACAAAGTGAGAGAGTGGCATGGACATATATACACTACGAAATGTAAAACAGATAGCTAGTGGGAAGCAGCCACATAGCACAGGGAGATCAGCTCAGTGCTTTTTGACCACCTAGAGGGGTGGGATTGGGAGGGTGGGAGGGAGGGAGATGCAAGAGGGAGGGGATATGGGTATATACGTATATGTATAGCTGATTCAATTTGTTATAGAGCAGAAACTAATACACCATTGTAAAGCAATCATACTCCAGTAAAGATGTTAAAAAAAAAAGTGTGTTTGTTCAAAATAAATAAATAAATAACTTTCCTAACTGCTTAGGAAAGATATTTCTCCTTCCTATGAAATGAAAAATGATCTATAAGGGCACTTAGTATTGACTATAAATTCCAGTTCTGTCAGTGATGGTATCTGGCGCATGAGGGGCACCCAAGTTAGGGAGCTTTTGGTTAATTTCCCTGGGCCATATAGAGCAAAGTGTTCTCTCAAATACTCTCTGGAAATTCGGAGCCTCAAATATGTTTGCCACCTTCCCCCAAGTCATCACATTTATTAATATCCTTGTGTTATTTTTCTAGAAGCAGGAGCTTCTAGCAGATCTTTTCCCTTTGTGAAAGGATGTATTTCTGTGTGAGGTGGATCTAGGCCACCTTAGTCTGTCCTCTAATGTTCACCTCAGTAGCACTCTACCTTGTTGATAATATCTTTGAGGCCAACTTCCTGTAATGTTTTTCTTTTTCTTTTCTTTTTTTTACCTTAGGAGCACTGTATAATAAAAACTCCATTAAAGATGCAAAACCAAAGTGAGCCATGAAGCAAGACACGATGGGGCCTATCAGCATTCCTAAGCGTGTTCAAGGCGAAAGCATTTCAGAGTGAGTTAAACAACAGTCATTATAGCTATCTTTGTTGACCTCTGAATCTATATGCCAGTCACTGTGTTTGACATACATTAATTCTCATAAAACTTCTGTCATGTTGACATTATTATCTCCCTTTTACAAATGGGGAAAGAGGTTCACAAAAATTAAATGACTTTCTCAGGGCAATAGCTAGTAAGTTTCAGGGCTGGATTTGTATCCAAAATAAAGTGGGCTTTGTTTGGTTTTTTGACTCTATTTTCTTCTTAGTAGTACTGCATACATTTATTATTTATATGTATTAAAAAGGATAAAATAAGTTTGGACTCCTCTCTCACACAACATGAAGTTCTGTATGATCTAAAGATAAAAATGTTGAAGTAAAATATATATATTATGGAAAACGTATGCATAATCTAGGAGTCAAGAAAAATTTCTGTGCAAGCTGGAAATCCTAGACACTCTAGAGAAATGACTGACATATTTGAGTGCTTAAAACTTAAAATGTAATCATATGGCAAACGTAAAGGCAAATAAAACCAGAAGACAAATAATACAGGAACATATATTTGTAAGACACATGACAGATAAAGGGTTCAATATCCAACATATAAAAAATTTCCCACACATTAATAAGAAAAGACAAACACCCTAATTGAAGGTGGTTAAAAAGGGTAAAAAGGGCTGTTCAAGGAGGCAGAAAACCCCCTTGCCAATAAACAAGTGAAATTACTCAACTTTACTAGCAATCAGGCGTATTGAAATTAAATTAACAAGGAAATATCACTTTAAGACCATTAAACATGTTATCACACATTGCTGGAGTTTTGTGGAGGTTAATATGTTATCTCATACATTTGCCGAGGGAAATGTGCAGTATATTAAAGCCATTTGGAAGTCAATCTGGCAACCCCTATTAAAATTAAGAATTTACATAAACTTTAACTTAGCAATTCCATTTCCGGGGCCTCCTTCCATTGAAGATAAAAGCACGGGTATATAACAGTGAATATGAACAAGATAAAATTTACGTATATATTGAGATTAATTGCAACGTTTTTTCTAGTAGCCAAAAAACTGGAATCAACTTGAATGTCCTCAATAGAGGAATGGTTTAATAAGTTGTCTTTCACTCAAACCATTGCATTTTACATAACTAGTTTAAAAAGTGTGTTAAGTCTATACCAGACGATGTGGAAAACATTTCTCTGAAATGTTTCTAAGTGAGAAAAAGTACGTGCAGTAAAGAGTAAAATAGTGCCCCTATATGTTTTTATGCATACATATGTATGTTACCTTATTTATGAACATAGACAAAGCTATGCAAAGATTCACACCAGGCTTTTAACACTGCTTATCCAGTGGAGGAGTGGCTAATGAAGTGTAAAAATCCTATAGATGTACAGGCTTTCTCAATATTTATGTATATGTATGAATATATATATATATAATTCTCAACATTTATATATAATTGCTTTATGTAAATGCACATGTAAATTACATATGTGTAAAGCCATGTACAAAGAGATAGTTGCTGAAAGTGTGCATATCATAGAGAGTGTTTTGAGTTTTTAGTGTTTAGGGTTCTTTTTTTTTAACTTTCTTTCTTGTACTTTGAGTTTTTCAAAATAAAAATTTTACATGATTTTAAGTTTAACATTTTCTAAAGCCAACATTATAGAGCAGGTTAAGGAAATGACCCAGTATCTACAGAATGATTTGATTGTTCAGTCCTCCAGCAGTTCATCAAACTACATTGAGCAGCAACCGTGACATTGTGTCAGGTGTTTTAAAGTGGTTGGGATTACAGAGATGAATGAAATATGCTCCTTCTTGTTGTATATTACAACAAGACAAACATATAAATGAACCATTCTAATACAATATGGCTATTGCTTTAATATAAGAATTTGTAGGACCATAGGGGCAATGAACTCTGCAGGCATTGGTGGTAGAGAGGCTTCAGAGGGAAAGAACCATTTGAGCTTAGCCTTAAAGACTGAGGATGCTTTCATCACTCACCAGCCTTAGGTGGGGAAGGGAAAGCAAGCCCTTCAAAGAGGAAGGAATCAACATCTAGTCCTATTTCATTCATCAAGAATGTGGAGGAGGAAGTAAACAGTTTATTATTTATAGTCTCAAATGATGGTAATGTGTGGAAGATGGGCAAATGGAACAAGAGACTTTGGAAGAGTCCTGATCAGGAACTAATAAAATGAGAACCTGCTTTGAAACATGCAAGCAGGTTTTTCTGAGGGAAGAAGAACTCTAAGCTGCGTTTAATGAAAGGAAGCAACTGTCAAAGCAATCTGACTAAGTTCAGTACATTAGGTTTGCAGTTGGGGAAGAAATATGGGTTGCTGTTCATTTAGGACCTGTGGAAGAGGTTGGAGAAAAGGGGATAGGTATTCAAGCAATGATTCATTAGGTAGAAAGAAGAGAATGTTAGAAATCAGATACTACTGCCACTTACTGAATAAATTCATCATAAGCCATATACAGACACATTATAAAGTATCTCAAGGTACCAGAATGCTTGACCATTGAGGTAAGGTGCCCCAAAATACTGTGTCTTCAAGGAAAACACAAGGGTTCAGTACTCATGGGTTAGCAGCAGTTAACATAAGACACACTAGCTTTTGGGGAGTGGGGGAGAAAGAAGCAAGGATTATGCATGTATGTATTTATATCATAGATGATAACAACAGAAGCCATTTAATCAAATGCTTATTATTGGCCTAATATAATGTCAGGTGTTTTACATAAATTACCTCATTTAATCTCAGCATGGCTCTAAGATCTAGATACATGTTACTATCATTCCCTTTTTACAGATGAGGAAACTAAGTCTTACAGGAGTTAAACAACGTACTCAAGGTCAAATAGCTTTTAGGTGGTGAAGCTGTAAATTGAGATCGGACTTTAAATCCTATGCTCCCAACTGCTCAACTAGACACTAAGTTATATTCCCCCTGCTAAACCCTAGTCCCAGCCATCATCATATCACACCTGTATTGTCCCAACAGCCTGTCACCCCTCTGGTCCTACACAGTTCACAACATCCAGTGAACTTTCTAAAACATACATCAGACGACATCACTTTCCTTTATCAAACCATCCAGTGGCCCTCCACTGCACATAAGATAAAATCCAAGTTCTTACCCTGCAGGTCCCTATGTGACCACTTCTCTGCCAGCCTCTCCAGTCTCGGTCATCAATCTCCGCTCTGCCCCTCTCTGACTGCACTCCAGTCACTCACCCTTCTGCTCTTCCTCAACACACTCTTCTCGTTCTGGCCTCACGGCATTGCTACTTGCTAGTCTACCTAAAATGCTCTTCTTCAAAGTCTTCACACAGCTGACTCGACCTCATTATTCAGATCTTGATTCAAATATCAGTTGTTTAGAGAAGGTTCCCCACACCAGCAACAAGAACGACCCCATTGCTCATGAAAACAGAAGTTACTTGAGGACAGGAACTATTGATTTCATGTTCTTCACTCTAATTCCAGAACCAAGAGTAATATCTGACACCTACTAGGCACTCAGGACATATTTCTTTCCTGAAATACTGGTATCTTTTTAAAGTGTCATACTCATATGCCTATGAGTATATCTACATATATATATATTTATGGATACGTGAGCTTGTTGTCACCTCACAGAAGTGGAATGTACATCCCTCACCCAAAATTTGGTTTGAATGTCAAGACTAATGATGCCACACATATACCAAGAAGGTATGAAAAGGATTATTACTCACATAATGAGTTATGCATCAAAAATGCAGTTAGACCAAAAAAAGAAAAAAGAAAAAACTGGTAACTGTGAAGTGTTGGGTAATTAGATGGTTGTGATTCTTTCATTCTATAGATATAGGAATAGATATAGAAATAATCGAAACATCAAGTTCTACACCTTAAGTATATACAATTTTTATTTATCCATTATACCTCAATAAAACTGAAAAAATGGGATCAGTCTCAGTGACAACTTACCCATGGTGTTTGTCTGATAACTAAAACATTGCGTGGTTTATTTAATTTAATATGGACTTGTTTATGTAAGCCATTATGGCACCTGCAGCATGAGACCAATAAGAAAGGTGAACGTTCCATTAAATATCTAGTACTATCAAGAGCTAGTACTATATATTCTGACAAGTGAAATGAGTGCCTTAGTCTCTCTATCAATGTGCAGAACTTCAAAGAAGGTAAAGAGTGCTATGGTGAGACATTGTATTGTGGCTTTAATATGTGCAGAAGATGTGTGACCTTGATTTATATTTTGGGTATCCTTGAGGCAAGAGATTCTATGAGTTCTTTACCCCAAATGAGGCAACCTTGGAGAAGGAATTGTTTTCATTGGCCAGAACAGATGGTCAGACCGCTGGCAGTGGCCCAAAGATCTATAAAAATGTGAAGATGAGGCCAATTGTTGGCTAAGACATGGCCAAGTGCTCAGATAACTGGCTAAAGTTTGGCCAACTGAGCTGATCCTGTGTCCTGTCCTTTATCAGGAACATTCTGATTAAGAGATGAAAAGCAGCAAGAGTCAAGCAAGCTCCATTAAGTGTGACAGTGGCAATGCCATTGGTTAAGTGAATGAACCCCCTTTGGTATTCGCTGTGTTGAGCCTAAGGGGCTCCCCAGGTATCCAAGTATTCTAAGAGATGACCTCCTCTAGCACTGTGGCATCCGGCAAGGGACACAGCACAGGGGACGTTACCCTCTCCTGAAAGTAGGGTATGCAGAGAGCCCAGGTTCAGCTCCATCCTGTAGCAAGGAGGCCTCACTAGCTCTGCTGGGCTTGCAGGGTGCTGTTTCCATGATCAAAGGCCTAACGGGCAGCTGTATACTGAGGGTCACAGGTTCAGGACCTGAGATAGTCTATATTTCCAGGAAAGTCCAGTATGCACCCACCAATTGCTACACTAATGGCATACAGCATTGGGCCAAGGAAGGTAGTTCCTTGTATCAGAAGCCCATGCAACTAACGGCCATCACTGATGGGAGAGGGACTCCAAGATATATGAGAGAAGGTTGCTAAAGCTCCCACAGTGAAGGAATCCCGGGGGGCCGTAACAGGAATGCCTGTTCTATGGCCATTCAGGCAGATTCTAGTATCTTTTTACAGGGGGTCTCATTCAAGTTGGGTCTCTTTGCAAGTTACAGAACAAAAAAAAAGCTTTGTAAATGAGGAGTGTTGCCTCCAGAATCTAAACATGTCGAAAACATGTTGCGCTTGTTTTAACAATGTGGGTCCTAAGAAGACTAAAAGCTGTTTCTTGACACTGTCAGGACTGGAGCAGCCCTCAACTTACTAAATAATTTTCAGGAGCTTAACTGAAGTGGTGGGGCCCTGTACTATGGGTCTCATGTGAATCTCCTCAAAGGAGGATGTCATTAGTGTGATGTCATAACTGTGTACCCGAAAAAAGTTAGAGCTGGTTAAAATATTGCCTGTGAAGACTATGTGAGATGGCAGGCGTGGAGACTGAGCCCATTGAGTACCCAGGTGAAGGTGTATTGTGTCCCTTTAAAGGTGAAGGTTAACTGCAGCTGAGAGGTTGTTGAACTAGGCACTGAATAGAACATGCTAGCCAAATACTTTGCTCTAACTGCAAAGTATTTACCAGTTACTTATTTATTATTGGGTGGAATCAGTCATTTCTATAGGTGGGGCCATGACGCCAAGGGTACGAATTCACACTGAGGCACCGGTCCTGTTTTGCCGGGTTTAAGAACAAGTAAAACTTGGCTGTTAAATGCAGCAGAAGTGGGGATAACCACACCTTCTCTAACTAGGTCTTATATAATGGGTTTCAATCTGTGAAAACCGTGCTTTCATTTAGATTGAACCTTTTCTTAAACACTGAGGTGAAAGGTTTTATTTTAACTAGGGGGAAAGGTCCATAGGGTCCCATAGTTTTCAAGCTGATCATAAGGGCCAGAGACTTAACTTTATTACTTATTGGGTCAGGTTCTCCACGTGCACTAGAGGATATTTTAGGGTAATGGATGTCTTGGCTATGGAAAAGTTAGGCACGGAAATAATTCGGATGGTTCAGGTTAGGCATATCTGTTTCTATTTTATGTTCACCTACTCCCTGGCTGGGAGTGGATGAACATAAAGTGTGGCCAGATGTGGACCAGAAGGGGAAGGGGAATTAATGAGGCTTCAAAACTGTCTATTGTCAAACATCAAAAGTGGAATCAGATTATGACACACACTGCCACCACCCATACAGCACCCCTCTCCCCATCTGGGACCTCCCAAACACACACGGAAACACCAAGTCCATTTCCTCCTCAACAGCAGGATAAAGTGTTCAGGAAGAAATCTGTCTTCAGAGCTCAGTGTTCACCCAGTCCTTATTCCCGGTGTCTGGCTAACTATGGACTGTCTGGTCTGTGCCCCAAACTGGCAGGATACTACCTCCCTCCCTTCTCACACGGCTGCCCCTTCCTGCCTTCCTTCAGTCCCCATCACCGAAGAACAGACAGAGATACACACACATCTTTCTACAACAGCTTGCACATCAATAGCTGAGGGCTTTTTTATTTGGCTCTACACAGGTGACCATGTCTCCAGTGCTTTCTCTGGAGAGACAACAGAGACAGCAAGGTCTCAGTCACCTGATAGACCCAGGGCAGCACTTTATGAACTGCTGGAAGAGCCCTCTGGGACGTTTTCATCCTCCTCTGGCTCTTTAGTCATTGTTGTACTCCGCCAGTAATAGAATGCTAGCATCTTTGACTTCTTCTGTGTAGAACCTCTTCCCGAATTCTGACGACGGACTGATTTTCTTAACTCGACCACCTCCTGAATCTGGTCGGAAAACAAAGTGATACAGAAAGATATTGATTTGGGGAAAGAGGATGGGAAGGAGAACTTTGAGAGAATGGGTGTGGATTGAGAAGGGGTTTGTGCCAGGGAAGGGCTGGGTAAGTCTTGGGTGGGGGATGAAGAGGAGGCACGTGAGTCGGGTAATCTGACCTCTTCCATCTTATAGCCCTGGAGTGGAGAATTCACCCTCTCCCTTCTGCGTTGGCCCCCCGGTGTTTGTTGCTCTGACCTCTCGGTGTTTGTCCGTGCATCACGGTTAGGCTCCTGGGGGACTGTAGTTTCCTCTGCCATGTGAGTAGCAACAGTGTGCTCTACTCCAAGGCTCCTGGCCTCTCTATATATACCCTGCCAGGACAATGAAGAGCCACACCCATCAGCTTTGATTGGTCAGCCAATGGTAGCGCTGGGGTGGCTGTGACATCACAAAGCACTACCCTTGAAGATACGTGGGGGGAGGGGAGGGGTGCAGAGGAGTCTAGGTGCTCTGGTTAGAGAAAGGGAGTGCTTCCTCAACACCCAGTAAAGAGCCTTCCCAAATTGACCTTCCACTCTTCCTCATCTTCTCTGGTTCAATCCTTGTGGTGCACATGTTAGGGAGAAGGTGTTCCCTCCAAACCATTCCACATGGCCACCCCCATTCAGTGTTTAATTCTGTTGTCTCCCAGATCTCATCACCTGGTATTGTGTGGTTTTTAAAAACTTTTTATTTTAGAACAGTTTTAGGTTTACAGAGTAATTGTGAAGATCATATTCATACACTCCACAACAAATTTCCCTTCTTAACATTGTACATTAGTATGGTACAATTGTTCAACTTAGTGAACCAACACTGAAACAGTATTATTAACTAAAGTCTGTACTTCATCAGAATTCCTTTTTTTTTTAAATGTTGAGCCTTCTTTTAATTAATTTATTTATATTTTTGGCTGTGTTGGGTCTTCGTTTCTGTGTGTGGGCTTTCCCTAGTTGTGGCAAGCAGGGGCCACTCGTCATCGTGATGGGCGGGCCTCTCACTGTCGCAGCCTCTCTTGTTGTGGAGCACAGGCTCCAGATGCGCAGGCTCAGCGGCTGTGGCTCACGGGCCTAGTTGCTCTGCGGCATGTGGATCTTCCAAGATCAGGGCTCGAACCCATGTCCCCTGCATCATCAGGCAGATTCTCAACCTCTGTGCCACCGTGGAAGCCCCAGATTGCCTTATTTTTTACCTAATATTCTTCTTCTGTCCCAGGATCCCAACCAAGATTCTACATTCTATTTAGTCATTCCATGTTATAACTTCTTAGGCTCCTCTTGGCTCTGAAAGTTTTTTAGACTTCTTGTTTTTGAAGACTTTGACAGTTTGGGGTCTTGTGTTTTGTCTTTTACATTAGGTCTGCAGATGTTATTGCTCTTATAGGTAAAAGTTTTTATAAGTTTCTTCTTCCAGAGAACCTCAAATCAAGTCAGTACCATCAGTGTTATGGACTTCCCCGTGGCAATGGTTGAACTAATCTCTTGGCTTTGTCACAGAGGTGACACAAATGTTTTTCTCTAGAGGTCTGAGGATCAGGATCATTTTTATTTATGACAGAGGCACAGGGGCAGCAGCAGAAGCATTTTGTAAGGTACTAGTGAGTCATTTACTTTTAGAAGTATGACCTCAGCATCCCACATAGTTAACGGCTCTTCCTCCACACGAGTGACCATCCAATGGACCTGTATATTGAACAGACTGTCAGTCTTTCTCCTGAGCTCTATATAGAAAGGGGGCCAACATGTGGTTGAGACACAACCAGTGTTCACATGGTAAGAGTCATTTCTTTGAGGTTAGTATCAGTCGCACCTTAGTTTGGAATTGAAACACGTGATTCAACCTGAGAATCACAAATAGGTCCAGGTTGAGACACAGGATTCAGGACTGCTTTAAGGAAGGTCCCAATCCAAGAATCCTTTCACTATATGCCAAGTGGCTAAACTGACTTATGTTGGTCAAAGCTTTAGCAGACACTCAGTAGGACTAACAAATGCAGCACAAAGAAGCAAGTTCAAAGCACAAGCTAGCCAGCAGGCAGTAGCCCAAGTGCCTGTTCACCAGCATAGAGCAGAGCCAGTTAGAAAGCCAAAGCAAGAGAAGAAAGACCCCCGGTGGTAAGGGATAGCACCTTGATGTCCTGCTCACAGGACCAGTTGTTGTAATCACACCACAGAGACAGGATGGACCCTTCAACCCAAATTCGGTTTGGATGTCGAGACTGATAACACATACACCTAGAGAGTATGAAAATCCTTACTACATAAGGAGGCTTTCTGGGGAGAGCAGGGCAGGCTCTCAAGCAGGTTCAAGAATGGCTTGAGAGAGCAGAAGAAGGAGACTGGCTTGGCTTTTATGGTGGTGTGGGGATGACGCTGGAGTGTTCCCACACACAGGTCAGGTTTTGCACAGCCTGAACTTCCTCCTGGCCCACAGAAGAGAGAGTACCTGAGCTTTCTTATCCGATCTAGGGAAGCAGGGGAAGAGGCAGTGGTAGGGCTCTTTTATAAAATAATGTTGTGTAAATGCAAGGTGTTTAGCACAGTTTAGAATTCTCATAACCATTATAACCACACTTATATTGTTTAAAGTTAAACTACGTTTCACTAGATTAGTATTTCCCAAATTATGGTCCTTTAAATATTATTTAAGGTGGCTTAGAATTATCTTGGTTCATCACAGAGAAACTGTGTAGAAAGAGAAAAGACTGCTAGCCTCAGGAGGTCTGACACACTGGTCACAAAAGAGCAGACTTCATTGTACTATCTGCTGAATTATGAGGGGTTTCTAACATGTTTCCCATCCTGGGTGACTACTGTAGCACCCAAAGACTGTAATAATAATTACCGAAACTAACATTTATTGACTACTAACTCTATGTAGGAATTATGCTAAATACCCATATACATATTTAATCCTCATCACAACCCTATTGAGATAAGTGGCAAAAGAGTGGTTTCTGTCATTTCTGCCAGGACATCTCCATTCCAATTGCAGAAGCAGAAAAGAGCATATAGGAGGGCACATGGGAATATTTATGGGGCAGGCTCAAAAGGGGTATGCATTACTCCTGCTCACATTTCCTTGGGAAAAACTCACATAGCCACATCTAACTACAAGAGAAAATGAGAAATGTAGTCTACCTGGTAGAAGAGGAGAACTTAAATGTTGGAGATAAGCTAGCAATCTCTGTCTCCACCATCTTGTTCATCACTCTCCCCAGTATTTACAGTAGAGCCTGGCACATAGTAGGTGGCCATGAATATTTCTGTTGAATGAATGGGTTTCAACGTTTTTGGTCAGTTATGGGGATCAAAAGCATATAGAACTTGGTTAAGCAATGGTGTCCTAGATATGACACAAAAAGCACAAGCAACAAAGAAAGAGTAAATTGGACTATATCAAAATTTTAAAATGTTTTCTTCTGCAAAAAAATACCATGAAGAAAGCAAAAAGGCACACCAAAGAGAGATCCTGGCAAATCATATATTTAATAAAAGTGTAGTATCCAGAATACAGAAAGAACTCTTACAACTCAACAACAAAAATACAAACAACCCAACTGAAAATCAGGTAAAGGACTTAAATAGACATTGTGCTAATGAAGATATACAAATAGCCAACAAACATATGAAAATATGCTCAATACCATTAGTCGTTAGGGAAATGCAAATCAAAACCACGATGAGATGCCACTTCAAACCCACTAGGAAGGCTATAACTTTTTTAAAAAGAAAATAACAAGTATTGACAAGGATGTAGAGAAAGTGAAACACTCATACACGTCTGGTGGGAACATAAAATGATACAGCTTCTGTGGAAAACATTTTGGCAGTTACTCAACAAGTTAAACATACACTTGCCATATTACCCAGTAACTCTACTCCTAGGTATATAATGAAAAGAGTTGAAAAGGAGGGAACAACAGCAACAACAACAACAAAAAAAAAACAGGTGAATTGAGCAACACACAAGCAAAGGGCAGATAATGTTTCAAGAAGTAAAAAATGGTCAACTTTATTAAATACTTTTACAGGTAATATAGGGACAGACAAATGACGATTGAACTTGTTAGTAGAGAGGTCATTGGTACATTTGATAAGAAGGAAATTGAAAGAGTGGAAAATATTTTAATATAAACCTGGATGTGTATTAAGGAGAAAATGTGAGATCAGAAAGTGAGGGGCGGATAGACAATTTCTTTTGCGAGTTTTGGTGCTAAGGGGAGGAGAAATATGGGACTATAGCTGGAGTGGGATTTGGTATTAAGAGAGTGTATTTTTAAGAGGGTATATTCTAGAATGCATCTAGCCAATATAAATTACTGAATGAAACTGACGACATAAAAATCCAAAGGGATAATTGCAGAACAAAAAATATTGAGAAAGCAAGAGGGGTATTCAGAGCACTAGTAGATGGGATCGGTAGCAAATGTGGAAATCTTGGCTTTCCATGAGAATGAGTAATATTTACAGATTCTACAGTGGAGAAGGAAATGATTATGGTATGATTACAAATGCAGGTAAGATGGTAGATTTGGTGGGGAAGATATAAAAGAATTTTCTCTTGACTCTTCAGTTTTCTCAGTGAAGGATGAGCTAAGGGCATAAAATAACAAGAGTGAGGGTAGGGTTTTGAGAAATTGAGGGGAAGATAAAGTATTGGATATTCATTTTGTATAATGGAAATGGGTGTATAATATGGAAGGATTGATCATTTAAGATATGTGGTCAAGAATTTAAGGTGAGATCAGTTAGCTTTGTCTTGTAAAGTTCTACAGCAACATCCATCACTTGTATATAGGAACAAAGCAGGTAGATAGCTAAATTTAACAGGGGTTGTGGTTTTGCCAGGGAAGTACTAGGGTGGGAAAGTGAGTAGGGAGATGAAGGTTGATGAAAGTAAGTGATACTGATGATAAATTGGTAAGCAATGAAGAAATGCGAAAAGAGAAATGTGGCTGATGCTGAAAAGTAGTAGAATTCTCAGATTGGAGTTCAAAATTGAAGAATTTTTAGAGTTGGGTGTGTGAAGGTGTGTATATCTGCACGTGAGCGAGGTATTTTGCTAGGAAGGATAATCAGTTGTAGCCCAAGAGATGTATGTTATAAATTCAGGATTTCAGAGTTGCTGTAATTTTTGAGAATGTCAATGTCTAGTGCATGAGCATTAGAGTGAGTGGCTTAAGTATGATGGAAGAAAAATACCATTGGAATTGAGGGCATGAAAGGTTTGCAAAGCCAAAAATGCTGGATGAATATCCACATAGATGACAGATGTTGAAGTTGCCAAGATGGTGGCAGTACTAAAAGTGGAGAAGAAGACTCAGGAAAGTGTCTAATGAATGAAGGTAAAGAAATAGATGGCGTAGCACATGATATCATCTAATAGCAAGAACTACAAATGAGCTCTGAATTTTGAAAGAGAAAGGAGCAGAAATGGTTTGAATGTGACAGTGAGTCGACTCCTTGGGGTATGTGAGGAAAACTAACGTTTGCTCAAGAGGACTGCAGGGGAAGTGATTTCCTCAAGGCACAGCCATATTCCAGTCATAAAACAGAGATTAAGGGAACACGGAGAGAACAACTTGAAGCTACTGGGGAGTTTCTTAATGATAGACTATGAGTTACAGAGGGCAGGAAAGAAGCGCTCATGAAGTTGGGGAGAGGGTTGGGTCCAATTCCGTCAAGGGCAGAGCAATACGTGAATAAGGGTCTAGTTAATGATGGATAATCTGCAGGGTGGTGACTTAAGTAAAAGTGATAAGACAAGATGGACCTTGTGACTGCACGGCAGATTGGGAGGTGAGTAAAGCCCTCCAGACTACAGATTGCTTAATCTAGGCTGACCTAGAACTAAGAAGAATCCAGAAACACCACTGAAACCTGTTTCCTCTAAATATCATGTATCCTGTATGATGATCCAGCATTTCAAAGATAGACTAGTAAGGACATCTAAGAGGGTAGGCTTGAAAGGAAACTAGTGTGTTTGCTCAAGAGTGTGAGTGTGTATGAAAAATATCAACAGCAAATTCTAATGTCAGAGGGTTGCTACTATAGGCTTATGGAGCCATGCACTATTCTTGGACAACCCAAGGTGCCTGCACAGATGTGGCCCAGATGCAAGCACCAACACTTACTGGGCACCTGCAAAGCCAAAGCTGGGGAAGATGGAAGGCCAAGTGGAAGTGGTATTTTCCCAAGACAGGAATGTATTTACTTAGGCTTCCTAAATGGCAGGTGGACAAAAAATGGAAGAAAGGAAATTAAGCTTCTTTTTGCCTAACATCTCTCCTCAGGAGGAAGTACTTGGAGTTGTATTTCCTACGTAAATTCCCCTGCTAAAACTCCAGGGAGCTCATCAGTGGGCAGATGTTCCCACCTAAGTATGGTTACCAGCAAACATTTATTCAAAATCATGGCTGCATCTGGCTCACATTAGAAGGGTTCTCTTTGTCATTGTCTTTTAAAAGAACAATTCCCCATGCTTATAAATCCAGACTCAGAACATCAATTCAACCAACCTCAGGAGCCCTGTGGCTACACCTTCCTGCTGGGAATCAGCATGGTCCCCAGACAATCAATTTCAGGCGTATTACCAAAGTGTTTTCATTTTCAGTGTTTATCCACTGGAATGTCTACGAGTGAAGAATAGACAGGGCAATACAATCCTAAGATTCAATTTCTTTCATCAAATACAAACTGTGTATATGAGCATCAGGGCAAGAGGATGGAGGACTTTAACTGAAATTCCAATAGATATCTAAGTGCAAATCCTGGAACCATCCCATGCTAGCATTGTGAGTTAGGATAGGTACTTAACCACTCTGAGCCTGTTTTCTGATCTCTAAAAAAAAATAGAAGGATAATATCTCATACAGCTGTTGCAAAGATCAACTCAAATAATTCATGTACAGACTATAGCACAACAACCTACAGAATGGGAGAAAATATTTGTAAATCGTGTATCTGATAAGGGATTTTTATTCAGAATATATAAAGAACTCTAACATGCCTGTGATAAGAAGGTAAATAACCCAACTTTTAAAATGGGCAGAAGATCTAAATAGACATTTCTGCAAGGAAGATATACAAATGGCCAGCAAGCACATTAGAGACGCTTGACATCATTATTCATCAGGAAAACACAAATGAAAACCACAGAAAGATACCATTTCATACCGATTCGGATGGCTAGAATCCAAAAGTCAGATAATCATAACTGTTGGTGGGGATTTAGAGAAATCAAAACCATCATACACTGTTAGTGAGAATGTAAAATGGTATACCTGCTTTGGAAAAGTTTGGTAGTTTCTCAGAGGGTGAAACAGTGTTACTGTATGACCCACTTGTAGGTATATTCCCAAGATAAATGCAAGTATATGTCCATACAAAAACTTGTACATAAATATTCATAGCAGCAATATTCATAATACCCAAAGATGGAAACATCCCAAAGGCCCATCAAATGACCAGTGGACAAACAAAATGTGGCAAATCCATACAACAGAATACTATTCAGACATCAAAAGGAATGAAGAACTAATATATGCTACAATATGGCTGAACCTTAAAAACATTATGCTAAGTGAAAGAAGTCAGTCACAAAAGACCACATATTATGTGATTCTATTCATATGAAATGCTCAGAACAGGCAAATCTATTGATACAAAATAGATCAATAATAGCTTAAGGCTGAGGCAGAAGTTGTTGGGAGCATAGGGGATTCACAGCTACAAGATACGAGGGTTTCTTTTTGAGGTGTTGAAAACGTTCTAAAATAGACTGGAGGGAACTTCAAGACGTCGGAAGAGTAAGACGTGGAGATCACCTTCCTCCCCACAGAAGCATCAGAAATACATCTACACGTGGAACTGCTCCTATAGAACACCCACTGAACGCTGGCAGAAGACCTCAGACCTCCCAAAAGGCAAGAAACTCCCCACGTAGCTGGGTAGGGCAAAAGAAAAAAAGAAAAAGCAGAGACAAAAGAATAGGAACGGGACCTGCACCAGTGGGAGGGAGCCTGAAGGAGGAAAGCTTTCCACACACTAGAAGCCCCTTCACTGGCGGAGACTACAGGTGGCGGACGGGGGCAGCTTCGGAGCCACGGAGGAGAGTGCAGCCACAGGGGTGTGGAGGGCAAAGTGGAGAGATTCCAGAACGGAGGATCGATGCCGACCAGTACTCACCAGCCCGCGAGGCTTGTCTGCTCACCTGCCGGGACGGATGGGGGCTGGGAGCTGAGGCTTGGGCTTCGGTCTGAGCGCAGGGAGAGGACTGGCAGTGTGAACACAGCCTGAAGGGGTTAGTACGCCACGTCTAGCCAGGAGGGAGTCCAGGAAAAGTCTGGAGCTGCCGCAAAGGCAAGAGACTTTTCCTTCCCTCTGTGTTTCCTGGTGCACGAGCAGAGAAGATTCAGAGCGCCGCCTAAGGGAGCTCCAGAGAGGGGCGCGAGGCACGGCTAGGAGCGCAGACCCCAGAGATGGGCATGAGATGCTAAGGCTGCTGCTGCCGCCACCAAGAAGCCTGTGTGCGAGCACAGGTCACTATCCACACCTCCCTTCAGTGAGCCTGTGCAGCCCGCCACTGCCAGTGTCCCGTGATCCAGGGACGACTTCCCCGGGAGAACGCCCGGTGTGCCTCGGGCTGGTGCAACGTCACGCCGGCCTCTGTCACTGCAGGCTCACCCTGCCTCTGTACCCCTCCCTCCCCCCGGCCTGAGTGAGCCAGAGCCCCCAAAGCAGCGGCTCCTATAACCCCGTCCTGTCTGAGCGAAGAACAGACGCTCTCAGGAGACCTACACGCAGAGGCGGGGTCAAATCCAAAGCTGAACCCCGGGAGCTGTGCGAACAAAGAAGAGAAAGGGAAATCTCGCCCAGCAGCCTCAGGAGCAGCGGATTAAATCTCCACAATCAACTTGATGTACCCTGCATCGGTGGAACACCTGAATAGACAACGAATCATCCCAAATGGAGGAGGTGGACTTTGGGAGCAACGCTATTTATACATTTTTTCCCTTTTTCTCTTTTTGTGAGTGTGTATGCGTATGCTTCGGTGTGTGATTTTGTCTGTATAGTTTGGCAATTACCGTTTGTCCTAGGGTTCTGTCTGTCCGTTTTTTGTTTTTTTTTTTAGTATAGTTTTCAGCGCTTGTTATCATTGGTGAATTTGTTTCTTCTTCTCGTTTTTCTCTTCTTTCTCGTTTTTTTAATTACTTAAAAAATTTTAATAATAAATTTTTGTCTTTATTTTAATAACTCTTTAATAATTTAATTTAATTTAATTTTACATTTTTCTTTCTTTCTTTCTTTCTTTATTTATTTATTTATTTATTTATTTCTCCCTTTTATTCTGAGCCGTGTGCGTGAAAGTCTCTTGGTGCTCCAGCCAAGCATCAGGGCTGTTCCTCTGACGTGGCAGAGGCAAGTTCAGGATATTGGTCCACCACAGACCTCCCAGCTCCACGTAATATCAAACGGTGAAAATCTCCCAGAGATCTCCATCTCAACACCAAGACCCAGCTCCACTAAATGACCAGCAAGCTACGGTGCTGGATAACTTATGCCAAACAACTACCAAGAAAGGAACACAACTCCACCCATTAGCAGAGAGGCTGCCTAAAGTCATAGTAAGGTCACAGACACCCCAAAACACACCACCAGACTTGGACCTGCCTACCAAAAAGAAAAGATCCAGCCTCATTGTCCAGAACACAGGCACTAGTCCCCTCCACCAGGAAGCCTACACAACCCACTGAACCAACATTAGCCACTGGGGACAGACACCAAAAACAACGGGAACTACGAACCTGCAGCCTGTGAAAAGGAGACCCCAAACACAGTAAGATAAGCAAAATGAAAAGACAGAAAAACACACAGCAGATGAAGGAGCAAGGTAAAAACGCACCAGACCTAACAAATGAAGAGGAAATAGGCAGTCTACCTGAAAAAGTATTCAGAATAATGATAGTAAAGATGATCCAAAATCTTGGAAATAGAATGGAGAAAATACAAGAAAAGTTTCACAAGGACCTAGAAGAACTAAAGAGCAAACAAACAATCATGAACAACACAATAAATGAAATTACATATCCTCTAGAAGGGATCAATAGCAGAATAAATGAGGCAGAAGAACGGATAAGTGACCTGGAAGATAACATAGTGGGAATAACTACTGGAGAGCAGAATAAAGAAAAAAGAATGAAAAGAATTGAGGACAGTCTCAGAGACCTCTGGGACACGATTAAACGTACCAATATTCAAATTATAGGGGTTCCCAAAGAAAAAGAGAAAAAGAAAGGGACTGAGAAAATATTTGAAGAGATTATAGTTGAAAACTTCCCTAATATGGGAAAGGGAATAGTTAATCAAGTCCAGGAAGCACAGAGAGTCCCATACAGGATAAATCCAAGGAGAAACACGCCAAGACACATAATAGTCAAACTATCAAAAAGTAAATACAAAGAAAAAATATTAAAAGCAGCAATGGAAAAACAACAAATAACATAGAAGGGAATCCCCATAAGGTTAACAACTGATCTTTGAGCAGAAATTCTGCAAACCAGAAGGGAGGGGCAGGACATATTTAACGTGATGAAAGGGAAAAACCTACAACCAAGATTACTCTACCCAGCAAGGATCTCATTCAGATTTGACAGAGAAATTAAAACCTTTACAGACAAGCAAAAGCTAAGAGAATTCAGCAGAACCAAACCAGCTTTACAGCAAATGCTAAACCAACTTCTCCAGGCAGGAAACACAAGAGAAGGAAAAGACTTACAATAACAAATGCAAAACAATTAAGAAAATGGTAATAGGAGCATACATATCGATAATTACCTTAAATGTAAATGGATTAAATGCTCCCACCAAAAGACACAGACTGGCTGAATGGATACAAAAACAAGACCCGTATATATGCTGTCAACAAGAGACCCACTTCAGACCTAGGGAAACATACAGACTGAAAGTGAGGGGATGGAAAAAGATATTCCATGCAAATGAAAATCAAAAGAAAGCTGGAGTAGCAATTCTCATATCAGACAAAATAGACTTTAAAATAATGACTTACAAGGGACAAAGCAGGACACTACATAATGATCAAGGGATCGATCCAAGAAGAAGATATAACACTTGTAAATATTTATGCACCCAACATAGGAGCACCTCAATACATAAGACAAATACTAACAGCCATAAAAGGGGAAATCGACAGTAACACAATCATATTAGGCGACTTTAACACCCCACTTTCAACAATGGACAGATCATCCAAAATGAAAAATAATAAGGAAACACAAGCTTTAAATGATACATTAAACAAGATGGACTTAATTGATATTTATAGGACATTCCATCCAAAAACGTCCAGAGATAAACCCATGTACACATGGTCACCTTATCTTGATAAAGGAGGCTAGAGTATACAATGGAGGAAAGACAGCCTCTTCAATAAGTGGTGCTGGGAAAACTGGACAGCTACATGGAAAAGAATGAAATTAGAACACTCCCTAATGCCATACACAAAAATAAACTCAAAATGGATTAAAGACCTTAATGTAAGGCCAGACACACTAAAACTCTTAGAGGAAATAAAAGAAGAACACTCTTTTGAGATAAATCACAGTAAGATCTTGTTTGACCCACCTCCTAAAGAAATGGAAACAAAACTAAAAATAAACAAATGGGACCGAGTGAAACTTAAAAGCTTTTGCACAGCAAAGGAAACCATAAACAAGATGAAAAGACAACCCTCAGAATGGGAGAAAATATTTGCAAACGAAGCAACTGACAAAGGATTAGTCTCCAAAAATTACAAGCAGCTCATGCAGCTCAATATCAAAAACACAAACCACCCAATCCAAAAATGGGCAGAAGACCTAAATAGACATTTTTCCAAAGAAGATACACAGATTGCCAACAAACACATGAAAGAATGCTCAACGTCGTTAATCATTAGAGAAATGCAAATCAAAACTACAATGCGGTATCATCTCACACCGGTCAGAATGGCCATCATCAAAAAATCTACAAACAATAAATGGACAACCTGGAAGAAATGGACAAATTCTTAGAGAAGGTGTGGAGAAAAGGGAACCCTCATACACTGTTGATGGGAATGTAAATTGATACAGTCACTAAGGAGAACAGTATGGAGGTTCACTAAAAAACTAAAAATAGAACTACCATACGACCCAGCAATCCCACTATGGGGCATATATCCTGAGAAAACCATAATTCAAAAAGAGTCATGTACCACAATGTTCATTGCAGCTCTATTTACAATATCCAGGGCTTGGAAGGAACCTAAGTGTCCATCAACAGATGAATGGATAAAGAAGATGTGGCACATGTATACAATGGAATATTACTCAGCCATAAAAAGGAACGAAACTGAGTTACTTGTAGTGAGGTGGATGGACACAGAGTCTGTCATACAGAGTGAAGTAAGTCAGAAAGAGAAAAACTAATACCGTATGCTAACACATATATATGGAATCTTTAAAAAAAATGGTCATGAGGAACCTAGGGGCAAGACGGGAAAAAAGACGCAGACCTGGGCTTCCCTGGTGGTGTACTGCTTGAGAATCCGACTGTCGATGCAGGGGACACGGGTTCGTGCCCCGGTCTGGGAGGATCCCACATGCCACGGAGAGGCTGTGCCCGTGAGCCATGGCCACTGAGCCTGCGCGTCTCGAACCTGTGCTCCACAACGGGAGAGGCCACAACAGTCAGAAGCCCGTGTACCGAAAAAAAATAAAAAATGTCGCAGACCTACTAGAGAATGGACTTGAGGACATGGGGAGGGGGAAGGGTAAGCTGGGACAAAGTGAGAGAGTGGCATGGACATATATACACTACCAAATGTAAAACAGATAGCTAGTGGGAAGCAGCCCCATAGCACAGGGAGATCAGCTCAGTGCTTTTTGACCACCTAGAGGGGTGGGATAGGGAGGGTGGGAGGGAGGGAGACGCAAGAGGGTGGGGATATGGGTATATACGTATATGTATAGCTGATTCACTTTGTTATAGAGCAGAAACTAATACACCATTGTAAAGCAATCATACTCCAGTAAAGATGTTAAAAAAATGTGTGTTTGTTCAAAATAAATAAATAAATAACTTTCCTAACTCCTTAGGAAAGTTATTTCTCCTTCCTATGAAATGAAAAATGATCTATAAGGGCACTTAGTATTGACTATAAATTCCAGTTCTGTCAGTGATGGTATCTGGCGCATGAGGGGCACCCAAGTTAGGGAGCTTTTGGTTAATTTCCCTGGGCCATATTGAGCAAAGTGTTCTCTCAAATACTCTCTGGAAATTCGGAGCCTCAAATATGTTTGCCACCTTCCCCCAAGTCATCACATTTATTAACATCCTTGTCTTATTTTTCTAGAAGCAGGAGCTTCTAGCAGATCTTTTCCCTTTGTGAAAGGATGTATTTCTGTGTGAGGTGGATCTAGGCCACCTTAGTCTGTCCTCTAATGTTCACTCAGTAGCACTCTACCTGGTTGATAATATGTTTGAGGCCAACTTCCTGCAATGTTTTTCTTTTTCTTTTCTTTTTTTTTACCTTAGGAGCACTGTATAATAAAAACTCCATTAAAGATGCAAAACCAAAGTGAGCCATGAAGCAAGACACGATGGGGCCTATCAGCATTCCTAAGCGTGTTCAAGGTGAAAGCATTTCAGAGGGAGTTAAACAACAGTCATTATAGCTATCTTTGTTGACCTCTGACTCTATATGCCAGTCACTGTGTTTGACATACATTAATTCTCATAAAACTTCTGTCATGTTGACTTTACTATCTCCCTTTTACAAATGGGGAAAGAGGTTCACATAAATTAAATGACTTTCTCAGGGCAACAGCTAGTAAGTTTCAGGGCTGGATTTGTATCCAAAATAAAGTGGGCTTTGTTTGGTTTTTTGACTCTATTTTCTTCTTAGTAGTACTGCATACATTTATTATTTATATGTATTAAAAAGGATAAAATAAGTTTGGACTCCTCTCTCACACAACATGAAGTTCTGTATGATCTAAAGATAAAAATGTTGAAGTAAAATATATATATTATGGAAAACGTATGTATAATCTAGGAGTCAAGAAAAATTTCTGTGCAAGCTGGAAAACCTAGACACTCTGGAGAAATGACTGACATATTTGAGTGCTTAAAACTTAAAATGTAATCATATGGCAAACGTAAAGGTAAATAAAACCAGAAGACAAATAATAGAGGAACATATATTTGTAAGACACACGACAGATAAAGGGTTCAATATCCAACATATAAAAAATTTCCTACACATTAATAAGAAAAGACAAACACACTAATTGAAAGTGGTTAAAAGGGTAAAAAGGGCTGTTCAAGGAGGCAGAAAACCCCCTTGCCAATAAACAAGTGAAATTACTCAACTTTACTAGCAATCAGGCATATTGAAATTAAATTAACAAAGAAATATCACTTTAAGACCATTAAACATGTTATCACACATTGCTGGAGTGTTGTGGAGGTTAATATGTTATCTCATACATTTGCCGAGGGAAATGTGCAGTATATTAAAGCCATTTGGAAGTCAATCTGGCAACCCCTATTAAAATTAAGAATTTACAAAAACTTTAACTTAGCAATTCCATTTCCGGGGCCTTCTTCCATAGAAGATAAAAGCACGGGTATATAACAGTGAATATGAACAAAATAAATTATACGTATATATTCAGATTAATTGCAACGTTTTTTCTAGTAGCCAAAAAACTGGAATCAACTTGAATGTCCTCAATAGAGGAATGGTTTAATAAGTTGTCTTTCACTCAAACCATTGCATTTTACATAACTAGTTTAAAAAGTGTGTTAAGTCTATACCAGACGATGTGGAAAACATTTTTCTGAAATGTTTCTAAGTTTGAAAAACTACGTGCAGTAAAGAGTAAAATAGTGCCCCTATATGTTTTTATGCATACATATGTATGTTACCTTATTTATGAACATAGACAAAGATATGCAAAGATTCACACCAGGCTTTTAACACTGCTTATCCAGTGGAGGAGTGGCTAATGAAGTGTAAAAATCCTATAGATGTACAGGCTTTCTCAATATTTATGTATATGTATGAATATATATATACATATATAATTCTCAACATTTATATATAATTGCTTTATGTAAATGCACATGTAAATTACATATGTGTAAAGCCATGTACAAAGAGATAGTTGCTGAAAGTGTGCATATCATAGAGAGTGTTTTGAGTTTTTAGTGTTTAGGGTTCTTTTTTTTTAACTTTCTTTCTTGTACTTTGAGTTTTTCAAAATAAAAATTTTACATGATTTTAAGTTTAACATTTTCTAAAGCAAACATTATAGAGCAGGTTAAGGAAATGACCCAGTATCTACAGAATGATTTGATTGTTCAGTCCTCCAGCAGTTCATCAAACTACATTGAGCAGCAACCGTGACATTGTGTCAGGTGTGTTAAAGTGGTTGGGATTACAGAGGTGAATGAAATATGCTCCTTCTTGTTGTATATTACAACAAGACAAACATATAAATGAACCATTCTAATACAATATGGCTATTGCTTTAATATAAGAATTTGTAGGACCATAGGGGCAATGAACTCTGCAGGCATTGGTGGTAGAGAGGCTTCAGAGGGAAAGAACCATTTGAGCTTAGCCTTAAAGACTGAGGATGCTTTCATCACTCACCAGCCTTAGGTGGGGAAGGGAAAGCAATCCCTTCAAAGAGGAAGGAATCAACATCTAGTCCTATTTCATTCATCAAGAATGTGGAGGAGGAAGTAAACAGTTTATTATTTATAGTCTCAAATGATGGTAATGTGTGGAAGATGGGCAAATGGAACAAGAGACTTTGGAAGAGTCCTGATCAGGAACTAATAAAATGAGAACCTGCTTTGAAACATGCAAGCAGGTTTTTCTGAGGGAAGAAGAACTCTAAGCTGCGTTTAATGAAAGGAAGCAACTGTCAAAGCAATCTGACTAAGTTCAGTACATTAGGTTTGCAGTTGGGGAAGAAATATGGGTTGCTGTTCATATAGGACCTGTGGAAGAGGTTGGAGAAAAGGGGATAGGTATTCAAGCAATGATTCATTAGGTAGAAAGAAGAGAATGTTAGAAATCAGACACTACTGCCACTTACTGAATAAATTCATCATAAGCCATATACAGACACATTATAAAGTATCTAAAGGTACCAGAATGCTTGACAATTGAGGTAAGGTGCCCCAAAATACTGTGTCTTCAAGGAAAACACAAGGGTTCAGTACTCATGGGTTAGCAGCAGTTAACATAAGACACACTAGCTTTTGGGGAGTGGGGGAGAAAGAAGCAAGGATTATGCATGTATGTATTTATATCATAGATGATAACAACAGAAGCCATTTAATCAAATGCTTATTATTGGCCTAATATAATGTCAGGTGTTTTACATAAATTACCTCATTTAATCCCAGCATGGCTCTAAGATCTAGATACATGTTACTATCATTCCCTTTTTACAGATGAGGAAACTAAGTCTTACAGGAGTTAAAAAACGTACTCAAGGTCAAATAGCTTTTAGGTGGTGAAGCTGTAAATTGAGATCGGACTTTAAATCCTATGCTCCCAACTGCTCAACTAGACACTAAGTTATATTCCCCCTGCTAAACCCTAGTCCCAGCCATCATCATATCACACCTGTATTGTCCCAACAGCCTGTCAGCCCTCTGGTCCTACACAGTTCACAACATCCAGTGAACTTTCTAAAACATACATCAGACGACATCACTTTCCTTTATCAAACCATCCAGTGGCCCTCCACTGCACGTAAGATAAAATCCAAGTTCTTACCCTGCAGGTCCCTATGTGACCACTTCTCTGCCAGCCTCTCCAGTCTCGGTCATCAATCTCCGCTCTGCCCCTCTCTGACTGCACTCCAGTCACTCACCCTTCTGCTCTTCCTCAACACACTCTTCTCGTTCTGGCCTCACGGCATTGCTACTTGCTAGTCTACCTAAAATGCTCTTCTTCAAAGTCTTCACACAGCTGACTCGACCTCATTATTCAGATCTTGATTCAAATATCAGCTCCTTAGAGAAGGTTCCCCACACCAACAACAAGAACGACCCCTTTGCCCATGAAAACAGAAGTTACTTGAGGACAGGAACTATTGATTTCATGTTCTTCACGCTAATTCCAGAACCAAGAGTAATATCTGACACCTACTAGGCACTCAGGACATATTTCTTTCCTGAAATACTGGTATCTTTTTTAAAGTGTCATACTCATATGCCTATGAGTATATATACATATATATATATATATATATATATATATATATATTTATGGATATGTGAACTTGTTGTCACCTCACAGAAGTGGAATGTACATCCCTCACCCAAAATTTGGTTTGAATGTCAAGACTAATGATGCCACACATATACCAAGAAGGTATGAAAAGGATTATTACTCACATAATGAGTTATGCATCAAAAATGCAGTTAGACCAAAAAAAGAAAAAAGAAAAAACTGGTAACTGTGAAGTGTTCGGTAATTAGATGGTTGTGATTCTTTCATTCTATAGATATAGGAATAGATATAGAAATAATCGAAACATCAAGTTCTACACCTTAAGTATATACAATTTTTATTTATCCATTATACCTCAATAAAACTGAAAAAATTGGATCAGTCTCAATGACAACTTACCCATGGTGTTTGTCTGATAACTAAAACATTGCGTGGTTTATTTAATTTAATTTGGACTTGTTTATGTAAGCCATTATGGCACCTGCAGCATGAGACCAATAAGAAAGGTGAACGTTCCATTGAATATCTAGTACTATCAAGAGCTAGTACTATATATTCTGAGAAGTGAAATGAGTGCCTTAGTCTCTCTATCAATGTGCAGAACTTCAAAGAAGGTAAAGAGTGCTATGGTGAGACATTGTATTGTGGCTTTAATATGTGCAGAAGATGTGTGACCTTGATTTATATTTTGGGTATCCGTGAGGCAAGAGATTCTATGAGTTCTTTACCCCAAATGAGGCAACCTTGGAGAAGGAATTGTTTGCATTGGCCAGAACAGATGGTCAGACCGCTGGCAGTGGCCCAAAGATCTATAAAAATGTGAAGATGAGGGCAATTGTTGGCTAAGACATGGCCAAGTGCTCAGATAACTGGCTAAAGTTTGGCCAACTGAGCTGATTCTGTGTCCTGTCCTTTATCAGGAACATTCTGATTAAGAGATGAAAAGCAGCAAGAGTCAAGCAAGCTCCATTAAGTGTGACAGTGGCAATGCCATTGGTTAAGTGAATGAACCCCCTTTGGTATTCACTGTGTTGAGCCTAAGGGGCTCCCCAGGTATCCAAGTGTTCTAAGAGATGACCTCCTCTAGCACTGTGGCATCCGGCAAGGGACCCAGCACAGGGGACGTTACCCTCTCCTGAAAGTAGGGTATGCAGAGAGCCCAGGTTCAGCTCCATCCTGTAGCAAGGAGGCCTCACTAGCTGTGCTGGGCTTGCAGGGTGCTGTTTCCATGATCAAAGGCCTAACGGGCAGCTGTATACTGAGGGTCACAGGTTCAGGACCTGAGATAGTCTATATTTCCAGGAAAGTCCAGTATGCACCCACCAATTGCTACACTAATGGCATACAGCATTGGGCCAAGGAAGGTAGTTCCTTGTATCAGAAGCCCATGCAACTAACGGCCATCACTGATGGTAGAGGGACTCCAAGATATATGAGAGAAGGTTGCTAAAGCTCCCACAGTGAAGGAATCCCGGGTGGCCGTAACAGGAATGCCTGTTCTATGGCCATTCAGGCAGATTCTAGTATCTTTTTACAGGGGGTCTCATTCAAGTTGGGCCTATTTGCAAGTTACAGAACAAAAAAAAAGCTTTGTAAATGAGGAGTGTTGCCTCCAGAATCTAAACATGTCAAAAACATGTTGGGCTTGTTTTAACAATGTGGGTCCTAAGAAGACTAAAATCTGTTTCTTGACACTGTCAGGACTGGAGCAGCCCTCAACTTACTAAATAATTTTCAGGAGCTTAACTGAAGTGGTGGGGCCCTGTACTATGTGTCTCATGTGAATCTCCTCAAAGGAGGATGTCATTAGTGTGATGTCATAACTGTGTACCCGAAAAAAGTTAGAGCTGGTTAAAATATTGCCTGTGAAGACTATGTGAGATGGCAGGCGTGGAGACTGAGCCCATTGAGTACCCAGGTGAAGGTGTATTGTGTCCCTTTAAAGGTGAAGGTTAACTGCAGCTGAGAGGTTGTTGAACTAGGCACTGAATAGAACATGCTAGCCAAATACTTTGCTCTAACTGCAAAGTATTTACCAGTTACTTATTTATTATTGGGTGGAATCAGTCATTTCAATAGGTGGGGCCATGACGCCAAGGGTACGAATTCACACTGAGGCACCGGTCCTGTTTTGCCGGGTTTAAGAACAAGTAAAACTTGGCTGTTAAATGCAGCAGAAGTGGGGATAACCACACCTTCTCTAAATAGGTCTTATATAATGGGTTTCAATCTGTGAAAACCGTGCTTTCATTTAGATTGAACCTTTTCTTAAACACTGAGGTGAAAGGTTTTATTTTACCTAGGGGGAAAGGTCCATAGGGTCCCATAGTTTTCAAGCTGATTATAAGGGCCAGAGACTTAACTTGATTACTTATTGGGTCAGGTTCTCCACGTGCACTAGAGGATATTTTAGGGTAATGGATGTCTTGGCTATGGAAAAGTTAGGCACGGAAATAATTTGGATGGTTCAGGTTAGGCATATCTGTTTCTATTTTATGTTCACCTACTCCCTGGCTGGGAGTGGATGAACATAAAGTGTGGCCAGATGTGGGCCAGAAGGGGAAGGGGAATTAATGAGGCTTCAAAACTGTCTATTGTCAAACATCAAAAGTGGAATCAGATTATGACACACACTGCCACCACCCATACAGCACCCCTCTCCCCATCTGGGACCTCCCAAACACACACGGAAACACCAAGTCCATTTCCTCCTCACCAGCAGGATAAAGTGTTCAGGAAGAAATCTGTCTTCAGAGCTCAGTCCTCACCCAGTCCTTATTCCCGGTGTCTGGCTAACTATGGACTGTCTGGTCTGGGCCCCAAACTGGCAGGATACTACCTCCCTCCCTTCTCACACGGCTGCCCCTTCCTGCCTTCCTTCAGTCCCCATCACCGAAGAACAGACAGAGATACACACACATCTTTCTACAACAGCTTGCACATCAATAGCTGAGGGCTTTTTTATTAGGCTCTACACAGGTGACCATGTCTCCAGTGCTTTCTCTGGAGAGACAACAGAGACAGCAAGGTCTCAGTCACCTGATAGACCCAGGGCAGCACTTTATGTACTGCTGGAAGAGCCCTCTGGGACGTTTTCATCCTCCTCTGGCTCTTTAGTCATTGTTGTACTCCGCCAGTAATAGAATGCTAGCATCTTTGACTTCTTCTGTGTAGAACCTCTTCCCGAATTCTGACGACGGACAGATTTTCTTAACTCGACCACCTCCTGAATCTGGTCGGAAAACAAAGTGATACAGAAAGATATTGATTTGGGGAAAGAGGATGGGAAGGAGAACTTTGAGAGAATGGGTGTGGATTGAGAAGGGGTTTGTGCCAGGGAAGGGCTGGGTAAGTCTTGGGTGGGGGATGAAGAGGAGGCACGTGAGTCGGGTAATCTGACCTCTTCCATCTTATAGCCCTGGAGTGGAGAATTCACCCTCTCCCTTCTGCGTTGGCCCCCCGGTGTTTGTTGCTCTGACCTCTCGGTGTTTGTCCGTGCATCACGGTTAGGCTCCTGGGGGACTGTAGTTTCCTCTGCCATGTGAGTAGCAACAGTGTGCTCTACTCCAAGGCTCCTGGCCTCTCTATATATACCCTGCCAGGACAATGAAGAGCCACACCCATCAGCTTTGATTGGTCAGCCAATGGTAGCGCTGGGGTGGCTGTGACATCACAAAGCACTACCCTTGAAGATACGTGGGGGGAGGGGAGGGGTGCAGAGGAGTCTACGTGCTCTGGTTAGAGAAAGGGAGTGCTTCCTCAACACCCAGTAAAGAGCCTTCCCAAATTGACCTTCCACTCTTCCTCATCTTCTCTGGTTCAATCCTTGTGGTGCACATGTTAGGGAGAAGGTGTTCCCTCCAAACCATTCCACATGGCCACCCCCATTCAGTGTTTAATTCTGTTGTCTCCCAGATCTCATCACCTGGTATTGTGTGGTTTTTAAAAACTTTTTATTTTAGAACAGTTTTAGGTTTACAGAGTAATTGTGAAGATCATATTCATACACTCCACAACAAATTTCCCTTCTTAACATTGTACATTAGTATGGTACAATTGTTCAACTTAGTGAACCAATACTGAAACAGTATTATTAACTAAAGTCTGTACTTCATCAGAATTCCTTTTTTTTTAAATGTTGAGCCTTCTTTTAATTAATTTATTTTTATTTTTGGCTGTGTTGGGTCTTCGTTTCTGTGTGTGGGCTTTCCCTAGTTGTGGCAAGCAGGGGCCACTCTTCATCGTGATGGGCGGGCCTCTCACTGTCGCGGCCTCTCTTGTTGCGGAGCACAGGCTCCAGATGCGCAGGCTCAGCGGCTGTGGCTCACGGGCCTAGTTGCTCTGCGGCATATGGGATCTTCCCAGATCTGGGCTCGAACCCGTGTCCCCTGCATCATCAGGCAGATTCTCAACCTCTGTGCCACCGTGGAAGCCCCAGATTGCCTTATTTTTTACCTAATATTCTTCTTCTGGCCCAGGATCCCAACCAAGATTCTACATTCAATTTAGTCATTCCTTGTTATAACTTCTTAGGCTCCTCTTGGCTGTGACAGTTTTTTAGACTTCTTGTTTTTGAAGACTTTGACAGTTTGGGGTCTTGTGTTTTGTCTTTTACATTAGGTCTGCAGATGTTATTGCTCTTATAGGTAAAAGTTTTTATAAATTTCCTCTTCCAGAGAACCTCAAATCAACTCAGTACCATCAGTGTTATGGACTTCCCCGTGGCAATGGTTGAACTAATCTCTTGGCTTTGTCACAGAGGTGACACAAATGTTTTTCTCTTGAGGTCTGAGGATCAGGATCATTTTTATTTATGACAGAGGCACAGGGGCAGCAGCAGAAGCATTTTGTAAGGTACTAGTGAGTCATTTACTTTTAGAAGTATGACCTCAGCATCCCACATAGTTAACGGCTCTTCCTCCACACGAGTGACCATCCAATGGACCTGTATATTGAACAGACTGTCAGTCTTTCTCCTGAGCTCTATATAGAAAGGGGGCCAACATGTGGTTGAGACACAACCAGTGTTCACAAGGTAAGAGTCATTTCTTTGAGGTTAGTATCAGTCGCACCTTAGTTTGGAATTGAAACACGTGATCCAACCTGAGAATCACAAATAGGTCCAGGTTGAGACACAGGATTCAGGACTGCTTTAAGGAAGGTCCCAATCCAAGAATCCGTTCACTATATGCCAAGTGGCTAAACTGACTTATGTTGGTCAAAGCTTTAGCAGACACTCAGTAGGACTAACAAATGCAGCACAAAGAAGCATGTTCAAAGCACAAGCTAGCCAGCAGGCCGTAGCCCAAGTGCCTGTTCACCAGCATAGAGCAGAGCCAGTTAGAAAGCCAAAGCAAGAGAAGAAAGACCCCTGGTGGTAAGGGATAGCACCTTGATGTCCTGCTCACAGGACCAGTTGTTGTAATCACACCACAGAGACAGGATGGACCCTTCAACCCAAATTCGGTTTGGATGTCGAGACTGATAACACATACACCTAGAGAGTATGAAAAACCTTACTACATAAGGAGGCTTTCTGGGGAGAGCAGGGCAGGCTCTCAAGCAGGTTCAAGAATGGCTTGAGAGAGCAGAAGAAGGAGACTGGCTTGGCTTTTATGGTGGTGAGGGGATGACGCTGGAGTGTTCCCACACACAGGTCAGGTTTTGCACAGCCTGAACTTCCTCCTGGCCCACAGAAGAGAGAGTACCTGAGCTTTCTTATCCGATCTAGGGAAGCAGGGGAAGAGGCAGTGGTAGGGCTCTTTTATAGAATAATGTTGTGTAAATGCAAGGTGTTTAGCACAGTTTAGAATTCTCATAACCATTATAACCACACTTATATTGTTTTCAGTTAAACTACGTTTCACTAGATTAGTATTTCCCAAATTATGGTCCTTTAAATATTATTTAAGGTGGCTTAGAATTATCTTGGTTCATCACAGAGAAACTGTGTAGAAAGAGAAAAGACTGCTAGCCTCAGGAGGTCTGACACACTGGTCACAAAAGAGCAGACTTCATTGTACTATCTGCTGAATTATGAGGGGTTTCTAACATGTTTCCCATCCTGGGTGACTACTGTAGCACCCAAAGACTGTAATAATAATTACAGAAACTAACATTTATTGACTACTAACTCTATGTAGGAATTATGCTAAATACCCATATACATATTTAATCCTCATCACAACCCTATTGAGATAAGTGGCAAAAGAGTGGTTTCTGTCATTTCTGCCAGGACATCTCCATTCCAATTGCAGAAGCAGAAAAGAGCATATAGGAGGGCACATGGGAATATTTATGGGCCAGGCTCAAAAGGGGTATGCATTACTCCTGCTCACATTTCCTTGGGAAAAACTCACATAGCCACATCTAACTACAAGAGAAAATGAGAAATGTAGTCTACCTGGTAGAAGAGGAGAACTTAAATGTTGGAGATAAGCTAGCAATCTCTGTCTCCACCATCTTGTTCTTCACTCTCCCCAGTATTTACAGTAGAGCCTGGCACATAGTAGGTGGCCATGAATATTTCTGTTGAATGAATGGGTTTCAACATTTTTGGTCAGTTATGGGGATCAAAAGCATATAGAACTTGGTTAAGCAATGGTTTCCGAGATATGACACAAAAAGCACAAGCAACAAAGAAAGAGTAAATTGGACTATATCAAAATTTTAAAATGTTTTCTTCTGCAAAAAAATACCATGAAGAAAGCAAAAAGGCACACCAAAGAGAGATCCTGGCAAATCATATATTTAATAAAAGTGTAGTATCCAGAATACAGAAAGAACTCTTACAACTCAACAACAAAAATACAAACAACCCAACTGAAAATCAGGTAAAGGACTTAAATAGACATTGTGCTAATGAAGATATACAAATAGCCAACAAACATATGAAAATATGCTCAATACCATTAGTCGTTAGGGAAATGCAAATCAAAACCACGATGAGATGCCACTTCAAACCCACTAGGAAGGCTATAACTTTTTTAAAAAGAAAATAACAAGTATTGAAAAGGATGTAGAGAAAGTGAAACACTCATACACGTCTGGTGGGAACATAAAATGATACAGGTTCTGTGGAAAACATTTTGGCAGTTACTCAACAAGTTAAACATACACTTGCCATATTACCCAGTAACTCTACTCCTAGGTATATAATGAAAAGAGTTGAAAAGGAGGGAACAACAGCAACAACAACAACAAAAAAAAACAGGTGAATTGAGCAACACAAAAGCAAAGGGCAGATAATGTTTCAAGAAGTAAAAAATGGACAACTGTATTAAATACTTTTACAGGTAATATAGGGACAGACAAATAACGGTTGAACTTGTTAGTAGAGAGGTCATTGGTACATTTGATAAGAAGGAAATTGAAAGAGTGGAAAATATTTTAATATAAACCTGGATGTGTATTAAGGAGAAAATGTGAGATCAGAAAGTGAGGGGCGGATAGACAATTTCTTTTGCGAGTTTTGGTGCTAAGGGGAGGAGAAATATGGGACTATAGCTGGAGGGGGATTTGGTATTAAGAGAGTGTATTTTTAAGAGGGTAGATTCTAGAATGCATCTAGCCAATATAAATGACTGAATGAACCTGACGACATAAAAATCCAAAGGGATAATTGCAGAAGAAAAAATATTGAGAAAGCAAGAGGGGTATTCAGAGCACTAGTAGATGGGATCGGTAGCAAATGTGGAAATCTTGGCTTTCCATGAGAATGAGTAATATTTATAGATTCTACAGTGGAGAAGGAAACGATTATGGTATGATTACAAATGCTGGTAAGATGGTAGATTTGGTGGGGAAATATAAAAGAATTTTCTCTTGACTCTTCAGTTTTCTCAGTGAAGGATGAGATAAGGGCATAAAATAACAAGAGTGAGGGTAGGGTTTTGAGAAATTGAGGGGAAGATAAAGTATTGGATATTCATTTTGTGTAATGGAAATGGGTGTATAATATGGAAGGATTGATCATTTAAGATATGTGGTCAAGAATTTAAGGTGTGATCAGTTAGCTTTGTCTTGTAAATTTCTACAGCAACATCCATCACTTGTATATAGGAACAAAGCAGGTAGATAGCTAAATTTAACAAGGGTTGTGGTTTTGCCAGGGAAGTACTAGGGTGGGAAAGTGAGTAGGGAGATGAAGGTTGATGAAAGTAAGTGATACTCATGATAAATTGGTAAGCAATGAGGAAATGCGAAAAGAGAAATGTGGCTGATGCTGAAAAGTAGTAGAATTCACAGATTGGAGTTCAAAATTGAAGAATATTTAGAGTTGGGTGTGTGAAGGTGTGTATACCTGCACGTGAGGGAGGTATTTTGCTAGGAAGGATAATCAGTTGTAGCCCAAGAGATGTATGTTATAAAATCAGGATTTCAGAGTTGCTGTAATTTTTGAGAATGTCAATTTCTAGTGCATGAGCATTAGAGTGAGTGGCTTAAGTATGATGGAAGAAAAATACCATTGGAATTGAGGGCATGAAAGGTTTGCAAAGCCAAAAATGCTGGATGAATATCCACATAGATGACAGATGTTGAAGTTGCCAAGATGGTGGCAGTACTAAAAGTGGAGAAGAAGACTCAGGAAAGTGTCTAATGAATGAAGGTAAAGAAATAGATGGCGTAGCACATGATATCATCTAATAGCAAGAACTACAAATGAGCTCTGAATTTTGAAAGAGAAAGGAGCAGAAATGGTTTGAAAGTGACAGTGAGTCGACTCCTTGGGGTATGTGAGGAAAACTAACGTTTGCTCAAGAGGACTGCAGGGGAAGTGATTTCCTCAAGGCACAGCCATATTCCAGTCATAAAACAGAGATTAAGGGAACACGGAGAGAACAACTTGAAGCTACTGGGGAGTTTCTTAATGATAGACTATGAGTTACAGAGGGCAGGAAAGAAGCGCTCATGAAGTTGGGGAGAGGGCTGGGTCCAATTCCGTCAAGTGCAGAGCAATACGTGAATAAGGGTCTAGTTAATGATGGATAATCTGCAGGGTGGTGACTTAAGTAAAAGTGATAAGACAAGATGGACCTTGTGACTGCACGGCAGATTGGGAGGTGAGTAAAGCCCTCCAGACTACAGATTGCTTAATCTAGGCTGACCTAGAACTAAGAAGAATCCAGAAACACCACTGAAACCTGTTTCCTCTAAATATCATGTATCCTGTATGATGATCCAGCATTTCAAAGATAGACTAGTAAGGACATCTAAGAGGGTAGGCTTGAAAGGAAACTAGTGTGTTTGCTCAAGAGTGTGAGTGTGTATGAAAAATATCAACAGCAAATTCTAATGTCAGAGGGTTGCTACTATAGGCTTATGGAGCCATGCACTATTCTTGGACAACCCAAGGTGCCTGCACAGATGTGGCCCAGATGCAAGCACCAACACTTACTGGGCACCTGCAAAGCCAAAGCTGGGGAAGATGGAAGGCCAAGTGGAAGTGGTATTTTCCCAAGACAGGAATGTATTTACTTAGGCTTCCTAAATGGCAGGTGGACAAAAAATGGAAGAAAGGAAATTAAGCTTCTTTTTGCCTAACATCTCTCCTCAGGAGGAAGTACTTGGAGTTGTATTTCCTATGTAAATTCCCCTGCTAAAACTCCAGGGAGCTCATCAGTGGGCAGATGTTCCCACCTAAGTATGGTTACCAGCAAACATTTATTCAAAATCATGGCTGCATCTGGCTCACATTAGAAGGGTTCTCTTTGTCATTGTCTTTTAAAAGAACAATTCCCCATGCTTATAAATCCAGACTCAGAACATCAATTCAACCAACCTCAGGAGCCCTGTGGCTACACCTTCCTGCTGGGAATCAGCATGGTCCCCAGACAATCAATTTCAGGAGTATTACCAAAGTGTTTTCATTTTCAGTGTTTATCCACTGGAATGTCTACGAGTGAAGAATAGACAGGGCAATACAATCCTAAGATTCAATTTCTTTCATCAAATACAAACTGTGTATATGATCATCAAGGCAAGAGGATGGAGGACTTTAACTGAAATTCCAATAGATATCTAAGTGCAAATCCTGGAACCATCCCATGCTAGCATTGTGAGTTAGGATAGGTACTTAACCACTCTGAGCCTGTTTTCTGATCTCTAAAAAAAAAATAGAAGGATAATATCTCATACAGCTGTTGCAAAGATCAACTCAAATAATTCATGTACAGAATATAGCACAACAACCTACAGAATGGGAGAAAATATTTGTAAATCGTGTATCAGATAAGGGATTTTTATTCAGAATATATAAAGAACTCTTACATGTCTGTGATAAGAAGGTAAATAACCCAACTTTTAAAATGGGCAGAAGATCTAAATAGACATTTCTGCAAGGAAGATATACAAATGGCCAGCAAGCACATTAGAGACGCTTGACATCATTATTCATCAGGAAAACACAAATGAAAACCACAGAAAGATACCATTTCATACCCATGCGGATGGCTAGAATCCCAAAGTCAGATAATCATAACTGTTGGTGGGGATTTAGAGAAATCAGAACCATCATACACTGTTAGTGAGAATGTAAAATGGTATACCTGCTTTGGAAAAGTTTGGTAGTTTCACAGAGGGTGAAACAGTGTTACTGTATGACCCACTTGTAGGTATATTCCCAAGATAAATGCAAATATATGTCCATACAAAAACTTGTACATAAATATTCATAGCAGCAATATTCATAATACCCAAAGATGGAAACAACCCAAAGGCCCATCAAATGACCAGTGGACAAACAAAATGAGGCAAATCCATACAACAGAATACTATTCAGACATCAAAAGGAATGAAGAACTAATATATGCTACAATATGGCTGAACCTTAAAAACATTATGCTAAGTGAAAGAAGTCAGTCACAAAAGACCACATATTATGTGATTCTATTCATATGAAATGCTCAGAACAGGCAAATCTATAGATACAAAATAGATCAATAATTGCTTAAGGCTGAGGCAGAAGTTGTTGGGAGCATAGGGGATTAACAGCTACAAGATACGAGGGTTTCTTTTTGAGGTGTTGAAAACGTTCTAAAATAGACTGGAGGGAACTTCAAGACGTCGGAAGAGTAAGACGTGGAGATCACCTTCCTCCCCACAGAAGCATCAGAAATACATCTACACGTGGAACTGCTCCTATAGAACACCCACTGAACGCTGGCAGAAGACCTCAGACCTCCCAAAAGGCAAGAAACTCCCCACGTAGCTGGGTAGGGCAAAAGAAAAAAAGAAAAAGCAGAGACAAAAGAATAGGAACGGGACCTGCTCCAGTGGGAGGGAGCCTGAAGGAGGAAAGCTTTCCACACACTAGAAGCCCCTTCACTGGCGGAGACTACAGGTGGTGGACGGGGGCAGCTTCGGAGCCACGGAGGAGAGTGCAGCAACAGGGGTGCGGAGGGCAAAGTGGAGAGATTCCCGCACAGAGGATCGGTGCCGACCAGTACTCACCAGCCCTCGAGGCTTGTCTGCTCACCTGTCGGGACGGGTGGGGGCTGGGAGCTGAGGCTTGGGCTTCGGTCTGAGCGCAGGGAGAGGACTGGCAGTGTGAACACAGCCTGAAGGGGTTAGTACGCCACGTCTAGCCAGGAGGGAGTCCAGGAAAAGTCTGGAGCTGCCGCAAAGGCAAGAGACTTTTTCTTCCCTCTGTGTTTCCTGGTGCACGAGCAGAGGGGATTCAGAGCGCCGCCTAAAGGAGCTCCAGAGACGGGCGCAAGGCGCGGCTAGGAGCGCAGACCCCAGAGATGGGCATGAGATGCTAAGACTGCTGCTGCCGCCACCAAGAAGCCTGTGTGTGAGCACAGGTCACTATCCACACCTCCCTTCAGGGAGCCTGTGCAGCCCGCCACTGCCAGTGTCCCGTGATCCAGGGACGACTTCCCCGGGAGAACGCACGGTGTGCCTCGGCTGGTGCAACGTCACGCCAGCCTCTGTCACTGCAGGCTCACCCTGCCTCCGTACCCCTCCCTCCCCCCTGCCTGAGTGAGCCAGAGCCCACAAAGCACCGGCTCCTATAACCCCGTCCTGTCTGAGCGAAGAACAGACGCTCTCAGGAGGCCTACACGCAGAGGCGGGGTCAAATCCAAAGCTGAACCCCGGGAGCTGTGAGAACAAAGAAGAGAATGGGAAATCTCGCCCAGCAGCCTCAGGAGCAGCGGATTAAATCTCCACAATCAACTTGATGTACCCTGCATCGGTGGAACACCTGAATAGACAACGAATCATCCCAAATGGCGGAGGTGGACTTTGGGAGCAACGCTATTTATACATTTTTTCCCTTTTTCTCTTTTTGTGAGTGTGCATGCGTATGCTTCTGTGTGTGATTTTGTCTGTATAGTTTGGCACTTACCGTTTGTCCTAGGGTTCTGTCTGTCCTTTTTTTGTTTTTTTTTTAGTATAGTTTTCAGCGCTTGTTATCATTGGTGAATTTGTTTCTTCTTCTCATTTTTCTCTTCTTTCTCGTTTTTTTAATTACTTAAAAAATTTAATAATAAATATTTGTTCTTTATTTTAATAACTTTAATAATTTAATTTAATTTAATTTTACATTTTTCTTTCTTTCTTTCTTTCTTTATTTATTTATTTATTTATTTATTTCTCCCTTTTATTCTGAGCCGTGTGCGTGACAGACTCTTGGTGCTCCAGCCAAGCATCAGGGCTGTTCCTCTGACGTGGCAGTGGCAAGTTCAGGATATTGGTCCACCACAGACCTCCCAGCTCCATGTAATATCAAACGGTGAAAATCTCCCAGAGATCTCCATCTCAACACCAAGACCCAGCTCCACTAAATGACCAGCAAGCTACGGTGCTGGATACCTTATGCCAAACAACTACCAAGAAAGGAACACAACTCCACCCAATAGCAGAGAGGCTGCCTAAAATCATAGTAAGGTCACAGACACCCAAAAACACACCACCAGACATGGACCTGCCTACCAAAAAGAAAAGATCCAGCCTCATTGACCAGAACACAGGCACTAGTGCCCTCCACCAGGAAGCCTACACAACCCACTGAACCAACCTTAGCCACTGGGGACAGACACCAAAAACAACGGGAACTACGAACCTGCAGCCTGTGAAAAGGAGACACCAAACACAGTAAGATAAGCAAAATGAAAAGACAGAAAATCACACAGCAGATGAAGGAGCAAGGTAAAAACGCACCAGACCTAACAAATGAAGAGGAAATAGGCAGTCTACCTGAAAAAGTATTCAGAATAATGATAGTAAAGATGATCCAAAATCTTGGAAATAGAATGGAGAAAATACAAGAAAAGTTTAACAAGGACCTAGAAGAACTAAAGAGCAAACAAACAATCATGAACAACACAATAAATGAAATTACATATCCTCTAGAAGGGATCAATAGCAGAATAAATGAGGCAGAAGAACGGATAAGTGACCTGGAAGATAAAATAGTGGGAATAACTACTGGAGAGCAGAATAAAGAAAAAAGAATGAAAAGAATTGAGGACAGTCTCAGAGACCTCTGGGACACGATTAAACGTACCAACATTCAAATTATAGGGGTTCCCAAAGAAAAAGAGAAAAAGAAAGGGACTGAGAAAATATTTGAAGAGATTATAGTTGAAAACTTCCCTAATATGGGAAAGGGAATAGTTAATCAAGTCCAGGAAGCACAGAGAGTCCCATACAGGATAAATCCAAGGAGAAACACGCCAAGACACATAGTAGTCAAACTATCAAAAAGTAAATACAAAGAAAAAATATTAAAAGCAGCAATGGAAAAACAACAAATAACATAGAAGGGAATCCCCATAAGGTTAACAACTGATCTTTGAGCAGAAATTCTGCAAACCAGAAGGGAGGGGCAGGACATATTTAACGTGATGAAAGGGAAAAACCTACAACCAAGATTACTCTACCCAGCAAGGATCTCATTCAGATTTGACAGAGAAATTAAAACCTTTACAGACAAGCAAAAGCTAAGAGAATTCAGCAGAACCAAACCAGCTTTACAGCAAATGCTAAACCAACTTCTCCAGGCAGGAAACACAAGAGAAGGAAAAGATTTACAATAACAAATGCAAAACAATTAAGAATATGGTAATAGGAGCATACATATCGATAATTACCTTAAATGGAAATGGATTAAATGCTCCCACCAAAAGACACAGATTGGCTGAATGGATACAAAAACAAGACCCGTATATATGCTGTCAACAAGAGACCCACTTCAGACCTAGGGAAACATACAGACTGAAAGTGAGGGGATGGAAAAAGATATTCCATGCAAATGAAAATCAAAAGAAAGCTGGAGTAGCAATTCTCATATCAGACAAAATAGACTTTAAAATAATGACTTACAAGGGACAAAGCAGGACACTACATAATGATCAAGGGATCGATCCAAGAAGAAGATATAACACTTGTAAATATTTATGCACCCAACATAGGAGCACCTCAATACATAAGACAAATACTAACAGCCATAAAAGGGGAAATCGACAGTAACACAATCATAGTAGGCGACTTTAACACCCCACTTTCAACAATGGACAGATCATCCAAAATGAAAAAAAAATAAGGAAACACAACTTTAAATGATACATTAAACAAGATGGACTTAATTGATATTTATAGGACATTCCATCCAAAAACGTCCAGAGATAAACCCATGTACACATGGTCACCTTATCTTGATAAAGGAGGCTAGAGAATACAATGGAGGAAAGACAGCCTCTTCAATAAGTGGTGCTGGGAATACTGGACAGCTACATGGAAAAGAATGAAATTAGAACACTCCCTAATGCCATACACAAAAATAAACTCAAAATGGATTAAAGACCTTAATGTAAGGCCAGACACACTAAAACTCTTAGAGGAAATAAAAGAAGAACACTCTTTTGAGATAAATCACAGTAAGATCTTGTTTGACCCACCTCCTAAAGAAATGGAAACAAAACTAAAAATACACAAATGGGACCGAGTGAAACTTAAAAGCTTTTGCACAGCAAAGGAAACCATAAACAAGATGAAAAGACAACCCTCAGAATGGGAGAAAATATTTGCAAACGAAGCAAATGACAAAGGATTAGTCTCCAAAATTTACAAGCAGCTCATGCAGCTCAATATCAAAAACACAAACCACCCAATCCAAAAATGGGCAGAAGACCTAAATAGACATTTTTCCAAAGAAGATACACAGATTGCCAAGAAACACATGAAAGAATGCTCAACGTCGTTAATCATTAGAGAAATGCAAATCAAAACTACAATGCGGTATCATCTCACACCGGTCAGAATGGCCATCATCAAAAAATCTACAAACAATAAATGGACAACCTGGAAGAAATGGACAAATTCTTAGAGAAGGTGTGGAGAAAAGGGAACCCTCATACACTGTTGATGGGAATGTAAATTGATACAGTCACTAAGGTGAATAGTATGGAGGTTCACTAAAAAACTAAAAATAGAACTACCATACGACCCAGCAATCCCACTATGGGGCATATATCCTGAGAAAACCATAATTCAAAAAGAGTCATGTACCACAATGTTCATTGCAGCTCTATTTACAGTAGCCAGGGCTTGGAAGGAACCTAAGTGTCCATCAACAGATGAATGGATAAAGAAGATGTGGCACATGTATACAATGGAATATTACTCAGCCATAAAAAGGAACGAAACTGAGTTATTTGTAGTGAGGTGGATGGACCCAGAGTCTGTCATACAGAGTGAAGTAAGTCAGAAAGAGAAAAACAAATACCGTATCCTAACACATATATATGGAATCTTTAAAAAAATATGGTCATGAGGAACCTAGGGGCAAGACGGGAAAAAAGACGCAGACCTGGGCTTCCCTGGTGGTGTACTGGTTGAGAATCCGCCTGCCGATGCAGGGGACACGGGTTCGTGCCCCGGTCTGGGAGGATCCCACATGCCACGGAGAGGCTGGGCCCGTGAGCCATGGCCACTGAGCCTGCGCGTCCGGAACCTGTGCTCCACAGCTGGAGAGGCCACAACAGTGAGAGGCCCGCGTACCGAAAATAAAAAAAGAAAGGTCGCAGACCTACTAGAGAATGGACTTGAGGACACGGGGAGGGGGAAGGGTAAGCTGGGACAAAGTGAGAGAGTGGCATGGACATATATACACTACCAAATGTAAAACAGATAGCTAGTGGGAAGCAGCCACATAGCACAGGGAGATCAGCTCAGTGCTTTTTGACCACCTAGAGGGGTGGGATAGGGAGGGTGGGAGGGAGGGAGATGCAAGAGGGAGGGGATATGGGTATATACGTATATGTATAGCTGATTCACTTTGTTATAGAGCAGAAACTAATACACCATTGTAAAGCAATCATACTCCAGTAAAGATGTTAAAAAAAAAGTGTGTTTGTTCAAAATAAATAAATAAATAACTTTCCTAACTGCTTAGGAAAGTTATTTCTCCTTCCTATGAAATGAAAAATGATGTATAAGGGCACTTAGTATTGACTATAAATTCCAGTTCTGTCAGTGATGGTATCTGGCGCATGAGGGGCACCCAAGTTAGGGAGCTTTTGGTTAATTTCCCTGGGCCATATAGAGCAAAGTGTTCTCTCAAATACTCTCTGGAAATTCGGAGCCTCAAATATGTTTGCCACCTTCCCACAAGTCATCATATTTATTAACATCCTTGTCTTATTTTTCTAGAAGCAGGAGTTTCTAGCAGATCTTTTCCCTTTGTGAAAGGATGTATTTCTCTGTGAGGTGGATCTAGGCCGCCTTAGTCTGTCCTCTAATGTTCACCTCACAGGCACTTTACCTGGTTGATAATATCTTTGAGGCCAACTTCCTGTAATGTTTTTCTTTTTCTTTTCTTTTTTTTACCTTAGGAGCACTGTATAATAAAAACTCCATTAAAGATGCAAAACCAAAGTGAGCCATGAAGCAAGACACGATGGGGCCTATCAGCATTCCTAAGCGTGTTCAAGGCGAAAGCATTTCAGAGGGAGTTAAACAACAGTCATTATAGCTATCTTTGTTGACCTCTGAATCTATATGCCAGTCACTGTGTTTGACATACATTAATTCTCATAAAACTTCTGTCATGTTGACATTATTATCTCCCTTTTACAAATGGGGAAAGAGGATCACATAAATTAAATGACTTTCTCAGGGCAACAGCTAGTAAGTTTCAGGGCTGGATTTGTATCCAAAATAAAGTGGGCTTTGTTTGGTTTTTTGACTCTCTTTTCTTCTTAGTAGTACTGCATACATTTATTATTTATATGTATTAAAAGGGATAAAATAAGTTTGGACTCCTCTCTCACACAACATGAAGTTCTGTATGATCTAAAGATAAAAATGTTGAAGTAAAATATATATATTATGGAAAACGTATGCATAATCTAGGAGTCAAGAAAAATTTCTGTGCAAGCTGGAAAACCTAGACACTCTAGAGAAATGACTGACATATTTGAGTGCTTAAAACTTAAAATGTAATCATATGGCAAACGTAAAGGTAAATAAAACCAGAAGACAAATAATAGAGGAACATATATTTGTAAGACACATGACAGATAAAGGGTTCAATATCCAACATATAAAAAATTTCCCACACATTAATAAGAAAAGACAAACACCCTAATTGAAAGTGGTTAAAAAGGGTAAAAAGGGCTGTTCAAGGAGGCAGAAAACCCCCTTGCCAATAAACAAGTGAAATTACTCAACTTTACTAGCAATCAGGCGTATTGAAATTAAATTAACAAGGAAATATCACTTTAAGACCATTAAACATGTTATCACACATTGCTGGAGTTTTGTGGAGGTTAATATGTTATCTCATACATTTGCCGAGGGAAATGTGCAGTATATTAAAGCCATTTGGAAGTCAATCTGGCAACCCCTATTAAAATTAAGAATTTACATAAACTTTAACTAAGCAATTCCATTTCCGGGGCCTTCTTCCATAGAAGATAAAAGCACGGGTATATAACAGTGAATATGAACAAGATAAATTTTACGTATATATTGAGATTAATTGCAACGTTTTTTCTAGTAGCCAAAAAACTGGAATCAACTTGAATGTCCTCAATAGAGGAATGGTTTAATAAGTTGTCTTTCACTCAAACCATTGCATTTTACATAACTAGTTTAAAAAGTGTGTTAAGTCTATACCATTCGATGTGGAAAACATTTCTCTGAAATGTTTCTACGTGAGAAAAACTACGTGCAGTAAAGAGTAAAATAGTGCCCCTATATGTTTTTATGCATACATATGTATGTTACCTTATTTATGAACATAGACAAAGATATGCAAAGATTCACACCAGGCTTTTAACACTGCTTATCCAGTGGAGGAGTGGCTAATGAAGTGTAAAAATCCTATAGATGTACAGGCTTTCTCAATATTTATGTATATGTATGAATATATATATATATAATTCTCAACATTTATATATAATTGCTTTATGTAAATGCACATGTAAATTACATATGTGTAAAGCCATGTACAAAGAGATAGTTGCTGAAAGTGTGCATATCATAGAGAGTGTTTTGAGTTTTTAGTGTTTAGGGTTCTTTTTTTTTAACTTTCTTTCTTGTACATTGAGTTTTTCAAAATAAAAATTTTACATGATTTTAAGTTTAACATTTTCTAAAGCCAACATTATAGAGCAGGTTAAGGAAATGACCCAGTATCTACAGAATGATTTGATTGTTCAGTCCTCCAGCAGTTCATCAAACTACATTGAGCAGCAACCGTGACATTGTGTCAGGAGTGTTAAAGTGGTTGGGATTACAGAGATGAATGAAATATGCTCCTTCTTGTTGTATATTACAACAAGACAAACATATAAATGAACCATTCTAATACAATATGGCTATTGCTTTAATATAAGAATTTGTAGGACCATAGGGGCAATGAACTCTGCAGGCATTGGTGGTAGAGAGGCTTCAGAGGGAAAGAACCATTTGAGCTTAGCCTTAAAGACTGAGGATGCTTTCATCACTCACCAGCCTTAGGTGGGGAAGGGAAAGCAATCCCTTCAAAGAGGAAGGAATCAACATCTAGTCCTATTTCATTCATCAAGAATGTGGAGGAGGAAGTAAACAGTTTATTATTTATAGTCTCAAATGATGGTAATGTGTGGAAGATGGGCAAATGGAACAAGAGACTTTGGAAGAGTCCTGATCAGGAACTAATAAAATGAGAACCTGCTTTGAAACATGCAAGCAGGTTTTTCTGAGGGAAGAAGAACTCTAAGCTGCGTTTAATGAAAGGAAGCAACTGTCAAAGCAATCTGACTAAGTTCAGTACATTACGTTTGCAGTTGGGGAAGAAATATGGGTTGCTGTTCATTTAGGACCTGTGGAAGAGGTTGGAGAAAAGGGGATAGGTATTCAAGCAATGATTCATTAGGTAGAAAGAAGAGAATGTTAGAAATCAGACACTACTGCCACTTACTGAATAAATTCATCATAAGCCATATACAGACACATTATAAAGTATCTAAAGGTACCAGAATGCTTGACCATTGAGGTAAGGTGCCCCAAAATACTGTGTCTTCAAGGAAAATACAAGGGTTCAGTACTCATGGGTTAGCAGCAGTTAACATAAGACACACTAGCTTTTGGGGAGTGGGGGAGAAAGAAGCAAGGATTATGCATGTATGTATTTATATCATAGATGATAACAACAGAAGCCATTTAATCAAATGCTTATTATTGGCCTAATATAATGTCAGGTGTTTTACATAAATTACCTCATTTAATCCCAGCATGGCTCTAAGATCTAGATACATGTTCCTATCATTCCCTTTTTACAGATGAGGAAACTAAGTCTTACAGGAGTTAAAAAACGTACTCCAGGTCAAATAGCTTTTAGGTGGTGAAGCTGTACATTGAGATCGGACTTTAAATCCTATGCTCCCAACTGCTCAACTAGACACTAAGTTATATTCCCCCTGCTAAACCCTAGTCCCAGCCATCATCATATCACACCTGTATTGTCCCAACAGCCTGTCACCCCTCTGGTCCTACACAGTTCACAACATCCAGTGAACTTTCTAAAACATACATCAGACGACATCACTTTCCTTTATCAAACCATCCAGTGGCCCTCCACTGCACGTAAGATAAAATCCAAGTTCTTACCCTGCAGGTCCCTATGTGACCACTTCTCTGCCAGCCTCTCCAGTCTCGGTCATCAATCTCCGCTCTGCCCCTCTCTGACTGCACTCCAGTCACTCACCCTTCTGCTCTTCCTCAACACACTCTTCTCGTTCTGGCCTCACGGCATTGCTACTTGCTAGTCTACCTAAAATGCTCTTCTTCAAAGTCTTCACACAGCTGACTCGACCTCATTATTCAGATCTTGATTCAAATATCAGCTCCTTAGAGAAGGTTCCCCACACCAACAACAAGAACGACCCCTTTGCCCATGAAAACAGAAGTTACTTGAGGACAGGAACTATTGATTTCATGTTCTTCACTCTAATTCCAGAACCAAGAGTAATATCTGACACCTACTAGGCACTCAGGACATATTTCTTTCCTGAAATACTGGTATCTTTTTTAAAGTGTCATACTCATATGCCTATGAGTATATCTACATATATATATATATATATGTATATATATATATATATTTATGGATATGTGAGCTTGTTGTCACCTCACAGAAGTGGAATGTACATCCCTCACCCAAAATTTGGTTTGAATGTCAAGACTAATGATGCCACACATATACCAAGAAGGTATGAAAAGGATTATTACTCACATAATGAGTTATGCATCAAAAATGCAGTTAGACCAAAAAAAGAAAAAAGAAAAAACTGGTAACTGTGAAGTGTTGGGTAATTAGATGGTTGTGATTCTTTCATTCTATAGATATAGGAATAGATATAGAAATAATCTAAACTTCAAGTTCTACACCTTAAGTATATACAATTTTTATTTATCCATTATACCCCAATAAAACTGAAAAAATGGGATCAGTCTCAATGACAACTTACCCATGGTGTTTGTCTGATAACTAAAACATTGCGTGGTTTATTTAATTTAATTTGGACTTGTTTATGTAAGCCATTATGGCACCTGCAGCATGAGACCAATAAGAAAGGTGAACGTTCCATTGAATATCTAGTACTATCAAGAGCTAGTACTATATATTCTGAGAAGTGAAATGAGTGCCTTAGTCTCTCTATCAATGTGCAGAACTTCAAAGAAGGTAAAGAGTGCTATGGTGAGACATTGTATTGTGGCTTTAATATGTGCAGAAGATGTGTGACCTTCATTTATATTTTGGGTATCCGTGAGGCAAGAGATTCTATGAGTTCTTTACCCCAAATGAGGCAACCTTGGAGAAGGAATTGTTTGCATTGGCCAGAACAGATGGTCAGACCGCTGGCAGTGGCCCAAAGATCTATAAAAATGTGAAGATGAGGCCAATTGTTGGCTAAGACATGGCCAAGTGCTCAGATAACTGGCTAAAGTTTGGCCAACTGAGCTGATCCTGTGTCCTGTCCTTTATCAGGAACATTCTGATTAAGAGATGAAAAGCAGCAAGAGTCAAGCAAGCTCCATTAAGTGTGACAGTGGCAATGCCATTGGTTAAGTGAATGAACCCCCTTTGGTATTCACTGTGTTGAGCCAAAGGGGCTCCCCAGGTATCCAAGTGTTCTAAGAGATGACCTCCTCTAGCACTGTGGCATCCGGCAAGGGACCCAGCACAGGGGACGTTACCCTCTCCTGAAAGTAGGGTATGCAGAGAGCCCAGGTTCAGCTCCATCCTGTAGCAAGGAGGCTTCACTAGCTGTGCTGGGCTTGCAGGGTGCTGTTTCCATGATCAAAGGCCTAACGGGCAGCTGTATACTGAGTGTCACAGGTTCAGGACCTGAGATAGTCTATATTTCCAGGAAAGTCCAGTATGTACCCACCAATTGCTACACTAATGGCATACAGCATTGGGCCAAGGAAGGTAGTTCCTTGTATCAGAAGCCCATGCAACTAACGGCCATCACTGATGGTAGAGGGACTCCAAGATATATGAGAGAAGGTTGCTAAAGCTCCCACAGTGAAGGAACCCCGGGGGTCCGTAACAGGAATGCCTGTTCTATGGCCATTCAGGCAGATTCTAGTATCTTTTTACAGGGGGTCTCATTCAAGTTGGGCCTATTTGCAAGTTACAGAACAAAAAAAAAGCTTTGTAAATGAGGAGTGTTGCCCCCAGAATCTAAACATGTCGAAAACATGTTGGGCTTGTTTTAACAATGTGGGTCCTAAGAAGACTAAAAGCTGTTTCTTGACACTCTCAGGACTGGAGCAGCCCTCAACTTACTAAATAATTTTCAGGAGCTTAACTGAAGTGGTGGGGCCCTGTACTATGGGTCTCATGTGAATCTCCTCAAAGGAGGATGTCATTAGTGTGATGTCATAACTGTGTACCCGAAAAAAGTTAGAGCTGGTTAAAATATTGCCTGTGAAGACTATGTGAGATGGCAGGCGTGGAGACTGAGCCCATTGAGTACCCAGGTGAAGGTGTATTGTGTCCCTTTAAAGGTGAAGGTTAACTGCAGCTGAGAGGTTGTTGAACTAGGCACTGAATAGAACATGCTAGCCAAATACTTTGCTCTAACTGCAAAGTATTTACCAGTTACTTATTTATTATTGGGTGGAATCAGTCATTTCTATAGGTGGGGCCATGACGCCAAGGGTACGAATTCACACTGAGGCACCGGTCCTGTTTTGCCTGGTTTAAGAACAAGTAAAACTTGGCTGTTAAATGCAGCAGAAGTGGGGATAACCACACCTTCTCTAACTAGGTCTTATATAATGGGTTTCAATCTGTGAAAACCGTGCTTTCATTTAGATTGAACCTTTTCTTAAACACTGAGGTGAAAGGTATTATTTTAACTAGGGGGAAAGGTCCATAGGGTCCCATAGTTTTCAAGCTGATTATAAGGGCCAGAGACTTAACTTGATTACTTATTGGGTCAGGTTCTCCACGTGCACTAGAGGATATTTTAGGGTAATGGATTTCTTGGCTATGGAAAAGTTAGGCACGGAAATAATTTGGATGGTTCAGGTTAGGCATATCTGTTTCTATTTTATGTTCACCTACTCCCTGGCTGGGAGTGGATGAACATAAAGTGTGGCCAGATGTGGGCCAGAAGGGGAAGGGGAATTAATGAGGCTTCAAAACTGTCCATTGTCAAACATCAAAAGTGGAATCAGATTATGACACACACTGCCACCACACATACAGCACCCCTCTCCCCATCTGGGACCTCCCAAACACACACGGAAACACCAAGTCCATTTCCTCCTCACCAGCAGGATAAAGTGTTCAGGAAGAAATCTGTCTTCAGAGCTCAGTCCTCAACCAGTCCTTATTCCCGGTGTCTGGCTAAATATGGACTGTCTGGTCTGGGCCCCAAACTGGCAGGATACTACCTCCCTCCCTTCTCACACGGCTGCCCCTTCCTGCCTTCCTTCAGTCCCCATCACCGAAGAACAGACAGAGATACACACACATCTTTCTACAACAGCTTGTACATCAATAGCTGAGGGCTTTTTTATTTGGTCTCTACACAGGTGACCATGTCTCCAGTGCTTTCTCTGGAGAGACAACAGAGACAGCAAGGTCTCAGTCACCTGATAGACCCAGGGCAGCACTTTATGAACTGCTGGAAGAGCCCTCTGGGACGTTTTCATCCTCCTCTGGCTCTTTAGTCATTGTTGTACTCCGCCAGTAATAGAATGCTAGCATGTTTGGCTTCTTCTGTGTAGAACCTCTTCCCGAATTCTGACGACGGACTCATTTTCTTAAGTCGACCACCTCCTGAATCTGGTCGGAAAACAAAGTGATACAGAAAGATATTGATTTGGGGAAAGAGGATGGGAAGGAGAACTTTGAGAGAATGGGTGTGGATTGAGAAGGGGTTTGTGCCAGGGAAGGGCTGGGTAAGTCTTGGGTGGGGGATGAAGAGGAGGCACGTGAGTCGGGTAATCTGACCTCTTCCATCTTATAGCCCTGGAGTGGAGAATTCACCCTCTCCCTTCTGCGTTGGCCCCCCGGTGTTTGTTGCTCTGACCTCTCGGTGTTTCTCCGTGCATCACGGTTAGGCTCCTGGGGGACTGTAGTTTCCTCTGCCATGTCAGTAGCAACAGTGTGCTCTACTCCAAGGCTCCTGGCCTCTCTATATATACCCTGCCAGGACAATGAAGAGCCACACCCATCAGCTTTGATTGGTCAGCCAATGGTAGCGCTGGGGTGGCTGTGACATCACAAAGCACTACCCTTGAAGATACGTGGGGGGAGGGGAGGGGTGCAGAGGAGTCTAGGTGCTCTGGTTAGAGAAAGGGAGTGCTTCCTCAACACCCAGTAAAGAGCCTTCCCAAATTGACTTTCCACTCTTCCTCATCTTCTCTGGTTCAATCCTTGTGGTGCACATGTTAGGGAGAAGGTGTTCCCTCCAAACCATTCCACATGGCCTCCCCCATTCAGTGTTTAATTCTGTTGTCTCCCAGATCTCATCACCTGGTATTGTGTGGTTTTTAAAAACTTTTTATTTTAGAACAGTTTTAGGTTTACAGAGTAATTGTGAAGATCATATTCATACACTCCACAACAAATTTCCCTTCTTAACATTGTACATTAGTATGGTACAATTGTTCAACTTAGTGAACCAACACTGAAACAGTATTATTAACTAAAGTCTGTACTTCATCAGAATTCCTTTTTTTTTAAATGTTGAGCCTTCTTTTAATTAATTTATTTTTATTTTTAGGCTGTGTTGGGTCTTCGTTTCTGTGTGTGGGCTTTCCCTAGTTGTGGCAAGCAGGGGCCACTCGTCATCGTGATGGGCGGGCCTCTCACTGTCGCGGCCTCTCTTGTTGCGGAGCACAGGCTCCAGATGCGCAGGCTCAGCGGCTGTGGCTCACGGGCCTAGTTGCTGTGCGGCATGTGGGATCTTCCCACATCAGGGCTCGAACCCGTGTCCCCTGCATCATCAGGCAGATTCTCAACCTCTGTGCCACCGTGGAAGCCCCAGATTGCCTTATTTTTTACCTAATATTCTTCTTCTGTCCCAGGATCCCAACCAAGATTCTACATTCAATTTAGTCATTCCATGTTATAACTTCTTAGGCTCCTCTTGGCTGTGACAGTTTTTTAGACTTCTTGTTTTTGAAGACTTTGACAGTTTGGGGTCTTGTGTTTTGTCTTTTACATTAGGTCTGCAGATGTTATTGCTCTTATAGGTAAAAGTTTTTATAAGTTTCTTCTTCCAGAGAACCTCAAATCAAGTCAGTACCATCAGTGTTAGGGACTTCCCCGTGGCAATGGTTGAACTAATATCTTGGCTTTGTCACAGAGGTGACACAAATGTTTTTCTCTAGAGGTCTGAGGATCAGGATCATTTTTATTTATGACAGAGGCACAGGGGCAGCAGCAGAAGCATTTTGTAAGGTACTAGTGAGTCATTTACTTTTAGAAGTATGACCTCAGCATCCCACATAGTTAACGGCTCTTCCTCCACACGAGTGACCATCCAATGGACCTGTATATTGAACAGACTGTCAGTCTTTCTCCTGAGCTCTATATAGAAAGGGGGCCAACATGTGGTTGAGACACAACCAGTGTTCACATGGTAAGAGTCATTTCTTTGAGGTTAGTATCAGTCGCACCTTAGTTTGGAATTGAAACACGTGATTCAACCTGAGAATCACAAATAGGTCCAGGTTGAGACACAGGATTCAGGACTGCTTTAAGGAAGGTCCCAATCCAATAATCCTTTCACTATATGCCAAGTGGCTAAACTGACTTATGTTGGTCAAAGCTTTAGCAGACACTCAGTAGGACTAACAAATGCAGCACAAAGAAGCAAGTTCAAAGCACAAGCTAGCCAGCAGGCAGTAGCCCAAGTGCCTGTTCACCAGCATAGAGCAGAGCCAGTTAGAAAGCCAAAGCAAGAGAAGAAAGACCCCCGGTGGTAAGGGATAGCACCTTGATGTCCTGCTCACAGGACCAGTTGTTGGAATCACACCACAGAGACAGGATGGACCCTTCAACCCAAATTCGGTTTGGATGTCGAGACTGATAACACATACACCTAGAGAGTATGAAAAACCTTACTACATAAGGAGGCTTTCTGGGGAGAGCAGGGCAGGCTCTCAAGCAGGTTCAAGAATGGCTTGAGAGAGCAGAAGAAGGAGACTGGCTTGGCTTTTATGGTGGTGAGGGGATGACGCTGGAGTGTTCCCACACACAGGTCAGGTTTTGCACAGCCTGAACTTCCTCCTGGCCCACAGAAGAGAGAGTACCTGAGCTTTCTTATCCGATCTAGGGAAGCAGGGGAAGAGGCAGTGGTAGGGCTCTTTTATAGAATAATGTTGTGTAAATGCAAGGTGTTTAGCACAGTTTAGAATTCTCATAACCATTATAACCACACTTATATTGTTTTCAGTTAAACTACGTTTCACTAGATTAGTATTTCCCAAATTATGGTCCTTTAAATATTATTTAAGGTGGCTTAGAATAATCTTGGTTCATCACAGAGAAACTGTGTAGAAAGAGAAAAGACTGCTAGCCTCAGGAGGTCTGACACACTGGTCACAAAAGAGCAGACTTCATTGTACTATCTGCTGAATTATGAGGGGTTTCTAACATGTTTCCCATCCTGGGTGACTACTGTAGCACCCAAAGACTGTAATAATAATTACCGAAACTAACATTTATTGACTACTAACTCTATGTAGGAATTATGCTAAATACCCATATACATATTTAATCCTCATCACAAACCTATTGAGATAAGTGGCAAAAGAGTGGTTTCTGTCATTTCTGCCAGGACATCTCCATTCCAATTGCAGAAGCAGAAAAGAGCATATAGGAGGGCACATGGGAATATTTATGGGCCAGGCTCAAAAGGGGTATGCATTACTCCTGCTCACATTTCCTTGGGAAAAACTCACATAGCCACATCTAACTACAAGAGAAAATGAGAAATGTAGTCTACCTGGTAGAAGAGGAGAACTTAAATGTTGGAGATAAGCTAGCAATCTCTGTCTCCACCATCTTGTTCTTCACTCTCCCCAGTATTTACAGTAGAGCCTGGCACATAGTAGGTGGCCATGAATATTTCTGTTGAATGAATGGGTTTCAACATTTTTGGTCAGTTATGGGGATCAACAGCATATAGAACTTGGTTAAGCAATGGTTTCCTAGATATGACACAAAAAGCACAAGCAACAAAGAAAGAGTAAATTGGACTATATCAAAATTTTAAAATGTTTTCTTCTGCAAAAAAATACCATGAAGAAAGCAAAAAGGCACACCAAAGAGAGATCCTGGCAAATCATATATTTAATAAAAGTGTAGTATCCAGAATACAGAAAGAACTCTTACAACTCAACAACAAAAATACAAACAACCCAACTGAAAATCAGGTAAAGGACTTAAATAGACATTGTGCTAATGAAGATATACAAATAGCCAACAAACATATGAAAATATGCTCAATACCATTAGTCGTGAGGGAAATGCAAATCAAAACCACGATGAGATGCCACTTCAAACCCACTAGGAAGGCTATAACTTTTTTAAAAAGAAAATAACAAGTTTTGACAAGGATGTAGAGAAAGTGAAACACTCATACACGTCTGGTGGGAACATAAAATGATACAGGTTCTGTGGAAAACATTTTGGCAGTTACTCAACAAGTTAAACATAGACTTGCCATATTACCCAGTAACTCTACTCCTAGGTATATAATGAAAAGAGTTGAAAAGGAGGGAACAACAGCAACAACAACAAAAAAAAAAAAAACAGGTGAATTGAGCAACACAAAAGCAAAGGGCAGATAATGTTTCAAGAAGTAAAAAATGGTCAACTTTATTAAATACTTTTACAGGTAATATAGGGACAGACAAATGACGATTGAACTTGTTAGTAGAGAGGTCATTGGTACATTTGATAAGAAGGAAATTGAAAGAGTGGAAAATATTTTAATATAAACCTGGATGTGTATTAAGGAGAAAATGTGAGATCAGAAAGTGAGGGGCGGATAGACAATTTCTTTTGCGAGTTTTGGTGCTAAGGGGAGGAGAAATATGGGACTATAGCTGGAGTGGGATTTGGTATTAAGAGAGTGTATTTTTAAGAGGGTAGATTCTAGAATGCATCTAGCCAATATAAATGACTGAATGAAACAGACGACATAAAAATCCAAAGGGATAATTGCAGAAGAAAAAATATTGAGAAAGCAAGAGGGGTATTCAGAGCACTAGTAGATGGGATCGGTAGCAAATGTGGAAATCTTGGCTTTCCATGAGAATGAGTAATATTTATAGATTCTACAGTGGAGAAGGAAACGATTATGGTATGATTACAAATGCAGGTAAGATGGTAGATTTGGTGGGGAAATATAAAAGAATTTTCTCTTGACTCTTCAGTTTTCTCAGTGAAGGATGAGATAAGGGCATAAAATAACAAGAGTGAGGGTAGGGTTTTGAGAAATTGAGGGGAAGATAAAGTATTGGATATTCATTTTGTGTAATGGAAATGGGTGTATAATATGGAAGGATTGATCATTTAAGATATGTGGTCAAGAATTTAAGGTGAGATCAGTTAGCTTTGTCTTGTAAATTTCTACAGCAACATCCATCACTGGTATATAGGAACAAAGCAGGTAGATAGCTAAATTTAACAAGGGTTGTGGTTTTGCCAGGGAAGTACTAGGGTGGGAAAGTGAGTAGGGAGATGAAGGTTGATGAAAGTAAGTGATACTCATGATAAATTGGTAAGCAATGAGGAAATGCGAAAAGAGAAATGTGGCTGATGCTGAAAAGTAGTAGAATTCACAGATTGGAGTTCAAAATTGAAGAATTTTTAGAGTTGGGTGTGTGAAGGTGTGTATACCTGCACGTGAGGGAGGTAGTTTGCTAGGAAAGATAATCAGTTGTAGCCCAAGAGATGTGTGTTATAAAATCAGGATTTCAGAGTTGCTGTAATTTTTGAGAATGTCAATGTCTAGGGCATGAGCATTAGAGAGAGTGGCTTAAGTATGATGGAAGAAAAATACCATTGGAATTGAGGGCATGAAAGTTCTGCAAAGCCAAAAATGCTGGATGAATATCCACATAGATGACAGATGTTGAAGTTGCCAAGATGGTGGCAGTACTAAAAGTGGAGAAGAAGACTCAGGAAAGTGTCTAATGAATGAAGGTAAAGAAATAGATGGCGTAGCACATGATATTATCTAATAGCAAGAACTACAAATGAGCTCTGAATTTTGAAAGAGAAAGGAGCAGAAATGGTTTGAAAGTGACAGTGAGTCGACTCCTTGGGGTATGTGAGGAAAACTAACGTTTGCTCAAGAGGACTGCAGGGGAAGTGATTTCCTCAAGGCACAGCCATATTCCAGTCATAAAACAGAGATTAAGGGAACACGGAGACAACAACTTGAAGCTACTGGGGAGTTTCTTAATGATAGACTATGAGTTACAGAGGGCAGGAAAGAAGCGCTCATGAAGTTGGGGAGAGGGTTGGGTCCAATTCCGTCAAGTGCAGTGCAATACGTGAATAAGGGTCTAGTTAATGATGGATAATCTGCAGGGTGGTGACTTAAGTAAAAGTGATAAGACAAGATGGACCTTGTGACTGCACGGCAGATTGGGAGGTGAGTAAAGCCCTCCAGACTACAGATTGCTTAATCTAGGCTGACCTAGAACTAAGAAGAATCCAGAAATCCCACTGAAACCTGTTTCCTCTAAATATCATGTATCCTGTATGATGATCCAGCATTTCAAAGATAGACTAGTAAGGACATCTAAGAGGGTAGGCTTGAAAGGAAACTAGTGTGTTTGCTCAAGAGTGTGAGTGTGTATGAAAAATATCAACAGCAAATTCTAATGTCAGAGGGTTGCTACTATAGGCTTATGGAGCCATGCACTATTCTTGGACAACCCAAGGTGCCTGCACAGATGTGGCCCAGATGCAAGCACCAACACTTACTGGGCACCTGCAAAGCCAAAGCTGGGGAAGATGGAAGGCCAAGTGGAAGTGGTATTTTCCCAAGACAGGAATCTATTTACTTAGGCTTCCTAAATGGCAGGTGGACAAAAAATGGAAGAAAGGAAATTAAGCTTCTTTTTGCCTAACATCTCTCCTCAGGAGGAAGTACTTGGAGTTGTATTTCCTACATAAATTCCCCTGCTAAAACTCCAGGGAGCTCATCAGTGGGCAGATGTTCCCACCTAAGTATGGTTACCAGCAAACATTTATTCAAAATCATGGCTGCATCTGGCTCACATTAGAAGGGTTCTCTTTGTCATTGTCTTTTAAAAGAACAATTCCCCATGCTTATAAATCCAGACTCAGAACATCAATTCAACCAACCTCAGGAGCCCTGTGGCTACACCTTCCTGCTGGAAATCAGCATGGTCCCCAGACAATCAATTTCAGGAGTATTACCAAAGTGTTTTCATTTTCAGTGTTTATCCACTGGAATGTCTACGAGTGAAGAATAGACAGGGCAATACAATCCTAAGATTCAATTTCTTTCATCAAATACAAACTGTGTATATGAGCATCAAGGCAAGAGGATGGAGGACTTTAACTGAAATTCCAATAGATATCTAAGTGCAAATCCTGGAACCATCCCATGCTAGCATTGTGAGTTAGGATAGGTACTTAACCACTCTGAGCCTGTTTTCTGATCTCTAAAAAAAAAATAGAAGGATAATATCTCATACAGCTGTTGCAAAGATCAACTCAAATAATTCATGTACAGAATATAGCACAACAACCTACAGAATGGGAGAAAATATTTGTAAATCGTGTATCTGATAAGGGATTTTTATTCAGAATATATAAAGAACTCTTACATGCCTGTGATAAGAAGGTAAATAACCCAACTTTTAAAATGGTCAGAAGATCTAAATAGACATTTCTGCAAGGAAGATATACAAATGGCCAGCAAGCACATTAGAGACGCTTGACATCATTATTCATCAGGAAAACACAAATGAAAACCACAGAAAGATACCATTTCATACCCATGCGGATGGCTAGAATCCAAAAGTCAGATAATCATAACTGTTGGTGGGGATTTAGAGAAATCAGAACCATCTTACACTGTTAGTGAGAATGTAAAATGGTATACCTGCTTTGGAAAAGTTTGGTAGTTTCTCAGAGGGTGAAACAGTGTTACTGTATGACCCACTTGTAGGTATATTCCCAAGATAAATGCAAATATATGTCCATACAAAAACTTGTACATAAATATTCATAGCAGCAATATTCATAATACCCAAAGATGGAAACAACCCAAATGCCCATCAACTGACCAGTGGACAAACAAAATGTGGCAAATCCATACAACAGAATACTATTCAGACATCAAAAAAATGAAGAACTAATATATGCTACAATATGGCTGAACCTTAAAAACATTATGCTAAGTGAAAGAAGTCAGTCACAAAAGACCACATATTATGTGATTCTATTCATATGAAATGCTCAGAACAGGCAAATCTATAGCTACAAAATAGATCAATAATTGCTTAAGGCTGAGGCAGAAGTTGTTGGGAGCATAGGGGATTCACAGCTACAAGATACGAGGGTTTCTTTTTGAGGTGTTGAAAACGTTCTAAAATAGACTGGAGGGAACTTCAAGACGTCGGAAGATTAAGACGTGGAGATCACCTTCCTCCCCATAGAAGCATCCGAAATACATCTACACATGGAACTGCTCCTATAGAACACCCACTGAACGCTGGCAGAAGACTTCAGACCTCCCAAAAGGCAAGAAACTCCCCAGGTAGCTGGGTAGGGCAAAAGAAATAAAGAAAATGTAGAGACAAAAGAATAGGAACGGGACCTGCACCAGTGGGAGGGAGCCTGAAGGAGGAAAGGTTTCCACACACTAGAAGCCCCTTCACTGGCGGAGACTACAGGTGGCGGACGGGGGCAGCTTCGGAGCCACGGAGGAGAGCGCAGCAACAGGGGTGCGGAGGGCAAAGCGGAGAGGTTCAAGCACGGAGCATCGGTGCCGACCAGTACTCACCAGCCCGCGAGGCTTGTCTGCTCACCTGCCGGGACGGGTGGGGGCTGGGAGCTGAGGCTTGGGCTTCGGTCTGAGCGCAGGCAGAGGACTGGCAGTGTGAACACAGCCTGAAGGGGTTAGTACGCCACGTCTAGCCAGGAGGGAGTCCAGGAAAAGTCTGGAGCTGCCGCAAAGGCAAGAGACTTTTTCTTCCCTCTGTGATTCCTGGTGCACGAGCAGAGGGGATTCAGAGCGCCGCCTAAAGGAGCTCCAGCGATGGACGCGAGGCGCAGCTAGGAGCGCAGACACCAGAGATGGGCATGAGATGCTAAGGCTGCTGCTGCCGCCACCAAGAACCCTGTGTGCGAGCACAGGTCACTATCCACACCTCCCTTCAGGGAGCCTGTGCAGCCCGCCACTGCCAGTGTCCCGTGATCCAGGGACGACTTCCCCGGGAGAACGCACGGCGTGCCTCGGGCTGGTGCAACGTCACGCCGGCCTCTGTCACTGCAGGCTCACCCTGCCTCCATACCCCTCCCTCCTCCAGGCCTGAGCGAGCCAGAGCCCCCAAAGCAGCGGCTCCTATAACCCCATCCTGTCTGAGCGAAGAACAGACGCTCTCAGGAGACCTACACCCAGAGGCGGGGTCAAATCCAAAGCTGAACCCCGGGAGCTGTGCGAACAAAGAAGAGAAAGGGAAATCTCGCCCAGCAGCCTCAGGAGCAGCGGATTAAATCTCCACAATCAACTTGATGTACCCGGCATCGGTGGAACACCTGAATAGACAACGAATCATCCCAAATGGAGGAGGTGGACTTTGGGAGCAACGCTATTTATACATTTTTTCCCTTTTTCTCTTTTTGTGAGTGTGTATGCGTATGCTTCTGTGTGTGATTTTGTCTGTATATTTTGGCACTTACCGTTTGTCCTAGGGTTCTGTCTGTCCGTTTTTTGTTTTTTTTTAGTATACTTTTCAGCGCTTGATATCATTGGTGAATTGGTTTCTTCGTCTGGTTTTTCTCTTCTTTTTCGTTTTTTTAATTACTTAAAAAATTTTAATAAAAAATTTTTGTTCTTTATTTTAATAACTCTTTAATAATTTAATTTAATTTAATTCTACATTTTTATTTATTTATTTATTTATTTATTTCTCCCTTTTATTCTGAGCCGTGTGTGTGACAGACTCTTGGTGCTCCAGCCAAGCATCAGGGCTGTTCCTCTGACGTGGCAGAGGCAAGTTCAGGATATTGGTCCACCACAGACCTCCCAGCTCCACGTTATATCAAACGGTGAAAATCTCCCAGAGATCTCCATCTCAACACCAAGACCCAGCTCCACTAAATGACCAGCAAGCTACGGTGCTGGATACCTTATGGCAAACAACTACCAAGAAAGGAACACAACTCCACCCAATAGCAGAGAGGCTGCCTAAAATCATAGTAAGGTCACAGACACCCCAAAACACACCACCAGACTTGGACCTGCCTACCAAAAAGAAAAGATCCAGCCTCAGTGACCAGAACACAGGCACTAGTCCCCTCCACTAGGAAGCCTACACAACCCACTGAACCAACCTTAGCCACTGGGGACAGACACCAAAAACAAAGGGAACTACGAACTTGCAGCCTGTGAAAAGGAGACCCCAAACACAGTAATATAAGCAAAATGAAAAGACAGAAAAACACATAGCAGATGAAGGAGCAAGGTAAAAACGCACCAGACCTAACAAATGAAGAGGAAATAGGCAGTCTACCTGAAAAAGTATTCAGAATAATGATAGTAAAGATGATCCAAAATCTTGGAAATAGAATGGAGAAAATACAAGAAAAATTTCACAAGGACCTAGAAGAACTAAAGAGCAAACAAACAATCATGAACAACACAATAAATGAAATTACATATCCTCTAGAAGTGATCAATAGCAGAATAAATGAGGCAGAAGAACGGATAAGTGACCTGGAAGATAAAATAGTGGGAATAACTACTGGAGAGCAGAATAAAGAAAAAAGAATGAAAAGAATTGAGGACAGACTCAGAGACCTCTGGGACACGATTAAACGTACCAACATTCAAATTATAGGGGTTCCCAAAGAAAAAGAGAAAAAGAAAGGGACTGAGAAAATATTTGAAGAGATTATAGTTGAAAACTTCCCTAATATGGGAAAGGGAATAGTTAATCAAGTCCAGGAAGCACAGAGAGTCCCATACAGGATAAATCCAAGGAGAAACACGCCAAGACACATAGTAGTCAAACTATCAAAAAGTAAATACAAAGAAAAAATATTAAAAGCAGCAAGGGAAAAACAACAAATAACGTAGAAGGGAATCCCCATAAGGTTAACAGCTGATCTTTGAGCAGAAATTCTGCAAACCAGAAAGGAGGGGCAGGACATATTTAACGTGATGAAAGGGAAAGACCTACAACCAAGATTACTCTACCCAGCAAGGATCTCATTCAGATTTGACAGAGAAATTAAAACCTTTACAGACAAGCAAAAGCTAAGAGAATTCAGCAGAACCAAACCAGCTTTACAGCAAATGTTAAACCAACTTCTCCAGGCAGGAAACACAAGAGAAGGAAAAGACTTACAATAACAAATGCAAAACAATTAAGAAAATGGTAATAGGAGCATACATATCGATAATTACCTTAAATGTAAATGGATTAAATGCTCCCACCAAAAGACACAGACTGGCTGAATGGATACAAAAACAAGACCCGTATATATGCTGTCAACAAGAGACCCACTGCAGACCTAGGGAAACATACAGACTGAAAGTGAGAGGATGGAAAAAGATATTCCATGCAAATGAAAATCAAAAGAAAGCTGGAGTAGCAATTCTCATATCAGACAAAATAGACTTTAAAATAATGACTTACAAGGGACAAAGCAGGACACTACATAATGATCAAGGGATCGAACCAAGAAGAAGATATAACACTTGTAAATATTTATGCACCCAACATAGGAGCACCTCAATACATAAGACAAATGCTAACAGCCATAAAAGGGGAAATCGACAGTAACACAATCATAGTAGGCGACTTTAACACCCCACTTTCAACAATGGACAGATCATCCAAAATGAAAAAAAAAATAAGGAAACACAACTTTAAATGATACATTAAACAATATGGACTTAATTGATATTTATAGGACATTCCATCCAAAAACGTCCAGAGATAAACCCATGTACACATGGTCACCTTATCTTGATAAAGGAGGCTAGAGTATACAATGGAGGAAAGACAGCCTCTTCAATAAGTGGTGCTGGGAAAACTGGACAGCTACATGGAAAAGAATGAAATTAGAACACTCCCTAATGCCATACACAAAAATAAACTCAAAATGGATTAAAGACCTTAATGTAAGGCCAGACACACTAAAACTCTTAGAGGAAATAAAAGAAGAACACTCTTTTGAGATAAATCACAGTAAGATCTTGTTTGACCCACCTCCTAAAGAAATGGAAACAAAACTAAAAATAAACAAATGGGACCGAGTGAAACTTAAAAGCTTTTGCACAGCAAAGGAAACCATAAACAAGATGAAAAGACAACCCTCAGAATGGGAGAAAATATTTGCAAACGAAGCAACTGACAAAGGATTAGTCTCCAAAATTTACAAGCAGCTCATGCAGCTCAATATCAAAAACACAAACCACCCAATCCAAAAATGGGCAGAAGACCTAAATAGACATTTTTCCAAAGAAGATACACAGATTGCCAACAAACACATGAAAGAATGCTCAACGTCGTTAATCATTAGAGAAATGCAAATCAAAACTACAATGCGGTATCATCTCACACCGGTCAGAATGGCCATCATCAAAAAATCTACAAACAATAAATGGACAACCTGGAAGAAATGGACAAATTCTTAGAGAAGGTGTGGAGAAAAGGGAACCCTCATACACTGTTGATGGGAATGTAAATTGATACAGTCACTAAGGAGAACAGTATGGAGGTTCCCTAAAAAACTAAAAATAGAACTATCATACGACCCAGCAATCCCACTATGGGGCATATATCCTGAGAAAACCATAATTCAAAAAGAGTCATGTACCACAATGTTCATTGCAGCTCTATTTACAATAGCCTGGACTTGGAAGGAACCTAAGTGTCCATCAACAGATGAATGGATAAAGAAGATGTGACACATGTATACAATGGAATATTACTCAGCCATAAAAAGGAACGAAACTGAGTTATTTGTAGTGAGGTGGATGGACACAGAGTCTGTCATACAGAGTGAAGTAAGTCAGAAAGAGAAAAACAAATACCGTATCCTAACACATATATATGGAATCTTTAAAAAAATATGGTCATGAGGAACCTAGGGGCAAGACGGGAAAAAAGACGCAGACCTGGGCTTCCCTGGTGGTGTACTGGTTGAGAATCCGCCTGCCGATGCAGGGGACACGGGTTCGTGCCCCGGTCTGGGAGGATCCCACATGCCACGGAGAGGCTGGGCCCGTGAGCCATGGCCAGTGAGCCTGCGCTTCCGGAACCTGTGCTCCACAACTGGAGAGGTCACAACAGTGAGTGGCCCGCGTACCGAAAAAAAAAAAAAATGTCGCAGACCTACTAGAGAATGGACTTGAGGACACGGGGAGGGGGAAGGGTAAGCTGGGACAAAGTGAGAGAGTGGCATGGACATATATACACTACCAAATGTAAAACAGATAGCTAGTGGGAAGCAGCCACATAGCACAGGGAAACCAGCTCAGTGCTTTTTGACCACCTAGAGGGGTGGGATAGGGAGGGTGGGAGGGAGGGAGATGCAAGAGGGTGGGGATATGGGTATATACATATATGTATAGCTGATTCACTTTGTTATAGAGCAGAAACTATTACACCATTGTAAAGCAATCATACTCCAGTAAAGATGTTAAAAAAAAGTGTGTTTGTTCAAAATAAATAAATAAATAACTTTCCTAACTGCTTAGGAAAGTTATTTCTCCTTCCTATGAAATGAAAAATGATGTATAAGGGCACTTAGTATTGACTATAAATTCCAGTTCTGTCAGTGATGGTATCTGGCGCATGAGGGGCACCCAAGTTAGGGAGCTTTTGGTTAATTTCCCTGGGCCATATAGAGCAAAGTGTTCTCTCAAATACTCTCTGGAAATTCGGAGCCTCAAATATGTTTGCCACCTTCCCCCAAGTCATCATATTTATTAACATCCTTGTCTTATTTTTCTAGAAGCAGGAGCTTCTAGCAGATCTTTTCCCTTTGTGAAAGGATGTATTTCTGTGTGAGGTGGATCAAGGCCGCCTTAGTCTGTCCTCTAATGTTCACCTCAGTGGCACTTTACCTGGTTGATAATATCTTTGAGGCCAACTTCCTGTAATGTTTTTCTTTTTCTTTTCTTTTTTTTACCTTAGGAGCACTGCATAATAAAAACTCCATTAAAGATGCAAAACCAAAGTGAGCCATGAAGCAAGACACGATGGGGCCTATCAGCATTCCTAAGCGTGTTCAAGGCGAAAGCATTTCAGAGGGAGTTAAACAACAGTCATTATAGCTATCTTTGTTGACCTCTGAATCTATATGCCAGTCACTGTGTTTGACATATATTAATTCTCATAAAACTTCTGTCATGTTGACATTATTATCTCCCTTTTACAAATGGGGAAAGAGGTTCACATAAATTAAATGACTTTCTCAGGGCAACAGCTAGTAAGTTTCAGGGCTGGATTTGTATCCAAAATAAAGTGGGCTTTGTTTGGTTTTTTGACTCTATTTTCTTTTTAGTAGTACTGCATACATTTATTATTTATATGTATTAAAAAGGATAAAATAAGTTTGGACTCCTCTCTCACACAACATGAAGTTCTGTATGATCTAAAGATAAAAATGTTGAAGTAAAATATATATATTATGGAAAACGTACGCATAATCTAGGAGTCAAGAAAAATTTCTGTGCAAGCTGGAAAACCTAGACATTCTAGAGAAATGAGTGACATATTTGAGTGCTTAAAACTTAAAATGTAATCATATGGCAAACGTAAAGGCAAATAAAACCAGAAGACAAATAATACAGGAACATATATTTGTAAGACACATGACAGATAAAGGGTTCAATATCCAACATATAAAAAATTTCCCACACATTAATAAGAAAAGACAAACACCCTAATTGAAAGTGGTTAAAAAGGGTAAAAAGGGCTGTTCAAGGAGGCAGAAAACCCCCTTGCCAATAAACAAGTGAAATTACTCAACTTTACTAGCAATCAGGCGTATTGAAATTAAATTAACAAGGAAATATCACTTTAAGACCATTAAACATGTTATCACACATTGCTGGAGTTTTGTGGAGGTTAATATGTTATCTCATACATTTGCCGAGGGAAATGTGCAGTATATTAAAGCCATTTGGAAGTCAATCTGGCAACCCCTATTAAAATTAAGAATTTACATAAACTTTAACTTAGCAATTCCATTTCCAGGGCCCCCTTCCATAGAAGATAAAAGCACGGGTATATAACAGTGAATATGAACAAGATAAATTTTACGTATATATTGAGATTAATTGCAACGTTTTTTCTAGTAGCCAAAAAACTGGAATCAACTTGAATGTCCTCAATAGAGGAATGGTTTAATAAGATGTCTTTCACTCAAACCATTGCATTTTACATAACTAGTTTAAAAAGTGTGTTAAGTCTATACCAGACGATGTGGAAAACATTTCTCTGAAATGTTTCTAAGTGAGAAAAACTACGTGCAGTAAAGAGTAAAATAGTGCCCCTATATGTTTTTATGCATACATATGTATGTTACCTTATTTATGAACATAGACAAAGATATGCAAAGATTCACACCAGGCTTTTAACACTGCTTATCCAGTGGAGGAGTGGCTAATGAAGTGTAAAAATCCTATTGATGTACAGGCTTTCTCAATATTTATGTATATGTATGAATATATATATATATAATTCTCAACATTTATATATAATTGCTTTATGTAAATGCACATGTAAATTACATATGTGTAAAGCCATGTACAAAGAGATAGTTGCTGAAAGTGTGCATATCATAGAGAGTGTTTTGAGTTTTTAGTGTTTAGGGTTCTTTTCTTTTAACTTTCTTTCTTGTACTTTGAGTTTTTCAAAATAAAAATTTTACATGATTTTAAGTTTAACATTTTCTAAAGCAAACATTATAGAGCAGGTTAAGGAAATGACCCAGTATCTACAGAATGATTTGTTTGTTCAGTCCTCCAGCAGTTCATCAAACTACATTGAGCAGCAACCGTGACATTGTGTCAGGTGTGTTAAAGTGGTTGGGATTACAGAGATGAATGAAATATGCTCCTTCTTGTTGTATATTACAACAAGACAAACATATAAATGAACCATTCTAATACAATATGGCTATTGCTTTAATATAAGAATTTGTAGGACCATAGGGGCAATGAACTCTGCAGGCATTGGTGGTAGAGAGGCTTCAGAGGGAAAGAACCATTTGAGCTTAGCCTTAAAGACTGAGGATGCTTTCATCACTCACCAGCCTTAGGTGGGGAAGGGAAAGCAATCCCTTCAAAGAGGAAGGAATCAACATCTAGTCCTATTTCATTCATCAAGAATGTGGAGGAGGAAGTAAACAGTTTATTATTTATAGTCTCAAATGATGGTAATGTGTGGAAGATGGGCAAATGGAACAAGAGACTTTGGAAGAGTCCTGATCAGGAACTAATAAAATGAGAGCCTGCTTTGAAACATGCAAGCAGGTTTTTCTGAGGGAAGAAGAACTCTAAGCTGCATTTAATGAAAGGAAGCAACTGTCAAAGCAATCTGACTAAGTTCAGTACATTAGGTTTGCAGTTGGGGAAGAAATATGGGTTGCTGTTCATTTAGGACCTGTGGAAGAGGTTGGAGAAAACGGGATAGGTACTCAAGCAATGATTCATTAGGTAGAAAGAAGAGAATGTTAGAAATCAGACACTACTGCCACTTACTGAATAAATTCATCATAAGCCATATACAGACACATTATAAAGTATCTCAAGGTACCAGAATGCTTGACCATTGAGGTAAGGTGCCCCAAAATACTGTGTCTTCAAGGAAAACACAAGGGTTCAGTACTCATGGGTTAGCAGCAGTTAACATAAGACACACTAGCTTTTGGGGAGTGGGGGAGAAAGAAGCAAGGATTATGCATGTATGTATTTATATCATAGATGATAACAACAGAAGCCATTTAATCAAATGCTTATTATTGGCCTAATATAATGTCAGGTGTTTTACATAAATTACCTCATTTAATCCCAGCATGGCTCTAAGATCTAGATACATGTTCCTATCATTCCCTTTTTACAGATGAGGAAACTAAGTCTTACAGGAGTTAAAAAACGTACTCAAGGTCAAATAGCTTTTAGGTGGTGAAGCTGTACATTGAGATCGGACTTTAAATCCTATGCTCCCAACTGCTCAACTAGACACTAAGTTATATTTCCCCTGCTAAACCCTAGTCCCAGCCATCATCATATCACACCTGTATTGTCCCAACAGCCTGTCACCCCTCTGGTCCTACACAGTTCACAACATCCAGTGAACTTTCTAAAACATACATCAGAAGACATCACTTTCCTTTATCAAACCATCCAGTGGCCCTCCACTGCACGTAAGATAAAATCCAAGTTCTTACCCTGCAGGTCCCTATGTGACCACTTCTCTGCCAGCCTCTCCAGTCTCGGTCATCAATCTCCGCTCTGCCCCTCTCTGACTGCACTCCAGTCACTCACCCTTCTGCTCTTCCTCAACACACTGTTCTCGTTCTGGCCTCACGGCATTGCTACTTGCTAGTCTACCTAAAATGCTCTTCTTCAAAGTCTTCACACAGCTGTCTCGACCTCATTATTCAGATCTTGATTCAAATATCAGCTTCTTAGAGAAGGTTCCCCACACCAACAACAAGAACGACCCCTTTGCCCATGAAAACAGAAGATACTTGATTCAAATATCAGCTTCTTAGAGAAGGTTCCCCACACCAACAACAAGAACGACCCCTTTGCCCATGAAAACAGAAGTTACTTGAGGACAGGAACTATTGATTTCATGTTCTTCACTCTAATTCCAGAACCGAGAGTAATATCTGACACCTACTGGGCACTCAGGACATATTTCTTTCCTGAAATACTGGTATATTTTTTAAAGTGTCATACTCATATGCCTATGAGTATATCTACATATATATATATATTTATGGATATGTGAGCTTGTTGTCACCTCACAGAAGTGGAATGTACATCCCTCACCCAAAATTTGGTTTGAATGTCAAGACTAATGATGCCACACATATACCAAGAAGGTATGAAAAGGATTATTACTCACATAATGAGTTATGCATCAAAAATGCAGTTAGACCAAAAAAAGAAAAAAGAAAAAACTGGTAACTGTGAAGTGATGGGTAATTAGATGGTTGTGATTCTTTCATTCTATAGATATAGGTATAGATATAGAAATAATCGAAACATCAAGTTCTTCACCTTAAGAATATACAAGTTTTATTTATCCATTATACCTCAATATAACTGAAAAAAATGGTTTCAGTGTCAATGACAACTTACCCATGGTGTTTGTCTGATAACTAAAACATTGCATGGTTTATTTAATTTAATTTGGACTTGTTTATGTAAGCCATTATGGCACCTGCAGCATGAGACCAATAAGAAAGATGAACGTTCCATTGAATATCTAGTACTATCAAGAGCTAGTACTATATATTCTGAGAAGTGAAATGAGTGCCTTAGTCTCTCTATCAATGTGCAGAACTTCAAAGAAGGTAAAGAGTGCTATGGTGAGACACTGTATTGTGGCTTTAATATGTGCAGGAGATGTGTGACCTTGATTTATATTTTGGGTATCCGTGAGGCAAGAGATTCTATGAGTTCTTTACCCCAAATGAGGCAACCTTGGAGAAGGAATTGTTTTCATTGGCCAGAACAGATGGTCAGACCGCTGGCAGTGGCCCAAAATCTATAAAAATGTGAAGATGAGGCCAATTGTTGGCTAAGACATGGCCAAGTGCTAAGATAACTGGCTAAAGTTTGGCCAACTGAGCTGATCCTGTGTCCTGTCCTTTATCAGGAACATTCTGATTAAGAGATGAAAAGCAGCAAGAGTCAAGCAAGCTCCATTAAGTGTGACAGTGGCAATGCCATTGGTTAAGTGAATGAACCCCCTTTGGTATTCACTGTGTTGAGCCTAAGGGGCTCCCCAGGTATGCAAGTGTTCTAAGAGATGACCTCCTCTAGCACTGAGGCATCCGGCAATGGACCCAGCACAGGGGACGTTACCCTCTCCTGAAAGTAGGGTATGCAGAGAGCCCAGGTTCAGCTCCATCCTGTAGCAAGGAGGCCTCACTAGCTGTGCTGGGCTTGCAGGGTGCTGTTTCCATGATCAAAGGCCTAACGGGCAGCTGTATACTGAGGGTCACAGGTTCAGGACCTGAGATAGTCTATATTTCCAGGAAAGTCCAGTATGCACCCACCAATTGCTACACTAATGGCATACAGCATTGGGCCAAGGAAGGTAGTTCCTTGTATCAGAAGCCCATGCAACTAACGGCCATCACTGATGGTAGAGGGACTCCAAGATATATGAGAGAAGGTTGCTAAAGCTCCCACAGTGAAGGAATCCCGGGGGGCCGTAACAGGAATGCCTGTTCTATGGACATTCAGGCAGATTCTAGTATCTTTTTACAGGGGGTCTCATTCAAGTTGGGCCTATTTGCAAGTTACAGAACAAAAAAAAAGCTTTGTAAATGAGGAGTGTTGCCTCCAGAATCTAAACATGTCGAAAACATGTTGGGCTTGTTTTAACAATGTGGGTCCTAAGAAGACTAAAAGCTGTTTCTTGACACTGTCAGGACTGGAGCAGCCCTCAACTTACTAAATAATTTTCAGGAGCTTAACTGAAGTGGTGGGGCCCTGTACTATGGGTCTCATGTGAATCTCCTCAAAGGAGGATGTCATTAGTGTGATGTCATAACTGTGTACCCGAAAAAAGTTAGAGCTGGTTAAAATATTGCCTGTGAAGACTATGTGAGATGGCAGGCGTGGAGACTGAGCCCATTGAGTACCCAGGTGAAGGTGTATTGTGTCCCTTTAAAGGTGAAAGTTAACTGCAGCTGAGAGGTTGTTGAACTAGGCACTGAATAGAACATGCTAGCCAAATACTTTGCTCTAACTGCAAAGTATTTACCAGTTACTTATTTATTATTGGGTGGAATCAGTCATTTCAATAGGTGGGGCCATGACGCCAAGGGTACGAATTCACACTGAGGCACCGGTCCTGTTTTGCCGGGTTTAAGAACAAGTAAAACTTGGCTGTTAAATGCAGCAGAAGTGGGGATAACCACACCTTCTCTAAATAGGTCTTATATAATGGGTTTCAATCTGTGAAAACCGTGCTTTCATTTAGATTGAACCTTTTCTTAAACACTGAGGTGAAAGGTATTATTTTAACTAGGGGGAAAGGTCCATAGGGTCCCATAGTTTTCAAGCTGATTATAAGGGCCAGAGACTTAACTTGATTACTTATTGGGTCAGGTTCTCCACGTGCACTAGAGGATATTTTAGGGTAATGGATGTCTTGGCTATGGAAAAGTTAGGCACGGAAATAATTTGGATGGTTCAGGTTAGGCATATCTGTTTCTATTTTATGTTCACCTACTCCCTGGCTGGGAGTGGATGAACATAAAGTGTGGCCAGATGTGGGCCAGAAGGGGAAGGGGAATTAATGAGGCTTCAAAACTGTCCATTGTCAAACATCAAAAGTGGAATCAGATGATGACACACACTGCCACCACCCATACAGCACCCCTCTCCCCATCTGGGACCTCCCAAACACACACGGAAACACCAAGTCCATTTCCTCCTCACCAGCAGGATAAAGTGTTCAGGAAGAAATCTGTCTTCAGAGCTCAGTCCTCACCCAGTCCTTATTCCCGGTGTCTGGCTAACTATGGACTGGCTGGTCTGGGCCCCAAACTGGCAGGATACTACCTCCCTCCCTTCTCACACGCCTGCCCCTTCCTGCCTTCCTTCAGTCCCCATCACCGAAGAACAGACAGAGATACACACACATCTTTCTACAACAGCTTGTACATCAATAGCTGAGGGCTTTTTTATTTGCTCTCTACACAGGTGACCATGTCTCCAGTGCTTTCTCTGGAGAGACAACAGAGACAGCAAGGTCTCAGTCACCTGATAGACCCAGGGCAGCACTTTATGAACTGCTGGAAGAGCCCTCTGGGACGTTTTCATCCTCCTCTGGCTCTTTAGTCATTGTTGTACTCCGCCAGTAATAGAATGCTAGCATCTTTGACTTCTTCTGTGTAGAACCTCTTCCCGAATTCTGACGACGGACTGATTTTCTTAACTCGACCACCTCCTGAATCTGGTCGGAAAACAAAGTGATACAGAAAGATATTGATTTGGGGAAAGAGGATGGGAAGGAGAACTTTGAGAGAATGGGTGTGGATTGAGAAGGGGTTTGTGCCAGGGAAGGGCTGGGTAAGTCTTGGGTGGGGGATGAAGTGGAGGCACGTGAGTCGGGTAATCTGACCTCTTCCATCTTATAGCCCTGGAGTGGAGAATTCACCCTCTCCCTTCTGCGTTGGCCCCCCGGTGTTTGTTGCTCTGACCTCTCGGTGTTTGTCCGTGCATCACGGTTAGGCTCCTGGGGGACTGTAGTTTCCTCTGCCATGTCAGTAGCAACAGTGTGCTCTACTCCAAGGCTCCTGGCCTCTCGATATATACCCTGCCAGGACAATGAAGAGCCACACCCATCAGCTTTGATTGGTCAGCCAATGGTAGCGCTGGGGTGGCTGTGACATCACAAAGCACTACCCTTGAAGATACGTGGGCGGAGGGGAGTGGTGCAGAAGAGTCTACGTGCTCTGGGTAGAGAAAGGGAGTGCTTCCTCAACACCCAGTAAAGAGCCTTCCCAAATTGACCTTCCACTCTTCCTCATCTTCTCTGGTTCAGTCCTTGTGGTGCACATTTTAGGGAGAAGGTGTTCCCTCCAAACCATTCCACATGGCCACCCCCATTCAGTGTTTAATTCTGTTGTCTCCCAGATCTCATCACCTGGTATTGTGTGGTTTTTAAAAACTTTTTATTTTAGAACAGTTTTAGGTTTACAGAGTAATTGTGAAGATCATATTCATACACTCCACAACAAATTTCCCTTCTTAACATTGTACGTTAGTATGGTACAATTGTTCAACTTAGTGAACCAACACTGAAACAGTATTATTAACTAAAGTCTGTACTTCATCAGAATTCCTTTTTTTTTTAAATGTTGATCCTTCTTTTAATTAATTTACTTTTATTTTTGGCTGTGTTGGGTCTTCGTTTCTGTGTGTGGCCTTTCCCTAGATGTGGCAAGCAGGGGCCACTCTTCATCGTGATGGGCGGGCCTCTCACTGTCGCGGCCTCTCTTGTTGCGGAGCACAGGCTCCAGATGCGCAGGCTCAGCGGCTGTGGCTCACGGGCCTAGTTGCTCTGCGGCATGTGGGATCTTCCCAGATCAGGGCTCGAACCCGTGTCCCCTGCATCATCAGGCAGATTCTCAACCACTGTGCCACCGTGGAAGCCCCAGATTGCCTTATTTTTTACCTAATATTCTTCTTCGGTCCCAGGATCCCAAACAAGATTCTACATTCAATTTAGTCATTCCTTGTTATAACTTCTTAGGCTCCTCTTGGCTCTGACAGTTTTTTAGACTTCTTGTTTTTGAAGACTTTGACAGTTTGGGGTCTTGTGTTTTGTCTTTTTCATTAGGTCTTCAGATGTTATTTCTCTTATAGGTAAAAGTTTTTATAAATTTCCTCTTCCAGAGAACCTCAAATCAACTCAGTACCATCAGTGTTATGGACTTCCCCGTGGCAATGGTTGAACTAATCTCTTGGCTTTGTCACAGAGGTGACACAAATGTTTTTCTCTTGAGGTCTGAGGATCAGGATCATTTTTATTTATGACAGAGGCACAGGGGCAGCAGCAGAAGCATTTTGTAAGGTACTAGTGAGTCATTTACTTTTAGAAGTATGACCTCAGCATCCCACATAGTTAACGGCTCTTCCTCCACACGAGTGACCATCCAATGGACCTGTATATTGAACAGACTGTCAGTCTTTCTCCTGAGCTCTATATAGAAAGGGGGCCAACATGAGGTTGAGACACAACCAGTGTCCACAAGGTAAGAGTCATTTCTTTGAGGTTAGTATCAGTCGCACCTTAGTTTGGAATTGAAACACGTGATTCAACCTGAGAATCACAAATAGGTCCAGGTTGAGACACAGGATTCAGAACTGCTTTAAGGAAGGTCCCAATCCAATAATCCTTTCACTATATGCCAAGTGGCTAAACTGACTTATGTTGGTCAAAGCTTTAGCAGACACTCAGTAGGACTAACAAATGCAGCACAAAGAAGCATGTTCAAAGCACAAGCTAGCCAGCAGGCCGTAGCCCAAGTGCCTGTTCACCAGCATAGAGCAGAGCCAGTTAGAAAGCCAAAGCAAGAGAAGAAAGACCCCCGGTGGTAAGGGATAGCACCTTGATGTCCTGCTCACAGGACCAGTTGTTGTAATCACACCACAGAGACAGGATGGACCCTTCAACCCAAATTCGGTTTGGATGTCGAGACTGATAACACATACACCTAGAGAGTATGAAAAACCTTACTACATAAGGAGGCTTTCTGGGGAGAGCAGGGCAGGCTCTCAAGCAGGTTCAAGAATGGCTTGAGAGAGCAGAAGAAGGAGACTGGCTTGGCTTTTATGGTGGTGAGGGGATGACGCTGGAGTGTTCCCACACACAGGTCAGGTTTTGCACAGCCTGAACTTCCTCCTGGCCCACAGAAGAGAGAGTACCTGAGCTTTCTTATCCGATCTAGGGAAGCAGGGGAAGAGGCAGTGGTAGGGCTCTTTTATAGAATAATGTTGTGTAAATGCAAGGTGTTTAGCACAGTTTAGAATTCTCATAACCATTATAACCACACTCATATTGTTTTCAGTTAAACTACGTTTCACTAGATTAGTATTTCCCAAATTATGGTCCTTTAAATATTATTTAAGGTGGCTTAGAATTATCTTGGTTCATCACAGAGAAACTGTGTAGAAAGAGAAAAGACTGCTAGCCTCAGGAGGTCTGACACACTGGTCACAAAAGAGCAGACTTCATTGTACTATCTGCTGAATTATGAGGGGTTTCTAACATGTTTCCCATCCTGGGTGACTACTGTAGCACCCAAAGACTGTAATAATAATTACCGAAACTAACATTTATTGACTACTAACACTATGTAGGAATTATGCTAAATACCCATATACATATTTAATCCTCGTCACAACCCTATTGAGATAAGTGGCAAAAGAGTGGTTTCTGTCATTTCTGCCAGGACATCTCCATTCCAATTGCAGAAGCAGAAAAGAGCATATAGGAGGGCACATGGGAATATTTATGGGGCAGGCTCAAAAGGGGTATGCATTACTCCTGCTCACATTTCCTTGGTAAAAACTCACATAGCCACATCTAACTACAAGAGAAAATGAGAAATGTAGTCTACCTGTTAGAAGAGGAGAACTTAAATGTTGGAGATAAGCTAGCAATCTCTGTCTCCACCATCTTGTTCATCACGCTCCCCAGTATTTACAGTAGAGCCTGGCACATAGTAGGTGGCCATGAATATTTCTGTTGAATGAATGGGTTTCAACTTTTTTGGTCAGTTATGGGGATCAAAAGCATATAGAACTTGGTTAAGCAATGGTTTCCTAGATATGACACAAAAAGCACAAGCAACAAAGAAAGAGTAAATTGGACTATATCAAAATTTTAAAATGTTTTCTTCTGCAAAAAAATACCATGAAGAAAGCAAAAGGCACACTAAAGAGAGATCCTGGCAAATCATATATTTAATAAAAGTGTAGTATCCAGAATACAGAAAGAACTCTTACAACTCAACAACAAAAATACAAACAACCCAACTGAAAATCAGGTAAAGGACTTAAATAGACATTGTGCTAATGAAGATATACAAATAGCCAACAAACATATGAAAATATGCTCAATACCATTAGTCGTTAGGGAAATGCAAATCAAAACCACGATGAGATGCCACTTCATACCCACTAGGAAGGCTATAACTTTTTTAAAAAGAAAATAACAAGTATTGACAAGGATGTAGAGAAATTGAAACACTCATACACGTCTGGTGGGAACATAAAATGATACAGCCTCTGTGGAAAACATTTTGGCAGTTACTCAACAAGTTAAACATAGACTTGCCATATTACCCAGTAACTCTACTCCTAGGTATATAATGAAAAGAGTTGAAAAGGAGGGAACAACAGCAACAACAACAACAACAAAAAAAAAACAGGTGAATTGAGCAACACAAAAGCAAAGGGCAGATAACGTTTCAAGAAGTAAAAAATGGACAACTTTATTAAATACTTTTACAGGTAATATAGGGACAGACAAATGACGATTGAACTTGTTAGTAGAGAGGTCATTGGTAAATTTGATAAGAAGGAAATTGAAAGAGTGGAAAATATTTTAATATAAACCTGGATGTGTATTAAGGAGAAAATGTGAGATTAGAAAGTGAGGGGCGGATAGACAATTTCTTTTGCGAGTTTTGGTGCTAAGGGGAGGAGAAATATGGGACTATAGCTGGAGGGGGATTTGGTATTAAGAGAGTGTATTTTTAAGAGGGTAGATTCTAGAATGCATCTAGCCAATATAAATGACTGAATGAAACTGACGACATAAAAATCCAAAGGGATAATTGCAGAAGAAAAAATATTGAGAAAGCAAGAGGGGTATTCAGAGCACTAGTAGATGGGATCGGTAGCAAATGTGGAAATCTTGGCTTTCCATGAGAATGAGTAATATTTATAGATTCTACAGTGGAGAAGGAAATGATTATGGTATGATTACAAATGCTGGTAAGATGGTAGATTTGGTGGGGAAGATATAAAAGAATTTTCTCTTGACTCTTCAGTTTTCTCACTGAAGGATGAGCTAAGGGCATAAAATAACAAGAGTGAGGGTAGGGTTTTGAGAAATTGAGGGGATGATAAAGTATTGGATATTCATTTTGTATAATGGAAATGGGTGTATAATATGGAAGGATTGATCATTTAAGATATGTGGTCAAGAATTTAAGGTGAGATCAGTTAGCTTTGCCTTGTAAATTTCTACAGCAACATCCATCACTCTTATATAGGAACAAAGCAGGTAGATAGCTAAATTTAACAAGGGTTGTGGTTTTGCCAGGGAAATACTAGGGTGGGAAAGTGAGTAGGGAGATGAAGGTTGATGAAAGTAAGTGATACTAATGATAAATTGGTAAGCAATGAGGAAATGCGAAAAGAGAAATGTGGCTGATGCTGAAAAGTAGTAGAATTCACAGATTGGAGTTCAAAATTGAAGAATTTTTAGAGTTGGGTGTGTGTAGTTGTGTATACCTGCATGTGATGGAGGTACTTTGCTAGGAAGGATAATCAGTTGTAGCCCAAGAGAGGTATGTTATAAAATCAGGATTTCAGAGTTGCTGTAATTTTTTTTTAATTTTTTAATTAGTTTCTGCTTTATAACAAAGTGAATCAGTCATACATATACATCTGTTCCCACATCCCTTCCCTCATGCATCTCCCTCCCTCCCACCCTCCCCATCCCACCCCTCCAGGCGGTCACAAAGCACCGAGCTGATCTCCCTGTGCTCTGTGGCTGCTTCCCACTATCTATCTACCTTACGTTTGGTAGTGTATATATGTCCATGCCTCTCTTTCGCTTTGTCACAGCTTACCCTTCCCCCTCCCCATATCCTCAAGTCCATTCTCAAGTAGGTCTGTGTCTTTATTCCCGTTTTGCCCCTAGGTCCTTCATGACATTTTTTTTTTAAATTCCGTATATATGTGTTAGCATACGGTATTTGTCTTTCTCTTTCTGACTTACTTCACTCTGTATGACAGACTCTAGGTCTATCCACCTCATTACAAATAGCTCAGTTTCGTTTCTTTTTATGGCTGAGTAATATTCCATTGTATATATGTGCCACATCTTCTTTATCCATTCATCCGATGATGGACACTTAGGTTGTTTTCAGCTCCAGGCTATTGTGAATAGAGCTGCAATGAACATTTTGGTACATGTCTCTTTTGGAATTATGGTTTTCTCAGGGTATATGCCTAGTAGTGGGATTGCTGGGTCATATGGTAGTTCTATTTTTAGTTTTTTAAGGAACCTCCATACTGTTCTCCATAGTGGCTGTACCAATTCACATTCCCACCAGCAGTGCAAGAGTGTTCCCTTTTTTCCTCACCCTCTCCAGCATTTATTGTTTCTAGATTTCTTGATGATGGCCATTCTGACTGGTGTGAGATGATATCTCATTGTAGTTTTGATTTGCATTTCTCTAATGATTAATGATGTTGAGCATTCTTTCATTTGTTTGTTGGCAGTCTGTATATCTTCTTTGGAGAAATGCCTATTTAAGTCTTCTGCCCATTTTTGGATTGGGTTGTTTGTTTTTTTGCTATTGAGCTGCATGAGCTGTTTATAAATTTTGGAGATTAATCCTTTGTCAGTTGCTTCATTTGCAAATATTTTCTCCCATTCTGAGGGTTGTCTTTTGGTCTTGTTTATGGTTTCCTTTGCTGTGCAAAAGCTTTGAAGTTTCATTAGGTCCCATTTGTTTATCTTTGTTTTTATTTCCATTTCTCTAGGAGGTTGGTCCAAAAGGATCTTGCTGTGATTTATGTCATAGAGTGTTCTACCTATGTTTTCCTCTAAGAGTTTGATAGTTTCTGGCCTTACATTTAAGTCTTTAATCCATTTTGAGCTTATTTTTGTGTATGGTGCTAGGGAATGATCTAATCTCAAACTTTTACATGTCCCTGCCCAGTTTTCCCAGCACCACTTATTGAAGAGGCTGTCCTTTCTCCACTGTACATTCCTGCCTCCTTTATCAAAGATAAGTTGGCCATATGTGCGTGCGTTTATCTCTGGGCTTTCTATCCTGATCCACTGATCTATCTTTCTGTTTTTATGCCAGTACCACACTGTCTTGATTACTGTAGCTTTGTAGTATAGTCTGAAGTCAGGGAGCCTGATTCCTCCAGCTCCGTTTTTCGTTCTCAAGATTGCTTTGGCTATTCGGGGTCTTTTGTTTTTCCAAACAAATTTTGAAATTTTTTGTTCTAGTTCTGTGAAAAATGCCAGTGGTAGTTTGATAGGGATTGCATTGAATCTGTAGATTGCTTTGGGTAGTAGAGTCATTTTCACAATATTGATTCTTCCAATCCAGGAGCATGGTATATCTCTCCATCTATTTGTATCATCTTTAATTTCTTTCATCAGTGTCTTATAATTTTCTGCATACAGGTCTTTTGTCTCCTTAGGTAGGTTTATTCCTAGATATTTTATTCTTTTTGTTGCAATGGTAAATGGGAGTGTTTTCTTGATTTCATTTTCAGATTTTTCATCATTAGTGTACAGGAATGCCAGAGATTTCTGTACATTAATTTTGTATCCTGCTACTTTACCAAATTCATTGATTAGTTCTAGTAGTTTTTCGGTAGCATCTTTAGGATTCTCTATGTATAGTATCATGTCATCTGCAAACAGTGACAGCTTTACTTCTTCTTTTCCAATTTGGATTCCTTCTATTTCCTTTTCTTCTCTGATTGCTGTGGCTAAAACTTCCAAAACTAGGTTGAATAAGAGTGTTGAGAGTGGGCAGCCTTGTCTTGTTCCTGATCTTAGTGGAAATGGTTTCAGTTTTTCACCATTGAGGACAATGTTGGCTGTGGGTTTGTCATATATGGCCTTTATTATGTTGAGGAAAGTTCCCTCTATGCCTACTTTCTGCAGGGTTTTTATCATAAATGGGTGTTGAATTTTGTCGAAAGCTTTCTCTGCATCTATTGAGATGATCATATGGTTTTTCTCCTTCAACTTGTTAATATGGTGTATCACACTGATTGATTTGCGTATATTGAAGAATCCTTGCATTCCTGGAATAAACCCCACTTGATCATGGTGTATGATCCTTTTAATGTGCTGTTGGATTCTGTTTGCTAGTATTTTGTTGAGGATTTTTGCATCTATGTTCATCAGTGATATTGGCCTGTAGTTTTCTTTCTTTGTGACATCCTTGCCTGGTTTTGCTATCAAGGTGATGGTGGCCTCGTAGAATGAGTTTGGGAGTGTTCCTTCCTCTGATATTGTTTGGAAGAGTTTGAGAAGGATGGGTGTTAGCTCTTCTCTAAATGTTTGATAGAATTCGCCTGTGAAGCCATCTGGTCCTGGGCTTTTGTTTGATGGAAGATTTTTAATCACAGTTTCTATTTCAGTGCTTGTGATTGGTCTATTCATATTTTCTATTTCTTCCTGAGTCAGTCTTGGCAGGTTGTGCATTTCTAAGAATTTGTCCATCTCTTCCAGGTTGTCCATTTTATTGGCAAAGAGTTGCTTGTAGTAATCTCTCATGATCTTTTGTATTTCTGCAGTGTCAGTTGTTACTTCTCCTTTTTCATTTCTAATTCTATTGATTTGAGTCTTCTCCCTTCTTTTCTTGATGAGTCTGGCTAATGGTTTATCAATTTTGTTTATCTTCTCAAAGAACCAGCTTTTAGTTTTATTGATCTTTGCTATCGTTTCCTTCATTTCTTTTTCATTTATTTCCGATCTGATTTTTATGATTTCTTTCCTTCTGCTAACTTTGGGGTGTTTTTGTTCTTCTTTCTCTAATTGCTTTAGGTGCAAGGTTAGGTTGTTTATTCGAGATGTTTCCTGTTTCTTAAGGTGGGATTGTATTGCTATAAACTTCCCTCTTAGAACTGCTTTTGCTGCATCCCATAGGTTTTGGGTCGTCGTGTCTCCATTGTCATTTGTTTCTAGGTATTTTTTAATTTCCTCTTTGATTTCTTCAGTGATCACTTCGTTATTAAGTAGTGTATTGTTTAGCCTCCATGTGTTTGTATTTTTTACAGCTCTTTTCCTGTAATTGATATCTAGTCTCATAGCATTGTGGTGAGAAAAGACACTTGATACAATTTCAATTTTCTTAAATTTACTAAGGCTGGATTTCTGACCCAAGATATGATCTATCCTGGAGAATGTTCCATGAGCACTTGAGAAAAATGTGTATTCTGTTGTTTTTGGATGGAATGTCCTATAAATATCAATTAAGTCCATCTTGTTTAATGTATCATTTAAAGCTTGTGTTTCCTTATTTATTTTCATTTTGGAAGATCTGTCCATTGGTGAAAGTGGGGTGTTAAAGTCCCCTACTATGATTGTGTTACTGTCGATTTCTCCTTTTATGGCTGTTAGTATTTGCCTTATGTATTGAGGTGCTCCTATGTTGGGTGCATAAATATTTACAATTGTTATATCTTCTTCTTGGATCGATCCCTTGATCATTATGTAGTGTCCTTCTTTGTCTCTTCTAGTAGTCTTTATTTTAAAGTCTATTTTGTCTGATATGAGAATTGCTACTCCAGCTTTCTTTTGGTTTCCATTTGCATGGAATATCTTTTTCCATCCCCTTACTTTCAGTCTGTATGTGTCTCTAGGTCTGAAGTGGGTCTCTTGTAGACAGCATATATATGGGTCTTGTTTCTGTATCCATTCAGCCAATCTGTGTCTTTTGGTGGGAGCATTTAGTCCATTTACATTTAAGGTAATTATCGATATGTATGTTCCTATTCCCATTTTCTTAATTGTTTTGGGTTCGTTATTGTAGGTCTTTCCCTTCTGTTGTGTTTCTTGCCTAGAGAAGTTCCTTTAGCATTTGTTGTAAAGCTGGTTTGGTGGTGCTGAACTCTCTCAGCTTTTGCTTGTCTGTAAACGTTTTAATTTCTCCTTCAAATCTGAATGAGATCCTTGCTGGGTAGAGTAATCTTGGTTGCAGGTTTTTCTCCTTCATCACTTTAATTATGTCCTGCCACTCCCTTCTGGCTTGTAGAGTTTCTGCTGATAGATCAGCTGTTATCCTGATGGGGATTCCCTTGTGTGTTATTTGTTGTTTTCGCCTTGCTGCTTTTAATATGATTTCTTTGTGTTTAATTTTTGACAGTTTGATTAATATGTGTCTTGGCGTATTTCTCCTTGGATTTATTCTGTATGGGACTCTCTGTGCTTCCTGGACTTGATTAACTATTTCCTTTCCCATATTAGGGAAGGTTTCAACTATAATCTCTTCAAATATTTTCTCAGTCCCTTTCTTTTTCTCTTCTTCTTCTGGAACCCCTATAATTCGAATGTTGGTGCGTTTAATCGTGTCCCAGAGGTCTCTGAGACTGTCCTCTGTTCTTTTCATTCTTTTTTCTTTATTTTGCTCTGCAGCAGTTATTTCCACTATTTTATCTTCCACCTCACTTATCCGTTCTTCTACTTCAGTTTTTCTGCTATTGATCCCATCTAGAGTATTTTTTATTTCATGTATTGTGTTTTTAATCGATGCTTGATTCATCTTTAGTTCTTCTAGGTCCTTGTTAACTGTTTCTTGCATTTTGTCTATTCTATTTCCAAGATTTTGGATCTGGGAAATAGAATCTTGGATCATCTTTACCATCATTATTCTGAATTCTTTTTCAGGTAGACTGCCTATTACGTCTTCATTTGTTAGGTCTGGTGGGTTTTTAACTTGTTCCTTCTCCTGCTGTGTGTTTTTCTGTCTTCTCATTTTGCTTATGTTACTGTGTTTGGGGTCTCCTTTTTGCAGGCTGCAGGTTCGTAGTTCCCATTGTTTTTGGTGTCTGTCCCCAGTGGCTAAGGTTGGTTTAGTGGGTTGTGTAGGCTTCCTGGTGGAAGGTACTAGTGCCTGTGTTCTGGTGAATGAGGCTGGATCTTGTCTTTCTGGTGGGCAAGTCCACGTCTGGTGGTGTGTTTTGGGGTGTCTGCGGACTTTTTATGATTTTAGGCCACCTCTCTGCTAATGGGTGGCGTTGTGTTTCTGTCTTGCTAGTTGTTAGGCATAGGGTGTCCAGCACTGTAGCTTGCTGGTCATTGAGTGAAGCTGGGTGCTGGTGTTGAGATGGAGATCTGTGGAAGATTTTCGCCGTTTGATATTATGTGGAGCGGGGTGGTCTCTTGTGGACCAGTGTCCTGAAGTTGGCTCTCCCACCTCAGAGGCACAGCACTAACTCCTGGCTCCTCAATTTGGGATGATTTGTTGTCTATTCATGTATTCCACAGATGCAGGGTACATCAAGTTGATTGTGGAGATTTAATCCGCTGCTTCTGAGGCTGCTGGGAGAGGTTTCCCTTTCTCTTCTTTGTTCTCACAGCTCCTGGGTCTCAGCTTTGGATTTGGAGTAGCAATTCTCATATCAGACAAAATAGACTTTAAAATAATGACTTACAAGGGACAAAGCAGGACACCACATAATGATCAAGGGATCGATCCAAGAAGAAGATATAACACTTGTAAATATTTATACACCCAACATAGGAGCACCTCAATACATAAGACAAATACTAACAGCCATAAAAGGGGAAATCGACAGTAACACAATCATAGTAGGCGACTTTAACACCCCACTTTCAACAATGGACAGATCATCCAAAATGAAAAAAAATAAGGAAACACAAGCTTTAAATGATACATTAAACAAGATGGACTTAATTGATATTTATAGGACATTCCATCCAAAAACGTCCAGAGATAAACCCATGTACACATGGTCACCTTATCTTGATAAAGGAGGCTAGAGTATACAATGGAGGAAAGACAGCCTCTTCAATAAGTGGTGCTGGGAAAACTGGACAGCTACATGGAAAAGAATGAAATTAGAATACTCCCTAATGCCATACACAAAAATAAACTCAAAATGGATTAAAGACCTTAATGTAAGGCCAGACATACTAAAACTCTAAGAGGAAATAAAAGAAGAACACTCTTTTGAGATAAATCACAGTAAGATCTTGTTTGACCCACCTCCTAAAGAAATGGAAACAAAACTAAAAATAAACAAATGGGACCGAGTGAAACTTAAAAGCTTTTGCACAGCAAAGGAAACCATAAACAAGATGAAAAGACAACCCTCAGAATGGGAGAAAATATTTGCAAACGAAGCAACTGACAAAGGATTAGTCTCCAAAATTTACAAGCAGCTCATGCAGCTCAATATCAAAAACACAAACCACCCAATCCAAAAATGGGCAGAAGACCTAAATAGACATTTTTCCAAAGAAGATACACAGATTGCCAACAAACACATGAAAGAATGCTCAATGTCGTTAATCAGTAGAGAAATGCAAATCAAAACTACAATGCGGTATCATCTCACACCGGTCAGAATGGCCATCATCAAAAAATCTACAAACAATAAATGGACAACCTGGAAGAAATGGACAAATTCTTAGAGAAGGTGTGGAGAAAAGGGAACCCTCATACACTGTTGGTGGGAATGTAAATTGATACATTCACTAAGGAGAACAGTATGGAGGTTCCCTAAAAAACTAAAAATAGAACTACCATATGACCCAGCAATCCCACTATGGGGCATATATCCTGAGAAAACCATAATTCAAAAAGAGTCATGTACCACAATGTTCATTGCAGCTCTATTTACAATAGCCAGGACTTGGAAGGAACCTAAGTGTCCATCAACAGATGAATGGATAAAGAAGATGTGGCACATGTATACAATGGACTATTAGTGAGCCATAAAAAGGAACGAAACTGAGTTATTTGTAGTGAGGTGGATGGACCCAGAGTCTGTCATACAGAGTGAAGTAAGTCAGAAAGAGAAAAACAAATACCGTATGCTAACACATATATATGGAATTTCTAAAAAAAAATGGTCATGAGGAACCTAGGGGCAAGACGGGAAAAAAGACCCAGACCTGGGCTTCCCTGGTGGCATACTGGTTGAGAATCCGCCTGCCGATGCAGGGGACACGGGTTCGTGCCCCGGTCTGGGAGGATCCCACATGCCGCGGAGCGGCTGGGCCCGTGAGCCATGGCCACTGAGCCTGCACGTCCGGAACCTGTGCTCCACAACGGGAGAGACCACAACAGTGAGAGGCCCGCGTACCGAAAAAAAAAAAAAAAAGTCGCAGACCTACTAGAGAATGGACTTGAGGACACGGGGAGGGGGAAGGGTAAGCTGGGACAAAGTGAGAGAGTGGCATGGACATATATACACTACCAAATGTAAAACAGATAGCTAGTGGGAAGCAGCCACATAGCACAGGGAGATCAGCTCAGTGCTTTTTGACCACCTAGAGGGGTGGGATAGGGAGGGTGGGAGCGAGGGAGACGCAAGGGGGAGGGGATGTGGGTATATACGTATATGTATAGCTGATTCACTTTGTTATAGAGCAGAAACTAATACACCATTGTAAAGCAATCATACTCCAGTAAAGATGTTAAAAAAAAAAGTGTGTTTGTTCAAAATAAATAAATAAATAACTTTCCTAACTGCTTAGGAAAGTTATTTCTCCTTCCTATGAAATGAAAAATGATCTATAAGGGCACTTAGTATTGACTATAAATTCCAGTTCTGTCAGTGATGGTATATGGCGCACGAGGGACACCCAAGTTAGGGAGCTTTGGGTTAATTTTCCTGGGCCATATAGAGCAAAGTGTTCTCTCAAATACTCTCTGGAAATTCGGAGCCTCAAATATGTTTGCCACCTTCCCCCAAGTCATCACACTTATTAACATCCTTTTCTTATTTTTCTAGAAGCAGGAGCTTCTAGCAGATCTTTTCCCTTTGTGAAAGGATGTATTTCTGTGTGAGGTGAATCTGGGCCGCCTTAATCTGTCCTCTAATGTTCACCTCAGTAGCACTCTACCTGGTTGATAATATCTTTGAGGCCAACTTCCTGTAATGTTTTTCTTTTTCTTTTCTTTTTTTTTTACCTTAGGAGCACTGTATAACAAAAACTCCATTAAAGATGCAAAATCAAAGTGAGCCATGAAGCAAGACACGCTGGGGCCTATCAGCATTCCTAAGCGTGTTCAAGGTGAAAGCATTTCAGAGGGAGTTAAACAACAGTCATTATAGCTATCTTTGTTGACCTCTGACTCTATATGCCAGTCACTGTGTTTGACATACATTAATTCTCATAAAACTTCTGTCATGTTGACATTATTATCTCCCTTTTACAAATGGGGAAAGAGGTTCACATAAATTAAATGACTTTCTCAGGGCAACAGCTAGCAAGTTTCAGGGCTGGATTTGTATCCAAAATAAAGTGGGCTTTGTTTGGTTTTTTGACTCTATTTTCTGCTTAGTAGTACTGCATACATTTATTATTTATATGTATTAAAAAGGATAAAATAAGTTTGGACTCCTCTCTCACACAACATGAAGTTCTGTATGATCTAAAGATAAAAATGTTGAAGTAAAATATATATATTATGGAAAACGTATGTATAATCTAGGAGTCAAGAAAAATTTCTGTGCAAGCTGGAAAACCTAGACACTCTGGAGAAATGACTGACATATTTGAGTGCTTAAAACTTAAAATGTAATCATATGGCAAACGTAAAGGTAAATAAAACCAGAAGACAATTAATAGAGGAACATATATTTGTAAGACACACAACAGATAAAGGGTTCAATATCCAACATATAAAAATTTCCTACACATTAATAAGAAAAGACAAACCCCCTAATTGAAAGTGGTTAAAAAGGGTAAAAAGGGCTGTTCAAGGAGGCAGAAAACCCCCTTGCCAATAAACAAGTGAAATTACTCAACTTTACTAGCAATCAGGCGTATTGAAATTAAATTAACAAGGAAATATCACTTTAAGACCATTAAACATGTTATCACACATTGCTGGAGTGTTGTGGAGGTTAATATGTTATCTCATACATTTGCCGAGGGAAATGTGCAGTATATTAAAGCCATTTGGAAGTCAATCTGGCAACCCCTATTAAAATTAAGAATTTACATAAACTTTAACTTAGCAATTCCATTTCCGGGGCCTTCTTCCATAGAAGATAAAAGCACGGGTATATAACAGTGAATATGAACAAAATAAATTTTACGTATATATTCAGATTAATTGCAACGTTTTTCCTAGTAGCCAAAAAACTGGAATCAACTTGAATGTCCTCAATAGAGGAATGGTTTAATAAGTTGTCTTTCACTCAAACCATTGCATTTTACATAACTAGTTTAAAAAGGGTGTTAAGTCTATACCAGACGATGTGGAAAACATTTCTCTGAAATGTTTCTAAGTGAGAAAAACTACGTGCAGTAAAGAGTAAAATAGTACCCCTATATGTTTTTATGCATACATATGTATGTTACCTTATTTATGAACATAGACAAAGATATGCAAAGATTCACACCAGGCTTTTAACACTGCTTATCCAGTGGAGGAGTGGCTAATGAAGTGTAAAAATCCTATAGATGTACAGGCTTTCTCAATATTTATGTATATGTATGTATATATATATATATATATAATTCTCAACATTTATATATAATTGCTTTATGTAAATGCACATGTAAATTACATATGTGTAAAGCCATGTACAAAGAGATAGTTGCTGAAAGTGTGCATATCATAGAGAGTGTTTTGAGTTTTTAGTGTTTAGGGTTCTTTTTTTTTAACTTTCTTTCTTGTACTTTGAGTTTTTCAAAATAAAAATTTTACATGATTTTAAGTTTAACATTTTCTAAAGCCAACATTATAGAGCAGGTTAAGGAAATGATCCAGTATCTACAGAATGATTTGATTGTTCAGTCCTCCAGCAGTTCATCAAACTACATTGAGCAGCAACCGTGACATTGTGTCAGGTGTGTTAAAGTGGTTGGGATTACAGAGATGAATGAAATATGCTCCTTCTTGTTGTATATTACAACAAGACAAACATATAAATGAACCATTCTAATACAATATGGCTATTGCTTTAATATAAGAATTTGTAGGACCATAGGGGCAATGAACTCTGCAGGCATTGGTGGTAGAGAGGCTTCAGAGGGAAAGAACCATTTGAGCTTAGCCTTAAAGACTGAGGATGCTTTCATCACTCACCAGCCTTAGGTGGGGAAGGGAAAGCAATCCCTTCAAAGAGGAAGGAATCAACATCTAGTCCTATTTCATTCATCAAGAATGTGGAGGAGGAAGTAAACAGTTTATTATTTATAGTCTCAAATGATGGTAATGTGTGGAAGATGGGCAAATGGAACAAGAGACTTTGCAAGAGTCCTGATCAGGAACTAATAAAATGAGAACCTGCTTTGAAACATGCAAGCAGGTTTTTCTGAGGGAAGAACTCAAAGCTGCATTTAATGAAAGGAAGCAACTGTCAAAGCAATCTGACTAAGTTCAGTACATTAGGCTTGCAGTTGAGGAAGAAATATGGGTTGCTGTTCAGTTAGGACCTGTGGAAGAGGTTGGAGAAAAGGGGATAGGTATTCAAGCAATGATTCATTAGGTAGAAAGAAGAGAATGTTAGAAATCAGACACTACTGCCACTTACTGAATAAATTCATCATAAGCCATATACAGACACATTATAAAGTATCTCAAGGTACCAGAATGCTTGACCATTGAGGTAAGGTGCCCCAAAATACTGTGTCTTCAAGGAAAACACAAGGGTTCAGTACTCATGCGTTAGCAGCAGTTAACATAAGACACACTAGCTTTTGGGGAGTGGGGGAGAAAGAAGCAAGGATTATGCATGTATGTATTTATATCATAGATGATAACAACAGAAGCCATTTAATCAAATGTTTATTATTGGCCTAATATAATGTCAGGTGTTTTACATAAATTACCTCATTTAATCCCAGCATGGCTCTAAGATCTAGATACATGTTACTATCATTCCCTTTTTACAGATGAGGAAACTAAGTCTTACAGGAGTTAAAAAACGTACTCAAGGTCAAATAGCTTTTAGGTGGTGAAGCTGTAAATTGAGATCGGACTTTAAATCCTATGCTCCCAACTGCTCAACTAGACACTAAGTTATATTCCCCCTGCTAAACCCTAGTCCCAGCCATCATCATATCACACCTGTATTGTCCCAACAGCCTGTCACCCCTCTGGTCCTACACAGTTCACAACATCCAGTGAACTTTCTAAAACATACATCAGACGACATCACTTTCCTTTATCAAACCATCCAGTGGCCCTCCACTGCACGTAAGATAAAATCCAAGTTCTTACCCTGCAGGTCCCTATGTGACCACTTCTCTGCCAGCCTCTCCAGTCTCGGTCATCAATCTCCGCTCTGCACCTCTCTGACTGCACTCCAGTCACTCACCCTTCTGCTCTTCCTCAACACACTCTTCTCGTTCTGGCCTCACGGCATTGCTACTTGCTAGTCTACCTAAAATGCTCTTCTTCAAAGTCTTCACACAGCTGACTCGACCTCATTATTCAGATCTTGATTCAAATATCATCTCCTTAGAGAAGGTTCCCCACACCAACAACAAGAACGACCCCTTTGCCCATGAAAACAGAAGTTACTTGAGGACAGGAACTATTGATTTCATGTTCTTCACTCTAATTCCAGAACCAAGAGTAATATCTGACACCTACTAGGCACTCAGGACATATTTCTTTCCTGAAATACTGGTATCTTTTTTAAAGTGTCATACTCATATGCCTATGAGTATATCTACATATATATATATATTTATGGATATGTGAGCTTGTTGTCACCTCACAGAAGTGGAATGTACATCCCTCACCCAAAATTTGGTTTGAATGTCAAGACTAATGATGCCACACATATACCAAGAAGGTATGAAAAGGATTATTACTCACATAATGAGTTATGCATCAAAAATGCAGTTAGACCAAAAAAAAGAAAAAAAGAAAAAACTGGTAACTGTGAAGTGATGGGTAATTAGATGGTTGTGATTCTTTCATTCTATAGATATAGGTATAGATATAGAAATAATCGAAACATCAAGTTCTTCTCCTTAAGAATATACAAGTTTTATTTATCCATTATACCTCAATAAAACTGAAAAAAATGGGTTCAGTGTCAATGACAACTTACCCATGGTGTTTGTCTGATAACTAAAACATTGCATGGTTTATTTAATTTAATTTGGACTTGTTTATGTAAGCCATTATGGCACCTGCAGCATGAGACCAATAAGAAAGATGAACGTTCCATTGAATATCTAGTACTATCAAGAGCTAGTACTATATATTCTGAGAAGTGAAATGAGTGCCTTAGTCTCTCTATCAATGTGCAGAACTTCAAAGAAGGTAAAGAGTGCTATGGTGAGACACTGTATTGTGGCTTTAATATGTGCAGGAGATGTGTGACCTTGATTTATATTTTGGGTATCCGTGAGGCAAGAGATTCTATGAGTTCTTTACCCCAAATGAGGCAACCTTGGAGAAGGAATTGTTTTCATTGGCCAGAACAGATGGTCAGACCGCTGGCAGTGGCCCAAAGATCTATAAAAATGTGAAGATGAGGCCAATTGTTGGCTAAGACATGGCCAAGTGCTAAGATAACTGGCTAAAGTTTGGCCAACTGAGCTGATCCTGTGTCCTGTCCTTTATCAGGAACATTCTGATTAAGAGATGAAAAGCAGCAAGAGTCAAGCAAGCTCCATTAAGTGTGACAGTGGCAATGCCATTGGTTAAGTGAATGAACCCCCTTTGGTATTCACTGTGTTGAGCCTAAGGGGCTCCCCAGGTATGCAAGTGTTCTAAGAGATGACCTCCTCTAGCACTGAGGCATCCGGCAATGGACCCAGCACAGGGGACGTTACCCTCTCCTGAAAGTAGGGTATGCAGAGAGCCCAGGTTCAGCTCCATCCTGTAGCAAGGAGGCCTCACTAGCTGTGCTGGGCTTGCAGGGTGCTGTTTCCATGATCAAAGGCCTAACGGGCAGCTGTATACTGAGGGTCACAGGTTCAGGACCTGAGATAGTCTATATTTCCAGGAAAGTCCAGTATGCACCCACCAATTGCTACACTAATGGCATACAGCATTGGGCCAAGGAAGGTAGTTCCTTGTATCAGAAGCCCATGCAACTAACGGCCCTCACTGATGGTAGAGGGACTCCAAGATATATGAGAGAAGGTTGCTAAAGCTCCCACAGTGAAGGAATCCCGGGGGGCCGTAACAGGAATGCCTGTTCTATGGCCATTCAGGCAGATTCTAGTATCTTTTTACAGGGGGTCTCATTCAAGTTGGGCCTATTTGCAAGTTACAGAACAAAAAAAAAGCTTTGTAAATGAGGAGTGTTGCCTCCAGAATCTAAACATGTCGAAAACATGTTGGGCTTGTTTTAACAATGTGGGTCCTAAGAAGACTAAAAGCTGTTTCTTGACACTGTCAGGACTGGAGCAGCCCTCAACTTACTAAATAATTTTCAGGAGCTTAACTGAAGTGGTGGGGCCCTGTACTATGGGTCTCATGTGAATCTCCTCAAAGGAGGATGTCATTAGTGTGATGTCATAACTGTGTACCCGAAAAAAGTTAGAGCTGGTTAAAATATTGCCTGTGAAGACTATGTGAGATGGCAGGCGTGGAGACTGAGCCCATTGAGTACCCAGGTGAAGGTGTATTGTGTCCCTTTAAAGGTGAAGGTTAACTGCAGCTGAGAGGTTGTTGAACTAGGCACTGAATAGAACATGCTAGCCAAATACTTTGCTCTAACTGCAAAGTATTTACCAGTTACTTATTTATTATTGGGTGGAATCAGTCATTTCAATAGGTGGGGCCATGACGCCAAGGGTACGAATTCACACTGAGGCACCGGTCCTGTTTTGCCGGGTTTAAGAACAAGTAAAACTTGGCTGTTAAATGCAGCAGAAGTGGGGATAACCACACTTTCTCTAAATAGGTCTTATATAATGGGTTTCAATCTGTGAAAACCGTGCTTTCATTTAGATTGAACCTTTTCTTAAACACTGAGGTGAAAGGTATTATTTTAACTAGGGGGAAAGGTCCATAGGGTCCCATAGTTTTCAAGCTGATTATAAGGGCCAGAGACTTAACTTGATTACTTATTGGGTCAGGTTCTCCACGTGCACTAGAGGATATTTTAGAGTAATGGATGTCTTGGCTATGGAAAAGTTAGGCACGGAAATAATTCGGATGGTTCAGGTTAGGCATATCTGTTTCTATTTTATGTTCACCTACTCCCTGGCTGGGAGTGGATGAACATAAAGTGTGGCCAGATGTGGGCCAGAAGGGGAAGGGGAATTAATGAGGCTTCAAAACTGTCCATTGTCAAACATCAAAAGTGGAATCAGATTATGACACACACTGCCACCACCCATACAGCACCCCTCTCCCCATCTGGGACCTCCCAAACACACACGGAAACACCAAGTCCATTTCCTCCTCACCAGCAGGATAAAGTGTTCAGGAAGAAATCTGTCTTCAGAGCTCAGTCCTCACCCAGTCCTTATTCCCGGTGTCTGGCTAACTATGGACTGGCTGGTTTGGGCCCCAAACTGGCAGGATACTACCTCCCTCCCTTCTCACACGCCTGCCCCTTCCTGCCTTCCTTCAGTCCCCATCACCGAAGAACAGACAGAGATACACACACATCTTTCTACAACAGCTTGTACATCAATAGCTGAGGGCTTTTTTATTTGGTCTCTACACAGGTGACCATGTCTCCAGTGCTTTCTCTGGAGAGACAACAGAGACAGCAAGGTCTCAGTCACCTGATAGACCCAGGGCAGCACTTTATGAACTGCTGGAAGAGCCCTCTGGGACGTTTTCATCCTCCTCTGGCTCTTTAGTCATTGTTGTACTCCGCCAGTAATAGAATGCTAGCATCTTTGACTTCTTCTGTGTAGAACCTCTTCCCGAATTCTGACGACGGACTGATTTTGTTAACTTGACCACCTCCTGAATCTGGACGGAAAACAAAGTGATACAGAGAGATATTGATTTGGGGAAAGAGGATGGGAAGGAGAACTTTGAGAGAATGGGTGTGGATTGAGAAGGGGTTTGTGCCAGGGAAGGGCTGGGTAAGTCTTGGGTGGGGGATGAAGTGGAGGCACGTGAGTCGGGTAATCTGACCTCTTCCATCTTATAGCCCTGGAGTGGAGAATTCACCCTCTCCCTTCTGCGTTGGCCCCCCGGTGTTTGTTGCTCTGACCTCTCGGTGTTTGTCCGTGCATCACGGTTAGGCTCCTGGGGGACTGTAGTTTCCTCTGCCATGTCAGTAGCAACAGTGTGCTCTACTCCAAGGCTCCTGGCCTCTCGATATATACCCTGCCAGGACAATGAAGAGCCACACCCATCAGCTTTGATTGGTCAGCCAATGGTAGCGCTGGGGTGGCTGTGACATCACAAAGCACTACCCTTGAAGATACGTGGGCGGAGGGGAGTGGTGCAGAAGAGTCTACGTGCTCTGGGTAGAGAAAGGGAGTGCTTCCTCAACACCCAGTAAAGAGCCTTCCCAAATTGACCTTCCACTCTTCCTCATCTTCTCTGGTTCAGTCCTTGTGGTGCACATTTTAGGGAGAAGGTGTTCCCTCCAAACCATTCCACATGGCCACCCCCATTCAGTGTTTAATTCTGTTGTCTCCCAGATCTCATCACCTGGTATTGTGTGGTTTTTAAAAACTTTTTATTTTAGAACAGTTTTAGGTTTACAGAGTAATTGTGAAGATCATATTCATACACTCCACAACAAATTTCCCTTCTTAACATTGTACGTTAGTATGGTACAATTGTTCAACTTAGTGAACCAACACTGAAACAGTATTATTAACTAAAGTCTGTACTTCATCAGAATTCCTTTTTTTTTTAAAATGTTGAGCCTTCTTTTAATTAATTTACTTTTATTTTTGGCTGTGTTGGGTCTTCGTTTCTGTGCGTGGGCTTTCCCTAGATGTGGCAAGCAGGGGCCACTCTTCATCGTGATGGGCGGGCCTCTCACTGTCGCGGCCTCTCTTGTTGCGGAGCACAGGCTCCAGATGCGCAGGCTCAGCGGCTGTGGCTCACGGGCCTAGTTGCTCTGCGGCATGTGGGATCTTCCCAGATCAGGGCTCGAACCCGTGTCCCCTGCATCATCAGGCAGATTCTCAACCACTGTGCCACCGTGGAAGCCCCAGATTGCCTTATTTTTTACCTAATATTCTTCTTCGGTCCCAGGATCCCAAACAAGATTCTACATTCAATTTAGTCATTCCTTGTTATAACTTCTTAGGCTCCTCTTGGCTGAGACAGTTTTTTAGACTTCTTGTTTTTGAAGACTTTGACAGTTTGGGGTCTTGTGTTTTGTCTTTTACATTAGGTCTGCAGATGTTATTGCTCTTATAGGTAAAAGTTTTTATAAATTTCCTCTTCCAGAGAACCTCAAATCAACTCAGTACCATCAGTGTTATGGACTTCCCCGTGGCAATGGTTGAACTAATCTCTTGGCTTTGTCACAGAGGTGACACAAATGTTTTTCTCTTGAGGTCTGAGGATCAGGATCATTTTTATATATGACAGAGGCACAGGGGCAGCAGCAGAAGCATTTTGTAAGGTACTAGTGAGTCATTTACTTTTAGAAGTATGACCTCAGCATCCCACATAGTTAACGGCTCTTCCTCCACACGAGTGACCATCCAATGGACCTGTATATTGAACAGACTGTCAGTCTTTCTCCTGAGCTCTATATAGAAAGGGGGCCAACATGAGGTTGAGACACAACCAGTGTCCACAAGGTAAGAGTCATTTCTTTGAGGTTAGTATCAGTCGCACCTTAGTTTGGAATTGAAACACGTGATTCAACCTGAGAATCACAAATAGGTCCAGGTTGAGACACAGGATTCAGGACTGCTTTAAGGAAGGTCCCAATCCAATAATCCTTTCACTATATGCCAAGTGGCTAAACTGACTTATGTTGGTCAAAGCTTTAGCAGACACTCAGTAGGACTAACAAATGCAGCACAAAGAAGCATGTTCAAAGCACAAGCTAGCCAGCAGGCCGTAGCCCAAGTGCCTGTTCACCAGCATAGAGCAGAGCCAGTTAGAAAGCCAAAGCAAGAGAAGAAAGACCCCCGGTGGTAAGGGATAGCACCTTGATGTCCTGCTCACAGGACCAGTTGTTGTAATCACACCACAGAGACAGGATGGACCCTTCAACCCAAATTCGGTTTGGATGTCGAGACTGATAACACATACACGTAGAGAATATGAAAAACCTTACTACATAAGGAGGCTTTCTGGGGAGAGCAGGGCAGGCTCTCAAGCAGGTTCAAGAATGGCTTGAGAGAGCAGAAGAAGGAGACTGGCTTGGCTTTTATGGTGGTGAGGGGATGACGCTGGAGTGTTCCCACACACAGGTCAGGTTTTGCACAGCCTGAACTTCCTCCTGGCCCACAGAAGAGAGAGTACCTGAGCTTTCTTATCCGATCTAGGGAAGCAGGGGAAGAGGCAGTGGTAGGGCTCTTTTATAGAATAATGTTGTGTAAATGCAAGGTGTTTAGCACAGTTTAGAATTCTCATAACCATTATAACCACACTCATATTGTTTTCAGTTAAACTACGTTTCACTAGATTCGTATTTCCCAAATTATGGTCCTTTAAATATTATTTAAGGTGGCTTAGAATTATCTTGGTTCATCACAGAGAAACTGTGTAGAAAGAGAAAAGACTGCTAGCCTCAGGAGGTCTGACACACTGGTCACAGAAGAGCAGACTTCATTGTACTATCTGCTGAATTATGAGGGGTTTCTAACATGTTTCCCATCCTGGGTGACTACTGTAGCACCCAAAGACTGTAATAATAATTACCGAAACTAACATTTATTGACTACTAACACTATGTAGGAATTATGCTAAATACCCATATACATATTTAATCCTCGTCACAACCCTATTGAGATAAGTGGCAAAAGAGTGGTTTCTGTCATTTCTGCCAGGACATCTCCATTCCAATTGCAGAAGCAGAAAAGAGCATATAGGAGGGCACATGGGAATATTTATGGGCCAGGCTCAAAAGGGGTATGCATTACTCCTGCTCACATTTCCTTGGTAAACACTCACATAGCCACATCTAACTACAAGAGAAAATGAGAAATGTAGTCTACCTGGTAGAAGAGGAGAACTTAAATGTTGGAGATAAGCTAGCAATCTCTGTCTCCACCATCTTGTTCATCACTCTACCCAGTATTTACAGTAGAGCCTGGCACATAGTAGGTGGCCATGAATATTTCTGTTGAATGAATGGGTTTCAACTTTTTTGGTCAGTTATGGGGATCAAAAGCATATAGAACTTGGTTAAGCAATGGTTTCCTAGATATGACACAAAAAGCACAAGCAACAAAGAAAGAGTAAATTGGACTATATCAAAATTTTAAAATGTTTTCTTCTGCAAAAAAATACCATGAAGAAAGCAAAAGGCACACTAAAGAGAGATCCTGGCAAATCATATATTTAATAAAAGTGTAGTATCCAGAATACAGAAAGAACTCTTACAACTCAACAACAAAAATACAAACAACCCAACTGAAAATCAGGTAAAGGACTTAAATAGACATTGTGCTAATGAAGATATACAAATAGCCAACAAACATATGAAAATATGCTCAATACCATTAGTCGTTAGGGAAATGCAAATCAAAACCACGATGAGATGCCACTTCATACCCACTAGGAAGGCTATAACTTTTTTAAAAAGAAAATAACAAGTATTGACAAGGATGTAGAGAAATTGAAACACTCATACACGTCTGGTGGGAACATATAATGATACAGCCTCTGTGGAAAACATTTTGGCAGTTACTCAACAAGTTAAACATAGACTTGCCATATTACCCAGTAACTCTACTCCTAGGTATATAATGAAAAGAGTTGAAAAGGAGGGAACAACAGCAACAACAACAACAACAAAAAAAAAACAGGTGAATTGAGCAACACAAAAGCAAAGGGCAGATAACGTTTCAAGAAGTAAAAAATGGACAACTTTATTAAATACTTTTACAGGTAATATAGGGACAGACAAATGACGATTGAACTTGTTAGTAGAGAGGTCATTGGTAAATTTGATAAGAAGGAAATTGAAAGAGTGGAAAATATTTTAATATAAACCTGGATGTGTATTAAGGAGAAAATGTGAGATTAGAAAGTAAGGGGCGGATAGACAATTTCTTTTGCGAGTTTTGGTGCTAAGGGGAGGAGAAATATGGGACTATAGCTGGAGGGGGATTTGGTATTAAGAGAGTGTATTTTTAAGAGGGTAGATTCTAGAATGCATCTAGCCAATATAAATGACTGAATGAAACTGACGACATAAAAATCCAAAGGGATAATTGCAGAAGAAAAATTATTGAGAAAGCAAGAGGGGTATTCAGAGCACTAGTAGATGGGATCGGTAGCAAATGTGGAAATCTTGGCTTTCCATGAGAATGAGTAATATTTATAGATTCTACAGTGGAGAAGGAAATGATTATGGTATGATTACAAATGCTGGTAAGATGGTAGATTTGGTGGGGAAGATATAAAAAATTTTCTCTTGACTCTTCAGTTTTCTCAGTGAAGGATGAGCTAAGGGCATAAAATAACAAGAGTGAGGGTAGGGTTTTGAGAAATTGAGGGGATGATAAAGTATTGGATATTCATTTTGTATAATGGAAATGGGTGTATAATATGGAAGGATTGATCATTTAAGATATGTGGTCAAGAATTTAAGGTGAAATCAGTTAGCTTTGCCTTGTAAATTTCTACAGCAACATCCATCACTCTTATATAGGAACAAAGCAGGTAGATAGCTAAATTTAACAAGGGTTGTGGTTTTGCCAGGGAAATACTAGGGTGGGAAAGTGAGTAGGGAGATGAAGGTTGATGAAAGTAAGTGATACTAATGATAAATTGGTAAGCAATGAGGAAATGCGAAAAGAGAAATGTGGCTGATGCTGAAAAGTAGTAGAATTCACAGATTGGAGTTCAAAATTGAAGAATTTTTAGAGTTGGGTGGGTGTAGGTGTGTATACCTGCATGTGATGGAGGTACTTTGCTAGGAAGGATAATCAGTTGTAGCCCAAGAGAGGTATGTTATAAAATCAGGATTTCAGAGTTGCTGTAATTTTTTTTTAATTTTTTAATTAGTTTCTGCTTTATAACAAAGTGAATCAGTCATACATATACATCTGTTCCCACATCCCTTCCCTCATGCATCTCCCTCCCTCCCACCCTCCCCATCCCACCCCTCCAGGCGGTCACAAAGCACCGAGCTGATCTCCCTGTGCTCTGTGGCTGCTTCCCACTATCTATCTACCTTACGTTTGGTAGTGTATATATGTCCATGCCTCTCTTTCGCTTTGTCACAGCTTACCCTTCCCCCTCCCCATATCCTCAAGTCCATTCTCAAGTAGGTCTGTGTCTTTATTCCCGTTTTGCCCCTAGGTCCTTCATGACATATTTTTTTTTTAAATTCCGTATATATGTGTTAGAATACGGTATTTGTCTTTCTCTTTCTGACTTACTTCACTCTGTATGACAGACTCTAGGTCTATCCACCTCATTACAAATAGCTCAGTTTCGTTTCTTTTTATGGCTGAGTAATATTCCATTGTATATATGTGCCACATCTTCTTTATCCATTCATCCGATGATGGACACTTAGGTTGTTTTCAGCTCCAGGCTATTGTGAATAGAGCTGCAATGAACATTTTGGTACATGTCTCTTTTGGAATTATGGTTTTCTCAGGGTATATGCCTAGTAGTGGGATTGCTGGGTCATATGGTAGTTCTATTTTTAGTTTTTTAAGGAACCTCCATACTGTTCTCCATAGTGGCTGTACCAATTCACATTCCCACCAGCAGTGCAAGAGTGTTCCCTTTTTTCCTCACCCTCTCCAGCATTTATTGTTTCTAGATTTCTTGATGATGGCCATTCTGACTGGTGTGAGATGATATCTCATTGTAGTTTTGATTTGCATTTCTCTAATGTTTAATGATGTTGAGCATTCTTTCATTTGTTTGTTGGCAGTCTGTATATCTTCTTTGGAGAAATGCCTATTTAAGTCTTCTGCCCATTTTTGGATTGGGTTGTTTGTTTTTTTGCTATTGAGCTGCATGAGCTGTTTATAAATTTTGGAGATTAATCCTTTGTCAGTTGCTTCATTTGCAAATATTTTCTCCCATTCTGAGGGTTGTCTTTTGGTCTTGTTTATGGTTTCCTTTGCTGTGCAAAAGCTTTGAAGTTTCATTAGGTCCCATTTGTTTATCTTTGTTTTTATTTCCATTTCTCTAGGAGGTTGGTCCAAAAGGATCTTGCTGTGATTTATGTCATAGAGTGTTCTACCTATGTTTTCCTCTAAGAGTTTGATAGTTTCTGGCCTTACATTTAAGTCTTTAATCCATTTTGAGCTTATTTTTGTGTATGGTGCTAGGGAATGATCTAATCTCAAACTTTTACATGTCCCTGCCCAGTTTTCCCAGCACCACTTATTGAAGAGGCTGTCCTTTCTCCACTGTACATTCCTGCCTCCTTTATCAAAGATAAGTTGGCCATATGTGCGTGCGTTTATCTCTGGGCTTTCTATCCTGATCCACTGATCTATCTTTCTGTTTTTATGCCAGTACCACACTGTCTTGATTACTGTAGCTTTGTAGTATAGTCTGAAGTCAGGGAGCCTGATTCCTCCAGCTCCGTTTTTCGTTCTCAAGATTGCTTTGGCTATTCGGGGTCTTTTGTTTTTCCAAACAAATTTTGAAATTTTTTGTTCTAGTTCTGTGAAAAATGCCAGTGGTAGTTTGATAGGGATTGCATTGAATCTGTAGATTGCTTTGGGTAGTAGAGTCATTTTCACAATATTGATTCTTCCAATCCAGGAGCATGGTATATCTCTCCATCTATTTGTATCATCTTTAATTTCTTTCATCAGTGTCTTATAATTTTCTGCATACAGGTCTTTTGTCTCCTTAGGTAGGTTTATTCCTAGATATTTTATTCTTTTTGTTGCAATGGTAAATGGGAGTGTTTTCTTGATTTCATTTTCAGATTTTTCATCATTAGTGTACAGGAATGCCAGAGATTTCTGTACATTAATTTTGTATCCTGCTACTTTACCAAATTCATTGATTAGTTCTAGTAGTTTTTCGGTAGCATCTTTAGGATTCTCTATGTATAGTATCATGTCATCTGCAAACAGTGACAGCTTTACTTCTTCTTTTCCAATTTGGATTCCTTCTATTTCCTTTTCTTCTCTGATTGCTGTGGCTAAAACTTCCAAAACTAGGTTGAATAAGAGTGTTGAGAGTGGGCAGCCTTGTCTTGTTCCTGATCTTAGTGGAAATGGTTTCAGTTTTTCACCATTGAGGACAATGTTGGCTGTGGGTTTGTCATATATGGCCTTTATTATGTTGAGGAAAGTTCCCTCTATGCCTACTTTCTGCAGGGTTTTTATCATAAATGGGTGTTGAATTTTGTCGAAAGCTTTCTCTGCATCTATTGAGATGATCATATGGTTTTTCTCCTTCAACTTGTTAATATGGTGTATCACATTGATTGATTTGCGTATATTGAAGAATCCTTGCATTCCTGGAATAAACCCCACTTGATCATGGTGTATGATCCTTTTAATGTGCTGTTGGATTCTGTTTGCTAGTATTTTGTTGAGGATTTTTGCATCTATGTTCATCAGTGATATTGGCCTGTAGTTTTCTTTCTTTGTGACATCCTTGCCTGGTTTTGCTATCAAGGTGATGGTGGCCTCGTAGAATGAGTTTGGGAGTGTTCCTTCCTCTGATATTGTTTGGAAGAGTTTGAGAAGGATGGGTGTTAGCTCTTCTCTAAATGTTTGATAGAATTCGCCTGTGAAGCCATCTGGTCCTGGGCTTTTGTTTGATGGAAGATTTTTAATCACAGTTTCTATTTCAGTGCTTGTGATTGGTCTATTCATATTTTCTATTTCTTCCTGAGTCAGTCTTGGCAGGTTGTGCATTTCTAAGAATTTGTCCATCTCTTCCAGGTTGTCCATTTTATTGGCAAAGAGTTGCTTGTAGTAATCTCTCATGATCTTTTGTATTTCTGCAGTGTCAGTTGTTACTTCTCCTTTTTCATTTCTAATTCTATTGATTTGAGTCTTCTCCCTTCTTTTCTTGATGAGTCTGGCTAATGGTTTATCAATTTTGTTTATCTTCTCAAAGAACCAGCTTTTAGTTTTATTGATCTTTGCTATCGTTTCCTTCATTTCTTTTTCATTTATTTCTGATCTGATTTTTATGATTTCTTTCCTTCTGCTAACTTTGGGGTGTTTTTGTTCTTCTTTCTCTAATTGCTTTAGGTGCAAGGTTAGGTTGTTTATTCGAGATGTTTCCTGTTTCTTAAGGTGGGATTGTATTGCTATAAACTTCCCTCTTAGAACTGCTTTTGCTGCATCCCATAGGTTTTGGGTCGTCGTGTCTCCATTGTCATTTGTTTCTAGGTATTTTTTAATTTCCTCTTTGATTTCTTCAGTGATCACTTCGTTATTAAGTAGTGTATTGTTTAGCCTCCATGTGTTTGTATTTTTTACAGCTCTTTTCCTGTAATTGATATCTAGTCTCATAGCATTGTGGTGAGAAAAGACACTTGATACAATTTCAATTTTCTTAAATTTACCAAGGCTGGATTTCTGACCCAAGATATGATCTATCCTGGAGAATGTTCCATGAGCACTTGAGAAAAATGTGTATTCTGTTGTTTTTGGATGGAATGTCCTATAAATATCAATTAAGTCCATCTTGTTTAATGTATCATTTAAAGCTTGTGTTTCCTTATTTATTTTCATTTTGGAAGATCTGTCCATTGGTGAAAGTGGGGTGTTAAAGTCCCCTACTATGATTGTGTTACTGTCGATTTCTCCTTTTATGGCTGTTAGTATTTGCCTTATGTATTGAGGTGCTCCTATGTTGGGTGCATAAATATTTACAATTGTTATATCTTCTTCTTGGATCGATCCCTTGATCATTATGTAGTGTCCTTCTTTGTCTCTTCTAGTAGTCTTTATTTTAAAGTCTATTTTGTCTGATATGAGAATTGCTACTCCAGCTTTCTTTTGGTTTCCATTTGCATGGAATATCTTTTTCCATCCCCTTACTTTCAGTCTGTATGTGTCTCTAGGTCTGAAGTGGGTCTCTTGTAGACAGCATATATATGGGTCTTGTGTCTGTATCCATTCAGCCAATCTGTGTCTTTTGGTGGGAGCATTTAGTCCATTTACATTTAAGGTAATTATCGATATGTATGTTCCTATTCCCATTTTCTTAATTGTTTTGGGTTCGTTATTGTAGGTCTTTCCCTTCTGTTGTGTTTCTTGCCTAGAGAAGTTCCTTTAGCATTTGTTGTAAAGCTGGTTTGGTGGTGCTGAACTCTCTCAGCTTTTGCTTGTCTGTAAAGGTTTTAATTTCTCCTTCAAATCTGAATGAGATCCTTGCTGGGTAGAGTAATCTTGGTTGCAGGTTTTTCTCCTTCATCACTTTAATTATGTCCTGCCACTCCCTTCTGGCTTGTAGAGTTTCTGCTGATAGATCAGCTGTTATCCTGATGGGGATTCCCTTGTGTGTTATTTGTTGTTTTCGCCTTGCAGCTTTTAATATGATTTCTTTGTGTTTAATTTTTGACAGTTTGATTAATATGTGTCTTGGCGTATTTCTCCTTGGATTTATTCTGTATGGGACTCTCTGTGCTTCCTGGACTTGATTAACTATTTCCTTTCCCATATTAGGGAAAGTTTCAACTATAATCTCTTCAAATATTTTCTCAGTCCCTTTCTTTTTCTCTTCTTCTTCTGGAACCCCTATAATTCGAATGTTGGTGCGTTTAATCGTGTCCCAGAGGTCTCTGAGACTGTCCTCTGTTCTTTTCATTCTTTTTTCTTTATTTTGCTCTGCAGCAGTTATTTCCACTATTTTATCTTCCACCTCACTTATCCGTTCTTCTACTTCAGTTTTTCTGCTATTGATCCCATCTAGAGTATTTTTTATTTCATGTATTGTGTTTTTAATCGATGCTTGATTCATCTTTAGTTCTTCTAGGTCCTTGTTAACTGTTTCTTGCATTTTGTCTATTCTATTTCCAAGATTTTGGATCTGGGAAATAGAATCTTGGATCATCTTTACCATCATTATTCTGAATTCTTTTTCAGGTAGACTGCCTATTACGTCTTCATTTGTTAGGTCTGGTTGGTTTCTAACTTGTTCCTTCTCCTGCTGTGTGTTTTTCTGTCTTCTCATTTTGCTTATGTTACTGTGTTTGGGGTCTCCTTTTTGCAGGCTGCAGGTTCGTAGTTCCCATTGTTTTTGGTGTCTGTCCCCAGTGGCTAAGGTTGGTTTAGTGGGTTGTGTAGGCTTCCTGGTGGAAGGTACTAGTGCCTGTGTTCTGGTGAATGAGGCTGGATCTTGTCTTTCTGGTGGGCAAGTCCACGTCTGGTGGTGTGTTTTGGGGTGTCTGCGGACTTTTTATGATTTTAGGCCACCTCTCTGCTAATGGGTGGCGTTGTGTTTCTGTCTTGCTAGTTGTTTGGCATAGGGTGTCCAGCACTGTAGCTTGCTGGTCGTTGAGTGAAGCTGGGTGCTGGTGTTGAGATGGAGATCTGTGGAAGATTTTCGCCGTTTGATATTATGTGGAGCTGGGAGGTCTCTTGTGGACCAGTGTCCTGAAGTTGGCTCTCCCACCTCAGAGGCACAGCACTAACTCCTGGCTCCTCAATTTGGGATGATTTGTTGTCTATTCATGTATTCCACAGATGCAGGGTACATCAAGTTGATTGTGGAGATTTAATCCGCTGCTTCTGAGGCTGCTGGGAGAGGTTTCCCTTTCTCTTCTTTGTTCTCACAGCTCCTGGGTCTCAGCTTTGGATTTGGCCCCGCCTCTGATTGTAGGTCGCTGGAGGGCGTCTGTTATTCGCTCAGACAGGACAGGGTTAAAGGAGCAGCCTCTTCGGGGACTCTGGCTCACTCAGGCCGGGCGGGAGGGAAGGGCACGGAGTGCGGAGCGAGCCTGCAGCGGCAGAGGTCGGCGTGACGTTGCACCAGCCCGTCGCGCGCCGTGCGTTCTCCCAGGGAAGGTGCCCCTGGATGCCGGGACCCCGGCAGTGGCGGGCTGCACAGGCTCCCGGAAGGGCGGTGTGGACAGTGACCTGCGCTTGCACACAGGCTTCTTGGCGGCGGCAGCAGCTGCCCCAGCGTCCCACGCCCGTCTCTAGGCTCCACGCTTTCAGTCGTGACTCACGCCCGTCTGTGGAGCCCCTTTAAGCAGCGATCTTAATCCCCTCTCCTCGCGCACCAGGAAACCAAGAGGGAAGAAAATGTTTCTTGCCTCTTCAGCAGCTCCAGAGATTTCCCGGACTCCCTGCCGGCTAGCTGTGGCACATTAGCCCCCTTCAGGCTGAGTTCTCGCCGCCAGCCCCAGTCCTTTCCCTGCGCTCTAACCGAAGCCCGAGCCTAAGCTTCCAGCACCGCCCGCCCTGGCGGTGAGCAGACAAGCCTCTCGGGCGGGTGAGTGCTGCTCGGCACCGATACTCTGTGCGGGAATCACTCCGCTTTGCCCTACCCAGGTATGTGGGGAGTTTCTTGCTTTTTGGGAGGACTGGGGTCTTCTGCCAGCATTCAGTAGGAGTTCTGTAGGAGTTGTTCCACGTGTAGCTGTATTTCTGGTGTATCCGTGGGGAGGAAGGTGATCTCCGCGTCTTACTCTTCCGCCATCTTACCCGGAAGTCGAGTAGCTGTAATTTTTGAGAATGTCAATGTCTAGTGCATGAGCATTAGAGTGAGTGGCTTAAGTATGATGGAAGAAAAATACCATTGGAATTGAGGGCATGAAAGGTTTGCAAAGCCAAAAATGCTGGATGAATATCCACATAGATGACAGATGTTGAAGTTGCCAAGATGTTGGCAGTACTAAAAGTGGAGAAGAAGACTCAGGAAAGTGTCTAATGAATGAAGGTAAAGAAATAGATGGCATAGCACATGATATTATCTAATAGCAAGAACTACAAATGAGCTCTGAATTTTGAAAGAGAAAGGAGCAGAAATGGTTTGAAAGTGACAGTGAGTCTACTCCTTGGGGTATGTGAGGAAAACTAACGTTTGCTCAAGAGGACTGCAGGGGAAGTGATTTCCTCAAGGCACAGCCATATTCCAGTCATAAAACAGAGATTAAGGGAACACGGAGAGAACAACTTGAAGCTACTGGGGAGTTTCTTAATGATAGACTATGAGTTACAGAGGGCAGGAAAGAAGCGCTCATGAAGTTGGGGAGAGGGTTGGGTCCAATTCTGTCAAGTGCAGAGCAATACGTGAATAAGGGTCTAGTTAATGATGGATAATCTGCAGGGTGGTGACTTAAGGAAAAGTGATAAGACAAGATGGACCTTGTGACTGCACGGCAGATTGGGAGGTCAGTAAAGCCCTCCAGACTACAGATTGCTTAATCTAGGCTGACCTAGAACGAAGAAGAATCCAGAAACACCACTGAAACCTGTTTCCTCTAAATATCATGTATCCTGTATGATGATCCAGCATTTCAAAGATAGACTAGTAAGGACATCTAAGAGGGTAGGCTTGAAAGGAAACTAGTGTGTTTGCTCAAGAGTGTGAGTGTGTATGAAAAATATCAACAGCAAATTCTAATGTCAGAGGGTTGCTACTATAGTCTTGTGGAGCCATGCAGTATTCTTGGACAACCCAAGGTGCCTGCACAGATGTGGCCCAGATGCAAGCACCAACACTTACTGGGCACCTGCAAAGCCAAAGCTGGGGAAGATGGAAGGCCAAGTGGAAGTGGTATTTTCCCAAGACAGGAATGTATTTACTTAGGCTTCCTAAATGTCAGGTGGACAAAAAATAGAAGAAAGGAAATTAAGCTTCTTTTTGCCTAACATCTCTCCTCAGTAGGAAGTACTTGGAGTTGTATTTCCTACGTAAATTCACCTGCTAAAACTCCAGGGAGCTCATAGTGGGCAGATGTTCCCACCTAAGTATGGTTACCAGCAAACATTTATTCAAAATCATGGCTGCATCTGGCTCACATTAGAAGGGTTCTCTTTGTCATTGTCTTTTAAAAGAACAATTCCCCATGCTTATAAATCCAGACTCAGAACATCAATTCAACCAACCTCAGGAGCCCTGTGGCTACACCTTCCTGCTGGGAATCAGCATGGTCCCCAGACAATCAATTTCAGGAGTATTACCAAAGTGTTTTCATTTTCAGTGTTTATCCACTGGAATGTCTACGAGTGAAGAATAGACAGGGCAATACAATCCTAAGATTCAATTTCTTTCATCAAATACAAACTGTGTATATGAGCATCAAGGCAAGAGGATGGAGGACTTTAACTGAAATTCCAATAGATATCTAAGTGCAAATCCTGGAACCATCCCATGCTAGCATTGTGAGTTAGGATAGGTACTTAACCACTCTGAGCCTGTTTTCTGATCTCTAAAAAAAAAATAGAAGGATAATATCTCATACAGCTGTTGCAAAGATCAACTCAAATAATTCATGTACAGAATATAGCACAACAACCTACAGAATGGGAGAAAATATTTGTAAGTCGTGTATCTGATAAGGGATTTTTATTCAGAATATATAAAGAACTCTTACATGCCTGTGATAAGAAGGTAAATAACCCAACTTTTAAAATGGGCAGAAGATCTAAATAGACATTTCTGCAAGGAAGATATACAAATGGCCAGCAAGCACATTAGAGACGCTTGACATCATTATTCATCAGGAAAACACAAATGAACACCACAGAAAGATACCATTTCATACCCATGCGGATGGCTAGAATCCAAAAGTCAGATAATCATAACTGTTGGTGGGGATTTAGAGAAATCAGAACCATCATACACTGTTAGTGAGAATGTAAAATGGTATACCTGCTTTGGAAAAGTTTGGTAGTTTCTCAGAGGGTGAAACAGTGTTACTGTATGACCCACTTGTAGGTATATTCCCAAGATAAATGCAAATATATGTCCATACAAAAACTTGTACATAAATATTCATAGCAGCAATATTCATAATACCCAAAGATGGAAACAACCCAAATGCCCATCAACTGACCAGTGGACAAACAAAATGTGGCAAATCCATACAACAGAATACTATTCAGACATCAAAAGGAATGAAGAACTAATATATGCTACAATATGGCTGAACCTTAAAAACATTATGCTAAGTGAAAGAAGTCAGTCACAAAAGACCACATATTATGTGATTCTATTCATATGAAATGCTCAGAACAGGCAAATCTATAGATACAAAATAGATCAATAATTGCTTAAGGCTGAGGCAGAAGTTGTTGGGAGCATAGGGGATTAACAGCTACAAGATACGAGGGTTTCATTTTGAGGTGTTGAAAACGTTCTAAAATAGACTGGAGGGAACTTCAAGACGTCGGAAGAGTAAGACGTGGAGATCACCTTCCTCCCCACAGAAGCATCAGAAATACATCTACACGTGGAACTGCTCCTATAGAACACCCACTGAACGCTGGCAGAAGACCTCAGACCTCCCAAAAGGCAAGAAACTCCCCACGTAGCTGGGTAGTGCCAAAGAAAAAAAGAAAAAGCAGAGACAAAAGAATAGGAACGGGACCTGCACCAGTGGGAGGGAGCCTGAAGGAGGAAAGCTTTCCACACACTAGAAGCCCCTTCACTGGCGGAGACTACAGGTGGCGCACGGGGGCAGCTTCGGAGCCACGGAGGAGAGTGCAGCAACAGGGGTGCGGAGGGCAAAGCGGTGAGATTCCCGCACGGAGGATCGGTGCCGACCAGTACTCACCAGCCCGAGAGGCTTGTCTGCTCACCTGCCTGGACGGGTGGGGGCTGGGAGCTGAGGCTTGGGCTTCGGTCTGAGCGCAGGGAGAGGACTGGCAGTGTGAACACAGCCTGAAGGGGTTAGTTCGCCACGTCTAGCCAGGAGGGAGTCCAGGAAAAGTCTGGAGCTGCCGCAAAGGCAAGAGACTTTTTCTTCCCTCTGTGTTTCCTGGTGCACGAGCAGAGGGGATTCAGAGCGCCGCCTAAAGGAGCTCCAGAGACGGGCGCGAGGCGTGGCTAGGAGCGCAAACCCCAGAGATGGGCATGAGATGCTAAGGCTGCTGCTGCCGCGACCAAGAAGCCTGTGTGCGAGCACAGGTCACTATCCACACCTCCCTTCAGGGAGCCTGTGCAGCCCGCCACTGCCAGTGTCCCGTGATCCAGGGACGACTTCCCCGGGAGAACGCACGGCGTGCCTCGGGCTGGTGCAACGTCACGCCGGCCTCTGTCACTGCAGGCTCACCCTGCCTCCATACCCCTCCCTCCCCCCGGCCTGAGTGAGCCAGAGCCCCCAAAGCAGCGGCTCCTATAACCCCGTCCTGTCTGAGCGAAGAACAGACGCGCTCAGGAGACCTACACGCAGAGGCGGGGTCAAATCCAAAGCTGAACCCCGGGAGCTGTGCGAACAAAGAAGAGAAAGGGAAATCTCGCCCAGCAGCCTCAGGAGCAGCGGATTAAATCTCCACAATCAACTTGATGTACCCTGCATCGGTGGAACACCTGAATAGACAACGAATCATCCCAAATGGAGGAGGTGGACTTTGGGAGCAACGCTATTTATACATTTTTTCCCTTTTTCTCTTTTTGTGATTGTGTATGCGTATGATTCTGTGTGTGATTTTGTCTGTATAGTTTGGCACTTACCGTTTGTCCTAGGGTTCTGTCTGTCCGTTTTTTGTTTTTTTTTTAGTATAGTTTTCAGCGCTTGTTATAATTGGTGAATTTGTTTCTTCGTCTGGTTTTTCTCTTCTTTCTCGTTTTTTTAATTACTTAAAAAATTTTAATAATAAATTTTTGTTCTTTATTTTAATAACTTTTTAATAATTTAGTTTAATTTAATTTTACATTTTTCTTTCTTTCTTTCTTTCTTTCTTTCTTTCTTTCTTTCTTTCTTTCCTTCTTTCTCCCTTTTATTCTGAGCCGTGTGCGTGACAGACTCTTGGTGCTCCAGCCAAGCGTCAGGGCTGTTCCTCTGATGTGGCAGAGGTAAGTTCAGGATATTGGTCCACCACAGACCTCCCAGCTCGACGTAATATCAAACGGTGAAAATCTCCCAGAGATCTCCATCTCAACACTAAGACCCAGCTCCACTAAATGACCAGCAAGCTACGGTCCTGGATACCTTATACCAAACATTTACCAAGAAAGGAACACAACACTACCCATTAGCAGAGAGGCTGCCTAAAATGATAGTAAGGTCACAGACACCCCAAAACACACCACCAGACTTGGACCTGCCTACCAAAAAGAAAAGATCCAGCCTCATTGACCAGAACACAGGCACTAGTCCCCTCCACCAGGAAGCCTACACAACCCACTGAACCAACCTTAGCCACTGGGGACAGACACCAAAAACAACGGGAACTACGAACCTGCAGCCTGTGAAAAGGAGACCCCAAACACAGTAAGATAAGCAAAATGAAAAGACAGAAAAACACACAGCAGATGAAGGAGCAAGGTAAAAACGCACCAGACCTAACAAATGAAGAGGAAATAGGCAGTCTACCTGAAAAAGAATTCAGAATAATGATAGTAAAGATGATCCAAAATCTTGGAAATAGAATGGAGAAAATACAAGAAAAGTTTTACAAGGACCTAGAAGAACTAAAGAGCAAACAAACAATCATGAACAACACAATAAATGAAATTACACATTCTCTAGAAGGGATCAATAGCAGAATAAATGAGGCAGAAGAACGGATAAGTGACCTGGAAGATAAAATATTGGAAATAACTACTGGAGAGCAGAATAAAGAAAAAAGAATGAAAAGAATTGAGGACAGTCTCAGAGACTTCTGGGACACGATTAAACGTACCAACATTCAAATTATAGGGTTTCCCAAAGAAAAAGAGAAAAAGAAAGGGACTGAGAAAATATTTGAAGAGATTATAGTTGAAAACTTCCCTAATATGGGAAAGGGAATAGTTAATCAAGTCCAGGAAGCACAGAGAGTCCCATACAGAATAAATCCAAGGAGAAACACGCCAAGACACATAGTAGTCAAACTATCAAAAAGTAAATACAAAGAAAAAATATTAAAAGCAGCAAGGGAAAAACAACAAATAACATAGAAGGGAATCCCCATAAGGTTAACAGCTGATCTTTGAGCAGAAATTCTGCAAACCAGAAGGGAGGGGCAGGACATATTTAACGTGATGAAAGGGAAAAACCTACAACCAAGATTACTCTACCCAGCAAGGATCTCATTCAGATTTGACAGAGAAATTAAAATCTTTACAGACAAGCAAAAGCTAAGAGAATTCAGCAGAACCAAACCAGCTTTACAGCAAATGCTAAACCAACTTCTCCAGGCAGGAAACACAAGAGAAGGAAAAGACTTACAATAACAAATGCAAAACAATCAAGAAAATGGTAATAGGAACATACATATCGATAATTACCTTAAATGTAAATGGATTAAATGCTCCCACCGAAAGACACAGACTGGCTGAATGGATACAAAAACAAGACCCGTATATATGCTGTCAACAAGAGACCCACTTCAGACCTAGGGAAACATACAGACTGAAAGTGAGGGGGTGGAAAAAGATATTCCATGCAAATGAAAATCAAAAGAAAGCTGGAGTAGCAATTCTCATATCAGACAAAATAGACTTTAAAATAATGACTTACAAGGGACAAAGCAGGACACTACATAATGATCAAGGGATCGATCCAAGAAGAAGATATAACACTTGTAAATATTTATGCCCCCAATATAGGAGCACCTCAATACATAAGACAAATACAAACAGCCATAAAAGGGGAAATTAACAGTAACACAATCATAGTAGGCGACTTTAACACCCCACTTTCAACAATGGACAGATCATCCAAAATGAAAAATAATAAGGAAACACAAGCTTTAAATGATACATTAAACAAGATGGACTTAATTGATATTTATAGGACGTTCCATCCAAAAACGTCCAGAGATAAACCCATGTACACATGGTAACCTTATCTTGATAAAGGAGGCTAGAGTATACAATGGAAGAAAGAGCCTCTCTATAACTGGTGCTGGGAAAACTGGACAGCTACATGGAAAAGAATGAAATTAGAACACTCCCTAATGCCATACACAAAAATAAACCCAAAATGGATTAAAGACCTTAATGTAAGTCCAGACACACTAAAACTCTTAGAGGAAATAAAAGAAGAACACTCTTTTGAGATAAATCACAGTAAGATCTTGTTTGACCCACCTCCTAAAGAAATGGAAAGAAAACTAAAAATAAACAAATGGGACCAAGTGAAACTTAAAATCTTTTGCACAGCAAAGGAAACCATAAACAAGATGAAAAGACAACCCTCAGAATGGGAGAAAATGTTTGCAAACGAAGCAACTGACAAAGGATTAGTCTCCAAAATTTACAAGCAGCTCATGCAGCTCAATATCAAAAAAACAAACCACCCAATCCAATAATGGGCAGAAGACCTAAATAGACATTTTTCCAAAGAAGATAAACAGATTGCCAACAAACACATGAAAGAATGCTCAACGTCGTTAATCATTAGAGAAATGCAAATCAAAACTACAATGCGGTATCATCTCACACCGGTCAGAATGGCCATCATCAAAAAATCTACAAACAATAAATGGACAACCTGGAAGAAATGGACAAATTCTTAGAGAATTTGGGAACCCTCATACACTGTTGGTGGGAATGTAAATTGATAGAGTCACTAAGGAGAACAGTATGGAGGTTCCCTAAAAAACTAAAAATAGAACTACCATAGGACCCAGCAATCCCACTATGGGGCATATATCCTGAGAAAACCATAATTCAAAAAGAGTCATGTACCACAATGTTCATTGAAGCTCTATTTACAATAGCCAGGACTTGGAAGGAACCTAAGTGTCCATCAACAGATGAATGGATAAAGAAGATGTGGCACATGTTTACAATGGACTATTACTCAGCCATAAAAAGGAACGTAACTGAGTTATTTGTAGTGAGGTGGATGGACCCAGAGTCTGTCATACAGAGTGAAGTAAGTCAGAAAGAGAAAAACAAATACCGTATGCTAACACATATATATGGAATCTTTAAAAAAAATGGTCATGAGGAACCTAGGGGCAAAACGGGAAAAAAGACGCAGACCTGGGCTTCCCTGGTGGCATACTGGTTGAGAATCCGCCTGCCGATGCCGGGGACACGGGATCGTGCCCCGGTCTGGGAGGATCCCACATGCCGCGGAGCGGCTGGGCCCGTGAGCCATGGCCGCTGAGCCTGCGCGTCCGGAACCTGTGCTCCACAACGGGAGAGGCCACAACAGTGAGAGGCCCGCGTACCGAAAAAAAAAAAAAAAGTCGCAGACCTACTAGAGAATGGACTTGAGGACACGGGGAGGGGGAAGGGTAAGCTGGGACAAAGTGAGAGAGTGGCATGGACATATATACACTACCAAATGTAAAACAGATAGAAGTGGGAAGCAGCCACATAGCACAGGGAGATCAGCTCAGTGCTTTTTGACCACCTAGAGGGGTGGGATAGGGAGGGTGGGAGGGAGGGAGACGCAAGAGGGAGGGGATATGGGTATATACGTATATGTATAGCTGATTCACTTTGTTATAGAGCAGAAACTAATACACCATTGTAAAGCAATCATACTCCAGTAAATATGTTAAAAAAAAAGTGTGTTTGTTCAAAATAAATAAATAAATAACTTTCCTATCTGCTTAGGAAAGTTATTTCTCCTTCCTATGAAATGAAAAATGATCTATAAGGGCACTTAGTATTGACTATAAATTCCAGTTCTGTCAGTGATGGTATCTGGCGCATGAGGGACACCCAAGTTAGGGAGCTTTTGGTTAATTTCCCTGGGCCATATAGAGCAAAGTGTTCTCTCAAATACTCTCTGGAAATTCGGAGCCTCAAATATGTTTGCCACCTTCCCCCAAGTCATCACATTTATTAACATCCTTGTCTTATTTTTCTAGAAGCAGGAGCTTCTAGCAGATCTTTTCCCTTTGTGAAAGGATGTATTTCTGTGTGAGGTGGATCTAGGCCGCCTTAGTCTGTCCTCTAATGTTCACCTCAGTAGCACTCTACCTGGTTGATAATATCTTTGAGGCCAACTTCCTGTAATGCTTTTCTTTTTCTTTTCTTTTTTTTTACCTTAGGAGCACTGTATAATAAAAACTCCATTAAAGATGCAAAATCAAAGTGAGCCATGAAGCAAGACACGATGGGGCCTATCAGCATTCCTAAGCGTGTTCAAGGCGAAAGCATTTCAGAGGGAGTTAAACAACAGTCATTATAGCTATCTTTGTTGACCTCTGAATATATATGCCAGTCACTGTGTTTGACATACATTAATTCTCATAAAACTTCTGTCATGTTGACATTATTATCTCCCTTTTACAAATGGGGAAAGAGGATCACATAAATTAAATGACTTTCTCAGGGCAACAGCTAGTAAGTTTCAGGGCTGGATTTGTATCCAAAATAAAGTGGGCTTTGTTTGGTTTTTTGACTCTATTTTCTTCTTAGTAGTACTGCATACATTTATTATTTATATGTATTAAAAAGGATAAAATAAGTTCGGACTCCTCTCTCACACAATATGAAGTTCTGTATGATCTAAAGATAAAAATGTTGAAGTAAAATATATATATTATGGAAAACGTATGTATAATCTAGGAGTCAAGAAAAATTTCTGTGCAAGCTGGAAAACCTAGACATTCTGGAGAAATGACTGACATATTTGAGTGCTTAAAACTTAAAATGTAATCATATGGCAAACGTAAAGGTAAATATAACCAGAAGACAAATAATAGAGGAACATATATTTGTAAGACACACAACAGATAAAGGGTTCAATATCCAACATATAAAAAATTTCCTACACATTAATAAGAAAAGACAAACACCCTAATTGAAAGTGGTTAAAAAGGGTAAAAAAGGGCTGTTCAAGGAAGCAGAAAACCCCCTTCCCAATAAACAAGTGAAATTACTCAACTTTACTAGCAATCAGGCATATTGATATTAAATTAACAAGGAAATATCACTTTAAGACCATTAAACATGTTATCACACATTGCTGGAGTTTTGTGGAGGTTAATATGTTATCTCATACATTTGCCGAGGGAAATGTGCAGTATATTAAAGCCATTTGGAAGTCAATCTTGCAACCCCTATTAAAATTAAAATTTATATAATCTTTAACTTAGCAATTCCATTTCCGGGGCCTTCTTCCATAGAAGATAAAAGCACGGGTATATAACAGTGAATATGAACAAGATAAATTTTACGTATATATTCAGATTAATTGCAACGTTTTTTCTAGTAGCCAAAAAACTGGAATCAACTTGAATGTCCTCAATAGAGGAATGGTTTAATAAGTTGTCTTTCACTCAAACCATTGCATTTTACATAACTAGTTTAAAAAGTGTGTTAAGTCTATACCAGACGATGTGGAAAACATTTCTCTGAAATGTTTCTAAGTGAGAAAAACTACGTGCAGTAAAGAGTAAAATAGTGCCCCTATATGTTTTTATGCATACATATGTATGTTACCTTATTTATGAACATAGACAAAGATATGCAAAGATTCACACCAGGCTTTTAACACTGCTTATCCAGTGGAGGAGTGGCTAATGAAGTGTAAAAATCCTATAGATGTACAGGCTTTCTCAATATTTATGTATATGTATGAATATATATATATATATATATATATATATATATATATATATATATATAATTCTCAACATTTATATATCATTGCTTTATGTAAATGCACATGTAAATTACATATGTGTAAAGCCATGTACAAAGAGATAGTTGCTGAAAGTGTGCATATCATAGAGAGTGTTTGGAGTTTTTAGTGTTTAGGGTTCTTTTTTTTAACTTTCTTTCTTGTACTTTGAGTTTTTCAAAATAAAAATTTTACATGATTTTAAGTTTAACATTTTCTAAAGCCAACATTATAGAGCAGGTTAAGGAAATGATCCAGTATCTACAGAATGATTTGATTGTTCAGTCCTCCAGCAGTTCATCAAACTACATTGAGCAGCAACCGTGACATTGTGTCAGGTGTGTTAAAGTGGTTGGGATTACAGAGATGAATGAAATATGCTCCTTCTTGTTGTATATTACAACAAGACAAACATATAAATGAACCATTCTAATACAATATGGCTATTGCTTTAATATAAGAATTTGTAGGACCATAGGGGCAATGAACTCTGCAGGCATTGGTGGTAGAGAGGCTTCAGAGGGAAAGAACCATTTGAGCTTAGCCTTAAAGACTGAGGATGCTTTCATCACTCACCAGCCTTAGGTGGGGAAGGGAAAGCAATCCCTTCAAAGAGGAAGGAATCAACATCTAGTCCTATATCATTCATCAAGAATGTGGAGGAGGAAGTAAACAGTTTATTATTTATAGTCTCAAATGATGGTAATGTGTGGAAGATGGGCAAATGGAACAAGAGACTTTGGAAGAGTCCTGATCAGGAACTAATAAAATGAGAACCTGCTTTGAAACATGCAAGCAGGTTTTTCTGAGGGAAGAAGAACTCTAAGCTGCGTTTAATGAAAGGAAGCAACTGTCAAAGCAATCTGACTAAGTTCAGTACATTAGGTTTGCAGTTGGGGAAGAAATATGGGTTGCTGTTCATTTAGGACCTGTGGAAGAGGTTGGAGAAAAGGGGATAGGTATTCAAGCAATGATTCATTAGGTAGAAAGAAGAGAATGTTAGAAATCAGACAGTACTGCCACTTACTGAATAAATTCATCATAAGCCATATACAGACACATTATAAAGTATCTAAAGGAACCAGAATGCTTGACCACTGAGGTAAGGTGCCCCAAAATACTGTGTCTTCAAGGAAAACACAAGGGTTCAGTACTCATGGGTTAGCAGCAGTTAACATAAGACACACTAGCTTTTGGGGAGTGGGGGAGAAAGAAGCAAGGATTATGCATGTATGTATTTATATCATAGATGATAACAACAGAAGCCATTTAATCAAATGCTTATTATTGGCCTAATATAATGTCAGGTGTTTTACATAAATTACCTCATTTAATCCCAGCGTGGCTCTAAGATCTAGATACATGTTACTATCATTCCCTTTTTACAGATGAGGAATCTAAGTCTTACAGGAGTTAAAAAACGTACTCAAGGTCAAATAGCTTTTAGGTGGTGAAGCTGTAAATTGAGATCGGACTTTAAATCCTATGCTCCCAACTGCTCAACTAGACACTAAGTTATATTCCCCCTGCTAAACCCTAGTCCCAGCCATCATCATATCACACCTGTATTGTTCCAGCAGCCTGTCACCCCTCTGGTCCTACACAGTTCACAACATCCAGTGAACTTTCTAAAACATACATCAGACGACATCACTTTCCTTTATCAAACCATCCAGTGGCCCTCCAATGCACGTAAGATAAAATCCAAGTTCTTACCCTGCAACTCCCTATGTGACCACTTCTCTGCCAGCCTCTCCAGTCTCGGTCATCAATCTCCGCTCTGCCCCTCTCTGACTGCACTCCAGTCACTCACCCTTCTGCTCTTCCTCAACGCACTGTTCTCGTTCTGGCCTCACGGCATTGCTACTTGCTAGTCTACCTAAAATGCTCTTCTTCAAAGTCTTCACACAGCTGACTCGACCTTATTATTCAGATCTTGATTCAAATATCAGCTCCTTAGAGAAGGTTCCCCACACCAACAACAAGAATGACCCCTTTGCCCATGAAAACAGAAGTTACTTGAGGACAGGAACTATTGATTTCATGTTCTTCACTCTAATTCCAGAACGAAGAGTAATATCTGACACCTACTAGGCACTCAGGATATATTTGTTTCCTGAAATACTGGTATCTTTTTTAAAGTGTCATACTCATATGCCTATGAGTATATCTACATATATATATATGTATTTATGGATATGTGAGCTTGTTGTCACCTCTCAGAAGTGGAATGTACATCCCTCACCCAAAATTTGGTTTGAATGTCAAGACTAATGATGCCACACATATACCAAGAAGGTATGAAAAGGATTATTAATCACATAATGAGTTATGCATCAAAAATGCAGTTAGACCAAAAAAAGAAAATAGAAAAAACTGGTAACTGTGAAGTGATGGGTAATTAGATTGATGTGGTTCTTTCATTCTATAGATATAGGTATAGATATAGAAATAATCGAAACATCAAGTTCTACACCTTAGGTATATACAATTTTTATTTATCCATTATACCTCAATAAAACTGAAAAAATGGGATCAGTCTCAGTGACAACTTACCCATGGTGTTTGTCTGATAACTAAAACATTGCGTGGTTTATTTAATTTAATATGGACTTGTTTATGTAAGCCATTATGGCACCTGCAGCATGAGACCAATAAGAAAGGTGAACGTTCCATTGAATATCTAGTACTATCAAGAGCTAGTACTATATATTCTGAGAAGTGAAATGAGTGCCTTAGTCTCTCTATCAATGTGCAGAACTTCAAAGAAGGTAAAGAGTGCTATGGTGAGACATTGTATTGTGGCTTTAATATGTGCAGAAGATGTGTGACCTTGATTTATATTTTGGGTATCCTTGAGGCAAGAGATTCTATGAGTTCTTTACCCCAAATGAGGCAACCTTGGAGAAGGAATTGTTTTCATTGGCCAGAACAGATGGTCAGACCGCTGGCAGTGGCCCAAAGATGTATAAAAATGTGAAGATGAGGCCAATTGTTGGCTAAGACATGGCCAAGTGCTCAGATAACTGGCTAAAGTTTGGCCAACTGAGCTGATCCTGTGTCCTGTCCTTTATCAGGAACATTCTGATTAAGAGATGAAAAGCAGCAAGAGTCAAGCAAGCTCCATTAAGTGTGACAGTGGCAATGCCATTGGTTAAGTGAATGAACCCCCTTTGGTATTCACTGTGTTGAGCCTAAGGGGCTCCCCAGGTATCCAAGTATTCTAAGAGATGACCTCCTCTAGCACTGTGGCATCCGGCAAGGGACACAGCACAGGGGACGTTACCCTCTCCTGAAAGTAGGGTATGCAGAGAGCCCAGGTTCAGCTCCATCCTGTAGCAAGGAGGCCTCACTAGCTCTGCTGGGCTTGCAGGGTGCTGTTTCCATGATCAAAGGCCTAACGGGCAGCTGTATACTGAGGGTCACAGGTTCAGGACCTGAGATAGTCTATATTTCCAGGAAAGTCCAGTATGCACCCACCAATTGCTACACTAATGGCATACAGCATTGGGCCAAGGAAGGTAGTTCCTTGTATCAGAAGCCCATGCAACTAACGGCCATCACTGATGGGAGAGGGACTCCAAGATATATGAGAGAAGGTTGCTAAAGCTCCCACAGTGAAGGAATCCCGGGGGGCCGTAACAGGAATGCCTGTTCTATGGCCATTCAGGCAGATTCTAGTATCTTTTTACAGGGGGTCTCATTCAAGTTGGGTCTCTTTGCAAGTTACAGAACAAAAAAAAAAGCTTTGTAAATGAGGAGTGTTGCCTCCAGAATCTAAACATGTCGAAAACATGTTGGGCTTGTTTTAACAATGTGGGTCCTAAGAAGACTAAAAGCTGTTTCTTGACACTGTCAGGACTGGAGCAGCCCTCAACTTACTAAATAATTTTCAGGAGCTTAACTGAAGTGGTGGGGCCCTGTACTATGGGTCTCATGTGAATCTCCTCAAAGGAGGATGTCATTAGTGTGATGTCATAACTGTGTACCCGAAAAAAGTTAGAGCTGGTTAAAATATCGCCTGTGAAGACTATGTGAGATGGCAGGCGTGGAGACTGAGCCCATTGAGTACCCAGGTGAAGGTGTATTGTGTCCCTTTAAAGGTGAAGGTTAACTGCAGCTGAGAGGTTGTTGAACTAGGCACTGAATAGAACATGCTAGCCAAATACTTTGCTCTAACTGCAAAGTATTTACCAGTTACTTATTTATTATTGGGTGGAATCAGTCATTTCTGTAGGTGGGGCCATGACGCCAAGGGTACGAATTCACACTGAGGCACCGGTCCTGTTTTGCCGGGTTTAAGAACAAGTAAAACTTGGCTGTTAAATGCAGCAGAAGTGGGGATAACCACACCTTCTCTAACTAGGTCTTATATAATGGGTTTCAATCTGTGAAAACCGTGCTTTCATTTAGATTGAACCTTTTCTTAAACACTGAGGTGAAAGGTTTTATTTTAACTAGGGGGAAAGGTCCATAGGGTCCCATAGTTTTCAAGCTGATCATAAGGGCCAGAGACTTAACTTTATTACTTATTGGGTCAGGTTCTCCACGTGCACTAGAGGATATTTTAGGGTAATGGATGTCTTGGCTATGGAAAAGTTAGGCACGGAAATAATTTGGATGGTTCAGGTTAGGCATATCTGTTTCTATTTTATGTTCACCTACTCCCTGGCTGGGAGTGGATGAACATAAAGTGTGGCCAGATGTGGACCAGAAGGGGAAGGGGAATTAATGAGGCTTCAAAACTGTCTATTGTCAAACATCAAAAGTGGAATCAGATAATGACACACACTGCCACCACCCATACAGCACCCCTCTCCCCATCTGGGACTTCCCAAACACACACGGAAACACCAAGTCCATTTCCTCCTCAACAGCAGGATAAAGTGTTCAGGAAGAAATCTGTCTTCAGAGCTCAGTGTTCACCCAGTCCTTATTCCCGGTGTCTGGCTAACTATGGACTGTCTGGTCTGTGCCCCAAACTGGCAGGATACTACCTCCCTCCCTTCTCACACGGCTGCCCCTTCCTGCCTTCCTTCAGTCCCCATCACCGAAGAACAGACAGAGATACACACACATCTTTCTACAACAGCTTGCACATCAATAGCTGAGGGCTTTTTTATTTGGCTCTACACAGGTGACCATGTCTCCAGTGCTTTCTCTGGGGAGACAACAGAGACAGCAAGGTCTCAGTCACCTGATAGACCCAGGGCAGCACTTTATGAACTGCTGGAAGAGCCCTCTGGGACGTTTTCATCCTCCTCTGGCTCTTTAGTCATTGTTGTACTCCGCCAGTAATAGAATGCTAGCATCTTTGACTTCTTCTGTGTAGAACCTCTTCCCGAATTCTGACGACGGACTGATTTTCTTAACTCGACCACCTCCTGAATCTGGTCGGAAAACAAAGTGATACAGAAAGATATTGATTTGGGGAAAGAGGATGGGAAGGAGAACTTTGAGAGAATGGGTGTGGATTGAGAAGGGGTTTGTGCCAGGGAAGGGCTGGGTAAGTCTTGGGTGGGGGATGAAGAGGAGGCACGTGAGTCGGGTAATCTGACCTCTTCCATCTTATAGCCCTGGAGTGGAGAATTCACCCTCTCCCTTCTGCGTTGGCCCCCCGGTGTTTGTTGCTCTGACCTCTCGGTGTTTGTCCGTGCATCACGGTTAGGCTCCTGGGGGACTGTAGTTTCCTCTGCCATGTGAGTAGCAACAGTGTGCTCTACTCCAAGGCTCCTGGCCTTTCTATATATACCCTGCCAGGACAATGAAGAGCCACACCCATCAGCTTTGATTGGTCAGCCAATGGTAGCGCTGGGGTGGCTGTGACATCACAAAGCACTACCCTTGAAGATACGTGGGGGGAGGGGAGGGGTGCAGAGGAGTCTACGTGCTCTGGTTAGAGAAAGGGAGTGCTTCCTCAACACCCAGTAAAGAGCCTTCCCAAATTGACCTTCCACTCTTCCTCATCTTCTCTGGTTCAATCCTTGTGGTGCACATGTTAGGGAGAAGGTGTTCCCTCCAAACCATTCCACATGGCCACCCCCATTCAGTGTTTAATTCTGTTGTCTCCCAGATCTCATCACCTGGTATTGTGTGGTTTTTAAAAACTTTTTATTTTAGAACAGTTTTAGGTTTACAGAGTAATTGTGAATATCATATTCATACACTCCACAACAAATTTCCCTTCTTAACATTGTACATTAGTATGGTACAATTGTTCAACTTAGTGAACCAACACTGAAACAGTATTATTAACAAAAGTCTGTACTTCATCAGAATTCCTTTTTTTTTTAAATGTTGAGCCTTCTTTTAATTAATTTATTTATATTTTTGGCTGTGTTGGGTCTTCGTTTCTGTGTGTGGGCTTTCCCTAGTTGTGGCAAGCAGGGGCCACTCGTCATCGTGATGGGCGGGCCTCTCACTGTCGCAGCCTCTCTTGTTGTGGAGCACAGGCTCCAGATGCGCAGGCTCAGCGGCTGTGGCTCACGGGCCTAGTTGCTCTGCGGCATGTGGATCTTCCAAGATCAGGGCTCGAACCCATGTCCCCTGCATCATCAGGCAGATTCTCAACCTCTGTGCCACCGTGGAAGCCCCAGATTGCCTTATTTTTTACCTAATATTCTTCTTCTGTCCCAGGATCCCAACCAAGATTCTACATTCTATTCAGTCATTCCATGTTATAACTTCTTAGGCTCCTCTTGGCTCTGACAGTTTTTTAGACTTCTTGTTTTTGAAGACTTTGACAGTTTGGGGTCTTGTGTTTTGTCTTTTACATTAGGTCTGCAGATGTTATTGCTCTTATAGGTAAAAGTTTTTATAAGTTTCTTCTTCCAGAGAACCTCAAATCAAGTCAGTACCATCAGTGTTATGGACTTCCCCGTGGCAATGCTTGAACTAATCTCTTGGCTTTGTCACAGAGGTGACACAAATGTTTTTCTCTAGAGGTCTGAGGATCAGGATCATTTTTATTTATGACAGAGGCACAGGGGCAGCAGCAGAAGCATTTTGTAAGGTACTAGTGAGTCATTTACTTTTAGAAGTATGACCTCAGCATCCCACATAGTTAACGGCTCTTCCTCCACACGAGTGACCATCCAATGGACCTGTATATTGAACAGACTGTCAGTCTTTCTCCTGAGCTCTATATAGAAAGGGGGCCAACATGTGGTTGAGACACAACCAGTGTTCACATGGTAAGAGTCATTTCTTTGAGGTTAGTATCAGTCGCACCTTAGTTTGGAATTGAAACACGTGATTCAACCTGAGAATCACAAATAGGTCCAGGTTGAGACACAGGATTCAGGACTGCTTTAAGGAAGGTCCCAATCCAAGAATCCTTTCACTATATGCCAAGTGGCTCAACTGACTTATGTTGGTCAAAGCTTTAGCAGACACTCAGTAGGACTAACAAATGCAGCACAAAGAAGCAAGTTCAAAGCACAAGCTAGCCAGCAGGCAGTAGCCCAAGTGCCTGTTCACCAGCATAGAGCAGAGCCAGTTAGAAAGCCAAAGCAAGAGAAGAAAGAACCCCGGTGGTAAGGGATAGCACCTTGATGTCCTGCTCACAGGACCAGTTGTTGTAATCACACCACAGAGACAGGATGGACCCTTCAACCCAAATTCGGTTTGGATGTCGAGACTGATAACACATACACCTAGAGAGTATGAAAATCCTTACTACATAAGGAGGCTTTCTGGGGAGAGCAGGGCAGGCTCTCAAGCAGGTTCAAGAATGGCTTGAGAGAGCAGAAGAAGGAGACTGGCTTGGCTTTTATGGTGGTGTGGGGATGACGCTGGAGTGTTCCCACACACAGGTCAGGTTTTGCACAGCCTGAACTTCCTCCTGGCCCACAGAAGAGAGAGTACCTGAGCTTTCTTATCCGATCTAGGGAAGCAGGGGAAGAGGCAGTGGTAGGGCTCTTTTATAAAATAATGTTGTGTAAATGCAAGGTGTTTAGCACAGTTTAGAATTCTCATAACTATTATAACCACACTTATATTGTTTTCAGTTAAACTACGTTTCACTAGATTAGTATTTCCCAAATTATGGTCCTTTAAATATTATTTAAGGTGGCTTAGAATTATCTTGGTTCATCACAGAGAAACTGTGTAGAAAGAGAAAAGACTGCTAGCCTCAGGAGGTCTGACACACTGGTCACAAAAGAGCAGACTTCATTGTACTATCTGCTGAATTATGAGGGGTTTCTAACATGTTTCCCATCCTGGGTGACTACTGTAGCACCCAAAGACTGTAATAATAATTACCGAAACTAACATTTATTGACTACTAACTCTATGTAGGAATTATGCTAAATACCCATATACATATTTAATCCTCATCACAACCCTATTGAGATAAGTGGCAAAAGAGTGGTTTCTGTCATTTCTGCCAGGACATCTCCATTCCAATTGCAGAAGCAGAAAAGAGCATATAGGAGGGCACATGGGTATATTTATGGGGCAGGCTCAAAAGGGGTATGCATTACTCCTGCTCACATTTCCTTGGGAAAAACTCACATAGCCACATCTAACTACAAGAGAAAATGAGAAATGTAGTCTACCTGGTAGAAGAGGAGAACTTAAATGTTGGAGATAAGCTAGCAATCTCTGTCTCCACCATCTTGTTCATCACTCTCCCCAGTATTTACAGTAGAGCCTGGCACATAGTAGGTGGCCATGAATATTTCTGTTGAATGAATGGGTTTCAACTTTTTTGGTCAGTTATGGGGATCAAAAGCATATAGAACTTGGTTAAGCAATGGTGTCCTAGATATGACACAAAAAGCACAAGCAACAAAGAAAGAGTAAATTGGACTATATCAAAATTTTAAAATGTTTTCTTCTGCAAAAAAATACCATGAAGAAAGCAAAAAGGCACACCAAAGAGAGATCCTGGCAAATCATATATTTAATAAAAGTGTAGTATCCAGAATACAGAAAGAACTCTTACAACTCAACAACAAAAATACAAACAACCCAACTGAAAATCAGGTAAAGGACTTAAATAGACATTGTGCTAATGAAGATATACAAATAGCCAACAAACATATGAAAATATGCTCAATACCATTAGTCGTTAGGGAAATGCAAATCAAAACCACGATGAGATGCCACTTCAAACCCACTAGGAAGGCTATAACTTTTTTAAAAAGAAAATAACAAGTATTGACAAGGATGTAGAGAAAGTGAAACACTCATACACGTCTGGTGGGAACATAAAATGATACAGGTTCTGTGGAAAACATTTTGGCAGTTACTCAACAAGTTAAACATACACTTGCCATATTACCCAGTAACTCTACTCCTAGGTATATAATGAAAAGAGTTGAAAAGGAGGGAACAACAGCAACAACAACAACAAAAAAAAACAGGTGAATTGAGCAACACAAAAGCAAAGGGCAGATAATGTTTCAAGAAGTAAAAAATGGTCAACTTTATTAAATAATTTTACAGGTAATATAGGGACAGACAAATGACGATTGAACTTGTTAGTAGAGAGGTCATTGGTAAATTTGATAAGAAGGAAATTGAAAGAGTGGAAAATATTTTAATATAAACCTGGATGTGTATTAAGGAGAAAATGTGAGATCAGAAAGTGAGGGGCGGATAGACAATTTCTTTTGCGAGTTTTGGTGCTAAGGGGAGGAGAAATATGGGACTATAGCTGGAGGGGGATTTGGTATTAAGAGAGTGTATTTTTAAGAGGGTAGATTCTAGAATGCATCTAGCCAATATAAATGACTGAATGAAACTGACGACATAAAAATCCAAAGGGATAATTGCAGAAGAAAAAATATTGAGAAAGCAAGAGGGGTATTCAGAGCACTAGTAGATGGGATCGGTAGCAAATGTGGAAATCTTGGCTTTCCATGAGAATGAGTAATATTTACAGATTCTACAGTGGAGAAGGAAATGATTATGGTATGATTACAAATGCTGGTAAGATGGTAGATTTGGTGGGGAAGATATAAAAGAATTTTCTCTTGACTCTTCAGTTTTCTCAGTGAAGGATGAGCTAAGGGCATAAAATAAAAAGAGTGAGGGTAGGGTTTTGAGAAATTGAGGGGAAGATAAAGTATTGGATATTCATTTTGTATAATGGAAATGGGTGTATAATATGGAAGGATTGATCATTTAAGATATGTGGTCAAGAATTTAAGGTGAGATCAGTTAGCTTTGTCTTGTAAATTTCTACAGCAACATCCATCACTTGTATATAGGAACAAAGCAGGTAGATAGCTAAATTTAACAGGGGTTGTGGTTTTGCCAGGGAAGTACTAGGGTGGGAAAGTGAGTAGGGAGATGAAGGTTGATGAAAGTAAGTGATACTGATGATAAATTGGTAAGCAATGAAGAAATGCGAAAAGAGAAATGTGGCTGATGCTGAAAAGTAGTAGAATTCACAGATTGGAGTTCAAAATTGAAGAATTTTTAGAGTTGGGTGTGTGAAGGTGTGTATACCTGCACGTGAGCGAGGTATTTTGCTAGGAAGGATAATCAGTTGTAGCCCAAGAGATGTATGTTATAAATTCAGGATTTCAGAGTTGCTGTAATTTTTGAGAATGTCAATGTCTAGTGCATGAGCATTAGAGTGAGTGGCTTAAGTATGATGGAAGAAAAATACCATTGGAATTGAGGGCATGAAAGGTTTGCAAAGCCAAAAATGCTGGATGAATATCCACATAGATGACAGATGTTGAAGTTGCCAAGATGGTGGCAGTACTAAAAGTGGAGAAGAAGACTCAGGAAAGTGTCTAATGAATGAAGGTAAAGAAATAGATGGCGTAGCACATGATATCATCTAATAGCAAGAACTACAAATGAGCTCTGAATTTTGAAAGAGAAAGGAGCAGAAATGGTTTGAATGTGACAGTGAGTCGACTCCTTGGGGTATGTGAGGAAAACTAACGTTTGCTCAAGAGGACTGCAGGGGAAGTGATTTCCTCAAGGCACAGCCATATTCCAGTCATAAAACAGAGATTAAGGGAACACGGAGAGAACAACTTGAAGCTACTGGGGAGTTTCTTAATGATAGACTATGAGTTACAGAGGGCAGGAAAGAAGCGCTCATGAAGTTGGGGAGAGGGTTGGGTCCAATTCCGTCAAGTGCAGAGCAATACGTGAATAAGGGTCTAGTTAATGATGGATAATCTGCAGGGTGGTGACTTAAGTAAAAGTGATAAGACAAGATGGACCTTGTGACTGCACGGCAGATTGGGAGGTGAGTAAAGCCCTCCAGACTACAGATTGCTTAATCTAGGCTGACCTAGAACTAAGAAGAATCCAGAAACACCACTGAAACCTGTTTCCTCTAAATATCATGTATCCTGTATGATGATCCAGCATTTCAAAGATAGACTAGTAAGGACATCTAAGAGGGTAGGCTTGAAAGGAAACTAGTGTGTTTGCTCAAGAGTGTGAGTGTGTATGAAAAATATCAACAGCAAATTCTAATGTCAGAGGGTTGCTACTATAGGCTTATGGAGCCATGCACTATTCTTGGACAACCCAAGGTGCCTGCACAGATGTGGCCCAGATGCAAGCACCAACACTTACTGGGCACCTGCAAAGCCAAAGCTGGGGAAGATGGAAGGCCAAGTGGAAGTGGTATTTTCCCAAGACAGGAATGTATTTACTTAGGCTTCCTAAATGGCAGGTGGACAAAAAATGGAAGAAAGGAAATTAAGCTTCTTTTTGCCTAACATCTCTCCTCAGGAGGAAGTACTTGGAGTTGTATTTCCTACGTAAATTCCCCTGCTAAAACTCCAGGGAGCTCATCAGTGGGCAGATGTTCCCACCTAAGTATGGTTACAAGCAAACATTTATTCAAAATCATGGCTGCATCTGGCTCACATTAGAAGGGTTCTCTTTGTCATTGTCTTTTAAAAGAACAATTCCCCATGCTTATAAATCCAGACTCAGAACATCAATTCAACCAACCTCAGGAGCCCTGTGGCTACACCTTCCTGCTGGGAATCAGCATGGTCCCCAGACAATCAATTTCAGGAGTATTACCAAAGTGTTTTCATTTTCAGTGTTTATCCACTGGAATGTCTACGAGTGAAGAATAGACAGGGCAATACAATCCTAAGATTCAATTTCTTTCATCAAATACAAACTGTGTATATGAGCATCAAGGCAAGAGGATGGAGGACTTTAACTGAAATTCCAATAGATATCTAAGTGCAAATCCTGGAACCATCCCATGCTAGCATTGTGAGTTAGGATAGGTACTTAACCACTCTGAGCCTGTTTTCTGATCTCTAAAAAAAAAATAGAAGGATAATATCTCATACAGCTGTTGCAAAGATCAACTCAAATAATTCATGTACAGACTATAGCACAACAACCTACAGAATGGGAGAAAATATTTGTAAATCGTGTATCTGATAAGGGATTTTTATTCAGAATATATAAAGAACTCTTACATGCCTGTGATAAGAAGGTAAATAACCCAACTTTTAAAATGGGCAGAAGATCTAAATAGACATTTCTGCAAGGAATATATACAAATGGCCAGCAAGCACATTAGAGACGCTTGACATCATTATTCATCAGGAAAACACAAATGAAAATGACAGAAAGATACCATTTCATACCCATGCGGATGGCTAGAATCCAAAAGTCCGATAATCATAACTGTTGGTGGGGATTTAGAGAAATCAGAACCATCATACACTGTTAGTGAGAATGTAAAATGGTATACCTGCTTTGGAAAAGTTTGGTAGTTTCTCAGAGGGTGAAACAGTGTTACTGTATGACCCACTTGTAGGTATATTCCCAAGATAAATGCAAATATATGTCCATACAAAAAACTTGTACATAAATATTCATAGCAGCAATATTCATAATACCCAAAGATGGAAACAACCCAAATGCCCATCAACTGACCAGTGGACAAACAAAATGTGGCAAATTAATACAACAGAATACTATTCAGACATCAAAAGGAATGAAGAACTAATATATGCTACAATATGGCTGAACCTTAAAAACATTATGCTAAGTGAAAGAAGTCAGTCACAAAAGACCACATATTATGTGATTCTATTCATATGAAATGCTCAGAACAGGCAAATCTATAGCTACAAAATAGATCAATAATTGCTTAAGGCTGAGGCAGAAGTTGTTGGGAGCATAGGGGATTCACAGCTACAAGATACGAGGGTTTCTTTTTGAGGTGTTGAAAACGTTCTAAAATAGACTGGAGGGAACTTCAAGACGTCGGAAGAGTAAGACGTGGAGATCACCTTCCTCCCCACAGAAGCATCAGAAATACATCTACACGTGGAACTGCTCCTATAGAACACCCACTGAACGCTGGCAGAAGACCTCAGACCTCCCAAAAGGCAAGAAACTCCCCAAGTAGCTGGGTAGGGCAAAAGAAATAAAGAAAAAGCAGAGACAAAAGAATAGGAACGGGACCTGCACCAGTGGGAGGGAGCCTGAAGGAGGAAAGCTTTCCACACACTAGAAGCCCCTTCACTGGCGGAGACTACAGGTGGCGGACGGGGGCAGCTTCGGAGCCACGGAGGAGAGTGCAGCAACAGGGGTGCGGAGGGCAAAGTGGAGAGATTCCCGCACGGAGGATCGGTGCCGACCAGTACTCACCAGCCCGCGAGGCTTGTCTGCTCACCTGCCGGGACGGGTGGGGGCTGGGAGCTGAGGCTTGGGCTTCGGTCTGAGCGCAGGGAGAGGACTGGCAGTGTGAACACAGCCTGAAGGGGTTAGTACGCCACGTCTAGCCAGGAGGGAGTCCAGGAAAAGTCTGGAGCTGCCGCAAAGGCAAGGGACTTTTCCTTCCCTCTGTGTTTCCGGGTGCACGAGCAGAGGGGATTCAGAGCGCCGCCTAAGGGAGCTCCAGAGAGGGGCGCGAGGCGCGGCTAGGAGCGCAGACCCCAGAGATGGGCATGAGATGCTAAGGCTGCTGCTGCCGCCACCAAGAAGCCTGTGTGCGAGCACAGGTCACTATCCACACCTCCCTTCAGTGAGCCTGTGCAGCCCGCCACTGCCAGTGTCCCGTGATCCAGGGACGACTTCCCCGGGAGAACGCACGGTGTGCCTCGGGCTGGTGCCACGTCACGCTGGCCTCTGTCACTGCAGGCTCACCCTGCCTCCGTACCCCTCCCTCCCCCCGGCCTGAGTGAGCCAGAGCCCCCAAAGCAGCGGCTCCTATAACCCCGTCCTGTCTGAGCGAAGAACAGACGCTCTCAGGAGACCTACACGCAGAGGCGGGGTCAAATCCAAAGCTGAACCCCGGGAGCTGTGCGAACAAAGAAGAGAAAGGGAAATCTCGCCCAGCAGCCTCAGGAGCAGCGGATTAAATCTCCACAATCAACTTGATGTACCCTGCATCGGTGGAACACCTGAATAGACAACGAATCATCCCAAATGGAGGAGGTGGACTTTGGGAGCAACGCTATTTATACATTTTTTCCCTTTTTCTCTTTTTGTGAGTGTGTATGCGTATGCTTCTGTGTGTGATTTTGTCTGTATAGTTTGGCAATTACCGTTTGTCCTAGGGTTCTGTCTGTCCGTTTTTTGTTTTTTTTTTTAGTATAGTTTTCAGCGCTTGTTATCATTGGTGAATTTGTTTCTTCTTCTCGTTTTTCTCTTCTTTCTCGTTTTTTTAATTACTTAAAAAATTTTAATAATAAATTTTTGTCTTTATTTTAATAACTCTTTAATAATTTAATTTAATTTAATTTTACATTTTTCTTTCTTTCTTTCTTTCTTTCTTTCTTTCTTTATTTATTTCTCCCTTTTATTCTGAGCCGTGTGCGTGAAAGTCTCTTGGTGCTCCAGCCAAGCATCAGGGCTGTTCCTCTGACGTGGCAGAGGCAAGTTCAGGATATTGGTCCACCACAGACCTCCCAGCTCCACGTAATATCAAACGGTGAAAATCTCCCGGAGATCTCCATCTCAACACCAAGACCAGCACCACTAAATGACCAGCAAGCTACGGTGCTGGATACCTTATGCCAAACAACTACCAAGAAAGGAACACAACTCCACCCAATAGCAGAGAGGCTGCCTAAAATAATAGTAAGGTCACAGACACCCCAAAACACACCACCAGACTTGGACCTGCCTACCAAAAAGAAAAGATCCAGCCTCATTGACCAGAACACAGGCACTAGTCCCCTCCACCAGGAAGCCTACACAACCCACTGAACCAACCTTAGCCACTGGGGACAGACACCAAAAACAACGGGAACTACGAACCTGCAGCCTGTGAAAAGGAGACCCCAAACACAGTAATATAAGCAAAATGAAAAGACAGAAAAACACAGAGCAGATGAAGGAGCAAGGTAAAAATGCACCAGACCTAACAAATGAAGAGGAAATAGGCAGTCTACCTGAAAAATTATAATGATAGTAAAGATGATCCAAAATCTTGGAAATAGAATGGAGAAAATACAAGAAAAGTTTCACAAGGACCTAGAAGAACTAAAGAGCAAACAAACAATCATGAACAACACAATAAATGAAATTACATATCCTCTAGAAGGGATCAATAGCAGAATAAATGAGGCAGAAGAACGGATAAGTGACCTGGAAGATAAAATAGTGGGAATAACTACTGGAGAGCAGAATAAAGAAAAAGGAATGAAAAGAATTGAGGACAGTCTCAGAGACCTCTGGGACACGATTAAACGTACCAACATTCAAATTATAGGGGTTCCCAAAGAAAAAGAGAAAAAGAAAGGGACTGAGAAAATATTTGAAGAGATTATAGTTGAAAACTTCCCTAATATGGGAAAGGGAATAGTTAATCAAGTCCAGGAAGCACAGAGAGTCCCATACAGGATAAATCCAAGGAGAAACACGCCAAGACACATAGTAGTCAAACTATCAAAAAGTAAATACAAAGAAAAAATATTAAAAGCAGCAATGGAAAAACAACAAATAACATAGAAGGGAATCCCCATAAGGTTAACAACTGATCTTTGAGCAGAAATTCTGCAAACAGGAAGGGAGGGGCAGGACATATTTAACGTGATGAAAGGGAAAAACCTACAACCAAGATTACTCTACCCAGCAAGGATCTCATTCAGATTTGACAGAGAAATTAAAACCTTTACAGACAAGCAAAAGCTAAGAGAATTCAGCAGAACCAAACCAGCTTTACAGCAAATGCTAAACCAACTTCTCCAGGCAGGAAACACAAGAGAAGGAAAAGACTTACAATAACAAATGCAAAACAATTAAGAGAATGGTAATAGGAGCATACATATCGATAATAACCTTAAATGTAAATGCATTAAATGCTCCCACCAAAAGACAGAGACTGGCTGAATGGATACAAAAACAAGACCCGTATATATGCTGTCAACAAGAGACCCACTTCAGACCTAGGGAAACATACAGACTGAAAGTGAGGGGATGGAAAAAGATATTCCATGCAAATGAAAATCAAAAGAAAGCTGGAGTAGCAATTCTCATATCAGACAAAATAGACTTTAAAATAATGACTTACAAGGGACAAAGCAGGACACTACATAATGATCAAGGGATCGATCCAAGAAGAAGATATAACACTTGTAAATATTTATGCACCCAACATAAGAGCACCTCAATACATAAGACAAATACTAACAGCCATAAAAGGGGAAATCGACAGTAACACAATCATAGTAGGCGACTTTAACACCCCACTTTCAACAATGGACAGATCATCCAAAATGAAAAAAAAATAAGGAAACACAAGCTTTAAATGATACATTAAACAAGATGGACTTAATTGATATTCATAGGACATTCCATCCAAAAACGTCCAGAGATAAACCCATGTACACATGGTCACCTTATCTTGATAAAGGAGGCTAGAGTATACAATGGAGGAAAGACAGCCTCTTCAATAAGTGGTGCTGGGAAAACTGGACAGCTACATGGAAAAGAATGAAATTAGAACACTCCCTAATGCCATACACAAAAATAAACTCAAAATGGATTAAAGACCTTAATGTAAGGCCAGACACACTAAAACTCTTAGAGGAAATGAAAGAAGAACACTCTTTTGAGATAAATCACAGTAAGATCTTGTTTGACCCACCTCCTAAAGAAATGGAAACAAAACTAAAAATAAAAAAATGGGACCGAGTGAAACTTAAAAGCTTTTGCACAGCAAAGGAAACCATAAACAAGATGAAAAGACAACCCTCAGAATGGGAGAAAATATTTGCAAACGAAGCAACTGACAAAGGATTAGTCTCCAAAATTTACAAGCAGCTCATGCAGCTCAATATCAAAAACACAAACCACCCAATCCAAAAATGGGCAGAAGACCTAAATAGACATTTTTCCAAAGAAGATACACAGATTGCCAACAAACACATGAAAGAATGCTCAACGTCGTTAATCATTAGAGAAATGCAAATCAAAACTACAATGCGGTATCATCTCACACCGGTCAGAATGGCCATCATCAAAAAATCTACAAACAATAAATGGACAACCTGGAAGAAATGGACAAATTCTTAGAGAAGGTGTGGAGAAAAGGGAACCCTCATACACTGTTGATGGGAATGTAAATTGATACATTCACTAAGGAGAACAGTATGGAGGTTCACTAAAAAACTAAAAATAGAACTACCATACGACCCAGCAATCCCACTATGGGGCATATATCCTGAGAAAACCATAATTCAAAAAGAGTCATGTACCACAATGTTCATTGCAGCTCTATTTACAATAGCCAGGACTTCGAAGGAACCTAAGTGTCCATCAACAGATGAATGGATAAAGAAGATGTGACACATGTATGCAATGGAATATTACTCAGTCATAAAAAGGAACGAAACTGAGTTATTTGTAGTGAGGTGGATGGACCCAGAGTCTGTCATACAGAGTGAAGTAAGTCAGAAAGAGAAAAACAAATACCGTATCCTAACACATATATATGGAATCTTTAAAAAAATATGGTCATGAGGAACCTAGGGGCAAGACGGGAAAAATGACGCAGACCTGGGCTTCCGTGGTGGTGTACTGGTTGAGAATCCGCCTGCCGATGCAGGGGACACGGGTTCGTGCCCCGGTCTGGGAGGATCCCACATGCCACGGAGAGGCTGGGCCTGTGAGCCATGGCCACTGAGCCTGCACGTCCGGAACCTGTGCTCCACAACGGGTGGGGCCACAACAGTGAGTGGCCCGCGTACCGAAAAAAAAAAAAAAATGTCGCAGACCTACTAGAGAATGGACTTGAGGACACGGGGAGGGGGAATGGTAAGCTGGGACAAAGTGAGAGAGGGGCATGGACATATATACACTACCAAATGTAAAACAGATAGCTAGTGGGAAGCAGCCACATAGCACAGGGAGATCAGCTCAGTGCTTTTTGACCACCTAGAGGGGTGGGATAGGGAGGGTGGGAGGGAGGGAGATGCAAGAGGGAGGGGATATGGGTATATACGTTTATGTATAGCTGATTCACTTTGTTATAGAGCAGAAACTAATACACCACTGTAAAGCAATCATACTCCAGTAAAGATGTTAAAAAAAAAAGTGTGTTTGTTCAAAATAAATAAATAAATAACTTTCCTAACTGCTTTGGAAAGTTATTTCTCCTTCCTATGAAATGAAAAATGATGTATAAGGGCACTTAGTATTGACTATAAATTCCAGTTCTGTCAGTGATGGTATCTGGCGCATGAGGGGCACCCAAGTTAGGGAGCTTTTGGTTAATTTCCCTGGGCCATATAGAGCAAAGTGTTCTCTCAAATACTCTCTGGAAATTCGGAGCCTCAAATATGTTTGCCACCTTCCCCAAGTCATCATATTTATTAACATCCTTGTCTTATTTTTCTAGAAGCAGGAGTTTCTAGCAGATCTTTTCCCTTTGTGAAAGGATGTATTTCTGTGTGAGGTGGATCTAGGCCGCCTTAGTCTGTCCTCTAATGTTCACCTCAGTAGCACTTTACCTGGTTGATAATATCTTTGAGGCCAACTTCCTGTAATGTTTTTCTTTTTCTTTTCTTTTTTTTACCTTAGGAGCACTGTATAATAAAAACTCCATTAAAGATGCAAAACCAAAGTGAGCCATGAAGCAAGACACGATGGGGCCTATCAGCATTCCTAAGCGTGTTCAAGGCGAAAGCATTTCAGAGGGAGTTAAACAACAGTCATTTTAGCTATCTTTGTTGACCTCTGACTCTATATGCCAGTCACTGTGTTTGACATACATTAATTCTCATAAAACTTCTGTCATGTTGACATTATTATCTCCCTTTTACAAATGGGGAAAGAGGTTCACATAAATTAAATGACTTTCTCAGGGCAACAGCTAGTAAGTTTCAGGGCTGGATTTGTATCCAAAATAAAGTGGGCTTTGCTTGGTTTTTTGACTCTATTTTCTTCTTAGTAGTACTGCATACATTTATTATTTATATGTATTAAAAAGGATAAAATAAGTTTGGACTCCTCTCTCACACAACATGAAGTTCTGTATGATCTAAAGATAAAAATGTTGAAGTAAAATATATATATTATGGAAAACGTATGCATAATCTAGGAGTCAAGAAAAATTTCTGTGCAAGCTGGAAAACCTAGACACTCTGGAGAAATGACTGACATATTTGAGTGCTTAAAACTTAAAATGTAATCATATGGCAAACGTAAAGGTAAATAAAACCAGAAGACAAATAATACAGGAACATATATTTGTAAGACACATGACAGATAAAGGGTTCAATATCCAACATATAAAAAATTTCCCACACATTAATAAGAAAAGACAAACACCCTAATTGAAAGTGGTTAAAAAGGGTAAAAAGGGCTGTTCAAGGAGGCAGAAAACCCCCTTGCCAATAAACAAGTGAAATTACTCAACTTTAATAGCAATCAGGCGTATTGAAATTAAATTAACAAGGAAATATCACTTTAAGACCCTTAAACATGTTATCACACATTGCTGGAGTTTTGTGGAGGTTAATATGTTATCTCATACATTTGCCGAGGGAAATGTGCAGTATATTAAAGCCATTTGGAAGTCAATCTGGCAACCCCTATTAAAATTAAGAATTTACATAAACTTTAACTTAGCAATTCCATTTCCGGGGCCTTCTTCCATAGAAGATAAAAGCACGGGTATATAACAGTGAATATGAACAAGATAAATTTTACATATATATTGAGATTAATTGCATCGTTTTTTCTAGTAGCCAAAAAACTGGAATCAACTTGAATGTCCTCAATAGAAGAATGGTTTAATAAGTTGTCTTTCACTCAAACCATTGCATTTTACATAACTAGTTTAAAAAGTGTGTTAAGTCTATACCAGACGATGTGGAAAACTTTTCTCTGAAATGTTTCTATGTGAGAAAAATTACGTGCAGTAAAGAGTAAAATAGTGCCCCTATATGTTTTTATGCATACATATGTATGTTACCTTATTTATGAACATAGACAAAGCTATGCAAAGATTCACACCAGGCTTTTAACACTGCTTATCCAGTGGAGGAGTGGCTAATGAAGTGTAAAAATCCTATAGATGTACAGGCTTTCTCAATATTTATGTATATGTATGAATATATATATATATAATTCTCAACATTTATATATAATTGCTTTATGTAAATGCACATGTAAATTACATATGTGTAAAGCCATGTACAAAGAGATAGTTGCTGAAAGTGTGCATATCATAGAGAGTGTTTTGAGTTTTTAGTGTTTAGGGTTCTTTTTTTTTAACTTTCTTTCTTGTACTTTGAGTTTTTCAAAATAAAAATTTTACATGATTTTAAGTTTAACATTTTCTAAAGCCAACATTATAGAGCAGGTTAAGGAAATGACCCAGTATCTACAGAATGATTTGATTGTTCAGTCCTCCAGCAGTTCATCAAACTACATTGAGCAGCAACCGTGACTTTGTGTCAGGTGTGTTAAAGTGGTTGGGATTACAGAGATGAATGAAATATGCTCCTTCTTGTTGTATATTACAACAAGACAAACATATAAATGAACTATTCTAATACAATATGGCTATTGCTTTAATATAAGAATTTGTAGGACCATAGGGGCAATGAACTCTGCAGTCATTGGTGGTAGAGAGGCTTCAGAGGGAAAGAACCATTTGAGCTTAGCCTTAAAGACTGAGGATGCTTTCATCACTCACCAGCCTTAGGTGGGGAAGGGAAAGCAAGCCCTTCAAAGAGGAAGGAATCAACATCTAGTCCTATTTCATTCATCAAGAATGTGGAGGAGGAAGTAAACAGTTTATTATTTATAGTCTCAAATGATGGTAATGTGTGGAAGATGGGCAAATGGAACAAGAGACTTTGGAAGAGTCCTGATCAGGAACTAATAAAATGAGAACCTGCTTTGAAACATGCAAGCAGGTTTTTCTGAGGGAAGAAGAACTCTAAGCTGCGTTTAATGAAACGAAGCAACTGTCAAAGCAATCTGACTAAGTTCAGTACATTAGGTTTGCAGTTGGGGAAGAAATATGGGTTGCTGTTCATTTAGGACCTGTGGAAGAGGTTGGAGAAAAGGGGATAGGTATTCAAGCAATGATTCATTAGGTAGAAAGAAGAGAATGTTAGAAATCAGACACTACTGCCACTTACTGAATAAATTCATCATAAGCCATATACAGACACATTATAAAGTATCTAAAGGTACCAGAATGCTTGACCATTGAGGTAAGGTGCCCCAAAATACTGTGTCTTCAAGGAAAACAGAAGGGTTCAGTACTCATGGGTTAGCAGCAGTTAACATAAGACACACTAGCTTTTGGGGAGTGGGGGAGAAAGAAGCAAGGATTATGCATGTATGTATTTATATCATAGATGATAACAACAGAAGCCATTTAATCAAATGCTTATTATTGGCCTAATATAATGTCAGGTGTTTTACATAAATTACCTCATTTAATCCCAGCATGGCTCTAAGATCTAGATACATGTTACTATCATTCCCTTTTTACAGATGAGGAAACTAAGTCTTACAGGAGTTAAAAAACGTACTCAAGGTCAAATAGCTTTTAGGTGGTGAAGCTGTACATTGAGATCGGACTTTAAATCCTATGCTCCCAACTGCTCAACTAGACACTAAGTTATATTCCCCCTGCTAAACCCTAGTCCCAGCCATCATCATATCACACCTGTATTGTCCCAACAGCCTGTCACCCCTCTGGTCCTACACAGTTCACAACATCCAGTGAACTTTCTAAAACATACATCAGACGACATCACTTTCCTTTATCAAACCATCCAGTGGCCCTCCACTGCACGTAAGATAAAATCCAATTTCTTGCCCTGCAGGTCCCTATGTGACCACTTCTCTGCCAGCCTCTCCAGTCTCGGTCATCAATCTCTGCCCTGCCCCTCTCTGACTGCACTCCAGTCACTCACCCTTCTGCTCTTCCTCAACACACTCTTCTCGTTCTGGCCTCACGGCATTGCTACTTGCTAGTCTACCTAAAATGCTCTTCTTCAAAGTCTTCACACAGCTGACTCGACCTCATTATTCAGATCTTGATTCAAATATCAGCTCCTTAGAGAAGGTTCCCCACACCAACAACAAGAACGACCCCTTTGCCCATGAAAACAGAAGTTACTTGAGGACAGGAACTATTGATTTCATGTTCTTCACTCTAATTCCAGAACCAAGAGTAATATCTGACACCTACTAGGCACTCAGGACATATTTCTTTCCTGAAATACTGGTATCTTTTTTAAAGTGTCATACTCATATGCCTATGAGTATATATACATATATATATATATATATATATATATATATATATATATATATATATTTATGGATATGTGAACTTGTTGTCACCTCACAGAAGTGGAATGTACATCCCTCACCCAAAATTTGGTTTGAATGTCAAGACTAATGATGCCACACATATACCAAGAAGGTATGAAAAGGATTATTACTCACATAATGAGTTATGCATCAAAAATGCAGTTAGACCAAAAAAAGAAAAAAGAAAAAACTGGTAACTGTGAAGTGTTCGGTAATTAGATGGTTGTGATTCTTTCATTCTATAGATATAGGAATAGATATAGAAATAATCGAAACATCAAGTTCTACACCTTAAGTATATACAATTTTTATTTATCCATTATACCTCAATAAAACTGAAAAAATGGGATCAGTCTCAGTGACAACTTACCCATGGTGTTTGTCTGATAACTAAAACATTGCGTGGTTTATTTAATTTAATTTGGACTTGTTTATGTAAGCCATTATGGCACCTGCAGCATGAGACCAATAAGAAAGGTGAACGTTCCATTGAATATCTAGTACTATCAAGAGCTAGTACTATATATTCTGAGAAGTGAAATGAGTGCCTTAGTCTCTCTATCAATGTGCAGAACTTCAAAGAAGGTAAAGAGTGCTATGGTGAGACATTGTATTGTGGCTTTAATATGTGCAGAAGATGTGTGACCTTGATTTATATTTTGGGTATCCGTGAGGCAAGAGATTCTATGAGTTCTTTACCCCAAATGAGGCAACCTTGGAGAAGGAATTGTTTTCATTGGCCAGAACAGATGGTCAGACCGCTGGCAGTGGCCCAAAGATCTATAAAAATGTGAAGATGAGGCCAATTGTTGGCTAAGACATGGCCAAGTGCTCAGATAACTGGCTAAAGTTTGGCCAACTGAGCTGATCCTGTGTCCTGTCCTTTATCAGGAACATTCTGATGAAGAGATGAAAAGCAGCAAGAGTCAAGCAAGCTCCATTAAGTGTGACAGTGGCAATGCCATTGGTTAAGTGAATGAACCCCCTTTGGTATTCACTGTGTTGAGCCTAAGGGGCTCCCCAGGTATCCAAGTGTTCTAAGAGATGACCTCCTCTAGCACTGTGGCATCCGGCAAGGGACCCAGCACAGGGGACGTTACCCTCTCCTGAAAGTAGGGTATGCAGAGAGCCCAGGTTCAGCTCCATCCTGTAGCAAGGAGGCCTCACTAGCTGTGCTGGCCTTGCAGGGTGCTGTTTCCATGATCAAAGGCCTAACGGGCAGCTGTATACTGAGGGTCACAGGTTCAGGACCTGAGATAGTCTATATTTCCAGGAAAGTCCAGTATGCACCCACCAATTGCTACACTAATGGCATACAGCATTGGGCCAAGGAAGGTAGTTCCTTGTATCAGAAGCCCATGCAACTAACGGCCATCACTGATGGGAGAGGGACTCCAAGATATATGAGAGAAGGTTGCTAAAGCTCCCACAGTGAAGGAATCCCGGGGGGCCGTAACAGGAATGCCTGTTCTATGGCCATTCAGGCAGATTCTAGTATCTTTTTACAGGGGGTCTCATTCAAGTTGGGCCTATTTGCAAGTTACAGAACAAAAAAAAAAGCTTTGTAAATGAGGAGTGTTGCCTCCAGAATCTAAACATGTCAAAAACATGTTGGGCTTGTTTTAACAATGTGGGTCCTAAGAAGACTAAAAGCTGTTTCTTGACACTGTCAGGACTGGAGCAGCCCTCAACTTACTAAATAATTTTCAGGAGCTTAACTGAAGTGGTGGGGCCCTGTACTATGTGTCTCATGTGAATCTCCTCAAAGGAGGATGTCATTAGTGTGATGTCATAACTGTGTACACGAAAATAGTTAGAGCTGGTTAAAATATTGCCTGTGAAGACTATGTGAGATGGCAGGCGTGGAGACTAAGCCCATTGAGTACCCAGGTGAAGGTGTATTGTGTCCCTTTAAAGGTGAAGGTTAACTGCAGCTGAGAGGTTGTTGAACTAGGCACTGAATAGAACATGCTAGCCAAATACTTTGCTCTAACTGCAAAGTATTTACCAGTTACTTATTTATTATTGGGTGGAATCAGTCATTTCAATAGGTGGGGCCATGACGCCAAGGGTACGAATTCACACTGAGGCACCGGTCCTGTTTTGCCGGGTTTAAGAACAAGTAAAACTTGGCTGTTAAATGCAGCAGAAGTGGGGATAACCACACCTTCTCTAAATAGGTCTTATATAATGGGTTTCAATCTGTGAAAACCGTGCTTTCATTTAGATTGAACCTTTTCTTAAACACTGAGGTGAAAGGTTTTATTTTAACTAGGGGGAAAGGTCCATAGGGTCCCATAGTTTTCAAGCTGATTATAAGGGCCAGAGACTTAACTTGATTACTTATTGGGTCAGGTTCTCCACGTGCACTAGAGGATATTTTAGGGTAATGGATGTCTTGGCTATGGAAAAGTTAGGCACGGAAATAATTTGGATGGTTCAGGTTAGGCATATCTGTTTCTATTTTATGTTCACCTACTCCCTGGCTGGGAGTGGATGAACATAAAGTGTGGCCAGATGTGGGCCAGAAGGGGAAGGGGAATTAATGAGGCTTCAAAACTGTCTATTGTCAAACATCAAAAGTGGAATCAGATTATGACACACACTGCCACCACCCATACAGCACCCCTCTCCCCATCTGGGACCTCCCAAACACACACGGAAACACCAAGTCCATTTCCTCCTCAACAGCAGGATAAAGTGTTCAGGAAGAAATGTGTCTTCAGAGCTCAGTCCTCACCCAGTCCTTATTCCCGGTGTCTGGCTAACTATGGACTGTCTGGTCTGGGCCCCAAACTGGCAGGATACTACCTCCCTCCCTTCTCACACGGCTGCCCCTTCCTGCCTTCCTTCAGTCCCCATCACCGAAGAACAGACAGAGATACACACACATCTTTCTACAACAGCTTGCACATCAATAGCTGAGGGCTTTTTTATTTGGCTCTACACAGGTGACCATGTCTCCAGTGCTTTCTCTGGAGAGACAACAGAGACAGCAAGGTCTCAGTCACCTGATAGACCCAGGGCAGCACTTTATGAACTGCTGGAAGAGCCCTCTGGGACGTTTTCATCCTCCTCTGGCTCTTTAGTCATTGTTGTACTCCGCCAGTAATAGAATGCTAGCATCTTTGACTTCTTCTGTGTAGAACCTCTTCCCGAATTCTGACGACGGACTGATTTTCTTAACTCGACCACCTCCTGAATCTGGTCGGAAAACAAAGTGATACAGAAAGATATTGATTTGGGGAAAGAGGATGGGAAGGAGAACTTTGAGAGAATGGGTGTGGATTGAGAAGGGGTTTGTGCCAGGGAAGGGCTGGGTAAGTCTTGGGTGGGGGATGAAGAGGAGGCACGTGAGTCGGGTAATCTGACCTCTTCCATCTTATAGCCCTGGAGTGGAGAATTCACCCTCTCCCTTCTGCGTTGGCCCCCCGGTGTTTGTTGCTCTGACCTCTCGGTGTTTGTCCGTGCATCACGGTTAGGCTCCTGGGGGATTGTAGTTTCCTCTGCCATGTGAGTAGCAACAGTGTGCTCTACTCCAAGGCTCCTGGCCTCTCTATATATACCCTGCCAGGACAATGAAGAGCCACACCCATCAGCTTTGATTGGTCAGCCAATGGTAGCGCTGGGGTGGCTGTGACATCACAAAGCACTACCCTTGAAGATACGTGGGGGGAGGGGAGGGGTGCAGAGGAGTCTACGTGCTCTGGTTAGAGAAAGGGAGTGCTTCCTCAACACCCAGTAAAGAGCCTTCCCAAATTGACCTTCCACTCTTCCTCATCTTCTCTGGTTCAATCCTTGTGGTGCACATGTTAGGGAGAAGGTGTTCCCTCCAAACCATTCCACATGGCCACCCCCATTCAGTGTTTAATTCTGTTGTCTCCCAGATCTCATCACCTGGTATTGTGTGGTTTTTAAAAACTTTTTATTTTAGAACAGTTTTAGGTTTACAGAGTAATTGTGAAGATCATATTCATACACTCCACAACAAATTTCCCTTCTTAACATTGTACATTAGTATGGTACAATTGTTCAACTTAGTGAACCAACACTGAAACAGTATTATTAACTAAAGTCTGTACTTCATCAGAATTCCTTTTTTTTTTAAATGTTGAGCCTTCTTTTAATTAATTTACTTTTATTTTTGGCTGTGTTGGGTCTTCGTTTCTGTGCGTGGGCTTTCTCTAGATGTGGCAAGCAGGGGCCACTCTTCATCGTGATGGGCGGGCCTCTCACTGTCGCGGCCTCTCTTGTTGCGGAGCACAGGCTCCAGATGCGCAGGCTCAGCGGCTGTGGCTCACGGGCCTAGTTGCTCTGCGGCATATGGCATCTTCCCAGATCAGGGCTCGAACCCGTGTCCCCTGCATCATCAGGCAGATTCTCAACCTCTGTGCCACCGTGGAAGCCCCAGATTGCCTTATTTTTTACCTAATATTCTTCTTCTGCCCCAGGATTCCAACCAAGATTCTACATTCAATTTAGTCATTCCATGTTATAACTTCTTAGGCTCCTCTTGGCTGTGACAGTTTTTTAGACTTCTTGTTTTTGAAGACTTTGACAGTTTGGGGTCTTGTGTTTTGTCTTTTACATTAGGTCTGCAGATGTTATTGCTCTTATAGGTAAAAGTTTTTATAAGTTTCTTCTTCCAGAGAACCTCAAATCAAGTCAGTACCATCAGTGTTATGGACTTCCCCGTGGCAATGGTTGAACTAATCTCTTGGCTTTGTCACAGAGGTGACACAAATGATTTTCTCTAGAGGTCTGAGGATCAGGATCATTTTTATTTATGACAGAGGCACAGGGGCAGCAGCAGAAGCATTTTGTAAGGTACTAGTGAGTCATTTACTTTTAGAAGTATGACCTCAGCATCCCACATAGTTAACGGCTCTTCCTCCACACGAGTGACCATCCAATGGACCTGTATATTGAACAGACTGTCAGTCTTTCTCCTGAGCTCTATATAGAAAGGGGGCCAACATGTGGTTGAGACACAACCAGTGTTCACAAGGTAAGAGTCATTTCTTTGAGGTTAGTATCAGTCGCACCTTAGTTTGGAATTGAAACACGTGATTCAACCTGAGAATCACAAATAGGTCCAGGTTGAGACACAGGATTCAGGACTGCTTTAAGGAAGGTCCCAATCCAATAATCCTTTCACTATATGCCAAGTGGCTAAACTGACTTATGTTGGTCAAAGCTTTAGCAGACACTCAGTAGGACTAACAAATGCAGCACAAAGAAGCAAGTTCAAAGCACAAGCTAGCCAGCAGGCAGTAGCCCAAGTGCCTGTTCACCAGCATAGAGCAGAGCCAGTTAGAAAGCCAAAGCAAGAGAAGAAAGACCCCCGGTGGTAAGGGATAGCACCTTGATGTCCTGCTCACAGGACCAGTTGTTGTAATCACACCACAGAGACAGGATGGACCCTTCAACCCAAATTCGGTTTGGATGTCGAGACTGATAACACATACACCTAGAGAGTATGAAAAACCTTACTACATAAGGAGGCTTTCTGGGGAGAGCAGGGCAGGCTCTCAAGCAGGTTCAAGAATGGCTTGAGAGAGCAGAAGAAGGAGACTGGCTTGGCTTTTATGGTGGTGAGGGGATGACGCTGGAGTGTTCCCACACACAGGTCAGGTTTTGCACAGCCTGAACTTCCTCCTGGCCCACAGAAGAGAGAGTACCTGAGCTTTCTTATCCGATCTAGGGAAGCAGGGGAAGAGGCAGTGGTAGGGCTCTTTTATAGAATAATGTTGTGTAAATGCAAGGTGTTTAGCACAGTTTAGAATTCTCATAACCATTATAACCACACTTATATTGTTTTCAGTTAAACTACGTTTCACTAGATTCGTATTTCCCAAATTATGGTCCTTTAAATATTATTTAAGGTGGCTTAGAATTATCTTGGTTCATCACAGAGAAACTGTGTAGAAAGAGAAAAGACTGCTAGCCTCAGGAGGTCTGACACACTGGTCACAAAAGAGCAGACTTCATTGTACTATCTGCTGAATTATGAGGGGTTTCTAACATGTTTCCCATCCTGGGTGACTACTGTAGCACCCAAAGACTGTAATAATAATTACCGAAACTAACATTTATTGACTACTAACTCTATGTAGGAATTATGCTAAATACCCATATACATATTTAATCCTCGTCACAACCCTATTGAGATAAGTGGCAAAAGAGTGGTTTCTGTCATTTCTGCCAGGACATCTCCATTCCAATTGCAGAAGCAGAAAAGAGCATATAGGAGGGCACATGGGAATATTTATGGGCCAGGCTCAAAAGGGGTATGCATTACTCCTGCTCACATTTCCTTGGGAAAAACTCACATGGCCACATCTAACTACAAGAGAAAATGAGAAATGTAGTCTACCTGGTAGAAGAGGAGAACTTAAATGTTGGAGATAAGCTAGCAATCTCTGTCTCCACCATCTTGTTCATCACTCTCCCCAGTATTTACAGTAGAGCCTGGCACATAGTAGGTGGCCATGAATATTTCTGTTGAATGAATGGGTTTCAACTTTTTTGGTCAGTTATGGGGATCAAAAGCATATAGAACTTGGTTAAGCAATGGTTTCCTAGATATGACACAAAAAGCACAAGCAACAAAGAAAGAGTAAATTGGACTATATCAAAATTTTAAAATGTTTTCTTCTGCAAAAAAATACCATGAAGAAAGCAAAAAGGCACACCAAAGAGAGATCCTGGCAAATCATATATTTAATAAAAGTGTAGTATCCAGAATACAGAAAGAACTCTTACAACTCAACAACAAAAATACAAACAACCCAACTGAAAATCAGGTAAAGGACTTAAATAGACATTGTGCTAATGAAGATATACAAATAGCCAAAAAACATATGAAAATGTGCTCAATACCATTAGTCGTTAGGGAAATGCAAATCAAAACCACGATGAGATGCCACTTCATAGCCACTAGGAAGGCTATAACTTTTTAAAAAGAAAATAACAGGTATTGACAAGGATGTAGAGAAAGTGAAACACTCATACACGTCTGGTGGGAACATAAAATGATACAGCCTCTGTGGAAAACATTTTGGCAGTTACTCAACAAGTTAAACATAGACTTGCCATATTACCCAGTAACTCTACTCCTAGGTATATAATGAAAAGAGTTGAAAAGGAGGGAACAACAGCAACAACAACAACAACAAAAAAAAAACAGGTGAATTGAGCAACACAAAAGCAAAGGGCAGATAATGTTTCAAGAAGTAAAAAATGGTCAACTTTATTAAATACTTTTACAGGTAATATAGGGACAGACAAATGACGATTGAACTTGTTAGTAGAGAGGTCATTGGTAAATTTGATAAGAAGGAAATTGAAAGAGTGGAAAATATTTTAATATAAACCTGGATGTGTATTAAGGAGAAAATGTGAGATTAGAAAGTAAGGGGCGGATAGACAATTTCTTTTGCGAGTTTTGGTGCTAAGGGGAGGAGAAATATGGGACTATAGCTGGAGGGGGATTTGGTATTAAGAGAGTGTATTTTTAAGAGGGTAGATTCTAGAATGCATCTAGCCAATATAAATGACTGAATGAAACTGACGACATAAAAATCCAAAGGGATAATTGCAGAAGAAAAAATATTGAGAAAGCAAGAGGGGTATTCAGAGCACTAGTAGATGGGATCGGTAGCAAATGTGGAAATCTTGGCTTTCCATGAGAATGAGTAATATTTATAGATTCTACAGTGGAGAAGGAAATGATTATGGTATGATTACAAATGCAGGTAAGATGGTAGATTTGGTGGGGAAGATATAAAAGAATTTTCTCTTGACTCTTCAGTTTTCTCAGTGAAGGATGAGATAAGGGCATAAAATAACAAGAGTGAGGGTAGGGTTTTGAGAATTTGAGGGGAAGATAAAGTATTGGATATTCATTTTGTATAATGGAAATGGGTGTATAATATGGAAGGATTGATCATTTAAGATATGTGGTCAAGAATTTAAGGTGAGATCAGTCAGCTTTGCCTTGTAAATTTCTACAGCAACATCCATCACTCGTATATAGGAACAAAGCAGGTAGATAGCTAAATTTAACAAGGGTTGTGGTTTTGCCAGGGAAATACTAGGGTGGGAAAGTGAGTAGGGAGATGAAGGTTGATGAAAGTAAGTGATACTCATGATAAATTGGTAAGCAATGAGGAAATGCGAAAAGAGAAATGTGGCTGATGCTGAAAAGTAGTAGAATTCACAGATTGGAGTTCAAAATTGAAGAATTTTTAGAGTTGGGTGTGTGTAGGTGTGTATACCTGCACGTGAGGGAGGTATTTTGCTAGTAAGGATAATCAGTTGTAGCCCAAGAGATGTATGTTATAAAATCAGGATTTCAGAGTTGCTGTAATTTTTGAGAATGTCAATGTCTAGTGCATGAGCATTAGAGTGAGTGGCTTAAGTATGATGGAAGAAAAATACCATTGGAATTGAGGGCATGAAAGGTTTGCAAAGCCAAAAATGCTGGATGAATATCCACATAGATGACAGATGTTGAAGTTGCCAAGATGGTGGCAGTACTAAAAGTGGAGAAGAAGACTCAGGAAAGTGTCTAATGAATGAAGGTAAAGAAATAGATGGCGTAGCACATGATATTATCTAATAGCAAGAACTACAAATGAGCTCTGAATTTTGAAAGAGAAAGGAGCAGAAATGGTTTGAAAGTGACAGTGAGTCGACTCCTTGGGGTATGTGAGGAAAACTAACGTTTGCTCAAGAGGACTGCAGGGGAAGTGATTTCCTCAAGGCACAGCCATATTCCAGTCATAAAACAGAGATTAAGGGAACACGGAGAGAACAACTTGAAGCTACTGGGGAGTTTCTTAATGATAGACTATGAGTTACAGAGGGCAGGAAAGAAGCGCTCATGAAGTTGGGGAGAGGGTTGGGTCCAATTCTGTCAAGTGCAGAGCAATTCATGAATAAGGGTCTAGTTAATGATGGATAATCTGCAGGGTGGTGACTTAAGTAAAAGTGATAAGACAAGATGGACCTTGTGACTGCACGGCAGATTGGGAGGTGAGTAAAGCCCTCCAGACTACAGATTGCTTAATCTAGGCTGACCTAGAACTAAGAAGAATCCAGAAACACCACTGAAACCTGTTTCCTCTAAATATCATGTATCCTGTATGATGATCCAGCATTTCAAAGATAGACTAGTAAGGACATCTAAAAGGGTAGGCTTGAAAGGAAACTAGTGTGTTTGCTCAAGAGTGTGAGTGTGTATGAAAAATATCAACAGCAAATTCTAATGTCAGAGGGTTGCTACTATAGGCTTATGGAGCCATGCACTATTCTTGGACAACCCAAGGTGCCTGCACAGATGTGGCCCAGATGCAAGCACCAACACTTACTGGGCACCTGCAAAGCCAAAGCTGGGGAAGATGGAAGGCCAAGTGGAAGTGGTATTTTCCCAAGACAGGAATGTATTTACTTAGGCTTCCTAAATGGCAGGTGGACAAAAAATGGAAGAAAGGAAATTAAGCTTCTTTTTGCCTAACATCTCTCCTCAGGAGGAAGTACTTGGAGTTGTATTTCCTACGTAAATGCCCCTGCTAAAACTCCAGGGAGCTCATCAGTGGGCAGATGTTCCCACCTAAGTATGGTTACCAGCAAACATTTATTCAAAATCATGGCTGCATCTGGCTCACATTAGAAGGGTTCTCTTTGCCATTGTCTTTTAAAAGAACAATTTCCCATGCTTATAAATGCATACTCAGAACATCAATTCAACCAACCTCAGGAGCCCTGTGGCTACACCTTCCTGCTGGGAATCAGCATGGTCCCCAGACAATCAATTTCAGGAGTATTACCAAAGTGTTTTCATTTTCAGTGTTTATCCACTGGAATGTCTACGAGTGAAGAATAGACAGGGCAATACAATCCTAAGATTCAATTTCTTTCATCAAATACAAACTGTGTATATGAGCATCAAGGCAAGAGGATGGAGGACTTTAACTGAAATTCCAATAGATATCTAAGTGCAAATCCTGGAACCATCCCATGCTAGCATTGTGAGTTAGGATAGGTACTTAACCACTCTGAGCCTGTTTTCTGATCTCTAAAAAAAAATAGAAGGATAATATTTCATACAGCTGTTGCAAAGATCAACTCAAATAATTCATGTACAGAATATAGCACAACAACCTACAGAATGGGAGAAAATATTTATAAATCATGTATCTGATAAGGGATTTTTATTCAGAATATATAAAGAACTCTTACATGCCTGTGATAAGAAGGTAAATAACCCAACTTTTAAAATGGGCAGAAGATCTAAATAGACATTTCTGCAAGGAAGATATACAAACGGCCAGCAAGCACATTAGAGACACTTGACATCATTATTCATCAGGAAAACACAAATGAAAACCACAGAAAGATACCCTTTCATACCCATGCGGACGCCTAGAATCCAAAAGTCAGATAATCATAACTGTTGGTGGGGATTTAGAGAAATCAGAACCATCATACACTGTTAGTGAGAATGTAAAATGGTATACCTGCTTTGGAAAAGTTTGGTAGTTTCTCAGAGGGTGAAACAGTGCTACTGTATGACCCACTTGTAGGTATATTCCCAAGATAAATGCAAATATATGTCCATACAAAAACTTGTACATAAATATTCATAGCAGCAATATTCATAATACCCAAAGATGGAAACAACCCAAATGCCCATCAACTGACCAGTGGACAAACAAAATGTGGCAAATCCATACAACAGAATACTATTCAGACATCAAAAGGAATGAAGAATTAATATATGCTACAATATGGCTGAACCTTAAAAACATTATGCTAAGTGAATGAAGTCAGTCACAAAAGACCACATATTATGTGATTCTATTCATATGAAATGCTCAGAACAGGCAAATCTATAGATACAAAATAGATCAATAATTGCTTAAGGCTGAGGCAGAAGTTGTTGGGAGCATAGGGGATTCACAGCTACAAGATACGAGGGTTTCTTTTTGAGGTGTTGAAAACGTTCTAAAATAGACTGGAGGGAACTTCAAGACGTCGGAAGAGTAAGACGTGGAGATCACCTTCCTCCCCACAGAAGCATCAGAAATACATCTACACGTGGAACTGCTCCTATAGAACACCCACTGAACGATGGCAGAAGACCTCAGACATCCCAAAAGGCAAGAAACTCCCCACGTAGCTGGGTAGGGCCAAAGAAAAAAAGAAAAAGCAGAGACAAAAGAATAGGAACGGGACCTGCACCAGTGGGAGGGAGCCTGAAGGAGAAAAGGTTTCCACACACTAGAAGCCCCTTCACTGGCGGAGACTACAGGTGGCGGACGGGGGCAGCTTCGGAGCCACGGAGGAGAGGGCAGCCACAGGGGTGCGGAGGTCAAAGCGGAGAGATTCCCGCACGGAGGATCGGTGCCAACCAGTACTCACCAGCCCGAGAGGCTTGTCTGCTCACATGCCGGGACGGGTGGGGGCTGGGAGCTGAGGCTTGGGCTTCGGTCTGAGCGCAGGGAAAGGACTGGCAGTCTGAACACATCCTGAAGGGGTTAGTACGCCACGTCTAGCGAGGAGGGAGTCCAGGAAAAGTCTGGAGCTGCCGCAAAGGCAAGAGACTTTTTCTTCCCTCTGTGTTTCCTGGTGCACGAGCAGAGGGGATTCAGAGCGCCGCCTAAAGGAGCTCCAGAGACGGGCGCGAGGTGTGGCTAGGAATGCAGACACCAGAGATGGGCATGAGATGCTAAGGCTGCTGCTGCCGCCACCAAGAAGCCTGTGTGCGAGCACAGGTCACTATCCACACCTCCCTTCAGGGAGCCTGTGCAGCCCGCCACTGCCAGTGTCCCGTGATCCAGGGACGACTTCCCCGGGAGAACGCACGGCGTGCCTCGGGCTGGTGCAACGTCACGCCGGCCTCTGTCACTGCAGGCTCACCCTCCCTCCGTACCCCTCCCTCCCCCCGGCCTGAGTGAGCCAGAGCCCCCAAAGCAGCGGCTCCTATAACCCCGTCCTGTCTGAGCGAAGAACAGACGCTCTCAGGAGACCTACATGCAGAGGCGGGGTCTAATCCAAAGCTGAACCCCGGGAGCTGTGCGAACAAAGAAGAGAAAGGGAAATCTCGCCCAGCAGCCTTAGGAGCAGTGGATTAAATCTCCACAATCAACTTGATGTACCCTGCATCGGTGGAACACCTGAATAGACAACGAATCATCCCAAATGGAGGAGGTGGACTTTGGGAGCAACGCTATTTATACATTTTTTCCCTTTTTCTCTTTTTGTGAGTGTGTATGCGTATGCTTCTGTCTGTGATTTTGTCTGTATAGTTTGGCACTTACCGTTTGTCCTAGGGTTCTGTCTGTCCGTTTTTTTTTTTTTTTTAGTATAGTTTTCAGTGCTTGTTATCATTGGTGAATTTGTTTCTTCGTCTGGTTTTTCTGTTCTATCTCGTTTTTTTTATTACTTAAAAAATTTTAATAATAAATTTTTGTTCTTTATTTTAATAACTTTTTAATTATTTAATTTAATTTAATTTTACATGTTTCTCTCTTTCTCTCTTTCTTTCTTTCTTTCTTTCTTTCTTTCTTTCTTTCTTTCTTTCTTTCTCCCTTTTACTCTGAGCCGTGTGCGTGACAGACTCTTGGTGCTCCAGCCAAGCATCAGGGCTGTCCCTCTGATGTGGCAGAGGCAAGTTCAGGATATTGGTCCACCACAGACCTCCCAGCTCCACGTAATATCAAACGGTGAAAATCTCCCAGAGATCTCCATCTCAACACCAAGACCCAGCTTCACTAAATGACCAGCAAGCTACGGTGCTGGATACCTTATGCCAAACAACAACCAAGAAAAGAACACAACTCCACCCTTTAGCAGAGAGGCTGCCTAAAATCATAGTAAGGTCACAGACACCCCAAAACACACCACCAGACATGGACCTGCCTACCAAAAAGAAAACATCCAGCCTCATTGACCAGAACACAGGCACTAGTCCCCTCCACCAGGAAGCCTACACAACCCACTGAACCAACCTTAGCCACTGGGGACAGACAGCAAAAACAACGGGAACTACGAACCTGCAGCCTGTGAAAAGGAGACCCCAAACACAGTAAGATAAGCAAAATGAAAAGACAGAAAAACACACAGCAGATGAAGGAGCAACGTAAAAACGCACCAGACCTAACAAATGAAGAGGAAATAGGCAGTCTACCTGAAAAAGAATTCAGAATAATGATAGTAAAGATGATCCAAAATCTTGGAAATAGAATGGAGAAAATACAAGAAAAGTTTTACAAGGACCTAGGAGAACTAAAGAGCAAACAAACAATCATGAACAACACAATAAATGAAATTACACATTCTCTAGAAGGGATCAATAGCAGAATAAATGAGGCAGAAGAACGGATAAGTGACCTGGAAGATAAAATAGTGGGAATAACTACGGGAGAGCAGAATAAAGAAAAAAGAATGAAAAGAATTGAGGACAGTCACAGAGACCTCTGGGACACGATTAAACGTACCAACATTCAAATTATAGGGGTTCCCAAAGAAAAAGAGAAAAAGAAAGGGACTGAGAAAATATTTGAAGAGATTATAGTTGAAAACTTCCCTAATATGGGAAAGGGAATAGTTAATCAAGTCCAGGAAGCACAGAGAGTCCCATACAGGATAAATCCAAGGAGAAACACGCCAAGACACATAGTAGTCAAACTATCGAAAAGTAAATACAAAGAAAAAATATTAAAAGCAGCAAGGGAAAAACAAAAAATAACATAGAAAGGAATCCCCATAAGGTTAACATCTGATCTTTGAGCAGAAATTCTGCAAACCAGAAGGGAGGGGCAGGACATATTTAACGTGATGAAAGGGAAAAACCTACAACCAAGATTACTCTACCCAGCAAGGATCTCATTCAGATTTGACAGAGAAATTAAAACCTTTACAGACAAGCAAAAGCTAAGAGAATTCAGCAGAACCAAACCAGCTTTACAGCAAATGCTAAACCAACTTCTCCAGGCAGGAAACACAAGAGAAGGAAAAGACTTACAATAACAAATGCAAAACAGTTAAGAAAATGGTAATAGGAGCATACATATCGATAATTACCTTAAATGTAAATGGATTAAATGCTCCCACCAAAAGACACAGACTGGCTGAATGGATACAAAAACAAGACCCATATATATGCTGTCAACAAGAGACCCACTTCAGACCTAGGGAAACATACAGACTGAAAGTGAGAGGGTGGAAAAAGATATTCCATGCAAATGAAAATCAAAAGAAAGCTGGAGTAGCAATTCTCATATCAGACAAAATAGACTTTAAAATAATGCCTTACAAGGGACAAAGCAGGACACTACATAATGATCAAGGGATCGATCCAAGAAGAAGATATAACACTTGTAAATATTTATGCACCCAACATAGGAGCACCTCAATACATAAGACAAATGCTAACAGCCATAAAAGGGGAAATCGACAGTAACACAATCATAGTAGGCGACTTTAACACCCCACTTTCAACAATGGACAGATCATCCAAAATGAAAAATAATAAGGAAACACAAGCTTTAAATGATACATTAAACAAGATGGACTTAATTGATATTTATAGGACGTTCCATCCAAAAACGTCCAGAGATAAACCCATGTACACATGGTCACCTTATCTTCATAAAGGAGGCTAGAGTATACAATGGAGGAAAGACAGCCTCTTCAATAAGTGGTGCTGGGAAAACTGGACAGCTACATGGAAAAGAATGAAATTAGAACACTCCCTAATGCCATACACAAAAATAAACTCTAAATGGATTAAAGACCTTAATGTAAGGCCAGACATACTAAAACTCTTAGAGGAAATAAAAGAAGAACACTCTTTTGAGATAAATCACAGTAAGATCTTGTTTGACCCACCTCCTAAAGAAATGGAAACAAAACTAAAAATAAACAAATGGGACCGAGTGAAACTTAAAAGCTTTTGCACAGCAAAGGAAACCATAAACAAGATGAAAAGACAACCCTCAGAATGGGAGAAAATATTTGCAAACGAAGCAACTGACAAAGGATTAGTCTCCAAAATTTACAAGCAGCTCATGCAGCTCAATATCAAAAACAAAAACCACCCAATCCAAAAATGGGCAGAAGACCTAAATAGACATTTTTCCAAAGAAGATACACAGATTGCCAACAAACACATGAAAGAATGCTCAATGTCGTTAATCATTAGAGAAATGCAAATCAAAACTACAATGCGGTATCATCTCACACCGGTCAGAATGGCCATCATCAAAAAATCTACAAACAATAAATGGACAACCTGGAAGAAATGGACAAATTCTTAGAGAAGGTGTGGAGAAAAGGGAACCCTCATACACTGTTGGTGGGAATGTAAATTGATACATTCACTAAGGAGAACAGTATGGAGGTTCCCTAAAAAACTAAAAATAGAACTACCATATGAGCCAGCAATCCCAGTATGGGGCATATATCCTGAGAAAACCATAATTCCAAAAGAGTCATGTACCACAATGTTCATTGCAGCTCTATTTACAATAGCCAGGACTTGGAAGGAACCTAAGTGTCCATCAACAGATGAATGGATAAAGAAGATGTGGCACATGTATACAATGGAATATTACTCAGCCATAAAAAGGAACGAAACTGAGTTATTTGTAGTGAGGTGGATGGACACAGAGTCTGTCATACAGAGTGAAGTAAGTCAGAAAGAGAAAAACAAATACCGTATGCTAACACATATATATGGAATCTTTAAAAAAAAATGGTCATGAGGAACCTAGGGGCAAGACGGGAAAAAAGACGCAGACCTGGGCTTCCCTGGTGGCATACTGGTTGAGAATCCGCCTGCCGATGCAGGGGACACGGGTTCGTGCCCCGGTCTGGGAGGATCCCACATGCCGCGGAGCGGCTGGGCCCGTGAGCCATGGCCACTGAGCCTGCGCGTCCGGAACCTGTGCTCCACAACGGGAGAGACCACAACAGTGAGAGGCCCGCGTACCCAAAAAAAAAAAAAATGTCGCAGACCTACTAGAGAATGGACTTGAGGACACGGGGAGGGGGAAGGGTAAGCTGTGACAAAGTGAGAGAGTGGCATGGACATATATACACTACCAAATGTAAAACAGATAGCTAGTGGGAAGAAGCCACATAGCACAGGGAGATCAGCTCAGTGCTTTTTGACCACCTAGAGGGGTGGGATAGGGAGGGTGGGAGGGAGGGAGATGCAAGAGGGAGGGGATATGGGTATATCCGTATATGTATAGCTGATTCACTTTGTTATAGAGCAGAAACTAATACACCATTGTAAAGCAATCATACTCCAGTAAAGATGTTAAAAAAAAAAGTGTGTTTGTTCAAAATAAATAAATAAATAACTTTCCTAACTGCTTAGGAAAGTTATTTCTCCTTCCTATGAAATGAAAAATGATCTATAAGGGAACTTAGTATTGACTATGAATTCCAGTTCTGTCAGTGATGGTATCTGGCGCATGAGGGGCACCCAAGTTAGGGAGCTTTTGGTTAATTTCCCTGGGCCATATAGAGCAAAGTGTTCTCTCAAATACTCTCTGGAAATTCGGAGCCTCAAATATGTTTGCCACCTTCCCCCAAGTCATCTCATTTATTAACATCCTTGTCTTATTTTTCTGGAAGCAGGAACTTCTAGCAGATCTTTTCCCTTTGTGAAATGATGTATTTCTGTGTGAGGTGGATCTAGGCCGCCTTAGTCTGTCCTCTAATGTTCACCTCAGTAGCACTCTACCTGGTTGATAATATCTTTGAGGCCAACTTCCTGTAATGTTTTTCTTTTTCTTTTCTTTTTTTTTACCTTAGGAGCACTTTATAATAAAAACTCCATTAAAGATGCAAAATCAAAGTGAGCCATGAAGCAAGACACGATGGGGCCTATCAGCATTCCTAAGCGTATTCAAGGCAAAAGCATTTCAGAGGGAGTTAAACAACAGTCATTATAGCTATCTTTGTTGACCTCTGACTCTATATGCCAGTCACTGTGTTTGACATACATTAATTCTCATAAAACTTCTGTCATGTTGACATTATTATCTCCCTTTTACAAATGGGGAAAGAGGTTCACATAAATTAAATGACTTTCTCAGGGCAACAGCTAGTAAGTTTCAGGGCTGGATTTGTATCCAAAATAAAGTGGGCTTTGTTTGGTTTTTTGACTCTATTTTCTTCTTAGTAGTACTGCATACATTTATTATTTATATGTATTAAAAAGGATAAAATAAGTTTGGACTCCTCTCTCACACAACATGAAGTTCTGTATGATCTAAAGATAAAAATGTTGAAGTAAAATATATATACTATGGAAAACGTATGTATAATCTAGGAGTCAAGAAAAATTTCTGTGCAAGCTGGAAAACCTAGATACTCTGGAGAAATGACTGACATATTTGAGTGTTTAAAACTTAAAATGTAATCATATGGCAAACGTAAAGGTAAATAAAACCAGAAGACAAATAATAGAGGAACATATATTTGTAAGACACACGAAAGATAATGGGTTCAATATCCAACATATAAAAAATTTCCCACTCATTAATAAGAAAAGACAAACACCCTAAGTGAAAGTGGTTAAAAAGGGTAAAAAGGGCTGTTCAAGGAGGCAGAAAACCCCCTTGCAAATAAACAAGTGAAATTACTCAACTTTACTATCAATCAGGCATATTGAAATTAAATTAACAAGGAAATATCACTTTAAGACCATTAAACATGTTATCACACATTGCTGGAGTGTTGTGGAGGTTAATATGTTATCTCATACATTTGCCGAGGGAAATGTGCAGTATATTAAAGCCATTTGGAAGTCAATCTGGCAACCCCTATTAAAATTAAGAATTTACATAAACTTTAACTTAGCAATTCCATTTCCGGGGCCTTCTTCCATAGAAGATAAAAGCACGGGTATATAACAGTGAATATGAACAAGATACATTTTACGTATATATTCAGATTAATTGCAACGTTTTTTCTAGTAGCCAAAAAACAGGAATCAACTTGAATGTCCTCAATAGAGGAATGGTTTAATAAGTTGTCTTTCACTCAAACCATTGCATTTTACATAACTAGTTTAAAAAGTGTGTTAAGTCTATACCAGACGATGTGGAAAACATTTCTCTGAAATGTTTCTAAGTGAGAAAAACTACGTGCAGTAAAGAGTAAAATAGTGCCCCTATATGTTTTTATGCATACATATGTATGTTACCTTATTTATGAACATAGACAAAGATATGCAAAGATTCACACCAGGCTTTTAACACTGCTTATCCATTGGAGGACTGGCTAATGAAGTGTAAAATTCCTATAGATGTACAGGCTATCTCAATATTTATGTATATGTATGAATATATATATATATATATAATTCTCAACATTTATATATAATTGCTTTATGTAACTGCACATGTAAATTACATATGTGTAAAGCCATGTACAAAGAGATAGTTGCTGAAAGTGTGCATATCATAGAGAGTGTTTTGAGTTTTTAGTGTTTAGGGTTCTTTTTTTTTAACTTTCTTTCTTGTACTTTGAGTTTTTCAAAATAAAAATTTTACATGATTTTAAGTTTAACATTTTCTAAAGCCAACATTATAGAGCAGGTTAAGGAAATGATCCAGTATCTACACAATTATTTGATTGTTCAGTCCTCCAGCAGTTCATCAAACTACATTGAGCAGCAACCGTGACATTGTGTCAGGTGTGTTAAAGTGGTTGGGATTACAGAGATGAATGAAATATGCTCCTTCTTGTTGTATATTACAACAAGACAAACATATAAATGAACCATTCTAATACAATATGGCTATTGCTTTAATATAAGAATTTGTAGGACCATAGGGGCAATGAACTCTGCAGGCATTGGTGGTAGAGAGGCTTCAGAGGGAAAGAACCATTTGAGCTTAGCCTTAAAGACTGAGGATGCTTTCATCACTCACCAGCCTTAGGTTTGGAAGGGAAAGCAATCCCTTCAAAGAGGAAGAAATCAACATCTAGTCCTATTTCATTCATCAAGAATGTGGGGGAGGAAGTAAACAGTTTATTATTTATAGTCTCAAATGATGGTAATGTGTGGAAGATGGGCAAATGGAACAAGAGACTTTGGAAGAGTCCTGATCAGGAACTAATAAAATGAGAACCTGCTTTGAAACATGCAAGCAGGTTTTTCTGAGGGAAGAAGAACTCTAAGCTGCGTTTAATGAAAGGAAGCAACTGTCAAAGCAATCTGACTAAGTTCAGTACATTAGGTTTGCAGTTGGGGAAGAAATATGGGTTGCTGTTCATTTAGGACCTGTGGAAGAGGTTGGAGAAAAGGGGATAGGTATTCAAGCAATGATTCATTAGGTAGAAAGAAGAGAATGTTAGAAATCAGACACTACTGCCACTTACTGAATAAATTCATCATAAGCCATATACAAACACATTATAAAGTATCTCAAGGTACCAGAATGCTTGACCATTGAGGTAAGGTGCCCCAAAATACTGTGTCTTCAAGGAAAACACAAGGGTTCAGTACTCATGGGTTAGCAGCAGTTAACATAAGACACACTAGCTTTTGGGGAGTGGGGGAGAAAGAAGCAAGGATTATGCATGTATGTATTTATATCATAGATGATAACAACAGAAGCCATTTAATCAAATGCTTATTATTGGCCTAATATAATGTCAGGTGTTTTACATAAATTACCTCATTTAATCCCAGCATGGCTCTAAGATCTAGATACATGTTACTATCATTCCCTTTTTACAGATGAGGAAACTAAGTCTTACAGGAGTTAAAAAACGTACTCAAGGTCAAATAGCTTTTAGGTGGTGAAGCTGTAAATTGAGATCGGACTTTAAATCCTATGCTCCCAACTGCTCAACTAGACACTAAGTTATATTCCCCCTGCTAAACCCTAGTCCCAGCCATCATCATATCACACCTGTATTGTCCCAGCAGCCTGTCAGCCCTCTGGTCCTACACAGTTCACAACATCCAGTGAACTTTCTAAAACATACATCAGATGACCTCACTTTCCTTTATCAAACCATCCAGTGGCCCTCCAGTGCACGTAAGATAAAATCCAAGTTCTTACCCTGCAAGTCCCTATGTGACCACTTCTCTGCCAGCCTCTCCAGTCTCGGTCATCAATCTCCGCTCTGCCCCTCTCTGACTGCACTCCAGTCACTCACCCTTCTGCTCTTCCTCAACACACTCTTCTCGTTCTGGCCTCAGGGCATTGCTACTTGCTAGTCTACCTAAAATGCTCTTCTTCAAAGTCTTCACACAGCTGACTCGACCTCATTATTCAGATCTTGATTCAAATATCAGCTCCTTAGAGAAGGTTCCCCACACCAACAACAAGGACGACCCCTTTGCCCATGAAAACAGAAGTTACTTGAGGACAGGAACTATTGATTTCATGTTCTTCACACTAATTCCAGAACAAAGAGTAATATCGGACACCTACTAGGCTCTCAGGATATATTTCTTTCCTGAAATACTGGTATCTTTTTTAAAGTGTCATACTCATATGCCTATGAGTATATCTACATATATATATATATATATATATATATATATATATATATATATATATATATATATATATATATATATATATATATATATATTATGGATATGTGAGCTTGTTGTCACCTCACAGAAGTGGAATGTACATCCGTCACCCAAAATTTGGTTTGAATGTCAAGACTAATGATGCCACACATATACCAAGAAGGTATGAAAAGGATTATTACTCACATAATGAGTTATGCATCAAAAATGCAGTTAGACCAAAAAAAGAAAAAAGAAAAAAACTGGTAACTGTGAAGTGTTGGGTAATTAGATGGTTGTGATTCTTTCATTCTATAGATATAGGAATAGATATAGAAATAATCAAAACATCAAGTTCTACACCTTAAGTATATACAATTTTTATTTATCCATTATACCTCAATAAAACTGAAAAAATGGGATCAGTCTCAATGACAACCTACCCATGGTGTTTGTCTGATAACTAAAACATTGCGTGGTTTATTTAATTTAATTTGGACTTGTTTATGTAAGCCATTATGGCACCTGCAGCATGAGACCAATAAGAAAGGTGAACGTTCCATTGAATATCTAGTACTATCAAGAGCTAGTACTATATATTCTGAGAAGTGAAATGAGTGCCTTAGTCTCTCTATCAATGTGCAGAACTTCAAAGAAGGTAAAGAGTGCTATGGTGAGACATTGTATTGTGGCTTTAATATGTGCAGAAGATGTGTGACCTTGATTTATATTTTGGGTATCCGTGAGGCAAGAGATTCTATGAGTTCTTTACCCCAAATGAGGCAACCTTGGAGAAGGAATTGTTTGCATTGGCCAGAACAGATGGTCAGACCGCTGGCAGTGGCCCAAAGATCTATAAAAATGTGAAGATGAGGCCAATTGTTGGCTAAGACATGGCCAAGTGCTCAGATAACTGGCTAAAGTTTGGCCAACTGAGCTGATCCTGTGTCCTGTCCTTTATCAGGAACATTCTGATGAAGAGATGAAAAGCAGCAAGAGTCAAGCAAGCTCCATTAAGTGTGACAGTGGCAATGCCATTGGTTAAGTGAATGAACCCCCTTTGGTATTCACTGTGTTGAGCCTAAGGGGCTCCCCAGGTATCCAAGTGTTCTAAGAGATGACCTCCTCTAGCACTGTGGCATCCGGCAAGGGACCCAGCACAGGGGACGTTACCCTCTCCTGAAAGTAGGGTATGCAGAGAGCCCAGGTTCAGCTCCATCCTGTAGCAAGGAGGCCTCACTAGCTGTGCTGGCCTTGCAGGGTGCTGTTTCCATGATCAAAGGCCTAACGGGCAGCTGTATACTGAGGGTCACAGGTTCAGGACCTGAGATAGTCTATATTTCCAGGAAAGTCCAGTATGCACCCACCAATTGCTACACTAATGGCATACAGCATTGGGCCAAGGAAGGTAGTTCCTTGTATCAGAAGCCCATGCAACTAACGGCCATCACTGATGGTAGAGGGACTCCAAGATATATGAGAGAAGGTTGCTAAAGCTCCCACAGTGAAGGAATCCCGGGGGGCCGTAACAGGAATGCCTGTTCTATGGCCATTCAGGCAGATTCTAGTATCTTTTTACAGGGGGTCTCATTCAAGTTGGGCCTCTTTGCAAGTTACAGAACAAAAAAAAAGCTTTGTAAATGAGGAGTGTTGCCTCCAGAATCTAAACATGTCGAAAACATGTTGGGCTTGTTTTAACAATGTGGGTCCTAAGAAGACTAAAAGCTGTTTCTTGACACTGTCAGGACTGGAGCAGCCCTCAACTTACTAAATAATTTTCAGGAGCTTAACTGAAGTGGTGGGGCCCTGTACTATGGGTCTCATGTGAATCTCCTCAAAGGAGGATGTCATTAGTGTGATGTCATAACTGTGTACCCGAAAAAAGTTAGAGCTGGTTAAAATATTGCCTGTGAAGACTATGTGAGATGGCAGGCGTGGAGACTGAGCCCATTGAGTACCCAGGTGAAGGTGTATTGTGTCCCTTTAAAGGTGAAGGTTAACTGCAGCTGAGAGGTTGTTGAACTAGGCACTGAATAGAACATGCTAGCCAAATGCTTTGCTCTAACTGCAAAGTATTTACCAGTTACTTATTTATTATTGGGTGGAATCAGTCATTTCAATAGGTGGGGCCATGACGCCAAGGGTACGAATTCACACTGAGGCACCGGTCCTGTTTTGCCGGGTTTAAGAACAAGTAAAACTTGGCTGTTAAATGCAGCAGAAGTGGGGATAACCACACCTTCTCTAAATAGGTCTTATATAATGGGTTTCAATCTGTGAAAACCGTGCTTTCATTTAGATTGAACCTTTTCTTAAACACTGAGGTGAAAGGTTTTATTTTAACTAGGGGGAAAGGTCCATAGGGTCCCATAGTTTTCAAGCTGATTATAAGGGCCAGAGACTTAACTTGATTACTTATTGGGTCAGGTTCTCCACGTGCACTAGAGGATATTTTAGGGTAATGGATGTCTTGGCTATGGAAAATTTAGGCACGGAAATAATTTGGATGGTTCAGGTTAGGCATATCTGTTTCTATTTTATGTTCACCTACTCCCTGGCTGGGAGTGGATGAACATAAAGTGTGGCCAGATGTGGGCCAGAAGGGGAAGGGGAATTAATGAGGCTTCAAAACTGTCAATTGTCAAACATCAAAAGTGGAATCAGATTATGACACACACTGCCACCACCCATACAGCACCCCTCTCCCCATCTGGGACCTCCCAAACACACACGGAAACACCAAGTCCATTTCCTCCTCACCAGCAGGATAAAGTGTTCAGGAAGAAATCTGTCTTCAGAGCTCAGTCCTCACCCAGTCCTTATTCCCGGTGTCTGGCTAACTATGGACTGGCTGGTCTGGGCCCCAAACTGGCAGGATACTACCTCCCTCCCTTCTCACACGCCTGCCCCTTCCTGCCTTCCTTCAGTCCCCATCACCGAAGAACAGACAGAGATACACACACATCTTTCTACAACAGCTTGTACATCAATAGCTGAGGGCTTTTTTATTTGGTCTCTACACAGGTGACCATGTCTCCAGTGCTTTCTCTGGAGAGACAACAGAGACAGCAAGGTCTCAGTCACCTGATAGACCCAGGGCAGCACTTTATGAACTGCTGGAAGAGCCCTCTGGGACGTTTTCATCCTCCTCTGGCTCTTTAGTCATTGTTGTACTCCGCCAGTAATAGAATGCTAGCATCTTTGACTTCTTCTGTGTAGAACCTCTTCCCGAATTCTGACGACGGACTGATTTTGTTAACTCGACCACCTCCTGAAACTGGTCGGAAAACAAAGTGATACAGAAAGATATTGATTTGGGGAAAGAGGATGGGAAGGAGAACTTTGAGAGAATGGGTGTGGATTGAGAAGGGGTTTGTGCCAGGGAAGGGCTGGGTAAGTCTTGGTTGGGGGATGAAGAGGAGGCACGTGAGTCGGGTAATCTGACCTCTTCCATCTTATAGCCCTGGAGTGGAGAATTCACCCTCTCCCTTCTGCGTTGGCCCCCCGGTGTTTGTTGCTCTGACCTCTCGGTGTTTCTCCGTGCATCACGGTTAGGCTCCTGGGGGACTGTACTTTCCTCTGCCATGTCAGTAGCAACAGTGTGCTCTACTCCAAGGCTCCTGGCCTCTCTATATATACCCTGCCAGGACAATGAAGAGCCACACCCATCAGCTTTGATTGGTCAGCCAATGGTAGCGCTGGGGTGGCTGTGACATCACAAAGCACTACCCTTGAAGATACGTGGGGGGAGGGGAGGGGTGCAGAGGAGTCTAGGTGCTCTGGTTAGAGAAAGGGAGTGCTTCCTCAACACCCAGTAAAGAGCCTTCCCAAATTGACCTTCCACTCTTCCTCATCTTCTCTGGTTCAATCCTTGTGGTGCACATGTTAGGGAGAAGGTGTTCCCTCCAAACCATTCCACATGGCCACCCCCATTCAGTGTTTAATTCTGTTGTCTCCCAGATCTCATCACCTGGTATTGTGTGGTTTTTAAAAACTTTTTATTTTAGAACAGTTTTAGGTTTACAGAGTAATTGTGAAGATCATATTCATACACTCCACAACAAATTTCCCTTCTTAACATTGTACATTAGTATGGTACAATTGTTCAACTTAGTGAACCAACACTGAAACAGTATTATTAACTAAAGTCTGTACTTCATCAGAATTCCTTTTTTTTTAAATGTTGAGCCTTCTTTTAATTAATTTATTTTAATTTTTGGCTGTGTTGGGTCTTCGTTTCTGTGTGTGGGCTTTCCCTAGTTGTGGCAAGCAGGGGCCACTCTTCATCGGGATGCGTGGGCCTCTCACTGTCGCGGCCTCTCTTGTTGCGGAGCACAGGCTCCAGATGCGCAGGCTCAGCGGCTGTGGCTCACGGGCCTAGTTGCTTTGCGGCATATGGGATCTTCCCAGATCAGGGCTCGAACCCGTGTCCCCTGCATCATCAGGCAGATTCTCAACCTCTGTGCCACCGTGGAAGCCCCAGATTGCCTTATTTTTTACCTAATATTCTTCTTCTGTCCCAGGATCCCAACCAAGATTCTACATTCAATTTAGTCATTCCTTGTTATAACTTCTTAGGCTCCTCTTGGCTGTGACAGTTTTTTAGACTTCTTGTTTTTGAAGACTTTGACAGTTTGGGGTCTTGTGTTTTGTCTTTTACATTAGGTCTGCAGATGTTATTGCTCTTATAGGTAAAAGTTTTTATAAGTTTCTTCTTCCAGAGAACCTCAAATCAAGTCAGTACCATCAGTGTTATGGACTTCCCCGTGGCAATGGTTGAACTAATCACTTGGCTTTGTCACAGAGGTGACACAAATGTTTTTCTCTAGAGGTCTGAGGATCAGGATCATTTTTATTTATGACAGAGGCACAGGGGCAGCAGCAGAAGCATTTTGTAAGGTACTAGTGAGTCATTTACTTTTAGAAGTATGACCTCAGCATCCCACATAGTTAACGGCTCTTCCTCCACACGAGTGACCATCCAATGGACCTGTATATTGAACAGACTGTCAGTCTTTCTCCTGAGCTCTATATAGAAAGGGGGCCAACATGTGGTTGAGACACAACCAGTGTTCACAAGGTAAGAGTCATTTCTTTGAGGTTAGTATCAGTCGCAACTTAGTTTGGAATTGAAACACGTGATTCAACCTGAGAATCACAAATAGGTCCAGGTTGAGACACAGGATACAGGACTGCTTTAAGGAAGGTCCCAATCGAAGAATCCTTTCACTATATGCCAAGTGTTTAAACTGACTTATGTTGGTCAAAGCTTTAGCAGACACTCAGTAGGACTAACAAATGCAGCACAAAGAAGCAAGTTCAAAGCACAAGCTAGCCAGCAGGCAGTAGCCCAAGTGCCTGTTCACCAGCATAGAGCAGAGCCAGTTAGAAAGCCAAAGCAAGAGAAGAAAGACCCCCGGTGGTAAGGGATAGCACCTTGATGTCCTGCTCACAGGACCAGTTGTTGTAATCACACCACAGAGACAGGATGGACCCTTCAACCCAAATTCGGTATGGATGTCGAGACTGATAACACATACACCTAGAGAGTATGAAAAACCTTACTACATAAGGAGGCTTTCTGGGGAGAGCAGGGCAGGCTCTCAAGCAGGTTCAAGAATAGCTTGAGAGAGCAGAAGAAGGAGACTGGCTTGGCTTTTATGGTGGTGAGGGGATGATGCTGGAGTGTTCCCACACACAGGTCAGGTTTTGCACAGCCTGAACTTCCTCCTGGCCCACAGAAGAGAGAGTACCTGAGCTTTCTTATCCGATCTAGGGAAGCAGGGGAAGAGGCAGTGGTAGGGCTCTTTTATAGAATAATGTTGTGTAAATGCAAGGTGTTTAGCACAGTTTAGAATTCTCATAACCATTATAACCGCACTTATATTGTTTTCAGTTAAACTACGTTTCACTAGAATAGTATTTCCCAAATTATGGTCCTTTAAATATTATTTAAGGTGGCTTAGAATTATCTTGGTTCATCACAGAGAAACTGTGTAGAAAGAGAAAAGACTGCTAGCCTCAGGAGTTCTGACACACTGGTCACAAAAGAGCAGACTTCATTGTACTATCTGCTGAATTATGAGGGGTTTCTAACATGTTTCCCATCCTGGGTGACTAGTGTAGCACCCAAAGACTGTAATAATAATTACCGAAACTATCATTTATTGACTACTAACTCTATGTAGGAATTATGCTAAATACCCATATACATATTTAATCCTCGTCACAACCCTATTGAGATATGTGGCAAAAGAGTGGTTTCTGTCATTTCTGCCAGGACATCTCCATTCCAATTGCAGAAGCAGAAAAGAGCATATAGGAGGGCACATGGGAATATTTATGGGCCAGGCTCAAAAGGGGTATGCATTACTCCTGCTCACATTTCCTTGGGAAAAACTCACATAGCCACATCTAACTACAAGAGAAAATGAGAAATGTAGTCTACCTGGTAGAAGAGGAGAACTTAAATTTTGGAGATAAGCTAGCAATCTCTGTCTCCACCATCTTGTTCATCACTCTCCCCAGTATTTACAGTAGAGCCTGGCACATAGTAGGTGGCCATGAATATTTCTGTTGAATGAATGGGTTTCAACGTTTTTGGTCAGTTATGGGGATCAAAAGCATATAGAACTTGGTTAAGCAATGGTTTCCTAGATATGACACAAAAAGCACAAGCAACAAAGAAAGAGTAAATTGGACTATATCAAAATTTTAAAATGTTTTCTTCTGCAAAAAAATACCATGAAGAAAGCAAAAAGGCACACCAAAGAGAGATCCTGGCAAATCATATATTTAATAAAAGTGTAGTATCCAGAATACAGAAAGAACTCTTACAACTCAACAACAAAAATACAAACAACCCAACTGAAAATCAGGTAAAGGACTTAAATAGACATTGTGCTAATGAAGATATACAAATAGCCAACAAACATATGAAAATATGCTCAATACCATTAGTCGTTAGGGAAATGCAAATCAAAACCACGATGAGATGCCACTTCAAACCCACTAGGAAGGCTATAACTTTTTTAAAAAGAAAATAACAAGTATTGACAAGGATGTAGAGAAAGTGAAACACTCATACACGTCTGGTGGGAACATAAAATGATACAGGTTCTGTGGAAAACATTTTGGCAGTTACTCAACAAGTTAAACATACACTTGCCATATTACCCAGTAACTCTACTCCTAGGTATATAATGAAAAGAGTTGAAAAGGAGGGAACAACAGCAACAACAACAACAAAAAAAAAACAGGTGAATTGAGCAACACAAAAGCAAAGGGCAGATAATGTTTCAAGAAGTAAAAAATGGTCAACTTTATTAAATAATTTTACAGCTAATATAGGGACAGACAAATGACGATTGAACTTGTTAGTAGAGAGGTCATTGGTACATTTGATAAGAAGGAAATTGAAAGAGTGGAAAATATTTTAATATAAACCTGGATGTGTATTAAGGAGAAAATGTGAGATCAGAAAGTGAGGGGCGGATAGACAATTTCTTTTGCGAGTTTTGGTGCTAAGGGGAGGAGAAATATGGGACTATAGCTGGAGGGGGATTTGGTATTAAGAGAGTGTATTTTTAAGAGGGTAGATTCTAGAATGCATCTAGCCAATATAAATGACTGAATGAAACTGACGACATAAAAATCCAAAGGGATAATTGCAGAAGAAAAAATATTGAGAAAGCAAGAGGGGTATTCAGAGCACTAGTAGATGGGATCGGTAGCAAATGTGGAAATCTTGGCTTTCCATGAGAATGAGTAATATTTACAGATTCTACAGTGGAGAAGGAAATGATTATGGTATGATTACAAATGCAGGTAAGATGGTAGACTTGGTGGGGAAGATATAAAAGAATTTTCTCTTGACTCTTCAGTTTTCTCAGTGAAGGATGAGCTAAGGGCATAAAATAACAAGAGTGAGGGTAGGGTTTTGAGAAATTGAGGGGAAGATAAAGTATTGGATATTCATTTTGTATAATGGAAATGGGTGTATAATATGGAAGGATTGATCATTTAAGATATGTGGTCAAGAATTTAAGGTGAGATCAGTTAGCTTTGTCTTGTAAAGTTCTACAGCAACATCCATCACTTGTATATAGGAACAAAGCAGGTAGATAGCTAAATTTAACAGGGGTTGTGGTTTTGCCAGGGAAGTACTAGGGTGGGAAAGTGAGTAGGGAGATGAAGGTTGATGAAAGTAAGTGATACTGATGATAAATTGGTAAGCAATGAAGAAATGCGAAAAGAGAAATGTGGCTGATGCTGAAAAGTAGTAGAATTCACAGATTGGAGTTCAAAATTGAAGAATTTTTAGAGTTGGGTGTGTGAAGGTGTGTATATCTGCACGTGAGCGAGGTATTTTGCTAGGAAGGATAATCAGTTGTAGCCCAAGAGATGTATGTTATAAAATCAGGATTTCAGAGTTGCTGTAATTTTTGAGAATGTCAATGTCTAGTGCATGAGCATTAGAGTGAGTGGCTTAAGTATGATGGAAGAAAAATACCATTGGAATTGACGGCATGAAAGGTTTGCAAAGCCAAAAATGCTGGATGAATATCCACATAGATGACAGATGTTGAAGTTGCCAAGATGGTGGCAGTACTAAAAGTGGAGAAGAAGACTCAGGAAAGTGTCTAATGAATGAAGGTAAAGAAATAGATGGCGTAGCACATGATATCATCTAATAGCAAGAACTACAAATGAGCTCTGAATTTTGAAAGAGAAAGGAGCAGAAATGGTTTGAATGTGACAGTGAGTCGACTCCTTGGGGTATGTGAGGAAAACTAACGTTTGCTCAAGAGGACTGCAGGGGAAGTGATTTCCTCAAGGCACAGCCATATTCCAGTCATAAAACAGAGATTAAGGGAACACGGAGAGAAAAACTTGAAGCTACTGGGGAGTTTCTTAATGATAGACTATGAGTTACAGAGGGCAGGAAAGAAGCGCTCATGAAGTTGGGGAGAGGGTTGGGTCCAATTCCGTCAAGGGCAGAGCAATACGTGAATAAGGGTCTAGTTAATGATGGATAATCTGCAGGGTGGTGACTTAAGTAAAAGTGATAAGACAAGATGGACCTTGTGACTGCACGGCAGATTGGGAGGTGAGTAAAGCCCTCCAGACTACAGATTGCTTAATCTAGGCTGACCTAGAACTAAGAAGAATCCAGAAACACCACTGAAACCTGTTTCCTCTAAATATCATGTATCCTGTATGATGATCCAGCATTTCAAAGATAGACTAGTAAGGACATCTAAGAGGGTAGGCTTGAAAGGAAACTAGTGTGTTTGCTCAAGAGTGTGAGTGTGTATGAAAAATATCAACAGCAAATTCTAATGTCAGAGGGTTGCTACTATAGGCTTATGGAGCCATGCACTATTCTTGGACAACCCAAGGTGCCTGCACAGATGTGGCCCAGATGCAAGCACCAACACTTACTGGGCACCTGCAAAGCCAAAGCTGGGGAAGATGGAAGGCCAAGTGGAAGTGGTATTTTCCCAAGACAGGAATGTATTTACTTAGGCTTCCTAAATGGCAGGTGGACAAAAAATGGAAGAAAGGAAATTAAGCTTCTTTTTGCCTAACATCTCTCCTCAGGAGGAAGTACTTGGAGTTGTATTTCCTACGTAAATTCCCCTGCTAAAACTCCAGGGAGCTCATCAGTGGGCAGATGTTCCCACCTAAGTATGGTTACCAGCAAACATTTATTCAAAATCATGGCTGCATCTGGCTCACATTAGAAGGGTTCTCTTTGTCATTGTCTTTTAAAAGAACAATTCCCCATGCTTATAAATCCAGACTCAGAACATCAATTCAACCAACCTCAGGAGCCCTGTGGCTACACCTTCCTGCTGGGAATCAGCATGGTCCCCAGACAATCAATTTCAGGAGTATTACCAAAGTGTTTTCATTTTCAGTGTTTATCCACTGGAATGTCTACGAGTGAAGAATAGACAGGGCAATACAATCCTAAGATTCAATTTCTTTCATCAAATAGAAACTGTGTATATGAGCATCAGGGCAAGAGGATGGAGGACTTTAACTGAAATTCCAATAGATATCTAAGTGCAAATCCTGGAACCATCCCATGCTAGCATTGTGAGTTAGGATAGGTACTTAACCACTCTGAGCCTGTTTTCTGATCTCTAAAAAAAAATAGAAGGATAATATCTCATACAGCTGTTGCAAAGATCAACTCAAATAATTCATGTACAGACTATAGCACAACAACCTACAGAATGGGAGAAAATATTTGTAAATCGTGTATCTGATAAGGGATTTTTATTCAGAATATATAAAGAACTCTTACATGCCTGTGATAAGAAGGTAAATAACCCAACTTTTAAAATGGGCAGAAGATCTAAATAGACATTTCTGCAAGGAAGATATACAAATGGCCAGCAAGCACATTAGAGACGCTTGACATCATTATTCATCAGGAAAACACAAATGAAAACCACAGAAAGATACCATTTCATACCGATTCGGATGGCTAGAATCCAAAAGTGAGATAATCATAACTGTTGGTGGGGATTTAGAGAAATCAAAACCATCATACACTGTTAGTGAGAATGTAAAATGGTATACCTGCTTTGGAAAAGTTTGGTAGTTTCTCAGAGGGTGAAACAGTGTTACTGTATGACCCACTTGTAGGTATATTCCCAAGATAAATGCAAGTATATGTCCATACAAAAACTTGTACATAAATATTCATAGCAGCAATATTCATAATACCCAAAGATGGAAACATCCCAAAGGCCCATCAAATGACCAGTGGACAAACAAAATGTGGCAAATCCATACAACAGAATACTATTCAGACATCAAAAGGAATGAAGAACTAATATATGCTACAATATGGCTGAACCTTAAAAACATTATGCTAAGTGAAAGAAGTCAGTCACAAAAGACCACATATTATGTGATTCTATTCATATGAAATGCTCAGAACAGGCAAATCTATTGATACAAAATAGATCAATAATAGCTTAAGTCTGAGGCAGAAGTTGTTGGGAGCATAGGGGATTCACAGCTACAAGATACGAGGGTTTCTTTTTGAGGTGTTGAAAACGTTCTAAAATAGACTGGAGGGAACTTCAAGACGTCGGAAGAGTAAGACGTGGAGATCACCTTCCTCCCCACAGAAGGATCAGAAATACATCTACACGTGGAACTGCTCCTATAGAACACCCACTGAACGCTGGCAGAAGACCTCAGACCTCCCAAAAGGCAAGAAACTCCCCACGTAGCTGGGTAGGGCAAAAGAAAAAAAGAAAAAGCAGAGACAAAAGAATAGGAACGGGACCTGCACCAGTGGGAGGGAGCCTGAAGGAGGAAAGCTTTCCACACACTAGAAGCCCCTTCAATGGCGGAGACTACAGGTGGCGGACGGGGGCAGCTTCGGAGCCACGGAGGAGAGTGCAGCCACAGGGGTGTGGAGGGCAAAGTGGAGAGATTCCCGAACGGAGGATCGATGCCGACCAGTACTCACCAGCCCGCGAGGCTTGTCTGCTCACCTGCCGGGACGGATGGGGGCTGGGAGCTGAGGCTTGGGCTTCGGTCTGAGCGCAGGGAGAGGACTGGCAGTGTGAACACAGCCTGAAGGGGTTAGTACGCCACGTCTAGCCAGGAGGGAGTCCAGGAAAAGTCTGGAGCTGCCGCAAAGGCAAGAGACTTTTCCTTCCCTCTGTGTTTCCTGGTGCACGAGCAGAGAAGATTCAGAGCGCCGCCTAAGGGAGCTCCAGAGAGGGGCGCGAGGCACGGCTAGGAGCGCAGACCCCAGAGATGGGCATGAGATGCTAAGGCTGCTGCTGCCGCCACCAAGAAGCCTGTGTGCGAGCACAGGTCACTATCCACACCTCCCTTCAGTGAGCCTGTGCAGCCCGCCACTGCCAGTGTCCCGTGATCCAGGGACGACTTCCCCGGGAGAACGCACGGTGTGCCTCGGGCTGGTGCAACGTCACGCCGGCCTCTGTCACTGCAGGCTCACCCTGCCTCTGTACCCCTCCCTCCCCCCAGCCTGAGTGAGCCAGAGCCCCCAAAGCAGCGGCTCCTATAACCCCGTCCTGTCTGAGCGAAGAACAGACGCTCTCAGGAGACCTACACGCAGAGGCGGGGTCAAATCCAAAGCTGAACCCCGGGAGCTGTGCGAACAAAGAAGAGAAAGGGAAATCTCGCCCAGCAGCCTCAGGAGCAGAGGATTAAATCTCCACAATCAACTTGATGTACCCTGCATCGGTGGAACACCTGAATAGACAACGAATCATCCCAAATGGAGGAGGTGGACTTTGGGAGCAACGCTATTTATACATTTTTTCCCTTTTTCTCTTTTTGTGAGTGTGTATGCGTATGCTTCGGTGTGTGATTTTGTCTGTATAGTTTGGCAATTACCGTTTGTCCTAGGGTTCTGTCTGTCCGTTTTTTGTTTTTTTTTTTAGTATAGTTTTCAGCGCTTGTTATCATTGGTGAATTTGTTTCTTCTTCTCGTTTTTCTCTTCTTTCTCGTTTTTTTAATTACTTAAAAAATTTTAATAATAAATTTTTGTCTTTATTTTAATAACTCTTTAATAATTTAATTTAATTTAATTTTACATTTTTCTTTCTTTCTTTCTTTCTTTCTTTATTTATTTATTTATTTATTTCTCCCTTTTATTCTGAGCCGTGTGCGTGACAGTCTCTTGGTGCTCCAGCCAAGCATCAGGGCTGTTCCTCTGACGTGGCAGAGGCAAGTTCAGGATATTGGTCCACCACAGACCTCCCAGCTCCACGTAATATCAAACGGTGAAAATCTCCCAGAGATCTCCATCTCAACACCAAGACCCAGCTCCACTAAATGACCAGCAAGCTATGGTGCTGGATAACTTATGCCAAACAACTACCAAGAAAGGAACACAACTCCACCCATTAGCAGAGAGGCTGCCTAAAGTCATAGTAAGGTCACAGACACCCCAAAACACACCACCAGACTTGGACCTGCCTACCAAAAAGAAAAGATCCAGCCTCATTGACCAGAACACAGGCACTAGTCCCCTCCACCAGGAAGCCTACACAACCCACTGAACCAACCTTAGCCACTGGGGACAGACACCAAAAACAACGGGAACTACGAACCTGCAGCCTGTGAAAAGGAGACCCCAAACACAGTAAGATAAGCAAAATGAAAAGACAGAAAAACACACAGCAGATGAAGGAGCAAGGTAAAAACGCACCAGACCTAACAAATGAAGAGGAAATAGGCAGTCTACCTGAAAAAGTATTCAGAATAATGATAGTAAAGATGATCGAAAATCTTGGAAATAGAATGGAGAAAATACAAGAAAAGTTTCACAAGGACCTAGAAGAACTAAAGAGCAAACAAACAATCATGAACAACACAATAAATGAAATTACATATCCTCTAGAAGGGATCAATAGCAGAATAAATGAGGCAGAAGAACGGATAAGTGACCTGGAAGATAAAATAGTGGGAATAACTACTGGAGAGCAGAATAAAGAAAAAAGAATGAAAAGAATTGAGGACAGTCTCAGAGACCTCTGGGACACGATTAAACGTACCAATAATCAAATTATAGGGGTTCCCAAAGAAAAAGAGAAAAAGAAAGGGACTGAGAAAATATTTGAAGAGATTATAGTTGAAAACTTCCCTAATATGGGAAAGGGAATAGTTAATCAAGTCCAGGAAGCACAGAGAGTCCCATACAGGATAAATCCAAGGAGAAACACGCCAAGACACATAATAGTCAAACTATCAAAAAGTAAATACAAAGAAAAAATATTAAAAGCAGCAATGGAAAAACAACAAATAACATAGAAGGGAATCCCCATAAGGTTAACAACTGATCTTTGAGCAGAAATTCTGCAAACCAGAAGGGAGGGGCAGGACATATTTAACGTGATGAAAGGGAAAAACCTACAACCAAGATTACTCTACCCAGCAAGGATCTCATTCAGATTTGACAGAGAAATTAAAACCTTTACAGACAAGCAAAAGCTAAGAGAATTCAGCAGAACCAAACCAGCTTTACAGCAAATGCTAAACCAACTTCTCCAGGCAGGAAACACAAGAGAAGGAAAAGACTTACAATAACAAATGCAAAACAATTAAGAAAATGTTAATAGGAGCATACATATCGATAATTACCTTAAATGTAAATGGATTAAATGCTCCCACCAAAAGACACAGACTGGCTGAATGGATACAAAAACAAGACCCGTATATATGCTGTCAACAAGAGACCCACTTCAGACCTAGGGAAACATACAGACTGAAAGTGAGGGGATGGAAAAAGATATTCCATGCAAATGAAAATCAAAAGAAAGCTGGGGGCCTCCCTGGTGGCGCAGTGGTTGAGAGTCCGCCTGCCGATGCAGGGGATACGGGTTCGTGCCCCGGTCCGGGAAGATCCCACATGCCGCGGAGCGGCTGGGCCCGTGAGCCATGGCCGCTGGGCCTGCGCGTCCGGAGCCTGTGCTCCGCAACGGGAGAGGCCACAACAGTGAGAGGCCCGCATACCACAAAAAGAAAAAAAAAAAAAAAAAAAAAAAAAAAAAAAAAGAAAGCTGGAGTAGCAATTCTCATATCAGACAAAATAGACTTTAAAATAATGACTTACAAGGGACAAAGCAGGACACTACATAATGATCAAGGGATCGATCCAAGAAGAAGATATAACACTTGTAAATATTTATGCACCCAACATAGGAGCACCTCAATACATAAGACAAATACTAACAGCCATAAAAGGGGAAATCGACAGTAACACAATCATAGTAGGCGACTTTAACACCCCACTTTCAACAATGGACAGATCATCCAAAATGAAAAATAATAAGGAAACACAAGCTTTAAATGATACATTAAACAAGATGGACTTAATTGATATTTATAGGACATTCCATCCAAAAACGTCCAGAGATAAACCCATGTACACATGGTCACCTTATCTTGATAAAGGAGGCTAGAGTATACAATGGAGGAAAGACAGCCTCTTCAATAAGTGGTGCTGGGAAAACTGGACAGCTACATGGAAAAGAATGAAATTAGAACACTCCCTAATGCCATACACAAAAATAAACTCAAAATGGATTAAAGACCTTAATGTAAGGCCAGACACACTAAAACTCTTAGAGGAAATAAAAGAAGAACACTCTTTTGAGATAAATCACAGTAAGATCTTGTTTGACCCACCTCCTAAAGAAAAGGAAACAAAACTAAAAATAAACAAATGGGACCGAGTGAAACTTAAAAGCTTTTGCACAGCAAAGGAAACCATAAACAAGATGAAAAGACAACCCTCAGAATGGGAGAAAATATTTGCAAACGAAGCAACTGACAAAGGATTAGTCTCCAAAATTTACAAGCAGCTCATGCAGCTCAATATCAAAAACACAAACCACCCAATCCAAAAATGGGCAGAAGACCTAAATAGACATTTTTCCAAAGAAGATACACAGATTGCCAACAAACACATGAAAGAATGCTCAACGTCGTTAATCATTAGAGAAATGCAAATCAAAACTACAATGCGGTATCATCTCACACCGGTCAGAATGGCCATCATCAAAAAATCTACAAACAATAAATGGACAACCTGGAAGAAATGGACAAATTCTTAGAGAAGGTGTGGAGAAAAGGGAACCCTCATACACTGTTGATGGGAATGTAAATTGATACAGTCACTAAGGAGAACAGTATGGAGGTTCACTAAAAAACTAAAAATAGAACTACCATACGACCCAGCAATCCCACTATGGGGCATATATCCTGAGAAAACCATAATTCAAAAAGAGTCATGTACCACAATGTTCATTGCAGCTCTATTTACAATATCCAGGGCTTGGAAGGAACCTAAGTGTCCATCAACAGATGAATGGATAAAGAAGATGTGGCACATGTATACAATGGAATATTACTCAGCCATAAAAAGGAACGAAACTGAGTTATTTGTAGTGAGGTGGATGGACACAGAGTCTGTCATACAGAGTGAAGTAAGTCAGAAAGAGAAAAACAAATACCGTATCCTAACACATATATATGGAATCTTTAAAAAAATATGGTCATGAGGAACCTAGGGGCAAGACGGGAAAAAAGACGCAGACCTGGGCTTCCCTGGTGGTGTACTGGTTGAGAATCCGCCTGCCGATGCAGGGGACACGGGTTCGTGCCCCGGTCTGGGAGGATCCCACATGCCACAGAGAGGCTGGGACCGTGAGCCATGGCCACTGAGCCTGCGTGTCCGGAACCTGTGCTCCACAACTGGAGAGGCCACAACAGCGAGAGGCCCGCGTACCGAAAAAAAAAAAAGAAATGTCGCAGACCTACTAGAGAATGGACTTGAGGACACGGGGAGGGGGAAGGGTAAGCTGGGACAAAGTGAGAGAGTGGCATGGACATATATACACTACCAAATGTAAAACAGATAGCTAGTGGGAAGCAGCCACATAGCACAGGGAGATCAGCTCAGTGCTTTTTGACCACCAAGAGGGGTGGGATAGGGAGGGTGGGAGGGAGGGAGATGCAAGAGGGAGGGGATATGGGTATATACGTATATGTATAGCTGATTCACTTTGTTATAGAGCAGAAACTATTACACCATTGTAAAGCAATCATACTCCAGTAAAGATGTTAAAAAAAAAAGTGTGTTTGTTCAAAATAAATAAATAAATAACTTTCCTAACTGCTTAGGAAAGTTATTTCTCCTTCCTATGAAATGAAAAATGATGTATAAGGGCACTTAGTACTGACTATAAATTCCAGTTCTGTCAGTGTTGGTATCTGGCGCATGAGGGGCACCCATGTTAGGGAGCTTTTGGTTAATTTCCCTGGGCCATATAGAGCAAAGTGTTCTCTCAAATACTCTCTGGATATTCGGAGCCTCAAATATGTTTGCCACCTTCCCCCAAGTCATCATATTTATTAACATCCTTGTCTTATTTTTCTAGAAGCAGGAGTTTCTAGCAGATCTTTTCCCTTTGTGAAAGGATGTATTTCTGTGTGAGGTGGATCTAGGCCGCCTTAATCTGTCCTCTAATGTTCACCTCAGTAGCACTTTACCTGGTTGATAATATCTTTGAGGCCAACTTCCTGTAATGTTTTTCTTTTTCTTTTCTTTTTTTTACCTTAGGAGCACTGTATAATAAAAACTCCATTAAAGATGCAAAACCAAAGTGAGCCATGAAGCAAGACACGATGGGGCCTATCAGCATTCCTAAGCGTGTTCAAGGCGAAAGCATTTCAGAGGGAGTTAAACAACAGTCATTATAGCTATCTTTGTTGACCTCTGAATCTATATGCCAGTCACTGTGTTTGACATACATTAATTCTCATAAAACTTCTGTCATGTTGACATTATTATCTCCCTTTTACAAATGGGGAAAGAGGTTCACATAAATTAAATGACTTTCTCAGGGCAACAGCTAGTAAGTTTCAGGGCTGGATTTGTATCCAAAATAAAGTGGGCTTTGTTTGGTTTTTTGACTCTATTTTCTTCTTAGTAGTACTGCATACATTTATTATTTATATGTATTAAAAAGGATAAAATAAGTTTGGACTCTTCTCTCACACAACATGAAGTTCTGTATGATCTAAAGATAAAAATGTTGAAGTAAAATATATATATTATGGAAAACGTATGCATAATCTAGGAGTCAAGAAAAATTTCTGTGCAAGCTGGAAAACCTAGACACTCTAGAGAAATGACTGACATATTTGAGTGCTTAAAACTTAAAATGTAATCATATGGCAAACGTAAAGGTAAATAAAACCAGAAGACAAATAATACAGGAACATATATTTGTAAGACACATGACAGATAAAGGGTTCAATATCCAACATATAAAAAATTTCCCACACATTAATAAGAAAAGACAAACACCCAAATTGAAAGTGGTTAAAAAGGGTAAAAAGGGCTGTTCAAGGAGGCAGAAAACCCCCTTGCCAATAAACAAGTGAAATTACTCAACTTTACCAGCAATCAGGCGTATTGAAATTAAATTAACAAGGAAATATCACTTTAAAACCATTAAACATGTTATCACACATTGCTGGAGTTTTGTGGAGGTTAATATGTTATCTCATACATTTGCCGAGGGTAATGTGCAGTATATTAAAGCCATTTGGAAGTCAATCTGGCAACCCCTATTAAAATTAAGAATTTACATAAACTTTAACTTAGCAATTCCATTTCCGGGGCCTTCTTCCATAGAAGATAAAAGCACGGGTATATAACAGTGAATATGAACAAAATAAATTTTACGTATATATTCAGATTAATTGCAACGTTTTTTCTACTAGCCAAAAAACTGGAATCAACTTGAATGTCCTCAATAGAGGAATGGTTTAATAAGTTGTCTTTCACTCAAACCATTGCATTTTACATAACTAGTTTAAAAAGTGTGTTAAGTCTATACCAGACGATGAGGAAAACATTTCTCTGAAATGTTTCTAAGTGAGAAAAACTACGTGCAGTAAAGAGTAAAATAGTGCCCCTATATGTTTTTATGCATACATATGTATGTTACCTTATTTATGAACATAGACAAAGATATGCAAAGATTCACACCAGGCTTTTAACACTGCTTATCCAGTGGAGGAGTGGCTAATGAAGTGTAAAAATCCTATAGATGTACAGGCTTTCTCAATATTTATGTATATGTATGAATATATATATATATAATTCTCAACATTTATATATAATTGCTTTATGTAAATGCACATGTAAATTACATATGTGTAAAGCCATGTACAAAGAGATAGTTGCTGAAAGTGTGCATATCATAGAGAGTGTTTTGAGTTTTTAGTGTTTAGGGTTCTTTTTTTTAACTTTCTTTCTTGTACTTTGAGTTTTTCAAAATAAAAATTTTACATGATTTTAAGTTTAACATTTTCTAAAGCCAACATTATAGAGCAGGTTAAGGAAATGATCCAGTATCTACAGAATGATTTGATTGTTCAGTCCTCCAGCAGTTCATCAAACTACATTGAGCAGCAACCGTGACATTGTGTCAGGTGTGTTAAAGTGGTTGGGATTACAGAGATGAATGAAATATGCTCCTTCTTGTTGTATATTACAACAAGACAAACATATAAATGAACCATTCTAATACAATATGGCTATTGCTTTAATATAAGAATTTGTAGGACCATAGGGGCAATGAACTCTGCAGGCATTGGTGGTAGAGAGGCTTCAGAGGGAAAGAACCATTTGAGCTTAGCCTTAAAGACTGAGGATGCTTTCATCACTCACCAGCCTTAGGTGGGGAAGGGAAAGCAATCCCTTCAAAGAGGAAGGAATCAACATCTAGTCCTATTTCATTCATCAAGAATGTGGAGGAGGAAGTAAACAGTTTATTATTTATAGTCTCAAATGATGGTAATGTGTGGAAGATGGGCAAATGGAACAAGAGACTTTGGAAGAGTCCTGATCAGGAACTAATAAAATGAGAACCTGCTTTGAAACATGCAAGCAGGTTTTTCTGAGGGAAGAAGAACTCTAAGCTGCGTTTAATGAAAGGAAGCAACTGTCAAAGCAATCTGACTAAGTTCAGTACATTAGGTTTGCAGTTGGGGAAGAAATATGGGTTGCTGTTCATTTAGGACCTGTGGAAGAGGTTGGAGAAAAGGGGATAGGTATTCAAGCAATGATTCATTAGGTAGAAAGAAGAGAATGTTAGAAATCAGACACTACTGCCACTTACTGAATAAATTCATCATAAGCCATATACAGACACATTATAAAGTATCTCAAGGTACCAGAATGCTTGACCATTGAGGTAAGGTGCCCCAAAATACTGTGTCTTCAAGGAAAACACAAGGGTTCAGTACTCATGGGTTAGCAGCAGTTAACATAAGACACACTAGCTTTTGGGGAGTGGGGGAGAAAGAAGCAAGGATTATGCATGTATGTATTTATATCATAGATGATAACAACAGAAGCCATTTAATCAAATGCTTATTATTGGCCTAATATAATGTCAGGTGTTTTACATAAATTACCTCATTTAATCCCAGCATGGCTCTAAGATCTAGATACATGTTACTATCATTCCCTTTTTACAGATGAGGAAACTAAGTCTTACAGGAGTTAAAAAACGTACTCAAGTTCAAATAGCTTTTAGGTGGTGAAGCTGTAAATTGAGATCGGACTTTAAATCCTATGCTCCCAACTGCTCAACTAGACACTAAGTTATATTCCCCCTGCTAAACCCTAGTCCCAGCCATCATCATATCACACCTGTATTGTCCCAACAGCCTGTCAGCCCTCTGGTCCTACACAGTTCACAACATCCAGTGAACTTTCTAAAACATACATCAGACGACATCACTTTCCTTTATCAAACCATCCAGTGGCCCTCCACTGCACGTAAGATAAAATCCAAGTTCTTACCCTGCAGGTCCCTATGTGACCACTTCTCTGCCAGCCTCTCCAGTCTCGGTCATCAATCTCCGCTCTGCCCCTCTCTGACTGCACTCCAGTCACTCACCCTTCTGCTCTTCCTCAACACACTCTTCTCGTTCTGGCCTCACGGCATTGCTACTTGCTAGTCTACCTAAAATGCTCTTCTTCAAAGTCTTCACACAGCTGACTCGACCTCATTATTCAGATCTTGATTCAAATATCAGCTCCTTAGAGAAGGTTCCCCACACCAACAACAAGAACGACCCCTTTGCCCATGAAAACAGAAGTTACTTGAGGACAGGAACTATTGATTTCATGTTCTTCACGCTAATTCCAGAAACAAGAGTAATATCTGACACCTACTAGGCACTCAGGACATATTTCTTTCCTGAAATACTGGTATCTTTTTTAAAGTGTCATACTCATATGCCTATGAGTATATCTATCTATCTATATATATATATATATATATATATATATATATATATATATATATATTTATGGATATGTGAGCTTGTTGTCACCTCACAGAAGTGGAATGTTCATCCCTCACCCAAAATTTGGTTTGAATGTCAAGACTAATGATGCCACACATATACCAAGAAGGTATGAAAAGGATTATTACTCACATAATGAGTTATGCATCAAAAATGCAGTTAGACCAAAAAAAGAAAAAAGAAAAAACTGCTAACTGTGAAGTGTTGGGTAATTAGATGGTTGTGATTCTTTCATTCTATAGATATAGGAACAGATATAGAAATAATCTAAACTTCAAGTTCTACACCTTAAGTATATACAATTTTTATTTATCCATTATACCTCAATAAAACTGAAAAAATGGGATCAGTCTCAATGACAACTTACCCATGGTGTTTGTCTGATAACTAAAACATTGCGTGGTTTATTTAATTTAATTTGGACTTGTTTATGTAAGCCATTATGGCACCTGCAGCATGAGACCAATAAGAAAGGTGAACGTTCCATTGAATATCTAGTACTATCAAGAGCTAGTACTATATATTCTGAGAAGTGAAATGAGTGCCTTAGTCTCTCTATCAATGTGCAGAACTTCAAAGAAGGTAAAGAGTGCTATGGTGAGACATTGTATTGTGGCTTTAATATGTGCAGAAGATGTGTGACCTTGATTTATATTTTGGGTATCCGTGAGGCAAGAGATTCTATGAGTTCTTTACCCCAAATGAGGCAATCTTGGAGAAGGAATTGTTTGCATTGGCCAGAACAGATGGTCAGACCGCTGGCAGTGGCCCAAAGATCTATAAAAATGTGAAGATGAGGGCAATTGTTGGCTAAGACATGGCCAAGTGCTCAGATAACTGGCTAAAGTTTGGCCAACTGAGCTGATCCTGTGTCCTGTCCTTTATCAGGAACATTCTGATTAAGAGATGAAAAGCAGCAAGAGTCAAGCAAGCTCCATTAAGTGTGACAGTGGCAATGCCATTGGTTAAGTGAATGAACCCCCTTTGGTATTCACTGTGTTGAGCCTAAGGGGCTCCCCAGGTATCCAAGTGTTCTAAGAGATGACCTCCTCTAGCACTGTGGCATCCGGCAAGGGACCCAGCACAGGGGACGTTACCCTCTCCTGAAAGTAGGGTATGCAGAGAGCCCAGGTTCAGCTCCATCCTGTAGCAAGGAGGCCTCACTAGCTGTGCTGGGCTTGCAGGGTGCTGTTTCCATGATCAAAGGCCTAACGGGCAGCTGTATACTGAGGGTCCCAGGTTCAGGACCTGAGACAGTCTATATTTCCAGGAAAGTCCAGTATGTACCCACCAATTGCTACACTAATGGCATACAGCAATGGGCCAAGGAAGATAGTTCCTTGTATCAGAAGCCCATGCAACTAACGGCCATCACTGATGGTAGAGGGACTCCAAGATATATGAGAGAAGGTTGCTAAAGCTCCCACAGTGAAGGAATCCCGGGGGGCCGTAACAGGAATGCCTGTTCTATGGCCATTCAGGCAGATTCTAGTATCTTTTTACAGGGGGTCTCATTCAAGTTGGGCCTATTTGCAAGTTACAGAACAAAAAAAAAAGCTTTGTAAATGAGGAGTGTTGCCTCCAGAATCTAAACATGTCGAAAACATGTTGGGCTTGTTTTAACAATGTGGGTCCTAAGAAGACTAAAAGCTGTTTCTTGACACTGTCAGGACTGGAGCAGCCCTCAACTTACTAAATAATTTTCAGGAGCTTAACTGAAGTGGTGGGGCCCTGTACTATGTGTCTCATGTGAATCTCCTCAAAGGAGGATGTCATTAGTGTGATGTCATAACTGTGTACCCGAAAAAAGTTAGAGCTGGTTAAAATATTGCCTGTGAAGACTATGTGAGATGGCAGGCGTGGAGACTGAGCCCATTGAGTACCCAGGTGAAGGTGTATTGTGTCCCTTTAAAGGTGAAGGTTAACTGCAGCTGAGAGGTTGTTGAACTAGGCACTGAATAGAACATGCTAGGCAAATACTTTGCTCTAACTGCAAAGTATTTACCAGTTACTTATTTATTATTGGGTGGAATCAGTCATTTCAATAGGTGGGGCCATGACGCCAAGGGTACGAATTCACACTGAGGCACCGGTCCTGTTTTGCCGGGTTTAAGAACAAGTAAAACTTGGCTGTTAAATGCAGCAGAAGTGGGGATAACCACACCTTCTCTAACTAGGTCTTATATAATGGGTTTCAATCTGTGAAAACCGTGCTTTCATTTAGATTGAACCTTTTCTTAAACACTGAAGTGAAAGGTATTATTTTAACTAGGGGGAAAGGTCCATAGGGTCCCATAGTTTTCAAGCTGATTATAAGGGCCAGAGACTTAACTTGATTACTTATTGGGTCAGGTTCTCCACGTGCACTAGAGGATATTTTAGGGTAATGGATGTCTTGGCTATGGAAAAGTTAGGCACGGAAAGAATTCGGATGGTTCAGGTTAGGCATATCTGTTTCTATTTTATGTTCACCTACTCCCTGGCTGGGAGTGGATGAACATAAAGTGTGGCCAGATGTGGGCCAGAAGGGGAAGGGGAATTAATGAGGCTTCAAAACTGTCCATTGTCAAACATCAAAAGTGGAATCAGATTATGACACACACTGCCACCACCCATACAGCACCCCTCTCCCCATCTGGGACCTCCCAAACACACACGGAAACACCAAGTCCATTTCCTCCTCACCAGCAGGATAAAGTGTTCAGGAAGAAATCTGTCTTCAGAGCTCAGTCCTCACCCAGTCCTTATTCCCGGTGTCTGGCTAACTATGGACTGGCTGGTCTGGGCCCCAAACTGGCAGGATACTACCTCCCTCCCTTCTCACACGCCTGCCCCTTCCTGCCTTCCTTCAGTCCCCATCACCGAAGAACAGACAGAGATACACACACATCTTTCTACAACAGCTTGTACATCAATAGCTGAGGGCTTTTTTATTTGGTCTCTACACAGGTGACCATGTCTCCAGTGCTTTCTCTGGAGAGACAACAGAGACAGCAAGGTCTCAGTCACCTGATAGACCCAGGGCAGCACTTTATGAACTGCTGGAAGAGCCCTCTGGGACGTTTTCATCCTCCTCTGGCTCTTTAGTCATTGTTGTACTCCGCCAGTAATAGAATGCTAGCATCTTTGACTTCTTCTGTGTAGAACCTCTTCCCGAATTCTGACGACGGACTGATTTTGTTAACTCGACCACCTCCTGAATCTGGTCGGAAAACAAAGTGATACAGAAAGATATTGATTTGGGGAAAGAGGATGGGAAGGAGAACTTTGAGAGAATGGGTGTGGATTGAGAAGGGGTTTGTGCCAGGGAAGGGCTGGGTAAGTCTTGGGTGGGGGCTGAAGAGGAGGCACGTGAGTCGGGTAATCTGACCTCTTCCATCTTATAGCCCTGGAGTGGAGAATTCACCCTCTCCCTTCTGCGTTGGCCCCCCGGTGTTTGTTGCTCTGACCTCTCGGTGTTTGTCCGTGCATCACGGTTAGGCTCCTGGGGGACTGTACTTTCCTCTGCCATGTCAGTAGCAACAGTGTGCTCTACTCCAAGGCTCCTGGCCTCCCTATATATACCCTGCCAGGACAATGAAGAGCCACACCCATCAGCTTTGATTGGTCAGCCAATGGTAGCGCTGGGGTGGCTGTGACATCACAAAGCACTACCCTTGAAGATACGTGGGGGGAGGGGAGGGGTGCAGAGGAGTCTACGTGCTCTGGTTAGAGAAAGGGAGTGCTTCCTCAACACCCAGTAAAGAGCCTTCCCAAATTGACCTTCCACTCTTCCTCATCTTCTCTGGTTCAATCCTTGTGGTGCACATGTTAGGGAGAAGGTGTTCCCTCCAAACCATTCCACATGGCCAACCCCATTCAGTGTTAAATTCTGTTGTCTCCCAGATCTCATCACCTGGTATTGTGTGGTTTTTAAAAACTTTTTATTTTAGAACAGTTTTATGTTTACAGAGTAATTGTGAAGATCATATTCATACACTCCACAACAAATTTCCCTTCTTAACATTGTACATTAGTATGGTACAATTGTTCAACTTAGTGAACCAACACTGAAACAGTATTATTAACTAAAGTCTGTACTTCATCAGAATTCCTTTTTTTTTAAATGTTGAGCCTTCTTTTAATTAATTTATTTTTATTTTTGGCTGTGTTGGGTCTTCGTTTCTGTGTGTGGGCTTTCCCTAGATGTGGCAATCAGGGGCCACTCTTCATCGTGATGGGCGGGCCTCTCACTGTCGCGGCCTCTCTTGTTGCGGAGCACAGGCTCCAGATGCGCAGGCTTAGCGGCTGTGGCTCTCGGGTCTAGTTGCTCTGCGGCATATGGGATCTTCCCAGATCAGGGCTCGAACCCGTGTCCCCTGCATCATCAGGCAGATTCTCAACCTCTGTGCCACCGTGGAATCCCCAGATTGCCTTATTTTTTACCTAATATTCTTCTTCTGTCCCAGGATCCCAACCAAGATTCTACATTAAATTTAGTCATTCCTTGTTATAACTTCTTAGTCTCCTCTTGGCTGTGACAGTTTTTTAGACTTCTTGTTTTTGAAGACTTTGACAGTTTGGGGTCTTGTGTTTTGTCTTTTACATTAGGTCTGCAGATGTTATTGCTCTTATAGGTAAAAGTTTTTATAAGTTTCTTCTTCCAGAGAACCTCAAATCAAGTCAGTACCATCAGTGTTATGGACTTCCCCGTGGCAATGGTTGAACTAATCTCTTGGCTTTGTCACAGAGGTGACACAAATGTTTTTCTCTAGAGGTCTGAGGATCAGGATCATTTTTATTTATGACAGAGGCACAGGGGCAGCAGCAGAAGCATTTTGTAAGGTACTAGTGAGTCATTTACTTTTAGAAGTATGACCTCAGCATCCCACATAGTTAACGGCTCTTCCTCCACACGAGTGACCATCCAATGGACCTGTATATTGAACAGACTGTCAGTCTTTCTCCTGAGCTCTATATAGAAAGGGGGCCAACATGTGGTTGAGACACAACCAGTGTTCACAAGGTAACAGTCATTTCTTTGAGGTTAGTATCAGTCGCAACTTAATTTGGAATTGAAACACGTGATTCAACCTGAGAATCACAAATAGGTCCAGGTTGAGACACAGGATTCAGGACTGCTTTAAGGAAGGTCCCAATCCAAGAATCCTTTCACTATATGCCAAGTGGCTAAACTGACTTATGTTGGTCAAAGCTTTAGCAGAAACTCAGTAGGACTAACAAATGCAGCACAAAGAAGCATGTTCAAAGCACAAGCTAGCCAGCAGGCATTAGCCCAAGTGCCTGTTCACCAGCATAGAGCAGAGCCAGTTAGAAAGCCAAAGCAAGAGAAGAAAGACCCCCGGTGGTAAGGGATAGCACTTGATGTCCTGCTCACAGGACCAGTTGTTGTAATCACACCACAGAGACAGGATGGACCCTTCAACCCAAATTCGGTTTGGATGTCGAGACTGATAACACATACACCTAGAGAGTATGAAAAACCTTACTACATAAGGAGGCTTTCTGGGGAGAGAAGGGCAGGCTCTCAAGCAGGTTCAAGAATGGCTTGAGAGAGCAGAAGAAGGAGACTGGCTTGGCTTTTATGGTGGTGAGGGGATGACGCTGGAGTGTTCCCACACACAGGTCAGGTTTTGCAAAGCCTGAACTTCCTCCTGGCCCACAGAAGAGAGAGTACCTGAGCTTTCTTATCCGATCTAGGGAAGCAGGGGAAGAGGCAGTGGTAGGGCTCTTTTATAGAATAATGTTGTGTAAATGCAAAGTGTTTAGCACAGTTTAGAATTCTCATAACCATTATAACCACACTTATATTGTTTTCAGTTAAACTACGTTTCACTAGATTAGTATTTCCCAAATTATGGTCCTTTAAATATTATTTAAGGTGGCTTAGAATTATCTTGGTTCATCACAGAGAAACTGTGTAGAAAGAGAAAAGACTGCTAGCATCAGGAGTTCTGACACACTGGTCACAAAAGAGCAGACTTCATTGTACTATCTGCTGAATTATGAGGGGTTTCTAACATGTTTCCCATCCTGGGTGACTACTGTAGCACCCAAAAACTGTAATAATAATTACCGAAACTAACATTTATTGACTACTAACTCTATGTAGGAATTATGCTAAATACCCATATACATATTTAATCCTCATCACAACCCTATTGAGATAAGTGGCAAAAGAGTGGTTTCTGTCATTTCTGCCAGGACATCTCCATTCCAATTGCAGAAGCAGAAAAGAGCATATAGGAGGGCACATGGGAATATTTATGGGCCAGGCTCAAAAGGGGTATGCATTACTCCTGCTCACATTTCCTTGGGAAAAACTCACATAGCCACATCTAACTACAAGAGAAAATGAGAAATGTAGTCTACCTGGTAGAAGAGGAGAACTTAAATGTTGGAGATAAGCTAGCAATCTCTGTCTCCACCATCTTGTTCATCACTCTCCCCAGTATTTACAGTAGAGCCTGGCACATAGTAGGTGGCCATGAATATTTCTGTTGAATGAATGGGTTTCAACATTTTTGGTCAGTTATGGGGATCAAAAGCATATAGAACTTGGTTAAGCAATGGTTTCCGAGATATGACACAAAAAGCACAAGCAACAAAGAAAGAGTAAATTGGACTATATCAAAATTTTAAAATGTTTTCTTCTGCAAAAAAATACCATGAAGAAAGCAAAAAGGCACACCAAAGAGAGATCCTGGCAAATCATATATTTAATAAAAGTGTAGTATCCAGAATACAGAAAGAACTCTTACAACTCAACAACAAAAATACAAACAACCCAACTGAAAATCAGGTAAAGGACTTAAATAGACATTGTGCTAATGAAGATATACAAATAGCCAACAAACATATGAAAATATGCTCAATACCATTAGTCGTTAGGGAAATGCAAATCAAAACCACGATGAGATGCCACTTCAAACCCACTAGGAAGGCTATAACTTTTTTAAAAAGAAAATAACAAGTATTGACAAGGATGTAGAGAAAGTGAAACACTCATACACGTCTGGTGGGAACATAAAATGATACAGGTTCTGTGGAAAACATTTTGGCAGTTACTCAACAAGTTAAACATACACTTGCCATATTACCCAGTAACTCTACTCCTAGGTATATAATGAAAAGAGTTGAAAAGGAGGGAACAACAGCAACAACCACAACAAAAAAAAACAGGTGAATTGAGCAACACAAAAGCAAAGGGCAGATAATGTTTCAAGAAGTAAAAAATGGACAACTTTATTAAATACTTTTACAGGTAATATAGGGACAGACAAATTACGGTTGAACTTGTTAGTAGAGAGGTCATTGGTACATTTGATAAGAAGGAAATTGAAAGAGTGGAAAATATTTTAATATAAACCTGGATGTGTATTAAGGAGAAAATTTGAGATCAGAAAGTGAGGGGCGGATAGACAATTTCTTTTGCGAGTTTTGGTGCTAAGGGGAGGAGAAATATGGGACTATAGCTGGAGGGGGATTTGGTATTAAGAGAGTGTATTTTTAAGAGGGTAGATTCTAGAATGCATCTAGCCAATATAAATGACTGAATGAACCTGACGACATAAAAATCCAAAGGGATAATTGCAGAAGAAAAAATATTGAGAAAGCAAGAGGGGTATTCAGAGCACTAGTAGATGGGATCGGTAGCAAATGTGGAAATCTTGGCTTTCCATGAGAATGAGTAATATTTATAGATTCTACAGTGGAGAAGGAAACGATTATGGTATGATTACAAATGCAGGTAAGATGGTAGATTTGGTGGGGAAATATAAAAGAATTTTCTCTTGACTCTTCAGTTTTCTCAGTGAAGGATGAGATAAGGGCATAAAATAACAAGAGTGAGGGTAGGGTTTTGAGAAATTGAGGGGAAGATAAAGTATTGGATATTCATTTTGTGTAATGGAAATGGGTGTATAAAATGGAAGGATTGATCATTTAAGATATGTGGTCAAGAATTTAAGGTGTGATCAGTTAGCTTTGTCTTGTAAATTTCTACAGCAACATCCATCACTTGTATATAGGAACAAAGCAGGTAGATAGCTAAATTTAACAAGGGTTGTGGTTTTGCCAGGGAAGTACTAGGGTGGGAAAGTGAGTAGGGAGATGAAGGTTGATGAAAGTAAGTGATACTCATGATAAATTGGTAAGCAATGAGGAAATGCGAAAAGAGAAATGTGGCTGATGCTGAAAAGTAGTAGAATTCACAGATTGGAGTTCAAAATTGAAGAATTTTTAGAGTTGGGTGTGTGAAGGTGTGTATACCTGCACGTGAGGGAGGTATTTTGCTAGGAAGGATAATCAGTTGTAGCCCAAGAGATGTATGTTATAAAATCAGGATTTCAGAGTTGCTGTAATTTTTGAGAATGTCAATTTCTAGTGCATGAGCATTAGAGTGAGTGGCTTAAGTATGATGGAAGAAAAATACCATTGGAATTGAGGGCATGAAAGGTTTGCAAAGCCAAAAATGCTGGATGAATATCCACATAGATGACAGATGTTGAAGTTGCCAAGATGGTGGCAGTACTAAAAGTGGAGAAGAAGACTCAGGAAAGTGTCTAATGAATGAAGGTAAAGAAATAGATGGCGTAGCACATGATATTATCTAATAGCAAGAACTACAAATGAGCTCTGAATTTTGAAAGAGAAAGGAGCAGAAATGGTTTGAAAGTGACAGTGAGTCGACTCCTTGGGGTATGTGAGGAAAACTAACGTTTGCTCAAGAGGACTGCAGGGGAAGTGATTTCCTCAAGGCACAGCCATATTCCAGTCATAAAACAGAGATTAAGGGAACACGGAGAGAACAACTTGAAGCTACTGGGGAGTTTCTTAATGATAGACTATGAGTTACAGAGGGCAGGAAAGAAGCGCTCATGAAGTTGGGGAGAGGGTTGGGTCCAATTCCGTCAAGTGCAGAGCAATACGTGAATAAGGGTCTAGTTAATGATGGATAATCTGCAGGGTGGTGACTTAAGTAAAAGTGATAAGACAAGATGGACCTTGTGACTGCACGGCAGATTGGGAGGTGAGTAAAGCCCTCCAGACTACAGATTGCTTAATCTAGGCTGACCTAGAACTAAGAAGAATCCAGAAACACCACTGAAACCTGTTTCCTCTAAATATCATGTATCCTGTATGATGATCCAGCATTTCAAAGATAGACTAGTAAGGACATCTAAGAGGGTAGGCTTGAAAGGAAACTAGTGTGTTTGCTCAAGAGTGTGAGTGTGTATGAAAAATATCAACAGCAAATTCTAATGTCAGAGGGTTGCTACTATAGGCTTATGGAGCCATGCACTATTCTTGGACAACCCAAGGTGCCTGCACAGATGTGGCCCAGATGCAAGCACCAACACTTACTGGGCACCTGCAAAGCCAAAGCTGGGGAAGATGGAAGGCCAAGTGGAAGTGGTATTTTCCCAAGACAGGAATGTATTTACTTAGGCTTCCTAAATGGCAGGTGGACAAAAAATGGAAGAAAGGAAATTAAGCTTCTTTGTGCCTAACATCTCTCCTCAGGAGGAAGTACTTGGAGTTGTATTTCCTACGTAAATTCCCCTGCTAAAACTCCAGGGAGCTCATCAGTGGGCAGATGTTCCCACCTAAGTATGGTTACCAGCAAACATTTATTCAAAATCATGGCTGCATCTGGCTCACATTAGAAGGGTTCTCTTTGTCATTGTCTTTTAAAAGAACAATTCCCCATGCTTATAAATCCAGACTCAGAACATCAATTCAACCAACCTCAGGAGCCCTGTGGCTACACCTTCCTGCTGGGAATCAGCATGGTCCCCAGACAATCAATTTCAGGAGTATTACCAAAGTGTTTTCATTTTCAGTGTTTATCCACTGGAATGTCTACGAGTGAAGAATAGACAGGGCAATACAATGCTAAGATTCAATTTCTTTCATCAAATACAAACTGTGTATATGAGCATCAAGGCAAGAGGATGGAGGACTTTAACTGAAATTCCAATAGATATCTAAGTGCAAATCCTGGAACCATCCCATGCTAGCATTGTGAGTTAGGATAGGTACTTAACCACTCTGAGCCTGTTTTCTGATCTCTAAAAAAAAAATAGAAGGATAATATCTCATACAGCTGTTGCAAAGATCAACTCAAATAATTCATGTACAGAATATAGCACAACAACCTACAGAATGGGAGAAAATATTTGTAAATCGTGTATCAGATAAGGGATTTTTATTCAGAATATATAAAGAACTCTTACATGCCTGTGATAAGAAGGTAAATAACCCAACTTTTAAAATGGGCAGAAGATCTAAATAGACATTTCTGCAAGGAAGATATACAAATGGCCAGCAAGCACATTAGAGACGCTTGACATCATTATTCATCAGGAAAACACAAATGAAAACCACAGAAAGATACCCTTTCATACCCATGCGGATGCCTAGAATCCAAAAGTCAGATAATCATAACTGTTGGTGGGGATTTAGAGAAATCAGAACCATCATACACTGTTAGTGAGAATGTAAAATGGTATACCTGCTTTGGAAAAGTTTGGTAGTTTCTCAGAGGGTGAAACAGTGTTACTGTATGACCCACTTGTAGGTATATTCCCAAGATAAATGCAAATATATGTCCATACAAAAACTTGTACATAAATATTCATAGCAGCAATATTCATAATACCCAAAGATGGAAACAACCCAAATGCCCATCAACTGACCAGTGGACAAACAAAATGTGGCAAATCCATACAACAGAATACTATTCAGACATCAAAAGGAATGAAGAACTAATATATGCTACAATATGGCTGAACCTTAAAAACATTATGCTAAGTGAAAGAAGTCAGTCACAAAAGAACACATATTATGTGATTCTATTCATATGAAATGCTCAGAACAGGCAAATCTATAGATACAAAATAGATCAATAATTGCTTAAGGCTGAGGCAGAAGTTGTTGGGACCATAGGGTATACACAGCTACAAGATACGAGGGTTTCTTTTTGAGGTGTTGAAAACGTTCTAAAATAGACTGGAGGGAACTTCAAGACGTCGGAAGAGTAAGACGTGGAGATCACCATCCTCCCCACAGAAGCATCAGAAATACATCTACACGTGGAACTGCTCCTATAGAACACCCACTGAACGCTGGCAGAAGACCTCAGACCCCCCAAAAGGCAAGAAACTCCCCACGTAGCTGGGTAGGGCAAAAGAAAAAAAGAAAAAGCAGAGACAAAAGAATAGGAACGGGACCTGCACCAGTGGGAGGGAGCCTGAAGGAGGAAAGCTTTCCACACACTAGAAGCCCCTTCACTGGCGGAGACTACAGGTGGCGGACGGGGGCAGCTTCGGAGCCACGGAGGAGAGCGCCGCAACAGGGGTGCGGAGGGCAAAGCGGAGAGATTCCCGCATGGAGGATCGGTGCCGACCAGTACTCACCAGCCCGAGAGGCTTTTCTGCTCACCTGACGGGACGGGTGGGGGCTGGGAGCTGAGGCTTGGGCTTCGGTCTGAGCGCAGGGAGAGGCCTGGCAGTGTGAACACAGCCTGAAGGGGTTAGTACGCCACGTCTAGCCAGGAGGGAATCCAGGAAAAGTCTGGAGCTGCCGCAAAGGCAAGAGACTTTTTCTTCCCTCTGTGTTTCCTGGTGCACGAGGAGAGGGGATTCAGAGCGCCGACTAAAGGAGCTCCAGAGACGGGCGCGAGGCGCGGCTAGGAGCGCAGACCCCAGAGATGGGCATGAGATGCTAAGGCTGCTGCTGCCGCCACCAAGAAGCCTGTGTGCGAGCACAGGTCACTATCCACACCTCCCTTCAGGGAGCCTGTGCAGCCCGCCACTGCCAGTGTCCCGTGATCCAGGGACGACTTCCCCGGGAGAACGCACGGCGTGCCTCGGGCTGGTGCAACGTCACGCCGGCCTCTGTCACTGCAGGCTCACCCTGCCTCCGTACCCCTCCCTCCCCCCGGCCTGAGTGAGCCAGAGCCCCCAAAGCAGCGGCTCCTATAACCCCGTCCTTTCTGAGCGAAGAACAGACGCTCTCAGGAGACCTACACGCAGAGGCGGGGTCAAATCCAAAGCTGAACCCCGGGAGCTGTGCGAACAAAGAAGAGAAAGGGAAATCTCGCCCAGCAGCCTTAGGAGCAGCGGATTAAATCTCCACAATCAACTTGATGTACCCTACATCGGTGGAACACCTGAATAGACAACGAATCATCCCAAATGGAGGAGGTGGACTTTGGGAGCAACGCTATTTATACATTTTTTCCCTTTTTCTCTTTTTGTGAGTGTGTATGCATATGTTTCTGTGTGTGATTTTGTCTGTATAGTTTGGCACTTACCATTTGTCCTAGGGTTCTGTCTGTCCGTTTTTTGTTTTTTTTTTTAGTATAGTTTTCAGCGCTTGTTATCATTGGTGAATGTGTTTCTTCGTCTGGTTTTTCTCTACTTTCTCGTTTTTTTAATTACTTAAAAAATTTTAATAATAAATTTTTGTTCTTTATTTTAATAACTCTTAAATAATTTAATTTAATTTAATTTTACATTTTTCTTTCTTTCTTTCTTTCTTTCTTTCTTTCTTTCTTTCTTTCTTTCTTTCTTTCTTTCTCCCTTTTACTCTGAGCCGTGTGCTTGACAGACTCTTGGTGCTCCAGCCAAGCGTCAGGGCTGTTCCTCTGATGTGTCAGAGGCAAGTTCAGGATATTGGTCCACCACAGACCTCCCAGCTCCACGTAATATCAAACGGTGAAAATCTCCCAGAGATCTCCATCTCAACACCAAGACCAAGCTCCACTAAATGACAAGCAAGCTACGGTGCTGGATACCTTATGCCAAACAACACCAAGAAAGGAACACAACTCCACCCTTTAGCAGAGAGGCTGCCTAAAATCATAGTAAGGTCACAGACACCCCAAAACACAACACCAGACATGGACCTGCCTACCAATAAGAAAACATCCAGCCTCATTGACCAGAACACAGGCACTAGTCCCCTCCACCAGGAAGCCTACACAACCCACTGAACCAACCTTAGCCACTGGGGACAGACAGCAAAAACAACGGGAACTACGAACCTGCAGCCTGTGAAAAGGAGACCCCAAACACAGTAAGATAAGCAAAATGGAAAGACAGAAAAACACACAGCAGATGAAGGAGCAAGGTAAAAACGCACCAGACCTAACAAATGAAGAGGAAATAGGCAGTCTACCTGAAAAAGAATTCAGAATAATGATAGTAAAGATGATCCAAAATCTTGGAAATAGAATGGAGAAAATACAAGAAAAGTTTCACAAGGACCTAGGAGAACTAAAGAGCAAACAAACAATCATGAACAACACAAGAAATGAAATTACACATTCTCTAGAAGGGATCAATAGCAGAATAAATGAGGCAGAAGAACGGATAAGTGACCTGGAAGATAAAATAGTGGGAATAACTACTGGAGAGCAGAATAAAGAAAAAAGAATGAAAAGAATTGAGGACAGTCTCAGAGACCTCTGGGACACGATTAAACGTACCAACATTCAAATTATAGGGGTTCCCAAAGAAAAAGAGAAAAAGAAAGGGACTGAGAAAATATTTGAAGAGATTATAGTTGAAAACTTCCCTAATATGGGAAAGGGAATAGTTAATCAAGTCCAGGAAGCACAGAGAGTCCCATACAGGATAAATCCAAGGAGAAACACGCCAAGACACATAGTAGTCAAACTATCAAAAAGTAAATACAAAGAAAAAATATTAAAAGCAGCAAGGGAAAAACAACAAATAACATAGAAGGGAATCCCCATAAGGTTAACAACTGATCTTTGAGCAGAAATTCTGCAAACCAGAAGGGAGGGGCAGGACATATTTAACGTGATGAAAGGGAAAGACCTACAACCAAGATTACTCTACCCAGCAAGGATCTCATTCAGATTTGACAGAGAAATTAAAACCTTTACAGACAAGCAAAAGCTAAGAGAATTCAGCAGAACCAAACCAGCTTTACAGCAAAAGCTAAAGCAACTTCTCCAGGCAGGAAACACAAGAGAAGGAAAAGACTTACAATAACAAATGCAAAACAATTAAGAAAATGTTAATAGGAGCATACATATCGATAATTACCTTAAATGTAAATGGATTAAATGCTCCCACCAAAAGACACAGACTGGCTGAATGGATACAAAAACAAGACCCGTATATATGCTGTCAACAAGAGACCCACTTCAGACCTAGGGAAACATACAGACTGAAAGTGAGGGGATGGAAAAAGATATTCCATGCAAATGAAAATCAAAAGAAAGCTGGAGTAGCAATTCTCATATCAGACAAAATAGACTTTAAAATAATGACTTACAAGGGACAAAGCAGGACACTACATAATGATCAAGGGATCGATCCAAGAAGAAGATATAACACTTGTAAATATTTATGCACCCAACATAGGAGCACCTCAATACATAAGACAAATACTAACAGCCATAAAAGGGGAAATCGACAGTAACACAATCATAGTAGGAGACTTTAACACCCCACTTTCAACAATGGACAGATCATCCAAAATGAAAAATAATAAGGAAACACAAGCTTTAAATGATACATTAAACAAGATGGACTTAATTGATATTTATAGGACGTTCCATCCAAAAACGTCCAGAGATAAACCCATGTACACATGGTCACCTTATCTTGATAAAGGAGGCTAGAGAATACAATGGAGGAAAGACAGCCTCTTCAATAAGTGGTGCTGGGAAAACTGGACAGCTACATGGAAAAGAATGAAATTAGAACACTCCCTAATGCCATACACAAAAATATACTCAAAATGGATTAAAGACCTTAATGTAAGGCCAGACACACTAAAACTCTTAGAGGAAATAAAAGAAGAACACTCTTTTGAGATAAATCACAGTAAGATCTTGTTTGACCCACCTCCTAAAGAAATGGAAACAAAACTAAAAATACACAAATGGGACTGAGTGAAACTTAAAAGCTTTTGCACAGCAAAGGAAACCATAAACAAGATGAAAAGACAACCCTCAGAATGGGAGACAATATTTGCAAACGAAGCAACTGACAAAGGATTAGTCTCCAAAATTTACAAGCAGCTCATGCAGCTCAATATCAAAAACACAAACCACCCAATCCAAAAATGGGCAGAAGACCTAAATAGACATTTTTCCAAAGAAGATAGACAGATTGCCAGCAAACACATGAAAGAATGCTCAACGTCGTTAATCATTAGAGAAATGCAAATCAAAACTACAATGCGGTATCATCTCACACCGGTCAGAATGGCCATCATCAAAAAATCTACAAACAATAAATGGACAACCTGGAAGAAATGGACAAATTCTTAGAGAATTTGGGAACCCTCATACACTGTTGGTGGGAATGTAAATTGATAGAGTCACTAAGGAGAACAGTATGGAGGTTCCCTAAAAAACTAAAAATAGAACTACCATAGGACCCAGCAATCCCACTATGGGGCATATATCCTGAGAAAACCATAATTCAAAAAGAGTCATGTACCACAATGTTCATTGCAGCTCTATTTACAATAGCCAGGACTTGGAAGGAACCTAAGTGTCCATCAACAGATGAATGGATAAAGAAGATGTGGCACATGTATACAATGGACTATTAGTGAGCCATAAAAAGGAACGAAACTGAGTTATTTGTAGTGAGGTGGATGGACCCAGAGTCTGTCATACAGAGTGAAGTAAGTCAGAAAGAGAAAAACAAATACCGTATGCTAACACATATATATGGAATCTTTAAAAAAAAATGGTCATGAGGAACCTAGGGGCAAGACGGGAAAAAAGACGCAGACCTGGGCTTCCCTGGTGGCATACTGGTTGAGAATCCGCCTGCCGATGCAGGGGACACGGGTTCGTGCCCCGGTTTGGGAGGATCACACATGCCGCGGAGCGGCTGGGCCCGTGAGCCATGGCCACTGAGCCTGCGCGTCCAGAACCTGTGCTCCACAACGGGAGAGGCCACAACAGTGAGAGGCCCGCGTACCGAAAAAAAAAAAAAAAAGTCGCAGACCTACTAGAGAATGGACTTGAGGACACGGGAAGGGGGAAGGGTAAGCTGGGACAAAGTGAGAGAGTGGCATGGACATATATACACTACCAAATGTAAAACAGATAGCTAGTGGGAAGCAGCCACATAGCACAGGGAGATCAGCTCAGTGCTTTTTGACCACCTAGAGGGGTGGGATAGGGAGGGTGGGAGGGAGGGAGGCACAAGAGGGAGGGGATATGGGTATATACGTATATGTATAGCTGATTCACTTTGTTATAGAGCAGAAACTAATACACCATTGAAAAGCAATCATACTCCAGTAAAGATGTTAAAAAAAAAGTGTGTTTGTTCAAAATAAATAAATAAATAACTTTCCTAACTGCTTTGGAAAGTTATTTCGCCTTCCTATGAAATGAAAAATGATCTATAAGGGCACTTAGTATTGACTATAAATTCCAGTTCTGACAGTGATGGTATCTGGCGCATGAGGGGCACCCAAGTTAGGGAGCTTTTGGTTAATTTCCCTGGGCCATATTGAGCAAAGTGTTCTCTCAAATACTCTCTGGAAATTCGGAGCCTCAAATATGTTTGCCACCTTCCCCCAAGTCATCATATTTATTAACATCCTTGTCTTATTTTTCTAGAAGCAGGAGTTTCTAGCAGATCTTTTCCCTTTGTGAAAGGATGTATTTCTGTGTGAGGTGGATCTAGGCCGCCTTAGTCTGTCCTCTAATGTTCACCTCAGTAGCACTTTACCTGGTTGATAATATCTTTGAGGCCAACTTCCTGTAATGTTTTTCTTTTTCTTTTCTTTTTTTTACCTTAGGAGCACTGTATAATAAAAACTCCATTAAAGATGCAAAACCAAAGTGAGCCATGAAGCAAGACACGATGGGGCCTATCAGCATTCCTAAGCGTGTTCAAGGCGAAAGCATTTCAGAGGGAGTTAAACAACAGTCATTATAGCTATCTTTGTTGACCTCTGAATCTATATGCCAGTCACTGTGTTTGACATACATTAATTCTCATAAAACTTCTGTCATGTTGACATTATTATCTCCCTTTTACAAATGGGGAAAGAGGTTCACATAAATTAAATGACTTTCTCAGGGCAACAGCTAGTAAGTTTCAGGGCTGGATTTGTATCCAAAATAAAGTGGGCTTTGTTTGGTAATTTGACTCTATTTTCTTCTTAGTAGTACGGCATACATTTATTATTTATATGTATTAAAAAGGATAAAATAAGTTTGGACTCTTCTCTCACACAATATGAAGTTCTGTATGATCTAAAGATAAAAATGTTGAAGTAAAATATATATATTATGGAAAACGTAGGCATAATCTAGGAGTCAAGAAAAATTTCTGTGCAAGCTGGAAAACCTAGACACTCTGGAGAAATGACTGACATATTTGAGTGCTTAAAACTTAAAATGTAATCATATGGCAAACGTAAAGGTAAATAAAACCAGAAGACAAATAATACAGGAACATATATTTGTAAGACACATGACAGATAAAGGGTTCAATATCCAACATATAAAAAATTTCCCACACATTAATAAGAAAAGACAAACACCCTAATTGAAAGTGGTTATAAAGGGTAAAAAGGGCTGTTCAAGGAGGCAGAAAACCCCCTTGCCAATAAACAAGTGAAATTACTCAACTTTACTAGCAATCAGGCGTATTGAAATTAAATTAACAAGGAAATATCACTTTAAAACCATTAAACATGTTATCACACATTGCTGGAGTTTTGTGGAGGTTAATATGTTATCTCATACATTTGCCGAGGGTAATGTGCAGTATATTAAAGCCATTTGGAAGTCAATCTGGCAACCCCTATTAAAATTAAGAATTTACATAAACTTTAACTTAGCAATTCCATTTCCGGGGCCTTCTTCCATAGAAGATAAAAGCACGGGTAAATAACAGTGAATATGAACAAAATAAATTTTACGTATATATTCAGATTAATTGCAACGTTTTTTCTAGTAGCCAAAAAACTGGAATCAACTTGAATGTCCTCAATAGAGGAATGGTTTAATAAGTTGTCTTTCACTCAAACCATTGCATTTTACATAACTAGTTTAAAAAGTGTGTTAAGTCTATACCAGACGATGTGGAAAATATTTCTCTGAAATGTTTCTAAGTGAGAAAAACTACGTGCAGTAACGAGTAAAATAGTGCCCCTATATGTTTTTATGCATACATATGTATGTTACCTTATTTATGAACATAGACAAAGATATGCAAAGATTCACACCAGGCTTTTAACACTGCTTATCCAGTGGAGGAGTGGCTAATGAAGTGTAAAAATCCTATAGATGTACAGGCTTTCTCAATATTTATGTATATGTATGTATATATATATATATAATTCTCAACATTTATATATAATTGCTTTATGTAAATGCACATGTAAATTACATATGTGTAAAGCCATGTACAAAGAGATAGTTGCTGAAAGTGTGCATATCATAGAGAGTGTTTTGAGTTTTTAGTGTTTAGGGTTCTTTTTTTTTAACTTTCTTACTTGTACTTTGAGTTTTTCAAAATAAAAATTTTACATGATTTTAAGTTTAACATTTTCTAAAGCAAACATTATAGAGCAGGTTAAGGAAATGATCCAGTATCTACAGAATGATTTGATTGTTCAGTCCTCCAGCAGTTCATCAAACTACATTGAGCAGCAACCGTGACATTGTGTCAGGTGTGTTAAAGTGGTTGGGATTACAGAGATGAATGAAATATGCTCCTTCTTGTTGTATATTACAACAAGACAAACATATAAATGAACTATTCTAATACAATATGGCTATTGCTTTAATATAAGAATTTGTAGGACCATAGGGGCAATGAACTCTGCAGGCATTGGTGGTAGAGAGGCTTCAGAGTGAAAGAACCATTTGAGCTTAGCCTTAAAGACTGAGGACGCTTTCATCACTCACCAGCCTTAGGTGGGGAAGGGAAAGCAATCCCTTCAAAGAGGAAGGAATCAACATCTAGTCCTATTTCATTCATCAAGAATGTGGAGGAGGAAGTAAACAGTTTATTATTTATAGTCTCAAATGATGGTAATGTGTGGAAGATGGGCAAATGGAACAAGAGACTTTGGAAGAGTCCTGATCAGGAACTAATAAAATGAGAACCTGCTTTGAAACATGCAAGCAGGTTTTTCTGAGGGAAGAAGAACTCTAAGCTGCGTTTAATGAAAGGAAGCAACTGTCAAAGCAATCTGACTAAGTTCAGTACATTAGGTTTGCAGTTGGGGAAGAAATATGGGTTGCTGTTCATTTAGGACCTGTGGAAGAGGTTGGAGAAAAGGGGATAGGTATTCAAGCAATGATTCATTAGGTAGAAAGAAGAGAATGTTAGAAATCAGACACTACTGACACTTACTGAATAAATTCATCATAAGCCATATACAGACACATTATAAAGTATCTAAAGGAACCAGAATGCTTGACCATTGAGGTAAGGTGCCCCAAAATACTGTGTCTTCAAGGAAAACACAAGGGTTCAGTACTCATGGGTTAGCAGCAGTTAACATAAGACACACTAGCTTTTGGGGAGTGGGGGAGAAAGAAGCAAGGATTATGCATGTATGTATTTATATCATAGATGATAACAACAGAAGCCATTTAATCAAATGCTTATTATTGGCCTAATATAATGTCAGGTGTTTTACATAAATTACCTCATTTAATCCCAGCATGGCTCTAAGATCTAGATACATGTTACTATCATTCCCTTTTTACAGATGAGGAATCTAAGTCTTACAGGAGTTAAAAAACGTACTCAAGGCCAAATAGCTTTTAGGTGGTGAAGCTGTAAATTGAGATCGGAGTTTAAATCCTATGCTCCCAACTGCTCAACTAGACACTAAGTTATATTCCCCCTGCTAAACCCTAGTCCCAGCCATCATCATATCACACCTGTATTGTCCCAGCAGCCTGTCACCCCTCTGGTCCTACACAGTTCACAACATCCAGTGAACTTTCTAAAACATACATCAGACGACATCACTTTCCTTTATCAAACCATCCAGTGGCCCTCCACTGCACGTAAGATAAAATCCAAGTTCTTACCCTGCAACTCCCTATGTGACCACTTCTCTGCCAGCCTCTCCAGTCTCGGTCATCAATCTCCGCTCTGCCCCTCTCTGACTGCACTCCAGTCACTCACCCTTCTGCTCTTCCTCAACGCACTGTTCTCGTTCTGGCCTCACGGCATTGCTACTTGCTAGTCTACCTAAAATGCTCTTCTTCAAAGTCTTCACACAGCTGACTCGACCTCATTATTCAGATCTTGATTCAAATATCAGCTCCTTAGAGAAGGTTCCCCACACCAACAACAAGAACGACCCCTTTGCCCATGAAAACAGAAGTTACTTGAGGACAGGAACTATTGATTTCATGTTCTTCACTCTAATTCCAGAACCAAGAGTAATATCTGACACCTACTAGGCACTCAGGATATATTTGTTTCCTGAAATACTGGTATCTTTTTTAAAGTGTCATACTCATATGCCTATGAGTATATCTACATATATATATATATATTTATGGATATGTGAGCTTGTTGTCACCTCTCAGAAGTGGAATGTACATCCCTCATCCAAAATTTGGTTTGAATGTCAAGACTAATGATGCCACACATATACCAAGAAGGTATGAAAAGGATTATTAATCACATAATGAGTTATGCATCAAAAATGCAGTTAGGCCAAAAAAAGAAAAAAGAAAAAACTGGTAACTGTGAAGTGATGGGTAATTAGATGGTTGTGATTCTTTCATTCTATAGATATAGGAATAGATATAGAAATAATCGAAACATCAAGTTCTACACCTTAAGTATATACAATTTTTATTTATCCATTATACCTCAATAAAACTGAAAAAATGGGATCAGTCTCAATGACAACTTACCCATGGTGTTTGTCTGATAACTAAAACATTGCGTGGTTTATTTAGTTTAATTTGGACTTGTTTATGTAAGCCATTATGGCACCTGCAGCATGAGACCAATAAGAAAGTTGAACGTTCCATTGAATATCTAGTACTATCAAGAGCTAGTACTATATATTCTGAGAAGTGAAATGAGTGCCTTAGTCTCTCTATCAATGTGCAGAACTTCAAAGAAGGTAAAGAGTGCTATGGTGAGACACTGTATTGTGGCTTTAATATGTGCAGGAGATGTGTGACCTTGATTTATATTTTGGGTATCCGTGAGGCAAGAGATTCTACGAGTTCTTTACCCCAAATGAGGCAACCTTGGAGAAGGAATTGTTTTCATTGGCCAGAACAGATGGTCAGACCGCTGGCAGTGGCCCAAAGATCTATAAAAATGTGAAGATGAGGCCAATTGTTGGCTAAGACATGGCCAAGTGCTAAGATAACTGGCTAAAGTTTGGCCAACTGAGCTGATCCTGTGTCCTGTCTTTTATCAGGAACATTCTGATTAAGAGATGAAAAGCAGCAAGAGTCAAGCAAGCTCCATCAAGTGTGACAGTGGCAATGCCATTGGTTAAGTGAATGAACCCCCTTTGGTATTCACTGTGTTGAGCCTAAGGGGCTCCCCAGGTATCCAAGTGTTCTAAGAGATGACCTCCTCTAGCACTGTGGCATCCGGCAAGGGACCCAGCACAGGGGACGTTACCCTCTCCTGAAAGTAGGGTATGCAGAGAGCCCAGGTTCAGCTCCATCCTGTAGCAAGGAGGCCTCACTAGCTGTGCTGGGCTTGCAGGGTGCTGTTTCCATGATCAAAGGCCTAACGGGCAGCTGTATACTGAGGGTCACAGGTTCAGGACCTGAGATAGTCTATATTTCCAGGAAACTCCAGTATGTACCCACCAATTGCTACACTAATGGCATACAGCATTGGGCCAAGGAAGGTAGTTCCTTGTATCAGAAGCCCATGCAACTAACGGCCATCACTGATGGTAGAGGGACTCCAAGATATATGAGAGAAGGTTGCTAAAGCTCCCACAGTGAAGGAATCCCGGAGGGCCGTAACAGGAATGCCTGTTCTTTGGCCATTCAGGCAAATTCTAGTATCTTTTTACAGGGGGTCTCATTCAAGTTGGGCGTATTTGCAAGTTACAGAACAAAAAAAAAAGCTTTGTAAATGAGGAGTGTTGCCTCCAGAATCTAAACATGTCGAAAACATGTTGGGCTTGTTTTAACAATGTGGGTCCTAAGAAGACTAAAAGCTGTTTCTTGACACTGTCAGGATTGGAGCAGCCCTCAACTTACTAAATAATTTTCAGGAGCTTAACTGAAGTGGTGGGGCCCTGTACTATGTGTCTCATGTGAATCTCCTCAAAGGAGGATGTCATTAGTGTGATGTCATAACTGTGTACCCGAAAAAAGTTAGAGCTGGTTAAAATATTGCCTGTGAAGACTATGTGAGATGGCAGGCGTGGAGACTGAGCCCATTGAGTACCCAGGTGAAGGTGTATTGTGTCCCTTTAAAGGTGAAGGTTAACTGCAGCTGAGAGGTTGTTGAACTAGGCACTGAATAGAACATGCTAGCCAAATACTTTGCTCTAACTGCAAAGTATTTACTAGTTACTTATTTATTATTGGGTGGAATCAGTCATTTCAATAGGTGGGGCCATGACGCCAAGGGTACGAATTCACACTGAGGCACCGGTCCTGTTTTCCCGGGTTTAAGAACAAGTAAAACTTGGCTGTTAAATGCAGCAGAAGTGGGGATAACCACACCTTCTCTAAATAGGTCTTATATAATGGGTTTCAATCTGTGAAAACCGTGCTTTCATTTAGATTGAACCTTTTCTTAAACACTGAGTTGAAAGGTATTATTTTAACTAGGGGGAAAGGTCCATAGGGTCCCATAGTTTTCAAGCTGATTACAAGGGCCAGAGACTTAACTTGATTACTTATTGGGTCAGGTTCTCCACGTGCACTAGAGGATATTTTAGGGTAATGGATGTCTTGGCTATGGAAAAGTTAGGCACGGAAAGAATTCGGATGGTTCAGGTTAGGCATATCTGTTTCTATTTTATGTTCACCTACTCCCTGGCTGGGAGTGGATGAACATAAAGTGTGGCCAGATGTGGGCCAGAAGGGGAAGGGGAATTAATGAGGCTTCAAAACTGTCCATTGTCAAACATCAAAAGTGGAATCAGATTATGACACACACTGCCACCACACATACAGCACCCCTCTCCCCATCTGGGACCTCCCAAACACACACGGAAACACCAAGTCCATTTCCTCCTCAGCAGCAGGATAAAGTGTTCAGGAAGAAATCTGTCTTCAGAGCTCAGTCCTCACCCAGTCCTTATTCCCGGTGTCTGGCTAACTATGGACTGGCTGGTCTGGGCCCCAAACTGGCAGGATACTACCTCCCTCCCTTCTCACACGCCTGCCCCTTCCTGCCTTCCTTCAGTCCCCATCACCGAAGAACAGACAGAGATACACACACATCTTTCTACAACAGCTTGTCCATCAATAGCTGAGGGCTTTTTTATTTGGTCTCTACACAGGTGACCATGTCTCCAGTGCTTTCTCTGGAGAGACAACAGAGACAGCAAGGTCTCAGTCACCTGATAGACCCAGGGCAGCACTTTATGAACTGCTGGAAGAGCCCTCTGGGACGTTTTCATCCTCCTCTGGCTCTTTAGTCATTGTTGTACTCCGCCAGTAATAGAATGCTAGCATCTTTGACTTCTTCTGTGTAGAACCTCTTCCCGAATTCTGATGACGGACTGATTTTGTTAACTCGACCACCTCCTGAAACTGGTCGGAAAACAAAGTGATACAGAAAGATATTGATTTGGGGAAAGAGGATGGGAAGGAGAACTTTGAGAGAATGGGTGTGGATTGAGAAGGGGTTTGTGCCAGGGAAGGGCTGGGTAAGTCTTGGTTGGGGGATGAAGAGGAGGCACGTGAGTCGGGTAATCTGACCTCTTCCATCTTATAGCCCTGGAGTGGAGAATTCACCCTCTCCCTTCTGCGTTGGCCCCCCGGTGTTTGTTGCTCTGACCTCTCGGTGTTTGTCCGTGCATCACTGTTAGGCTCCTGGGGGACTGTACTTTCCTCTGCCATGTCAGTAGCAACAGTGTGCTCTACTCCAAGGCTCCTGGCCTCTCTATATATACCCTGCCAGGACAATGAAGAGCCACACCCATCAGCTTTGATTGGTCAGCCAATGGTAGCGCTGGGGTGGCTGTGACATCACAAAGCACTACCCTTGAAGATACGTGGGGGGAGGGGAGGGGTGCAGAGGAGTCTACGTGCTCTGGTTAGAGAAAGGGAGTGCTTCCTCAACACCCAGTAAAGAGCCTTCCCAAATTGACCTTCCACTCTTCCTCATCTTCTCTGGTTCAATCCTTGTGGTGCACATGTTAGGGAGAAGGTGTTCCCTCCAAACCATTCCACATGGCCACCCCCATTCAGTGTTAAATTCTGTTGTCTCCCAGATCTCATCACCTGGTATTGTGTGGTTTTTAAAAACTTTTTATTTTAGAACAGTTTTATGTTTACAGAGTAATTGTGAAGATCATATTCATACACTCCACAACAAATTTCCCTTCTTAACATTGTACATTAGTATGGTACAATTGTTCAACTTAGTGAACCAACACTGAAACAGTATTATTAACTAAAGTCTGTACTTCATCAGAATTCCTTTTTTTTTAAATGTTGAGCCTTCTTTTAATTAATTTATTTTTATTTTTGGCTGTGTTGGGTCTTCGTTTCTGTGTGTGGGCTTTCCCTAGATGTGGCAAGCAGGGGCCACTCTTCATCGTGATGGGCGGGCCTCTCACTGTCGCGGCCTCTCTTGTTGCGGAGCACAGGCTCCAGATGCGCAGGCCCAGCGGCTGTGGCTCACGGGCCTAGTTGCTCTGCGGCATATGGGATCTTCCCAGATCAGGGCTCGAACCCGTGTCCCCTGCATCATCAGGCAGATTCTCAACCTCTGTGCCACCGTGGAAGCCCCAGATTGCCTTATTTTTTACCTAATATTCTTCTTCTGTCCCAGGATCCCAACCAAGATTCTACATTCAATTTAGTCATTCCTTGTTATAACTTCTTAGGCTCCTCTTGGCTGTGACAGTTTTTTAGACTTCTTGTTTTTGAAGACTTTGACAGTTTGGGGTCTTGTGTTTTGTCTTTTACATTAGGTCTGCAGATGTTATTGCTCTTATAGGTAAAAGTTTTTATAAGTTTCTTCTTCCAGAGAACCTCAAATCAAGTCAGTACCATCAGTGTTATGGACTTCCCCGTGGCAATGGTTGAACTAATCGCTTGGCTTTGTCACAGAGGTGACACAAATGTTTTTCTCTAGAGGTCTGAGGATCAGGATCATTTTTATTTATGACAGAGGCACAGGGGCAGCAGCAGAAGCATTTTGTAAGGTACTAGTGAGTCATTTACTTTTAGAAGTATGACCTCAGCATCCCACATAGTTAACGGCTCTTCCTCCACACGAGTGACCATCCAATGGACCTGTATATTGAACAGACTGTCAGTCTTTCTCCTGAGCTCTATATAGAAAGGGGGCCAACATGTGGTTGAGACACAACCAGTGTTCACAAGGTAAGAGTCATTTCTTTGAGGTTAGTATCAGTCGCACCTTAGTTTGGAATTGAAACACGTGATTCAACCTGAGAATCACAAATAAGTCCAGGTTGAGACACAGGATTCAGGACTGCTTTAAGGAAGGTCCCAATCCAAGAATCCTTTCACTATATGCCAAGTGGCTAAACTGACTTATGTTGGTCAAAGCTTTAGCAGACACTCAGTAGGACTAACAAATGCAGCACAAAGAAGCAAGTTCAAAGCACAAGCTAGCCAGCAGGCAGTAGCCCAAGTGCCTGTTCACCAGCATAGAGCAGAGCCAGTTAGAAAGCCAAAGCAAGAGAAGAAAGACACCCGGTGGTAAGGGATAGCACCTTGATGTCCTGCTCACAGGACCAGTTGTTGGAATCACACCACAGAGACAGGATGGACCCTTCAACCCAAATTCGGTTTGGATGTCGAGACTGATAACACATACACCTAGAGAGTATGAAAAACCTTACTACATAAGGAGGCTTTCTGGGGAGAGCAGGGCAGGCTCTCAAGCAGGTTCAAGAATGGCTTGAGAGAGCAGAAGAAGGAGACTGGCTTGGCTTTTATGGTCGTGAGGGGATGACGCTGGAGTGTTCCCACACACAGGTCAGGTTTTGCACAGCCTGAACTTCCTCCTGGCCCACAGAAGAGAGAGTACCTGAGCTTTCTTATCCTATCTAGGGAAGCAGGGGAAGAGGCAGTGGTAGGGCTCTTTTATAGAATAATGTTGTGTAAATGCAAGGTGTTTAGCACAGTTTAGAATTCTCATAACCATTATAACCACACTTATATTGTTTTCAGTTAAACTACGTTTCACTAGATTAGTATTTCCCAAATTATGGTCCTTTAAATATTATTTAAGGTGGCTTAGAATTATCTTGGTTCATCACAGAGAAACTGTGTAGAAAGAGAAAAGACTGCTAGCCTCAGGAGGTCTGACACACTGGTCACAAAAGAGCAGACTTCATTGTACTATCTGCTGAATTATGAGGGGTTTCTAACATGTTTCCCATCCTGGGTGACTACTGTAGCACCCAAAGACTGTAATAATAATTACCGAAACTAACATTTATTGACTACTAACTCTATGTAGGAATTATGCTAAATACCCATATACATATTTAATCCTCATCACAACCCTATTGAGATAAGTGGCAAAAGAGTGGTTTCTGTCATTTCTGCCAGGACATCTCCATTCCAATTGCAGAAGCAGAAAAGAGCATATAGGAGGGCACATGGGAATATTTATGGGCCAGGCTCAAAAGGGGTATGCATTACTCCTGCTCACATTTCCTTGGGAAAAACTCACATAGCCACATCTAACTACAAGAGAAAATGAGAAATGTAGTCTACCTGGTAGAAGAGGAGAACTTAAATGTTGGAGATAAGCTAGCAATCTCTGTCTCCACCATCTTGTTCATCACTCTCCCCAGTATTTACAGTAGAGCCTGGCACATAGTAGGTGGCCATGAATATTTCTGTTGAATGAATGGGATTCAACTTTTTTGGTCAGTTATGGGGATCAAAAGCATATAGAACTTGGTTAAGCAATGGTGTCCTAGATATGACACAAAAAGCACAAGCAACAAAGAAAGAGTAAATTGGACTATATCAAAATTTTAAAATGTTTTCTTCTGCAAAAAAATACCATGAAGAAAGCAAAAAGGCACACCAAAGAGAGATCCTGGCAAATCATATATTTAATAAAAGTGTAGTATCCAGAATACAGAAAGAACTCTTACAACTCAACAACAAAAATACAAACAACCCAACTGAAAATCAGGTAAAGGACTTAAATAGACATTGTGCTAATGAAGATATACAAATAGCCAACAAACATATGAAAATATGCTCAATACCATTAGTCGTTAGGGAAATGCAAATCAAAACCACGATGTGATGCCACTTCAAACCCACTAGGAAGGCTATAACTTTTTTAAAAAGAAAATAACAGGTATTGACAAGGATGTAGAGAAAGTGAAACACTCATACACGTCTGGTGGGAACATAAAATGATACAGGTTCTGTGGAAAACATTTTGGCAGTTACTCAACAAGTTAAACATAGACTTGCCATATTACCCAGTAACTCTACTCCTAGGTATATAATGAAAAGAGTTGAAAAGGAGGGAACAACAGCAACAACAACAAAAAAAAAAAAAAACAGGTGAATTGAGCAACACTAAAGCAAAGGGCAGATAATATTTCAAGAAGTAAAAAATGGTCAACTTTATTATATACTTTTACAGGTAATATAGGGACAGACAAATGACGATTGAACTTGTTAGTAGAGAGGTCATTGGTAAATTTGATAAGAAGGAAATTGAAAGAGTGGAAAATATTTTAATATAAACCTGGATGTGTATTAAGGAGAAAATGTGAGATCAGAAAGTGAGGGGCGGATAGACAATTTCTTTTGCGAGTTTTGGTGCTAAGGGGAGGAGAAATATGGGACTATAGCTGGAGGGGGATTTGGTATTAAGAGAGTGTATTTTTAAGAGGGTAGATTCTAGAATGCATCTAGCCAATATAAATGACTGAATGAAACTGACGACATAAAAATCCAAAGGGATAATTTCAGAAGAAAAAATATTGAGAAAGCAAGAGGGGTATTCAGAGCACTAGTAGATGGGATCGGTAGCAAATGTGGAAATCATGGCTTTCCATGAGAATGAGTAATATTTAGAGATTCTACAGTGGAGAAGGAAACGATTATGGTATGATTACAAATGCAGTTAAGATGGTAGATTTGGTGGGGAAGATATAAAAGAATTTTCTCATGACTCTTCAGTTTTCTCAGTGAAGGATGAGATAAGGGCATAAAATAACAAGAGTGAGGGTAGGGTTTTGAGAAATTGAGGGGAAGATAAAGTATTGGATATTCATTTTGTATAATGGAAATGGGTGTATAATATGGAAGGATTGATCATTTAAGATATGTGGTCAAGAATTTAAGGTGAGATCAGTTAGCTTTGTCTTGTAAATTTCTACAGCAACATCCATCACTTGTATATAGGAACAAAGCAGGTAGATAGCTAAATTTAACAAGGGTTGTGGTTTTGCCAGGGAAGTACTAGGGTGGGAAAGTGAGTAGAGAGATGAAGGTTGATGAAAGTAAGTGATACTCATGATAAATTGGTAAGCAATGAGGAAATGCGAAAAGAGAAATGTGGCTGATGCTGAAAAGTAGTAGAATTCACAGATTGGAGTTCAAAATTGAAGAATATTTAGAGTTGGGTGTGTGAAGGTGTGTAAACCTGCACGTGAGGGAGGTATTTTGCTAGGAAGGATAATCAGTTGTAGCCCAAGAGATGTATGTTATAAAATCAGGATTTCAGAGTTGCTGTAATTTTTGAGAATGTCAATTTCTAGTGCATGAGCATTAGAGTGAGTGGCTTAAGTATGATGGAAGAAAAATACCATTGGAATTGAGGGCATGAAAGGTTTGCAAAGCCAAAAATGCTGGATGAATATCCACATAGATGACAGATGTTGAAGTTGCCAAGATGGTGGCAGTACTAAAAGTGGAGAAGAAGACTCAGGAAAGTGTCTAATGAATGAAGGTAAAGAAATAGATGGCGTAGCACATGATATTATCTAATAGCAAGAACTACAAATGAGCTCTGAATTTTGAAAGAGAAAGGAGCAGAAATGGTTTGAAAGTGACAGTGAGTCGACTCCTTGGGGTATGTGAGGAAAACTAACGTTTGCTCAAGAGGACTGCAGGGGAAGTGATTTCCTCAAGGCACAGCCATATTCCAGTCATAAAACAGAGATTAAGGGAACACGGAGAGAACAACTTGAAGCTACTGGGGAGTTTCTTAATGATAGACTATGAGTTACAGAGGGCAGGAAAGAAGCGCTCATGAAGTTGGGGAGAGGGTTGGGTCCAATTCCGTCAAGTGCAGAGCAATACGTGAATAAGGGTCTAGTTAATGATGGATAATCTGCAGGGTGGTGACTTAAGTAAAAGTGATAAGACAAGATGGACCTTGTGACTGCACGGCAGATTGGGAGGTGAGTAAAGCCCTCCAGACTACAGATTGCTTAATCTAGGCTGACCTAGAACTAAGAAGAATCCAGAAACACCACTGAAACCTGTTTCCTCTAAATATCATGTATCCTGTATGATGATCCAGCATTTCAAAGATAGACTAGTAAGGACATCTAAGAGGGTAGGCTTGAAAGGAAACTAGTGTGTTTGCTCAAGAGTGTGAGTGTGTATGAAAAATATCAACAGCAAATTCTAATGTCAGAGGGTTGCTACTATAGGCTTATGGAGCCATGCACTATTCTTGGACAACCCAAGGTGCCTGCACAGATGTGGCCCAGATGCAAGCACCAACACTTACTGGGCACCTGCAAAGCCAAAGCTGGGGAAGATGGAAGGCCAAGTGGAAGTGGTATTTTCCCAAGACAGGAATGTATTTACTTAGGCTTCCTAAATGGCAGGTGGACAAAAAATGGAAGAAAGGAAATTAAGCTTCTTTTTGCCTAACATCTCTCCTCAGGAGGAAGTACTTGGAGTTGTATTTCCTACGTAAATTCACCTGCTAAAACTCCAGGGAGCTCATCAGTGGGCAGATGTTCCCACCTAAGTATGGTTACCAGCAAACATTTATTCAAAATCATGGCTGCATCTGGCTCACATTAGAAGGGTTCTCTTTGTCATTGTCTTTTAAAAGAACAATTCCCCATGCTTATAAATCCAGACTCAGAACATCAATTCAACCAACCTCAGGAGCCCTGTGGCTACACCTTCCTGCTGGGAATCAGCATGGTCCCCAGACAATCAATTTCAGGAGTATTACCAAAGTGTTTTCATTTTCAGTGTTTATCCACTGGAATGTCTACGAGTGAAGAATAGACAGGGCAATACAATCCTAAGATTCAATTTCTTTCATCAAATACAAACTGTGTATATGAGCATCAAGGCAAGAGGATGGAGGACTTTAACTGAAATTCCAATAGATATCTAAGTGCAAATCCTGGAACCATCCCATGCTAGCATTGTGAGTTAGGATAGGTACTTAACCACTCTGAGCCTGTTTTCTGATCTCTAAAAAAAAAATAGAAGGATAATATCTCATACAGCTGTTGCAAAGATCAACTCAAATAATTCATGTACAGAATATAGCACAACAACCTACAGAATGGGAGAAAATATTTGTAAATCGTGTATCTGATAAGGGATTTTTATTCAGAATATATAAAGAACTCTTACATGCCTGTGATAAGAAGGTAAATAACCCAACTTTTAAAATGGGCAGAAGATCTAAATAGACATTTCTGCATGGAAGATATACAAATGGCCAGCAAGCACATTAGAGACGCTTGACATCATTATTCATCAGGACAACACAAATGAATACCACAGAAAGATACCATTTCATACCCATGCGGATGGCTAGAATCCAAAAGCCAGATAATCATAACTGTTGGTGGGGATTTAGAGAAATCAGAACCATCATACACTGTTAGTGAGAATGTAAAATGGTATACCTGCTTTGGAAAAGTTTGGTAGTTTCTCAGAGGGTGAAACAGTGTTACTGTATGACCCACTTGTAGGTATATTCCCAAGATAAATGCAAATATATGTCCATACAAAAACTTGTACATAAATATTCATAGCAGCAATATTCATAATACCCAAAGATGGAAACAACCCAAATGCCCAACAACTGACCAGTGGACAAACAAAATGTGGCAAATCCATACAACAGAATACTATTCAGACATCAAAAGGAATGAAGAACTAATATATGCTACAATATGGCTGAACCTTAAAAACATTATGCTAAGTGAAAGAAGTCAGTCACAAAAGACCACATATTATGTGATTCTATTCATATGAAATGCTCAGAACAGGCAAATCAATAGATACAAAATAGATCAATAATTGCTTAAGGCTGAGGCAGAAGTTGTTGGGAGCATACGGGATTCACAGCTACAAGATACGAGGGTTTCTTTTTGAGGTGTTGAAAACGTTCTAAAATAGACTGGAGGGAACTTCAAGACGTCGGAAGAGTAAGACGTGGAGATCACCTTCCTCCCCACAGAAGCATCAGAAATACATCTACACGTGGAACTGCTCCTATAGAACACCCACTGAACGCTGGCAGAAGACCTCAGACCTCCCAAAAGGCAAGAAACTCCCCACGTAGCTGGGTAGGGCAAAAGAAAAAAAGAAAAAGCAGGGACAAAAGAATAGGAACGGGACCTGCACCAGTGGGAGGGAGCCTAAAGGAGGAAAGGTTTCCACACACTAGAAGCCCCTTCACTGGCGGAGACAACAGGTGGCGGACGGGGGCAGCTTCGGAGCGATGGAGGAGAGTGCAGCAACAGGGGTGCGGAGGGCAAAGCGGAGAGATTCCCGCATGGAGGATCGGTGCCGACCAGTACTCACCAGCCCGAGAGGCTTGTCTGCTCACCTGCCGGGATGGGTGGTGGCTACGAGCTGAGGCTTGGGCTTCGGTCTGAGCACAGGGAGAGGACTGGCAGTGTGAACACAGCCTGAAGGGGTTAGTACGCCACGTCTAGCCAGGAGGGAGTCCAGGAAAAGTCTGGAGCTGCCGCAAAGGCAAGAGACTTTTTCTTCCCTCTGTGTTTCCTGGTGCACGAGCAGAGGGGATTCAGAGCGCCGCCTAAAGGAGCTCCAGAGACGGGCGCGAGGCGCGGCTAGGAGCGCAGACCCCAGAGATGGGCATGAGATGCTAAGGCTGCTGCTGCCGCCACCAAGAAGCCTGTGTGCGAGAACAGGTCACTATCCACACCTCCCTTCAGGGAGCCTGTGCAGCCCGCCACTGCCAGTGTCCCGTGATCCAGGGACGACTTCCCCGGGAGAACGCACGGCGTGCCTCGGGCTGGTGCAACGTCACGACGGCCTCTGTCACTGCAGGCTCACCCTGCCTCCGTACCCCACCCTCCCCACGGCCTGAGCGAGCCAGAGCCCCCAAAGCAGCGGCTCCTATAACCCCATCCTGTCTGAGCGAAGAACAGACGCTCTCAGGAGACCTACACGCTGAGGCGGGTTCAAATCCAAAGCTGAACCCCGGGAGCTGTGCCAACAAAGAAGAGAAAGGGAAATCTCGCCCAGCAGCCTCAGGAGCAGAGGATTAAATCTCCACAATCAACTTGATGTACCCTGCATTGGTGGAACACCAGAATAGACAACGAATCATCCCAAATGGAGGAGGTGGACTTTGGGAGCAACGCTATTTATACATTTTTTCCCTTTTTCTCTTTTTGTGAGTGTGTATGCGTATGCTTCGGTGTGTGATTTTGTCTGTATAGTTAGTTTGGCACTTACCGTTTGTCCTAGGGTCCTGTCTGTCCATTTTTTGTCTTTTTTTAGTATAGTTTTCAGCGCTTGTTATCATTGGTGAATTTGTTTCTTCGTCTGGTTTTTCTCTTCTTTCTCGTTTTTTTAATTACTTAAAAAATTTTAATAATAAATTTTTGTTCTTTATTTTAATAACTCTTTAATAATTTAATTTAATTTAATTTTACATTTTTCTTTCTTTCTTTCTTTCTTTCTTTCTTTCTTTCTTTCTTTCTTTCTTTCTCCCTTTTATTCTGAGCCGTGTGCGGGACAGACTCTTGGTGTTCCAGCCAAGCGTCAGGGCTGTTCCTCTGATGTGGCAGAGGCAAGTTCAGGATATTGGTCCACCACAGACCTCCCAGCTCCACGTAATATCAAACAGTGAAAATCTCCCAGAGATCTCCATCTCAACACCAAGACCCAGCTCCACTAAATGACCAGCAAGCTACGGTGCTGGATACCTTATGCCAAACAACTACCAAGAAAGGAACACAACTCCACCCATTAGCAGAGAGGCTGCCTAAAATCATAGTAAGGTCACAGACACACCAAAACACACCACCAGACTTGGACCTGCCTACAAAAAGATAAGATCCAGCCTCATTGACCAGAACACAGGCACTGGTCCCCTCCACCAGGAAGCCTACACAACCCACTGAACCAACCTTAGCCACTGGGGACAGACACCAAAAACAACAGGAACTACGAACCTGCAGCCTGTGAAAAGGAGACACCAAACACAGTAATATAAGCAAAATGAAAAGACAGAAAAACACACAGCAGATGAAGGAGCAAGGTAAAAACGCACCAGACCTAACAAATGAAGAGGAAATAGGCAGTCTACCTGAAAAAGTATTCAGAATAATGATAGTAAAGATGATCCAAAATCTTGGAAATAGAATGGAGAAAATACAAGAAAAGTTTAACAAGGACCTAGAAGAACTAAAGAGCAAACAAACAATCATGAACAACACAATAAATGAAATTACATATCCTCTAGAAGGGATCAATAGCAGAATAAATGAGGCAGAAGAACAGATAAGTGACCTGGAAGATAAAATAGTGGGAATAACTACTGGAGAGCAGAATAAAGAAAAAAGAATGAAAAGAATTGAGGACAGTCTCAGAGACCTCTGGGACACGATTAAACGTACCAACATTCAAATTATAGGGGTTCCCAAAGAAAAAGAGAAAAAGAAAGGGACTGAGAAAATATTTGAAGAGATTATAGTTGAAAACTTCCCTAATATGGGAAAGGGAATAGTTAATCAAGTCCAGGAAGCACAGAGAGTCCCATACAGGATAAATCCAAGGAGAAACACGCCAAGACACATAGTAGTCAAACTATCAAAAAGTAAATACAAAGAAAAAATATTAAAAGCAGCAATGGAAAAACAACAAATAACATAGAAGGGAATCCCCATAAGGTTAACAACTGATCTTTGAGCAGAAATTCTGCAAACCAGAAGGGAGGGGCAGGACATATTTAACGTGATGAAAGGGAAAAACCTACAACCAAGATTACTCTACCCAGCAAGGATCTCATTCAGATTTGACAGAGAAATTAAAACCTTTACAGACAAGCAAAAGCTAAGAGAATTCAGCAGAACCAAACCAGCTTTACAGCAAATGCTAAACCAACTTCTCCAGGCAGGAAACACAAGAGAAGGAAAAGACTTACAATAACAAATGCAAAACAATTAAGAAAATGGTAATAGGAGCATACATATCGATAATTACCTTAAATGTAAATGCATTAAATGTTCCCACCAAAAGACACAGACTGGCTGAATGGATACAAAAACAAGACCCATATATATGCTGTCAACAAGAGACCCACTTCAGACCTAGGGAAACATACAGACTGAAAGTGAGGGGATGGAAAAAGATATTCCATGCAAATGAAAATCAAAAGAAAGCTGGAGTAGCAATTCTCATATCAGACAAAATAGACTTTAAAATAATGACTTACAAGGGACAAAGCAGGACACTACATAATGATCAAGGGATCGATCCAAGAAGAAGATATAACACTTGTAAATATTTATGCACCCAACATAGGAGCACCTCAATACATAAGACAAATACTAACAGCCATAAAAGGGGAAATCGACAGTAACACAATCATAGTAGGCGACTTTAACACCCCACTTTCAACAATGGACAGATCATCCAAAATGAAAAAAAAATAAGGAAACACAAGCTTTAAATGATACATTAAACAAGATGGACTTAATTGATATTTATAGGACGTTCCATCCAAAAACGTCCAGAGATAAACCCATGTACACATGGTCACCTTATCTTGATAAAGTAGGCTAGAGTATACAATGGAGGAAAGACAGCCTCTTTAATAAGTGGTGCTGGGAAAACTGTACAGCTACATGTAAAAGAATGAAATTAGAACACTCCCTAATGCCATACAAAAAAATAAACTCAAAATGGATTAAAGACCTTAATGTAAGGCCAGACACACTAAAACTCTTAGAGGAAATAAAAGAAGAACACTCTTTTGAGATAAATCACAGTAAGATCTTGTTTGACCCACCTCCTAAAGAAATGGAAACAAAACTAAAAATAAACAAATGGGACCGAGTGAAACTTAAAAGCTTTTGCACAGCAAAGGAAACCATACACAAGATGAAAAGACACCCCTCAGAATGGGAGAAAATATTTGCAAACGAAGCAACTGACAAAGGATTAGTCTCCAAAATTTACAAGGAGCTCATGCAGCTCAATATCAAAAAAACAAACCACCCAATCCAAAAATGGGCAGAAGACCTAAATAGACATTTTTCCAAAGAGATACACAAACTGCCAACAAACACATGAAAGAATGCTCAACGTCGTTAATCATTAGAGAAATGCAAATCAAAACTACAATGCGGTATCATCTCACACTGGTCAGAATGACCATCATCAAAAAATCTACAAACAATAAATGGACAACCTGGAAGAAATGGACAAATTCTTAGAGAAGGTGTGGAGAAAAGGGTACCCTCATACACTGTTGGTGGGAATGTAAATTGATACATTCACTAAGGAGAACAGTATGGAGGTTCCCTAAAAAACTAAAAATAGAACTACCATATGACCCAGCAATCCCACTATGGGGCATATATCCTGAGAAAACCATAATTCAAAAAGAGTCATGTACCACAATGTTCATAGCAGCTCTATTTACAATAGCCAGGACTTGGAAGGAACCTAAGTGTCCATCAACAGATGAATGGATAAAGAAGATGTGGCACATGTATACAATGGACTATTACTCAGCCATAAAAAGGAACGAAACTGAGTTATTTGTAGTGAGGTGGATGGACCCAGAGTCTGTCATACAGAGTGAAGTAAGTCAGAAAGAGAAAAACTAATACCGTATGCTAACACATATATATGGAATCTTTAAAAAAAATGGTCATGAGGAACCTAGGGGCAAGACGGGAAAAAAGACGCAGACCTGGGCTTCCCTGGTGGTGTACTGCTTGAGAATCCGACTGTCGATGCAGGGGACACGGGTTCGTGCCCCGGTCTGGGAGGATCCCACATGCCACGGAGAGGCTGGGCCCGTGAGCCATGGCCACTGAGCCTGCGCGTCTCGAACCTGTGCTCCACAACGGGAGAGGCCACAACAGTGAGAAGCCCGTGTACCGAAAAAAAATAAAAAATGTCGCAGACCTACTAGAGAATGGACTTGAGGACATGGGGAGGGGGAAGGGTAAGCTGGGACAAAGTGAGAGAGTGGCATGGACATATATACACTACCAAATGTAAAACAGATAGCTAGTGGGAAGCAGCCCCATAGCACAGGGAGATCAGCTCAGTGCTTTTTGACCACCTAGAGGGGTGGGATAGGGAGGGTGGGAGGGAGGGAGACGCAAGAGGGTGGGGATATGGGTATATACGTATATGTATAGCTGATTCACTTTGTTATAGAGCAGAAACTAATACACCATTGTAAAGCAATCATACTCCAGTAAAGATGTTAAAAAAAATGTGTGTTTGTTCAAAATAAATAAATAAATAACTTTCCTAACTCCTTAGGAAAGTTATTTCTCCTTCCTATGAAATGAAAAATGATCTATAAGGGCACTTAGTATTGACTATAAATTCCAGTTCTGTCAGTGATGGTATCTGGCGCATGAGGGGCACCCAAGTTAGGGAGCTTTTGGTTAATTTCCCTGGGCCATATTGAGCAAAGTGTTCTCTCAAATACTCTCTGGAAATTCGGAGCCTCAAATATGTTTGCCACCTTCCCCCAAGTCATCACATTTATTAACATCCTTGTCTTATTTTTCTAGAAGCAGGAGCTTCTAGCAGATCTTTTCCCTTTGTGAAAGGATGTATTTCTGTGTGAGGTGGATCTAGGCCACCTTAGTCTGTCCTCTAATGTTCACTCAGTAGCACTCTACCTGGTTGATAATATGTTTGAGGCCAACTTCCTGCAATGTTTTTCTTTTTCTTTTCTTTTTTTTTACCTTAGGAGCACTGTATAATAAAAACTCCATTAAAGATGCAAAACCAAAGTGAGCCATGAAGCAAGACACGATGGGGCCTATCAGCATTCCTAAGCGTGTTCAAGGTGAAAGCATTTCAGAGGGAGTTAAACAACAGTCATTATAGCTATCTTTGTTGACCTCTGACTCTATATGCCAGTCACTGTGTTTGACATACATTAATTCTCATAAAACTTCTGTCATGTTGACTTTACTATCTCCCTTTTACAAATGGGGAAAGAGGTTCTCATAAATTAAATGACTTTCTCAGGGCAACAGCTAGTAAGTTTCAGGGCTGGATTTGTATCCAAAATAAAGTGGGATTTTTTTGGTTTTTTGACTCTATTTTCTTCTTAGTAGTACTGCATACATTTATTATTTATATGTATTAAAAAGGATAAAATAAGTTTGGACTCCTCTCTCACACAACATGAAGTTCTGTATGATCTAAAGATAAAAATGTTGAAGTAAAATATATATATTATGGAAAACGTATGTATAATCTAGGAGTCAAGAAAAATTTCTGTGCAAGCTGGAAAACCTAGACACTCTGGAGAAATGACTGACATATTTGAGTGCTTAAAACTTAAAATGTAATCATATGGCAAACGTAAAGGTAAATAAAACCAGAAGACAAATAATAGAGGAACATATATTTGTAAGACACACGACAGATAAAGGGTTCAATATCCAACATATAAAAAATTTCCTACACATTAATAAGAAAAGACAAACACACTAATTGAAAGTGGTTAAAAAGGGTAAAAAGGGCTGTTCAAGGAGGCAGAAAACCCCCTTGCCAATAAACAAGTGAAATTACTCAACTTTACTAGCAATCAGGCATATTGAAATTAAATTAACAAAGAAATATCACTTTAAGACCATTAAACATGTTATCACACATTGCTGGAGTGTTGTGGAGGTTAATATGTTATCTCATACATTTGCCGAGGGAAATGTGCAGTATATTAAAGCCATTTGGAAGTCAATCTGGCAACCCCTATTAAAATTAAGAATTTACAAAAACTTTAACTTAGCAATTCCATTTCCGGGGCCTTCTTCCATAGAAGATAAAAGCACGGGTATATAACAGTGAATATGAACAAAATAAATTATACGTATATATTCAGATTAATTGCAACGTTTTTTCTAGTAGCCAAAAAACTGGAATCAACTTGAATGTCCTCAATAGAGGAATGGTTTAATAAGTTGTCTTTCACTCAAACCATTGCATTTTACATAACTAGTTTAAAAAGTGTGTTTAGTCTATACCAGACGATGTGGAAAACATTTCTCTGAAATGTTTCTAAGTTTGAAAAACTACGTGCAGTAAACAGTAAAATAGTGCCCCTATATGTTTTTATGCATACATATGTATGTTACCTTATTTATGAACATAGACAAAGATATGCAAAGATGCACACCAGGCTTTTAACAGTGCTTATCCAGTGGAGGAGTGGCTAATGAAGTGTAAAAATCCTATAGATGTACAGGCTTTCTCAATATTTATGTATATGTATGAATATATATATACATATATAATTCTCAACATTTATATATAATTGCTTTATGTAAATGCACATGTAAATTACATATGTGTAAAGCCATGTACAAAGAGATAGTTGCTGAAAGTGTGCATATCATAGAGAGTGTTTTGAGTTTTTAGTGTTTAGGGTTCTTTTTTTTTAACTTTCTTTCTTGTACTTTGAGTTTTTCAAAATAAAAATTTTACATGATTTTAAGTTTAACATTTTCTAAAGCAAACATTATAGAGCAGGTTAAGGAAATGACCAAGTATCTACAGAATGATTTGATTGTTCAGTCCTCCAGCAGTTCATCAAACTACATTGAGCAGCAACCGTGACATTGTGTCAGGTGTGTTAAAGTGGTTGGGATTACAGAGATGAATGAAATATGCTTCTTCTTGTTGTATATTACAACAAGACAAACATATAAATGAACCATTCTAATACAATATGGCTATTGCTTTAATATAAGAATTTGTAGGACCATAGGGGCAATGAACTCTGCAGGCATTGGTGGTAGAGAGGCTTCAGAGGGAAAGAACCATTTGAGCATAGCCTTAAAGACTGAGGATGCTTTCATCACTCACCAGCCTTAGGTGGGGAAGGGAAAGCAATCCCTTCAAAGAGGAAGGAATCAACATCTAGTCCTATTTCATTCATCAAGAATGTGGAGGAGGAAGTAAACAGTTTATTATTTATAGTCTCAAATGATGGTAATGTGTGGAAGATGGGCAAATGGAACAAGAGACTTTGGAAGAGTCCTGATCAGGAACTAATAAAATGAGAACCTGCTTTGAAACATGCAAGCAGGTTTTTCTGAGGGAAGAAGAACTCTAAGCTGCGTTTAATGAAAGGAAGCAACTGTCAAAGCAATCTGACTAAGTTCAGTACATTAGGTTTGCAGTTGGGGAAGAAATATGGGTTGCTGTTCATTTAGGACCTGTGGAAGAGGTTGGAGAAAAGGGGATAGGTATTCAAGCAATGATTCATTAGGTAGAAAGAAGAGAATGTTAGAAATCAGACACTACTGCCACTTACTGAATAAATTCATCATAAGCCATATACAGACACATTATAAAGTATCTAAAGGTACCAGAATGCTTGACCATTGAGGTAAGGTGCCCCAAAATACTGTGTCTTCAAGGAAAACACAAGGGTTCAGTACTCATGGGTTAGCAGCAGTTAACATAAGACACACTAGCTTTTGGGGAGTGGGGGAGAAAGAAGCAAGGATTATGCATGTATGTATTTATATCATAGATGATAACAACAGAAGCCATTTAATCAAATGCTTATTATTGGCCTAATATAATGTCAGGTGTTTTACATAAATTACCTCATTTAATCCCAGCATGGCTCTAAGATCTAGATACATGTTACTATCATTCCCTTTTTACAGATGAGGAAACTAAGTCTTACAGGAGTTAAAAAACGTACTCAAGGTCAAATAGCTTTTAGGTGGTGAAGCTGTAAATTGAGATCGGACTTTAAATCCTATGCTCCCAACTGCTCAACTAGACACTAAGTTATATTCCCCCTGCTAAACCCTAGTCCCAGCCATCATCATATCACACCTGTATTGTCCCAACAGCCTGTCAGCCCTCTGGTCCTACACAGTTCACAACATCCAGTGAACTTTCTAAAACATACATCAGACGACATCACTTTCCTTTATCAAACCATCCAGTGGCCCTCCACTGCACGTAAGATAAACTCCAAGTTCTTACCCTGCAGGTCCCTATGTGACCACTTCTCTGCCAGCCTCTCCAGTCTCGGTCATCAATCTCCGCTCTGCCCCTCTCTGACTGCACTCCAGTCACTCACCCTTCTGCTCTTCCTCAACACACTCTTCTCGTTCTGGCCTCACGGCATTGCTACTTGCTAGTCTACCTAAAATGCTCTTCTTCAAAGTCTTCACACAGCTGACTCGACCTCATTATTCAGATGTTGATTCAAATATCAGCTCCTTAGAGAAGGTTCCCCACACCAACAACAAGAACGACCCCTTTGCCCATGAAAACAGAAGTTACTTGAGGACAGGAACTATTGATTTCATGTTCTTCACTCTAATTCCAGAACCAAGAGTAATATCTGACACCTACTAGGCACTCAGGACATATTTCTTTCCTGAAATACTGGTATCTTTTTTAAAGTGTCATACTCATATGCCTATGAGTATATATACATATATATATATATATATATATATATATATATATATATATATTTATGGATATGTGAACTTGTTGTCACCTCACAGAAGTGGAATGTACATCCCTCACCCAAAATTTGGTTTGAATGTCAAGACTAATGATGCCACACATATACCAAGAAGGTATGAAAAGGATTATTACTCACATAATGAGTTATGCATCAAAAATGCAGTTAGACCAAAAAAAGAAAAAAGAAAAAACTGGTAACTGTGAAGTGTTCGGTAATTAGATGGTTGTGATTCTTTCATTCTATAGATATAGGAATAGATATAGAAATAATCGAAACATCAAGTTCTACACCTTAAGTATATACAATTTTTATTTATCCATTATACCTCAATAAAACTGAAAAAATGGGATCAGTCTCAATGACAACTTACCCATGGTGTTTGTCTGATAACTAAAACATTGCATGGTTTATTTAATTTAATTTGGACTTGTTTATGTAAGCCATTATGGCACCTGCAGCATGAGACCAATAAGAAAGGTGAACGTTCCATTGAATATCTAGTACTATCAAGAGCTAGTACTATATATTCTGAGAAGTGAAATGAGTGCCTTAGTCTCTCTATCAATGTGCAGAACTTCAAAGAAGGTAAAGAGTGCTATGGTGAGACATTGTATTGTGGCTTTAATATGTGCAGAAGATGTGTGACCTTGATTTATATTTTGGGTATCCGTGAGGCAAGAGATTCTATGAGTTCTTTACCCCAAATGAGGCAACCTTGGAGAAGGAATTGTTTGCATTGGCCAGAACAGATGGTCAGACCGCTGGCAGTGGCCCAAAGATCTATAAAAATGTGAAGATGAGGCCAATTGTTGGCTAAGACATGGCCAAGTGCTCAGATAACTGGCTAAAGTTTGGCCAACTGAGCTGATCCTGTGTCCTGTCCTTTATCAGGAACATTCTGATGAAGAGATGAAAAGCTGCAAGAGTCAAGCAAGCTCCATTAAGTGTGACAGTGGCAATGCCATTGGTTAAGTGAATGAACCCCCTTTGGTATTCACTGTGTTGAGCCTAAGGGGCTCCCCAGGTATCCAAGTGTTCTAAGAGATGACCTCCTCTAGCACTGTGGCATCCGGCAAGGGACCCAGCACAGGGGACGTTACCCTCTCCTGAAAGTAGGGTATGCAGAGAGCCCAGGTTCAGCTCCATCCTGTAGCAAGGAGGCCTCACTAGCTGTGCTGGGCTTGCAGGGTGCTGTTTCCATGATCAAAGGCCTAACGGGCAGCTGTATACTGAGGGTCACAGGTTCAGGACCTGAGATAGTCTATATTTCCAGGAAAGTCCAGTATGCACCCACCAATTGCTACACTAATGGCATACAGCATTGGGCCAAGGAAGGTAGTTCCTTGTATCAGAAGCCCATGCAACTAACGGCCATCACTGATGGTAGAGGGACTCCAAGATATATGAGAGAAGGTTGCTAAAGCTCCCACAGTGAAGGAATCCCGGGGGGCCGTAACAGGAATGCCTGTTCTATGGACATTCAGGCAGATTCTAGTATCTTTTTACAGGGGGTCTCATTCAAGTTGGGCCTATTTGCAAGTTACAGAACAAAAAAAAAGCTTTGTAAATGAGGAGTGTTGCCTCCAGAATCTAAACATGTCGAAAACATGTTGGGCTTGTTTTAACAATGTGGGTCCTAAGAAGACTAAAAGCTGTTTCTTGACACTGTCAGGACTGGAGCAGCCCTCAACTTACTAAATAATTTTCAGGAGCTTAACTGAAGTGGTGGGGCCCTGTACTATGGGTCTCATGTGAATCTCCTCAAAGGAGGATGTCATTAGTGTGATGTCATAACTGTGTACCCGAAAAAAGTTAGAGCTGGTTAAAATATTGCCTGTGAAGACTATGTGAGATGGCAGGCGTGGAGACTGAGCCCATTGAGTACCCAGGTGAAGGTGTATTGTGTCCCTTTAAAGGTGAAGGTTAACTGCAGCTGAGAGGTTGTTGAACTAGGCACTGAATAGAACATGCTGGCCAAATACTTTGCTCTAACTGCAAAGTATTTACCAGTTACTTATTTATTATTGGGTGGAATCAGTCATTTCAATAGGTGGGGCCATGACGCCAAGGGTACGAATTCACACTGAGGCACCGGTCCTGTTTTGCCGGGTTTAAGAACAAGTAAAACTTGGCTGTTAAATGCAGCAGAAGTGGGGATAACCACACCTTCTCTAACTAGGTCTTATATAATGGGTTTCAATCTGTGAAAACCATGCTTTCATTTAGATTGAACCTTTTCTTAAACACTGAGGTGAAAGGTATTATTTTAACTAGGGGAAAAGGTCCATAGGGTCCCATAGTTTTCAAGCTGATTATAAGGGCCAGAGACTTAACTTGATTACTTATTGGGTCAGGTTCTCCACGTGCACTAGAGGATATTTTAGGGTAATGGATGTCTTGGCTATGGAAAAGTTAGGCACGGAAATAATTTGGATGGTTCAGGTTAGGCATATCTGTTTCTATTTTATGTTCACCTACTCCCTGGCTGGGAGTGGATGAACATAAAGTGTGGCCAGATGTGGGCCAGAAGGGGAAGGGGAATTAATGAGGCTTCAAAACTGTCAATTGTCAAACATCAAAAGTGGAATCAGATGATGACACACACTGCCACCACCCATACAGCACCCCTCTCCCCATCTGGGACCTCCCAAACACACACGGAAACACCAAGTCCATTTCCTCCTCAGCAGCAGGATAAAGTGTTCAGGAAGAAATCTGTCTTCAGAGCTCAGTCCTCACCCAGTCCTTATTCCCGGTGTCTGGCTAACTATGGACTGGCTGGTCTGGGCCCCAAACTGGCAGGATACTACCTCCCTCCCTTCTCACACGTCTGCCCCTTCCTGCCTTCCTTCAGTCCCCATCACCGAAGAACAGATAGAGATACACACACATCTTTCTACAACAGCTTGTACATCAATAGCTGAGGGCTTTTTTATTTGGTCTCTACACAGGTGACCATGTCTCCAGTGCTTTCTCTGGAGAGACAACAGAGACAGCAAGGTCTCAGTCACCTGATAGACCCAGGGCAGCACTTTATGAACTGCTGGAAGAGCCCTCTGGGACGTTTTCATCCTCCTCTGGCTCTTTAGTCATTGTTGTACTCCGCCAGTAATAGAATGCTAGCATCTTTGACTTCTTCTGTGTAGAACCTCTTCCCGAATTCTGATGACGGACTGATTTTCTTAACTCGACCACCTCCTGAATCTGGTCGGAAAACACAGTGATACAGAAAGAGATTGATTTGGGGAAAGAGGATGGGAAGGAGAACTTTGAGAGAATGGGTGTGGATTGAGAAGGGGTTTGTGCCAGGGAAGGGCTGGGTAAGTCTTGGTTGGGGGATGAAGAGGAGGCACGTGAGTCGGGTAATCTGACCTCTTCCATCTTATAGCCCTGGAGTGGAGAATTCACCCTCTCCCTTCTGCGTTGGCCCCCCGGTGTTTGTTGCTCTGACCTCTCGGTGTTTGTCCGTGTATCACGGTTAGGCTCCTGGGGGACTGTAGTTTCCTCTGCCATGTGAGTAGCAACAGTGTGCTCTACTCCAAGGCTCCTGGCCTCTCTATATATACCCTGCCAGGACAATGAAGAGCCACACCCATCAGCTTTGATTGGTCAGCCAATGGTAGCGCTGGGGTGGCTGTGACATCACAAAGCACTACCCTTGAAGATACGTGGGGGGAGGGGAGGGGTGCAGAGGAGTCTAGGTGCTCTGGTTAGAGAAAGGGAGTGCTTCCTCAACACCCGGTAAAGAGCCTTCCCAAATTGACCTTCCACTCTTCCTCATCTTCTCTGGTTCAATCCTTGTGGTGCACATGTTAGGGAGAAGGTGTTCCCTCCAAACCATTCCACATGGCCACCCCCATTCAGTGTTTAATTTTGTTGTCTCCCAGATCTCATCACCTGGTATTGTGTGGTTTTTAAAAACTTTTTATTTTAGAACAGTTTTAGGTTTACAGAGTAATTGTGAAGATCATATTCATACACTCCACAACAAATTTCCCTTCTTAACATTGTACATTAGTATGGTACAATTGTTCAACTTAGTGAACCAACACTGAAACAGTATTATTAACTAAAGTCTGTACTTCATCAGAATTCCTTTTTTTTTAAATGTTGAGCCTTCTTTTAATTAATTTATTTTTATTTTTGGCTGTGTTGGGTCTTCGTTTCTGTGTGTGGGCTTTCCCTAGTTGTGGCAAGCAGGGACCACTCTTCATCGGGATGCGCGGGCCTCTCACTGTCGCGGCCTCTCTTGTTGCGGAGCACAGGCTCCAGATGCGCAGGCTCAGCGTCTGTGGCTCACGGGCCTAGTTGCTGTGCGGCATGTGGGATCTTCCCAGATCAGGGCTCGAACCCGTGTCCCCTGCATCATCAGGCAGATTCTCAACCTCTGTGCCACCGTGGAAGCCCCAGATTGCCTTATTTTTTACCTAATATTCTTCTTCTGTCCCAGGATCCCAACCAAGATTCTACATTCAATTTAGTCATTCCTTGTTATAACTTCTTAGGCTCCTCTTGGCTGTGACAGTTTTTTAGACTTCTTGTTTTTGAAGACTTTGACAGTTTGGGGTCTTGTGTTTTGTCTTTTACATTAGGTCTGCAGATGTTATTGCTCTTATAGGTAAAAGTTTTTATAAGTTTCTTCTTCCAGAGAACCTCAAATCAAGTCAGTACCATCAGTGTTATGGACTTCCCCGTGGCAATGGTTGAACTAATCTCTTGGCTTTGTCACAGAGGTGACACAAATGTTTTTCTCTAGAGGTGTGAGGATCAGGATCATTTTTATTTATGACAGAGGCACAGGGGCAGCAGCAGAAGCATTTTGTAAGGTACTAGTGAGTCATTTACTTTTAGAAGTATGACCTCAGCATCCCACATAGTTAACGGCTCTTCCTCCACACGAGTGACCATCCAATGGACCTGTATATTGAACAGGCTGTCAGTCTTTCTCCTGAGCTCTATATAGAAAGGGGGCCAACATGTGGTTGAGACACAACCAGTGTTCACAAGGTAAGAGTCATTTCTTTGAGGTTAGTATCAGTCGCACCTTAGTTTGGAATTGAAACACGTGATTCAACCTGAGAATCACAAATAGGTCCAGGTTGAGACACAGGATTCAGGACTGCTTTAAGAAAGGTCCCAATCCAAGAATCCTTTCACTATATGCCAAGTGGCTCAACTGACTTATGTTGGTCAAAGCTTTAGCAGACACTCAGTAGGACTAACAAATGCAGCACAAAGAAGCAAGTTCAAAGCACAAGCTAGCCAGCAGGCAGTAGCCCAAGTGCCTGTTCACCAGCATAGAGCAGAGCCAGTTAGAAAGCCAAAGCAAGAGAAGAAAGACCCCCGGTGGTAAGGGATAGCACCTTGATGTCCTGCTCACAGGACCAGTTGTTGTAATCACACCACAGAGACAGGATGGACCCTTCAACCCAAATTCGGTTTGGATGTCGAGACTGATAACACATACACCTAGAGAGTATGAAAAACCTTACTACATAAGGAGGCTTTCTGGGGAGAACAGGGCAGGCTCTCAAGCAGGTTCAAGAATGGCTTGAAGAAGGAGACTGGCTTGGCTTTTATGGTGGTGAGGGGATGACGCTGGAGTGTTCCCACACACAGGTCAGGTTTTGCACAGCCTGAACTTCCTCCTGGCCCACAGAAGAGAGAGTACCTGAGCTTTCTTATCCGATCTAGGGAAGCAGGGGAAGAGGCAGTGGTAGGGCTCTTTTATAGAATAATGTTGTGTAAATGCAAGGTGTTTAGCACAGTTTAGAATTCTCATAACCATTATAACCACACTTATATTTTTTTCAGTTAAACTACGTTTCACTAGATTAGTATTTCCCAAATTATGGTCCTTTAAATATTATTTAAGGTGGCTTAGAATTATCTTGGTTCATCACAGAGAAACTGTGTAGAAAGAGAAAAGACTGCTAGCCTGCCTCAGGAGGTCTGACACACTGGTCACAAAAGAGCAGACTTCATTGTACTATCTGCTGAATTATGAGGGGTTTCTAACATGTTTCCCATCCTGGGTGACTACTGTAGCACCCAAAGACTGTAATAATAATTACCGAAACTAACATTTATTGACTACTAACTCTATGTAGGAATTATGCTAAATACCCATATACATATTAAATCCTCATCACAACCCTATTGAGATAAGTGGCAAAAGAGTGGTTTCTGTCATTTCTGCCAGGACATCTCCATTCCAACTGCAGAAGCAGAAAAGTGCATATAGGAGGGCACATGGGAATATTTATGGGCCAGGCTCAAAAGGGGTATGCATTACTCCTGCTCACATTTCCTTGGGAAAAACTCACATAGCCACATCTATCTACAAGAGAAAATGAGAAATGTAGTCTACCTGGTAGAAGAGGTGAACTTAAATGTTGGAGATAAACTAGCAATCTCTGTCTCCACGATCTTCTTCATCACTCTCCCCAGTATTTACAGTAGAGCCTGACACATAGTAGGTGGCCATGAATATTTCTGTTGAATGAATGGGTTTCAACTTTTTTGGTCAGTTATGGGGATCAAAAGCATATAGAACTTGGTTAAGCAATGGTGTCCTAGATATGACACAAAAAGCACAAGCAACAAAGAAAGAGTAAATTGGACTATATCAAAATTTTAAAATGTTTTCTTCTGCAAAAAAATACCATGAAGAAAGCAGAAAGGCAAACCAAAGAGAGATCTTGGCAAATCATATATTTAATAAAAGTGTAGTATCCAGAATACAGAAAGAACTCTTACAACTCACCAACAAAAAAACAAACAACCCAACTGAAAATCAGGTAAAGGACTTAAATAGACATTGTGCTAATGAAGATATACAAATAGCCAACAAACATATGAAAATATGCTCAATACCATTAGTCGTTAGGGAAATGCAAATCAAAACCACGATGAGATGCCACTTCAAACCCACTAGGAAGGCTATAACTTTTTTAAAAAGAAAATAACAAGTATTGACAAGGATGTAGAGAAAGTGAAACACTCATACACGTCTGGTGGGAACATAAAATGATACAGGTTCTGTGGAAAACATTTTGGCAGTTACTCAACAAGTTAAACATAGACTTGCCATATTACCCAGTAACTCTACTCCTAGGTATATAATGAAAAGAGTTGAAAAGGAGGGAACAACAGCAACAACAACAACAAAAAAAAACAGGTGAATTGAGCAACACAAAAGCAAAGGGTAGATAATTTTTCAAGAAGTAAAAAATGGTCAACTTTATTAAATACTTTTACAGGTAATATAGGGACAGACAAATGACGATTGACCTTGTTAGTAGAGAGGTCATTGGTACATTTGATAAGAAGGAAATTGAAAGAGTGGAAAATATTTTACTATAAACCTGGATGTGTATTAAGGAGAAAATGTGAGATCAGAAAGTGAGGGGCGGATAGACAATTTCTTTAGCGAGTTTTGGTGCTAAGGGGAGGAGAAATATGGGACTATAGCTGGAGGAGGATTTGGAATTAAGAGAGTGTATTTTTAAGAGGGTAGATTCTAGAATGCATCTAGCCAATATATATGACTGAATGAAACTGACGACATAAAAATCCAAAGGGATAATTGCAGAAGAAAAAATATTGAGAAAGCAAGAGGGGTATTCAGAGCACTAGTAGATGGGATCGGTAGCAAATGTGGAAATCTTGGCTTTCCATGAGAATGAGTAATATTTACAGATTCTACAGTGGAGAAGGAAATGATTATGGTATGATTACAAATGCAGGTAAGATGGTAGATTTGGTGGGGAAATATAAAAGAATTTTCTCTTGACTCTTCAGTTTTCTCAGTGAAGGATGAGCTAAGGGCATAAAATAACAAGAGTGAGGGTAGGGATTTGAGAAATTGAGGGGAAGATAAAGTATTGGATATTCATTTTGTATAATGGAAATGGGTGTATAATATGGAAGGATTGATCATTTAAGATATGTGGTCAAGAATTTAAGGTGAGATCAGTTAGCTTTGTCTTGTAAATTTCTACAGCAACATCCATCACTTGTATATAGGAACAAAGCAGGTAGATAGCTAAATTTAACAAGGGTTGTGGTTTTGCCAGGGAAGTACTAGGGTGGGAAAGTGGGTAGGGAGATGAAGGTTGATGAAAGTAAGTGATACTAATGATAAATTGGTAAGCAATGAGGAAATGCGAAAAGAGAAATGTGGCTGATGCTGAAAAGTAGTAGAATACACAGATTGGAGTTCAAAATTGAAGAATTTTTAGAGTTGGGTGTGTGAAGGTGTGTATACATGCACGTGAGGGAGGTATTTTGCTAGGAAGGATAATCAGTTGTAGCCCAAGAGATGTATGTTATAAAATCAGGATTTCAGAGTTGCTGTAATTTTTGAGAATGTCAATGTCTAGTGCATGAGCATTAGAGTGAGTGGCTTAAGTATGATGGAAGAAAAATACCATTGGAATTGAGGGCATGAAAGGTTTGCAAACCCAAAAATGCTGGAAGAATATCCACAAAGTTGACAGATGTTGAAGTTGCCAAGATGGTGGCAGTACTAAAAGTGGAGAAGAAGACTCTGGAAAGTGTCTAATGAATGAAGGTAAAGAAATAGATGGCGTAGCACATGATATTATCTAATAGCAAGAACTACAAATGAGCTCTGAATTTTGAAAGAGAAAGGAGCAGAAATGGTTTGAAAGTGACAGTGAGTCGACTCCTTGGGGTATGTGAGGAAAACTAACGTTTGCTCAAGAGGACTGCAGGGGAAGTGATTTCCTCAAGGCACAGCCATATTCCAGTCATAAAACAGAGATTAAGGGAACACGGAGAGAACAACTTGAAGCTACTGGGGAGTTTCTTAATGATAGACTATGAGTTACAGAGGGCAGGAAAGAAGCGCTCATGAAGTTGGGGAGAGGGTTGGGTCCAATTCCGTCAAGTGCAGAGCAATACGTGAATAAGGGTCTAGTTAATGATGGATAATCTGCAGGGTGGTGACTTAAGTAAAAGTGATAAGACAAGATGGACCTTGTGACTGCACGGCAGATTGGGAGGTGAGTAAAGCCCTCCAGACTACAGATTGCTTAATCTAGGCTGACCTAGAACTAAGAAGAATCCAGAAACACCACTGAAACCTGTTTCCTCTAAATATCATGTATCCTGTATGATGATCCAGCATTTCAAAGATAGACTAGTAAGGACATCTAAGAGGGTAGGCTTGAAAGGAAACTAGTGTGTTTGCTCAAGAGTGTGAGTGTGTATGAAAAATATCAACAGCAAATTCTAATGTCAGAGGGTTGCTACTATAGGCTTATGGAGCCATGCACTATTCTTGGACAACCCAAGGTGCCTGCACAGATGTGGCCCAGATGCAAGCACCAACACTTACTGGGCACCTGCAAAGCCAAAGCTGGGGAAGATGGAAGGCCAAGTGGAAGTGGTATTTTCCCAAGACAGGAATGTATTTACTTAGGCTTCCTAAATGGCAGGTGGACAAAAAATGGAAGAAAGGAAATTAAGCTTCTTTGTGCCTAACATCTCTCCTCAGGAGGAAGTACTTGGAGTTGTATTTCCTACGTAAATTCACCTGCTAAAACTCCAGGGAGCTCATCAGTGGGCAGATGTTCCCACCTAAGTATGGTTACCAGCAAACATTTATTCAAAATCATGGCTGCATCTGGCTCACATTAGAAGGGTTCTCTTTGTCATTGTCTTTTAAAAGAACAATTCCCCATGCTTATAAATCCAGACTCAGAACATCAATTCAACCAACCTCAGGAGCCCTGTGGCTACACCTTCCTGCTGGGAATCAGCATGGTCCCCAGACAATCAATTTCAGGAGTATTACCAAAGTGTTTTCATTTTCAGTGTTTATCCACTGGAATGTCTACGAGTGAAGAATAGACAGGGCAATACAATCCTAAGATTCAATTTCTTTCATCAAATACAAACTGTGTATATGAGCATCAAGGCAAGAGGATGGAGGACTTTAACTGAAATTCCAATAGATATCTAAGTGCAAATCCTGGAACCATCCCATGCTAGCATTGTGAGTTAGGATAGGTACTTAACCACTCTGAGCCTGTTTTCTGATCTCTAAAAAAAAAAAAGAAGGATAATATCTCATACAGCTGTTGCAAAGATCAACTCAAATAATTCATGTACAGAATATAGCACAACAACCTACAGAATGGGAGAAAATATTTGTAAATCGTGTATCTGATAAGGGATTTTTATTCAGAATATATAAAGAACTCTTACATGCCTGTGATAAGAAGGTAAATAACCCAACTTTTAAAATGGGCAGAAGATCTAAATAGACATTTCTGCAAGGAAGATATACAAATGGCCAGCAAGCACATTAGAGACGCTTGACATCATTATTCATCAGGACAACACAAATGAATACCACAGAAAGATACCATTTCATACCCATGCGGATGGCTAGAATCCAAAAGTCAGATAATCATAACTGTTGGTGGGGATATAGAGAAATCAGAACCATCATACACTGTTAGTGAGAATGTAAAATGGTATACCTGCTTTGGAAAAGTTTGGTAGTTTCTCAGAGGGTGAAACAGTGTTACTGTATGACCCACTTGTAGGTATATTCCCAAGATAAATGCAAATATATGTCCATACAAAAACTTGTACATAAATATTCATAGCAGCAATATTCATAATACCCAAAGATGGAAACAACCCAAATGCCCAACAACTGACCAGTGGACAAACAAAATGTGGCAAATCCATACAACAGAATACTATTCAGACATCAAAAGGAATGAAGAACAAATATAAGCTACAATATGGCTGAACCTTAAAAACATTATGCTAAGTGAAAGAAGTCAGTCACAAAAGACCACATATTATGTGATTCTATTCATATGAAATGCTCAGAACAGGCAAATCTATAGATACAAAATAGATCAATAATTGCTTAAGGCTGAGGCAGAAGTTGTTGGGAGCATACGGGATTCACAGCTACAAGATACGAGGGTTTCTTTTTGAGGTGTTGAAAACGTTCTAAAATAGACTGGAGGGAACTTCAAGACGTCGGAAGAGTAAGACGTGGAGATCACCTTCCTCCCCACAGAAGCATCAGAAATACATCTACACGTGGAACTGCTCCTATAGAACACCCACTGAATGCTGGCAGAAGATCTCAGACCTCCCAAAAGGCAAGAAACTCCCCACGTAGCTGGGTAGAGCAAAAGAAAAAAAGAAAAAGCAGAGACAAAAGAATAGGAACGGGACCTGCACCAGTGGGAGGGAGCCTGAAGGAGGAAAGGTTTCCACACACTAGAAGCCCCTTCACTGGCGGAGACTACAGGTGGCGGACGGGGGCAGCTTCGGAGCCACGGAGGAGAGCGCAGCAACAGGGGTGCGGAGGGCAAAGCGGAGAGATTCCCGCACGGAGGATCGGTGCCGACCAGTACTCACCAGCCCGAGAGGCTTGTCTGCTCACCTGCCGGGATGGGTGGGGGCTGGGAGCTGAGGCTTGGGCTTCGGTCTGAGCACAAGGAGAGGACTGGCAGTGTGAACACAGCCTGAAGGGGTTAGTACGCCACGTCTAGCCAGGAGGGAGTCCAGGAAAAGTCTGGAGCTCCCGCAAAGGCAAGAGACTTTTTCTTCCCTCTGTGTTTCCTGGTGCACGAGCAGAGGGGATTCAGAGCGCCGCCTAAAGGAGCTCCAGAGACGGGCGCGAGGCGCGGCTAGGAGCGCAGACCCCAGAGATGGGCATGAGATGCTAAGGCTGCTGCTGCCGCCACCAAGAAGCCTGTGTGCGAGCACAGGTCACTATCCACACCTCCCTTCAGGGAGCCTGTGCAGCCCGCCACTGCCAGTGTCCCGTGATCCAGGGACGACTTCCCCGGGAGAACGCACGGCGTGCCTCGGGCTGGTGCAACGTCACGCCGGCCTCTGTCACTGCAGGCTCACCCTGCCTCCGTACCCCACCCTCCCCCCGGCCTGAGCGAGCCAGAGCCCCCAAAGCAGCGGCTCCTATAACCCCATCCTGTCTGAGCGAAGAACAGACGCTCTCAGGAGACCTACACGCAGAGGCGGGTTCAAATCCAAAGCTGAACCACGGGAGCTGTGCAAACAAAGAAGAGAAAGGGAAATCTCGCCCAGCAGCCTCAGGAGCAGCGGATTAAATCTCCACAATCAACTTGATGTACCCTGCATCGGTGGAACACCTGAATAGACAACGAATCATCCCAATTGGAGGAGGTAGACTTTGGGAGCAACGCTATTTATACCTTTTTTCCCTTTTTCTCTTTTTGTGAGTGTGTATGCGTGTGCTTCGGTGTGTGATTTTGTCTGTATAGTTTGGCACTTACCGTTTGTCCTAGGGTTCTGTCTATCCATTTTTTGTTTTTTTTTAGTATAGTTTTCAGCGCTTGTTATCATTGGTGAATTTGTTTCTTCGTCTGGTTTTGCTCTTCTTTCTCGTGTTTTTAATTACTTAAAAAATTTTAATAATAAATTTTTGTTCTTTATTTTAATAACTCTTTAATAATTTAATTTAATTTAATTTTACATTTTTCTTTCTTTCTTTCTTTCTTTCTTTCTTTCTTTCTTTCTTTCTTTCTCCCTTTTATTCTGAGCCGTGTGCGTGACAGACTCTTGGTGCTCCAGCCAAGCGTCAGGGCTCTTCCTCTGATGTGGCAGAGGCAAGTTCAGGATATTGGTCCACCACAGACCTCCCAGCTCCACGTAATATCAAACGGTGAAAATCTCCCAGAGATCTCCATCTCAACACCAAGACCCAGCTCCACTAAATGACCAGCAAGCTACAGTGCTGGATACCTTATGCCAAACAACTACCAAGAAAGGAACACAACTCCACCCATTAGCAGAGAGGCTGCCTAAAATCATAGTAAGGTCACAGACACCCCAAAACACACCACCAGTCATGGACCTGCCTACCAAAAAGATAAGATCCAGGCTCATTGACCAGAACACAGGCACTGGTCCCCTCCACCAGGAAGCCTACACAACCCACTGAACCAACCTTAGCCACTGGGGACAGACAGCAAAAACAACGGGAACTACGAACCTGCAGCCTGTGAAAAGGAGACACCAAACACAGTAATATAAGCAAAATGAAAAGACAGAAAAACACACAGCAGATGAAGGAGCAAGGTAAAAACGCACCAGACCTAACAAATGAAGAGGAAATAGGCAGTCTACCTGAAAATGTATTCAGAATAATGATAGTAAAGATGATCCAAAATCTTGGAAATAGAATGGAGAAAATACAAGAAAAGTTTCACAAGGACCTAGAAGAACTAAAGAGCAAACAAACAATCATGAACAGCACAATAAATGAAATTACATATCCTCTAGAAGGGATCAATAGCAGAATAAATGAGGCAGAAGATCGGATAAGTGACCTGGAAGATAAAATAGTGGGAATAACTACTGGAGAGCAGAATAAAGAAAAAAGAATGAAAAGAATTGAGGACAGTCTCAGAGACCTCTGGGACACGATTAAACGTACCAACATTCAAATTATAGGGGTTCCCAAAGAAAAAGAGAAAAAGAAAGGGACTGAGAAAATATTTGAAGAGATTATAGTTGAAAACTTCCCTAATATGGGAAAGGGAATAGTTAATCAAGTCCAGGAAGCACAGAGAGTCCCATACAGGATAAATCCAAGGAGAAACACGCCAAGAAACATAGTAGTCAAACTATCAAAAAGTAAATACAAAGAAAAAATATTAAAAGCAGCAATGGAAAAACAACAAATAACATAGAAGGGAATCCCCATAAGGTTAACAACTGATCTTTGAGCAGAAATTCTGCAAACCAGAAGGGAGGGGCAGGACATATTTAACGTGATGAAAGGGAAAAACCTACAACCAAGATTACTCTACCCAGCAAGGATCTCATTCAGATTTGACAGAGAAATTAAAACCTTTACAGACAAGCAAAAGCTAAGAGAATTCAGCAGAACCAAACCAGCTTTACAGCAAATGCTAAACCAACTTCTCCAGGCAGGAAACACAAGAGAAGGAAAAGACTTACAATAACAAATGCAAAACAATTAAGAAAATGGTAATAGGAGCATACATATCGATAATTACCTTAAATGTAAATGCATTAAATGCTCCCACCAAAAGACACAGACTGGCTGAATGGATACAAAAACAAGACCCGTATATATGCTGTCAACAAGAGACCCACTTCAGACCTAGGGAAACATACAGACTGAAAGTGAGGGGATGGAAAAAGATATTCCATGCAAATGAAAATCAAAAGAAAGCTGGAGTAGCAATTCTCATATCAGACAAAATAGACTTTAAAGTAATGACTTACAAGGGACAAAGCAGGACACTACATAATGATCAAGGGATCGATCCAAGAAGAAGATATAACACTTGTAAATATTTATGCACCCAACATAGGAGCACCTCAATACATAAGACAAATACTAACAGCCATAAAAGGGGAAATCGACAGTAACACAATCATAGTAGGCGACTTTAACACCCCACTTTCAACAATGGACAGATCATCCAAAATGAAAAAAAAATAAGGAAACACAAGCTTTAAATGATACATTAAACAAGAAGGACTTAATTGATATTTATAGGACGTTCCATCCAAAAAAGTCCAGAGATAAACCCATGTACACATGGTCACCTTATCTTGATAAAGTAGGCTAGAGTATACAATGGAGGAAAGACAGCCTCTTTAATAAGTGGTGCTGGGAAAACTGTACAGCTACATGGAAAAGAATGAAATTAGAACACTCCCTAATGCCATACAAAATAATAAACTCAAAATGGATTAAAGACCTTAATGTAAGGCCAGACACACTAAAACTCTTAGAGGAAATAAAAGAAGAACACTCTTTTGAGATAAATCACAGTAAGATCTTGTTTGACCCACCTCCTAAAGAAATGGAAACAAAACTAAAAATAAACAAATGGGACCGAGTGAAACTTAAAAGCTTTTGCACAGCAAAGGAAACCATACACAAGATGAACAGACACCCCTCAGAATGGGAGAAAATATTTGCAAACGAAGCAACTGACAAAGGATTAGTCTCCAAAATTTACAAGCAGCTCATGCAGCTCAATATCAAAAAAACAAACCACCCAATCCAAAAATGGGCAGAAGACCTAAATAGACATTTTTCCAAAGAGATACACAGATTGCCAACAAACACATGAAGGAATGCTCAACGTCGTTAATCATTAGAGAAATGCAAATCAAAACTACAATGTGGTATCATCTCACACCGGTCAGAATGGCCATCATCAAAAAATCTACAAACAATAAATGGACAACCTGGAAGAAATGGACAAATTCTTAGAGAAGGTGTGGAGAAAAGGGAACCCTCATACACTGTTGATGGGAATGTAAATTGATACAGTCACTAAGGAGAACAGTATGGAGGTTCCCTAAAAAACTAAAAATAGAACTACCATATGACCCAGCAATCCCACTATGGGGCATATATCCTGAGAAAACCATAATTCAAAAAGAGTCATGTACCACAATGTGCATTGCAGCTCTATTTACAATAGCCAGGACTTGGAAGGAACCTAAGTGTCCATCAACAGATGAATGGATAAAGAAGATGTGGCACATGTATACAATGGACTATTACTCAGCCATAAAATGGAACGAAACTGAGTTATTTGTAGTGAGGTGGATGGACCCAGAGTCTGTCATACAGAGTGAAGTAAGTCAGAAAGAGAAAAACAAATACCGTATGCTAACACATATATATGGAATCTTTAAAAAAAAATGGTCATGAGGAACCTAGGGGCAAGACGGGAAAAAAGACGCAGACCTGGGCTTCCCTGGTGGTGTACTGCTTGAGAATCCGCCTGTCGATGCAGGGGACACGGGTTCGTGCCCCGGTCTGGGAGGATCCCACATGCCACGGAGAGGCTGGGCCCGTGAGCCATGGCCACTGAGCCTGCGCGTCCGGAACCTGTGCTCCACAACGGGAGAGGCCACAACAGTGAGAAGCCCGTGTACCGAAAAAAAAAAAAAAATGTCGCAGACCTACTAGAGAATGGACTTGAGGACACGGGGAGGGGGAAGGGTAAGCTGGGACAAAGTGAGAGAGTGGCATGGACATATATACACTACCAAATGTAAAACAGATAGCTAGTGGGAAGCAGCCCCATAGCACAGGGAGATCAGCTCAGTGCTTTTAGACCACCTAGAGGGGTGGGATAGGGAGGGTGGGAGGGAGGGAGACGCAAGAGGGAGGGGATATGCGTATATACGTATATGTATAGCTGATTCACTTTGTTATAGAGCAGAAACTAATACACCATTGTAAAGCAATCATACTCCAGTAAAGATGTTAAAAAAAAAGTGTGTTTGTTCAAAATAAATAAATAAATAACTTTCCTAACTGCTTAGGAAAGTTATTTCTCCTTCCTATGAAATGAAAATTGATCTATAAGGGCACTTAGTATTGACTATAAATTCCAGTTCTGTCAGTGATGGTATCTGGCGCATGAGGGGCACCCAAGTTAGGGAGCTTTTGGTTAATTTCCCTGGGCCATATAGAGCAAAGTGTTCTCTCAAATACTCTCTGGAAATTCGGAGCCTCAAATATGTTTGCCACCTTCCCCCAAGTCATCACATTTATTAACATCCTTGTCTTATTTTTCTAGAAGCAGGAGCTTCTAGCAGATCTTTTCCCTTTGTGAAAGGATGTATTTCTGTGTGAGGTGGATCTAGGCCACCTTAGTCTGTCCTCTAATGTTCACTCAGTAGCACTCTACCTGGTTGATAATATGTTTGAGGCCAACTTCCTGCAATGTTTTTCTTTTTCTTTTCTTTTTTTTTACCTTAGGAGCACTGTATAATAAAAACTCCATTAAAGATGCAAAACCAAAGTGAGCCATGAAGCAAGACACGATGGGGCCTATCAGCATTCCTAAGCGGGTTCAAGGCGAAAGCATTTCAGAGGGAGTTAAACAACAGTCATTATAGCTATCTTTGTTGACCTCTGACTCTATATGCCAGTCACTGTGTTTGACAAACATTAATTCTCATAAAACTTCTGTCATGTTGACATTATTATCTCCCTTTTACAAATGGGGAAAGAGGTTCACATAAATTAAATGACTTTCTCAGGGCAACAGCTAGTAAGTTTCAGGGCTGGATTTGTATCCAAAATAAAGTGGGTTTTGTTTGGTTTTTTTACTCTATTTTCTTCTTAGTAGTACTGCATACATTTATTATTTATATGTATTATAAAGGATAAAATAATTTTGGACTCCTCTCTCACACAACATGAAGTTCTGTATGATCTAAAGATAAAAATGTTGAAGTAAAATATATATATTATGGAAAACGTATGTATAATCTACGAGTCAAGAAAAATTTCTGTGCAAGCTGGAAAACCTAGACACTCTGGAGAAATGACTGACATATTTGAGTGCTTAAAACTTAAAATGTAATCATATGGCAAACGTAAAGGTAAATAAAACCAGAAGACAAATAATAGAGGAACATATATTTGTAAGACACACGACAGATAAAGGGTTCAATACCGAACATATAAAAAATTTCCTACACATTAATAAGAAAAGACAAACACCCTAATTGAAAGTGGTTAAAAAGGGTAAAAAGGGCTGTTCAAGGAGGCAGAAAACCCCCTTGCCAATAAACAAGTGAAATTACTCAACTTTACTAGCAATCAGGCATATTGAAATTAAATTAACAAAGAAATATCACTTTAAGACCATTAAACATGTTATCACACATTGCTGGAGTGTTGTGGAGGTTAATATGTTATCTCATACATTTGCCGAGGGAAACGTGCAGTATATTAAAGCCATTTGGAAGTCAATCTGGCAACCCCTATTAAAATTAAGAATTTACATAAACTTTAACTTAGCAATTCCATTTCCGGGGCCTTCTTCCATAGAAGATAAAAGCACGGGTATATAACAGTGAATATAAACAAAATAAATTTTATGTATATATTCAGATTAATTGCAACGTTTTTTCTAGTAGCCAAAAAACTGGAATCAACTTGAATGTCCTCAATAGAGGAATGGTTTAATAAGTTGTCTTTCACTCAAACCATTGCATTTTACATAACTAGTTTAAAAAGTGTGTTAAGTCTATACCAGACGATGTGGAAAACATTTCTCTGAAATATTTCTAAGTGAGAAAAACTACGTGCAGTAAAGAGTAAAATAGTACCCCTATATGTTTTTATGCATACATATGTATGTTACCTTATTTATGAACATAGACAAAGATATGCAAAGATTCACACCAGGCTTTTAACACTGCTTATCCAGTGGAGGAGTGGCTAATGAAGTGTAAAAATCCTATAGATGTACAGGCTTTCTCAATATTTATGTATATGTATGAATATATACATATATAATTCTCAACATTTATATATAATTGCTTTATGTAAATGCACATGTAAATTACATATGTGTAAAGCCATGTACAAAGAGGTAGTTGCTGAAAGTGTGCATATCATAGAGAGTGTTTTGAGTTTTTAGTGTTTAGGGTTCTTTTTTTTTAACTTTCTTTCTTGTACTTTGAGTTTTTCAAATTAAAAATTTTACATGATTTTAAGTTTAACATTTTCTAAAGCAAACATTATAGAGCAGGTTAAGGAAATGATCCAGTATCTACAGAATGATTTGATTGTTCAGTCCTCCAGCAGTTCATCAAACTACATTGAGCAGCAACCGTGACATTGTGTCAGGTGTGTTAAAGTGGTTGGGATTACAGAGATGAATGAAATATGCTCCTTCTTGTTGTATATTACAACAAGACAAACATATAAATGAACCATTCTAATACAATATGGCTATTGCTTTAATATAAGAATTTGTAGGACCCTAGGGGCAATGAACTCTGCAGGCATTGGTGGTAGAGAGGCTTCAGAGGGAAAGAACCATTTGAGCTTAGCCTTAAAGACTGAGGATGCTTTCATCACTCACCAGCCTTAGGTGGGGAAGGGAAAGCAATCCCTTCAAAGAGGAAGGAATCAACATCTAGTCCTATTTCATTCATCAAGAATGTGGAGGAGGAAGTAAAGAGTTTATTATTTATAGTCTCAAATGATGGTAATGTGTGGAAGATGGGCAAATGGAACAAGAGACTTTGGAAGAGTCCTGATCAGGAACTAATAAAATGAGAACCTGCTTTGAAACATGCAAGCAGGTTTTTCTGAGGGAAGAAGAACTCTAAGCTGCGTTTAATGAAAGGAAGCAACTGTCAAAGCAATCTGACTAGGTTCAGTACATTAGGTTTGCAGTTGGGGAAGAAATATGGGTTGCTGTTCATTTAGGACCTGTGGAAGAGGTTGGAGAAAAGGGGATAGGTATTCAAGCAATGATTCATTAGGTAGAAAGAAGAGAATGTTAGAAATCAGACACTACAGCCACTTACTGAATAAATTCATCATAAGCCATATACAGACACATTATAAAGTATCTAAAGGTACCAGAATGCTTGACCATTGAGGTAAGGTGCCCCAAAATACTGTGTCTTCAAGGAAAACACAAGGGTTCAGTACTCATGGGTTAGCAGCAGTTAACATAAGACACACTAGCTTTTGGGGAGTGGGGGAGAAAGAAGCAAGGATTATGCATGTATGTATTTATATCATAGATGATAACAACAGAAGCCATTTAATCAAATGCTTATTATTGGCCTAATATAATGTCAGGTGTTTTACATAAATTACCTCATTTAATCCCAGCATGGCTCTAAGATCTAGATACATGTTCCTATCATTCCCTTTTTACAGATGAGGAAACTAAGTCTTACAGGAGTTAAAAAAGGTACTCAAGGTCAAATAGCTTTTAGGTGGTGAAGCTGTAAATTGAGATCGGACTTTAAATCCTATGCTCCCAACTGCTCAACTAGACACTAAGTTATATTCCCCCTGCTAAACCCTAGTCCCAGCCATCATCATATCACACCTGTATTGTCCCAACAGCCTGTCAGCCCTCTGGTCCTACACAGTTCACAACATCCAGTGAACTTTCTAAAACATACATCAGACGACATCACTATCCTTTATCAAACCATCCAGTGGCCCTCCACTGCACGTAAGATAAAATCCAAGTTCTTACCCTGCAGGTCCCTAAGTGACCACTTCTCTGCCAGCCTCTCCATTCTCGGTCATCAATCACCGCTCTGCCCCTCTCTGACTGCACTCCAGTCACTCAGCCTTCTGCTCTTCCTCAACACACTGTTCTCGTTCTGGCCTCACGGCATTGCTACTTGCTAGTCTACCTAAAATGCTCTTCTTCAAAGTCTTCACACAGCTGACTCGACCTCATTATTCAGATCTTGATTCAAATATCAGCTCCTTAGAGAAGGTTCCCCACACCAACAACAAGAACGACCCCTTTGCCAATGAAAACAGAAGTTACTTGAGGACAGGAACTATTGATTTCATGTTCTTCACTCTAATTCCAGAACCAAGAGTAATATCTGACACCTACTAGGCACTCAGGACAAATTTGTTTCCTGAAATACTGGTATCTTTTTTAAAGTGTCATACTCATATGCCTATGAGTATATCTACATATATATATATATTTATGGATATGTGAGCTTGTTGTCACCTCACAGAAGTGGAATGTACATCCCTCACCCAAAATTTGGTTTGAATGTCAAGACTAATGATGCCACACATATACCAAGAAGGTATGAAAAGGATTATTACTCACATAATGAGTTATGCATCAAAAATGCAGTTAGACCAAAAAAAGAAAAAAGAAAAAACTGGTAACTGTGAAGTAATGGGTAATTAGATGGTTGTGATTCTTTTATTCTATAGATATAGGTATAGATATAGAAATAATTGAAACATCAAGTTCTACACCTTAAGTATATACAATATTTATTTATCCATTATTCCTCAATAAAACTGAAAAAATGGGATCAGTCTCAATGACAACTTACCCATGGTGTTTGTCTGATAACTAAAACATTGCGTCGTTTATTTAATTTAATTTGGACTTGTTTATGTAAGCCATTATGGCACCTGCAGCATGAGACCAATAAGAAAGGTGAACGTTCCATTGAATATCTAGTACTATCAAGAGCTAGTACTATATATTCTGAGAAGTGAAATGAGTGCCTTAGTCTCTCTATCAATGTGCAGAACTTCAAAGAAGGTAAAGAGTGCTATGGTGAGACATTGTATTGTGGCTTTAATATGTGCAGAAGATGTGTGCCCTTGATTTATATTTTGGGTATCCGTGAGGCAAGAGATTCTATGAGTTCTTTACCCCAAATGAGGCAACCTTGGAGAAGGAATTGTTTGCATTGGCCAGAACAGATGGTCAGACCGCTGGCAGGGGCCCAAAGATCTATAAAAATGTGAAGATGAGGCCAATTGTTGGCTAAGACATGGCCAAGTGCTCAGATAACTGGCTAAAGTTTGGCCAACTGAGCTGATCCTGTGTCCTGTCCTTTATCAGGAACATTCTGATTAAGAGATGAAAAGCAGCAAGAGTCAAGCAAGCTCCATTAAGTGTGACAGTGGCAATGCCATTGGTTAAGTGAATGAACCCCCTTTGGTATTCACTGTGTTGAGCCTAAGGGGCTCCCCAGGTATCCAAGTGTTCTAAGAGATGACCTCCTCTAGCACTGTGGCATCCGGCAAGGGATCCAGCACAGGGGACGTTACCCTCTCCTGAAAGTAGGGTATGCAGAGAGCCCAGGTTCAGCTCCATCCTGTAGCAAGGAGGCCTCACTAGCTGTGCTGGGCTTGCAGGGTGCTGTTTCCATGATCAAAGGCCTAACGGGCAGCTGTATACTGAGGGTCACAGGTTCAGGACCTGAGATAGTCTATATTTCCAGGAAAGTCCAGTATGCACCCACCAATTTCTACACTGATGGCATACTGCATTGGGCCAAGGAAGGTAGTTCCTTGTATCAGAAGCCCATGCAACTAACGGCCATCACTGATGGTAGACGGACTCCAAGATATATGAGAGAAGGTTGCTAAAGCTCCCACAGTGAAGGAATCCCGTGGGGCCGTAACAGGAATGCCTGTTCTATGGCCATTCAGGCAGATTCTAGTATCTTTTTACCGGGGGTCTCATTCAAGTTGGGCCTATTTGCAAGTTACAGAACAAAAAAAAAGCTTTGTAAATGAGGAGTGTTGCCTCCAGAATCTAAACATGTCGAAAACATGTTGGGCTTGTTTTAACAATGTGGGTCCTAAGAAGACTAAAAGCTGTTTCTTGACACGCAGCCCTCAACTTACTAAATAATTTTCAGGAGCTTAACTGAAGTGGTGGGGCCCTGTACTATGGGTCTCATGTGAATCTCCTCAAAGGAGGATGTCATTAGTGTGATGTCATAACTGTGTACCCGAAAAAAGTTAGAGCTGGTTAAAATATTGCCTGTGAAGACTATGTGAGATGGCAGGCGTGGAGACTGAGCCCATTGAGTACCCAGGTGAAGGTGTATTGTGTCCCTTTAAAGGTGAAGGTTAACTGCAGCTGAGAGGTTGTTGAACTAGGCACTGAATAGAACATGCTAGCCAAATACTTTGCTCTAACTGCAAAGTATTTACCAGTTACTTATTTATTATTGGGTGGAATCAGTCATTTCAATAGGTGGGGCCATGACGCCAAGGGTACGAATTCACACTGAGGCACCGGTCCTGTTTTGCCGGGTTTAAGAACAAGTAAAACTTGGCTGTTAAATGCAGCAGAAGTGGGGATAACCACACCTTCTCTAACTAGGTCTTATATAATGGGTTTCAATCTGTGAAAACCGTGCTTTCCTTTAGATTGAACCTTTTCTTAAACACTGAGGTGAAAGGTATTATTTTAACTAGGGGGAAAGGTCCATAGAGTCCCATAGTTTTCAAGCTGATTATAAGGGCCAGAGACTTAACTTGATTACTTATTGGGTCAGGTTCTCCACGTGCACTAGAGGATATTTTAGGGTAATGGATGTCTTGGCTATGGAAAAGTTAGGCACGGAAATAATTTGGATGGTTCAGGTTAGGCATATCTGTTTGTATTTTATGTTCACCTACTCCCTGGCTGGGAGTGGATGAACATAAAGTGTGGCCAGATGTGGGCCAGAAGGGGAAGGGGAATTAATGAGGCTTCAAAACTGTCCATTGTCAAACATCAAAAGTGGAATCAGATGATGACACACACTGCCACCACCCATACAGCACCCCTCTCCCCATCTGGGACCTCCCAAACACACACGGAAACACCAAGTCCATTTCCTCCTCACCAGCAGGATAAAGTGTTCAGGAAGAAATCTGTCTTCAGAGCTCAGTCCTCACCCAGTCCTTATTCCCGTTGTCTGGCTAACTATGGACTGGCTGGTCTGGGCCCCAAACTGGCAGGATACTACCTCCCTCCCTTCTCACACGCCTGCCCCTTCCTGCCTTCCTTCAGTCCCCATCACCGAAGAACAGACAGAGATACACACACATCTTTCTACAACAGCTTGTACATCAATAGCTGAGGGCTTTTTTATTTGGTCTCTACACAGGTGACCATGTCTCCAGTGCTTTCTCTGGAGAGACAACAGAGACAGCAAGGTCTCAGTCACCTGATAGACCCAGGGCAGCACTTTATGAACTGCTGGAAGAGCCCTCTGGGACGTTTTCATCCTCCTCTGGCTCTTTAGTCATTGTTGTACTCCGCCAGTAATAGAATGCTAGCATCTTTGACTTCTTCTGTGTAGAACCTCTTCCCGAATTCTGATGACGGACTGATTTTCTTAACTCGACCACCTCCTGAATCTGGTCGGAAAACAAAGTGATACAGAAAGAGATTGATTTGGGGAAAGAGGATGGGAAGGAGAACTTTGAGAGAATTGGTGTGGATTGAGAAGGGGTTTGTGCCAGGGAAGGGCTGGGTAAGTCTTTGTTGGGGGATGAAGAGGAGGCACGTGAGTCGGGTAATCTGACCTCTTCCATCTTATAGCCCTGGAGTGGAGAATTCACCCTCTCCCTTCTGCGTTGGCCCCCCGGTGTTTGTTGCTCTGACCTCTCGGTGTTTGTCCGTGCATCACGGTTAGGCTCCTGGGGGACTGTAGTTTCCTCTGCCATGTCAGTAGCAACAGTGTGCTCTACTCCAAGGCTCCTGGCCTCTCTAAATATACCCTGCCAGGACAATGAAGAGCCACACCCATCAGTTTTGATTGGTCAGCCAATGGTAGCGCTGGGGTGACTGTGACATCACAAAGCACTGAAGATACGTGGGGGGAGGGGAGGGGTGCAGAGGAGTCTAGGTGCTCTGGTTAGAGAAAGGGAGTGCTTCCTCAACACCCAGTAAAGAGCCTTCCCAAATTGACCTTCCACTCTTCCTCATCTTCTCTGGTTCAATCCTTGTGGTGCACATGTTAGGGAGAAGGTGTTCCCTCCAAACCATTCCACATGGCCACCCCCATTCAGTGTTTAATTCTGTTGTCTCCCAGATCTCATCACCTGGTATTGTGTGGTTTTTAAAAACTTTTTATTTTAGAACAGTTTTAGGTTTACAGAGTAATTGTGAAGATCATATTCATACACTCCACAACAAATTTCCCTTCTTAACATTGCACATTAGTATGGTACAATTGTTCAACTTAGTGAAGCAACACTGAAACAGTATTATTAACTAAAGTCTGTACTTCATCAGATTTCCTTTTTTTTTAAATGTTGAGCCTTCATTTAATTAATTTATTTTTATTTTTGGCTGTGTTGGGTCTTCGTTTCTGTGTGTGGGCTTTCCCTAGTTGTGGCAAGCAGGGGCCACTCTTCATCGTGATGGGCGGGCCTCTCACTGTCGCGGCCTCTCTTGTTGCGGAGCACAGGCTCCAGATGCGCAGGCTCAGCAGCTGTGGCTCACGGGCCTAGTTGCTCTGCGGCATGTGGGATCTTCCCAGATCAGGGCTCGAACCCATGTCCCCTGCATCATCTGGCAGATTCTCAACAACTGTGCCACCGTGGAAGCCCCAGATTGCCTTATTTTTTACCTAATATTCTTCTTCTGTCCCAGGATCCCCACCAAGATTCTACATTCAATTTAGTCATTCCATGTTATAACTTCTTAGGCTCCTCTTGGCTGTGACAGTTTTTTAGACTTCTTGTTTTTGAAGACTTTGACAGTTTGGGGTCTTGTGTTTTGTCTTTTACATTAGGTCTGCAGATGTTATTGCTCTTATAGGTAAAAGTTTTTATAAGTTTCTTCTTCCAGAGAACCTCAAATCAAGTGAGTACCATCAGTGTTATGGACTTCCCCGTGGCAATGGTTGAACTAATCTCTTGGCTTTTTCACAGAGGTGACACAAATATTTTCCTCTAAAGCTCTGAGGATAAGGATCATTTTTATTTATGACAGAGGCACAGGGGCAGCAGCAGAAGCATTTTGCAAGGTACTAGTGGGTCATTTACTTTTAGAAGTATGACCTCAGCATCCCACATAGTTAACGGCTCTTTCTCCACACGAGTGACCATCCAATGGACCTGTATATTGAACAGACTGTCAGTCTTTCTCCTGAGCTCTATATAGAAAGGGGGCCAACATGTGCTTGAGACACAACCAGTGTTCACAAGGTAAGAGTCATTTCTTTGAGGTTAGTATCAGTCGCACCTTATTTTGGAATTGAAACACGTGATTCTACCTGAGAATCACAAATAGGTCCAGGTTGAGACACAGGATTCAGGACTGCTTTAAGGAAGGTCCCAATCCAAGAATCCTTTCACTATATGCCAAGTGGCTAAACTGACTTATGTTGGTCAAAGCTTTAGCAGACACTCAGTAGGACTAACAAATGCAGCACAAAGAAGCAAGTTCAAAGCACAAGCTAGCCAGCAGGCAGTAGCCCAAGTGCCTGTTCACCAGCATAGAGCAGAGCCAGTTAGAAAGCCAAAGCAAGAGAAGAAAGACCCCCGGTGGTAAGGGATAGCACCTTGATGTCCTGCTCACAGGACCAGTTGTTGTAATCACACCACAGAGACAGGATGGACCCTTCAACCCAAATTCGGTTTGGATGTCGAGACTGATAACACATACACCTAGAGAGTATGAAAAACCTTACTACATAAGGAGGCTTTCTGGGGAGAGCAGGGCAGTCTCTCAAGCAGGTTAAAGAATGGCTTGAGAGAGCAGAAGAAGGAGACTGGCTTGGCTTTTATGGTGGTGAGGGGATGACGCTGGAGTGTTCCCACACACAGGTCAGGTTTTGCACAGCCTGAACTTCCTCCTGGCCCACAGAAGAGAGAGTACCTGAGCTTTCTTATCCGATCTAGGGAAGCAGGGGAAGAGGCAGTGGTAGGGCTCTTTTATAGAATAATGTTGTGTAAATGCAAGGTGTTTAGCACAGTTTAGAATTCTCATAACCATTATAACCACACTTATATTGTTTTCAGTTAAACTACGTTTCACTAGGTTAGTATTTCCCAAATTATGGTCCTTTAAATATTATTTAAGGTGGCTTAGAATTATCTTGGTTCATCACAGAGAAACTGTGTAGAAAGAGAAAAGACTGCTAGCCTCAGGAGGTCTGACACACTGGTCACAAAAGAGCAGACTTCATTGTACTATCTGCTGAATTATGAGGGGTTTCTAACATGTTTCCCATCCTGGGTGACTACTGTAGCACCCAAAGACTGTAATAATAATTACCGAAACTAACATTTATTGACTACTAACTCTATGTAGGAATAATGCTAAATACCCATATACATATTTAATCCTCGTCACAACCCTATTGAGATATGTGGCAAAAGAGTGGTTTCTGTCATTTCTGCCAGGACATCTCCATTCCAATTGCAGAAGCAGAAAAGAGCATATAGGAGGGCACATGGGAATATTTATGGGCCAGGCTCAAAAGGGGTATGCATTACTCCTGCTCACATTTCCTTGGGAAAAACTCACATGGCCACATCTAACTACAAGAGAAAATGAGAATTGTAGTCTAGCTGGTAGAAGAGGAGAACTTAAATGTTGGAGATAAGCTAGCAATCTCTGTCTCCACCATCTTGTTCATCACTCTCCCCAGTATTTACAGTAGAGCCTGGCACATAGTAGGTGGCCATGAATATTTCTGTTGAACGAATGGGTTTCAACTTTTTTGGTCAGTTATGGGGATCAAAAGCATATAGTACTTGGTTAAGGAATGGTTTCCTAGATATGACACAAAAAGCAAAAGCAACAAAGAAAGAGTAAATTGGACTATATCAAAATTTTAAAATGTTTTCTTCTGCAAAAAAATACCATGAAAAAGCAAAAAGGCACACCAAAGAGAGATCCTGGCAAATCATATATTTAATAAAAGTGTAGTATCCAGAATACAGAAAGAACTCTTACAACTCAACAACAAAAATACAAACAACCCAACTGAAAATCAGGTAAAGGACTTAAATAGACATTGTGCTAATGAAGATATACAAATAGTCAACAAACATATGAAAATATGCTCAATACCATTAGTCGTTAGGGAAATGCAAATCAAAACCACGATGAGATGCCACTTCAAACCCACTAGGAAGGCTAAAACTTTTTTAAAAAGAAAATAACAACTATTGACAAGGATGTAGAGAAAGTGAAACACTCATACACGTCTGGTGGGAACACAAAATGATACAGGTTCTGTGGAAAACATTTTGGCAGTTACTCAACAAGTTAAACATAGACTTGCCATATTACCCAGTAACTCTACTCCTAGGTATATAATGAAAAGAGTTGAAAAGGAGGGAACAACAGCAACAACAACAACAACAAAAAAAAGAGGTGAATTGAGCAACACACAAGCAAAGGGCAGATAATGTTTCAAGAAGTAAAAAATGGTCAACTTTATTAAATACTTATACAGGTAATATAGGGACAGACAAATGACGATTGAACTTGTTAGTAGAGAGGTCATTGGTACATTTGATAAGAAGGAAATTGAAAGAGTGGAAAATATTTTAATATAAACCTGGATGTGTATTAAGGAGAAAATGTGAGATCAGAAAGTGAGGGGCGGATAGACAATTTCTTTTGCGAGTTTTGGTGCTAAGGGGAGGAGAAATATGGGACTATAGCTGGAGGGGGATTTGGTACTAAGAGAGTGTATTTTTATGAGGGTAGATTCTAGGATGCATCTAGCCAATATAAATGACTGAATGAAACTGATGACATAAAAATCCAAAGGGATAATTGCAGAAGAAAAAATATTGAGAAAGCAAGAGGGGTATTCAGAGCACTAGTAGATGGGATCGGTAGCAAATGTGGAAATCTTGGCTTTCCATGAGAATGAGTAATATTTATAGATTCTACAGTGGAGAAGGAAACGATTATGGTATGATTACAAATGCAGGTAAGATGGTAGATTTCGTGGGGAAATATAAAAGAATTTTCTCTTGACTCTTCAGTTTTCTCAGTGAAGGATGAGATAAGGGCATAAAATAACAAGAGTGAGGGTAGGGTTTTGAGAAATTGAGGGGAAGATAAAGTATTGGATATTCATTTTCTATAATGGAAATGGGTGTATAATATGGAAGGATTGATCATTTAAGATATGTGGTCAAGAATTTAAGGTGAGATCAGTTAGCTTTGTCTTGTAAATTTCTACAGCAACATCCATCACTTGTATATAGGAACAAAGCAGGTAGATAGCTAAATTTAACAAGGGTTGTGGTTTTGCCAGGGAAGTACTAGGGTGGGAAAGTGAGTAGGGAGATGAAGGTTGATGAAAGTAAGTGATACTAATGATAAATTGGTAAGCAATGAGGAAATGCGAAAAGAGAAATGTGGCTGATGCTGAAAAGTAGTAGAATTCACAGATTGGAGTTCAAAATTGAAGAATTTTTAGACTTGGGTGTGTGTAGGTGTGTATACCAGCACGTGAGGGAGGTATTTTGCTAGGAAGGATAATCAGTTGTAGCCCAAGAGATGTATGTTATAAAATCAGGATTTCAGAGTTGCTGTAATTTTTGAGAATGTCATTGTCTAGTGCATGAGCATTAGAGTGAGTGGCTTAAGTATGATGGAAGAAAAATACCATTGGAATTGAGGGCATGAAAGGTTTGCAAAGCCAAAAATGTTGGATGAATATCCACATAGATGACAGATGTTGAAGTTGCCAAGATGGTGGCAGTACTAAAAGTGGAGAAGAAGTCTCAGGAAAGTGTCTAATGAATGAAGGTAAAGAAATAGATGGCGTAGCACATGATATTATCTAATAGCAAGAACTACAAATGAGCTCTGAATTTTGAAAGAGAAAGGAGCAGAAATGGTTTGAAAGTGACAGTGAGTCGACTCCTTGGGGTATGTGAGGAAAACTAACGTTTGCTCAAGAGGACTGCAGGGGAAGTGATTTCCTCAAGGCACAGCCATATCCCAGTCATAAAACAGAGATTAAGGGAACATGGAGAGAACAACTTGAAGCTACTGGGGAGTTTCTTAATGATAGACTATGAGTTACAGAGGGCAGGAAAGAAGCGCTCATGAAGTTGGGGAGAGGGTTGGGTCCAATTCCGTCAAGTGCAGAGCAATACGTGAATAAGGGTCTAGTTAATGATGGATAATCTGCAGGGTGGTGACTTAAGGAAAAGTGATAAGACAAGATGGACCTTGTGACTGCACGGCAGATTGGGAGGTGAGTAAAGCCCTCCAGACTACAGATTGCTTAATCTAGGCTGACCTAGAACTAAGAAGAATCCAGAAACACCACTGAAACCTGTTTCCTCTAAATATCATGTATCCTGTATGATGATCCAGCATTTCAAAGATAGACCAGTAAGGACATCTAAGAGGGTAGGCTTGAAAGGAAACTAGTGTGTTTGCTCAAGAGTGTGAGTGTGTATGAAAAATATCAACAGCAAATTCTAATGTCAGAGGGTTGCTACTATAGGCTTATGGAGCCATGCACTATTCTTGGACAACCCAAGGTGCCTGCACAGATGTGGCCCAGATGCAAGCACCAACACTTACTGGGCACCTGCAAAGCCAAAGCTGGGGAAGATGGAAGGCCAAGTGGAAGTGGTATTTTCCCAAGACAGGAATGTATTTACTTAGGCTTCCTAAATGGCTGGTGGACAAAAATGGAAGAAAGGAAATTAAGCTTCTTTTTGCCTAACATCTCTCCTCAGGAGGAAGTACTTGGAGTTGTATTTCCTACGTAAATTCACCTGCTAAAACTCCAGGGAGCTCATCAGTGGGCAGATGTTCCCACCTAAGTATGGTTACCAGCAAACATTTAATCAAAATCATGGCTGCATCTGGCTCACATTAGAAGGGTTCTCTTTGTCATTGTCTTTTAAAAGAACAATTCCCCATGCTTATAAATCCAGACTCAGAACATCAATTCAACCAACCTCAGGAGCCCTGTGGCTACACCTTCCTGCTGGGAATCAGCATGGTCCCCAGAGAATCAATTTGAGGAGTATTACCAAAGTGTTTTCATTTTCAGTGTTTATCCACTGGAATGTCTACGAGTGAAGAATAGACAGGGCAATACAATCCTAAGATTCAATTTCTTTCATCAAATACAAACTGTGTATATGAGCATCAAGGCAAGAGGATGGAGGACTTTAACTGAAATTCCAATAGATATCTAAGTGCAAATCCTGGAACCATCCCATGCTAGCATTGTGAGTTAGGATAGGTACTTAACCACTCTGAGCCTGTTTTCTGATCTCTAAAAAAAAATAGAAGGATAATATCTCATACAGCTGTTGCAAAGATCAACTCAAATAATTCATGTACAGAATATAGCACAACAACCTACAGAATGGGAGAAAATATTTGTAAATCGTGTATCTAATAAGGGATGTTTATTCAGAATATATAAAGAACTCTTACATGCCTGTGATAAGAAGGTAAATAACCCAACTTTTAAAATGGGCAGAAGATCTAAATAGACATTTCTGCAAGGAAGATATACAAATGGCCAGCAAGCACATTAGAGACGCTTGACATCATTATTCATCAGGAAAACACAAATGAAAACCACAGAAAGATACAATTTCATACCCATTCGGATGGCTAGAATCCAAAAGTCAGATAATCATAACTGTTGGTGGGGATTTAGAGAAATCAGAACCATCATACACTGTTAGTGAGAATGTAAAATGGTATACCTGCTTTGGAAAAGTTTGGTAGTTTCTCAGAGGGTGAAACAGTGTTACTGTATGACCCACTTGTAGCTATATTCCCAAGATAAATGCAAATATATGTCCATACAAAAACTTGTACATAAATATTCATAGCAGCAATATTCATAATACCCAAAGATGGAAACAACCCAAATGCCCATCAACTGACCAGTGGACAAACAAAATGTGGCAAATCCATACAACAGAATACTATTCAGACATCAAAAGGAATGAAGAACTAATATATGCTACAATATGGCTGAACCTTAAAAACATTATGCTAAGTGAAAGAAGTCAGTCACAAAAGACCACATATTATGTGATTCTATTCATATGAAATGCTCAGAACAGGCAAATCTATAGCTACAAAATAGATCAATATTTGCTTAAGGCTGAGGCAGAAGTTGTTGGGAGCATAGGGGATTAACAGCTACAAGATACGAGGGTTTCTTTTTGAGGTGTTGAAAACGTTCTAAAATAGACTGGAGGGAACTTCAAGACGTCGGAAGAGTAAGACGTGGAGATCACCTTCCTCCCAACAGAAGCATCAGAAATACATCTACACGTGGAACTGCTCCTATAGAACACCCACTGAACGCTGGCAGAAGACCTCAGACCTCCCAAAAGGCAAGAAACTCCCCACGTAGCTGGGTAGGGCAAAAGAAAAAAAGAAAAAGCAGAGACAAAAGAATAGGAACGGGACCTGCACCAGTGGGAGGGAGCCTGAAGGAGGAAAGGTTTCCACACACTAGAAGCCCCTTCACTGGCGGAGACTACAGGTTGTGGACGGGGGCAGCTTCGGAGCCACGGAGGAGAGTGCAGCAACAGGGGTGCGGAGGGCAAAGCGGAGGATTCCCGCACCGAGGATCGGTGCCGACCAGTACTCACCAGCCCGCGAGGCTTGTCTGCTCACCTGCCGGGACAGGTGGGGGCTGGGAGCTGAGGCTTGGGCTTCGGTCTGAGCGCAGGGAGAGGACTGGCAGTGTGAACACAGCCTGAAGGGGTTAGTATGCCACGTCTAGCCAGGAGGGAGTCCAGGAAAAGTCTGGAGCTGCCGCAAAGGCAAGAGACTTTTTCTTCCCTCTGTGTTTCCTGGTGCACGAGCAGAGGGGATTCAGAGCGCCGCCTAAAGGAGCTCCAGAGACGGGCGCGATGCGCGGCTAGGAGCGCAGACCCCAGAGATGGGCATGAGATGCTAAGGCTGCTGCTGCCGCCACCAAGAAGCCTGTGTGCGAGCACAGGTCACTATCCACACCTCCCTTCAGGGAGCCTGTGCAGCCCGCCACTGCCAGTGTCCCGTGATCCAGGGACGACTTCCCCGGGAGAACGCACGGTGTGCCTCGGGCTGGTGCAACGTCACGCCGGCCTCTGTCACTGCAGGCTCACCCTGCCTCCGTACCCCTCCCTCCCCCCGGCCTGAGTGAGCCAGAGCCCCCAAAGCACCGGCTCCTATGACCCCGTCCTGTCTGAGCGAAGAACAGACGCTCTCAGGAGGCCTACACGCAGAGGCGGGGTCAAATCCAAAGCTGAACCCCGGGAGCTGTGCGAACAAAGAAGAGAAAGGGAAATCTCGCCCTGCAGCCTCAGGAGCAGCGGATTAAATCTCCACAATCAACTTGATGTACCCTGCATCGGTGGAACACCTGAATAGACAACGAATCATCCCAAATGGCGGAGGTGGACTTTGGGAACAACGCTATTTATACATTTTTTCCCTTTTTCTCTTTTTGTGAGTGTGTAGGCGTATGCTTCTGTGTGTGATTTTGTCTGTATAGTTTGGCACTTACCGTTTGTCCTAGGGTTCTGTCTGTCCGTTTTTTGTTTTTTTTTTAGTATAGTTTTCAGCGCTTGTTATCATTGGTGAATTTGTTTCTTCTTCTCATTTTTCTCTTCTTTCTCGTTTTTTTAATTACTTAAAAAAATTTAATAATAAATATTTGTTCTTTATTTTAATAACTCTTTAATAATTTAATTTAATTTAATTTTACATTTTTCTTTCTTTCTTTCTTTCTTTCTTTCTTTATTTATTTATTTATTTATTTCTCCCTTTTCTTATGAGCCGTGTGCGTGACAGACTCTTGGTGCTCCAGCCAAGCATCAGGGCTGTTCCTCTGACTTGGCAGAGGCAAGTTCTGGATATTGGTCCACCACAGACCTCCCAGCTCCACGTAATATCAAACGGTGAAAATCTCCCAGAGATCTCCATCTCAACACCAAGACCCAGCTCCACTAAATGACCAGCAAGCTACGGTGCTGGATACCTTATGCCAAACAACTACCAAGAAAGGAACACAACTCCACCCAATAGCAGAGAGGCTGCCTAAAATCATAGTAAGGTCACAGACACCCCAAAACACACCACCAGACTTGGACCTGCCTACCAAAAAGAAAAGATCCAGCCTGATTGACCAGAACACAGGCACTAGTCCCCTCCACCAGGAAGCCTACACAACCCACTGAACCAACCTTAGCCACTGGGGACAGACACCAAAAACAACGGGAACTACGAACCTGCAGCCTGTGAAAAGGAGACCCCAAACAGAGTAAGATAAGCAAAATGAAAAGACAGAAAAACACACAGCAGATGAAGGAGCAAGGTAAAAACGCACCAGACCTAACAAATGAAGAGGAAATAGGCAGTCTACCTGAAAAAGTATTCAGAATAATGATAGTAAAGATGATCCAAAATCTTGGAAATAGAATGGAGAAAATACAAGAAAAGTTTCACAAGGACCTAGAAGAACTAAAGAGCAAACAAACAATCATGAACAACACAATAAATGAAATTACATATCCTCTAGAAGGGATCAATAGCAGAATAAATGAGGCAGAAGAACGGATAAGTGACCTGGAAGATAAAATAGTGGGAATAACTACTGTAGAGCAGAATAAAGAAAAAAGAATGAAAAGAATTGAGGACAGTCTCAGAGACCTCTGGGACACGATTAAACGTACCAACATTCAAATTATAGGGGTTCCCAAAGAAAAAGAGAAAAAGAAAGGGACTGAGAAAATATTTGAAGAGATTATAGTTGAAAACTTCCCTAATATGGGAAAGGGAATAGTTAATCAAGTCCAGGAAGCACAGAGAGTCCCATACAGGATAAATCCAAGGAGAAACACGCCAAGACACATAGTAGTCAAACTATCAAAAAGTAAATACAAAGAAAAAATATTAAAAGCAGCAATGGAAAAACAACAAATAACATAGAAGGGAATCCCCATAAGGTTAACAACTGATCTTTGAGCAGAAATTCTGCAAACCAGAAGGGAGGGGCAGGACATATTTAACGTGATGAAAGGGAAAAACCTACAACCAAGATTACTCTACCCAGCAAGGATCTCATTCAGATTTGACAGAGAAATTAAAACCTTTACAGACAAGCAAAAGCTAAGAGAATTCAGCAGAACCAAACCAGCTTTACAGCAAATGCTAAACCAACTTCTCCAGGCAGGAAACACAAGAGAAGGAAAAGACTTACAATAACAAATGCAAAACAATTAAGAAAATGGTAATAGGAGCATACATATCGATAATTACCTTAAATGTAAATGGATTAAATGCTCCCACCAAAAGACACAGACTGGCTGAATGGATACAAAAACAAGACCCGTATATATGCTGTCAACAAGAGACCCACTTCAGACCTAGGGAAACATACAGACTGAAAGTGAGAGGATGGAAAAAGATATTCCATGCAAATGAAAATCAAAAGAAAGCTGGAGTAGCAATTCTCATATCAGACAAAATAGACTTTAAAATAATGACTTACAAGGGACAAAGCAGGACACTACATAATGATCAAGGGATCGATCCAAGAAGAAGATATAACACTTGTAAATATTTATGCACCCAACATAGGAGCACCTCAATACATAAGACAAATACTAACAGCCATAAAAGGGGAAATCGACAGTAACACAATCATAGTAGGCGACTTTAACACCCCACTTTCAACAATGGACAGATCATCCAAAATGAAAAATAATAAGGAAACACAAGCTTTAAATGATACATTAAACAAGATGGACTTAATTGATATTTATAGGACGTTCCATCCAAAAACGTCCAGAGATAAACCCGTGTACACATGGTCACCTTATATTGATAAAGGAGGCTAGAGTATACAATGGAGGAAAGACAGCCTCTTCAATAAGTGGTGCTGGGAAAACTGGACAGCTACATGGAAAAGAATGAAATTAGAACACTCCCTAATGCCATACACAAAAATAAACTCAAAATGGATTAAAGACGTTAATGTAAGGCCAGACACACTAAAACTCTTAGAGGAAATAAAAGAAGAACACTCTTTTGAGATAAATCACAGTAAGATCTTGTTTGACCCACCTCCTAAAGAAATGGAAACAAAACTAAAAATAAACAAATGGGACCGAGTGAAACTTAAAAGCTTTTGCACAGCAAAGGAAACCATAAACAAGATGAAAAGACAACCCTCAGAATGGGAGAAAATATTTGCAAACGAAGCAACTGACAAAGGATTAGTCTCCAAAATTTACAAGCAGCTCATGCAGCTCAATATCAAAAACACAAACCACCCAATCCAAAAATGGGCAGAAGACCTAAATAGACATTTTTCCAAAGAAGATACACAGATTGCCAACAAACACATGAAAGAATGCTCAACGTCGTTAATCATTAGAGAAATGCAAATCAAAACTACAATGCGGTATCATCTCACACCGGTCAGAATGGCCATCATCAAAAAATCTACAAACAATAAATGGACAACCTGGAAGAAATGGACAAATTCTTAGAGAAGGTGTGGAGAAAAGGGAACCCTCATACACTGTTGATGGGAATGTAAATTGATACAGTCACTAAGGAGAACAGTATGGAGGTTCCCTAAAAAACTAAAAATAGAACTACCATACGACCCAGCAATCCCACTATGGGGCATATATCCTGAGAAAACCATAATTCAAAAAGAGTCATGTACCACAATGTTCATTGCAGCTCTATTTACAATAGCCAGGACTTGGAAGGAACCTAAGTGTCCATCAACAGATGAATGGATAAAGAAGATGTGACACATGTATACAATGGAATATTACTCAGCCATAAAAAGGAACGAAACTGAGTTATTTGTAGTGAGGTGGATGGACACAGAGTCTGTCATACAGAGTGAAGTAAGTCAGAAAGAGAAAAACAAATACCGTATCCTAACACATATATATGGATTCTTTAAAAAAATATGGTCATGAGGAACCTAGGGGCAAGACGGGAAAAAAGACGCAGACCTGGCTTCCCTGGTGGTGTACTGGTTGAGAATCCGCCTGCCGATGCAGGTGACACGGGTTCGTGCCCCGGTCTGGGAATATCCCACATGCCACGGAGAGGCTGGGCTCGTGAGCCATGGCCACTGAGCCTGCGCGTCCGGAACCTGTGCTCCACAACTGGAGAGGCCACAACAGTGAGTGGCCCGCGTACCGAAAAAAAAAATAAAATGTCGCAGACCTAGTAGAGAATGGACTTGAGGACACGGGGAGGGGGAAGGGTAAGCTGGGACAAAGTGAGAGAGTGGCATGGACATATATACACTACCAAATGTAAAACAGATAGCTAGTGGGAAGCAGCCACATAGCACAGGGAGATCAGCTCAGTGCTTTTTGACCACCTAGAGGGGTGGGATAGGGAGGGTGGGAGGGAGGGAGATGCAAGAGGGAGGGGATATGGGTATATACGTATATGTATAGCTGATTCACTTTGTTATAGAGCAGAAACTAATACACCATTGTAAAGCAATCATACTCCAGTAAAGATGTTAAAAAAAAAGTGTGTTTGTTCAAAATAAATATATAAATAACTTTCCTAACTGCTTAGGAAAGTTATTTCTCCTTCCTATGAAATGAAAAATGATCTATAAGGGCACTTAGTATTGACTATAAATTCCAGTTCTGTCAGTGATGGTATCTGGCGCATGAGGGGCACCCAAGTTAGGGAGCTTTTGGTTAATTTCCCTGGGCCATATAGAGCAAAGTGTTCTCTCAAATACTCTCTGGAAATTCGGAGCCTCAAATGTTTGCCACCTTCCCCCAAGTCATCATATTTATTAACATCCTTGTCTTATTTTTCTAGAAGCAGGAGTTTCTAGCAGATCTTTTCCCTTTGTGAAAGGATGTATTTCTGTGTGAGGTGGATCTAGGCCGCCTTAGTCTGTCCTCTAATGTTCACCTCAGTAGCACTTTACCTGGTTGATAATATCTTTGAGGCCAACTTCCTGTAATGTTTTTGTTTTTCTTTTCTTTTTTTTACCTTAGGAGCACTGTATAATAAAAACTCCATTAAAGATGCAAAACCAAAGTGAGCCATGAAGCAAGACACGATGGGGCCTATCAGCATTCCTAAGCGTGTTCAAGGCGAAAGCATTTCAGAGGGAGTTAAACAACAGTCATTATAGCTATCTTTGTTGACCTCTGAATCTATATGCCAGTCACTGTGTTTGACATACATTAATTCTCATAAAACTTCTGTCATGTTGACATTATTATCTCCCTTTTACAAATGGGGAAAGAGGTTCACATAAATTAAATGACTTTCTCAGGGCAACAGCTAGTAAGTTTCAGGGCTGGATTTTTATCCAAAATAAAGTGGGCTTTGTTTGGTTTTTTGACTCTATTTTCTTCTTAGTAGTACTGCATACATTTATTATTTATATGTATTAAAAAGGATAAAATAAGTTTGGACTCCTCTCTCACACAACATGAAGTTCTGTATGATCTAAAGATAAAAATGTTGAAGTAAAATATATATATTATGGAAAACGTATGCATAATCTAGGAGTCAAGAAAAATTTCTGTGCAAGCTGGAAAACCTAGACACTCTAGAGAAATGACTGACATATTTGAGTGCTTAAAACTTAAAATGTAATCATATGGCAAACGTAAAGGTAAATAAAACCAGAAGACAAATAATACAGGAACATATATTTGTAAGACACATGACAGATAAAGGGTTAAATATCCAACATATAAAAAATTTCCTACACATTAATAAGAAAAGACAAACACCCTAATTGAAAGTGGTTAAAAAGGGTAAAAAGGGCTGTTCAAGGAGGCAGAAAACCCCCTTGCCAATAAACAAGTGAAATTACTCAACTTTACTAGCAATCAGGCGTATTGAAATTAAATTAACAAGGAAATATCACTTTAAGACCATTAAACATGTTATCACACATTGCTGGAGTTTTGTGGAGGTTAATATGTTATCTCATACATTTGCCGAGGGAAATGTGCAGTATATTAAAGCCATTTGGAAGTCAATCTGGCAACCCCTATTAAAATTAAGAATTTACATAAACTTTAACTTAGCAATTCCATTTCCGGGGCCTCCTTCCATAGAAGATAAAAGCACGGGTATATAACAGTGAATATGAACAAGATAAATTTTACGTATATATTGAGATTAATTGCAACGTTTTTTCTAGTAGCCAAAAAACTGGAATCACCTTGAATGTCCTCAATAGAGGAATGGTTTAATAAGTTGTCTTTCACTCAAACCATTGCATTTTACATAACTAGTTTAAAAAGTGTGTTAAGTCTATACCAGACGATGTGGAAAACATTTCTCTGAAATGTTTCTAAGTGAGAAAAACTACGTGCAGTAAAGAGTAAAATAGTGCCCCTATATGTTTTTATGCATACATATGTATGTTACCTTATTTATGAACATAGACAAAGATATGCAAAGATTCACACCAGGCTTTTAACACTGCTTATCCAGTGGAGGAGTGGCTAATGAAGTGTAAAAATCCTATAGATGTACAGGCTTTCTCAATATTTATGTATATGTATGAATATATATATATATAATTCTCAACATTTATATATAATTGCTTTATGTAAATGCACATGTAAATTACATATGTGTAAAGCCATGTACAAAGAGATAGTTGCTGAAAGTGTGCATATCATAGAGAGTGTTTTGAGTTTTTAGTGTTTAGGGTTCTTTTTTTTTAACTTTCTTTCTTGTACTTTGAGTTTTTCAAAATAAAAATTTTACATGATTTTAAGTTTAACATTTTCTAAAGCCAACATTATAGAGCAGGTTAAGGAAATGACCCAGTATCTACAGAATGATTTGATTGTTCAGTCCTCCAGCAGTTCATCAAACTACATTGAGCAGCAACCGTGACATTGTGTCAGGTGTGTTAAAGTGGTTGGGATTACAGAGATGAATGAAATATGCTCCTTCTTGTTGTATATTACAACAAGACAAACATATAAATGAACCATTCTAATACAATATGGCTATTGCTTTAATATAAGAATTTGTAGGACCATACGTGCAATGAACTCTGTAGGCATTGGTGGTAGAGAGGCTTCAGAGGAAAAGAACCATTTGAGCTTAGCCTTAAAGACTGAGGATGCTTTCATCACTCACCAGCCTTAGGTGGGGAAGGGAAAGCAATCCCTTCAAAGAGGAAGGAATCAACATCTAGTCCTATTTCATTCATCAAGAATGTGGAGGAGGAAGTAAACAGTTTATTATTTATAGTCTCAAATGATGGTAATGTGTGGAAGATGGGCAAATGGAACAAGAGACTTTGGAAGAGTCCTGATCAGGAACTAATAAAATGAGAACCTGCTTTGAAACATGCAAGCAGGTTTTTCTGAGGGAAGAAGAACTCTAAGCTGCGTTTAATGAAAGGAAGCAACTGTCAAAGCAATCTGACTAGGTTCAGTACATTAGGTTTGCAGTTGGGGAAGAAATATGGGTTGCTGTTCATTTAGGACCTGTGGAAGAGGTTGGAGAAAAGGGGATAGGTATTCAAGCAATGATTCATTAGGTAGAAAGAAGAGAATGTTAGAAATCAGACACTACTGCCACTTACTGAATAAATTCATCATAAGCCATATACAGACACATTATAAAGTATCTCAAGGTACCAGAATGCTTGACCATTGAGGTAAGGTGCCCCAAAATACTGTGTCTTCAAGGAAAACACAAGGGTTCAGTACTCATGGGTTAGCAGCAGTTAACATAAGACACACTAGCTTTTGGGGAGTGGGGGAGAAAGAAGCAAGGATTATGCATGTATGTATTTATATCATAGATGATAACAACAGAAGCCATTTAATCAAATGCTTATTATTGGCCTAATATAATGTCAGGTGTTTTACATAAATTACCTCATTTAATCCCAGCATGGCTCTAAGATCTAGATACATGTTACTATCATTCCCTTTTTACAGATGAGGAAACTAAGTCTTATAGGAGTTAAAAAACGTACTCAAGGTCAAATAGCTTTTAGGTGGTGAAGCTGTAAATTGAGATCGGACTTTAAATCCTATGCTCCCAACTGCTCAACTAGACACTAAGTTATATTCCCCCTGCTAAACCCTAGTCCCAGCCATCATCATATCACACCTGTATTGTCCCAACATCCTGTCAGCCCTCTGGTCCTACACAGTTCACAACATCCAGTGAACTTTCTAAAACATACATCAGACGACATCACTATCCTTTATCAAACCATCCAGTGGCCCTCCACTGCACGTAAGATAAAATCCAAGTTCTTACCCTGCAGGTCCCTATGTGACCACTTCTCTGCCAGCCTCTCCAGTCTCGGTCATCAATCACCGCTCTGCCCCTCTCTGACTGCACTCCAGTCACTCAGCCTTCTGCTCTTCCTCAACACACTGTTCTCGTTCTGGCCTCACGGCATTGCTACTTGCTAGTCTACCTAAAATGCTCTTCTTCAAAGTCTTCACACAGCTGACTCGACCTCATTATTCAGATCTTGATTCAAATATCAGCTCCTTAGAGAAGGTTCCCCACACCAACAACAAGAACGACCCCTTTGCCCATGAAAACAAAAGTTACTTGAGGACAGGAACTATTGATTTCATGTTCTTCACTCTAATTCCAGAACCAAGAGTAATATCTGACACCTACTAGGCACTCAGGACATATTTCTTTCCTGAAATACTGGTATCTTTTTTAAAGTGTCATACTCATATGCCTATGAGTATATCTACATATATATATATATATATATATATATATATATATATATATATATATATTTATGGATATGTGAGTTTGTTGTCACCTCACAGAAGTTGAATGTACATCCCTCACCTAAAATTTGGTTTGAATGTCAAGACTAATGATGCCACACATATACCAAGAAGGTATGAAAAGGATTATTACTCACATAATGAGTTATGCATCAAAAATGCAGTTAGACCAAAAAAAGAAAAAAGAAAAAACTGGTAACTGTGAAGTGATGGGTAATTAGATGGTTGTGATTCTTTCATTCTATAGATATAGGTATAGATATAGAAATAATCGAAACATCAAGTTCTACACCTTAAGTATATACAATTTTTATTTATCCATTATACCTCAATAAAACTGAAAAAATGGGATCAGTCTCAATGACAACTTACCCATGGTGTTTGTCTGATAACTAAAACATTGCGTGGTTTATTTAATTTAATTTGGACTTGTTTATGTAAGCCATTATGGCACCTGCTGCATGAGACCAATAAGAAAGGTGAACGTTCCATTGAATATCTAGTACTATCAAGAGCTAGTACTATATATTCTGAGAAGTGAAATGAGTGCCTTAGTCTCTCTATCACTGTGCAGAACTTCAAAGAAGGTAAAGAGTGCTATGGTGAGACATTGTATTGTGGCTTTAATATGTGCAGAAGATGTGTGACCTTGATTTATATTTTGGGTATCCGTGAGGCAAGAGATTCTATGAGTTCTTTACCCCAAATGAGGCAACCTTGGAGAAGGAATTGTTTTCATTGGCCAGAACAGATGGTCAGACCGCTGGCAGTGGCCCAAAGATCTATAAAAATGTGAAGATGAGGCCAATTGTTGGCTAAGACATGGCCAAGTGCTCAGATAACTGGCTAAAGTTTGGCCAACTGAGCTGATCCTGTGTCCTGTCTTTATCAGGAACATTCTGATTAAGAGATGAAAAGCAGCAAGAGTCAAGCAAGCTCCATTAAGTGTGACAGTGGCAATGCCATTGGTTAAGTGAATGAAACCCTTTGGTATTCACTGTGTTGAGCCTAAGGGGCTCCCCAGGTATCCAAGTGTTCTAAGAGACTGACCAGTCGACAAACAAAATGTGGCAAATCCATACAACAGAATACTATTCAGACATCAAAAGGAATGAAGAACTAATATATGCTACAATATGGCTGAACCTTAAAAACATTATGCTAAGTGAAAGAAGTCAGTCACAAAAGACCACATATTATGTGATTCTATTCATATGAAATGCTCAGAACAGGCAAATCTATAGATACAAAATAGATCAATAATTGCTTAAGGCTGAGGCAGAAGTTGTTGGGAGCATAGGGGATTAACAGCTACAAGATACGAGGGTTTCTTTTTGAGGTGTTGAAAACGTTCTAAAATAGACTGGAGGGAACCTCAAGACGTCAGAAGAGTAAGACGTGGAGATCACCTTCCTCCCCACAGAAGCATCAGCAATACATCTACACGTGGAACTGCTCCTATAGAACACCCACTGAACGCTGGCAGAAGACCTCAGACCTCCCAAAAGGCAAGAAACTCCCCACGTAGCTGGGTAGGGCAAAAGAAAAAAAAAATGCAGAGACAAAGGAATAGGAACGGGACCTGCACCAGTGGGAGGGAGCCTGAAGGAGGAAAGGTTTCCACACACTAGAAGCCCCTTCACTGGCGGAGACTACAGGTGGCGGACGGGGGCAGCTTCGGAGCCACGGAGGAGAGCGCAGCAACAGGGGTGCGGAGGGCAAAGCGGAGAGATTCCCGCACGGAGGATCGGTGCCGACCAGTACTCACCAGCCCGTGAGGCTTGTCTGCTCACCTGCCGGGACG